>NC_058375.1:25985000-27320000 GCF_018350175.1 Felis catus
ATTATGAATGTATTTTAAATTTAAAGAGCAAAACTAGTGGAGGAGAAAAATCAAATGGGAAAGGTGAAAGGGAGAAAAGAGCCAAACCCCAGAGACAAGAGATGGGATCCAGAGGTCTGGGAACTGGGATGGGCAGCAGGGACCCCACCTTGCTGGGAGTTGGGGGAGGGGAAGCAACCACAGGTGCACGTAAGAAAGGGACAGAATATGGGAGAAGTCCACTCTTGATGGTCTGTTTGTTCTCGGTGGGGTACTGGCCAGGTCACCTTAAGATGAATTTGCATCTTGGAATGGCCATTCTCAGGATTAAGGCAGGAAGCTAACCTGGTAATCGAGAGCGAGGCAGTGGGGGAGAGCGAGCTAAGCTGTACTGGGTTCAGAACGCACTGGCAGCAGGATTCACAGCCCAAGGGGCAGGCAGAGAGCTGCTGTGTGTACAGCAGGGGGAGCAGAGGAGTAGAGGTGGAGGGTCCCCATGGGACAGTTGTTCAAGGGTTGGTCCTAAAGGACAGGGGCTGAGGAGAGCTCAGGGGCATCTAAAGGCCTCCAGCTTTTAAAGAGGCCTTGCACGGCCGAGTGTTGCCATTACCCTCCCCACCTCTTGTGCCTTCTGGCTCCTGGGCTCTCCTGTGCGGGCCGTGGCCAGCCATGACCTCAATGGGCCCTTGGCTGTAATCCTCAGTTCATCCATCTGGGGAAGCAGCATCAGCCTCCTCCTCAGCTGTTGGCCTCCACTGCCTGGTCCCGCTTCGGTCCCACTTCTGCCCCACCCCAGGGCCACGCACATCCTCTCTCTCACATTTTCTTTGGACTCTGAGCTTGGTCTAGACTGGTTTGAGGGCTTCTCTAGACTCAGTGTCAGTTGCTCAGAGGCAGTAAACAAAGCCCAGGCAGCGGACCTCAGCCTGACTCACCCACCCTAGATGCTCTAGAAGCTTCTGAGGCTCCTCCTCAGAGCACTCGAAAGACTGAGTATAAAGAGACAGAGGCAAGAAAACCTTTCGGGCTCAAAGAAGCTTTGAGGAATCACATTTCCTCCGAAGACTGTGCCCACGGGCAGGGCTGCTCTGCTTGGGTCTGAGGGTGTGTTTCCTCCCTTCCTCCTCCAACTGGAAGCCACAAACCGCGCTGGCTCCAAGAAAGCAGGTTCTCAAAGAGGCAGAGGCTCCCCTAAAAGAGAAGTCTTGGGTGCTCAAGGAGGCCTGAAGGTCAGGCGGAGGCATAAACCCCATCCTGCTGAGCTCAGAGTGCCAGGCCGGCGCCTCCCAAAAGACCCACCCAAGCCCGTGGTTCTGTGCAGCTGCTGGCCTCACTGGGCCCTGGCTGTTGCCAGGCATGGTTGCCAAGCACAGGCTCACATCCTGGGTCATCGGAAAGCCGCCTGGAGAAGAGAAAAACCAGCCCTCAAGTGTGGTCTGGGAGGGGCCTGGCCGGTAAACTCTGCCAGCCCAGAAGGTCAGCAACTGGGGAAGGGGGATTTGAAGGTCAAGGTCTGACCCCCACACCCTGGAGCTGCAGCCTGGGAACTGGGCTCCAGGCTAAGCAAGATCCTCAGGCCACCAAACTCCTGGCACACAGAATTCAGAGGCACATGCACATCGGCATCTCCAGACGCGAACACCCAAGTTCATTATGTGCATGCATACACCCACACAAATGTGCCTCGCACACAGTTGTGCCACATGCACACAGCTCTTCAGCACACGGGTGCACAGGCCGCTCTCCCATGCCGTTGCTCCACAGCCCGGATGGAGGGCTTGATGGGCCCTCCTGCTGCTTGCTCCCTGCCCTCCACCAGGACCCCAGTGGCCTTCTGGAAGGATCTGGGCAAAGCTCTGAGTGTCTCTTCCACCTGGTGCTGTGTCTGTGAGTGGTAGGGCAGTGCACGCACCTGGGGAAATTGCCCATACGTGAGTAGAAGCCTGTGCCTGTACGTGTGTGTACACACATCATTGGAATACATAGCTACAATTGAATCTGCACTGTAGACACACACACGCCAGGACATCAGCCATTCTGGCCCGCTCGCTGTTCCCAGCACACGTGCAGCAAGCACCCCATAGCACAGCAGTGAGGACCAAGCTCAGCCTATGGAGTCAGACAGAACTGAATTCACTGCCCGCTCCACCACTTGCTGGCTGTGTGACCTTGGGCATCCTGCTTACCCTCTCTGAGCCTCAGCTCCCTTAGGCAGAAGAGAAGGGTAATAGCTCCCTCACAGGCACACTGGGAAGATTAAATGAGATTGTGGATGTGAAATGCCAGGCACAGGAAACTCAATAAACATTAATTACCACCCATTCCCTCCCTTCCACCCCCCCCCTTGTGTCTCTCATTCATGAAATGGATAAGTTTTTATTGAGTGCTAACTATGGGTCAAGCCTGCTGTAGGCACTGCAAATGCCCTATGCTCATCCTCACACAGCTAGTTTTCTACTGGGGGAGGCGGAGGTAAGCAAGTAAACAATAGGCAGACAATATAATAAGCACGATCAGAGCTACGGACAGAGGGATGTGGTAGAACTCATCTGCAGTCGTCCACCGCTGAGGGTGTGACTCTGGAGCAGAGATCTGAGGGGAAGTAAGAGTGAGCCATGGAAGATCTGGGGGGAGAACATTCCAGGCAGAGAAAAGGGCAGGTGTAAATGAACAAGCTTGGTTTCAAAGTAATAGCAAGAAAGCCAGCACCCCTGGGATGTAGACCATGCAGCAGGAGTGGTGGATGGTGAGACACAGCAGATGGGGGACAGGAGGGAGTCAAGGCCACGACCGATCTGGATAGTGTTACCTGTATGCATGTGGTGGGGAGAGGTGACCTAGTCTGATCCCTGTGTGTTAGGATCTCTCTCATTGCTGTGTGAAGAATGAATGGAGGTGACAACAGTGGGAAGCCAGGCAGATCAGCCAGGGAGCTACTGTCCCTGGGGAGAGACCCAGAGGGTTTTAAGGACTCACCCTGCATCATTATGACCCCCAACCCTGTCCCTGCCTCCCCACCATCTCCCACCCTCCTACCCGTCCTTGGACTCCTCACCCAGGATGCCCTCTCTGATGACTCCAGGCTATACAAGCCACTCCCCAACTCCTTCTGAGCCCGTTTTTCAAAGGCAACCTCCCCAGAAGACCCTCCCTGGTCCCCACCTCTATACATCCACAGCACTTGGCTCTTGGTTTAAAGGACAAACCAATGCTATCTTATCTATGACGTAAGGATAGACATGGCATCTGATTCTCCTTTATGTATCTACCCACCAGATATAGCACATAGTAGGTGCTTAATAAATGTATATCTGTCATATGGCACCTGTGTTTTCCTGGCCAGGGTTTGGCACCCCTCCCCCAATTTCCCCCACCTCTTATCTCACCAACTGATGTTTTGTCTTTGTTAACAAACACTATCAAGCACCTGCAGTGTGCTCAGTGTTTTCAAGTACGTGTTCTCTCCCAACCACCCTGTGAGACAGGGGCTATTATAATCCCACGTTACAGACGAGGAAACTGAGGTGCAGAAAGATTAAATAACTTGTCCCCAGGTGGCACAGATAGCTAGGAGTAGCAGTACCCAATGAGGACCAAGTTATATCTGACCTAGAGTCCAAGTTTTCTGGCCTGCTCCAATGGAGTTGGGGGGTGGAGCAGTGGAGGCTCATGGCCTTGATTTTTTTAAACAAACAGGTGACTATTTCATATAAGCTATTTATGCAGACTGGCCCAGCCCAGGGATTTCTGCACCGACACTCTTGTAGGCATGTGAGTAGACTAGAGTTGGCCTCAGCATCCTGTGCTTCGTCCCTCAGCTCCACGCCCAGCACCCAGCTTGAGAGGGGCTTGCCCACTGCCCGGAATCATGGAAAGGGGGGTGGGGTGCAGGCTGCAGACACAGACTCGTGCTGACCCCCATCCGGAGCTGCCAGGCCCAAGCTTCTCTGTGGGCTGGGAGAGGTGGGCACTCTGGGTCTATTCACCAAGCTGCTCATTCCATTCTAGGCATAAAATGTCCTTTTGATTTTCAAAGAGTTTGCATGCTTGACCTGTAAGGAGGAAGAGCCATAGGTGAGGTGACCCCCCTCTGAAACACAGACCCAAGCTGAACGTCAGGCACGGCACCATGGTCAACCCAGCACGCTCTTCCACAGAGAAAATGGAGAGTGGCAAACCCATGCTGTGTGTCTTGCTGACCGTGACTTTGTCAATACCCTATTCCCCCTAATAAAACCTACGCCTTCACCCTTGCCACAGGACACTATAGAATTCATCCTGAGCCCTGGTGAGCAACAGGTGGCTCCCACAGACACTCATCTCGCTTATGACCCACTTCTCTCTGTCACCCTTCTTCCTACTAAGACTCATAAATGCCCTCCTCTGTTACCTCCCCAGGCAGCCCTCCTTACTCCCTCCCTTCTGCCCCCAAAGCCATTCATTCAATCACCAAACACTGGCTGAGACCCTAAGTGTCAGGTTCTGTGCTAGGTCCTAGGACAGAATGATGGGTAAGACATGATCCCTGCCCTGGCACAGTCTAGCACCTTCTATTTGCCTTTCTCTCTCTTTTTAAAAACATCTCTGTTACCATTATCTAATTGTCCACTAGACTGCTAGTTCCTCCAAAGCCAGTACAGTGGCTTGTTAAGGATGTTGTCCCGGCATCTAGGACCTTGTCCCAGGACCCTGAACAGGAAGTCGTGTGAGTAATAGAAAAAACATGCCTTTCAAAATCATGAGGGTTCCATTTAACCAGTTAGCCCATGCTTATTGATGCATACATTGTTCTGGGTAGTGCAAAAGGGCATGTTTCACGATTGTCCATTCCTGGCCATTTCTTCTCCAGTGCCCTGCACTGGAGCATTGCAGCTCAGTGGAAGGCAGCATGTGCCCAGGGACTGAGAATGTGTAAATCAAAGTCTGGGCAGCTTAGGCAGCCAGACTGGCAGAAGGGGGAGTGGGGGGAGCTTTGTTTGCTGTGGTGCCTCATGTTTGCAGCCTCCGTGGTTCTTTCTAGGCCTCCTTCACTTTAGAAATATCTGTTTGCCTGAAAACAGCCTTCACACTTTGCCCTCAAACTTCAAACTCCTTTTTGTTTTCTTTTTTTAGTCTCAACTCATGACAGCAATAGCCTGAAGAGGGTGAAATCATCAAGGGGCACTTCTTTTCTCTCTTATAGGCCTAAGGGGTGAAGAGGCTGAAAAGATCCCTTCAGGTTAATTCAGAAATATAAAGACTTCACATTTTCATTTTCAATTAAGTAATTATGGCACTGCCATAGTAACATTTGCTGCCCCATTTTATTTTATTTTGTCATTAAGTTTATTTTTTTTTAATGTTTATTTATTTTTGAGACAGAGACAGAGACAGAGTGTGAGCAGGGGAGGAGCAGAGAGGGAGACACAGAATCTGAAGCAGGGTCCAGACTCTGAGCTGTCAGCACAGAGCCCAACAGGGCTCAAACCCATGAGCCACGAGATCATGACCTGAGCTAAAGTTAAACACTTAACTGATTGAGCCACCCAGGTGCCCCATTAAGTTTAGAAGTCAAAAAAACAAACATTAATACACATTTGTTGTCAACTTTTACACAATCTTAGAGTGAGAAAGACCTTTCTCTAAGTATAAAACAAACAGGAAAGCCAAAACACTGACAAATTTGACTGCATAAAAATGAAGAACCTCTATATGTAAGAAGGAAGGAAGGAACGAAGGAAGGGAAGGAGGGAAGAAGCAAGCAAGGAAGGAAGGAAGGAACCATAGAATCTAAAGACAAGCTCCAAGCTGGGAAAAAGATTTGCCACACTGCCACAGATAAAGAGCCAACGTCTCTCATATGCAGAAAGTTCTCACAAATCAGTAAGAGAAAATATGAACAATGTCATAGAAAATTAGTAATTTACATGAACAGTTTGCAAGAAAAGAGATAAAGATGACTAGGAAATATGAAAAGATGTTCAACTGAACTTATAATTAAAGAAATGCAATAATGAGATGCTGGAAACATCAGATTGGCAAGTTTCTAAAAAGTTGTTGGAAAGGTGCAGAGCAGTGGTTCCTGTACCAGCACATCAGCATCACCCAGGAACTTGGTGGAAATGCAAATTCTCAATCCTACACCAGACCTATTCCACCCCAGATCTATTGAATCAGAATTTCCTGGACCCAGAAATCTGTACTTTGACAAACCATCTGGGTTGATGTGGATGTGCTCTAAGATGTAGAGAAACCAAGAATCCTCAAATACTATTGGTAATATTTAAATTAATGTCATTTGGCACCTTCTTCAGCATACATGCATATACCTGTTGAGGCAATAAATCCATTCTATAGACTAGTCCATTTAGGTTGCGATCACTCACACACACCCAATTATTTTACTGTAGTATTATCTGGGGCAGCCAGGAACTAGAAAAAAAACCTAAATTATAAAGGACTGATTGAGTCATTTGTGGTAACTTATGAAATACTATGAAATCATTAATAAGATAAGGTGAAACAATGTACAGTAATCCACCTATGTATCTGCAGGGGATATATTTCAAGACCCCCAGTGGATGTCTGAAACCACACATAATACCAAACCCTGCATATATACTATGGTTTCTCCTATACATACATACCTATGATAAAGTTTAATTTATAAATTAGACACAGTAAGAGATGAACAATGACTAATAATAAAATAGATCATAACAATATGCTAAAGTAAAAGTTACGTGAAGGTGGTCACTGTCTCTCTCAAAATATCCTATTGAACACCATTCATCCTTCTTTTTGTGATGATGGGAGGTGATAAAAATGCCTATGTGATGAGATCAAGTGAGGAGGGTAGTGAAGTATTTTTCACGTAGCTTTAGGCCACTGTTGACCTCTTGACCATCTGTCAGAAGGCGAATAATCTGCTTCCAGACCCCAGCTGATAGCAGGTAACTGAAACCCTGGAAAACAGAACCATGGGTAGAGGAGGACTCGTGTGTGCCCACCCAGAAAGACATATAAGATATTGGGGTGCCTGGATCACTCAGTGGGTGGAGCGTCCTACTCTTGATTTAGGCTCAGGTCATGATCCCAGGGTCACGGGATCTAGCCTACACTCAGTTTGGAGGCTGCTGGGTATTCTCTCTCTCTCTCTCTCTCTCTCTCTCTCTCTCTCTCTCTCTGTCTCTCTCTCTCTCTTTCTCCCCCACTCACACTCTCCCCCTCTTCTCCCTCTTAAACAAAAAAGAGACAATGCCAAAAAAAATCATGTTACAGACTAGTATATTTGCTGTATCTACAAGAATCCCATTTGTGTGAGATATAAAGAACTTGTGTCATACTTCCGTCCGTGTGTTTTGAAGATTTCCAAAGTAATTCAGAAGAAGTTATTAGTAATTGGGACTGGGGATCTGCAGTAGGGAGAAGGCTTTATTTTCACCATATGCCCTTCTACATTGTTTGAATTCTTGCACTAAGTATATATTACTATTATAGTAATTGAAAAGTAGTCATAACCAATTAACTTAAAAGAAAAATAAAGAGCAAAACAAGAGAGAGAAGTACAGCTGGGGGAAGAGGGAACTTCGAGCATCTGGGCAACTGCATCTTGGAGACTATTCATGCCCAACTGAGAACCTTGAAGGCCTTTTCTGCGCCCTAGCTTCAGGTTGCTTTGATGAACAAGTAACTAGTTTCATTGAACTGGGGGCTTTCGAAATACTCATTTAACAAAAAATAAAACCCCATACCTATTAAAGAAGGCAAGGGCCCCTGAGCCACTGGAGGTGTGTGTGACTTTCCTTCCTGCTGGCCCATCCCACCCAGCTGGGGGTGTGTGGTCTGCTGGCCACTGAATGTCATTTGGTTTCCAGGAGAGTACAAACAGGCGGTCTCCATTAAAAATTAAATATGAGTGTAAATGCCAGTGTGGGACATATCTCATATTTGCATGTCAGAGTCAATGAAGACTATGTTTGTGCATTAGAAAAGACACAGCTCATTTTCACAGAGGTATGTGCATGGTCTATGTTGGTGCTTACATCATGGGAATTGATAAGAGAATGATGAAGAGGAGTTCAGCTTCCTATCCCCAGGAAGTCCCTCTAAGAAGCCGATATATTTTATTCTCCTATTCAGCTTTTATCCCCACTTTTGAGCAGCCAGCCCCCAAATAGGTTTGTTTGAACAATAAATTATGAAAACCCTGATCCATCCATTATCCAATTATCCTTCCATCTATGCATCCTTGGATCCTTGCTTTTATCCATTTGTCTATCTAAACACTCTTAAATCTACCCACTTAATGAATCTACTCATTATCCATTCCCTCAATCCTTTCATTCAGCCATCCCATTTCTTCTACCAAGTCAGTACTTCCATCTATCCACTCATCCCTCCATTCATCTGTCCATTTATGCATCCATTCCGTTCATCCATCCTATCTATCCCATCTATCCTTCTGTTTTACCAGCCTATCCATCAATCCCATCCTTCATCCTAGCCATTCATGCATTCATCCACACCCCCATAACCATCTCTTCATCCATCCCACAAGGCTAACTATCTCATCCACTCATCCACTCATCCATCATCTACTATGTATCCACCCTATTCATCCATTCATTCAACCATCCACACATCCATTCATCAACTGTGTCTCTTCATCTCACCCCATAGCCTGGACCTGGTCATCCTCTGGAGGTGAAGACACTATGGTAGCCAACATCAAATGACTTCACAAGAAAAACAAACAGTGATTGAAAAACCCTGCTATTTTCCCAAGGCCTACTAAGCTCTTTTCACTCAAGACATATCTGGGCTCTCTCAACAATGAGTCTTTATCTAAATTTTGCATCCCTCCTCTTTCTTTTATGCCCAGGCTCCCCCATTGGTCTCTCATCAGCTGTGGCTTCTAAGTACCAACAAGAGCTTAAAACTTGCCTGTAACTTCTAGCACCATCATGGGTCCAGGTAACCACATGTTCCTCTCCTTCCTACTCCATCTATCACATTGAACCTAGCCCAGGATAAAGCCCCAGCCATGATGCTTATGCCCCTGGCCCCAGTTTACATCCTGGTCTGGCCTGGTCCACCCTGGCCTAAAACCACTCACAATCCAGTGCCAGTCAGCAAGGCTTCAGCTGAAAAATGTGTCTTCTAATTGGGAACATTTAATAAACACCAACTACAAGGCAGGAACTATGTTAGGCACTTTCTATTTGACATCTAATTTCATTTACACTGTAATTCTCTGAGTTAGGCAGTCTCTGGAGGAGGAGAGTCTGGGGCTCAGTGAAGCAAAGTAATTTGTCTGAAGTCACACAGCTGCTCAGAGGCAGTATCAGAATTCAAACCCAGATCAGACTCCCAAGATTTGGCCCTTTTCATTCCCACGAGCTGCCACCAAGAGAGCAATTTCCAAGCTAACCCAGAGAGGAGAAATCAGAGTGATGAGCAAAACAAAAACAAAAAAGACCCATTTTCCTGTTTCTGTAATTAATAGAAAATGATCATGTGAAGCATAGGGTACAGGACACAGGGAGCACCAATCTGTCAGGGACTGGAGAAAGGCTTCCTATATATTATTTCATAGGAAAGAAAGTGAAGTCACTTTGATGAGTTTTCTGAGGGTCTTTCCACACCCCATGATTGTGCAGGCCCTGAATCAAGGCTTCAAGGGTGGGTAGGATGAGCTGTACCATTTCCTCCAGGAGAACAACCTGAGCCACCGATGTTCACCCTGTTCACAAGCCTATCCGTGAGGTAGGGATTCTTCTGTCTTTGCAATCCCTGGGGGTTCAAATCCCACTCACCACTTACTTTCCAGGTGACTACGGCCAACCTGCTTCACCTCCTTGAGCCTCTGCTCTCCTCCATCTGTAAAATGGAGACCATAAGGGTGCCCCTGTCTACAGGACTGTCATAAGACTATAACTACTACAACTTGGTTTTTGATGTAACGGTTTGTTTCACCTCTGGTTGTTGGCTAATTTATTTCCATTTTCCCTCTGTTATAAATAATGCTATGCGTCTTGCACACAAATGGTTGACTGCCACTCTGGTTATTTCTTCAGGGTAAGTTCTCCAAAGTGGAATACTGAGGCCAAATACATGAATATTCTCAAGGCTGTTGAGAAAGTATTGCCACGTTGCTTTCCAGTAAGTTTGTAACAATTTACACCCCTCCAGGCAGTTTGTGAAAGTGCTCATCATGGCGCACCCTTGCCTGCACACATACTTTTTCGATGGAACAATGTTTGTATTTCTTTTCACATACAAATTCATATATAGTCTTGCATGAATACATAAGTATGATCTTATTATGCATATTTTGCTTGTTACTTTTCCTTTTCTCACTTGGCTTTCTCTCCCTCATTCCCCACCCTCACCTACCCACACCACCCACTAGCCAACACACACCGCTACGTAACCCACATCAACAATCTCATTTGCATCTTTCCATATTTTTATTCTTGCTCGTAAAACCATATACAAACATAAACCTACATACTCCCAAATACACATTTACATATATAGTAGGGGCTTGACATTGTTTATCTTTTTTAAATTGGATCATATTATACACACTTCTCAGCATCTTGCTTTTCTCACTCAATAATAATGACGTTTCAATTAAATGAAGTAATGTCTACAGAGTACTTAGCAGAGCAACTGCAGCTCTGAGTATGTGTTATTTATTATTGTTTTTGTTGATGTTGTAAATTTAAAAAGAACTGGCATCCCTCCTAATGTTGTGAGGTTCACGGGGAAGGGCCTCCCTCAATCTTACCAGCCTCGCTTGCGAAGGGAACGGGGGAAGGCAAGGTCACTCTGGCTGTGCATGTAACTTCCATCTGTCCCGAGTCATTCTTCATATTGACTGAGCACCTACTATCTGCCAGAAACTGTCCATGTCCAAAGAGATGACAGGCAAAGACACACACAGCCCCAGCCCTCCTGAGGTTCACCGTCTATGAGGGAGAGCAATAATAACAAATTAATGACTCTGATCTATGGATAATTACCACTGAGATAAGCTATCCAAGAACAAGGAACACAATTCTATGAGAATGATCTGGACCAGGGGTCCAGGAGGAAGACATGAACCTTGAACCAAGATATGAGAGATGAGTCTTGGTTAATGAAGTGAAAGGGGGCAGGAACACTCCAGACAGATGAATCAGCACATGCAAAGGTCCAGAGGCAGGGGGGGAGCATGGCGCTCTAAGGACCCAAAGGAAGGAGGAGGCTGGACGGCAGAGTCTCTGAGCAAAGACGTGGCCCCTCACAGGTGGGTGCCCAGTAAATGTCTGGAGAATGCCTGTGGCCCCAGCAAGAGCTTAAAAACCAAGTTTCTCTCAATGTCCCTGATCCCACAGGATTCAGCTGGCCTTGTTGCCTTGGCAACCATGACGGAGGACCAGGCCAGGCCTAGGTAAGTGTTTCACGCACATCATCTAACCACATCATTACAAAGATTTTGTGAATTAGAGATTTTTGTTCTCGTTGTAGAGATGGGAATGAAGACCAAAAGAGATTATTCAGTCTCTTGAGCAGAGGCTAGCACCCAGCAGGGCCAGGATTTAAGCCTATGTCTCTCTAAAGCCTCATGCTTCTGAGAATGCCCAACGCTGTTCTCTGACATCCGAAGGATGATAAAATAGCCACATCAGATAGTGACTTACGGGTTGTCCCTGCAGGGCAGGACTCTGCTGGCTCCAGAGTCCAGTTCACAATCATGTCTCGGGGAGTGGCCGCATCAGCCCTTGCGCCCCAGCTCATTTCAGGGACCCCGGCCACAACACAAGACACACCCTACTGGGCAGAACTTCTCCTCTGCTCCTGGCAACGCAGGCCCTCTGGGATCTGGGGGCTCTGCCAGGGCTCGCCCCGCTTCTTGCCTTCCCCCGAAAACTGCTCCCTCCACTCCGTCCCACCCTCCATGCCACCTCATCTGACAGTGACCCCACCCACCCACACCCACACTGGAGTTGTCTGTGTGTTCCACATCTTCTGGGCTTCCCTGCGTTCCACATCTCCATTCATCCAACACGCAACACGTAGCCCTGGAGCCCCTACGACCTCTGAGACGCCATCCTGGAGTTGGACAAACCGCAGAGGACAAAACAGACAAGCCCCTCCCCTGGACCTCAGGGAACTCCCTTAGGGAGACAGACAGGAAGCGGGGAAGAAATGCATATGTAATATGTCAGGCAGCTAAAAGGGAGCTAATATGTCCCTCCCTAATATGAAGAGACCTAAGGCAGAGCGAGTGAAGGTGGGTACGACTGTGGATAGGGAGTCAGGGGCCCTCTCTGAGATGACATCCGAGCTAGTTGATGAAAGCAATGGACTGAGCCCTGTGGGTACCCAGGGGTGTGGTGTCCAAGACTAGCTGAGAGCACAGTTGCTGGAGAGTCTGGGGAAGACGAAACCCTTTGAAGGAGGCAACCAGGGGCAAAGACGTGGAGAGGTCTTGACTTCTTTCTTTTTTTTTTTTTTCAATTTTTTTTTTAATGTTTATTTATTTTTGAGACAGAGAGAGACAGAGCATGAACGGGGGAGGGGCAGAGAGAGAGGGGGACACAGAATCTGAAACAGGCTCCAGGCTCTGAGCTGTCAGCACAGAGCCCGACTCAGGGCTCGAAATCACAGACCGTGAGATCATGACCTGAGCCAAAGTCAGAGGCTCAACCGACTGAGCCACCCAGGTGCCCCTTGACTTATTTCTGAATGCAGTGGGTGCCGCTGGAGGATTCTGGGCAGGGGAATGAATGATCTGACCAACACTGTTCACAGCTCTCCAGCTGCTGGGCCGGCAAGAGGCAAGAATGAAAGGCAGGAAACTGCGGGGGGAACATCCACAGGAGTCGAGGCCAAGGAGACGCTGGCTCCGACTCCAGGGCCGTGATGAGGGTGGTAGGAGGGGGCAGATCCTGGGTATATTTTGAAGGTGGAGGCAACAGGGTTTGCTCATGGCTTGATACAGCGGGCGAGGAGAGGAGAAAGGGAGGTGCCGAGGAGGATGGCCAGGCTCCTGGGCACCACGGGCACCGTGTGTGCGTCCCCGTGTGCCGCCCCCACCGGAAGGCGAGCTCTTCCCCTCGGCAACGCTGCACGGAGCCAGGTCCATTAATGTTCACTGAATGCGTGAGTCACAGTGTGTCCCTGAGCTGCCGCTCTGTGCCTTCCTCTGGCTTTGCTGTGTGGCCTTTGGGGGAGAGGCGGGGGCTGTCCCGCCCCAGCCACCCCCTCAGCCTCCAAAGAGGCTCTTACCCTTTCACATCAGATGGTGCACAACCAAGAGACAATGGACCTGAACGACCAGATCAGACAACCGGTCCCTGGCACCGAGCCCCACAGCGGCTCCTCTCTGCCTTTTCGAACAACACCCGGCCCTCGGGAGACAAGAGCCCTGATGCTCAGCAGCCACTGCCTTTGAAACCCAATGAAACGGGCCCTTCAAGCCCTGGTGAGTCTGTCCCCGTCTCACACCTGGTCAAGACAGGCAGGAACGACTGTCCCCTCTATACATACAAGGAAAACTGAGGCCCAGAAAGTGACAGGAACACGTGCGGAGAGTGACGCAAAGTGAGAAGGGCCCCTTCTCTAGGTTTTCTTGTGAAGTTACAGAGGAGGAAGCAAATAACATTCCGCTCACCGCACCGGCATGAGCTCTGGGGTCATGCAGCCGTGGGTTCTAATTTAGCTCTCACATTTATCAACCGTGTGTGACCTTGAGCCATTAATTAACATCACTGAGGCTCAGTTTGCCCATCTGCAAAGTGGGGATAAGAATACCATCTATCTGGGACGCCTGGGTGGCTCAGTTGGTGAAGCATCTGACTCTTGATTTTGGCTCACGTCATGATCTCATGGTCATGGGATTAGGCCCTGCATCGGGCTCTGTGCTCACAGCACAGAACCTGCTTGGGATTCTCTCTCCCTCTCTCTTTCTGCCCCTCCCCTACTCACTCTCTCACTCAAAATAAACAGGTATTTTTTTTAAAAAAGTGCCATGTATCTTACAAACCTATTGTAAGACTTAGATTAGATGGTACCTATAAAATGCTTGGCACAGTGGCTCACCACTCCATACATGAAGATAATGGTATTATTGTTATTCTAATGGAATGGCTTGTGATTAGGGTTAGTGCTGGATTCATCTAGGGATCCTCAGTTTGTGCACTGTGGTGGAAACAGCTGTAGAAACTCCACATGGGCGATGTCCTAGCTCTATTACTTGCTGTGTGAACCCTGGGCAAGTCATTTCATTCCGTCAAACCTCAGTTTCCATTTCTATAAAATGGGAGCAACTATACAACTTATCTCCGTGGGGTCTTGTGGCACGGTGCTTGGCTACAGCTCCACATAGTCAGAAGCAGAATAGGACGGGCACCCCACCCAGGTAACACATTCACCCCAGGGAAAAAGCCTCCCAGGCCATTACCAACAATAGCTACCAGGTAACAAAGCTGTGGATTGTTCTTCTCTTTGTCAGACTGACTCCCACTGGACCTGCGGGCTCTACCTTCAGAGTATATCCAGAAGTCCTCCCTGATACTCCCCGGCTGGTTCCTGCCCTTCTTCTCTGTGCCCATAACCTCCATCCCAGTTCTGGGCCAAACTCTATGGTGATACTCCCCACACTGCATTTAAATGATAAATTAGAAAGAATAGAAGTTTGGGGGGTGTAAGTGTGGAGACAGATACCATGCACGTCATCAGCTCTACATTTCAGAAGCGCACACAGTGCCCAGCACAAAGTGGGAACTCGGTACAACTGGTTGAATGGGTGCATGGATGGTTGAATGCCTAGAAGGAAGAAGAGAAGGGGGCGAAGGAAGGAGGCAGAGGAAAGAAGGAAAAAGTCTTGGCACCTGCTACTGCTTTCCCCTAACATCCCCCACCTGCTCCACTCAATTCTGAACCTTCATCTGCAAAGCAAATGTATGGTGCCCGGCCCTAATCTGACATCAGTTTCTATCAAGGAGTTAACCAAGGAGAATCAGGTCTGACTCTGGAGTGGATGCATTTTAAACAGCAGCCCCATTGCCTAACAATTCACCTGCATGAAGCTCATTCTCCATTTACTCTTCCAGGACACAATGAAGGGAAAAGAAAAATGAACAATTTATTTTCTTATTTAAGTATGTCACAGAGATAAGCAGCCCAGATGATCCACGTCTTAGTAACGTCTCTCCGTCTGGATAGGGACTTTGAGAGAGTTCCAAGGCTGGCTAGCATCTCCAGCTGCGCTCAAGGCGTGTGGGACAGGTCCTGCCTGCCCCGCCACCCTCAGCCGCAGGCGATGCCGACATGCCCGGGCTCAAGTCCGCTGCAGCAGGATCCGTGCAGGACAGCACACGCTCACTCCAGGCCCGTCTGTGCAAGGGAGAGAGTTCCCACTCCGTGCCCCAGAGGGCAAAGTACTGCGGGCACACGGATTTTTCCAGGGAGCAACTTGTCTAAATAATGAGTCTGGGGGGGAGGGGGGAGAACCTGGCCCACTCAGCTCAGCCCCACCTGCCTGGCACCTCCCTAAACTTGCCCAGCAGGCTTGTCCCCTAGTGCCTGTGAAAGGTTTGGTAGATCTCTCCCACTCAGGGGTGATGCATCAACAAGCCAATCTGGCCCCATAGCCAAAGCCACATTGTCCAATCAGCTTCATGGTAACGAAGCTGACATTTTGATCTCTCCATTTGACTCCTCTCGTTTTTCACTCCGATTGCCCCAAACTCGAGAAGGAAGAAAGGCGTGGTGGGGAGGGCACAGAGCAGGAACTGGACAAGACCGGTGCCCCTGCCTGGGGTTCCCGGATCCCTGTGGGCCTTCAAAGGCAGTAATGAGAGTTTGTGAGCTATTTTCAATATTTCACAGAGCCTCACAGAAACTGCATTTGTCCACGATCAAAACGCACAGGCCAAATAAATGCCGAGTGTCTGCCTCGGGCTGGAACTATGCCCAGCCAGTGAGGTCACACTCACTTTGTCCATTCTGATTGGTGGCACGGAGGTGTGGCCCTCCCAGGGCCCCACAGGCTTGAGAATGAAGGGATGTTGGCTTCCCCAGGCCCTCTGCTTACTGCATGAGAAACTGTAGCCACTGGGCAGGGTTGTCTGCTGCATCAAAAGGGGAGACTGTAATGAAGTGCATTTGGGGGGATGAATTGGGGGGAAGTTCAACCTCAGATAGAAGGAATGAGAAGGAGTTCCCAGAAGACACCTTTTCGCAGAGCCAAAATCAGCACCACCCATTAGAAAAATGAACGCCTCATGGCCTCAACAACATATGGGGGGGGGGGGCGTGCTCTGGAACAGGAGAGCGAGAAGGTAGAAAGGGGTGCATGTCTGCTTCCAGCGTGGATGTGGCTTTGCCCTCCTCAGTCTGGGGGCAGACCTGAAGGAAGCTGGGGACTTGGGCGAACTTTCCAGCCCCCTAGCAGAGAGTCTCCCTGTAAGCTCTTGGGCATGGTGGGGGGATTTGGGAAAGAGCTGATCAGTGCCAACAGACCAGAAAATAACTGGCAGTTACGTATATCTTTTAAGAATAAAAGTGGGGAAAGAATCCATCCCCTCTTAATAAATGCTTGTCTGGTGGAAACTGCCTTGAAACCCCAGTTTCTTGGGAGGAAGTCAGCATCCCCAGTCATAACAAAGTTGGGATGTGTTGAGGAAAGGAGAGAGATTTAGCAGCCTTGCTTCACCCCCATGCCCCACCCCCACACCCCGTGGCAGCCTCAGCACACAGAAGAGGGAGGCCTCCTTTACCCCATGCTAGGGAAGGTTCCGAAGGCAGTTTTGCTGCTTGTCCGCTCCTTCCTCACCCCTTGCTGGGCCATGTTTTACCAATGGGCAGGACCGTTGAACTAAAAGGCAAAGTGTTTTCACTAGATGCCCTCTGTCCTACATAAAAGCAGTGGGGAGACCAAGCCCATTATTCTCATGCTTAAGAAAGGGGATGCTGAGTGTGTCCTTAGACCCTGTCCCAGCCCTAACTCTGCACAAGCTCCTGAGCGCTTGCTTGGTTGCCAAGATTCACACTCCACTCAGAGTGGGAGGTGGAAAGCACCCCTTGGGCTCAGGCCCTGAGCCATATTCTTCAACATGATGTACCCAAAAGCCTGTGCTTTGACAGGTATCAGGCACCTGCCCAGCTATTAATAAATGAATCAGTCCTTTCCCTTCCATCCAACTAGCACTCTCTGTCCTTATATCCCATCAATCTGAACCCCAGAAGGGAGGGGGTGTTAGGGACAGGTGTTACTGACATATCAGGCTGAACTCCTTCCAAGGCTCGCGCTTATCCTAACAGCTTCGGTGTCTGCCACTCCTCACTGATCTCTGCCGTGCCCTCCCCTCTATCCCAGAGGGTAAATCCTCCCCTGCTGCTCCCTGACCAAAATGCACATCACCAATTGGAGGAAGGCGAGAAAGGATGGGGTAGACCACACCGTTGCCACCGCCATTGCCAGAGTGCTGGGTCCCAAGCGTCCGGGAGCAAAGGGTGAGGCCCGGGTCACAGCAGCACTAGAGAAGATGTTGGAAGGCTCAGGAGCTATTGGGGAGGCAGAATCCACAAGATCTGATTAGTGAGAGGTGGTGGGTGGGGGGTAGAATTCAAGAATGATTCCCAGATTTCCAGTTTACAAAGATTCAAGGCTAGTGTGGCAATTCCAGGAGTCAGGACATAAAAGAGCACGGGATGGTGAGATGGCTTGGGGTGGGGTCACATGGGTGACAAAAGAAAGGGAGAATTTGGTTTGTGGCATGCTGGGGGGGAGGGGGGGCGGGCTGGGCCCATGTGCGTGGTGTTGGATCTGGAGTTCTGGAGACCTAAACATAGGATGCAGGGATCATCAGTATTTGGACAGCCGTGTTAAGTCCCAGGAAGGAAGGGAATGTAGAATCAACAGAGAAGAGGGCTAAGGGCAAAAACCTAGAGACGCTGATATGAACGCAACTTTAGGTGGGGAGGGAGTGATGATCAGTGTCAGATCATGGTAAGGGGAAGGGACATGTCGACAGAAAGTCAAGAGCAGGCTGTGCCAGACTGGAGAAAGGTCTAGAGGCCATGAGAGACACTTACATTTGGGAAGTAGGAAGTCACGTGGTGCCCTGGGCTGCAGCACTTCCCCCTGGAGTGGGGAGGGTGGAAGGCAGATGACGGGCACTGAGAAATGACGGGCACCCTCCTGGGAAGCCTGGTTAGGAACAGAGGGAGAGGGGGTGACAGCCGAAAGGGGTGCAGAGTCAAGGAAGGGGCATTGTTCAGTGTGCTTTTAAGAAGAAAACAAAGTGTGTTTATGGGCTCGTGGGGAGGAGGGATGCCAATTACACCTGTGCCATATTCCTGGGTAGCACTTCCCAGCCCCAATTCAGTGGCGAGGTTCACGCAGTCTCCATTTTTGTGTGATGGAAGAAACAAGGTTGTTCAGGATAGCCAAGGGGCAAGACTGCGCCAACAGTGAAAATGGTCTCCAGACAGAGCCTGTGGTTCAGAGGAGCACAAAGGCCAGGGGCAGATTACCCCAGGGACTGCACTGAGTGGAAGAGGCCAACAAGGGTTGGATCAAGAGGAAGAAGAAGAGTAAGGTTAGGCCAGACTAACTTCTAGGTTCACTGTCTGAGGCCTAAGGATGCTGAGTGGTGTCAGATACACAGTGGGTCCTTTACCACCCTACCTGACCCTAACCTCTCCAGACTGATCAACTCATTTTTTACCAAAGTGTTAATGGCTAACACTCCTCAAAATAATTTAGTTCTAACAATGGACAACAGAATTTTCCTGCAACACAGGCTGACACACACCAGCTATCTCATTACTCCGTATCAGAAATTTCCACCACCCCCTTGCCCCAGCCTCTCAGCAACCTTAGGGAATCTACCATAATCTGGGGCAGCAACAGGAAACAGAAAGGAAAACTTCACTGTGTCTCTTCCAGGTGTTGAGCTTTCCCTGACGACCATTCAATATGCTTTCATTCACTCAACAAACACAGACTGACCATCTACCATGCTCCAGGCACCGTCTCAGGTGCCAGGGACACTGTTGGCATGAACAAAAGAACCCAAACCCGTCAGTGGAGCATGGACTTACATGGACAAGGGGGCAGGAGAGCTGTGTGCTCAAAACCAGGCCCCTCACAAACACAGACCTGTATAGGCGAAATTGCAAGGTCAGGCTGTTTGACCCATCCTGCTACTGAAACAACTGAGGCCCAGAATGAACTAGGGCCAGGATCTGTGTTGTGTTGGACTTAACTCCAAAGTTTGTGCTGAGAAAGTGGGTCCCCTAGTGCTTCTTAGACTCTCTGGCACAGGAATCATCTGGGGTCTTGTTAAAGTGCGATTCTGATTCAGCAGGTGGGTGGTGAATTTCTAAGAAGTTTCCTGGCAAGGCTTTGGGCCACACCTTGGACACCAAGGGCCTACTGTTTCCCAAACTCGTCTGAACATGAATATTTTTCTCCCAGGGCACTCATTTAATAGCCCCAACCCCACAAATGAATGCCATCTCTGGGCCTCCCAGGGTCTTTATACTTCCTGCCTTAGCATCCTTATTTGTGCTACTGGCCCTTTGCCTCGACTTCCCCACACAGGGAAGACGGACTCTCAGCTAGGTCAGGGCCCCTCCCCTGGGGGTCGGTCCTGCTCCAGCCAGGAAGGTAAGAGGGCTGGAACCTGAATTCCTTGGCCTCACTCTGGGAGCTTCCTCCAGAAGCCTGTCTTGACCAAGCCCTGACCCCAGCCTCACCCCACCCTGACCCCAGCCTCACCCCGCCCTGACCCCGCCTGACTGACCCTGCCTTAGCCTGCCTGCAACGCCTCTGTCTTAAAATGCCAGCTGCCTCTCACCACAAGGCCCGAGGAAAAATGGCATTTCGGTGCTTTGTGTCTGCTCTTCAACGAGTATTAACTCTAGAATAATGGGAATTAGTACACTGAGGAAGTAGAGGATAAGACTCCCCTGAGTGCCCTGATTTCTCACCTAGCAAATCAGGGCCTGGCGGAAGAGCTCTGGGACTCGGGAGCTCCAAGCTGGCGGGCCAGCCCTCACCAACAGGCCCTTTGTTGGGTGGGTCAAGCAGTTTGGGAATGTAAATGCCTGCCCACAGAGCTTGGGGGTTTCTCCTCAGGAAACCACCTAATCTGACAGCGCAAATCTGGTCAGCTCTGGGGTCTGCAGCCTCTGGACACAGGTCCTGCCTCGGCCAGGGCGAGGCCGGTGGGGGCGGGGGGGGGAGCGGGGCTCGTTTCCACTGCGGAATCCCGGGTCCTAGCTAGGTGAGCTGGAGTGGGTGGTTGAAGGCCTATGTCCTTTGAGCTCCACCTCTGGACCTGGGGAGCTGTTTGCCTGAGAGGCTCCCAGACAGAACCCGGATGCATAATAGTAATAGTAGGAGGAACTTGTTAGGGATACAGACTGCACATCCGGCTCCTAGATACTCTGATTCAGAAGACCAGGGGGAAGGCCTGGGACTCTACATTTGTCACTGGAAACTGGGCTACAGTGATGGTTGTGCCTGAGGGGCCTGAATCAGACCGGCTTTAAGTCTGGCCTCTCCCCTGCCCCGCAGTGTGGTCTGGGGCTAGTAACTTCATCTCCTTCTATTCCCATTTCCTCATTCGCAAAATGACTGACTTCTTGGGAGCACCAGGTTTAAGAAGAGGAAAGTGCAGCTCGCAGCCAGGGGCCTGAGTGTTCCCTAACGGACAGCTTCCAGCTTCCAGGACAGAGGCAGCGGTGCGGCTGGAGGGGAAGGCAAACCACGCGCCCCAGAAGCTGCCTGCAGTTTGCAGCCTTTGTCCAAGCCACTCCCTGTCCAGCACCTCCTACCCCACATCCTCAGCATCCAAGGGACCAAAGCTCGCCCCTGGGGAGCCTGCTTGCTCTCTGGGGGAAGCCCAACCTGCCACCTCCTCCCCTCTGTTCTCTTAGACCTCCCTGAGCCTCTGGGAGCTTATAACTGTCCTTAGGGGAAGGTGCTGGCTTTGAAATGGTATTTGTAGGCATGACCCCCAGCCCAGGGCCACAGCAAGCAGCCCACTGTCCCTAAGCAGATGGCAGTGGCCAAGGGCCTTAAAAATCCTGCTTGTTGACAGAGCTGCTGGGCCAGAGCCTGGCTAAAGGAAAGGCCATGGACAGGGAGGGTCCCAGGTCAGGTGGGGGTGGGGGTCAGGTGGAGACAACAAGGTCAAAGGTCAGGAAGAGGGCCCAACTGGAGGTGAAGACAGGGGTGAGAAGAAGATGACAACAGTGCCAGGGAGGTCACGGGAATGAGGAAAAGGAGGGAGGGAAAAGGAAAGGGGACGGAGACGGGCCGAGGAGGAAGAGAGCGGCAAGCAGGTGGAATGATGGAAATGGGGAGGGGCACGCGTGACTGGATATGGAGGGGCTCTGAGGGTCTCCCCGCCAGACGGTCTGCTGAGTCAGGCCCAAGTAAGGAGATTTCCTGTTTTTATTCCTTCTGGCGGAAAGTTTGGTGATGTTCTCACGGTGGCAGGATTAAGAGCCCCGTGATTTACGGTCCACGATTTATGGAGCCGGGTTCCTGGACTCCTGACAGTGCTGTCACATGTTTACTCCCTCTGGGAAGGCAGGCAACGGGGTGGGGGGGACGCAGAAAAATGAGGATTCCTTTACCCCCTCCCTGCCTTCTCTCCCCAACTCCTCCTTCCTTCAGAGGCCTGTGCCCGCCCACCCAGCCAACCAAACGGGTCACACCCCGGCTCGAACCCTCCAGACTCCCCACTGCTAGAACGCTGCTTGCTCTAGGAGCCTTCCTCGTCCCCTCAAGTCTGGAAAGTCAGTTACCCCTCCTTTTTTCTAATTGTGGCAAAATATATGTAATGTAAAAGTTACCACATTAACCACATTTAGGAATACAGTTCAGCTGGTTAACTACATTCACACTGTCGTGCAACCATCACCACTCCAGAACTCCTCTCATCTCCAGAACTCTTCTCATCTTGCAAAACTAAAACTCTGTACCCACTAAACACTAACTCTCCCCTCCCCTCTCCCCTGAGCCAGCAACCCCCATTCCACTTTTCTGTCTCTATGGATTTGACTACTCCAGATAGCTCATCTAAGTGGAACCATATGTTATTGGTCCTTTTGTGACTGGCTTAATTCACTTAGCATAATATCTTCAAGGGCCATCCACGCTGTAGCATGTGTCAGAATTTCCTCCCTTTTTAAGGTTATGTAATATTCCCCTGTGCCCGTGTATACACCACACTTGGTTTATCCATTCATCTGCTGATGGACACTTGGGTGGCTTCCACCTTTGGGCAATTGTGACTAAAGCAGCTAGGGAACTTGTCTATGTCCCCAGGGGATCTGAGAGTCGGGCACAGCACAGACCCACAGTAAATGCCTTGCTGAAAGACTAAGTAATCCCTCCCATTCTCTAAGCGGGGCACCCATTAGGTAACTCATTTCTCCTTTAGCTGGCATCTTCAGAAAACACAGGGCCTTGAGCCAAAAGAGAGACCTTTCACAGGAATTGGGAGCCCAGTATGGATAGGAAGGTTCTGGAAATCCTCAAAACCCTCTGAACAGAGAGCCAGTCCTATAAGAGGGTAGACCCAGATGTCCTCACATGTCTCAACTTCTGCCCTTTACAAAACACTGATAGGTCTGGCCACATCAACATGAAGCATCCCTGTCCAAAGAAAAATGCTAAACCAAACAGACAGATGAAAGATTGGGAGAAATGATTTGTAACCTCTGAAACTAACCAAGGATAATATCTGGAATATAGAAAGAACTTCTACAAATCAACCAAAAATTTTTCTAAATTAAGACAGGAAGTCCAATTTAAACGCAGGCAAAGACGATGAATAGACAATTTGCAAAAAGAAACTCAAACCACTAAGCATATAAGAGATACTCAAACTTACTAGCAATGAGAGAAATGCAAATTAAAATGATGAGATGGCATTTTAAACTCATCAGGATGGCACACATTAGAAAGGTGGACAAGAGCAGGTATTGGTGATGACATGGGGGGACAGAAACTGTTGTCCGCTCTGGGTCAAAATGGGTCCTGCCTCAGCCTTTCTGGAAAACATTATGGCACAGCATAGAAAATAAACATATTAACTCAAGGATCCCAATTGTCCATTTATATAGCCCAGACTTAGTCTCACACAGGGTCCCAAGAGAGCATGAATGAGGATGTTCTTCAGAGTTTCATGTGTGGCCAGGAGTTACAGCCAAGCCAGGGTCTCTCCCGGGGGATGGATATACAGAATGTGATGGAAACACAGCTCATAATGCAACACAGCAGTTAGAAACCACAAACCAGACAAACACAGGAGCGGGGCGAGATCTTTTATTTATTCATTTATTTGAGAGAGAGTGCGTGTGTGAATCGGGGAGGGGTAGAGGGAGAGAGAGAAAAAATCTTAATCAGGCTTCATGCTTAGTGCAGAGCCCGATGTGGGGCTTGATCCCACAACCCTGGAATCATGATCTGAACTAATATCAAGAGTCAGACACAACTGACTGAGCCAGTCAGGTGCCCCAGGGCTAGATCTCTAAAATACAGTGCTGAGTAAAGTAAGAAACTGCAAGAAATGTATAGTTCAAGATCACCTATGTAAATTAAAAATACCTATAACGCACTAAACAACCTTACATACATTATAAGGATCTATGCATATTTCAAGATATCTGTCAAATATGTCAGGGTGGGTACAGATAAAGGAAGGCAGCAATGCCTTGGGATTGAGGATAAAGAAAGGAAAAATTTTAAATAAAACAAGAGAGGAGCCTTGCATAGACAGGTGATCATAAAGTGTCATGGTCTGAAGGTGGGATTAATTCAATGTCAGGTACCTGAGCTCAAAACAAACAAACAAACAAACAAACAAACAGGCACAAAACAAAAAGCACCTGTGTCTTCCATGTGACTCAGGAAAACTACCTCTGTAACATTTTCCTCTTTCCATGTTTCTGGGAGCAAACTGTCAAAGGAGATGTGAGTCCCAGTGGTCTTGGAATATAAGATCTTGGAACTTTCATCTTGCTACAGTTAAAAGGCCTCAATGAAGAGCGTGTCCTCTGGATGGATGTGTTAGTGAAGAAGAAACCTGGGCTATCAACCTCTCCCAGACTGAACGCACAGCGATGCTGCCCCAGGGCTGGTGGGTGGGTAGAGAGAAGGCTGCACCATATGTCTGATGGGATGGGGGTGGTAACTGCTTATCCCCTCCCTTCCAAGTTTTCCTGAGCAGCCACACAGTCCATCGGAGGGTAAGAATGGACCAGGGCCAGGAAACTCAGCAAGCCCACCCTTCCTCACTCACTACCCCTGTACCCGGAAGGTCTGCATCCCTGGGAAGCCAAGCCAGCCTGGCCAGTGGGCAGGACCTCCCACTGGATGGGGCTTAGACTAATGGCCCATTCTAGTATCTCCGGGTCCTATTTGTTTTGTTCATTAAAGAGCTTCCAAGTCCAGCATTACAGAGACACAGTGAGTAATATTATCCCCATTTTATAGGCAAGGAAATAGAGGCCCACAAAGATGAAATCATGGTTGCATAAGTGAGAGAGACACGACCGAGACTGGAATACTAGTTTCCTGACCCTCAAGTCAAATTTCTAGACATATATCAAGCACATGAGACTATCTTCCTCCCAGTGGTGGATCTGCTGTGGGTCAGCCCTTCCAGGCCTACCAGGGACAGAGGGGCAGAAGGGCAGGGCCACACAGGTCCCTCGGAGGAGAGGATGCCATCCCGGAGGTGGCTGTTTTCATGCTAGGAACTTTTTAACGTGGATTGAAAATGAATCATTACACTCTCACCTCCTCTTATTGCCAAGGAACGTGCCAGAAGCCCACACACCCTCACCAAGTCTCACTCAATCTCTCCGCCTCTCTCCATACTCAGCCCCCACTCAGGAAACAGTGAGGGAGGACGCAGTGAGGGTCAGTAAGTGGTAGGCGAGACCCAGGCTGAGAGTGGACAGTCAGGCAACGAGCAGGCAAACCTCCCAGGGCTGAGTCAACCCGACCACGCCTGCTCATCCTAGAAGAAGCCACACAAACCACCCGTGCATTCTCTAACACGGACTTGTATCTCAAATGATCTACATTTCAAACTCTCTGTTTTCTCCCTTCAAGCTTAACACCATCACACTTGCTCACTGCCATTCAATACACAGATGTAGCTACTTAATAATGGAACTTAGTCTACCTCTGATTTGAAAACCCAGAAGATAGCCACATCATTTTTTTTTTTTTGAGGTTTCTGGATGATAATTGCACTTAACTGAGTATAAATTGGACATTGGCAGAGAGGAAGGCTATTTGTGCCACAACAGGAGCCCTTGTTTTCTGCTCTAGACCACATGGGAGATTTTCAAATAAATTTCTAAGAGTTGTCTTGGTGCTATCAGTAATGTAACCATACATACATTATTTCTAGCATCATAAAAGTTCCTTATGATGATGATTTTCAAGGATAAGATGGACATCCTCTGAGAAACCAATTCCATTTAAAATGTTCTGACATTGTACAGAAACAAATAGGTAGAAAGTAAAAGGCAGTTTCCAATGGGGAGACTCTCCAAAAAAAGGAGTGCTACTGAGGTAAACCCCTATACCATGGAGGAAATTGCTTTTTGTGGGAAGAGTCACCCCACTCCCTGGCTTTAGGGAGGACACAGTGCCTTCTTTGGTGCTAGGCTGCACGGGGGCTCCTGGCATGTGCCTGGCATATTCCTCTGATAGGGTTCGTGGTGATGGCCACAGAGGACTCCCAGTTTCTCCCTGAAGAGTGACCTCCGATAGCAGGAGATCGGCACCACCAGCATTTTAGAATCCATGCAAGACTGGATGCAAGGGCTGATGGGGATTTTCTATCTGCTGGGATTTCACAATTCAGGTAAATAAAAACCTGAGGAGCTCTGGGGAGGAAGAAGGAGATGCTACAATAATGTGAAGCAGGTAGTTTTTGGTGCCCTCACTCATTTCCGTTTCCTTATAGTGCCCACCCCACATGTCCCAGTAGCCCATCCCATTCACCTAACTCAAGCTGTCCCAATACATCCTGACGCACCCCCGTCCCACCCCATCCCACCAGGACACATTCACCTCCACTCTACCATATCCCAATTGTCCCATTCCACCACAACCAATACCACCCCTCCCATCCTATCCCATTCCACCCCAATTCATTCTAACCCATTCCTACCCCACCCACCCCATCCTACCAGTCAATCCCCTGAACACTCTCTATCTAACCCTCTCAATCCCACCTCAAACCATTGTATTTCACTCAACCCTATTCCCTTCCATTCCACCATCCATCCCAATCCACCCCATTACATCCTACCCATCCCATTCCCAAAACCTCCCCAGCATTCTTGATCCTACCCCAACTCATTCCTTCCTATATGATCTCAGTCTACCTCAAATTATTTTATTCCTCCAATCCCAAAGCATGGTATTCCATTACATTCCCTCCCCTCCCATACACTGCTTTGCCAAGGCTCTTATTTGTGATTGTATACAGAGGCATGACCATTCTTTGTGTTACATGAAGCTACGTGAGAAAGCCAAAGGGTCTCACCCTCCCCCAAACATCTAACAGTTAAGTGTGTATCCAAGTGGGAGAGGAGAAAAAAAGATACAGAATCTCATCTTTAAAAGAAAGGTATGGAAAGATAGTCCAGGGAACTGAACTCTCAAGAGTCCAGAAAGAAAATAGGGCACCTGGGTGGCTTAGTTGGTTAAGCATCTGACTTCAGCTCAGGTCATGATCTCATGGTTCATGAATTCCAGCCCCACATTGGGTGCAGAGACTGCCTGGGATTCTCTCCCTCTCTCTCTCTCTCTCTCTCTCTCTCTCTCTCTCTCTCTGCCCCTCCCCCATAGGCATGTACACACAAGCGCACACACTCTCTCTCTCAAAATAAATAAATACACTTAAAAAAAAAAAAAGAGTCCAGAAAGAAAATAAATATGAGTCTCCCTTGTCTCTCTTACCTTACAAGAGCCAGGAAAAAGTTCTAAGAACCACACCATCATTTTCAGGTTGAGAAAACCCCACATTGCATAGGCCACCCTTTGCTTTCTTTCTGTGGGTCCAAGGGAGAGTCAAGTTCTGTTCAAAGCCAGTGAATCCTAAGACAGTGTCTCTGTGAGGCAGAGGACCCTGAAATAATCCTCCATTTTCAGGTTCATCCAGATGGTCCCCTGTTGTGGAAAATCGTGCCGCGGACAGAGAGTAGGGGTTTGGAGGCCATACTGGTCTCAAGGAGCAAGGCCCCAGGACAGTATCAGTGACATCAACCAACCTCTAGGGGGAGATACGGGATCCTCCCTGTTACCCCTCCAGGAAGAGGAGTGATGGTTGGGTGAGTGGGCCACCCCACTGAAAGTGCCGGGTGTACTTTCAGCAGGGGGAACGGGGAGGGAAGACTCTTGCAGATGCACAGAGCAGTACCTCAGAGGGGCGCTGTGTTAGAACCCTTCCCCTCAGGATTCTAAGAGGCCGGTGTACAAAGTAGTAGCAGCAGCCCCAGTGGTGGTGGTGGTGGTGGTGGCCGTGGGCGGTGGCGGCAGCATCTAACACATACTGAATACTAACCAAGTCCCGCACTGTGACAATGCTTTCCAGGAATTAGGAGAATGTCCCCTGGAGTCAGGTAGCCCTGAGGGTTGATCCTGCCTCCTTTACCTATCTGCTCTAGAATCTTAGCCAAACTGCTTAATTTGTGAGCCTTTGTCTCTTCAAATCTGATAAAGTGCCTGGATTGTTATGCGAATTGAATAGTAATGTCTAAGACGCATTAGCGGGACTCACTGAAGTGCAGCTGCTATCAGTAAGACACAGAAGGGCTGGGGCTGCCTCCCACCTAGGGGATGCGTCTTCACCCCTTCCCACTCCCATAAATCCTTTGCCTTGGGAATGTCCAAGAAGGCAGTCTGAGGGTCAGGAAGCCTTGGGTTCCAGGGAACCTGCCTCTGATCTTCTCAACAGGTGCTTATTGAGTATCTGTGGTCTGGTCTACACTGCCCTGCCCGAGTTCACAGACCTTCAGGGGATACAAACAGGTATCACCTCGCTAAACAAGACATCCCAATATGTTCTGATGAGTTTTACAACAGGGGAGCTTGGGGATTGTGAGAGTTCATGGCAGAGTTCAATCAAGATGGGTGTTTGGGACTAGCAGACCAAGGTGACATCTCTGCAGTCACAGGAGCTATGGTGGAGATGCATGGACCAGGGCCGCATGAGGGGCTGGAAGTCTGGGGTCCAGGCCTTGAGTGCCAACAGCAGCACAGCATAACTCGGGGTGGGGGCAGCCCAGGGGGAAGAGCAGGGCAGAGGCACGCAGCCTGGGCAGAAGGATACCCGGGAGCACAGCGCCAGCTGGGCCCCCTTAGAAGTTGAACAACAGTGGGGTTGTGAGTAAGATATTCAGAGTTGGACAAACTGGCTTTAAGCCCTGGCTTGGCCATTGACTTGTTATGTGGTTAAGTTACATATCCTCTCTGAACCTATTTCTCCACCTACAAAATGGGGATAATAATATTGCCAGCCTGACCACATTGCTGTGATGGTTGAGTTAATACAAGCAAGTGCTTGAGATGGTACCAGCACATGACGAAGACTCAGTGACCACCAGCTATTAGTGTTACTCCCTTGGATACCTAGGGGGTAGCTGCGGTGGGGGGAGGCACAGGCCACAGTGAGGGATCACAGGCTTCTCGGCTGAGTCCTTTGTCCTCAGGGTTACCGCTCCAGCCCTGGCTTCCACTAAATGGGCACACTGGATGAGCTAGGTTATGCACTGCGTCTGGTGCATTTCGGATTTCTAGTCCTTTCCACAATGCAGGAATGACTTGCCCCTTCTCCAAGTGGAGAACGTGAGCTTGGAGAGGTCTGAAGATCAACCAGTTCTCCCACAAGGAACATCTGGCTCTGCTGGGCAATCAGATTACCTGCTGGCCTGAAAATGATGATGAAGCAGAGGCAGGTCAAGGTGATGCTGCCGAAGCCACCTGCTGGACTCTTGTGGACAAACCCAAACCCTGCAATCTAAGAGCCTGAAAATCTGGTTCTCTAGTCCCCTTGCACATGATTCCAGGCTCACCTTCAACAAAGCCATGTTCTCGCCAGCTGGAGATACGGTCAACATCATCTGCTATGCTCAGCTTCTTTTTTCAAAACCATAAACTTGCTGCTCAATTGCAAATGGAAATTCAAATCCATACTCTGGTGACTGAGTGGTTCAAGACCTTTCCTTGGGGGTGTGGGGACAGTTATATCTAAAGGCTTGTTGCATCGATTCTGAAATCTAAGGAATGACCTACCAATCTGTGATATTTTGTTCTAGAGGGAGAGCAACGGGGGACCAGGGCATCTTCGTCACCTCTGGCTGTCTTGCCCTCTAAAACTCTTGATTTAGCCTTATCAGTCCTTAAAAAACTGTCCAAGAAAAAAAAAATATTTAAAAACCATCCACTGATTTAACAACCATCTATCAGGCTCCAATTCTATGCTAGGTCCTGAGCTGAGCGCTGGTGATATCAAGAGAAATAAAGTACTGTTCCTGCCTTCAGGAAGCTCATAGTTTAATACAGGAGACAAACAAATAAATACTTTGAATACAATTCAATTCGTACTATAATCAAACACTGGGTATGATCAATGTCCCAGTATGCAAGAAACCTCTGGAAACAAGCACTTAGGGAACAAGCAAAGCAGGGAGAATTTTTTTTTAATAATTTGGTTTTTGATTTTTGTTTTTTAAGCAATGAAGAGGTCAGCATGGGAAAAATCAGAAGTTCGTAGGAATTCCTTATACTTCCAGTTCAATATGGCTTTTATTTTGAGTTACTTAGTAAGCATATGGGAGGCACGACAGCCTTGTCAATGCTCAGAGCCTCTGAATCCAGAGAAAAGTAGCTAGGTTAAGAGCAATTGAGGGTCGGCACTAGATGGCCACCTGGTAGGGGAGGCATTGAAAATGACTCTAAGGTTTCTGGGCTGGGTAAGTGGAAGGCTGCAGGTGCTACCAGCCTACACGTGGAATACTGGAGGCTCAGGAAAGGAAGTAATGAGCTTGCTTTGGAAGGGGAACATCTAGGTGAAGTTATCCAAGAGTCAGTCAGATATATGGGCTGTCTAGACCCAGAGTTTCGATGGACTAGGAAGCCAATAGATATATCAGAGGTGTCTTGGCAGGAGACATGTCTGGAAGCTTCACTGTGGTAGTGGAAGGGATGGGCCCTGGTGAGCTCACCCACAAAGTGGTGAAAGGAAATGAAGAAAGACACAAGGAATGGAACACTGCAGGAAACACTTACAGGAGGGGAAGAAGTGCTACCACCAGAGACTGGGAAGGAACAACCAAGAGGTAGGAGAGAAATCAGCAAAGCACCGTAGCCCAGAAACCCAAGGAAGAGAAATTTTGAAAGGAGTAACCCAAAGTGTTCAAAGTCACAGAGAGGTAAAGGAAAATAAACACAGAGTAAGCAGGATGGGTTTGATAATTAGGATGGGCATCGGTGATCCTTCCTAGAGAGTTCCTATCCTAGGGACAAAAGGCAGCCTGCAGTGAGTGAGAGGTAGCAAAGAAAGTTGAGTTGAAGACCCCTTTGAAGACACTCATAAAGGCAAAGAGATGGGATGGTAGACAGAAGGTCACTAAGGCTGAGAAATCTGGTTAGCTTGTTTTCTATTAAAGATTAAGCTGTTCACAGGCCAAGGGGAAACAGAAGAAGGGAGACAGACTGACCCACAGTTAAGAGAGGTTGATGAGAGGTTTCAATGGAGGCTGCAGTGGGGGCGGGGGGGGGGGGGGGCGGGGTTGCGTAGTGTGAGGCAGGGCCCACATGGAAGGGGTTGAGGTCTAAAGAAAGGTGGGTGAGGAGGCTCCCCCTTTTCAAATCCTTATATTCATTTTATTCAGTCCTCCCTGGTCCAAGGAAGGGAGACAGCTCAGTCCTGAGCATCTTTTAAAGTCAACAGAGTGAAGAGAACACAAAATGAATGTGCTTCCCTCTCTAAAGTGCCAAACTCTGCGATCATCTGTCACCAAGTCCATTTCCAAATCTCTGCTGCTTGCAAGGCCAAAAAGCACATCAAAATGCGGGAAAGGTTTTAAAAAAAAAAAATGCACTGGAAGCACCGTAAGTCAGAGTGCCCGCCAGAGAACGAATGCCCCCTCCCCCCAGCAATTCACCACCACCACCACCACTGCTCTACTGACCACAGAGCTGGAATCCAATGGATCTCTACAAGGCAAGATTGCAGCATCCCCCAGCAGTGTGCAAGCTCCTGTGAGTCGGCCCTTTTCTTTCCCCAGGGACAAGACATGCCCAAGGGGCAGGGACAAATCTAGCTAGAAAAACAGTTCCATCACATCAGGAGCAGTCTAAGTCTGCTGAACCAGAGCAAGGGCCCCACCTGGACAAACGTCGGAGAGGCCTGACAGTCCATAGCAGCGGTTCCCCCACCGCCCATGTGGCAAGTCTGGGTGACCAGCAGTGTCGCGGTGAACAGCGCAGCCACCCAGTGGGTGTGGGTGTGCGCGAGGCCTGAGCTCCTAGGCGAGCGCACCGCGGGCGCCCCTCTCTGGGTGTCGGCAGCTATGACTCTTAGGAGAACCCAGAAAGTCCTGTCAAGTCGGGATGGGAAAGCTGAGGCTAGCTTGGGGCGCCTTCCCAGACCAGCAACAGGAACATTCCCGGCTAAGGAGGTGGTGACCGTCTGCAGGTACGGGTTCACTGGATATTGGAGCCCAGAGCGGGGCGGAAAGTTCTCTCGTGAAGGGGCGCACTTTCTAAGAAGGGAGCACTTGGGATGCTGGAGTGGCGGAGGCCAAGCCTTCAGAGGTTCAATCGGTGGTTTAAAAGAAAAAAGAAAAAAAAAAAAACACCAAAAAACAAGAAAACAAAAACAAAACCAGCACGGATCCAGGCCGGAGGTGTTCCTAGGCCAGGCCTAGGCAGCAGGTGTTACCGGTTTTCTCCCCCAGTGAGTGTCAGCCTCTGGGCTAAATGAAAATGCGGCCCCAGGCATCGCCCGTTGGACCCGTCCCCACCCGGGCACGCGGAACTTTCTAGGCTGTGGCTAGAGCTGAGCGTCAGAGGGGTGCAGGAGATAAAGTGGAAGGGCACCAGTCGGGGCCAGTGATCCCCACTGGAGACTGGGTTCTCCCGAAGGTCCGCGTGCCTTCCCCAATACGCCAGCTGCAGCCAAACACCCGCGAAGTTCCGGGACTCGCCGCACCCGCCGGGTCTGCCCCCCTCCCTGACTCGGTCGCAGGGAGCAGGTCCCGCCGCCCGCGCCGCCGCAGCCGCAGCCCCGGCGCTCGGCTGCAGCAGGGCGCGGGAAAGGGCACTTTGGCGCGGAGTGGGAACCGAGGGGAATGTGGCGGCGCAGAACCTGACGGCGACACTCCCTCCCCCGCCCCCGGGCACAACCGCCGCCCCCGCCTCCCCGTGGCTCAGCACCCTCCAGCCCCCAACCTGAGCCCTCCCGCAAGGCGTGCGCGGGACCCCGGCCCTGGGCGCGCGCCCACCTGATTCCCCCCTTCTAGCCCCGAGCGCCGGGGGAGGGGGACACTTGGGGAGGAGGTGGTGGCCGCAGTCTCGAGGCGGCTCCGGCTGGGGCGCGGGCTTCATTCACCAGAAAATGGGCGGGGGCAGGAAGGGCAGACCCCGCAAACAAGGAAACGCGGAGGGGGCACGCCATTCGTCTCCAGCCCCCAGGACCAGTGTGCCAACCGGAATCGGGAGGCGGCGGTGGGGGGAGGGCTCCAGGAAAGTTTATCGGGGAAAAGCCTGGCACCTTGGGGGGCTGGGAGGTTGGAGCAACTGAAGCCACGGTCCGGGTGCCCCTCAACCCCTGGCGGGGATGTCGGTCTCCCAGGCCCCCGCGCCGGCCGGATCCGGCCAAGTTGCGGCTGGGGCTGGGGGTAGCAGTGAGGGTGACGGTGGAGGTGAGGACGCCGCTGAAGGTGGGGGGGGTGGGGGGGTGGGGGGGTGGGGGGGAGGATGGTGGGCCGACTGAAGCGAGGCTGAGCAGGAGGGTGGGCGACTGGGAGTGGGGAAGGTTAAGGGGGAGAGCGGGGGAAGGGACAGGGACCGTGTCGGGGAGGGGTGGGCACGGGGCTCGGGTGGGGCGCGCGGCCGCCGCGTCTCCCCGGCGCGGCCGGACTTACCCGCGGCGGCCGAGGCGCCGAGCAGCCCCCAGCCCAGCAGCAGCAGCAGCGGCGGCGGCGTTGGCGGCGGCGGCGGGCGGCCCCAGCGGCTCCCCGCGCCCGGCACGAGCGCCGAAATCCCGGCTCCGCCGCGAGCCCTCCCCGCGGGGCGGCCGCAGCGCCCCTGCTCCCGTCCCAGCGAGCGCGGCATGGCGCGGCCGGCAGCGCCGAGGGAGAGGCTCCGCTCGCCGCCGAGGAGAAAGGAGGTCAGGAGAGCTCTGGAGCTTTTTTCTGCTCGGAAAAAAATCCCGGTACGCGGGAGCCCTGAGCTTCTGCGGCTGGAATGAACCAAGTGTCCGCCCGGCCGGGGAGAGGCGCGCTGCGCTCTCGGAAATGACTCGCTCCAATCCCGCTTCGCGGGGTTCGCGCCGGGGGGCGGGGGGGGGGTGAATTATCCCCGGATTAATCACTCCGGAGCCGCTTCTCCGCCGCTCCAAATGCTGGGGGTGGAGGCGCAGCAAAGGAAAAAAATATTGGAGGGTGGGGGTTCCTCTTCAGCGCCACCTCCACCTCCAGATAAACCACAAATTACATCTAAAGGGTTGTTTATTCCTGTTTGTTTTACAATTGACCAGTTTCTTTTAAGTTCAGTCCTCTCGTTGCCATTTATAAGATTACCCATTAATACACCACCCCCCCATACACACGCGCGCGCACATACACACAGTGATACACACACGCACACACCAGCCTCTTCCACGTTTGGAAATTGGAATACTGTCTGGGAAAAGGTAACCAAAGAAGGATGCGGTTTCCCAAGTCACGGCTCCTACGAGCTGATCATGGGTGGTGGCTTTGAACTTACAATCTGGGGCCAAGGACTATGTTTAGGAGCCCCATTCGCAATAGCCTCCTACCCCATCCCAGGAGAAGGGTGTGCGTGCGCACATCCAGGGTTAAGAATTGGAGGGGAGGGAGGTGGCGACCCGTCCCTTTGGCTCGGTGCGGTCCTACCCCTGCCCTAAGACAAAATCGGGATGGAGGGAAGAGTGCATGTGTGCGCTGAGGTGGGGGAGGAAGTGGAGGGGGGTGCCTGGGGCAGATGAGGTTGGTGGAAGGACGGTGCGAGAGTTACTTGTACAATTTATCCTCAAAATTAAATAGCCGGACCCTGCTTCTTCTCCCCCACCCCTCCCAGCCACGGCCCCAAACCCGGCGAGTTTCTCTCAGTGGCGTGAGCTGCTCCCCCACCTCTCCCCTGTCGCCGCTGCCGCCTGCCCCCTAGGGCTCAGCGTCGGTCCCCACCCCATCCCCCACCCCCACTCGGTCGCCCTTTCTGTCTCGCCTTCCCTAGGCTCCTCCGTCAGTCACGATGGCTCCTTCGCTGTCTACGCCAAACTCTGGGCGAGGAGGAAGAGATGCTGCGGGGGGGACGGGGGTGGGGGGAGAGGCCGGAGGGGACCGGGAGGGGCAAAGCTGGGGGTGGGGAAAGCCCCCGCTGGCGCGCCCAGCGGAAAGGCACTACAGTCGGTGAGCACCCCACCCCCTTTGCCTAAGGCACCGGGAGAGGCTGCGCTCCGGGCTTAGGGGGTTTGGCCAAGCCGGAGCTCGGGTGTCTGCGAGCCCAGGGGGCAGTGCCCTGCGGTCCGTGGGGCCTGGGAATTTTTGGGAAAGAGCCTGGAAAGGGCTTTCAGGTTGTCGATCTCAGATGGGGAGGGTGATGGGCTGGGCAGGGTCGGAGGAGTGGATGCTTGTCCTTGCTCCCCACGAAAAACTTGCTCCCCAAAGCCACGATCTCCCAGCCTCCTTGATGCCCCTCCTCCCCCACCCCAAGTTGTTCCGGTTTCCCTGCATGAGCTCATCCCACAGCTGGGGAGCCTGCCCGGTGGCCCAGGGCCGGCGAGCTTCCTCCGAATCGCCGGCCCATCCCCACCCCCAACACACTTGCTTTCTCGCCCCTCCTGAAGCTGCCTCGCTGGGTGCCAAGAACCAACCGAAGCAGCCAGAACTCCACAGTGAAAGGCCTGCTTTATGTCCCCGGGGCAGCGGGGAGGGGGCTTTTCGCTTCCCATTGTCCAAGCCCAGCCCCTGAAAGAGAGGGCTCAGCCAGCCACGACTGGCCTCGCTTTCCCTCCAGTCCTGGGGAGGAGAGAGGGACTGGCTCTGCGGTGAGTGGGTGGTGGCCTTGGGGGCTATTGGCTGGGGCCTTCCCTGGGGTGGGCTCCGGGCTCCAAAGCTTGGGCCTTCCCCCTCTTCTGCCAGCGAGGTTCAAAGAGCTGGCAGATACCCAGCCCTCCCCAGCAGCCCACAGCTGGGCAGAAGAGTCTGGGCCGCTCTATACTTCTAGGGCTCCAGCCCAGTGGACTCTCCCTACAGCCTTCTCGGCCCCAGAACTTTGCTCTCTGGCTGCAGCCCACAACTGAGGTTTGCCCCCAAACCTTCCTTAGCAAAAGGTGTATTTGTCATCCTTCTCTTTGGGGGCTGTGGAGGGCAGGGGCGCACTTTTCATTCCTGTAAATGGCCCAGTTACTTTATCCACTATTCGTCCCTCTCTGATCTATTTGGGTCCACGTACATTTTTAGTGAGGCCTCCTGGGCTCTGGGCCCTGTGCCAGCCTATGCTGTGGGCAATGCAGATGTGGACAGTGTGTAGTCCAGCTGGGGAGGATGTGGGGCACAGGTGGGAACCCCACACACATGGCAGTGGTGATCACCATGATGCAAGGGACATGTTCCAGAGACGTATCAAGACTAAGTTTGTCTTGGGACTTGGAGAATTGAAAGGCTCATGCGAGGAGGGAAGTAGGATTTTGGCTGGACCCTGAGGCCTGGGTAGAGACTTTGGCAAGGTGAAGATTTACTCAACAAATATTTATTGAGCATGATTACATGATGGACACTGGACACTAGATAATGAACAGACACCCAAGTGAACAGTCCCTGGCTTGATGAAGATAGGTGATAAATAAATATATATAACATCACAAATTAAGGATGCAATGAAGGAAAAGTTCATGATGCCATGAGAAAGACTATGAGGGAACATAACTTAAATAGGGGGTCTGGGAAGACTTCTCCGAGGCGGTGACCTTGAAAGTGGGATCTAAATTAAGCAACACAGCCATGCCAAGAGGTGGGAAAGGGATTTTTGGTACAGGGGTCGTGGGCAAGGCCCCCCAAAAGGGATAGGGACACAGGAGATGGGGTGTGGGCCTGCATCAAGGTGAGGAAGAGGGGACACCCAGGAGGTGAGGGAGGAGGTGAGAGCACAGGATCCAGATCATGCAGAATCACAGGGGATGGTGAGAAATTTGGATTTTAGTCTTAGGCAATGAGAAATAAGAGGTTTGTTAGTTTGCTAGGGTTGCCATAACAAAGTACCACACAGTGTGTGGCTTAAGTCACAGAAATTTATTTTCTCACAATTCTGGAGGCTAGAAGTCTGAGTTCAAGGTGTCCACAGGGTTGTCTCCTTCTGAATCCTCCCTCTTTGACTTGTAGATGGCCTTCTCCCTATGTCTTCACATTGTCTCCCCTCTATACGTGTCTGTGTCCAGATTGCCTCTTCTTAAAAGGACACCAGTCATTGGTTTAGGGCCCACTCTAATCTCATTTTAACTTGATTACCTCTTTAAAACCCTGTCTCCAAATATAGCCTCATTCTGAGGTCCTGGGGGTTAGGGCTTCAACATATGAATTTAGGGGAGGAGACACAATTCAGCCCATAACAGGAGGAGAGGACTTTTCAGGTGGAGGGAGGAGAGAAAGCAAATGCATGATGGTCAGAATATATATTTAAAGAGAGATTTGTTAAGGCTGTGTGTAGCGTGACTGCTTTAGCAGGAGATACCCTGGAAAGGTAGACAGCTCTGAATACTGGAGAGGTGGACTTTTATTTCTAGGAAGTAGAAGCCAAGGGGCACAGCCTGGCATGTGCCCTGACTTCTCTGTAGGGAAGAGTTGGGAAGGACAGGGCAGAAAAGTGGAGTGCACTGGGGAGGTTACCGCAGTAGTCTTTGCTGGAAGTGATGTGGGCACAGGCAGAGATGGGAGCCTCAGGAACATTTGCAGGACAAGGGAGAGGCAGGAGTCCAAGAGGTGATAACAACCCTCCGCCCTGTAGCCTAGGAGAGTGTGGCTCTCAGCCCAGTTCCTGGGGGCTGGCTTCCTACATGCCCCTTCCGTTCTCCCCAGAGCAATAGGCAGCCACGGGTCAAGATGTCTCCACGATATCATGTTGCAAAAAAAGCCCAATGCAGTATAGTGACTCGCCAAGATAAGCTTAATATCTAGATAAGATCAGAGTTCATTTTAGAAAGAAAACAAGACCTGATGCGCTGGAGAATTCAGCCTGATTCAAACAGGGGCTGTAGACTTGATGCCCTGAAATTTTCATTCTGACCCAAGAAGAAAATGAAGGAGGTTTCTGAAGCCCAGGGGTGGGAGGTGGGCAAATACGATGCTGTAAATAGTGAGGGCAGAAATGGATGTTGAGGGGTGAGCAGGACTGCAGAGAAGGGCTACAAAGGCAAGGGCTCAAAGGAAAAGCCTGGGGTCTGAGTGGAGGGTGGGGATTTGAAATCATGAACATGATCAGACAGAAGCTAGTATTTCCCAAGAGCAAGGCTGTCACTGTGGAGATGACAGTGATCTGCTTCCCAGGGAAAGGTGACAGCAAGGGTTGAGAAAGGAAAAGCCCAGAACAAAGCGTGATGAGGCTATGGACCACAGAATCCAGGAGGGGGAAGTGAGAAGGGCCCATAGTCAGCCCTTCCTCCGGGGCCACCAAATGCTGGGGCCGCCAAATTTTAACATTTCTTATAGAAAAATGTGTTTGTGATAGAAGGTAAGGGACAGCGCTCACATCAGTGGCAAAAGAGGGCAGAATTCTCAGCTTGTCAGAGGCCATAATGCACAGGACAAGGGCTATTCTAGGCTGTCGTCTCTACTTGAAGCTCTAGTCAGCTCTGCTATCACGCCTCTGTGCCTTTACTCATGCTGTTTCTTCTGACTGCACTACCATTCTTTTCTCACTGTGTGGAGTAAATGGTCCTAGCCATCACTCAGCTCAAGTGTCGCCTCTCCCAGGTAGCCTTTCCTAACCGCGCCCCACTCCCCTGCTGGATGCCCCTTGCAGCATGGCCAGCTAGCTGGATCTCAAAAACGCATGCTTCACCTTCCATGGCACACAGCACTGTTCTCAATCAGGGGCAATATTGCCCCCCCCCCCAACCCAGGGGATGCTTGACAATGTCTGCAACCTTCTTTGGCTGTCACAGCTGGAGAGTGCTACTGGCATCTAGGGGGTAGAAGTCAGGGATGCTGCAAAACATCCTACAATGCCCAGGGAAGATCTCCCCCACCCCCCGAAATTAATCAGCCCAAAATGTCAATAGTGCTGAAGTGTCACTTAGAAGTGGCTACATTTTCCAGTTCCCTTTGTAGTTGGGTGAAGTCATGAAACAAGGTGCCAGCCAAAAGAATGTAAGCAGAAGTGGTGTGAGCCACTGCAAGGCTAACCCCATAAAACCCTCTCATCCTTCCTCCTCCATCTGCTGGCTGAGCATGTGGGTCCCTTGGGGATGGCAGAGCCACAAGCTGGAAGAAGCTTGGATCCCAAATCACTGTGTGGAGGAAAATTACCACCCAACAGGGACACCGGAAACATACCCTTATCTGAGAAAGGATCTTTTTAAACATTTTTTTAATGTTTATTTTATTTTTGAGAGACACAGAGTGTAGGTGGGGGAGGGGCAGGGAGAGAGGGAGACACAGAATCGGAAGCAGGCTCCAGGCTCTGAGCCATCAGCACAGAGCCCGACATGGGGCTTGAACTCACAAACCATGAGATCATGACCTGAGCTGAAGTTGGGTGCTCAACCCATCGAGCCACCCCAGTGCCCCTGAGAAATGATCTCTAACAGCATTAAGCCACTGAAATATTGGGAGCATGTCACAGCAGCTAGCAGTACCCTCACACATCCCTTCGTGTTTTTTTCTGTAGTCATTGGCTTACTCCTCACTCACTCATTCATTTGTTCATGTCTGAAACATTAATCTGCATGCCAGGTAACATGCTGGGTGCTGAGGTAACAAATACGAAGAAGAATAAGGCCTGGCCAGTAGGCCCTGCCCTCATGGTGTTGATAGTTTATTGAGGAAGGAGTTCAACAACAAAGCATGACTGGTTACTCTGGGAGAGATAGAGCATGGGATGCAAAGGAGGAGGGCTCTGGGCCTAGTTTAGGGAGAAAGGCAGGTGACAGGTGGCCCTGTCCAGGAGACAGAGTGAGGCTTCTGCAGCACTCCTGTGGCCCAGGATGCTGGCAGAAGAGCGGGGTGGGGGGGGGGGGGGAGGATAGGGGGGAGAGGGCGGAGAACCTCCCTTCTGCACTCTCTGGGCTCTGTAATTGTCAGATTTCTCACTGTCCCGCCTGTACCCTGGTGGACTGGGAGTTGCCTCTGGCAGAAACCTCCTCCTGAAGGTCTGAGTCCCTAATACCTGCAGAGTGTCTGTCATCCTCTCCTCTTGGATGTCCCGCAGGACACTGTGCCCCAGCCTGCTCACACCTTGACTCCCCCTGCCTCTAACCTGTCACCACACCCCGCCTCTGTGCCCAGTGCCTCCATGTCCACAGGCTCCTGAACTGGAAACCTGGGGCCTCATCCCAGACCCCCTCAGTCCCTACTCCCGGCAGCCCCCAAATCATCTAAATTCTGCCTCCTTAATATCTCCCAGGTCCCAGTGAGGGCCCTCCCGGTCTTTCTTTCCAGTTTCTTACAACAGCCACATCACAAGTGCCCCAGCTCTGCTCTCGCCCCATCCAACGTAGCTTCCTCTTTGCCACCAGTGATTTCAAAAGCACTACCCTGATTTTACAGCTCCCACACCTTCCCAAAACGGTTCCCCATGACCTCCAGAGTGAAGGCCAAGCTCCCTGCTAGATTCTCTGAATAGGGGCTTCCGTTACCTGCCCCTGCCTGCTCTTCTAGCCCCTGTCTCCCTGCTCCCCCAACCCACCCGCTCATGCTCTAGCCATTTGGAGGCCCTGTGCTCCTGAGATGAGCGTGCTTTCTCTCTCCCCATCGCCTTGGACCTTTGTGCATGCTGCTCCCTCTGCCTGGAATGCTGTCCTCCTCCTGCTGTGGCTGGCGTCCTCCTGTTTGTCCTTCAGAACTCGGTCCAGGTGTCAGCTCTTGCAAGCAATCTTCACCAGTGCCACTTAGAGTGCCTGGTACATGGTGGGCATTCAGTAGAGCTTTGCTGGCTGGCTGGCTGGCCGGAAGGATGGATGGATGCTTGACTAGGTGCTCAGTAATGTTTGTGGAATGGACCCAAAGGTGTCTCCCCTAGTCTTCATTATTGGAGTTCCTTAAAGAAATGCCTTCTCTGAGTTATGATTTAATGTTATGCTCTATGTCTTCAGAGAACCCTGATGTGAGAAACTGACCAACTTAATGGCATTTCTGTCTTTATGAAAACAGAATTGAATATATTGCCCACTATGTCACTCAGTGTCCTTTACACAAGGACTCATGATAAATTCATGCTTGGGGTTATTTCCAGGAAACATTTTGTCTCCACAGATGAAGATGTGTATTTTCTGCTGTCAGAAAATAAAAACTCTGCCTTCCGACGTGTTTCCATTTTTGCTTTAGCTGACAAATAAGGAAACTCAGTTTTATTACCTTATTACCTCCGTGGTTCTGACCAATTCAGGTGCCTGAGAGTAGCAACTCTTTCTGGTTTCTTTAGATGGAGTCAGTTCTTGCTTTATTCTTCAATGCTGTAATTTTTACTTTTTAATCTGAAAGCTGCCTCAAATCATCTCAGCACTCAGCTAGTCCAAATCTTAAACGAATGCATATTGGTGACCAACATCCTGGCCCGGAAGTTACGAAAGGGAGGGCAGAACACCAAGCTCGTAGCTGAGAAGGATCCCACATAAAGCCTCCCCAGAAATTCTTGGGGTACCTGTCATGATGAGTCTGGCGGGAAAGCCAGAGCAGGAAGCAAAAGGCCAAATGCATTCTGACTTTTTTGCTACCTTACTTTCCCACCACTACCAAGTCGTATTCTTTTCCTCCATTTCCTCCATTCCTTCCTTGTTCCTAGCTTTAAATGGAGATCCCATAAGCTACCATTTTCACTGTAATAGCTGATAATAATAATAATAATCGGTATCTTTTACTGTGGGCACACAATAAGCCTGGCACTGTGCTGAGAGACTTTGTGTTTTCCTGTTTGAACCTCGCCCCCTCCCAACCTGTCTATTGTTTTAACCACTTTGCAGATGAAAGATAAAATGCCAGAGAAGTTAAGCATGTGTAAAGCCACTCCACAGTAAGTAGCAGAGCAGGAATTCAAATTCAAGTATGTTGGCTACCACAGCCTAAGCTCTCAACAATCTCCTCACATGTGGGCGAAGAATGGAGGCAAGAATAAGGGCTGATATTCCCTGGGCAATGGTGAGGATTGCTGATGATGTTGCTGGGAGAGAGAAGTCACAGCGTCATAGCATTGCTTCTAGAGCATTCTGGTGTCCTTTTCAAAGTCCTAGAAATGGCTGGCTACTCTGTGGCCAGGTTCAGTTGCTGAGACAATATCCAGGGGAGGCTTGTCCCTGTGATACATGGCTCAAGAAATTTACCTGGGAGCTCCCTATGCATGGGCCCCCCTCTGGGCAGCTTGACCCATTCAGGCATCATTGGCCTGGTAAGAAAAGGGGTTTCTCTGTGGTTTTTCAAAAGAGCCTACAAGAAAATTTGAAGCCTAAGAATGTTTTTATTAGCTCCACAATACCAAGTAGAAAACTGCAACATTAAAATCAGTAAATATTCAATTAAATGCAAAATGTAACATTATGTCAACTTCATTAACTGTTGAATTTAGTAGTCATAAAAATTTCATCTCATTTGATAACAGTTTGCCGGTTGGACTTCTCTCACTGCGCAAGATTTCCCAGGTAGGCACCAAGATGGGTAAGAAATCATAGCCAACCATAAAAGAAATAAATTACTCATGGCCAAAAATTTTCAAAAGCAAAATGGCAAAAAGCCTTTCAAATTGTTTTACAGCCAAAAAGTTATATTTGTGGTGAGAGGTGGGTGTGTTTAAAATGTTAGATGAGGGATAGGGCCTACAGGAGGAAGCCGGTTTCGCGCCTATGAAGGTCTTCACAGAGTGCAGGCCACGCCCAACCTGGATGAGCTCTCCATCCTGTCCATGTTAGTGTCAGTGATGGAAGCCGGGTAAGTGGAGGTTTGGGCTGGAGACTAGAGAGAGAGATTTGCTTCTTCCTGAGGATTCCCTGCTTCTAAATAGAAGAACAAGAATCCCTGAATCCTAAATAGCGATAGCTTAATATCCACTGGGTACCTGTTCTAAGCTGTGCACCTGCATTATCTCAGCAGTCACAAAACAACTCTATGAGGTTTATTATCCCTGTTTCCCAGATGAGCAAACTGAGGTATGCAGAGGTTAAACAACCTGCCCAGGGTAATAAGGGCAGTAACAGGTAATTGAAGAATTTGTCCAAACAAATTGAACCTACCGCTCAAGGTGCTGAAGACAGGCCTGGTCCCTGCCCTTTTCCAGAGCTTGAAGTGAAGTGCTCAGTGGTGATAGACTCCATTTCGTGTGCTGGGCACACAGATCTATACGTGCTGGAGGAACACAGCCACCTATACTGAACAAGAATGGAATAAGTTCAGTTTCCTCCACATCTGCTGTGTACCAAGCACCTATGGAATGCTTTGTTCCCTTCACTTGCCTGTAGCAGTCTCTAAGCTAGAGAGAGGTCTTATTTACCTCCTAGCCCTGCGCCTCGCACAATCTTGGTCCGTGGCAGATGCTCAAAAATGAACCAAGCCTAGAAAGGCTTAGTTGATGATTGGAGTCTGTCCCTCCATCACAGAGCAATTTCCCCAGTACAGCTAAAGTCCTCCCTCCCTACACATAGCACAAAAGCTGTTATTTAGAAACTCCAGTAGCACACATTTTAATGTAATCAACTGTAAAGGAATCAGTGTAATCAATGTAAAGGAACTAATATACAGCACTTTTATGTGTCTCTTATGTGCCAGGCATTCTAGGGACTTTCCATGTGTTAAATAGTCATTAGTAATAGTATATCTACAGTTCTACCAAGCAGGTGTTCCTTATCATCCCATTTTACAGATGAGACCAGTGTTGTGAGCTACGTGCTGTCCCTCCAAATTCATATGTTCAAGTCCTAACCCTCAGTACCTCACATACCTTAGAAGTGGAGATAGAACCTGCAAAGAGTGGTAAAGGTAAAATGAGAACATTAGTGTGGGTCCTACTCCAATATGACTGGTGTCCTTATAAGGGGACGACACAGACACGCACAGAGGGAAGACCATTCTAAGACACAGGGAGAAGACAGCCATCCGTGAGCTCATGAGAGAGGCCTCACCAGGAACCAACCTCCCCGACACCTTGATCTTGAACTTCTAGCCTCTAGAACTGTGAAGAGATAAATTTCTATTGTTTCAGCCGCCCATTTTGTGGTACTTTGTTCTGGCAGCCCTAGAAAACTAATACACCAAGGCACAGAGTAGCCTGCCTAAATCTACATCGCCAGAACACATGAACTCGGAATTTGAATCCAGGTAGTCTGGTTCTAGAGTCTATGTGTTTTAGGACAATGAAAATGTTTTCTGTGCTGTCCAAAATGGTAGCCACCAGCCTCATATTGAAATGTGGCTGATGGAACTAAGGAGCTACCATTTTTAACTTTATTTACATTAAAATAGAATTAAAATAGCCACATGTGGCAAGTGGCTACCATATTGGACATAGTTTTATGTGATTTCTAATTACTTCACTTATGTTTTTTTGTAGAATCTTCTATTTTTTATTAGGTTTATTCATTTATTATTTCTGAGAGAGAGAGAAAGAGCGAGCACAAGCTGGGGAGGGGCAGAGGGAGGGAGGAAGACACAGAATCCGAAGCAGGCTCCAGGCTCTAAGCTGTCAGCACAGAGCCTGATGTGGGGCTCGAACTCATGAACCGTGAGATCATGCCGAGCCAAAGTTGGATGCTTAACTGACGGAGCCACCCAGGCGTTCCCTTGCAGAATCTTCTAGAAACCTCAGGTGTGTGCTCCAAGAAACATGCCCCTATCTTTATTCCCTGTCCCTGCTACATTTTATTATTGTTATTATTTTTGCAATCCTTTCCAATTTAGCCCCTGTTGCCTAGTCTCCTGCTGAAGGGGAGAAAGAGCAGGAGCGAGTGAGCTGGCTAACTTTCCAGAATCCTGTGGCCTGGGCAGTGCTGGGCTGTTGGTGTACTGCTCTAAGCATAGGTGTTAGCCAACCAAATGCCAAGCAGCACAAACACTGAGTGACATTTTCAGAACTATTAATATTTCATCAGAAATGATCACTTTTCCTTTAAATACACTATCTTAAAAGGTTTTCTACATTCTTAACTATAATTTTATTCAGTCTAGATCCTCAGAATTTTCCCCAAAGGAGCACATCTTCAATTTTATAATGAAAATCAAAGGGGAACGAAGCTCGGATTTCAAATTTGAGAGTCAACATCTCCAGGAACTCGGGCCTTCTCCAAACAGCAAGGATGTGTGTTGGGCACCCACTGTACCACCAGGTGCTTTACGTATGGCATACCATTAATTCATCCGGCACATATTTATTGAGTGCCTACTATGTGCCAGAAATGTGGTTTTCATGATAATTTATCAACACCATTTTACAGAAGACGGTTCCTTCTCTTCCTTCCGTCTCATCTCCAATGTTACCTTAGCTCCCGAAGAGGCCTACCTGGATATCCATCTAATTCTGCCACATTCCCCCCTCCCTTGCCTCCCTTTGTTGATTAGTTTCCATCAGGGCCCTTATTTCATCTGCAGTTGGTGCTTATTTACTTGCTATGCTAGTTTGTGACCTGTCTCCCTGCTCTGGAATATAGGCTCCATAAGAGCAGGGACCCCAGGACGCTTTGTTCACCTGCCTGGACGCTCAGCAGGAGGTGCTCAGTCACTACTGGGAAATGAAGGAGGGAGCATGGGAGACGTCAAAAAATTGGCTGGCGTGACACATCTAGGTGGTGGCAGGGTCCGGGTTCAACCCAGCTCTGGTCTGTTCCCATCCGTTCTTCTTTCCAGTCATCTGGTTCTCCCTTTACTGGGTGAAACCCTGGAGGAACAATGATTCGTGGGGTCAGAGAGCCTGGGGAAGGTGCTGTGTCAGCTCCGAGTTCTGCGAAGCCCATCCAGTGAGAGGAGGGGATCCCACTGGGGGGCAAACTGCTAACTTAGCCCTTCTTCCCGCACCTGAGCCCCTGACCCCACTCCTACCTGCCCACCCTCCACCCCCAGCGTAGGAGGGACTGGTCGATCTCAAAGGCTGAGCGCTCCGCATCAGGCCTGGGGCGGGTGGGGGTCGCGCTGGGTTTGAATCCACTAGAAAGAGGGCCTTGGACACACCCCTTTCTGACTCGGAGACTGGGTTTCCGGCCCCGCGGCACAGTGGTGCTAACTTCACAAGCTTGTTAGGTTGCATATGACACAGAAAGCCCAGCGCTAGGCACACGGTAAGCTCCCAACATAGTGGCCGTTTGGGGTAAAATGAGGCGACCCAGGGCCAAGGGCCCAGGCAGGCGCGGAGTTTTCATACGGAGCGGCGGGGCCAGGCGGGGGCGCGGGGCCCTCGACTTCCAACAGCAGCAAGGGTCCTCCGGGCCCCCACCCCCACCCCGCCGCGGGGCCTTGGGCACCGAACCCGGGGCGGCCCGCGCACCGAGCCGTTGCGTTTGAAACCCACAGAGGAATTCTGGCGCTGGACTGGGAGGGTGTGGGAGCCACCGACACGCAAATAGGCCCAAGCTGCCACCTCCGGCGCGGCCCGCCGAGACAGCGCCCGGTTGAGGCGTGGGGCCCCTGGCCGGTCGAGGCTGAGCGCAGTCCAGCGCGGGGGGCGCGGCAGGTGTCTTCTGGGGGCGCCGGGGCGGGCTGCGGGCGGCCGCACTCCCGGGGGCCTTCCTGCCCGAGGCGGCGGCGGAGCGGCGCAGGCGACTGGGACGCGGGCGGGCCGAGGGGCGAGCTAGGCGGGGCCGGCGGGCCGTTGGCCCCCGGCGGTGCGCAGGGTTCCCTGGGAAGGCCCCACTGAGGAGCTGATGGCGGGTCCCCGCCCCCACGGCGCCTAGCAAGGTGCCCAGTGCCGGGCTCTCGCCGATCCATCCGCGCGGCTTAGCGGGCGACAATGGGCTGAGCCACAGGCTCCGCAAGGTGTCGGGGGCGCCTCACGACGGGGGTGTGCCAGGGACTGTGGGGAGAGCCCGCCCTCCCCCTCCAGCTGTTCCCAGATGTCATTCTGCCCGCCCAGGCGCCTGGTTCCTGAGCTCAGGGGGATTCCACGGTTACTAAGCTACTGGTTTTTGTTGACTTTCAAATATTTTCTTCTAAGGGAGAGGGGGAGGGGGGCAAAAGTCAGGAGAGAGCAAATAAAAAGAAATCAAACTAAGCTCCCCCTCCCCAGAAGAAACTTGCCCTCCAGCCACCACTCACACACACATCGAAGGCCTCTGAACATAGTCACCTTGCTGGAGGAACAGCCAGACAGAACTGACCTGCTTCTGCCCCTCCTCCTCTCCCCTTCCGGTGAATGAGGGGCCGTGGTGGATGGTCCCCCTGTCTTGGAGCCCTGGGTGGACAAAGGAGCTTCCGGAAAGAGAGGAGGAGGATGGCCAGTGGGAATGGGCTCCCTTCATCCTCGGCCCTGGTGGCCAAGCGCCCCTCCGCCCTGGGCCCATTCCCCAGATACATCTGGATCCACCAGGACACACCCCAAGACAGCCTAGACAAGACTTGCCACGAAATCTGGAAGAGAGTTCAAGGCCTGCCCGAGGCCTTGCAGCCCAGGACCTCAAAGGAACAGCTGTCTGCCCCCATGACTGGGACTCCAAGAGACAACGGGCTCGGCTTCCAAGAAGAGTGAGTGTCCCCCCTATGTAGCTGGCACCAAGGGAGGAGGGAAGAGCAGAAGTGGGACCTTCTGGGGGAATGTTCTGGCCCATCGTTCAGTCTGGTTAAACCGTAAAGGCTGTATACTTTCCCTCCATCTGTTGTGGTCCTTTGTCCAGTCTTTATAAGGGAGGTGACTGGGTCCTGGACTTACTGGGTGCAGGGCCAGACCAGGGCTGGATTTCTGTTGCCCCTTTATCAGTCCACTACGGGGACATTTTTCATTTTGCACAGGCGGAAACCCACACTGGCCAGGGCTGAAGGTTAGATGCCCGTGGCTTTGCCTGGAAGCAACTGGGGGACACTTCCCTTTCTCAACCCCCAAAGGCTACGCATTGGCACGGATGAGTCTGGTGGTTTAAAACCACATCTGGAATTCCCTAATACAGGGAGCAGCTGTCCCATTCAGCCTCCACAGAAGCCGCTGCAAGAGCGCACATCAAAATATTTACTGGGAAGGCATTGACATATTCAGAGGACATAATAGAAAATTAAAGTGCGGGAAGATGGCTGTAAATAGCCTTTTTCCTGGATGGGAAATCCTGTGTCTGGGAAACACAGAGCTAAATGTTTCTCCACCAGGGCAAAGGCGGGCAGATATTGTTGGGGACAGATATCCGCAAGGAAAGGAAGATGGGAGAGCTCATTAGGAAAAGCAAGTAAACCACCATGGTCATTAATGCCAGTGCTGAGCCCTTGTTCAATGTTTGGCGTCTTCCAAGTGGGCTGCAAACATTAATTAATCCTCCCAGAGTCCCTGTGAGGCAGGTATTAGTGTCCCCATTTTACAGATGGATTAAGTGTTAATAATTAAGTGCTAATTAAAGACTAAGTGATAATTAAGTGTCGCCTGTTCCAACACATGTTCCTCTTCAGCTCAGAGATGCTAGAGTGGGGGATAATTTAGGCAATTATCAAATGTGTCTGGTTTCAGGGATTTCTATGAAAGAGCTAGGAAGAAAGGTGAAGTATAACCACTACCCAGGTGCGCCCTACCTGCTGTCCCCTTTCAGGCTGCAGGTGAAGGTGGAACGCTCTTTAGCTATTATTGAGTATCCTGCCCTGTGCTCAGCACGACATGGCTGGGATGGGAATGGCCTGTCTATAGCCAAAGTCCTGCTGTCCAGCCCTCCAGTGGCACTGAGCCCCTCTCCCCTGCCTATGGCCATCTGCTCTGGGACAGGGCCTTGGCAGGGGGCCCTTGGGGCTGTGCTTAGCTCTCAGTGGCCAAGAAGCTGATTGTCCACTTTGTGGACCGAGGGTCAGTGGCAATTTCCAGTAGATGGCACCCTCTGTGCCAGGTCACACTGAGTTAATGGAGACAGACTCTACTTCCAGTCTGCTCTTGGCCAAAAAGTGAACTGGTGCACCTTTGGCCAGTTGCTTAACTCCATTTGGCCTTGATTTTTTCATCTGCAAATTAAGGGTGATGTGCCCTGCCTTGTCCACCACGGAGTCGATAATGAGGATCACACGTGATAGAGACAGGAAACCGAAAGCTGCATTATGCAAAGAAGGCTGTCCTTAAATGTAATTCTCAGAGTTCAGGGGTTCTGTTGCTGTTGCTGGCTTCAAAATATGGGCTTTTCGCACTATGCTCACAGACCCCAGAGTGCTTCAGGGGCCACCCTCGAATCAAGGGGCCTGGTTGCTGGTCCCCCATCCCCACTTCAGACAGGGCTGTTTGGCTTTTTGGGGTTTTGCTTCCTGGAGTCCTGAGTAAAAGCTGCGTTTGGGGAGAAAAAAAAAAAAAAGGTTCTGCTACTGAGAACCGAGCTGGGAAACCACTGCCTTAGATGCATAAGCGATGTCATAACCGCGTAGATCTCTACCAAGTAGAACACGAGGAGCTATTCTTGACATCAAGGCAGCTGTGATGGCGGAGTCAGATACTGGGTTTCAGATCGCGTTGCAGCCCTGTGCCAGCTGCGGGATTTGTTTAACTTATGTGAGCTTCAGTTTCCTCATCTGCCAAATGGAGATGATTACCGCCATTTCAGAGGGCTGTTGGGATGATTAAATGGGATATTTAAACATTCCTGGTAATAACGGTAATAACTAGGATTTGTAAAAATTCCTTGTAATAATAATGATGATGATGATTTCTTTAAGCCCTGCAATTACTACATGAGGTTGGTACTATTTCAGACTCCCCCTCTTTTTACTTTTTATTATGCAGCTTCCCATGCATAAAATAGAATAGTGTGGTGAATGTCTGTGTGTCTGTCACAGAGCCCCATTAATTACCACATTTGCGCCATTCTTGTTTGGATTCCTCCCTCCCTGCTTTTTAAACGAAATCCTTTTTGCAGATGAGGTCACGCGTTGGAGGGGTTCGTTTCTCTGCCCAAGGCCCTACAGTTAGGAAGCGATGGAGTTTCAGAAAGCAAACCCAGGTTCATTCTTAGCTACTGTGCAATAGATAGTGTGGTCTATGTTCCCCTGGAAATGGAAGCATCTTTTTGGATCATTACAATATTTGGCAGCCAGGTGTTCTGAATGGTCACACATAGACAACAGATTTCAAATTCAGTGAGCTGTACGGTATGTTTCCGGGATGGCTGCAAGCCCACGAGATACCTCTCAGCTAGTGTTCCCACAGCTTAATTTGTAGACCTGGTTTTGGTGATATTTTTTGCTCTCAGGGTGACTAGAGAAGTAAGTTCTAGAACTCTTGTTAGCCAGAATCTTTTTTCTTGACTCAATCCCTACATATCATAAAACTCCAGACAACTCAAGGTTGAAAGGGATATTGGAGGCCATCTTCTGCTGTTTGAATCTCTTCCTGAAGATTCTTGCCAACTGGTTATCCACTTGTACACTTTCTTAGATGGAAAGCTCACCATTTCGTGAGGTAGTCCCTTCCCTTACTATGAATGCTGGCTGTCAAAAGACCGTTTTCTTCCTATGCCGAATCTATCTCTATCAAACTAATACCCATAGATCTGGATTCTGCCTTTAGGGCTGTAAACTAAATCAATCCCCTCTTTCTCTCAATAGCTCTTTAGATATTGAAAGATGGCAACACTATTCCTCCTCGGATTTCTTATTTCTACAACTGATTATCTCTGGTCTTCTAAGTTTCCCCTCGCGTGCCAACTTGGTCAGTTTCCTGCCCGCACTGCTGGTCCTCGTGGTAGTGCAGTGACCAGAATCAAGTACAGTAATCCAGGTATGATCCAGTTAGTGCGGATTGGATCTTCCCTGTTTCTATTCTGTATTCGTGGTAATGGTGATTGATGCCACATTTACTTTTCTCTAAGAGCCAGCTTCATTGTGTGGACACATTTAAAGTTCATTCACTCCTTCATTCTATTACTCATTCAACAAATATTTAATAAGCATCAACTATGTGCCTGGCACTGTGCTGGCAGGATAGAGTCGGGAACTGGATAAGGCTGTCCTTCTTGGAGCTTACATTCAAGAAGGGGACAGAAACAAAACAAGTAAGTAAAAGAGTATGATAGTTTCAGTATGTGAAAAGGACTGGTGTTCTAGTGGGAGGAAACCAAACACATAAAAATGAACACATAAAATAATTTCAGATAGCGAAGAGCGCTCTGATGGAAATAAAACCAAGTCAAGGGGAAACACCCTTGGATAGATTGCGGTGGGGGAAGGGTTCTCTGAGGAGAGATGGTCATGGGATGTAAAACCTAGATCCAGAGAAGGAGCCAGTCAGGTGAAATCCAGGCAAGGGCCTCCAGGCAGATGGGAGAGCAGCTACGAAGAAGAGCCTGATGTGGGGGTGAACGTGGAGAGGGACAGGGGCAGGTGTTTGATGGGACATGGGACAAGGCAGGCCAGCAAGGTGTAGGCGGCTTGGGGCATCACTGTAATGAGTTCGGACTTGATTCTCCGTGTGATGGGGCACACTTGGAGGATTTTAAGAAGGGGGTGTAGCATGAACAGATTCACTTGTTTTTAAAGACCTCTCCAGCTGCTGTGTGGAGAGGGTGTGCGGGCCTGAGAGAGGACGTGGGAAGACCTTGGAAAGATGCCACAGTAGTCCAGGTGAGGTGCCACGGCGGTGGTGGCTGGATCAGAGTGAGTGCAGTGGAGATGGAAAAAGCTGGCGAGTCAGTGTGTGTTCTGAAGAGCCACCAGACCTGCTGGTGGTTTGGGGACACTCAAACGGAGATGGCCAGGCTAACCTGAGGTTCTCGGGCCTGAGCCACTGCTTGGACAGTGTGCCATTTACTGAGGTGGGGAAGAAACAGGAGAAATGGGCTTTGGGGCAGAAATCAGTAACTCTGTCTAGTGTTCATTAAACTGCAGAATCTTACTCAGTTACCTTTTAATTAGACTTAAACTTGGGCTCAGAGAATCGTGGCAAACCACTACTGACTCATATTCTAGGATTACTTTCTCACTCGTTCCCCTCGTTACTGAAACTTCACAGCCTCGGAGTGGAGTTTTGGATTTGCTGTTGAGTCCATTGCCCTGACTCAGAAGGAGCATTTGTTCATTCCTTCGTTTACAGGCTCATTCAGCAAACACTCAGCGCCGCCTTCTCAGTGCCAGGCCCGGTGCTGAGTCCCACGGGTACAGAGATGTGTAGGACAGGAGCCCTGCTCTCAAACAGCTCCCACTCCGGTGGCTGGGAGGAACCCAGATACATCTGACAGCAAGGACATTCAATAGTGTTTATTGTGCACTTACTGCATGCTGACAAAGTGTGGAAACAGATACAATGGTGGGAAAGATGGGGACTGAACTTCAGGGACCTTTGGTGTCTTGAGGAAGGCAGATCACAACGTATTACGGTTAATGTGCTGGTGAAGTCCCAGTGCTGTGGGAGCACATGGCTGGGGGAAAACTTCCTGGAGGAGGCTGCGGGAGGCGAGCTGGAAGGAAAGTCAAGACCCCTGCACTGTGAGTGTGATGAAGGATGGAGAGACGGCCCCTTGGGGGCAGAGGATGGCAGGATTGTCACTGCAAGGATCTCCATGGTGGTGTCTCCTGAGCTGGGTCTTGAGAAGAAAGAGGGAGTAGCCTACAGAAAGCATTCTGCAGGTGCTGGGAAGGATAGGAAGCTCCCTGCTGAGGGCATATCCTGTGTGGGGTTGGAGGAGAGCAGAAAGGTGGCCAGGAGCTTGCTGGATGTGGTTCACTTTTCTGGCTGCTTCCAGGCCCTCAGGCAGCACTCCGGAAACTTCCCATGTCCCCAAGTCAGACAGAACGTGGTCTGTAGAGTCAGGCTTTGGTGGGTGTCACTCTGAACCAGACCCAAGAAGGAAGAAAAGTCTAATAAAGGAAAGGAAATCCATTTAAATATTTAAAAAGCAGAAATACTCCTTCCTCTCTCTCTCCGCACCCCCCCCCATTCTGTCTCTTTCTCTCTCTCAAACATAAATAAACATTAAACAAATTTTTTTAAAATTTTTTTAACGTTTATTTTTGAGACAGAGAGAGACAGAGCATGAACGGAGGGGGGTCAGAGAGAGGGAGACACAGAATCTGAAACAGGCTTCAGGCTCTGAGCTATCAGCACAGAGCCCGACGCGGGGCTCGAACTCACGGACCGCGAAATCATGACCTGAGCCGAAGTTGGCTGCTTAACCGACTGAGCCACCCAGGTGCCCCTAAACAATTTTTTTATAAAAGGGGGTGGTGCCTGGGTGGCTCAGTTGGTTAGGTGTCCAACTTCGGCTCAGGTCATGATCTCGTGGTTCATGAGTCTGAGCCGCGTGTCAGGCTCTGTGCTGACAGCTCAGAGCCTGGAGCCTGCTTCGGATTCTGTGTCTCCCTCTCTCTCTGCCCCTCTCCCGATCACACACTGTCTCTCTCTTTCAAAAATAAATAAACATTAAAAATGTTAAAAGAATATATCCTTATATCCTTTCATACTTTGCAAATGTCAAAGATGCCCTGGGCCCCAGGTTAGAATCCTTTCCTCTTGGACACTTAAGAATCTCCCTCCCTTAAGATTCCTGAGGCTGGGTCTCAGCCACTGCCATGACCCCAGTCACGTGGACACCCCCCCCCATCTTGGTTGTCAAGTGAATTAGTGCACGAAATGGCAGACCAGAGGTTCAAGGCCCCCCACCCCTTCCCTCTTCCAGTCGTCTTCATGATGGTGTCTGACTCCTTGCCTCTCTGCTGGTCTCTCTTCTGCCGTTTACAGAACATCTTATCTTGCTGTGTCTGGTTTCTTTCCTTCCTGGATGTCCTTCACCCTTCATCTGCTTCGTATTCCTGAAGCATGTCAACAGTGTTGCTCAGGAATCTTCCATGGCTCCCCTCATGATCTTCTGAACCCCTTGACCTGGTCCTCACGGATCTTTGTGTTGGCCCTGCCTTCATGTCTAGATGCATGTCCTGCTGTTCTCCAAACTCTCTGTAAACCAAGATGAGCCACACATCTCCTTGCTCTTGCTCAGACCAGTCCACTACCAGGAATGTCTTTCTTCCATATCTCTGCCTGTTGAAATCCTACCCATCCTTAAAAACCTAGAATAAGTATGTCATCTTCTGAATTTTTCACCGCTCACCCATTCAACATTTTGTTTTCTTTTTTTTTTTTTTTTAATTTTTTTTTCAACATTTATTTATTTTTTTTGGGACAGAGAGAGACATAGCATGAACGGGGGAGGGGCAGAGAGAGAGGGAGACACAGAATCGGAAACAGGCTCCAGGCTCCGAGCCATCATCCCAGAGCCTGACGTGGGGCTCGAACTCACGGACTGCGAGATCGTGACCTGGCTGAAGTCGGACGCTTAACCGACTGCGCCACCCAGGCGCCCCCAACATTTTGTTTTCTTCCTCCCTCTTCCATGTTCTTCCTTTTAATTCAAATAGAGCGTATGCCTTCTCGTTTTCCTCAGAGTTTAAAGGTGGCTCAGAAAACAAAATAAGGCAACAGCTGGATTAGAATCCCTGCCTACTTCTTAGCTGTAACCAACTTGCTAACACTTTCTGTGCCCCGTTTTCCTCATTCTGAAACATGGAAAATGTCTTAGTGATGAACCACCTTAAAAGATTCTTTTGGAGGTTAATGAAAGAGTGCATGCAAAACTCACGCAGCACCTGGCATAAGATAAGGGCTCCCAAGTTATTTTCCACCATCATCATCACCATTATTGTTCTGATCAAAGATAAAATAACAGGCGTTAAGTAATCAAGAATGGTATGGCGAGAGGAGACTTAGACCAGAAAACCTCAGCTAATGGAAATTATTCCGCTGAGGCTAGCATTTTGCTTTGGGATTCTTGGCAGCCAGAACAAATAGTGGAAACACAGCAGTTGGTTTCTATAACTTGCATCATCTAATAGGAGAAAGCAGGAGAGATCATCAGGAACGACCAGTGCTTCCCTAGCTCTAAGGACCATATGGCTTTTATATGAGGGTGATGGAATGGAAAAGTTGGTTCGGGCTCAGCTCTTGTGTTGACCATCGGCCGAACGGGAGGATACCACAGCATCCCAATGGGATCTGTCAGTGAGGTTCTGGCGTGAGGTTTCTGATCATCAGGCACATATTGCACACTGCCTTGTGGCAACAAGCCCTCCACCCCCACTTGACCATGGCTTCTTAAGGGCAAGGACTGTGTCTTACTCATCTTTGTCTTCCCAGTGCCCAGCTGAGTTCCTGGCACTTGGTGGCTGCTATGCGGTGTGTATGAATGAATGAGGAAGTGAATGATGGATGAACCATAAAAATGCCACTGCAAGGAGAGCGTGAAGCCCAGAGGTGGCCAGGATCCAAGCAATGGGTCACAGTCATCAGAGGAAGCATTGAGTGACCCAAGGACAGAATATCAATAAGGCAAGACATTGCAGGGTTTTTCCCTCCTCTGTCTTAAGCTGCGGAGAGAGGAACTAATGTTTTCTTGAACATCTGATATATGCCAGGCTCTATATTTTAATTTTCTGTGTATCTCGTTGTCTTAGCAGCCCTTCCCAGTAGATGGTCAATATTACTCCCATTTTACAGATGAGGAAGCTGAGGCTCAGAGTCCAGGCAACTTGCCCAGAGTCCTCCTGCTACGCTAGGAGTGGGTGAAGCAGAGCTAGAAACCCCCTGAGGCTTCGAGACCTGAGCTCCTTCCTGGACACCGGGATCCCATCGGGATAGCTCTTCCGTGTCTGCTTAGCACCAGGAGCCATGAGCAGCAGAGGGAAGATGAATCACGATTAACGTCCCATGTCCTGTGTCCCCCTTTTTAATTTAATTTTATGGTTTCAGGAGCTGTGTCGCAGGTTGTGGGAGCCTGCAGAGATGGGCCACCGGTGGTTTGTTTTAATCCCCTTTTTAATATCTTTGTTGCAACGTTCTTTCCAATTCAGCTCCCAAGTCACATTAAAAAAATACCTCTTCCTTAGGGTAAGCCTTCTCTTATTAAACAGATTCAAATGAAAAGTTTTAAAGATAATTTGAACAATACGAATCACTCTGTAGCTCTGCAGCCGTAGCTGAAGCTCCTTTACTGCTGTAGTCACTCCCCAGCATCTCCTGTCTTAATCTCCAGCCCACCGAGTGCCCCCACCCCAAACCCTTCCAGTCCCAGGCCAGCCCCCACCCTTGCCTGCTTCCCAGTGGTTCTGAGCTTCTCCTGTCCCCTCCTGTCCCCTCCAGGGGCAGTGGGGAGGAGTGGGGGGGAGGTGTCTCGCTCTGCCTTCTTGGCTTTCTGTCCCACCTGCCCTAAGGGACAGGCAGGGAGGAGCTGGAAGGTATCTGAAGGAAATTCCCACCTCATTTGCATCAAAACCAAGAGGGTCAGAGACAGAGAGATACCTGCTCAGAACGCAGATGCCTAGACCTTCCTCTGGACCAACTGAACTGCCATCCCCCCACGAGTGCCCAGGGATCTGCATTTGGAACAGTTTCCTTCCAGACTCCTGTGCATATGTATGAAAGTTCTCAGGTACTTTGGGGGTCAAAGATGACAGCTCCTCAGATTTAAAAGGGACATAGCTTTGAGAAGGAGGTGTTCCAAAGAAGCACGTGAAGGAAGGAGACTGAGCTTTATTGAGTGAGCTGTAAGTGTGTGCCAAGGACGTCATAAAAAATGGGCTCTAGTCTACGTGAAGGCCTTGCGAAGAAATGAGAGGGACGTGAAGTCCAGGCTTGGCATCGGGGCAGCTGAGGGATTTCACAGGGTTGCCTCCTCTAACGCCGGGTGCTATCGCCATCCGCACGGTGCCGATGACAAGGTTTCAGCAACTTCCGCCACTCTCCAGCCCCACCAGCCTGGGGCCCTGGGCAGCGCGGGGTCAGCAGGGCTCCCGCCCGTAGCCTGCTGGCTGGCTCTCCCACACCACCGGCTCTCTCTCTCCGTCGGTCTGAGCTGCTAACATTTGCATAGCGCTGGTTACAGTTTACCAAGTGCTTCGCATTCACCTTCTCACTTAATCCTCCCACAGCCCGAGAGCGAAGGGCGGGTGGAGGCCAGCTTTCTGAAGGCCCTCACCCCGGCCCCCTGCGCTCCCCAGACAGACAGAGCTCGGCGGCTTTCCAGGGACCTTTGGGACCCAGCTGCACAGGAGCTGGGATGGCAGATTTGCAGCCTCTGTCAAGTGACCCTCTGCCCCAAACTGAGACCCTTCAGAGCCCGGGACCCTGGGTTGTGATGGGTGGAATCCACCCTCCTTTTCAAGCCTTTCCTTCCTGCCAGTTTTCCCCAAGGCTGTGGCAGTGTTTGTGTGAGTGTGTGTGTGTGTGTGTGTGTTGGGTGTATGTGTGTATGGCTGTGGTGGGTGTGGAAAGTGCACATGGGTGAGGTGTATTTGCACAAATGTGCATGGATGTGGTACATGTGTTTGCATGTGTGTGTGGGGTTGTTGTGTGTGTGCACATGCCTTGTATGTATGGTCGTTGCATGGCTACGTGCGTGGGTGTGTGCACCTGGGTTTGTGTACATGGCTATAGTGTGTTTGTGTACATGACTACTATGTCTGTGTGTACACATGGATTGGTGTGTGTGTGCATGGCTGTGGCGTGTGCATGAGGAGGGAGCCCCAGGGTGGTTCAGTGAATCTTACACCTGGAGAGGGAAGACGGATGAAGACACAGGCAGCTTTGACCGAGATGGCCGTGTCCCTTCCCTCCATGTGGGGTGGGGCATCCTGGGTGCTGTGATGAATATGCCAAGGCAACAGAAAATGAGTCTCTGCTCCTCATGCAGACAGGAAGACCCAGAAACGTCTACCACCCTCGGTCAAGCAAGGGTCGTGCCCACTAGGGATGGGACCAGGCTGTATGCCAGAGCCCCTGCCTCCACGATGAAGGCCTCTCTTTGCTGGGGACCTTTGGTGTCTCCTCCCCACCCCCACTTGCAACCTCTCACCTGCCCACCAAGTTCTGCCTTCTGCCACCTCCTAGTTCCTGGCTGGCTCCCTGGCCTCTAGCCTCCTGCAGAGAAGGGAGGTGAATTGCTGAAAGGACAGAGCTGGGGTTTGAACTCAAAGGCCCTGTTCTGTGTCCCACTTGTACTGTTCTGGGCAATGTGGAGTGGTGACTGTGGGTAGAGGCTTGGAGCCACGTGGACTTGGGATCCCATCCTGTTCCAACACTTATGCTCTTGGGTGAACTTGAATTTACGTTTTGGATTCCTGAGCCTCAGTTTCCTCTTTCTAAATTGGGAATGAAGATGCCAGCTATCCTTTGTAACTGTTGTGGGGACAAGTGCCAAGTATAACACCCGGCACCTAGAAGACACAGCATAGATCCTGGCTCGGGCCCTTGTCCCCTCCTGTCACTCCTCTGGGCTGATCCCTGGGAGAAATACATCTGGTCTGGGGAAACGACAGCCTGGCACCTGCCTGCTGAAATCTCCCCAGTGGCTTCCCTTGCCTTTAGAATCAAGTCCCCTAGTATCACTCCAAGGCTGGCAGGTGCCCCCTCCTGCCTTTATCTCTAACCTTGCCTGATGGGACCCTGCCCTTAATGAGCCCCAGGCACTTGAGCATCAGTCCTGCCCAATGCACCAAGCCCTTTCCCACCTCGTGGTCTTCGCACGTGCAGTTCCCGCATCTGGAAAGCTCTTCCTTGCGTCATTTACCTGAATACACACTTGTGTCTTTTCTCCCCCAGCTTAAATGACACTTCCTCAACAAGGCCCTTTCCGCTCCCCTAACCTGGGTACGTGCCCCTAGAATTCCCGCTCGCAGCATCCCCCTCTTGGTTTTCAGAGCAGTATGACCTGGTGGTGACAAGAGTGGCCATCTGAGCAAGATGGCCTGAGTGCATCCACTGTGTTACTTCTTAATTCTGTGACCTTGGGAAAATTACCTAACTTCTCTGTCTCTTTGCTTCTTCACTTTAAAATCTGGGAAAATTGTATCTCCCTGTGTCAGTTAGCCTTTGACATATAACAAATCACCTCAGAGCTCAGTGGCTCCACCCCACAACTCTGTACTTAGCTCCCTTTTCTGTGGCTCAGCAATGTGGCCTGGGTTCAGCCGCATGGTTCTTCTGCAAGGGGCTGGGCCTGACTGCACGTGGCTCGTGTTCACCTGCATCTGCAGTCAGGTGGGCATGGCCGACTGGAGGACCTTGGGGTTTCCCTCTGTGGGCTGTGTCATCGTCCAGCAGGCTCTCCCGCACTCGTTCACATGGAAGTTGCTAAGTCCCGAGACAAACAAGAGGTTAAGCCCTAATGTCCAAGCACTCTCTGCTTATTCCTTTTCCTTTTCTGTATAAAATATAATTTGTTTTTAATTTTCATTCTATTTCTATTGAGCTAGAGTTGACGTATGATATTATATTAGTTTCAGGTGTATAGCATAGTGATCCAACATTTGTATACATTATAGAATGATTACCATAAGTCTTGTCACCATGCAAAGTTATTACAGTACAGTGTTATTGACTCCAGTCCCTAAGCTGTACTGCAGGGGGTATTTTATAACTGAAAGTTTGTACCTCTTAATTCAATTCCCTTCACAAATTTCACCCATTCCTTCCTCCCCCAGCCCCTCTGAAAACCACCAGTTTGTTCTCTATTTATGAGTCTGTTTCCATTTTGTTTTGTTTGTTCATTTGTGTTGTTTTTCAGATTTCACATGTAAGTGAAATCCTACGGTATTTGCTGTTCTCTGTCTGCCTGATTTTACTTAGCATAATACCCTTAGGTCCATCCATGCTGTCACAAATGGCAAGATTTCATTCTTTTTTATGGCTGAGTAATCTTCGTGTGTGTATGCGTTGTGTGTGTGTATACCACATCTTCTTTATTTATCTGTTGGTGGACACTTAAAGTGCTTCTGTAATCTGGCTATTGTAAACAATGCTGCAATGAACATAGAGGGGCATATATCATTCCAAATTAGTGTCTTCATTTTCTTCGGGTAAGTACCCAGAAGTAGAATTGCTGGACTGGATGGTATTTTTATTTTTATTTCTTGAGGAACCATAGTTGTCCATAGTGGCTGCACCAATTTGCATTCCCAGCAACAGTGCATGAGGGTCCCCTTTCTCCTCGCCAATACTTGGTATTTTTTGTCTGTTCTATACTAACCATTCTGAAAACTGTGAGGTGATTTCTCATTGTGGTTTTGCTTTGCATTTGCCTGATGATGAGTGATGTTGAATATCTTTTCATGTGTCTGTTGGTCATCTGTATTCTTCTTTGGAAAAATGTCTATTTACATTCTCTGCCCATTTTTACTCAGATTATTTGGTGGTGTTTTTTTTTTTTTGGGTGTTGAACTATATGAATTTTCAGTACATTTTGGATAATAGCCCCTTATCAGGTATATCACTTGCAAATATCTTCTCCCATTCAGTAGGTTGCCTTTTCATTTTGTTAGTTTCCTTCACTGTACAAAAGCTTTTTAGGTTGATGTAATCCCAATTGTTTATTTTTGCTTTTGTTGCTCTTGCCTGAGGAGACAATGAAGAAAATATTGCTAAGACTGTTATCCAAGAGTTTACTGCTGGTTTTCTTTTAGGAGTTTTACAGTTTCAGGTCTTACATGTCAGTTTTTGATTCATCTTGAGTTTATTTTTGTAGGTAGTATAACAATGTGGTCTGGTCACTCTTGAGTGTAGCTGTCCAGCTTTCCCAGCACCGTTTATTGAAGAGACTGTCTTTTCTCCACTGTACCCTCTTGCCTCTTTTCTATAGATTAATTGACCATATATGCGGGTGTTTATTTCTGGGCTGTCTGTTCTGTTCCACAGCTCTCTGTGTCTATTTTTGTGCCAGTACCATACACTTTTGATTACTATAGCTTTGTAGTATAGTCTGAAATCTGGGCGCGTGATGCCTCCAGCTTTGTTCTTTTTTTATCGAGATTGCTCTGGCCATTCGGGTTCTTTTGTGACTTCATATGAATTTTAGGATTATTTGTTCTAGTTATGTGATAGCATTTTGATAGGAATTGCACTGAACCTGTAGATTGCTTTGGGCAGTATGGACATTTTATCAACATTAAGTCTTCTAATCCCCGAGCATGGTGTACCTCTCCATTTATTTGTGTCATCTGCTATTTCTTTCATCAGTGTCTTATAGTTTTCAGAGTACAGGTCTTTCACCTTCTTGGTGAAATTTATTCCTAGGTATTTCTGCTTATTACTGAATCCAGATGGGTGGGGTCTACCAAAGGGCCTGGATACAGGAAGGCATGATAAAATGGTGGTATCACTGTAATCAGTCTACCACCCTACCCCACCAGGGCTGTTGTGGGGATTAAAATGAGGCTTTTGCGTGGAAAATGCCTAGCACAGTGCCTGGCTGGTTTGCAAACTCTCCATTAAGTGCTAAGCCTTCTTTGTATTTCGTTGAGCCTGGAACCTGAGGCTTAGATGTGTCAGCCAGCTTGCTTAAGGTATGGCCCCCAATTACCAGTGAGGGTTTGAGTCCCGTTTCTGACTCTTTCCAGGGACTGAGCTCTTGGCCACCAGGCTCTGCTGCTCCAACCATGCAGACAGGTAGGGAAGTCAGAACCTCATCCACAGTCAGTGAGGTCGGTCTGCAGAGGGACCGTCACTCAGGCTCAGGTCTGTGGCAGACCTGGAGCCCTTCACTTGCTTCAGTCACAGTCAGCCATGTTGCCTGGGCGCTGGGCTTGGGTACTGTGTTTGTCGTCGTTCTGAAATGCCACGGTGGGAAGAAAATATTTGTTTTGGTGTCCTCTTGTAGCACTAACAATTTTCCGCTTGCATTTTTCTGTTGTCTGGCTCAGCTGAATAGCAGTTTTCATCTTTGCTCTGTGTTATCATGTACACAGAACCGCTGTTGGGAGCTAACAGTGTGCTTGCTTAGTCATTATTCTGGGAAGGGGTGCCAACCAGTCAATAGCCTTTATTTTTATATGACTCTGTACCCTGCGAATGCAGACGTGATGCACTCACTCAGGCACCTGTCACTTCTGGAGGTAGGCAACGCAAAGGTGGCGGTGGCCCCTGGGGCCACGGCACCAGTCCTGACTTCTTTCCTTGTCAGTGCCCGGGAGCTGAGTTAGCCTCCCTGAGTGATTCACTGTGATACAGTCTGTGGCAGATTTTATGGTTTTTACCAACTCAAAGGAGAAAGCAAATAGCATGGGAGAGGTGCCAGGATCGGCAAAACTTCTTAGGAAGAGAGAAGAAAAGATAGATTCCAGGAAATGCAGGGGAACAGACTTGACAGTGAACCCAGCAAAGTCGTGGGGAGAATGAAAAAATCTTTCTGGGAGCCCATGGTGGTTGTGAAGATCAGGCGGGCTCTGTGTGGGGTCTGCTGTGGGACCACTGTGCAGAGGTGGGGAGTTCTTAGGGTGGGGCTGAGCATGTGGTTAGTATCATCTGACCAGCTTAGAGGGGTGCCAGGCTAGTCGTGGGGGCTAGAAAATGGAACCAAGGCAAGATAGTTTGCAACCAGTGGAAGGAACTGGGAAGTATTTGGCAATAGAGCTCTTGATGTCAAGAGCTCCAAGAGATGTCAAGATAAGTTCATGATCTAGTCCACCCATTGATTCAACAAATTCTCAATGAACTGGAGTCGTATGCCAGGCACTGCTCTAGACCTTGAGGCTCTGTGCTGAGCAAGATACAGTTCCTGCCCTCAGGGAAGTTATGTTGTTGTGGGAAGTAAAGATGTAAAAAAAGATGCTGTGTGGTAGTGGTTAATACCATGAAGAAAATAAACACTTAAGTGGGCACAACCGAACAGGAAGGGATGGATTGAAATTAAGGCTTAAACATGAGGTTAATAAACAGAGAAATGGATTGATCTGAGTTCTGAGAATGTCCTAACTCTGCAGGCATGCAGTTTTCTAGAACAAACAAGAGCAAATGAATCTTGTTTTCTTGGGAGTGGATGGGGCAGGTAGGAAGACCCTTGATCAGGGACTTGTAACTGTGCGATGAATCTTGATTGCGGCGAGGTGCTTGATAAAGGCTGTCTTGGAGAAGTCGAGATGGGCCGATAGTGACTGGATTGATTTATTCCCCCAAAGTGTTGAGCCAGGATTACTGTCAGGCTGCAGGGAGGGTATCCGGCAGTGTCTCCAAGGCTTGGCCCTGGGCTTGTTCCCTTCAACATTTCTATCCATAAATTGGCGGAAGACCCAAAAGACGTGCTCATCAGACATGCAGCTGAAATGGAGCTGTCAGGGACAGCTAATGCCATGGATGACAGACCCAGGATTCACCGCGATGATCCTCCACAGGCTGGAGTGATGGAATGAAACCAGCAATGGCCCTGATCACACTCAGATTGGGGAACTAAGCCCAGCCATGGAGTAGGAGTCCTTGCTGGATAACTGACCCTGGAAAGGAAGCCGGATGCGGTAGGAGGAGGCAGCAAAGGCAGCCAGAGCCACTGGCATCCCCACCCTTTCTAGTTGACAAGGTCCTTGGCCTCTTTCAGGCTTAATTTTTCCCCTTCATAAAGTGGGGATGATGCTGTTTATTGCCCAGGAATGTGGAGAGGATTAAATTCAAGCATGTATGTGGATGCCTGGCTTCCTGTCTGTTCTGTAGTGGATTTATGACAGACGCAAGGGAAATAGGGGTTTGTGGAGGCCCATGGGAAGCCTCGGTGCCTGGGGGCAGCCTTTCAGGGGTACGTGGAAGGCCCACAGCCAGAGTGGAGCCTTTCAGGGGTACATGGACAGCCCACAGCAGAGTGGGTCCTCCATTCTTGGCACTGTGCCGTCCCTTCTGGGGATGCCAGCTTCCTAAGAGGCCCGTGACCGCTGTGATGTATCCAGAGTAAGGATAGGGGTTCATACTCAGTTTCTGCCTGTATTCCGAGTTGGGGAGAGGTAGGAGTGTCTTATCAGGTGCTGAGAAAGGACCATCTGTGGGTGGGTTTTGATTCAGGGGCCCCAAGGTCCTGAGGGTCTTTTAGAATCTGCCTCGACTTCTCCTTAGAGTTGGCCTTAAGTAAGTGGTGAGACTTTTTTCTATGTGTATCTATGTCTAACACTTGTATTAAAAAAAAAAACAGCCAAAAGTAGAGCAAATAGCACGTGATGAACCCATGTACCTATCAGTCACGCAGTTTTAGTGATGGCCAATGTGTGGCCATCTTGTTTCATCTATGACCCTGCCATCTTCCCCTCCAACCCTGCTGGATTAAGTTTAAAGCGAATCTTAAACATAATTTTATCTGTAAACACTTTGTATGTATCTTTAAGAGATAAGGACTCAGTTTTTTTTTAAGCATAAACCACAATACCATTATCACAATGTTTTAAAATTGATATCATTGTAGTAGGTCTTTCTAGAAAATCTATTGGTATATAGCTTGCTTTGTAGAGGGGAGAGTCAAAAAGTGGTCCTTTAAATGTCTGGTGTCTGTGACTCGGGACTCACCTGTTCCCTTTGAGGATGATGATGATGAAGAAGAAGGGGGTCTAAAACCCAGATTGGTAGCCTCTTTTATTCTGATTGTTCCCAGGGACACAGCAGTGAGAGTGGGGCCTATTTATAGACAAAGTCTAGACATGGGATGGAGGAAAGGAAGAGAATGAGAGAGGGCAGAGAGAAGGGGGGGGGGAGAGAGCATGGAAGGATCAAGAAAGCCTGAATGGAAGATGACCCAGCCTCCCTGCAGCCACACCACCTTCCTGAGCTCCCAGGACCCTCCCACTGCAGCCAGCACCGGGCACCTCACCACGTTCTCAGACCTATGCCATTACTGCCGGTACAGGTGTCACGCCCGTGCTACAGGGGAGGCCTGGAGGTTCTGGGCTCTGGCATGAAATAGGCTCTAGCACCCTATTGAGACCCAGACCCGTTTGGCCAGAATCTGCTTTTTTCTGGTACCTCGCTCTGCTTCTAAGTCTGCTGAGGCCGCGTGCGCAGCTGGTGACCAGGGGGCATGGCTGTCTCGGTTGTTAGAATAGTGAGGCACTCCCATATCTTCAGCTCTTCCCAATGTTTCCCATTTACCCTGGCCACCCAGCAACCTTGCTACACCCCACTGGGCCTCATCAGGACCTGGCAACGAGGGGGGTAATACCTGGCACAGAGGAAGCCTCTGGGACTGTAGCCTATGTCCATTCTGATTGGCTGTCAAATGCAGTGACTTTCCCCCTGGTTCTGTGTGTGGTAACGTGCGAGACATTTTGTGCCTGCACGTGTGTATGCGTCAAATACACCCACACGTGCGTGCATTTGCTCTTGCACACAGGTGAGCGTGCATGTGCTCATATACAAAGAGCATTACCAGGAAGCCACATCCCTGCTGCGAACATTCATAGTCCCTGTTTGTGGGACTCACTGAGCCCTCGGGATGAACTGTGAGAGTAGGGGTGTGCTCCAGATGTCCCCATTGGCAGAGCTCCATTCATGAGGCATTTTCATTCCCACCCCCCCATTGCCCCTTCATTGTCTTCACCACCCCCTCCCAGGAGAGAGCACTGAGAAGTTTTCAGAATGCTCTTTCTAGAGCACCTCATCGACTTCTTATGGGAGCCCACCAAATATGGATAGCAGATGGTTTTAAGCTAGGTAGTCATGGTCCTTCTGGGAGTGCCAGGGAGGAAGATGCCCCCTTGCCAAAGATGCTAGTGAGGCAGGCTGGGCCACAAGCCAGGCCAACAGGATTGCCATTCTGTTGTGTGAGGTGCAGGTAGGGGCCAGTGTGTAGGTACAGGGAGATGCATGTGAATCAGTGCACGGACCAAGCAACTGCAGCTGCCCACGGGAAGTTGGGCTCAGCCCAGAGACTGTGATCTGATTGGAGGGCCATGTCAACCGGGGGGGACATGGGTAGCCACGGGGCAGTGGTATGGACTCCAGGATCCAGAGCCCAACCGAGCTGACACAGGTGTAGACACCCTCGTGTCACCCTTACTCTGTGCCAGACGCTGTCCACGGTGCTTTGTACATCTATGATATTCCTGTTAACCAGATGAGGAGACAGGGTGTCAAGATGCTAAGCAACCTACCCAAGGTCCCAGCGGGGAAGTGAGGGAGGCAGGGCATGAGTCCAGCTGTCCACTCCACAGTCCCTTCCCTCCCCCTGCCACGGGGCAGTGAGTCTTGGGTTTCCTGGCGCTCAGCCCCAGCACTCTGGCCTCTACGCTCAGAGCTGTCGGCTCACTCCTGACCCCTGTGCAGCTGGTCTTTCCTTGTTTCAGGTCCTGGGCACAACCGAACAGGAAGGGCTGGATTGAAATTAAGGCTCAGCTCACTCAGCAAGACATAGTATCTGGAGAGGACCCAGGTGTCCCAATTCCCAGAACTGTGCTCTTGGTGCTGGCATGTGTAGAAACCTCTTGGGAACCCACTGTTTGTCCATTTTCTGTCTTGAGAAAGCAGTAGGTTTCTTTGGCCTGGAGACGTGTTTTCTTCCTCCCCTTTCCCTGGGGCCTGGGCCCTGCCACGGAGCCACCCCTAGTGAGCTGGCACTAAAGCTGCCTGTCTTTCTGATCTGTTTGCAGAGCTCTGGAGCTCAGCCGTGATAAAGATGAGATCTCCCTGTTGGTGGAGCAGGAGTTCTTAAGCCTGACCAAAGAGCACCTCATTTTGGTCACAGAGAGCTCGGAGGAGCTGGAGGCCCCCGGCATCTCTCCTGAGGGACCCAGACAGCTGGCTCCCTGCCTTCTCATACCTCCTCCGGTGGCCGACGGCAGTGAGTACCCGGGGACCTCCATCATTGCTGGTGATACACTTCTTGAGCCGAAGGTGGCCATGTCTGTCATCAGCAGCCGGCCGGACTGTGATTCTGTCATGTCTACTGTCACGGGAATTCTGCGTGCTGCTAAGGTCAAGAGTGTCAAGGGGACAGACGATGGGGGCCACAGCCTGGGTGCCTCTAACTCAGAGATCGGCAAGCTCCTGGCTCAGTTCCCATTCAAGTCCACAGAAACGTCCAAGGCCCCTGACAACAAGATGGTGTTGGAGGAGACAAGGGTCATCAAGGACTTCTTGCAGAACAGCATGTTCGGTGGCCCAGGATCCAGGGAGCCCATGGGGCTGGGGCCATTCCTACTGCTGCCGCCTCCGCCTCTGTCTGCACCCCCTGAGAAGCTCCCTGAGCTCCCTCCTCAGAAGAGGCAGCTCCCAGTGTTTGCGAAGATCTGCTCCAAGCCCGAGGCTGACTCTGCTATGGAGGGGCACCTCTTGATGGGTGAGTGGGCCTGGGAGCAGGGCCAGTAGATGAGCCTGCAGGGAGGGACTTACCAGCAAGCCAATCAGGGTTGCAGCAGGTGCAGATGGCATCTCTGTGCAGAGTGGGGAGCAGTGGTCTCTCTGGTGGGTGCGGGCCCCAAGTTGTGCAGCCTGCTTTTTGCACCCACAGGCCCCTCTGCTGGAGGCCCATGTATGGGGCACAGCTTGTCTAAGCAAACGTGGTGGCCTTGATCCCAGCGCACTTTGAGGGGAGATAGAGGCACATTTGGTAACGGGCTCAATTTTTGAATCCGGGTACTCAAAGTATGTTGAGGGAAGCGTTTACCCCAGCTGTAACTGCAGCATGGGGACCTTAAGCCAGATAGGAGGGAAATTTGATTAGCAGACAGTGTCATCTGGCTTCCGATAAAGGCACCTGTTCTGACCATGAGGACTGGTCCTCACCCTGGGCCCTGGGAGTGAATGTGCAAACCTTCCAGGTTTAGTTCAGACTCTTGGCTCTGGACTTGTTCCCTGGGACTGTTCCCCCCCATCTCACTCCCAGGTTCTGCATCTTGTGCCCCTTCTGATCCAGCCACTCAGACTGGACGGTTCCAAGGCAGACTGATGGCAGTGGCATCTGCCCACAGCCAGCAGTTACTAGGAGAGTTGACCATACCCCTGTCAACCAAAAGAAAAATTACCCCCAGGCTGTGAGCGTGGATGGATAGCTGAGATCCCTGTGTTGTGAAGGCTCAGATCCCTCTCCTTAAGAAAACAGGTGCGTGTTCTGTGTTCTGGAGCATTATCGGAAGGCTGAGAAATCAGAGCTGGGGACAGCAAGCTGGACTCTGGGTCCTAGGAAGAGTCTCTGGGAGCCAGTGGCCTCTTTGGAGCCATGGGCTGTGCGTGTGAGGGTGGAACCCTGCCCGGAGGGTGGGACTTTCCTGCCATCTCCTTCTCCAGAAAGGATGTATGGATAGCTCCCTGACGGATGGGGCCGCTGGGTTGGAGGTATTCCTTTCCCACCCGCCGCGCCCGCTACCTGTGTGTGTCTGTGTGCCAAAGGGAACTTTACAGATGTGAGTATGCTTGCTAGAAAAAATGCGGGTGTGAGTGCATCTGAATGTGTGTGTCTTGTGTGCATAGTTGTGTACGTGTGAGTGAGGCGGAGGAATGACAGGCAGGAGTGTGTGTGTATGTGTGTCTGTCTGTGTACACAGATGTTAGAAGAGGGAGCTTTGGAGCTGAGTGAGTGGCAAGTGTGTTCAAGGCGATGGGAGGTGGGTGAGAGACTGCAGGTGTGTGGGTCTCTGGGGAAAGGGCTATTATTAGTGGGTACCGTTATTTCAGCACACTGGCTGGGGGCTAAACTTGGCAACCCGAGAAACTCTTGGAAGAGACTCTAGGGACATGTTTTGCTAAAAATGTCATTTTCTCCTAAATTGGCTCAGACTATAGCACTCTTTCCTTGGCTGGGATGGCACTAGGAGGGCAGGCCCAGTTCTGTCCACACTCAGCCACAGGCCACTGGACTGTGGTGGGGGCAAGAGCTGGTAGGATCAGATCCACTCTCAACAGGTGACACGGGGCTCAGGTCCTCCGATCCAGCCACTATGGGAATGATCTGAGGGCACCTGCTGTTTGTCCAGGGCCGTTTCCCAGCCAAGCTCCAGGGAGACCTGCAAAACCTCCAGGTTGGGGTAGGAGTGGGGAGCACTACTCCAACCAGACAATGCCTTAAAAACAAACAAACCCCCATGTATATAATTTCAACCATAGTTAATTTTGTTTGAAGAATGAGTTCCTTTTACTCAAAAGGAAATACGGGTGTGGAGGGTTCCACAATGGTCCAGGCAGCATCCTCATGCTGGCAGTCCATTCAGTCTATTTGGCAGGAGACCTGAGCCTGGCCCCATCCCCATGCAGGGACTCATCATGTCTCTCTGACGCCCTCTCCCGCAGTGCCACCTTTCCAGACTCCTGCATGCAAGGCCTCACTGAAGGCCCACTTCCTTCCGGAAACCCTCTGACCGTCTCAGATAGAAGCCGTCTCAGCCACCCTCTTCTCCCACTGTGTCCCTCTGTCACCTCACGGTCCCCATCTGTCTTGTCCTGGAGCTATTTCTGGGTCTGTCTCTCTCTCCCTCCTTGTTGTGAGCTCCTGCAGGGCTGAGTCTAGCTCTGACTCATCACAGTGTCCTCAGGACTCAGGTCAGGGCCCAGCACTGACGGGCGGGCTGCACTGCCCATGAGCGAGCGGCACAGCAGGAGCAGAGTCCATGGTGAGGGGCTGGACCTCGGTGCAGACCATGTGCTCTGCAGGAATGTGTGTCTCCCCCACTAAGCCAGGGGCCCCCTGAAGGCAGCTTTGTATCCAGGGTCGGCACTGTGGATGAATAGAGAGAAGAGAGGGAAAAAAAGAGGGAGTGAGGAAAGAAAAAAGATAGGAATGAAAGGAGGGAAAAAGGAAGGAAGGGGAAGGAGGAAAATAAAAGAAGAGAAGAAAAGAAAGGTAATTGGGAAGAAGGAAGTTTGGATGGAAGAAAGGGAGAATGGATGGATGGAAGGGAGGAAGGTACAAATGGAGGGTGGATGGATCCATGTATGCATGCATGAGAGGGGAAGATTGGAATGGGCAATGGTCCACAAAGGCTCCAGGGAGAAGAGTAGGACTGGGTTGGGCTGGCAGAGAGGCTCCAGAGTGCTTTGAGTCCCAGGTGTGTGTTAGGGAGGACCTGTCACTTTGTCCACAAGAGGGTTCTCCCAGCATCCAGCACTTGGCCTTCCAGAGCCATTGACCCAGTTTCTCTCCTGCTGTAGAATGGAACCCTAGCACCAAGGATCCAACCAAGGGTCGAGAGAGCCTCTTTCTCAGTCAGTGGCCCCAGAGCCGGAAGGACACCGGTGGTGAGGAGAGTTGCAGTGACCCAATAGGCTCCATGTCCATGGCCCTGCCATCCACGAAGTCTGTATGGCCAGCCGAGAAGAACCTGCTCTATGAGTTTCTTGGGGCCACCAAAAACTCCAGCGGGCAGCTGAAGCTTCGCAGCAAAGTGGAGGTGGACGGGCTGGAGCTGAAACGTGAGTTGAGTGTGCCCAGGGGAGCATCTGTAGAGGAAGGGAATCCAGAAACTCTGCCGCCAAATGGCTGCCTTTGAGTCACTGTCTTTCTCTGGGTGTCAGTTTCTAAACTCATAAAATGGGGAAATGACTTTCTCCTACGTCCCTCATCAGGAATACAACTACTAGGGAAATACAGGTGGCTTTCAGGGTCCCATGGGCATCATTAGTGGTCAATTTGAATACAACTCGGAGCCAGGGTGCTTCATGTCCCCTCAAGTTGCTCAAGCCCAAGAAAAATCCATGCTTCCTATTATTTCTACATTGAGATTATTCGTGTCCCTGCTTTCTCTCCTTACAACTGTTTCAGTCAGAACTCCTTTCCCAAAAAAGATGCCCATAAGGGGAAACTGAGGTCCCAGCTCTGACTCTGTGATAAGCTCACAGGACATATTATAGAGGGAGAGAACCTAGGATTCATATCCCAGAACAACTCAACCAAATCTCATTCATTCAGACTAACTTGGGGTCGTACCATATTAGTTAAATAATGTTTGAGATTTTTAAAAAGTGATTCCAATATAGGTACAATAACGTATATAAGGTTCTCGGTGTTGCCAAGTACATGTCCCAGGGGACTGCTTTAATAACTTGGTAAGAATGAATTCCAACAACATAGCAATTGTTGGTATAAAACTGGATTTTTGTAAAGCACTTGAAAGAATTTGGTTTTGTACCTAGGTGAAATATAGCCATAGCAACCTGGGTTATTGTTTTTTCTTGCTAAACCATCTCCTTTACTAGTGAATGATGGAGAAAGAGCTCTAAGCCAGACCATGCTGGGATTCTCACTTCTTCCAAATTGGCCAGGTGTGTGCTAACGATGTTTTTCTGTAGTTGGAAAGTCACCCAAACTTTGAAGAACCCGAGTCTTGGAGCTTAAAAGACCTGACATCTGAGAGCAATAATCCTGGGGTAGTCACGGTGCTGAGGGTGTCCTGGCCTCTTTCTTCTCCAATCCCTGAAATACTCTACCTCTCCTGTGACTTGCAGTTAACCCACCTGTGACAGTGGCCGACAAGAACAACCTCAAGTACACAGGGAATGTATTCACCCCACGCTTTGCCACAGCCTGGACCTCAGCAACCTTGAACCAGCCACTGTGGCTCAACCTCAACTATCCACCTCCGCCCGTGTTGACAAATCACTCCCCCTTCCCACAGTATCAGGTGAGTGAGTGGGTCTGGCTGTCCAGCTTCCAGCCACGGAGAAGCTGTGGCTTATGGGGAGCCTGATTCACAAAGAGGCTTTAGACTTGTTATTCTCTTCCTTGCAGCCACATCAGACCAACTGTGTGGTGTACACACACACACACACACACACACACACACACACACTTCTAAATTTTCCATTGTCTGAATTCCAGTTCACTCTATGCTGTGTATTCCAGATCTGCTTTGCTAGTTTTGGCCGTTTAAGTGCTTAGACTCCCAGCATAGGATGATGGTGTGGTCCCAGCTTCCCACCCACCTGCTAGTGCTTCCTTGTTACCTGGATGGTATGTGTCCTATAGAGTACTCAGGACAGTCCGGGTTTAGGACTTTTGTCCTGGCATAATTATTAAAAGCACGCCCTTTCACTCTCAAGTGCCCTGGTGTGGACGCCAAATTGTATGGCCACCTTATTTCAACGACATCTGAGTGGTCTTAGCTTGTACCAGTGAAGGTGGCCTGGCATACACAGTTTCAGTCTTGGGTTCATAGCCTAATAGCCTAAAGGGAATTAGTGACCAGAAACACATGTAGCAGGACTGGAAATTTTACTCACAGAACTTACTTATGCAGGAAAATGTAGTTTCTTTAGTTTGTCTATTTAAGTCAATTTCCCTTAAGAGTTGCTGCCCACTGGGCAGAAGGAAGAAAAAAATCAAATCAATGTCCACTCTGGTTTAAACTTGAGTTCAATTCAGTAGCTTAAATAGTCCCTTTAGGTAGTGCTCAGCTTCTCCAGGAAAGGCGCTCAGTGTCTAGGATTACTTAGTCTTCTGGCCCCCGCCCCAGCACCTCTCCAGAGCGGCACGTGGGTGTACCGGAGGGACATGCCAACTTGTAACAGTCAGGTCCTTGGGAACCTGCTGCCCCAGCCTGGCCCAGCAAAGCATGGAGAGAGCAAATAGAGAAGACAAGACACCTGAAAGTCATCTTGTCCTCTCTCTGTGTCCCTTCCCCTTCCACTTCTCCTTGGCTCCCTGTGTCATTCCCTCTTTTATAGCAGAGCAGCAAGCCTTATGGCTTAGATGTCCCCTGAGCAGAAGGCAGATCTTCTCTGCCCCATATAAAGCCTCTCTGGGCCGGTGCACCAGCCTTAGCCCCAGAATCTTAAACAGAAGCTAAGCTTTCTTTCCCTTTGATGTTTTGCTTTCAAGCCTTTTTTGTTTGTTTGTTTGCTAAAGAGGACAAGGGCCCGCCCTCTCCTCCTGCAGGACAGAAAGCCTCACACTCGGGTCCCATATCTGGATCCTCCTTACATCAGTCTTGAGAGAAGTGCCCGCATGCCCTCCTCCACTCACCGACCCCTTCTCCAGTACTCTTCACCCTTGCACGTTTGTGTTTGCTTGTTTACTCTTCAGGCATTTATTCACTGACTCACCGATGTGTTCATTTTTATTTATGTGTTTACTCATTCATTTAAGTAATTCAAAAACCTTTGCTCGACACTGACTAGAGGCCAAGCATTGGCCAGGCGAGGGCATTCGAAGATGACAGACAAGCTCACAGTCCAGCACACGTCAGGAACAAATCAAAGAACAGCCCTGTGTGCACACCCCACCTCTGAAAGAAGCAGTTGCATACTTTTATGCAGTGTAAACCGATCCACTCTAAGTGCCCTCACGGCTCGGCATATAAAGCTGATTCATGATGGCTTGCTTTATAAAGAGGAGATAGCAGCTCCTTGCTATGACACCTGCTTCTGACCTGACTTTTTGGAGGGAGTGAGATTCGAACGTACCTGAGCAGAGACCCTTTGTTTTCAGAGATGGCAGTGTTTGCAGGGCAGGGCTGCTTCCACGGCTTCCTGGCCTCGGCTGGAGACGCTCACCCTCCCAGGTAGTGATGGGGAACAGTGCAGTTTACCTTCTTCCAGCTCCTCGTGATTTCATAATGCCATCCAGCTTCAAGACAGCTCGTCAAGGGGCCTGATTTAATAAAAAAAAAAAGGCAGGTTTTGGAATCGGCAGACTCGGGTTTAAAGGAATCTACTGCCTTTGAGCTGTGTGGCCTTGGGCAAGTTAAAGTTAGCTAAACGCTCTGAGCCCTGGTTTCCTCACTTGTGAAATGGGCTCATGATAATAAGCAGCAGCCACAGCAGCAGCATACGCTTGACTCGCTTGTAAGGTTAATTGAGTTCATGGGTGAGAAAGAGCTTTGAAAAATCTAAAGTGTGATACAGATGTTGGTTTTTATTATTATTCAGCCCTGGTCTTCCTAGGAAACAGGGTCAGGGAACTCCAAAGACCTGGAGGAGACACAGGGAATGGTCTATCCTAGTCTCTTTTCCTGCTTGGCGTTAGGAATAAAGATGAGGTCCCAAAGCCAATTTGCTCAGAACTCTACTGTGGAGCGATGCGGAGCGATGCAGAGCCATGAAAGACTAAGTCCACAGCACCAAGGAACTCCAGAGTGCCCTGGGCTGCTTGGCATAAAGGAATGCTGCTCCCAGTTAAGGAGGGAGAGTGGAAAGAGTCCATGACCTCAAGGAAAGAAGAATGAGTGTTTATTTACCTTGCTTTCGATTTTCCAGAATTGCAAGTTGAACAACTAGCAACATCCTTAAAGTCAGATAGTGTGTTGCTCATGCTGATGCATGTGGCCCAGCCTCTTGAAAATCCATCCAGGATGGAGCAGGAAGGTGGCTGTTTGTCTTGCACAGGCCTGAGGGGTAGCCCGGCCCAGGCCGATGTGGAGGGGATGGTGGCCTGGGGGAGTTTGCTGTGTATAACAGAGCCAAGGCTGATGGGGAGGGAGACGGACACACAGAACATGGCCTCGGAGCTGGCTGCCAGCTGGAACAGCCCCATCTGTCCAACTTCTCTGTCCAGGGTCAGGCCACGGCCGGGGTCACAGAGACCAGGCTGTGGTCATGGTGGTGAAGGGGTTGCCCTGGCCGCAGGGTCTGGGATGCAGGTGAAGGGGCTGGTGGAGGCGGGAGGGGCCTGACCACGGTCTGTGTCAGTTGGTTGGGAGCAGAGACCAAGGAGAGGTTCTTAGAGGATGTGTAAACTTGGGGACCTGGAAGATAGGGCCCCATGTCAGGAATTCTGGAGCCTTTGATGAGGAGCTCATGGGCTCTGAGGAAGTCATCAAGGGTACAGTGTCAGCCACCAACACTTTGATAGTTGCCACAAGCTGAGCCCAGAATGAAGGCAACATCTCAGGGTTTGGAATCTTTGGGAAAGACATACTGGCCTGAGGGGTGCTTTGAGCAGCATCTGAGGAGATGACTCTGAATTGGCAGGTAGAGGCAGTCTGAGATTAGAGGGGCCATGATCTGACGCCACCCACAGAAGCAGGGTGTGTGTGTGTGTGTGTGTGTGTGTGTGTGTGTGTGTGTGTGTGTATACATGGATGCCTGAGGCCACCCCAGACAGAGTTCAAAATAAAGATTCCACTTTCCATCAGGCTGAACTGCCAGACAGCTTCTCCAAGGGGTGGGGAGCAGTGAGAAATGCTAAAAATCCCTCACATTTGCAGAATCCTCACTATGTGCTGGGCACTGTTCTAAGCCCTTTAGAGGCACTAGCTCATTGATCTTTGGGCCAATCCTCATCATAAGGTACAGACTCAGGTGTACATGTGGCACATAGACACACAGCATCAGGGACCTCAACTAATGCACCCGAAACACGCAACTGCAGACACAAAGGGAAGCACACGTGTTGATGTGTTTAAATAAACACAGATGCAAACTGACACACACATACACACAGATGTACATCGATACCTCCTGTCTTGGGGCAGGAATGGGGTTTGGGGAAAGGACAAAGGGTGAAATAGCAAAAAAAAAATAATGTAGCTACTTTCACAGGCTTTCCAGGTCCAAACACATATAATTTTGTAGATAAGGGAAAAGAGGCTCAGAGAGGTGAAGTGATTTTCCCAAAGTCACACAGCCACCAAGGGGCAGATCTGGGATTCAAGAGGCAATCAGGTTCCTCAAGGTCTTACCTTAAATACTCACCCCAAGGGCTATGAATCCTGCCCAAGAAGGGGCTTCCTGTGTGGGGTGAGTTGTGCTTGTTTGGCCTGATGGCTGGACAGGACTAACTGGCGGGTGGGTCTGGCCGGCAGTGTGGTGGGACGGACTCGAGCAGGCTGGCGATCCAGGCACGTGAGCTGGTCTTTGGGCTGAGCGGCTACTGCTCTCTGGCTGGCTGGGAGCCCTTTTCCCCACACTGCTGAGCCTCCCCCTTCTCTCTGCAGGGCCTGTATCCACAGCGTGCAGCCAGGATGCCCTATCAGCAGGCCCTGCACCCCCAGCTGGGCTGTTATTCCCGACAGGTGAGTAGACAACCTGCCCACCTCTGTCCCAGCTCCACAAAGGCCTTCAAGTCAGAAGGACATCTGCTGCCTCGTCTTTATCCAGCTGGGCACTGGCCATATATTTCCTGGCCCGCCCTTAGCCCCAGAGAACAGGCACAGAGGCCAGTGTGCATGTGGAGACAAACCAGTGTCTCTTGGTGATAAGAGCTGGCACCTGCAGAGCCCTCACTATGTGCCAGCCGTTCTCTACAGGCTTAACCTGCATAAACTAAGGGCAGGGCGCCTGGGTGGTTCAGTCGGTTGGGCATCCGACTGCGGCTCAGGTCATGATCTCACAATTGATGAGTTCTAGCCCCACATCGGGCTCTACTGTCAGCATGGAGCCCGCTTTGGATCCCCTGTGCCCTTCTCTCTCTACCCCCACCCCCAGAGGCTCACGCAAGTATGCTAGCTCTCTCTCAAAAATAAATAAACTTTAAGAGAGAGAGAAAAAGATAAGGGCTTTACCTGCATGAACTTCACAACCGCCCTATGAAATAGATTAAAGATGAGGACACTGAGGCACAGAGAGATTAAATAACTTGCACAAGGTCTCAAAGTTAACATACTAGTTAGCTTTTCCTGTGGCAACAGATGGCCTCAATACCTCAGAGGCTTTCAACAATAAATACTTATTTTTCACTCATAGGCCTCTGAGTTGGTTGAGCTGGGCTGGGGTTGGGTTCAAGCCTGTTTCATGTGACCTCCTTTTGGGACCAAGACACGGTAGCTTTGGCTCCTGCCACGGTGGATGACCGGAGTGCCAGAGGGGTGAGCGGAAACACGTGATGCTTCCGAGCGCCTCGACGTAGAGCCAGCACGTGGGATGTGTGCCTACCCACTTTCCACTGGCCAAGGAAAATCACATGGGTTTGCCCGGCATCAATGGGGCTGGGGACTCACACCCTTCCATGTCAGTTTGTCAGTTAAAATACGAGACACCCAGTTAAATTTCAGATAGATGGTGGGTAGAGTTTTAGTATAAGTTAGCTCCAAATATTGCATGGGCCACACCGATATTAAAAAATTATTTGCTGTTCATCTGCAATTCAGGTTTAACTGGATATGTTTTTTTGTTTGTTTGCTAAATTTGGCACCCCTGCTTCCGTGGGTAGCGGATATGTGCTTAAAAATCACCCGATGGCAAAATTAGGAGTTTGACCTTGGGCAGCTCAGCTTCAGAGTCCATGCTGCCAATGACCATGGTTTACTGCCTCTTGGACACAGATACACAAAAACACAGTATCAAAATAAAGCAGCAGAGACAAATGCAAACACACAGAGACACACATGAAGATATAGTCATATGCACACCCCCAGGCTGCACACACAAGTGTGTTCAGAGAGACTGAGAGTCTTGGGGCAGCAACGGGGGTGTGAGGAGAGAAGCTAATACTGCTCTTCATCCCCAGGCTGGTCTTGGCCCCTCACACACAGGTGGACAGACCCCCCCACCCCCCGACACACACACACTCAGACTTACACTCCTTGGCTCTCCTTTCTCCCCCCAGGGAGCCCCACCCTTTCTCTGCAAACTGCCCCCCTGACCTGAAGTATGTTGGAATGTTCCAGAGGGTAGAGAAGGGCCCATAGGTAGAGCCTACTTTATTAGCTGGGCCAGAACTATTTCTCTAGCAGTAGGGAATCTGCATCCTGAAGAAGAACAGAGAGGAGACAGTCCGGCTCACAGAATCTCAGTCAGTCACCCCCACCCCACAAACAGTGATACCAACCACCTAGCCCCCACCTAGCTCCAAAGAGTTCGCACTGAGGCGACCTTCTGGGCGTGTGTGCATCTGAAAAAGTAATATAAGAACATGGTACAAAATTTTTAAAAATGTCAGAGTCACTGTTGCTGGTTCCTCAAGCATCTTTCCAGTGGTATCTATTTATACAAACATTTTGTACAAATGCCGCTTTCTGGGCACACTGTTCTAACATTAGTTTCGTCAGCAGAGAGTATCCTGGAGATGGTTCCAGAACGGCATACGTGGCCGTTGTATGGTGTTTAGCTGTTACATGTAGTTAGGGTACCTTTCTAAAGAAAGTTTGTATCAGCTGTAGGACCCCCGTCTCCTCTCTCACGTCAGTTCCCTCCCAGGTCCGGGACTCCACCCACCACCCCCACCCCCAAGAAAACCAGGGGGATTTTCCGCCATTTTCTTGCAGGTGTCTGTCCTGGGAGGTGTCTTCCTGGGTTCTCTCTTTGAGCCCTTGGCCCTTTCTGACTTTCAGCTTGTCATCTTGGGGTTTTGGTGCCCATGTCCAGCATCACCCAGTCCTATGTATCCTCTGGGGGAGACATGGGGAGGGCCAGGACGGAGGAGCATGCCTCCAGCCTCCAGAGGGAACATGCGTGGAGGTGCGGTACAGCGGTGTGCCTTGGGGCTTCTCACTACAACTCTGACACCTTGAAGCACTTTACTATGCAAGGTCTTAACTTCTCTGAACCCCATTTCTTCATTCCTACAGTGGGAATAGTAACGGTCCTGCCTCCCAGGGCTGTTTGGAGTTTGAGTGAGAGAATGTGTATGAAGGGCTGGGCATGCCCTAAGCACTCAATAAACCCTAGCCTTTGTGAGTTTTTTTGTTTTTTGGTTTTTTTTTTTAATGAGATAAGGATGTGCAGTGTTGGAGAGAGGGTTGTCTGTGTGTTGAATCCCTGAGCAGCTTGGACCCCAGACTCTTGCTTTCAAAGAGGAAGCCCAGAAGTTTTCCCAATTTTCCCTTCGGCACACAGGAGGATGGCTGTCCAAGAGAGAGTTTTCTGACGTTTGGAGCCGTCAGTAGTAGAACGTAGTGCTTAACATGTAATGAGATCCCCATCACTTTAGGTATTCAAGCAGACACTTAGTGGCCTCTTTTTTCCTCCCTCCTCTTCCTCTCTCTTTCTCTCTTGCACTCATTCATTTACTATATGTTTATTGAGCAGTTTCTGTGTGCCAGGCATTGTCTTAAGGCTGAGAAGATATCAGTAGATAAGACAGATAGGGTCCCTGGCGTGTCCGTTGGTGGGAGTCGGATCCAGGTAGTGTCTGAAACTCCACTGAGTTCCTAATTTTCTCCAGAGTGTGAGCTGAATCCCACTGCCTTTTTGTGCCCTTTCTCCCAGACTCACACTGTGCAGTACTGTAACCGCTAGCCACATGTGGCTATTTAAACTTAAGTCAATTAAAATTAAGTAAAGTTTAAAATTCAGTTCCTCATTCACAGCAGTCACATTTCAAGTAGTCAGTCAATAGCCACATGGGGCCGGCGGCTACCATACTGGGCAGTGCAGACACAGGACATCTCCATCACCTGTCACGGGCATTTCCACGGGGCAGGGCTGTCTTGCATTGGGAATCTGTTGAGATCCTGAGGTAGAGGCCAGGGACATATAAATCTCAACAGCTTTTTTTTGACAGTAAAAGTAAGAGACAAGGGCTTTGGGGATGGTTATTGACAGAGGAACAGGTAGGGAGGTGGGGCAGAGAATGGGAATAAAATTTATGTACTATTTATTACGTGCCAGTCTCTTCACTTATATCAGCGGACTCAGGGGAGTCCGTTGGGGGAGGGGAGTGTTTGCCCATTCTACAGACGAGGAAACTGAGGCTCAGATAAATTAAGTACCTTGCCAGTCAGACACAGCAGCTGAGCCCTGTGCTTTTGCCGTTTCAACACATTGCCTTCTGTATACCCACAATGAGTGAGGGGCAAGGGGCTGGGGGGAGGCGCCTGGGATTAGGGTTGGGGTTAGAGCTGGAAACTGTGAGGTTTGGAAGCAGTGGGCTCTGCGGGACCCAGCCCCTCTCTCATCTCTGACCTGCAGGTGACACCGTACAATCCACAGCAGATGGGACAGCAGATTTTCCGCTCTTCCTACACCCCCCTGCTGGGCTACATCCCCTTTATGCAGCCCAGCTATCCGTACCCTCAGAGGACACCTCCAAAGCTCTCCGCCAATCCCCGAGACCCTTCCCCCATGGCAGGAGATGGGCCGCAGTACCTCGTCCCCCAGGCTTACGGGTGAGTCCTCAACTCGCACTGGGAGTCCACCTGGTACCCAGAAAGCTGCTGGGGAGGGGAGGCGAGTGCTCCGGGCCTCGCTGGTGTGTTCTTGGTACGTTCGTTCCATGGTTGAGGGGAGGGAGGGGCCCTGTGCCTGTCAGGAGGCTGTGTGGGTCGAGGACCGGTCCGGTGTGGAGGTGAGGCCGGTCTGGGGCCTGCCGGGCCCCTTCTGTAGGCCCATCGGGGGGCTGGGCCCCACAGTCTGGCTGCAGAAACGTAGCTGCAGAGCTGTAGTGGATGACGATGCACTGTCTATAGCAGGTGGCAGGTAGTGAAGCATAACACACCCGCCTTTACCTGTTTGCTTGGTTTACAACAGGACACGGCCAGGCGATCTTCTTACAGCTTTCTCCCCCCACTTCCTGCACCCTGAGCTCCTTCCCAGGCTAATCTCTCCAACATCCTGTTGACTTTGTAACAGGCCTGCTGAAGGGCCTTCCATTGCTTATCAGGGCTCCTCACGCTTCTCCTCCGAAGTGCCCCAAACGGCAGATGAGAAGGATTTAACCGCAAGCAGCCAACACAAACTCAACATTTTAGCCGAAAATTCCGCACACATTTTACCTGCTGGTCAGCCATAAAGTTATGTTTGTTGTTTTAAGATGACAGCACGCGGCCGCTCATTCCCACCCACCAAATCTTCAACTAACCTTCATGCTCAGGAAAGGGAGATGGGAAAAGTGAGGCAAGGTGGGGGCAGGCCCCGGTCTCCCCAGAGGGGCGATTTGGTCATTCCAAAGGTGTTTATTGAGGACCTCGTGTGTGCCTGGCACGGTCCTAGGCAGTGGTTCCTGGAGGGAACAAGGCAAAGGTTTTTCTTCTCTCATTCCAGTGGAAGAAGTAGACAATTCTGAAATACACAAGCAGCTCACGTGTCAGGGGCCAGAGGTTAGGAGAGAGAGAATGAAGGGATGTCTCCTGAGCAGAGATCTAAATGAAATGAGGGATTATATATAGGTGATGAGCTCTCTGGGCAGAAATACAAAGCGCAGTGGCCCTGAGGTAGGAAGTGTTCCTGGAGCATAGCGCGTAGGAGAGGGAGTGGGTGGGATTGGAATCAGAGAGCATGCAGGGCCAAACTAGATAGGGCCTGGTGAGCATGGTGAGGAGTTTTAAGAGCAGTGGGAAGCCATTAACGCTTTTAACCTTTGGAGGACGTATTCTAATTCTCCGTCTAAAGAAGAGGACGTTGGCCAATGTATGAAGCCTGGACCACGGGCCAAGAGCTGGTGCAGGGGAGCAGGATAGGAGCCCTGACAGCTGTCGGAGTAAGAGGTGCTGGCGGTGTGGACTAGGGCAGAGACCTTGGGAAGGAGATAAGTGAAAAGATCTGGAGTATTTATTTTCTTGGTTGAATTGACAGGACTTGATGATGCAGGATGTGGAAGGAGGGAAAGAGAGAAGCCAAGCATGATTCTTCAGTTTTTGATTTGAACAAGTGGAAATGCCAAAATACTAAGGTCAAAATGACTCTTAAAGACGGGTCTGTCGATGCAGTTTGGTTTGGGATATGCAAAATTTGAGAGGCCCGTTACACATATGAGTGGGGCTGTTGACAGGCAGGTGGATGTGTGAGTCTGGGGCTCAAGGGAGAGACTGGGGTTGGCAATATAAATTCGGGAGTCATTAGCATATAGATGATATTTAAAGGCACGGGGTGGGATGAGATCGCCCAGGGAGTATGTGTGCATCGAGAGGAGATGAGGCCCAAGGACTGAGCCCTGGGACTCCTACAGGTAGGGAGGTTGGGGAGTTGTGGAGGATGCAGCAGAGGCTCTAAGAGAGGGAGCGTTAGTGAGGTGGGTGAAGGAATAGGTGAGGGTGGAGTATAGGAGGCCAGGGAGGAGGTGTTTCCTGGAGGGGAGAGAGAGGGATCACAGAGCAATGTGAGCACATGGGCTAGGATGCAGGGAGTGCCAGGCAGGGCCGTGGTGTCTGGGGTTCCCAGTCATCTGGGCGGAACAGGTCTAGGAGAGGCGGCACTGGGCAGGAAGCATGCAGGGGCCCTGGGGGAGAGTGTAGTCCGGGTAGTCCGGGAGACAAGCAGGGTCAGGAGCAAAGAAGCGAACCAAGAGACTAAACCATACGGAGAGGGAGAGGAAGGAGTAGGTGGCTGTCAGGGAAGGAGGAGCCTAGTGGTCCCCTCCCTTTGCCACATCAGTTTGCATGCATTCATCGGGGTAGGATAACCACACGGTTTATCTTCCAGACAACAATAAGTTTGAGAGTTAAAAGGAGCACAAAGAATAATCACACTGGAAATGCCAGTGTAGAGACTGTTGCAGGCAAACCAGGACAATTGGCCATGTGCAAGGCAGTTCAAGCTCCTCCTCTTCCTCCAGGAGTCACTCCTGGATCACTCTAGTCCATGGGGATTACCTCTCCTCCTGGCTCTCTAATGAACGTCCTGTCCAAACCATGCCCTTGACAATTGAACCCATCGAAAGTTCCCAACCTGGATGGCCTAGATTCATGGGGCGTGGCAATCCGATATGAGGTGTGTCCTGAGTAATTTGTTACCAGTAATTATGAAATGCTGAAGTACGGGCTATGTATGGTCTTTTTTGTAAATCAGAGTGGAATCCAGTGTATCCCTATAATATCACTTTCCATCATTTCTTTTCCAATGTGATTTTTGGAAGAGAGAAAAAAGGGTGGGGTTAGGGGGGGTTAGAGCCAGCATAATCGTTTATGAGGCATCTCCCTTGTGCCAGGTCGTGGGCTGGGCCCTGGGCATAAAGTGGCAAATAGTCCAGATAAGGTCCCTGCTCTCCTGGAATTTATTTAATGAAAGGGGAATCTAACTAACCCAAAGCCTTGCTTGCCCATGACACTGTGAGCGAGAGATCTGGATACCAGCTGAGGCATTACAAATTAATGCGGTGGCTTGTTCCCATTCCTTCTTCCCTCCCCCACCCCCTCCCTCTTCTCCTTTCATTAATTCATGGGAGGGTGTGGTGAACGTGAACGTCTTCTGTAATATGCATCTGCCCAGCTGAAAAGGGACCGAGAATCCCTGGATTAGACTAAATCTAGCCATTTGTTCCGCTGCGATTTGTACTGATCTCCGTTCCCATTCATTCCAAGTATCCTAGCAGATGGGTGAAAAAATTGCTGTAGGATCCCAGAAGTGTGAGTAAATGATTCCATCTGGAGAGGTCAGGGAAGGGGTCACGGAGGAGATGGCTTCTGAACTCTCTTTTGAAGTATGAACGGGAGTGTGGTGCCGGGGATAAAAAGCGGTCTGCGCTTGGAAGGTGAGGCTCAAATTCTCTCGGCTTTTCCTTCCCTGCTGGTCTAAGCGAAGTCCCAGGCACTCAGTGACGTCTCAGTGCTTATTCCTCGCACTGGTGTTGAAACGGAAAGCCTGATTTCATTTGGTGTTGATAAGGGGTCAGGGAGCCCTGGGATGGTCTAGACTCCGGGGTCTCCCACTGGGACGTGGCCCTGAGTTCCGTGGTGTGGTGGCATTCCTGAAGGACACACCTGGGTCCTCTAAGGCAGGTAGAATGGCTTTAGGCCCACAGGTAGGGTGCTCAGATCCGGAGAGGCTCCCTGCTGTGTGGTCCTGGAGATTGGGGGAGCACTGGCCCCAGAGAGGCAGTCCCTTACAGGCTGCCAGGGGCTCCTTGCCTTAAGGAAGGGGCAGAAGAAGCTCTTTATTGCCCTCCAATTGGATCATTTTAATATTTTATTTTCCCAGAGCCAAAGGTTTTTTTTTTTATGCTAACGCGTTTAGCCTTCAAGCCTGTCATGATCTACCCAGTCCTTGACAGCCACAAAATTAATGTATTACTTTTTCTAATATCTCTGCTAACATCAGGAGTTTCATCATGACACTGTATTCTCTCTCTTCCAGGTTTGGCTCGACGGCTGGTGGGCCCCTGATGAATAGCCCCTATTTTTCCTCCAGTGGGAATGGCATAAATTTTTAGATGGTCTTCTCTTCTCCCCCCTCCTACCTTAGCCCTTGGATCAGGGCTAAGGGCTCTGGAATTCTGGATTCTGGAATAGCAGCGTGGCATGAAGTTGGAGAAGCCAAGGCTCCGACCAGGTCGTAGACAGAAAACAGCAAGACCAGACTCATCTGTTGACCAGCTCTCTCACACACATAGCCCCCCTCACACACACCACCTGCCACACATGCACCTCCCTCATAGTCACACTCACCTGCTCAGCCATCTAGGCACCTGTATTTAGCTGACATGAGTGATTTTTTGTTTTCGTTGTTGTTGGTAAAATAGAAATAAGACCCTTAATTTTAGAACGTTTGTATTTTATGATAAAAGTGAGAGCTGCTTGAAATGGAGTGTGCCTATTTATTTTCGTGATGTTCTGTGTTCTCTCCACTGCTCATTTTTCCCACGCACGAGACACGGCGTTTACCCAGAACATGACAAGAAACCACGGGCCGGAGTCCTCAAAGTGCTGCTGTCTAAATACAGGAGCCCAGGGATCATAGACTGAAGGGCTTACTCTTCTCTTCGGTGACCCACTCACTTCTCAACATCCCAACTGATGTATCTCAGGAGTGGACATAAAAGAAGGACACCCTGCTCAGGTGGCTGTTTTACAGAAAAAGTCTCTCTTGGACACAAGATGGGGAAATTTGATCTGGAAATCAATTCCAAAAATAATCCTAAATGTGACGGACTATATCCAGAGATTGTCTATCAATGCCAAGCCCCAGGCCAGTGACAAAACTGAACCTGATGGCACTGCCCTTTGATCTGTCTCGATCAGCTTTTATCAGTGACTTGAATAAGGGTGTCGAGAGCATCCTGACCACACATGTGGAGGACACAGTTCTGGGAAGAGATGATGGTCTCATCTGGCAATAGCACACATACTAAACTCCCCCACACCCATGGCAGGTGGCATTGCTAAGCAGCGGTTCCGCTCGACCTGACAAAAGCCACACCATCATTTTCCCCATGGTGGTTCAGGGGGCCATCCCTGATCAGGGATGGTCTGTGAAATGGAACCCCTGGATCATCCTTTAGAAAACTCTAACAAGATGACATTAAAGAGAGTTAATTTAGGGACCTGCTCTTGGGTCAAAAAAAAAAAAGTGAGCTATGCACGTATGAGACAGGCCAACAGTATCAGTTATAAGTTACTCTATTACCAATCTTATTAGTTACCTGAAAGCTCAACCCCACCCTGGCTGAGCCCAATCCTGACAGCAATGACAGGTCAGGGTCTGGAAGTCACCGATGTCTTGGGGCAGCTTTAGCCCCATGCTTACAAGAGCATGACTCTTGACCTTACAGGGTGACACCATTAGCCTCACTGGCCTTTCCTGTTGGGAACCTGGAAATCAATTTATCTTCTAAGTTCTCTTAGGACTTAGGCCCTCTCCCTTTTCTGTGGCCTGAGTCTTGGATTCCTTCTGAGTTCATTAGCCCCTTTCCCCAAGGCTGGACACTATTTTTAGTATATATATTTTTTCCTTTGGCTAACAGTCTAGATTTGCCATGGACTCTGAAAGACACTAGTTGCCAAGGAGTTCTGACAAACTCAGGACCCCTTTTCTGAAGGGCTTCTTGGCATTGTATCTCCAGGTATTAACCACAAGTTGGACCATCATTTACCACCCTCTCTTGATCTCAGGGTGTTTGGAGATAGAAGAGAGTAAGAGAAAAAGCATCGATTTGCCTTTGGTGAGACCTGGGTTCTAAGCCACTTTCCGACATTGACCTTGGGCGGAGAATTTAACTTCTCTAAACCTCAGCTCTATGAATGGCTATGTGAATAGTTGTGGGGATTAAAAGAGAATGTAGACTTAATATAGATTTATGTCTACTTAATGCAGACATGCGATTTTACAATGGTGGAGTGAAGATGTTTCTGTCCCTCTTCTCTTGAAATCGCCCCCTAAATAGCAAGAACAAGAAAACCCATATGAACTCCATTCTCAGTGAAACTAGGAGAAGCCAGCAATCCCATACACTATATACAGAAGCAGAAATGGGATAGAGGAATAGTAAATACCTCAGTGGAACAGGGGAAGATCATCTTGAGATGCCCACTGAAGGACACTGATCAACAAGAAGCAAACGATTTTCTTCTGCAGAGCCCTGAAGGTCTCAGTAGGAGTCCGGTACTGGACACCGTGAAAGGTGGGCTGGAGAGGGTTGAAAGTGAGGATGTGATGCAGAAGGTAGGTTCTATCCTGACCACACAAAGCGAGGGGCCATGGATAGCATGTATAGCAGACAGGAGGCATTTTCTCTGGGGAAACTTGGACGCCATGCATAAGGATTGTGGAATTGAGAGTCCGGAGTTAAAATGGGGATTAAGCAAAATACACATACCCACCTAATGCCAGCACCTAGATTTTAACCAAGAGGCAGGGGTTTGGGAGATCCTCTGGAGAAGCTGAACTGACCCAAAAACACTTGAAGGCACCAATAAAAATTATCCTATGATTATGTCCATCACAAAAGCTCCAAATCAACTTTTAACGACCTGAGTGTTTTAATTAATGAGAGAGCATGCACAAGTGGGGGAGGGACAGAGAGAGGGGGGAGAGAGAGAATCTTAAGCAGGCTCTGTGCCCATCACAGAGCCTGAGGCAGGGCTTGATCTCATGACTGTGAGATCATGACCTGAGCCAAAATCAGGAGTCAGACGCTTAACCGACTGAGCCACCCAGGCTTCCAAAAGACCTGAGTCTTAATAGGAATAGGCAATCCCCAACAAGAAAAAAATGGATCAAAACAAAGGTAAAAAGGAACCAAAAAAGAGACAGACCATAATATTCTTGGGGAGATAAGATAGTACATTTAGAAAATAAGACAATATGCTGTATACTTATTTTTAAAAATCAGAAAAAGAAAGTGCTTTTGAAATTAAAGCAGTGATAGTTGATATTTTTTAGCAAAGAAAGTTGGAAGCTAACATCAGAGAGATCTCATGGAAAAGAGAACTAAAAAAAGGCACAGGGATGGATTATAGGAGATAAAACATGAGAAAATGAGAGGATCAATCCAGGACACCAGATATCTGGCTAACAAGAGTTCTAGGCAGAATAGTGAAGATAAAGGGGAAGGTAGTATTAGCAGAAAAGCACAAGAAAATTTCCCGGATATAATGGCCCAGACCAGTGTTCAGCAAAATGAATTAAAAAGATCTAACCCCTCCCCCCCCAGGCATATCACTGTAAAATTTTAGAATATCAGGGATAAAGGTAGGAGTCTCATTTCAGAAAAGCCCGCTCACATACAAATGTGCAAGAATCAGAACGGGATCAGATTTCTCAACAGTAATATGGTGAACTTAGAAGATCCCAGGACAAAGCTGCCATTACTTAGATCAGAAATGATCTTTGACCTAGAATTTTAAAACTCAATTTTTATCTGTAAAGGTAGAATGGAGGTGTTTTCAGACATGCAAATCTCAAAAATGTTACCTCTTTGCCCCTTTGTCAACAAATTAAGGGAGGATGTTCTCCACTAAGACAAGTAGATAAGCCGAAAAAGACACAGAATGTGGGAAGCAAGTATCCAATGGAACGTGAGCAGGAGGGAGGCTAAGGAGGCATCTGTGGTGATAAAAGAGGAAGGTCTCAGCTCAAAACCACATGGCAGAGCCTGGGAAGCCACTACCACCCGTCCAGCAGGAAGCTGGAGACCTAAGGAGGTATGTCTACAGTGGGCCCGAGGGGCTGGAGAAAAAGAAAATGCCAGATTATCCTGACGGAGTTGACCGTGTAGAAAATTGTGCTGAGAGTTGTTTTATAGCGGTTGGTGGGGGTGGGAAGACATAGCTGTAAATTCAAGTGGAAAATGAAACAATTGTTAACTTGGCAGTGGACAATATTTACGTGGTCATAATAATAAAAAGCTCCAATATAGACTGCATCAAAAATTGTTTATAACTGTAGTGAAAGGGTGGAGGTGAGAAGAGAGGTGTGAATAAAGTGAAAATCCTCACTTACCATAAGAGGAAGTCAGTAGGTAATGTCTAAAATAGATGATTCCAGAGAGTAGAATACACATGGTTATCAAGAAATGTGGAGGTAAATCCCAAAATAAAGAGCCAAAAGAGTTGAAGGAGTCACCTATGAGAAGTAGAATGGGTTTGGGAGGGATGGAGGTACATGAGTCCTTGCCTCATTCATGACTTTTTAGCACCAGTTAGCTTTTAAACTATGTGCATAAAAGTAAGCATTTATTAAGAAGAGAAACTGTATATAGAACACCATTTAACAGAGTGCCTGGCACATGCTGGGTGTCAAAAATGCTTGTTGAATTGTATTGAGCTGCATTCTGACACAGACCCGCTGTCCAAGCCTTCATTCCAGGATGTCTGAGAGTCGGATTTCCAGAAGTCCCCAGGAATATTTTTTCCCTAAGAAATTTATCAGGAGGAGACAGTTAAGGGAGGGCTGCAGCCAATGCCCAATGCCTTTCCAGTGCATTGCACTCCCTGACTCTGCTCACCTCTCAGGGAATTCTAGAAATGGTTGGGAATGGGGGAAAGGGAGACTGAGTGCTTGCCCTGATTTGGACAGTGAGGTCTGAAGAGGGTTGAAAACTCCCAGCTCTTCTCTGTGTCCCTTCCAACCAGCTCTCCATCCCATTCATCTAGCACATACTCACTGAGACTCTTAGGGATGTGCGGTGAGCCGGACAGACACAGTGCCTGCCCCCCTGTGTTATAAGCTTAGACATTAAATCACAGTTACTGCAAAAAGTAATGAAGTTATTATGGGGATATATGAGAGCACATAGCAGGATGCCCACCCTAGTTCAGAGTGTTAGATCACTCTGTTAGTGATCACTCTTTTAGTATTTCTGGTTCGTGCATCTGATTCTCATCTGATATGTTCTCAAGTTCTAATCCCCAATCCCCTATCTCAGAACATTTATTTGCAAATCTCAAAACTAATGATAGTCCGTGTGGGGTTTAAGCAACAAAGTTGAGGAGTAGCATGTTTTTGTGGGCTTCAGAAATACTTAATAAAATAATAACAGCTATTAATCATGGAGCACTTACAATGGAGCAGGCACATTGTTGTATACATCACCTTTATCATCTGATGTAATGTTCATAATAACTGTAGTATGTGTCTTACATATGCAGAAACTAAGGTTCAGAGTGATTAAGTATCTTATTTAAGGTCACATAGTAAGTGACTCAATGTTCTTACCTACTTTCTTCTCCCTTCCCTTTTTATATTAAGACAGCCCAGAGTGAATGACCTTTGTTGGATCTTATATCATACGGTTAATGACTATTAAGTTTTCAGACAACTAAGTCATTTTCCAGTGTGAAGCCATTGTCATAAGAAGTGGGCGGTGTGAACTGCAGACTTGGGAGAGAAGCAGCCCCAGAAGGGAGGGATTCTCTGAAGCAAGGAGATCAACTCTCAGCCTTGAAACTCATCCTCCAGGACTTCAGGTTCTCCAAGCCTTTCTCCTTTGGGGAGGCATCCTCAGTTTTGTGTTATTTGTTCCTCTGTATGACAAGATTTCCAGTTACCATGCATCTCACCCTTCTTCCTTAGTAATAGAACTTCATTTTTCAGATTGGCACATGGCCATCTGGAATATGTGACTTAGTTCTAGCCAAATGAGATGTAGGCAAAGTGTTTTGTGTGATTTCTAGAGGTCAAAGCTACAGTATAAAGTTGGTAGGTAGAGCAAGAAGATGGAAGAAGAGAGCCTGTAATAATAGTGGATGTCCTGGGCCAGCCCTGGAGTGTCTATCTCCAAACTTTGCTTCTGTGAGAGGACAGTGAACTCTTTTTAAAAGCCATGGTTATATAGGTTTCTTTTCCACATAGCCAAACTTGATCCTAATTCACATACTCAAAAAGGAAGTAACACCATTTCTTCAAAAAGGATTATTTCACCCCACTACTAAATGTTTTTGAGGTCAGACTGTCATCTTTTCATCCATCCATCCATCCATCCACCCACTCATTTATTCATATATACATATATACATACATCCTTCCATCCACTCATCCATCCATCCACTCGTCCATCCATCCATCCATCCATCCATCCATCCAATTATTCATTCATCACATAGTAGGAGTTTATTGACTACTTGCCTTGTACATTGGGCATTGGGCTAGGTGCTGAGTTACACAGTTGGACAATCCTATTCTCGGCCATCACAGAGTTAGCTGACTCTAAAGAAAGAAAACCTTCCAACAAGGAAGGTTTCCACGTCACAATCATACAACCAAGCAGTTCCCAAAAGGAGGAGAAACTTGACTTAGTGAGGTCAGTCTCATACATGAAATGTATTTACCAGTTGCTTCCCTTTACAAGGAGAGCAGCAGGCCTAGAAAATGCTAGTCTATCTACATTTTAAAGGATTACATGCAAAAATAATAAATAAATAATAAAGGAATTGGAAAACTAAAAAAGTAAAAAAAGAAAAAAGAAAAGAAAAAGAATTCAAGGGTAACACAGAAGTAACAACTGCAGATAGCAGATACCATCCAAAGAGAAGAGGATGGATTTATTAAAACTTAGAAGCCCAAGGTTGCCTGGGTGGCTCAGTAGGTTAAGCGTCTGACTTCAGCTCAGGTCATGATCTCACAGTCAGTGAGTTCAAGTCCCGTGTCGGGCTCTGTGCTGACAGCTCAGAGCCCGGAGCCTGCTTCAGATTTTGTGGCTCGCTCTTTCTCTGCTCCTCCCCCACTCATGCTCCGTCTCTCTCTGCCTCTCAAAAATGAATAAATGTTTTAACAAATTAAAAAAACAAAAAATCCCAAAAACTTAGAAGCCCAGAGGAAGAGCACTGAGGATTTGAAACTCAGATATATGGGCCTGGGAACCAGGGACTGTTTGGTGTTGGAGTCTGGATTCAGAGGAAGGGGCCCTTGGGGTAGGAATAAAGACCTCTTAGGAGGAGATATCAGCCTACTGATGTTGGTGTTCTAAGAAGGCACAGTGAGGCTGATTGGACAAGTGTTGAGAAAATGGCAACCTGGGTACAACTGTTGCTATTGGAAAGTTGCTAAGGTGATGCTGACCAGAATAGGAGCCACACAAGAACGAACAAGCCCCTTCTATCTCCTCCAGCTTTGGGGCTCCCTTTAGTATCCCTTCTCAACAGAGCCTAACAGAAAGACAGTAGACAAAACAGAAAAGTGGTCTGCAGAGGTTTGGGATCATTGGGAGTTCATTTGAAGCCAAGTAATGAAGACTTAATAACAATATTTCATAACTATTATTAATAACATAGTTAATATTAATATTAATAATTATTAGTAATAATAACTTAATAATAGTCTTTTTATGGACTGAATGGTTGTGCCCATCACAAGTTCATATGTTGAAGGCCCAACTCCCAATGTGATGCTATTTGGAAATGAAGCCATTGGGAGGCAATTAGGGTTAGATGAGGTCATGTGGGTGAGGCCCTCATGATGGGAATAGTGCCCAAATTAGAGGTGGCACCAGAGAGCTTGCTATCTTTCTCCACATGTACACAAAGAGGTCATGTGAGCCCATAGCAAGATGGCAGCTTCCTACCACCCAAAAGAAGAGGCCTCAGAATGAAACCCACCTTGCTGGCACCTTGACCTTAGGCTTCCCAGCTTCCAGAACTGAGACATAATTATCTGTCTTTAAGCCACCCAGTCTGTGGTATTTTGTCATGGGCACCCGAGTACACTCAGACATTCCCCAGTGATCTTGACATGAGTGAAATGCTCCGAAGTTGTCATATATGGAAATAACTACCCTAAACATTACCTTCTGGGAACTACCTCAACCAGCTCCCTAGCACCCCAAGTTCTAAAGAATGGTGTGCGGATGTTCCTGGAGATTTAACTTTCTTGAACAAGACATTTTTGCACAACATTTCTCCAAATCTCCACTCCTCAGAAATCACCCGTTGTCCTTCAGGAATCACCCCAGGAGGCAGGGGGGTTGGGTGGGGGATGATCAGAAACTATTAATCAACAGACAAGTCGTCTTCTTGCTGCATCATAAAGTCTCAAGGCTTAGCTTCAGCAGTTTATTAAATTACCAGAACGCCAAGAAAAATAGCTTTAATAACACATTTCTGCCTATCTATTATTTTTTTATAACCCAGAGTGGAGAATTAAAAGGCTCCCTACCATTTAAAATAGCATTTTTAAAATTAAAATGAACATGTTAGAGGGCTCTCTCTCTTTTATTTTTTTAAACCCAGAACAGAAGCCATTGATTCAGGATGTGATTACTCTAAGCCGGAATTTTATGGCTAAATCTTTGTTTGGTGTAAAGGAAGGAGGAGAAATGGTTTTTCTTCGGAGGTTTAAAAGTGTATTAATCAGAATAGGTGGATGGGCAGGTCACTTTGTCCTCTCATGTGGTTTAGTGTTCCAAACATCAGCTTCGAGAATTATGATGCTAAAGAAGTTGAGAGAGACACCATCTAGGGGGCCAGCTGGCCATATAGGTGAGGCCTCTTGTGGGGGAAGGGGAGACTGGTGAATGCCCACAGTTTAGGCTGTGCTTCCGAGCTTTGAAAATTCAAGAGCATTATGTGGGTCCTTAGATCTGACCAACTCATAGGTTGATGTATAAACCCAACTCCAATTTATTTCTAATGAGGGACTTGTCAATAATTGTTGACAATCATTTATTGAGCTCCAAGTATGAAATAGTCAACGTTCTATGAAGCACAAATAAAATGATAAACTAGCCCCATTCCATGCACACAAAGAGCTTATAGGATGGGTGATGGGAGGGTGGAAAATATAGATAAGTATCACTTAAAATGTTTCTGCAATCGTAGAACATAGCTGTGGAGATACAGAGGGCTGTAGTAGTAGTTTTCTATTGCTGTGTAACAGATTACTACAAAACGTAGTGACTTAAAACAATATTTAATGGCTCACAGCTTCTGTCAGTCAGGAACTTGGGTGTGGCTCAGCTAGTCCTCTGCTTCAGGGTCTCTCACAGGCTGCAGTTCAAACATCTGCTGGGGCTACTGCTGCATCAGAAGGCCCAAGTGGGGAGTATCCACTTCCAAAGTGAATATTTATGCATTTGTTAGCAAGATTGGCTACTGGTTAGAGGCCTTTCTTTGGTTCTTAGCCACATGGGGCTTTCTATAGATCATCTGACAACATGGCAGCAAATAAGCAAGAAAGCAAGAAAAAGTACTAGCAAGATGGAAGTCACAGACTTTTTGCAATGGACCTAGTCATGGAAGTGGTATACCATCACTTTAGCCATATTTTATCCATTAGAAGTGAGTTACAAGGTCCAGCCCACATTCAAGAGTAGAGGAGTACATAGAAGCTAAGGTGTTTCCTGGAACAATGGAGACAGTAAAACAGAGTGGTTAGTAATAACTCTAGAACCATTTTGTCTGAATTCAAAGCCTGGATACAACACTTAAATCTTTCCTCAGTCTCTTCTTTAAAATGGACATGTTCTGGGGCACCTGGGTGGCTCAGTCAGTTGAGCGCCTGACTTCAGCTCAGATCATGGTGGATTCTAACCTCACATCAGGCTCGCTGCTGTCAGCACAGAGCCTGCTTCAGACTCTCTGCCCCTCCCACGCTCTCTCTCTCTCTCTTTCTCTCTCAAAAAGAAACAAACATTAAAAACTATTTTAAAATGGAGTGCTCCATTGAACACATATTTATTGAATAACTACTATATGGAAGGAGATGAGGGTCAACCACAAAACAAAGCTCCTGCTTTCATGGGGTTTGTACTCTAGTGAAGGAAGAAATTAACATCGTTGCTGTCACCAGTGACATCTGAATGGAGGCCAGAAAGAGGTGAGGGAGTGACCTGCAGAGACCTGGGGAAGACGGCATTCCAGGCAGAGGAGGTTATAAAGTTATAAAGACAAAGAATAATAACAGTGCCTACTTCATATGATGTTGTCAAAGTTAGATATAGTACATGCTCTAACCAGGGGTAATAATGGCCATGCAGAAAAGTAAAGCAGAGTAAGGTATGAAGAATGAATGGGGCAGTGAGCTATTCTTACTATATTTTCTTTTCTCTTCATAAATTTTATTTAGAAACGATTTCAAATATACAGAAAAGTTACAAGAAGAGTATAGGGAGCACTAATATACCTTTCACTCAGGTCCCCTAGTAGTTAACATTTTCCCAATATTTGCTTCATCATTATTTTGTAATTTATTTTCAGAACTATTCAGAACAGTAGGTTGCATATATGATGCTCTTTTACCCCTAAATACTTCAATGTATAGTTTCTAAAAGCGAGGACACTTTTTTTTACACAGCCATAGGACAATTATCAAAATCAGGAAATTAATTTAACATGGTTATCTATTCTGTAGACCTTATTAAAATTTTAACATTTGTACCAGTAATGTACCCTATACAAAGCAAAACAAAACAAAACAAAACAAAACAAAACAAAACAACAACCCTTATCTTTTCTGGTCCAGGATCCAATCCAGCATCACATGTCTCCCACTTACTTGTCATGTTTCTTTAATCTTCTTTAATCAGGGATAGTTGCTCGGCTTTCTTTGTCTTGACATGTTTGAAGAATAAAGCCTAGTTATTTTTGCAGTGTGATTCCTCAATTTGGACAGATCTGGTAAAATAGGAAAACCACAGAAGTAATGTGTCCTCCTCAGTGCATCATATTAGGAGCCATACAAGGTAACTTTGTGCCATTACTGGTGATATTAACTCTAATCCTTTAGTCAAGGTAGGGTTTGCCAACTTTCTCCATCATAAAGTCACTATCTTTTCCTTTCTAATTAATAAGTATTTTGAGCCTGTGTAATTATCCTGCTCCTCATCAAGCTGTTACTCACTAGTTTTAGCATCCACTGTTGATTCCTGCCTGTATCAATTACTAATATGATGGTTGCCAAGTAGTGATTTACTCGTCCCACCATCCCTTCCACATTCATTAATTGGTATTCTACTATGAACTGTTTTTAGATAGGGTCATCAGGGAAGGCTTCTCTGAGGAGGTGACATTTGAATGGAGACCAGAAGGGAGTGAAGGAATAAACATAAAGATTACCTGGAAGATTATTAGATTATTATTCTAAGTGCCAAGAATAAAAATAATACGTATCTCATATGGCTGTTGTGAAAAGCAAATACAATACTGTGTGTAAAGTATGGCACACAGATTTTAGAAATAACTCGTTAAAAGGAAACTATTGCCATCAAATAGTGACACCTAAGCTGAGACCTAAAAGGCAAGAGGGCTGGGGTAACGAAGTTGAAGAAGGGTTGGGGAGGGTAGGGGAGCCCATGTGTGGCAGGCAGAAATCTAAGACAATCCCCAATGACCCCATGCTGTGTAACCCCCTCTATCTCTACCTGTGAATATCATGGGACATTGCTTCCATAATTAGGCTATGTTGTAGACACACATGGCAAAGGAAGGGAGACTATCCTCAGTGAGCCTGACCTACTCACAGGAGCCCTTAGGGGATGAGGTCCTTCCTGGAGAAAGAGATCAAAGTCAGAGAGATTCGAAGCATGAGGGGGATCTGACATGTGACAAGTTCTCCACTGCTGGCTTTGAAGATGGAGTGGCCCATGTGACAAGGACAGGAGAGTGACCTCTTGGCACTGAGCACACACCCCCATCCTCCCAGTCAGTCAGCAAGGGACTGAATTCTGCTAACATCCTGAATAAGTTTGGAAGAAGTGCCCCAAGGCCCCAATGAGAATGCAGTCAGCTGACATCTTGATTTTAAACTCATGAGAATCTGAGCAGAGAACCTAGGTGTGGTGTGCCTAGATTTCTGAACTGCGGAAATCGTGGGATAATAAGTGGGTGTTGTTTTAAGTTGCTATGTTTGTAGTAAGTTTTTACACACCAACAGAAAACTAACACAGCCAGGGGGTCACATTAAGAAAGATATTTAAGAGAAAGAGGGCATGAGGACACTGGGAAGCTGCAGCAGCTCAGAGCAGCTGGAGCTCAGTGGTGGACCAAGGTGTGGGTTGCAAAGGTAGGCAATGTGTTCACCCACCCGAGGTATTGGGGTCATTCCAATTCAACAACCTGGGTGCCAGGTTTTGTGCTGAAACAGGCTGAGATCTGGAGACACAATTTCTGCTCTCAAGGAGCTCACTGCATGATGGAGAAAATCAACTCAGTGGGTCATTAAAGGCTTGTAGACTGGCAGGTCTATAAGAGCATGCCCCTTTATTGGTTTTGTTCATTTATGTATCCCAATTGCCCAGAACAGTGCGTCACACATAGCAGGTGATAAAAACTGTTTGTTGAGTTGAATGGAATTAAAGTCTATTTCATCAAAGACAGTGATCTTCAACCACGGGCAATTTTACCCCCAGGGCCAAGGTCTGCAGACATTTTTGGTTGTCACAACTGGGGAGGTGCTACTGGCATCTAGCAGGTACAGTTGGAGGAGACTGCTAAATATCTTGCAATGCATGTGATAGCCTTTCACAACTAAGAATTATCTGGTCCAAAATGGCACCAAGTTTGAGAAAGCATAGTGTGTACAATGGTGAAATCTGAGGAAGCCTTTGCTTTCCCAGCAGAAAAGATTTCTCTAAAGCTTATTGCTCCCAGTCTCCGCATGTCCTCTCACTTGGACATGAGTGAGTAAAGAGTGAAATTCCCCTTTGTGGATCCTCTTGGGGTTTGTGAAGTTCAGCTTCCTTCCACTGGCATTTCTTTCTGCAATACTATCAATGTCATTGATTAGAACCCAGTGACCTCTTATGCTCATTCCTCTGCTTTGGTTTGGGATGTACCAAGTGATGTGTTCAATAACCAGCTCTCAAAAAGATATAGGTACATGGTGTACCTATATACATAAATTTGTTAAAATTCTACTGACCTAAAGGATGTGTAGCATGCAATTTGCAAATAATGTAATTGTAACACTATTTCTTGTAAATTCCATATAGTCAATTGATTCTCATAGAATGCTTTCATTGATCTTTGCTGAATGCTTGTACCCACAGCTAACCTAAGGAAGGAACTGGTGAATGGTGACATGGATGTTGGCTGATATTTTCTCTTATGTTAACAAGTAAGATGAAAGTGAAACAAGAAAAGCATGCTGGGACTCTATTTGTTTGCCAGTGATGTGAGTGACTGCTTTGCTGAACCAGGTAATGGTTTCTAAATACTGGAAGAATATATCCTCAAGTTTTGTGCCATTCCCAATGTGACATTTGCAGACACAATGGGCTTTCAAGTTTTAATCTGCATTATTAATATTTTCTCCATCACCGTATTAAGTCTAGACAATCAACCAAACAATAAATCAAGTTGTGATTTTTAACATTTTCTGGTTTCCATGGTAAAAATACTCCCACTTTGGCCAATTTCAAGCCACCAACATGATGTCACCAAATCCTGAGTGGGGAAGAGAAAGTAAGTATACTGTTATGTAGTGTTTCCACTATACAGATATAATAGAAGTAAATAACCCCAAGAGCATAGATAGTAGTAAAATGTAAAATAATTAGGAAGTATGAGTTCTGAATTGTTATCTTTTGTACAATAAAATTTATTTAATTGTAGGTTAAGAGAATTTAATTTTTAATAATGTCTGTGTTTAACAACCAGTTCACAAAATTTCAGAAAATTTAACAATTGAAGTTTGAGAGTTGGCTCCAACAGACCTCTAGTTTGGGCCTCATAGTTAGGGCCCTGTGTTAATGGTTAAACTCATTCTCATTGACACTTTCAACAGATCCATTCACAAAGAGTGATCTTACTTTTAAGTCCTGGGGATTATACACCGACTACACACACAACTGTGAATGTACTGATCACATCAGAACCCATCCTGTCTATATTTCATGTCTGCTGGAACTATTGGCCTTATCAGCACAATGGGAGGAAGATACTTGACTTTTAAAAGCTGGTGGAGACTATTGACTTTTCCTTGCCCTGCTCCCCATGGTGTTCCCTCCCAAGGAGCAGTAGTGGTGAGAACAGTGGGGGGAAATGTGGCTTCACAAATCCTTAATTTATTAACACTGACTGTCACATGCTTGCAGGAGAAACATGCAGGAAGGTAACTTTCTCAAGATGTTCCCAAGTACAAAGTCTCTCTCTCTCTCTCTCTCTCTCTCTCTCTCTCTATATATATATATATATATATATATATATATATATGTGTGTGTGTGTGTGTGTGTGTGTGTGTGTGTGTGTGTGTATACATATATATATATATGTGTATATATATATATATATATATATATATATATATATATATATATTAATTACCCCTCAGTGTCATCCCCATATGATGTCACAGTCTCCCCAAATCTTTTCTATTTCTACCCAATTCCTCTCTGAGATGGAGCTAGCATGACCCCATGTTGTACCCCTCCATTTGTAGGGGGATTTTCCATTTCTGGTGTGATTAGCAGAAGGAACAGGGAAAATCAACTGGTTTAGTCTTTGTGAGGTCCTTTTTTCTACTTATTTGGAATGCAGTCATGTCCATGGCTCACTTCATGCCTGTGATCTCAAGGAGGTAAACATGTAGCATCCTCTGAGTTGTCTTGCCCATTTTGTCCAATGTTTTAATGAACTCTTAATATTTTCTTGAATTCCCCAACTTAACAGGTTTAAAACATTTTCCACCAGCTAAACATAAAATACAAATAATCTCTAAACATATTTAGCCACATAATTGTACCTTATCAACTACCAAATTTCTTACCAAATACATTCAATATACTTAATGCTTAACTTATAAGTTCTCCTTTTCTGATGCAATGCATTTCCCTCTTAGCCAATTTTAGACAGTAAGGACATTATTTACTCTATGGACAGTATTTATTTATGCTTTTCCACAAACATAGATGAGTGCCAGTTCTGGGCCAATGGTTGGGGATGTAAAAATGAATAAGAAAGAGAGATTTCTTCCCTCTTCTTATGGAGCTTTTAGTAAGATGGAGGAGAATGACATTGGGCACACACACACACACACACACACACACACACACACACACACATGGTTAAACCAGTGAAAAATGCTATAAAGGTAAAGAATGGGGTCCTATGATAAGCATATATACTTTGTATTGGGGGCAAGGGAAGGTATTACTGAAGGATGAGAAGGAATGAGGCAGAGGAAGAGCCAGGGAAGAGTGTGGGCTCCAAGGACTGGGAGCCACCTGACCCAGGGTCCTGAGAAGGAGAATTACGAGGCTCTAGTGTAGGGATGGACTTTGTGGGTGGGATGAAGTGAGGTGTGAGACTGAGGCAGGTCCAGAGGACACAGTCAAGTAGACTTAATTATTGCTTTTATTCTAACCTCAATAAACCATTCAATTCCTAATAAAAGGCAATGAGTACTCCAAGCCACTTTCTTAAAAGATCATTCTGGATGATAGGTGGAAAGTGGATCGGGGAATGGGGGCAAAGAGGAGGCAGCATGATACTTAGGGAGCACTGGTAGTAGTCCAGAGGTGGTGTGAATACAGTGGTTGCAGTGGAGAGGAGCAGAAGTGGACAGATTTTAGAAAATAGACAGTGGAAATGGTTGAAAATGCTGGGGGAAATTGTCGTGGTGAGGGGGATGAAGGAATGGGGGTGTCAAGAATGGAGGTCAGTTTTCTGGCTGGACAGAAGGAAGGGTCATTCATCGGGACGAGTATGCAGCCACCAGTTTGGAATGACTGTGTGTGACTATAGGAGGGGAAGCTGGTGGGAAGCAGGGAGAGAAACAAGAGGACTTAAACTAATTTCTTTCTTATCTTATCAAAAAGATCCAATTAGACAAAGAGTAATTTCCTATTGTCAAAATGTGCTGGCTGTTTTGCTTCCCCACCCTCTCTGATAGCCAACTAGTCCTGGGCTCACTGTTTTTGGCCATTCATTCAACAGTTTTGACCAAGTTCAAACACTCTAAGACAGTGTTCCCTAAAGTGTCGAGCAGGTAGCACTGGCGGTATACCAGATGATTGCAAGTGGCATGGAAAATGACTTTTCAATGCTGTATGGATATGGCATCACATCACATTGAATCACATAGTGAGAAAGTAATTTCCTTTTCAATTCTTTCTTAGGCTTTCTGATTACATCAGGGAGAAAGGCTCAGTTTGGTGTTAGTATGTCTTTACGCCTCTCTAACACCTGATAATCTCTCTTTTTAACAAAGAGAGAACAAGGCCACAATCCCAGAGCATTTTTAGCAGGCCACCATCTCTAGCTAGAATTTAATAACATTGTTTTGTTTTCACTGTAAAAAATACGTAAGATTATCTCCTATTTATGGCAAGTAATATTTGTTTTTCACTTACAGCACTGATATAAATACATTTATTTTAAAATAAGGCTCTAAGTACAAAAAGGGAGTGGCAGAAAATTAAATAATAGTGTGTGTGATACACGAATAAAGCAAGAATCACGGAGAGAGCACAGTGGTCACAGTCTGTAAAACAGCAAAGTGGACATTTGTTATTCCTACATCTGTTTTCTCTTATTGGGGCAATATTTCCTGATTTGCCTTGGTGAATCACTCTCCCCGATTTCAAGCCACATCTTCACAGCAAAATTGATTTCACTCTTGGACCCCAGAGGCATCCCTGGGTATTCCATCACCTTGGCCAGTGCTTGGCTTATTGATGAACACTTGATCCAACCAGGCCAGCCAGGCCCAGAGCTGGGATTTGAACCCGGATAATTTGGCTACAAGGGCCATGCCTGAAACCACTGGACCCCCCTTCCTTCCATATACGATGGCTTCTGAGCTGAGATCCAAAGATTAAGTAGCAGAGTTTAGATAGTTGTTGAAGGAGGAGGGGGTGATGCAGTGAGGCTACAGATATAGTCAGGGACTAGACCACAGAGAGCCTTTGTAGACCATGGTAAGAACTCCACTTTGAACTTCATGTTAAGAGCAGTGGGAAATCCTTGAATGGTTTTTAGAAGGAAGGTGGTAGGCTTAGATTTGTATTTAAAAAGACCACTGTGATGTTGAGAAACTTAACAGAAGATCATGGGGGAAGAGAAGAGGGAAAAAAATAGTTACAAACAGAGAGGGAGGGAGGCAAACCATAAGAGACTCAAATACAGAGAACAAACTGAGGGCGGATGAGGGGATGGGGGAGAGGGGAAAATGGGTAATGGGCATTGAGGAGGGCACTTGTTGGGCTGAGGACTGGGTGTTGTATGTAAGCGATGAACCACGGGAATCTACCCCAAAAACCAAGAGTGTACTTTGCACACTATAAGTTAGCCAATTTGATAATAAATTATATTAAAAAAAAAAAGACCACTGTGGTTTTTGTAAAGTACTTAGCATGGAGTCTTGTAAATGTGAGTACTCAACTAGAGAATGCCTAGTGTTTGCTGGGTACAGTATTGGGGTTCAGTAAATATGTATCCTTACTCCCCTTCCCCTATGCTTGTTCCTGAGGCTGCTTCTATCAGATAGAGCTCCAGGGCAAGTAGAGTCTTAAGTAGGATGTAACCTTGCCCAAGGGCACTGAAGTTTGGATGGAGCCTGTGAGTTGAGGCCAAAGGCAGGAAGTAAAGGTTAGTGTTCCTGGTACTTTTTAAACTTGGATAGTCATTGAATTTCTACAGTTTAAAAAAAAAAAAGTGGGATATGGCAAATAGAAATTTTGAAAAAGAAAGAAAAAAACAAAACCAGTGACTGATGGTTAAGGGAGAAGGTCTAACTTCACACAGGTTATGAGACTCAGGAAAGTGCTCCTTTTCTTGGTCAAGGCCAACAGGCTGACAATATGATTAGCCTCCAGGAAACAAGGTTGTTTGCTTGCAGTCCCTGTTTGCACGTGGGAATGAATGCATGGCTACAGGAGTAGGATGAGAGTATAATTTGGAGATAGAAGTGGTTGAATGAATTCCACTGAGAAATTATATCCTGGCATAAACTTAAGACATAGAAATAAAATCAATTTCATGAGACCCAGAAAGCCTGATTCTTGTGAAGTGTCCTCATAGAGTCTCAACATACTTCGGCACTCTCAGTCTCCTAACCCCTCCCCCCAACCACACCTTTGCTCCAGCTTGGATGGAAATAAGCAACCACTCAATCCTTCACCTGCCATTGTCCAGAGCAGGCTGCGGCCATCGGTCCTGCCGCAGCTGGTCCTCTTGATACAGAGGCCCACACAGACCCAACTCACCGGGCAAAGATGCCTCCAGATGCTACCCCACTCCTCCAGACCTCACTGCCCTGAACTTGGACTGGTTTTACTGTCTCCCCTTATACCCGGTCTCCCTCCTGTGTCAGGGCAGTGTGGCTCTGTAGTTAAGCATAGTGTCTCAAACAGTCTCAGAGTTGGACAGACAGTCTCAGGGTATTGAGTAGTGGCCAAGACAGCAAGTTTTGGTTCCAGGTTGCTGGGATCTACTTCCCAGCTTCCCCCACTTGCCACATATGACCTTTTGGATAAGTTATTGAACCTCTGTGGGCCTTAGTTTTCTCATCTGGGAATGAATGAATGAATGAATGAATGAATGAATGAATTAAATTAGAATAATAATATCACCTCCTTCACCTCCTTCAATTCATGCATGTTATGAACTGAGGAGTTTTTGACACTTAGTGAGTGGTCCGTAAGTGTTAGGTGTTATTATTTGAACCTTTCTCTATTTACAGCTGCGAAACATTATGCACACGATTTAATCTAAGCCCAGCTTCAGCACTACCCTCCTTATCATCCTGAAACAGTGCATTCATTCCCAGGAGCAACAGGAGTAGTTAATAGACAGGACTGGTCACATCCAGGCTCAGAATGTTTCCTGTTTGTTTGGCCATGACCCAGACAATGACCACTCACCTGCATTTAGTGAATTGTGTCATTTATTCTCTTCTCCCCTATAAGGACCCATCAGTAGCTACATCTTCTCACTTTGCTTCTTTTGCTTCTTTACATCTGAAACACTTGGTCAAGGTTTCATACTTTTTTTTTTTTTTTTAATTCAGAGTTTAGTGATTTCCAAATGCAAAGCCCAGGACATCTCAGGAATGGGATTAATCATAGGATTACAGGAGATAGTGCAGATAGCCTTGATGAATGGCCTCAGTTACTACTGGAGCTGGAAACCTGGAGACACCCTGGACTCCTTCATCCCCTTCACTTCCGATATCCAGTTGGCCACTATATTTCACCAATTCTGATTTTTTTCTACTTATTATTTTTTAAAGATTTCATTTCTTTTTTTTAATCTTTATTTACTCTTAAGAGAGAGAGAGAGAGACAGAGCGTGATCAGGAAAGGAACAGAGAGACAAGGAGACACAGAATCCAAAGCAGGCTCCAGGCTCCAAGCTGCCATCACAGAGCCCAACACTGGGCTCGAACTCATGAACCATGAGATCACGACCTGAGCCAAAGTTGGACACTCAACTGACTGAGCCACCCAGGCGCCCCAAGATTTAATTTCTTAAAAGCAATTTTAGGTTCACAGCACAACTGAGTGAAAGGTACAAAGGTCTGCCATTTCCCCTCTGCTCTCAACATGTATAGTGAAAGGGAGAGCAAGAGGGAGAGGGAGCCTCCCCATTATCAACAGCCCCTCTCCCTGAGTGGTACATTTGTTTTAATTGATGAACCTGCAATGACACATAGTAATTATCCAAAGTCTATGGCTTACATTAGGGCTCACTTTTGGTGTTGTACATTCTATGGGTTTGGATCAATGAATAATGACATCCATCCATCATTATAATATCGTACGGAGTATTTTCACTGTCCTAAAAATCCTCTATGCTTTGCCTACTCATCCCTCCCCTACAATTCTGACTCTTTAATGCCTCTTGAAATGCCTCTCTCTTCTGCCTTCACCACTGTCTGTCTGGCTCAGGTCACCTGTACCTCTCATTTCATCACTATAAGAATCTCTAAACTGGTGGCTCTGTCTCCAGGGAGGCTTACCTTCTGTAATGCAGCCTGCACCCTGGGGGAGCCTATACAATCCTTCCAAAACAGAAATATGGTAAGTCCTTCCACTATTTAAAACTGTCTTATTTCTCCTCATTGCCTCAGAGAATGCCTGGACTTCAGTTAGGAGGATCATCACTCCCCACCTTTCACATTAGAAATGTTCCTAGACACCTCCTTGCACCTCAGCCCATTACAACGGTTGAACTTGCCATAATTGTCATTTGAAAAATGCACAATGCCACAAAATACCGAGACTTGCAAATGTATCTGAATTTTTAAAATCATTGTAAAATTTATTTCTATTTTAAAATAGTAGCATATGTATTGACAGTATTTATTCATTGAACAGTCAAAAGTCAGTGCATGTAAGAATTTGAAGATTTCTTTCACATAACTTCATGACCCCCCTAAAGTCTCAGATGAGCCCTTCAAGGCTGAAGATGATTGGCCTAGAACTTAAATTCCAAACTTCTTCTTTCCTACAGGTCTCTTAAAGGGCACATCATCTCCCTCTCCCATCTATAACTCTTCCTTTCCTATCTATAGCTCTCCTAAAGTGCACATTATCTTCCTACATACAGCCAAGCTCCAGCCATGAGGATCTCTTGTTCCTCCAGAGCATGCCAGAACCTCTCATACCTTCTCAGAGGGTCTCTGCACCTCCCCCTTCCTCTGGTGAATTCTTACTCCTTTTTCAAACCCTGTATCAAATGTCACCTCCTCTGACAAGGCCAGTAGTTTCCTACTCTTTCTTCTGTAAAAACTCAATTAGCACCAAATTTAATGCATCGTAATTATAGGTTGATACATTTTCTCTCCTTTTATAAGCTCCTTATGCAAAGATACCTTGTCTGCTTTATCATCTTTGTGCCCCATCCACTAAGGCAGCTCTTGCAATTGGTAGGTGCTTAAAAAATGTTAGACTAATGAATGGATGAAGGAGCAGCCTCTAAAGAGATTTGATCCCCTCAGTGTAGATGTGCTAATGGGAGAGGGCCAACAGGTTGCCCTAGGTAAAGAATGTGCATTTTAATATAGTCCTAGGGGAGCAACAAATGAATGGACCCTCATGCAAACCAGGAGGGTGGGTGGCACATGGACACAATCTTTTCCAGAGAGCCCCATGAGCCCTTCCTTCATATCAGAGGCGGTTTTCCATTCTGCCTGTGATCAGGGAAGGTAGCCCAGTGGACTGTTCATCTCATGGAGAGCTTGGTCCCGAGATCCCAACTGACTCAGGATACAATAAACATTTGCTGGTAGCCAGCACCTTCATTGTCTATCACTTTTCAGTAAGAAGGAGAAAATCTCCTTTGTGGTGGGGATCCAACCTATGTAGAATCTAATTTGCTGTCCAATGTCTTAGTACCTAGAGGAGATACCTGATGGAGAGAAGAGGCAGATGATGTCAATCATATCCACAGGTGATGGAGAGAGCAGGGCAAAAGCTGTCTTCCCAGCCAGTTGCTTTACTACCTACCTCCCCCCAAAATGCAAATTCAACCTAGAAGCAGAAAGATAAGATCTGCTTCTCTCTCACTTGCCCAGGGTCCATAGACTCCGTGAGATTGGGGGTCAAGAGGCTTGCAGTGAAGTCCCAGTTCTGTCATCGAAACGCTGTGTGAAAAATAGGATAAAAACACAGGGAGGCATACCATAAGAGACTCTTAAATACAGAGAACAAACCGAGGGTTGCTGGAGGGAGGTGGATTGGGAGATGCGTTAAATAGTTGATGGGCATTAAGGAGAGCACTTTTTGGGATAAGCACTGGGTGTCATATGTAAGAGATGAATCACTGGGTTCTACTCCTGAAACCAAAGCTACACTGTATGTTAACTTGAATTTAAATAATAATAAAAATGAAATGCGGTGTGATTTTAAATTTTTCTTTTTTTTAAATTTATTTTTGAGAGAGAGAGAGAGCACGTGGAGGAGGGGTAGAGAGGGGCTGGCCAGAGGATCCAAAGTGGGCTCTGTGCTGACAGCAGAGACCCCAATGCGGGGCTTGAACTCATGAACCACAAGATCATGACCTGAGCCAAAGTTGGATGCTAAACCAACTGAGCCATCTAGGTGCCCCTTAAAAATTTAAACATAAGTGTTATATTTATACAAAAAGAATAATTATAATGTATGCTTATAAGGAATAATAAAAATCTGTATTACTATCATTCAGCATAAGAGATAGAACACTGCCAAGACTTTTGACTTTTTCTTCATGCTTCACTGCGAACCCATACTCCTTCCTTACCCTTCCAGGGGTAAACACCATGTTGCATTTTATGTTTATTTTTCCCTGGCTCTTAGAATAATTCTTCTAAAAGAAATGATTTATATGTTTATGCATCTTATATACGGACACCATTCTGTATATATTATTCTGTGACTTGGTCTTTTTTCTTAAAAACATTTTTTTTAAAGTTTATTTATTTTTGAGACAGAGACAAAGCGTGATAAGGGGAGGGGCAGAGAGAGAGAGAGGGAGACACAGAATCCGAAGCAGGCTCCAGGCTCTGAGCTGTCAGCACAGAGCCCAATGCGGGGCTTGAACTCATGAACCATGAGATCATGACCTGAGCTGAAGTTGGATGCTTAACTGACTGACCCACCCAGGAACCCCTGGTCTTTTTTTCAATCAGCATTGTGTTTAATAGTTATTAACTCATTTTCACTGCTGTATTATATCCCATTGTATGAATACACTATAATTTTCCTGAAGATGGATCTTTGGATTGTTTCTAATTAATGGATGTTTTAAATAAAGCTATGAACATTGAAGTACAAATCTTTGTATGGACATATGCATTCATGTCTCTTAGGTAAATACCTAGAAGTGGAATTGCTGGGTTGTATGTTAAGTGTACATTTAACACAAGAAACCTCCACCTTGGAATCTGAGGATTCCGATTACACCATATTCTTGTCAACACTTAGCATTATCACTCTTACTAGTTTTAGCTTTTCTAATGGATGTCTAGAATCATCCATCTCACTGTGATTTTCATTTTAATTTTCCTGGATGTTAATGATGTCCATCGTCTTCTCATGTACTTATTTTCTATTATATATCTTTTTTGGAGACATGTCTGTTCCAACCTTTGTCTGTGTTTTAAATTGTATTTTTTTTGTCTTTCTGTTGAGTTGTAAGAATTCTTTATATACTCCTTATACAAATTCTTTGTCAGATACACACGTGAATATTTTCTCCTACTCTGAGGCTTCTTTTGACTTTTTAATATCATCTTTTAAAGATGAAAAATTTTTAACATTGATGCAAAAACAATTGGCTGATTTTCTTTAGCTTGTGTCCTTTGTGTCCTAAGAAATCTTTGCCCTCCTTTAGGTCATAAAGATTTTCTTATGGAAGCCTTATAGTTTTCATTTTGATGTTAGCTGTATGATCTTTTTCAAGGTAATTTTGTGGGTGGGGTAAGGTAATGATCAGATTCATTTTTTTCCACATCAATATCTGGTTGTACCAATGCCAGATGTTGAAAAAGTTACTCTCTCCCCATAGAATTACCTTGGCATCTGTATGTGGTAGGCAGAATAATGCCCCCCCCCCACCAAAGATATCCATGTTCTAACCCAACATGTAAATATTAGGTAACATGACAAAGGGTAATTAAGATTATAGGTGGAATTAATTTTGCTAATAGAGTGACCTTAAAATAGGGAGACTATTCCTGATTGTCTGGGTTTTTCAATGTAATCAGAAAGATCCTTAACAATGGAAAAAAAAGAAACAGAATAGAAGTTAGAGCGATGTAATGTGAAAAGTATTTAACCCAGCACTGCTGAATTTGAAGGTGGGAGAAGGGGCCGTAAGCCAAGGATTGAGGGCATCCTCAAGGCAAGGAAACAGATTCTTTCCTAGAACCTCATAGCCCTGCTGACATCTTGACTTCAACTCTATGAGCTCTGTGTTGGATTTCTAATTCACAGATCTATAAAATAAATTTGTGTTGTTTTAAGCCACAAAATTGGCGGTAATTTGTTATAACTTCAATGGAAAACTAATATGGCACCATTAATTGACCATATATGTGTGGATCTATTTCCATACTGTTCTATTGATCTATATGTCTACCCTTATCCCCTTATGCAATGCCATATTTCCTTGCTTACTATATCTTTATATTTAGCTTTATAGTAAATCTTAAAAATAGATAATATTAATCCTCTATTGTTCTTCTTTTAAAAAATAGTCTTTGTTATTCTAGTTGTTTCCAAGTCCATATAAATTTTAAGATCATCTTTTCAAAGTCTGTATAAAATCCTCCTAGGATTTTTATTGGGATTGCATTGAATCTATAGATCAGTTTGGGGAAAATCAACAAACATCCTAACAATATTGACTCCTGATCCATCAATACGATATATCTCTCCATTATTTAGTCTTCTTCACTTTCTGTGTTTATTTTGTACTTTTTAGTGTATAGGTCTGAACATATTTCATCACATTTATACTTCAGAATTTCATGTTTTGTGATGTTATGATAAATGGCATTGTTTTTCTATTCCAATTTTCAATTGAATATTGGCAGTTTATATAAGTACAGTCTATTTTGTATCTTGATCTTGCTAGACTCACTTATTAGTATTGGTTGGATTATTTTTATGCATTGCTGAGGATTTTTTACTTAGAACTTTTATTATCCTTTTTCAGATGTTTTATACTGCTTAGGACCAACAGTACAAAATTTGATAGAAGTAGGGAGAGAAGACATCTTTGCCTTGTTCCCAGTTTAGGAGGTAATGCATTTAGTCTTTTGCTACTTGGTATGATGCTAGCTGGAGAGTTTTTTGTAGATATCGTTTATCAGGTTGAGAAAGTTCCTTTTTATTCCTTGTTTGCTGAGAGATTGTGTCATGATTAGGTCTTGAAGTTTTCAAATGTATTTTTCTCTATCTGTTGAGGTGATAATAGGGTTTTCTCTTTTATTTTGCTAATATGCTGAATTACATTGATTTTTTAATGCTAACCAATATTGCCTTTTGGAATAAATCCAAATTAGTCAAGATGTATTATCTTATTGTATATTGCTGAATTGAATTTGCTAGTATTTTGTAAAGGATTTTGTGTCTATGCCCACAAATGAGATTAGCCTATAGTTTGTTTTTCTTGTAATATCTTTGTCTAGTTTGGTTCATGGTAATTCTGGACTCATAAATTATTTGGGAAGTGTTTCTTCTTATTTCATTTTCTGAAAGATCTTGTATAAAGCTAGTATTATTTTTCCCCTTAAATATTTTATAGAATTCACCAGCAAAACCATCTGAACCGTGTGTTTTCTTTGTAGGAAGGCTTTAAGTTAAGAAATCAATTTCACTAATAGATGTAAGACTATTCAGATTCTTGCTTCTTTTTAAGTGAGTTTAATATATTTTGTCTTTCAAGGAATTTGCCTGTTTCATCTCAAGTGTTGACTTTGTTAGCATAAAGTTAATAGTATTTCCTACAGGATACGTAGGGAGTCCCTCTTCATTCCTGATAGTGGTAATTTATGTCTTCTCTCTTTATTTATCAACCAAGCTCACTATAGTTTTATCAACAACTGTATTAATTTTCTTCAAAAACCATATTTTGATTCTATTCATTTTTTCAAATTTTAGACTATTTTCCTCTTCACCAATTTCTTTTTTTAATTTAAATTTTAGTTAGCTAACATACAGTGCAATATTGGCTTCAGGAGTAGAATTCAGTGGTTGATCACTTACATACAATACCCAGTGCTCATCATAACAAGGGTCCTCCTTAATACCCATCACCCATTTAGCCCATTCTCCACCCATTTCCCCCCATCAACCTTCAGTTTGTTCTTTATCATTAACAGTCTCTTGTGGTTTGTTTCCTTCTCCTCTCTTCCCATGTGTTCATCTGTTTTGTTTCTTAAATTCCACATATAAATGAAATAATATGGTATTTGTCGTTCTCTGATTGACTTATTTTGCTTAACATAGTACATTCTAGCTCCATCCACATCATTGCAATATATATTTGTATTATATTGTGTGTATATATATATATATATATATATATACACACCACATCTTCTTTATCCATTTATGTTGATGGACATTTGGGCTATTTCATTAATTTCTGCTCTTTATTATTTCTTTCCTTCTACTTACTTTGGTCTTAATATGTTCTTCATTTTATATTTTCTTTAATGGAGGCTTAGGAAACTGATTTTAGACCTTTCTTTTTTCTAATACAAGCATATAAGCTATACATTTTTCTTGAAGTGCTCTTTTGGCTGCATCTCACAAATTTTGATATGTTTTGTTTTGGTTTTTATTCCATTCAAAATATTCTCCAATTTATCTTGCGATTTTCCTCTTTGATATGGATTATTTAGAAAGTTTGCTTCAATTTCCAAATATCCATGGATTTTCTTTTTAAAAATTTTTAAATTTATGTATTTATGTATTTATTTATTTATTTTACATCCAAGTTAGTATATAGTGCAACAGCGATTTCAAGAGTAGATTCCTTAATGCCCCTTACCCATTTAGCCCATCCCCTGCACAACCCCTCTAGTAACCCTCTGTTTGTTCTCCATATTTAAGAGTCTCTCATGTTTTGTCCTCTTCCATTTTTATATTATTTTTGCTTCCCTTCCATTGTGTTCATCTGTTTTGTGTCTTAAAGTCCTCATATGAGTGAAGTCATATGATATTTGTCTTTCTCTGACAGACAAATTTCGCTTAGCATAATACCCTCTAGTTCCATCCACGTGGTTGCAAATGGAAGGTTTAATTCTTTTTGATTGCTGTGTAATACTCCATTGTGTGTGTGTGTGTGTGTGTGTGTGTGTGTGTGTGTGTGTATGTGTGTGTGTATACCACATCTTCTTTATCCATTCATCCATCGATGGACATTTGGGCTCTTTCCATACTTTAGCTATTGTCAATAGTGCTGCTATAAACATTGGGTTGCATGTACCCCTTTAAAACAGCATACCTGTACCTCTTGGATAAATACCTAGCAGTGCAATTGCTGAGTCATAGGGTAGTTCTATTTTTAATTTTTTGAGGAACCTCCAAACTGTTTTCCAGAGTGCCTGCACCAGTTTGCATTCTCGCTAGGAGAGCAAAAGAGATCTTCTTTCTCTGCATCCTTGCCAACATCTGTTGTTGCGTGAGTTCCTAATGTTAGCTATTCTGACAGGTGTGAGGTGGTATCTCATTGTGGTTTTGATTTGTATTTCCCTGATGATGAGTGATGTTGAGCATTTTTTCATGTGTCAGTTGGCCATCTGGATGTCTTCTTTGGAGAAGTGTCTATTCATGTCTTTTGCCCATTTCTTCACTGGATTACTTGTTTTTTGGGTGTTGAGTTTGATGAGTTCTTTATAGATTTTGGATACCAACCCTTTATCTGATATGCTGTTTGCAAATATCTTCTCCCATTCTGTTGGTTGCCTTTTAGTTTTGGTGATTATTTCCTTTGCTGTGCAGAAGCTTTTTATTTTGATGAGGTCCCAATAGTTCATTTTTGCTCTTGTTTCCCTTGCCTCTGGAGACGTGTTGCATAAGAAGTTGCTGTGGCCAAGATCAAAGAGATTTGTGCTTTCTCCTCGAGGATTTTGATGGCTTCCTGTCTTACATTTAGGGCTTTCATCCATTTTGAGTTTATTTTTGTGTATGGTGTAAGAAAGTGGTCCAGGTACATTTTTCTGCATGTCGCTGTCCAGTTTTCCCAGCACCACTTGCTGAAGAGACTGTCTTTATTCCATTGGATATTCTTTCCTGCTTTGTCAAAGATTAGTTGGCCATAAGTTTGTGGGTCCATTTCTGGGTTCTCTATTCTGTTCCTTTGATCTAAGTGTCTGTTTTTGTGCCAGTACCATACTGTCTTGATGGTTACAGCTCTGTAATACAGCTTGAAGTCAGAGATTGTGATGCCTCCTGTTTTGGTTTTTTTCTTCAAGATTGCTTTGGCTATTCGGGGTCTTTTATGGTTCCATACAAATTTTAGGATTGTTTCCTCTAGCTCTGTGAAGAATGCTGGTGTTATTTTCATAGGGATTGCATTAAATATGAAGATTGTCTTGGGTAGTATTGACATTTTAACAATATTTGTTCTTCCTATCCAGGAGCATGGAATATTTTTTCCATTTTTTGTGTCTTCTTCAATTTCTTTCACAAGCTTTCTATAGTTTTCAGTGTATAGATTTGCACCTCTTTGGTTAGATTTATTCCTAAGTATTTTATGGGTTTTGGTGCAACGGTAAATGGGATTGATTCCTTGATTTCTCTTTCTGTTGCTTCATTGTTGGTGTATAGGAACACAACCAATTTCTGTGCATTGATTTTATATTCTGCAACTTTGCTAAATTCATGAATCCATTCTAGTAGTTTTTTGGTGGAATCTTTTGGGTGTTCCATATAGAGTGTCATGTCATCTGCGAAGAGTGAAAGTTTGACCTCCTCCTGGCCAAACTGGATGCCTTTTATTTCTTTGTGTTGTCTGATTGATGAGGCTAAGACTTCCAATGCTATGTTGAATAACAGTGGCAAGAATGGACATCCCTGTCTTGTTCCTGACCTTAGGAGGAAAGCTCTCAGTTTCTCCCCATTGAGGATGATATTAGCATTGGGTCTTTTATATATGGCTTTTATGATCTCTTCTATCCCTACTTTCTTGGGGGTTTTTATCAAGAAAGGATGCTATATTTTGTCAAATGTTTTCTCTGCATCTATTGAGAGGATCATATGGTTCTTGTCCTTTCTTTTACTGATGTGATGAATCATGTTAATTGTTTTGCGGATATTGAATCAGCCCTGCATCCCAGGTATAAATCCCGCTTGGTTGTGGTGAATAATTTTTTTAATGCATTGTTGGATCCAGTTGGTTAATATCTTGTTGAGGATTTTTGCATCCATGTTCATCAGGGAAATTGGTCTATAGTTCCCCTTTTTAGTGGGGGTCTTTGTCTGGTTTTGGAATCAAGGTAATGCTGGCTTCATAGAAAGAGTTTGGAAGTTTTCCTTCCGTTTCTATTTTTTGGAACAGCTTCAAGAGAATACGTGTTAACTCTTCCTTAAATGTTTGGTAGAATTCTCCTGGAAAGCCATCTAGGCCTGGACTTTTGTTTGTTGGGGATTTTTGATTACTAATTCGATTTCTTTACTGGTTATGAGTCTGTTCAAGTTTTCTCTTTCTTCCTGTTTCAGCTTTGGTAGTGTATATGTTTCTAGGAATTTGTCCATTTCTTCCAGATTGCCCATTTTTTTTGCATATAATTGCTCATAATATTCTCTTATTATTGTTTTTATTTCTGCTGTGTTGGTTGTGATCTCTCCTCTTTCATTCTTGGTTTTATTTGGGTCCTTTCCTTTTTCTTTTTTTATCAAACTGGCTAGTGGTTTATCAATTTTGTTAATTCTTTCAAAGAACCAACTTCTGGTTTCATTGATCCCTTCTGCTGGTTTTTTGTTTTGTTTTGTTTTGATAGCATCAATTTCTGCTCTAATCTTTATTATTTCCTTTCTTCTGCTAGTTTTGGGTTTTATTTGCTGTTCTTTTTCCAGCTCTTTAAGTTATAAGGTTAGGTTGTGTATCTGAGACCTTTCTTCCTTCTTTAGGAAGGCTTGGATTGCTATGTACTTTCCTCTTATGACTGCCTTTGCTGCATCCCAGAGGTTTTGGGTTGTGGTGTTATCATTTTCATTGGCTTCCGTGTACTTTTTAATTTCCTCTTTAACTTCTGCTTAGCCCATTCATTCGTTAGTAGGATGTTCTTCAGTCTCCAAGTATTTGTTACCTTTCCAAATTTTTTCTTGTGTTTGATTTTGAATTTCATAGCATTATGGTCTGAAAATATGCACAGTATGGTATCAATCTTTTTGTACTTGTTGAGGGCTGATTTGTGTCCCAGTATGTGGTCTATTCTGGAAAACATTGCATGTACACTGGAGAAGAATGTATATTCTGTTGCTTTAGGATGAAATGTTCTGAACATATCTATTAAGTCCATATGGTCCAGTGTGTCATTCAAAGCCATTGTTTCCTTGTTGATTTTCTGATTACATGATCTGTTCATTGCTTTAAGTGGGGTGTTGAAGACCCCTACTATTTTGGTATTATTATCAATGAGTTTCTTTATGTTTGTGATTAATTGATGTATATATTTGGGTGCTCTCACATTGGAGCATAAATGTTTACAATCGTTAGATCTTCTTAGTGGATAGACCCCTTAATTATGATACAACGCCCTTCTTCATCTCTTGTTACAGTCTTTATTTTAAAGTCTAGATTGTGTGATATAATATGGCTACTCCAACTTTATTTTGGTGACCATTAGCATGATAGATGGTTCTCCATCCCCTTACTTTCAATCTGAAAGTGTCTTTAGGTCTAAAGTGGGTTTCTTGTAAATACCATATTGATGGATCTTGTTTTCTTATCCATTCTGTCACTCTATGTCTTTTGATTGGAGTGTTTAGTCCATTGACATTTAGAGTGAGTACTGAAAGATATGAATTTATTGCCATTGTGTTGCTTGTAGAGTTGAAGTTTCTGGTGGTGTTCTCTGGTCCTTTCTAGTCTTGTTGCTTTTGATATTTATTTATTTATTTATTTATTTATTTAGTCTTTTCTCCCCTCAGAGAGTCCCCCTTAAAATTTCTTGCAGGACTGGTTTAGTTGTCACGAGCTCCTTTAAGTTTTGTTTGGGAAAGTTTTAATCTCTCCCTTTATTTTGAATGACAGACTTGCTGGATAAAGATTTCTTGGCTGCAAATTTTTCTGATTCAGCACATTGAATATATCCTGCCACTCTTTTCTGGCCTGCCAAGTTTCTGTGGATACGTCTGCTGCAAACCTGATCTGTCTTCCCTTGTAGGTTAAGGACTTTTTTCTCCTTGTGGCTTTCATGATTCTTTCCTTGCCTGAGTATTTTGTGAATTTGACTATGATATGCCTTGTTGATGGTTGGTTTTTGTTGAATCTAATGGGAGTCCTCTATGCTTCCTGAATTTTGATGTCTGTGTCTTTCCCCAGGTTAGGAAAGTTTTCAGCTATGATTTGCTCATATAACCCTCTACCCCTTTTCTCTCTCTTCATCTGTGGGACCCCTATGATTCTGATATTGTTCCTTTTTAATGAGTCACTGATTTCTCTAATTCTTAAATTTTGCTCTTTTGCCTTAGTCTCCCTCTTTTTTTTCTGCTTCATTTTTCTCCATAAGTTTGTCCTCTATATTACTGATTCTCTGTTCTGCCTCATTCATCCTTGCCACCGTGGCATCTATTTGACACTACAGCTCAGTTACAACATTTTTTATTTCATCATTTATTTCATCATTTTACTTCTTTTATCTCTTCAGAAAGGGATTCTAGTTTGTTTTCAACTCCAGCTAGTATTCTTATTATCATTATTCTAAATTCTGGTTCAGACATCTTGCTTGTATCTGTGTTGGCTAAGTCCCTGGCTATCATCTCTTCCTGCTCTTTGTTTTGGGGAGAATTCCTTCCTTTCATCATTTTGAAGGTAAAAAAGGAATTAATGCAGTTAAAATTTTTTCTAAAAATTAAAATTAAAAAATTAAAAACAACACACACACACACAAAATCAAATGAATGATGGTAGATCATAGGTGTGTTTTGGTCCGGGTGTTGATATATTAAAGAAAAAACGGGAAAGAAAAAAAAGGAAAAATTGTTTGACAATTTGAAAAAATGAATACAATTTAATAGAATAAAATAAAATAATGGAAGTAAAATAGAATTTGAAAAAAATTACACAAAAATAAAAATATAGTAGAAAAAAATTAAAGAAAATATTTTTAATAAAAATTGAAAATAAAAATAAATTTTTTCTCTTTATGTATTCAAGAAAAAGAAAAGAGAAAGAGAAAAAAAAAGGAAATTGAATGGATGGACCAGCAAACACACTGAAATATGATTGAAATTACTTCATTTTCCCCTAGAAGTCAAACTATGAAGCACTTTATAGTCTGTAAACTAAGCAGGCGGAGAGATTTGTGTTCCTGAAGAGTGAGGTTGGCCCACTTGGGCGGGGCTTAGTGTAATGGCTCCGTTCTCCACTAGATGGCACTGCTGAGCTTACTGGGGTGGATTGCTGTGGCGCTTGTAGGTGTGCATGCGCATTCGCGGGAGCGGTGAAAAGGGCGTCACCCAGGTACCAAGTCTCTAGGATCAGAACTCTGTTCTCCAGGATCAGCAATGGCACACCTGCCCTTTGTCTGCGGCTTCTTTTACACCTGCTTTTACACTGTCCGTGACCAAGCCCCAAGCAGGACCTCCCTCCTGAGTTTTTATCTTCGTTGCGGCTGTGTTTCTGGGCCCCTTACATCCGAGGGACTGTGGCTTTGACCCGCTCCACCCCTCTGTAGATGGTCTCACCGAGCACTGCCCAGGTGCCCACCACACCCAGGAACGTTCACCGGAGGTAGTCCTGCTGGTGCCCAGAGACTGCGGCTGGGGGCCAGCCTGCCCCAGAGAAAGTTCACGCGATTTTATAGCACTAGCGTCTCAGGGATTATGGCAAATCACAACACACATCTGGCACCAGGCTTCACCCCAGCGACCTTGTTCCAGCACCCACGAATGTGGTTGTTCTCCCGGGTCCACTGGGGCCTTTTGCCTGTTAGGGGGTCAACACCACCTCTACCAGATGTCGTCCCAGCAAGGGAATTGCCACTCTCTGTGTGGCCTGAAGACTCCCGGACCCCACTCTGCTCCTGGGAATTTGCCCTTCTCACCAGAGAACTGCCAGGTATGGAGCTGCAGAGTTTCAGACTCTGGACTCCCTCTGTTTATAGTCTTAATGGAATTTAAATCCTCTCCTTTCTCCTTTATCCCTTTTTAGTTCAGTCCCTGCACTGTTTCCACTTTTCCACTTTCTCTCCAGCTGCTTTTGGAGGGAGGGGTGCTTTGCCTGTATTCTTCCCTGTCTCAGTCCTCTCTCTGCATGCAGAAACAGCTCCTTGCCCTCCATGGCTTCTCTCTCCCCATATTCACCTCTCTGTGCCACATACCTACTGAGTTCTGTGGTTCAGGTTATGCAGATTGTTGTGTCAATCATCAAATCAGTTTTCTAGGTGTGCAGGATGGTTTAGTGTTGATCTGGCTGTATTTCAGGGATATGAGACACCAAAAAACACCTTCCATTCTGTTCTGCCATCTTGACTCCTCCACCCCCCCCCAATATCCATGGATTTTCTACATATATTTGTTAGTAGTTTCTCATTTAACTTCCTTCTATTCAGAGAATATACTCTACATGATTTCAATACTCTTAAATTTGTTATTAAATTTGTTTTAAATTTGTTATTTATGGTTTATCTTGGTGAATATTGAATGTAAAAAAAGAATGTGTGGTCTGAGGTATTGCAAAGATTGTTCTATAAATACCACTTATTTTCAGCTTTTTGATAGCATTATTCAAGCATTCTATACTTGTTATTCTGTCCCTTCGTTTTATCCATTACTGAAACAAAACTGTTGAAATATCCAACTATGTGGATTTGTCCATTTCTCCTTTCTGTTCTGTCATTTTTGTTTCATGTATTTTGAAACTCTGTTATTATGTGTTGTTTAATTTCCATGCATTTATGAGTTTTCCCATTTTCCTTTTGTTATTCCATAGTGATTGGGAAAGATACTTGAAATTGCTTTCAATCTTCATAAATTTGTCAAGACTTTTTTTTTGACTTAGCATGTGATCTATCCTGGAGAATTTTTTGTGAGCACTTGAGAAAAATGTTTATTCTACTGCTGTTGGGTTGAATGTTCTGTTTATGTCTGTTAGGTCTATTTGGTCTATAGTGTTGTTCATATCTGCTCTTATTGATTTTCTGTTTGGGTGATCTATCCTTTATTGAAAGTGGGGTATCAAAGTCTCCTACTACTGTTGTATTTCTGTCTATTTCTCCCTTCAGATCTGTCAATGTTTACTTTATATATTTAGGCCCTCTGCTGTGGGATGCATAAATATTTGTAATCATTTTATTTTCCTATTCAATTGACTCTTTTATTCAATTGACCTTCTTTGTCTTTTGTGACAGTTTTTGACATAAAGCCTATTTTGTCTAAGTATATAAGTATACCATATTGAATGCTATTTTATCTGATATAAGTATAGCCACCCCTGCTTTCTTTTGCATATAATATCTTTTCATTCCTTCACTTTCAGTTATATGTGTCTTTGAATCTAAAATGAGTCTCTTACAGACAGCATATAAGTGGACTTTCTTATCCATTCAGTCACTTTATATCTCTTGATTTGTGAACTTAATTCATTTACATTTAAGTTCATTATCGATAGATAAGGACTTACCATTGCCATTTTGTTCATTGCTTTCTGTTTTGTAGTTCCTTTGTTTCTCTTTTGTTGTCTTCTTTGTGATTTGATTTTTTTTGTAGTGATATACTTGGGTTCTTTGTCTTTTTTTTTTTGCACCTACTAATTTAATATAGGTTTTCTCTTTGTGGTTACCATGGGGCTTGCATAAAACTTATTATAGTTATAACAATCTATTTTAAGCTGGTAACAATCACACACAAAAACTCTATATTATTTTTACATTGTGTATCCATTAACAAATTTTTGTGGCTATAGTTATTCTTACACTTTTGTCTTTTAACTTTTGTACCTGTGTCTAAAGTGATATGTACACAAACATCATAGTATTATATTATTCTATATTGTCTTTACATTTACCTTTACTAGTGGGATTTATACTTTTGTGTTTTGTTTAGCTTTATTTCATTTCAACTTGAAAAATTCCCTTTAGCACTTGTAAGGCAGGGGTACTGGTGACAGATTCCCTCAGTTTTTGTTTGTTTGGAAAGTCTTTGTCTTTCCTACATTTTTGAAGGATAGTTTTGCTGGGTGTAAGATTTTTGGTTTGCAGTTTTTTCTTTTAGCACTTTGAATATATTATTCCACTTCTTTGCTTGCTTCAAGGTTTCTGCTAAGAAATATTCTAATTGTCTTTTAAGGATTCTTTGTATGTGATAAGTTGCTTTTGTCTTGCTGCATTCAAAATTCTATCTTTATTGACAATTCAATTATAGTGTACCTTGGTGTAGATTTCTTTATGTTCCATCTATTTAGAGTCTTTTGGGCTTCATGGGCCTGATATCTATGTCCATCCCCAGATTTGGGAAGTTTTCAGCCATTATTTCTTTAAATAAGCTTTCTGCTTCTTTCTCTTTCTCTTCTCCTTCTGGGACTCCCATAATGCACATATTGGGGTTTTTGTTTTTGTATTTTTTTTGATGGTGTACTATACGTCCCATAGGCTTTCTTCACTCTTTTTTGTTATTTTTTTTCTTTTTGTTCCTTTGACTGGATGGTTTCAAATCATTTGTCTTTGAATTTTCTGATTCTTTTTTTGGCTTGATGAGTCTGATGTTGAAGCTGTCTATTAAATTTTTAAAAGTTCAGTCACAGTATTCTGCCACTCCAAAGTTTCTTTTGGCTCTTTTTAATGTTTTCTATATATTTATTGAACTTCTCATTTTGCTCATGTATTGTTTTCCTGGTTTCATTTAGTTGTCTGCGTTCTCTTGTAGTTCATGAATATTTTGAATTCCTTGTTAGTTACTAGATCACCATTTCTTTAGGGTAAGTTATTGAGGCTTTATTTTGACCCTTTGGTGGTGTTATGTTTCTCTAATCTTCATGATTCTTATAGTGTTCTGTTGGTGTCTGAGCATTTGAAGAAGTAGTGCCTTTTCCAGTTTTTACAGAATGGCTTCAGCAGGGAGGGCTTCACCAGTTAGCCTAGCCAGAGACTCTGTAGGCCAGGTGGCAGAACCCATGGTGGTGGAGGGAGTGCAGACCTGGTGTTGAGGTCCACAGGTGGACAGAACTGTGCCAGAATCCACAGGCAGGCTCACTTTCTTTTTCCCCTGTGGAATAATTTGAGACAAGGGATAGATATCTCTTGGTGCTCCTTTATGTTGTTGGGTTATGGGAGGGAGGTTGATGTGGTTGAATAAAAACTATTCTTACACATATTGATACATCTTTTCTCATTTCTGTGTTCCACTGGGGTGCTTCAATCTCTCAGCTGGATTCTAGAGCTGTCATAAAGGTATTTTTATCCATGGATCGCTATTAAATTGGTGTTTTTGTGGGGAGACAAGAGCTGGAATTTCTTATTCCTTCATCTTTCTGATGTTGCTCCAATCTTTTCTTTTTAAATCCAGTCTGACAATCTCTGTCTTATAACTGGAGTGCATAGACTATTTATACTTAATATAATTATCAATACGGTTGGGTTTAAATTTATCATCTTGTAATTTTTTTTTCTATTTGTTCCATCTGCTCTTTATTTCTTTTTCTTTTTCCTACTTTCTTTTATATAAATTTCTCTCTCTTATTTTTTAGTATTCCATTTCATTTCTATTTTGGCTGAGTAACTATACTTTAGGGTTTTAAACTTTTTTAGTGAATACCCTGGGATTTATAATATGCTTCTTTAACTTCTTACGTCTGATTTAAGAACTTTATAATGTATCATACTTTCAACATTGTTGTGGGTTGAATTAGAGCTTACATTGCCTTGAAGAGGCTTTGGTAAAAATACAGATTGTAAAGAAGATTCTGGTTAGAGCTCAGAAAGGAAATATTCTGTTGTCTTAAGGAATACATATATCATTGTGAATAGAATTTTTCTAAAAATATGAATGTTAAAGATGCTTTTGTTGAGTTCTCATACAGAAATAAGGGACATGCTATTGGAAACTGAAGGAAAGACAACCTTTGTTATAAGGTGGCAAAGAACTTGGATGAATTATGTTTTTTGGATGGAAAGATGGAGAGAAGAACTTATAAGTGATGAATCTGGATGTTTAGCTGAGGAGATTTCCAAGCAAAGTGTTGAAGTTTCAACATGGTGTCTCCTTGCTGTGAGAAGACAGAAATAAATTGAAGAAGGAACTACTAAGCAAAAAGAATACAGCATTTGATTGGAAGAATCTCAGCTTATCCAGATAAGCATGCTCTGGAAATGGGGCCAAAGGTGTAACTGGACAACCATTTTCCAAAGAGACTAGGAATGTGACTGATAGACCCATTCACCCATCTCAGCATAATCCAAGAACAGACATGGTGTTATTTGGGAAAGATATGTTGAGGACTCTCTTGTCTAATAGCTTGCTCTCCCATTAGTTGCACAGGAGGCCAACCAGAGTCTTGAGAATTTTATATGAACAGAAATACTGCCAACCTGGACTGTTCTTGTTTTATTTATTTTGAAGCAATACCATGTGCATACAAGTTTAGAATTATTTAGTCTTTCTAGTGAATTGAACTTTTATCAATATGAAATGACTCTTATTATCTCTAGTAATGCTTTTTGCATTAAAATCTATTTAATCAAAGGGACCTGGATGGCTCAGTCGGTTGAGCATCTGACTTCAGTTCAAGTCATGATCTCACAGTTTGTGAGTTTGGGCTTCTCATCAGGCTCTGTGCTGACAACTCAGGCTCAGAGCCTGGAGCCTGCTTCAGATTCTGTGTCTCCCTCTCTCTCTCTGCCCCTCTTCTGCTTGTGCTCTCTCTCTCTCTCTTAAAAATAAATAAACATTTGAAAAATAAAATCTATTTAATCAGATAATACTAATATGGCTATATCAGCTTTCTTTTGTTTAGTATTTATATGATGTATCTTTTCCCATCTTTATGCTTTAATGTTTCTGTTTGCTTTCTGTCTCTTATACTGTATAGAAGCAAATTGTTTTCATCCTGGTAACCTTTTTATTTAAATTGGAAAATTTAGTCACTTTATATTTTTTGGGATCACTTACAGAGTTGGACTTTATTCTATTACATTTATTTTGTGCTTCCTATTATTCTTGCCCTTTTCTTTAATTTTGTTTCCACTCTGTTCTACTTTTTAACATTCTTTTATTTAAAATTTTATTCAAAATTTTTTAATTTTATTATTTTTGAGACAGAGACAGAGACAGAGACAGAGAGAGTGTGAGAGGGGTAGGGGCAAAGAGAGAGGGAGACCCAGAAACCTAAGCAAGCTCCAGGCTCCAAGCTGTCAGCACAGAGCCTGATGTAGGGCTCAAACTCACGAACTGTGAGATTGTGACCTGAGCTAAAGTTGGATGCCTGACTGAGCCACCCAGGCTCCCCATACTTTTTAACCTTCTTTTAGATTGGTTCCCTACTAAACTTATCCATTATCCCTCAAGTAGTATAGAAGTTACATATCCTATATTTGTTCTTTTAGTGCTACTTTAGACATTTTATTATGCATATTTAACAGATTAGGCAAAATATATGTTTTCCACCCCCCTAAATTCAAGGACTTTAACTAGAATTACTCTCTTTCTGCTTCAGGTTTATTGTTGTTCAGTATTTTTAACATCCCAGATTATGCATTATGCTTATAATTATGACTTATACAGTCAATATGTATTTAGATGTACCCACATATTAATATATTCCTTTACCAATTCTGGAAAATTCCAAGTTATTATCACTTTGATTCTTTCCTTTACTCCATTATATTATGAAAAATGGCCAGAGGGGAGGAAAAACTCATAGATTTAGGTGTAGTATCCAATTTAGGGTCCTCCACCTGGCATCCTATTTCCAGCAACAAGGCAAGAAACTCAGACTCCAGGACAGAAACTCAACCTTGGGCTATAGTAAGCTGATAAGTTAAAAAGGATAGGGGATAGAGGTAAGCTGCTGGTCATATTGGGCCAATTATAAGCTGAATAATGACAGAAAAAAAAAATGAGAGTTGATGTGAAGCACCAAGGAGAAAAATGGCATGGTTCCCTGACTTGCCAGTTTATATCCCTGTGAGTTTCAGCTGTATTCTGGTGTCAGTCCTTGCATGTTCATTAGATTACTCAGAGTTCATTAGATTACCCATGTTCATTAGATTAACCAGAGTTAGCCTGAGTAGTTTTGGCTTTTGCACCCAAGAGTCTTGACCAGAACACCTGAGCCTTACTTTCTCTATCTACAAGATAGGACAATGTCTGCCCAACAAACTTCATAAAGCAGAGTGCAACAGTCAGAAATATAACACAAACAAATGATAAATAAGAAAACACCTTCACAACCTCAAACAGAACTAGCTCATCCACAGGAGGCCACATCATATGACATGGTGTTTATGGGTAATAGTGCATTCCTTTCCTAAAACAGATGGACCCACCTAGTTTTTCATTATTCCTTTGAGAGAATATTCCCACTCATATCTGTTAGCTAACTTTCTCTCTATATAATTATTACATGTAAAAGTTATTCATATTTTTTAAGACTGTAAGTGTATGGGATTTTTGAAGGGAGCTAACATTTACTGAATATTTTATAATGGAAGATCTGTTTTTTACATACACGATCTCATTTATTCCGTCCTCATAGCAACCCACCAAGATTGAATTAATATGCCTATTTCACAAATGAGAAAACTCAGGTTTGGAGAATTGATGTGATTTGGAGTTGGAATTTGAGTTCAGGTCAGTTTGACCAAAAATTTATATTCTTTCAACTACGAGGGCTAACATGGATGAATAATTAGGGAATGTTCCAGAGGAATGGAATCAATGGTCTAAAGAAGACCATTCACTGAACCTTAGGCATATCATTCATCTTGGACCCAAAGTCATTACATGAACCCCTCAGCAAATTTAATAGGAAGTTTGGAAAGGAAGAACAAGTCTTTTCCATTGATCTTGGGGAAGGCCACTGAAAAAGGAGTCTAGGCAGCTTCTAGAACAGTACACAGTAAGCTTTTAATAAATAAGGAGTTAAAAACTATAGGTACCAACAGGGGCCTGACAAGCACTATAAACGATTGAAGCAGGCTAGAATGCGTAGGTAGGTACACATTCAACATTTGTGGATGGTTATGTCCATCTGGAGACAAGAACTCCTGTCCCAGTTAAAGGGGATAGTCGTAACTCAATGGCACCATTACTCAGCTCTAGCCAGCTATTGCCATAGGAGAAGGAAGACTAACCTTGCTTCATTTTCCAATTTTTCTAGGTTCCAGAAATCTGGATTTTTTAGTAATATCTCCAGATTTTTTTCATGTTTCCTGTCACTAGTTGGGAGTCTTGTTTGCTAATAGGCATTAGTCCTTCTCTGAATTTCTTCTCCTTCCCAGATCCTTGAGGAGTCAAAATGATACCCTGATGTTACATGTGCCATAAGATGCAGGGCATTTAAGGAAAAGGAAAGTCAGGCCCATGTTCTTGAGGATACATGCCATCTCTCATCTGGGAGTATTGTGATGTTAGCTTGCATTGCAGGCACCAGCTCAGGACAATTCTTTCTTGCATCACCTGTTGTTTTGTAGCTCAGAAATGTAGATGAGGGAAGAGAATTGAGCTTATGTTGTATGTGTTTTATTTCTGTAAGCATTGTAATTTGAGGACATGGCTCTTGGAGGAGAAAGAATATTTACGATTCCTTGAGACATGATATGGCTGTCAAAAAATGCATGAAATCGGTTATGGGAGATGTGCAACTTAAGTCATGGTTCTACTTGTGCATCAATGGTGTGAATATGGCAAATTTTTCATCAAGATGGAAGATAAACACAGCTTTTTCAGAAAGGTGTTCCAGTTATTCTTCACCACCAGCCTCCTTCTCTGCATCTGGATCAAGTCTAGGGAAGGAGCTTCTAACCTAGAAGGTAGGTACAACGGGCCACTTTGCAGTCATACTGTTCTAGTGTGGCAGACTGTTTCATTCTACTTAAATATTCTCCAAAGGAGAAGTATATCTCCCCACCCCATTGACTTTGGGCTTTGCCATGTTACTTGCTTTGGTTGATATAATGTGAGTGAACTGGACATATACTATGTCTGAGCAAAAGCTTTAAATGTGTGGTTCATGTCAGCTTCTTGATCTTCCCCTCTGCCCTAAGCATAGGTGTATCCCAAACAGGGATACTTCCTCCACTATGGTCCCAAATAAGAAGATGCACAGAGCAAAGCTGAGTAGAACCACAGATGTTTTGCAGCTGCCAACATGCAACATAAGCACAAAGTAAATGCGTGTTGTTTGAAGACTTGAGATTTGGGACTGTGTGTTATACTTCAAAGCTGACTAATATACCAGGCCTTGCTACTTCTGGGCTATGTGATCTTCAAAAAGTTGCTTCATTTATTCAAACCCAGTGGATTCACTGATGCCAATATGTGATAGTTCCTGTTTTACACACTCGTGTTCAAAGAGGAATAAGACAAGCTCCACCATGGGAGTGCTCTCAGTGTAATGGAGGAGATAGTGAGTTACAGGCTGTGTTAGGAGCCAGCACAAGGATTGGAAGATGCACCCCTGACTCAGTGAGATCATGGAAGACTTCCTGGAAGTAGCCGTGCTAAATCTTGAGGGACAACTAAGTCCCCCCCCCCCCAAAAAAAAGGAGAGGGAGACTCTTTCTTGTAGAAGAAGCATCCCAGGCAGAGGTTCATGACATTTGCAAACTGAGGACTGGTTAGGATGGGGCTGGGATCAGATGACCTTTGGGATCCTCCTCTCTCTCTCCCCAATTTCATCCATGCACTGAACTTTGCTAAGAAAGTTCAGTCTCATGTCCCAAGCTGGTAGTAGTTCCTGGTTTTTGCTTTAGGTATGTCTAGACACCTGAATGTCTACCGTGAATTGCTTCACTTTGGGAACTGACCTGGAAGGAAAGTGGCAGCTCTCAGGACCAAACGACTTTGGAGACCCCATTACCATCAGTCTCAGGCACCAGAGCAGGAGGTGGGGAGGCTCGAGCCCAGAGTGCTGCTCTCAACATGGTTGACAAAGAGTGACTGATTGTGAGGGAATAATTTACTTGCATTTATACATGATCAGACCAAATGAAGAGTTCCCTCATCTGAACAGAATGGATTGCCCACGTTAATCCCAGAGTCTGTCTAGGGGAAGTGAAGCATGGTAGAAAAGTAATATGGAAAGCTTGCTGCTGGGAAACATATTGAGTCCAAACAGGAGAGAGATGAGGGAAGGGTGCAGTAATAGTCCAGCAGAACAAGACTGCAGAGTACTAAATCCTATAGTTAACTCCTGAACAAGTTCAAGATATTTCTGAGCCCTGACCATGCTGTTACACTCTTCTTCCTTCCTTCCTTCTATCCTTTCCTTCCTTCCTCCCCTTCCCCTTCCCCTTCCCCTTCCCCTTCCCCTTTCCCTTTCCCTTTCCCTTTCCTTTCCCTTTTAATTGAAACTAAGGACAGGGGTACCTGGCTGGCTCAGTCAGCAGAGCATGTGACTCTTGATCCCAGTGTCATGAGTTCAAGCCCCACATTGGGTGTAAAGCTCACAAAACAAAACAAAAAGCTAAGGACAGAGGGTTTGAGCTGTGTTAACCCACACTAATTTTTCTTTCTTTCTTTTTTTATGTTTCTGTATTTATTTTGAGATACAGAAGGCACAAGTGGAGGAGGGGCAGAGATAGAGGGAGAGAGAGAATTCCAAGCAGGCTCCATGCTGTCAGAGGAGAGCCCAGCTTGGGGCTCAATCCCATGAACTGTGAGATCATGACCTGAGACAAAACCAAGAGTCAAATGCTTAACTGACTGAGCCCCCAGGAGCCCCCAGACTAATTTTTCTGATTCCAGTCTCTCAGTCTTGACTAACAACAAGTAAGAACACTTGGCTTCCACTAATAAATTCATTGAATCTTGAGTGCCAGGTATTGCTGTAGACACTAGGCAGACAACAACAACAAAACAAAGTTTCTGCTCCATGAAACCTGTATTCCTTTAGAGTGTCTTTGAATGTGAAGACTCCTCTGAAGTGACATTGGTCAATATGCCTACCAAGGAAGCACCCTAAAACACTAGCCCTGCCCCAAGTTTCTGGAGTTTCTCTGCACCAAGTTAGCCTCGTGTATGTTCTTTCATTTATCCCAATAGTACCCCATGAGGTAGCTATTATAGATCTTAGACAGGGATACTGAAACTCACAGTCAAGGGATTTCCTTGAAGTAAAGGATATAAAAGGCCAATGGGGGACCAGTGCTGTTCTGGGATCTTGTGCTTCACACATCCTCACTTGTCTGATTCCTCCTGCTCTTAGCAGTGAGGCAAAATCCATGTGGGCCCCCCAGCACACTTCAAAAAGACCCCCTTCTTAAATCCTGCCATATGTGACAGTGTGGATAACCTTGAGAACATTTTGCTAAGTTAAATAAACCAGTTACAGAAGGAAAAATGCTGCATCATACCACTTATTTGAAGTATCTAAAATAGTCAAACTCATAGAAGTAGAAAGCTGTCAGGGAGGTGGAAGGGAAGGAGAAATAAGGAGTGCTATTCAGTAGGTATAAAGCCAGTTATGCAAGGTAAGTTCTAGAGATCTTCTGTATAACATTGTGTTTATAGTTAGCTGCTGCACTATACACTTAAAACTTTGTTAAGAAGGTAGATCTCTTGTTAACTGTTCCTACCCCCCGCCCCACACACACCCCCTCCTTCCTTCTATAAGCTGGAAATTTGAGCCAAGTAATTAAGACTAAGAATCCTGAATGATTAGGGAGAAGGAAAAGGAGAGGAGGTCCACTGGCTCTCCCCCCAACCCCACTGCATATGTTGTGGGGTGAGGTTACTCATTCAAGCAACCAAAATTATTCACTGATCATAGAATCTGTGCCAGGTACTCACAGAGGCAACAGCAGAGTAGACCGACAAGATTTTTGTCTTTCTGGAGATTAGAATTTAGCAGAAAAGGCAACAATAAACAAGGAAACAAACATTCAAAATGATCCTTTCAGACTAAGATAAAGGGTATGAAGGAAATGGATGGGGATATGACAGTAACTTAGGGCTGGGTTTTAGATGCCGCAGCCTCCATGGGCTGGTTGCATGTGAACTGAGACCTGAGTGGTGACAATAGGCCAATTATGCAAAGAACCAGAGCAAGAGCATTCCAGGCAAGGGGAACAGCAAGTGTGAAGGTCTGGAGACTAAAGAGGGCTTGCTGGATTCAAGGAACAGAAAGGAGAGCAAAGTGGAAGGAGCACCATGAGCAAAGAGAATGTTATCGGATGAGGATTTTCACAGATGGTATTTTCTTCTCTTGAAACAGTCACCATCTTTCCACACCTTAAGAAGTTGTTTTTTTCCCAGAATGCAGAGGAGTTTTGAGGAGAGGCAGGGCCCTCTGTCATCCCTATATCTCCTCATTATCAGGCTGTCCCTGCAATCCAGGAACTGCAAAAGACTTATAGGCCACAAAGTGGGAGAAGGTGACATTAGCAGGAGACTAATGTCGTTGCTCTGCTGAACTAATCCCTCCACTACCATTGTCAGCTGCTTGTGTGTAGGAAAGGCATTCATTAGCTTTAGGCACAATATCCTTGAGATGCATGTGTTACTGTCAGGTGGAGGGACATGATGGTCCAACCTAGGGGACAGCAAACCACAATCCACAGGCCAAATCCAGCACTGTCGATTTTTGTAAGTGAAGCTTTATGTTTAAGTGAACATTTACAGATTGTCTGTGACTCACTTCAAGCCACAACAGCAGAGTTGAGTCATTGTAACAAAATCTATTTGGCCCCCAAAGTGAAAATATTTACACTATGGCCCTTTCAGGAATTTGCTGATTCCTAGATCAACAAATTAGATGCATGGAAGTGCACTTGCAGAACTTGGTGGTCACTTCCCTCCATTGTTGCTTTGGCATCCCTGTCCTAGACTAAATCCCTGAGCAAATATTCTTGTGCTTCCAGTAGACGCCAGGTTATAGGAACAGCCCTTGGAAACATTCCCAAACAAGGTATCCTAGGGCCAGCTACACAGCCTCACAACTTTGGGAATGGAAGATAGCACAGAACTGGAAGATCCTCCAGGATCCAACACTGATTAATGATAGTGGGTCATTTAGTACTGCTCATCTGCCCCAGAAGCAAGAGTGTGTCCAATGCTCCACCATGATGTTGACTGGAACACAGTCTCATCTCAGCTTCTCCCTTTGTTTTTGTTTTGTTTTTTTTCCACTTCCATTACTGTTATATACTGGGTGTTAATACTCCCCTTGGAGAGAGTTGGTTTGGTCTTGTGAGATGACATTGTTCTTTGAGTAGAGCTTCCTGGCTAGACCAAGTCGAAAGGCCGCTGGCAAACCTGCAGCTTGTCTTCCCCTTGGCTTAGGCTCTCTTGTAGTAGCACCAGCTGGGGTGTTGGTGAAGGTGGTCACATTGCACCAGATGACAACTTTTATAGAAGCCTCCATTGTAAGGGAGTGATGGGCATGCCTGTTTGCAGGCTACATCTGCACTGTATTTTGATTAATATTGACCTGGATATCATTTCCTTCAGGTGGGTTGAAACAGTCTTCAGAGCTTCCCATATTCAGAGGTGAGGGTCTGCAGGGCTTGGCTAGACAGCACCCACAACCCAAACACCATCACCAGCTCGATGTTCACTCCCCAGTGACCATGTTTCTCACCAGGACCTGAGGTAGAGGTGACTTAACAGAGAAACATCTTTCATCCAATTTGCTTGGGAGACTTTCTGCTCCCTCCCATACTTTTTTTCAGTGGGGCATTGCTGTCCACAGCATTTCTACCTAAGTCAGTTTCTCCATGAAGCTCACCAGCTATTCAGAGAGATCTGTCCTCCCCACTCCCCAAAATCTTGAGTGAAGCATGCAAAATTCAGTCATTTGGCTCATTCAGACTTTCCAGATGTCTAACGTTGGGCAAGAGATGCATGCTGCTGATGGATGGCACTTTTTACCTTCTACCCATGTGTTTGACATTGTGCAGATGCAGGCATTTGAAAAAGATTGATTTGTTTTGTTAATGAAACAGTGATGAAATAACACTGGAGAAACTTTTGACAAGTCACACATAACCCCATTGTTTGAATACAACAAGTATTTCTATTTTTGCATATTTCCTTATTGGTTTAGTTCATATACATACTATATGTGCATATATATCACACAGTGTTTCCACCATTTGGTAATCTGCTTATTTCATTTATTATTTCATCAGACATATTCTTTCTCTGTTTCCACATTATCTTTAAAATTATTTATTTTAATAATTTCAAAATAGTCGTTTGGAGTGGATATGCCATTTCCTTAGTGTAGTGATTGAGAACATGGTCTTAATCATGGAGCGTCAGTGTCTATATCTATAAAATGGAATCACTACTAATCACTCAGGGATGTTGTTAAAATTATATATATATATATAGATAGATATATATAGATATATATAGATATATATATATAGAGAGAGAGAGAGAGAGGGAGAGATAGTCAGTCAACATAGGTTATGTTGTGTTAACAAGCAACCCCCAAGTCTCAGTTAAACAAGGCAAAGGTTTATTCTTTTGTCACGTTACATATGCATCTTGGATTAATTGGTGGTGGGAAGGCATTGGTAGTACTGTGGTTCTGTTCACTGCAGTTACTTAAGGATTTGGGCTGATGAAAAATTATGTGTCAACTGTTTACAGCTATCTTGACAGAATAACCTGGCCCCACCCACTAACAATGGGGACCAGAAGTACAATCTTACCTGGGCCTTAGGGAGAACTAGAAAATTTTGATAATTTCCATAACATATAATTAAAATAGAGTGACACGTATAAAGTTCTTAACATAGTGCCCCAGAAACATGGGGAACTCTCAGTAAGAATAGGAACTACCAGTACTGTTACTAATTTCTTGTTACTGTGTTTTTTTGTTTTTTTTCAGTTGTAGGCAGTGTTTCAATGAATACTCTTATCCAGAAGTTTTTTGCCTGTGTGGAATTGTTCCCTAAGGATTCATCCTCCAAAGTAGTATTGAGTGCTGAGCCTTCAGATCAGGTGGAGGAGGATTCAGATTCTGGCTCTGAAACTTACTAGTCGAGGAGCCAAGGCAAGAAGGAGTGTGAAGTCAGCCAGGACTAAACCACTGTTTCAGTCCTGTTTCCTAATCTGATTTTGATTTCTTGCCTTTAACATCATATCTTCCATTGGTGGTGCTTAAAGATTTCTAATTTATATTCTTAGGTACTAGCCAGAGGTAATGAGTTTCTCATGTTTTGTAGAGTATGCCACACTCTCTACATCTACAGTTCAATTTCCGTCTTGTGTTGTTAGTGTAGACAAACTACTCTCTGTGTCTGACTGGTGTGTGATCTTGGCTTTGCTGAGTTCTCACTGGTTGCACGTATGTGACGTCTGTCACTGGTGATTTCTTCACAAGAGCTGAGGTAGTTTAAGGAACCACTGCTGTCGAGACCATAGTGGGGCACACCTCTTAGTATGCGGTGTGGTCTGCCTCAGACCTACAGTCTAGCCAGAGGCTCTGGCTTATGACTTGTATGGTTTGCCTTATGGGGGGTTTGCTTTTAACTTCGGACAAGCTACGAACAAATACATGCCTTCCTTTATGCCTTGGTAAAATAGACACGGTAACATCTTGAGATCCAATAGATGCAGCATAAACTTGATTTCCCTGCATGAAGGCAAACTGTCTTTACAGCTTTTACTAAGCACAGTTATATTTTTTAAAAGGTTGTTTGTGGATTTGTCTATTAAATATTTAGATCAGTGGTTCACAGCACTCAACATATATCAGAATCACCTGGAGGAACCTAAAAACACTGATAGCTGAATCCCCTCCTGAGGGGTTCTGATTTAATTGGGCTGGAGTGTGGCCTGGCTGCTGGGAGTTCTAAAAGCTCCCCAGGTGATTCTAATATTCAGCAAAGTTTGAGAACTGTTGACTAGACCAGTGGTTCTCAGACTTGAACATGCTTTAAAATTCCCTCGAGGGCTTGTTAAAACCCAGATTGCAGGGATCCACCTCCAGAGTTTCTGATTCAGTGTTTAGCAGATGTGGGGTGGAACCTGGGAATTTGTATTTCTAACAAGGTCCCAGGTGAGGCTGATGCTGCTGGCCCAAGGTTGCACACTGAGAGCCACTAATGGATGCTACCATTTACTCTCTGTGCACTTCTCTGCTTTGAGGAATGTTGAAAAGGATATCTAGGGGAGGCATTTTGGAGGCAGGAGAATGTACAGAATGTCCGAGACCTGAGCATTGCAGGACTCCTTCCTGAAATGCAGTTGCTATCAGCAGCCTGGTCCATAGCGTTCCTCTTTTAGAAGCTAGCAGCTGGCTGGAGGGTTCAAGCCAGGCTTGCCTCAGCAAGCCTGTGCTATCAGCCCTCCCAGGAGCTGGAGACATCAGTCTCCCTCCTTCCATTACCTCCATTAGCACGGTTATTGGTGACAATCCCTCTTGCTGGCTGCTCAGAATATAAAGTGCTGACTATGAAGCCACACTGCGTGTCTAAAACTTTCACGGCAGAAAGGAGGGATGTGATGGTCTGTGACCCATGACACCAAGTGGCATGAGGCAGGCATGGGAGAACATGGCATATTAGCAGCCTGGGCTGGGGGTGGTGGTGCAGGCAGGAGTGTGGCCAGAGTCACTCTGGGCAGAAGTATCCCCAGATGAACTGGCCTTGAGATACCTGAGCAATTTGAGGACAAAGCAGAGGATTTATTTCTCTATCATTATCCAGATAAATGTAGTGATGAGGAGGTGGTGTATATGGTGGTGGGTGGGGTGAGGTGGGGAGAAATGATAGAAAAGGAGAGGAATAGAAATATAATATTTTTTGCATATTATCTGAGTGGTGTGTATATTCTGTGGCATAGCTGGGGGATAATTTAATCATCCTGAGTTTACGGAGGGAACACACTCAGTCCCATAGACCTTCTGCTTTGGCAGACAAAAAGCATCTCAGGGTGAAGAGCGATGGCTAACACTTACACAGCACAGACTCCATGCCAGGCGTGGTGCTAAGCGCCTCACATTTATTCACACATCTCATCCTCACATCAACCCTAGCCGGCAGGGACTATTATTACTTCTGTTGTATGGCTGAGGAAACTGAGGCATGGCAAAGTCACGTGATGTGCTCAAGGTCAGCCAGCTAATAAGGATTTGAAGTCAGTCACTTTGACCCCAGAGTCCATGTGCTTAGTCCTGGAGGGGCTGCTTGTGTTGGGGGGACGGAGGGGTCCTGGCACCAGCTCAGGATGTGCATTCTGAATTCTCTTGAAGTCTGTGGTCAGGTTCTGTACAAGCAGAGACATGGCTCCCTCCTGGCCCAACCATTATATGGTCACATGTGTTGCCTGCACCTCACTCCCTCCTAGGACTCTCTCTTTTCCTGAAGTTCCTCATGAGACGTGGTGCCTAGTCTGCCTTAGCAAGAGAACAGAAGAACTTTGGCAAGAGTAGGTGGAGTTAACTTCATTGTCTTCTGTTTCTGGGTCTGGTCCCTCCACCCACTGGATGCCCATGTTCCTGAAGCCCCCTCTCATCCTGCCTCCCCTGACATGCCCGCCTCCATCCTTCCCAAAGTAGCCTCTCCTCTCAGTCCTAAACACCACACAATGCCCTCAAATAAGTCCAATGGACACATCACCAGAGGGAGTAAACAGCACATTCATTTTTTCCCTCAAGCTTCCAATCATCTCAAGCGCAACCCACTCTCCCTTCCACTATCATGTTCATTTTCTTCTTCTTCCAGGAAAAAAATGGACCAGGAGTCAGTCAAGCCAAGAGCTGGTCCAGCTCTGACATTAACCCCGAAACTGTTGACAAGATCACACAGTGTTGTTAGTGTTATGATCAATGACTGTGGCATCAGGCAGATCTGGGTTCAAATCCTGGCTCTGCTGTTTTTGGGCCTGGGGAAAGTGCCTGAATCTCTCCACATCTCTAGTCTTTGTTCTGTACAATGGGGACAATAATTCTGATCTTGTAGTGTTACTAGGAGGACCGAGTAACTACCTGCCTGTGAAGTGGTCAGTACTGCACCTGGCACAGAGAACAAGATTTCAATTATGGTAATTATGATAGCTTTTATTGTAATTGCTCTCCTCCCTGGCCTCAGTTTCCTTGGGGTTAGACTGCTTCATTTCCCAAGGCCCTCCCAGCTCCGACAGCCTCTGACTCATTGGCATCCTTCTTGTTTCAGGTTTTTTATTAGATTTCTACGATTGACTCATCTTTCTCCATCTCTCTCCCTTATCATCACCCTCCAATGAATATGAATCTTCCTTCCCTTTGTACTCAGGCCATTGCCCCATCATCTCTGCCTGGGGTGGGGTGGGGGTCAAATAATCCAAGACGGCCAGCCCCCAAGAGCACCACCACCACTCTGAGTCAAATTCTGTTGGATTTATAAGGCACCGGAGGAGTAGGTAGCCGATATGAATAACCATTACATTGGGGAGGGCTTTTCTTCTCCCTCTGACTGATGACAGCTAAATTACTGCTAAATATAGGCCCTGAATTTGCATGAATCTGCAGCTTGCCACAGCCAGGCTGGGGGTTTTATTGACAGCCAAGGCACTGGAGGCAGGCAGGCACCTGCTCCAATACACCTCTTCCAGAGGAAGCAGAGTCAGGCAGAGCATACCCCTCCCTCACCTCCTCTCTAAGGCATGCACTTTTCTCTCCAAGCCTCCAGACCTACAGGTTCTAAGGGAAAAGTCTGGGCTTTGCTTTAGGATCCCAGATCTGCCATCTAGCTGATCCTGAGCAAATTACTTAACCATTACCCAGCCCTCCCCCAGCCTCAGTTTCCTCAATGGTACAGTAGGATAAGAATAGCACAATTGTGGTGAGCCTAACATAATGTAAACCTGTTGAATCACCATGTTGTGCATCTGAAATCAATGTAACATTGTGTGTCAACTGTACTCAAAACATCAAAATGAAAAACTGTGGAACATTTAGGTGGCTTAGTCGGTTAAACGTCCAACTCTTAATTTCGGCTCAGGTCATGATCTCATAGTTAGTGGGTTCAAGTCCAGCATCAGGCTCTGCACTGACAGCATAGAGCCTCCTTGGGATTCCGTCTCTCTTCTTCATTCTTTGCCCCTTCTCTGCTCTCAAAAATAAAAATAAAAATAAAATAGTGTAGTATGGCAAATCATTATCTCAAATAAAGAGAAGTTTGGAAATAGGCTGTTCCAAGTTTCTATCTCACCATACCTATGTGTTTGCTTCTTTGGTCTTCAGTTACTGTTTCAATATCCCAAGATGGCAGCTGCAGGCAACAAATCATATCACAATCAAATTCAAGGCAGAAAGAAGGGGGCAGCCTTTCTTGTCATCTCCCTTTCTATCAAGGAGTATAATCTTGCATAAAAGCACCCAGGAGACTTCCCCATTACCAGTCATGGCAACAACAACAATAATAATAATGGTGACATTTATGGATTACTTAGTTCATAACAAGAACCTTCTAAATACCTACATGGGCTAACTAAATACTCAAAACAATCCCAATAGGGGCGCCTGCATGGCTCAGTTGGTTAAGCGTCCCACTTGGGCTCAGGTCATGATCTCACAGCTCAGGAGTTTGAGCCCCATGTCAAGCTCTGTGCCAACAGCTCAGGGCCTGGAGCCTGCTTCAGATTCTGTGAATCCCCATCTCTCTGCCCCTCCCCCATTCATGCTCTATCTCTCTCTCCTTCAGAAATAAATAAAACATTAAAAAAATTTTTTTTTAATACGTGCTATTTCTAAGGTGCAGGAGAGTTTAAAAAACTGTGCCCAAAGCTACTTAGCAGATAATTATCAGAGGTAAGATGTGAAGTCAGGGAATTTGTCTATAGAGCCCAAGCTCTATAGGCCATGTTCACTAGTTCAGCTTTAGATTCTGGTGAAATTTGAGAAGCTGAGGATGGAGAAGGGACCTACCTTCCCAAGTGCATTAGACTTGCCTAATACAGAAGGCAAATTGGGGTTCTATAAACTAAGGAAGAAGGCAGACTGGCTTGAGGTAGAAACCTGCCCTAATACCTTATAGGGTTGTTAGGTAGAAGATGGAATGCTGCCCCTATCCTAGTTTGACTGGGCTACCATAATAAAATACCACAGACTTGGAGGGTTACACAACAAATATTTATTTCTCACAGTTCTGGAGGCTGGGAAATCCAAGGTCAAAGTGCCAGCAAGGTAGGTTTCATTTTGAGGCCTCTTCTCTCGGGTGCTGCACACCCGCCATCTTGCTGTGTGCTCACGTGACCTCTCCTTTGTGTGTGCATGTGAGAGAGACAAAGGGAGAGAGGAAGAGAAGTGGTGAGGTAGGAGAAGGAGAGGGGAGGTCTCTAGTATCTCTTCTGACAAGGGCACTAATCCCATCATCGGAGCCCCACCCTCATGGCCTCATCTAACTCTAATCACCTCCCAAAGGCCTCATTCCAAATACCATCGTACAGGGGTTTAAGACTTCAATATTTGACTTTGGACAGGGACACTCTTCAGTCCATAGCAGTCCCTTAGTGCCTTTTTCAAAGTAGGTGTCCAGTAAATGAGAGTTTCCCTCTTTTCCTCATCCAATCCTTGATTCAGTTAGTTGTTTTGAACATGTAGTATGAGACTAACTTTAGGATACTATAATCTAGGTGAGAAGAGAAGAAACAGTTAAGTCACAATTCACAATGGCCTTTGTTTAGGGTCCAAATGCCTGGGCTTGTTCAGAATGTGCCAGATGGAACAGTAGGTCAATCTCCTCTTATGGATCCTGGTGGCCAATATGCTGAACTTCCAGATCTACCCTGGGCTGAGATGCAATGGAGCAGACCTCAGTTAACTTAGAGACAGATTTTTGGACATCCTGGGCAGACCATTTGAGGATAGAAAATCTCAGCTGGCAGAACCAGTTTTGGAAAAAGATGATCCACTAAATGTGGATGAGGCTCAGGCTTAGAGCCTGTGACATCATCAGAAGATATTTAGGGAGGGATTACTGTGAGGGGGAGACAAAGTGGATGGCATCAGGTCCAGCCGGCCGGCCTCCAGTGTCCCAGCTGGCAGAGCTATGGGTGGGCTGATACTCAAGTGAGGACTAGGAAGAGCAATAGCACTGTTGTGAAGTTTGGAGAAAAATATCACCAAAGAAGGAACCCTGGCATTAAGGACCCATGCATGGAGGTGTCAGTTGCCATGTGGAGGAAGCCAGAGTGGGGGTGGAAATGTAGGTGGGCCAGCCGCCTGGAGCTAATGCTGCCATCTGAGCAAGAAAGCCAGAGAGATGACCAACCAGAAGCTGAGTCCAGATCCCTACCAAGAAGAGTGTGGCTGTTGTGGTCATCAAAATGCCAAAGTGTGAAAAGCCATGAAGTAAGGTGCCCCTGCAACATCACTGGAGGAGACAGGTCAGGACAAGTGATGAGGGGGTAGGGTTGCCCAGGCAGCTGCCAGACTGACTGGGTCTGAGTCCCAGCTCTACTCTTATTAACTTGTGATCATAGACAATTAATGAAGGTCCACATATCAGCCCTTTTCTCCCCCCCCCCCTTCCCTGCCTGGCTAATGAAGACAACAATGGTATCTGAGAATTGTAGGAGATATGTGAGCAAAGTGGCCGGAAGTGTCTGGCATACAGTAGGAGGGAAATTGTGGGCTGTGTCTTTTTAAAGTTGATGGCGAGGTGGATGGAGACATGCTGCCTCTGTGCTATGGGCTTTCCTGCTGATGAGAGCAGCTACCCCAGGCTTTCATGATGAAAGACCGGTGCTGGGAACCACGTCACCCTGACAGAAGCTCTTTGAATCCCTTCTTGATGGAAGATGAATCAATGGTCAGCTCCGTCTGGGAGGCAAGTCTCTAATCCCAACTTTCATCTAGTTTTCTGCCATCTCTATGGCCTATTCAGGAGAGGTCTCAGGCCCTCTGTTCTCCAGGACTGCCCCCGAGATGGCTGCTTGGAGGCCCCAGCCTGCCCCACACATGACCTGGACTGACCCTGGGCTTGGAGTCTAGTAGTGTTTCTGCAGGTTCTTGGCAGTCTTTGACCATTCAAGTTCTACCCCTCTCGGTATGCCTGGTCTGTGGCCAGACCTATCCTCCCACTGAGCCCAATGGAAAGAGATTTTGTCCTGGAAACAGCAGTGGGATAGAAATAGTTTTGACTTCTCTCTGCAGAGAAAAAGCAGAGAAATCCCTGTGGGAGATTGGGCTACCTGCCTGCTCTTCTCTGACCAGACCTCTCCATCTAATCCTTCAAGGGACTGAAGGAGCCTGGTTTTGTCTGGGATTTCAACTCCCACTGCCCCCAGAATAAGCTTACTTTGGTTTTCCTCCTGAAATTCCTGGTTTTGAGTCTCTCTCCTCTAGTCCCTACCCTATACTTTTGAAACATCTTTCCCTGCTCATCCTGCCAGAAACGTTAATATCTCTTGGACCCTGAACTAGTGGAATAGGTCTTGTGCCCTCTTAAGCTTGGATTCTGTCACTGTGACTGACATCTACAGTTGTCCTACATCCCTTCTAGCTCCTTACTCTTGTACCTGGATGTATCCGCCATCTTCCCAGCACCACCGGCCACTAGCCAGTCTCTGTTCAGCTGTGAGAGCATGGGGCTAACAAGTTGGAAGCATGGACTGCAGGACCCCATCTCTCATTCCCCTGTGGACTTCAAATTTGGATATAAAATATTGTGAAGGCGTGCATGTCCAAAGCTTTCTTCAAGTGGGTGCATGACTCACCAAAAGGTTATAACTCAGTGATTGAGAGTCCTTTTTAATACCCCTGATACTATGGTACACCTTTGTTATTCATCTTTGTATCAATTGTTCCTAGCCCAGTGCCTGACACATAGTAGATGTTCATTAAATATTCACTGGGTGAGAGAATAAATGATAGTAAATGAACGGGTTAAGAAATGGTGTGTCTAGAACCCATTGAGGAAGGAAAGAGCTTCCTCTGCAAGGCCTTTGTAGATGAAAATGAGTCTCTGCATGATAATTTTAGTGACGGGGAGCTCTCTCATTCATAGGGATAACTCATTACACTGAATTTCCTGAAAAGAGCTAAGTTCTGTACTATTTCAGCTTCTACATTCTGCCCAAACCTTGACCTAGGAGCTGCCCAGGATTCATCCCACCTCTTGGGCCCCTTGAAGGACCACTGGCATCAGAGGTACAGGTATCGCTTTCTCAGCATCTGCCAATGCTAATGAGATTTTTCGTACCCAGCCAGGCTCCTCTGAAGACAAGAGAGGTAATCCCCATTCTCTGGAAAGTGTCAGCTTCAGATGGATCAACCCGTGACAAATCTCTGTTCCCAGAATGGACCATAATACTCTTGTCATCATAGAGTGGCAGGACAAAAGAGAACTGGCCATCTTAATTTACAAACAAGAAAACTGATGCTCAGAGAGGGGAAATGATACTCCATAGGTCACACATCTGGAACAAGAACCCAGTTCCTAAGGCCCCAGCCCTCTGCTCTGCAGTCTCCTTGCTGCAGATCTTAGTCCAACACAAAGGGGTGACCAGAGTCCTGCACCTCCTGGCAGGTTCCATATATATGCTCCTGTTGGGGTTGTTGGATTTTCCTGGATCACTCAGGCTCCAGTCTTCTTGCTTTGATGAAGTGTAGGAGGTCCTGGTGGGCCAACGCTTAACTCTCTGGGCATGTGCTCTGGGCTGTCAACTTCAGACCAGTTTAGCGTAGTGTTTAAGACACGGCCTCTGGAGTCAGACTCTCTGGGGTTTAGTCCTGGTTCTGTCACTTCCTAGCTGTGTGATCTTGTAGATTACTTAACTTGTCTGTGTCTCAGCTTCATCATCTATAAAATGGGATAAAAATGTATCTAATTCACAGGGCTACTTGAAGTTTGAAGGTTAAATGAGGAGGAAGTGTATAACTCAGTGCTAGGTAAGTACTAGCTGTTATGAGTGCTTACACCTGTCCTGATTTCCCTGCACTTGCTGGAGCCAGCTCACTGACACCAAGAACTACTCTTGTAGTGACCTCAGCCAAGTAACGTTCTGTGTCACAAGGAAGGAATGGCATGCCAGAAGGGGACTTTTGCAGACTGCCTGACTCTGAAGAATCCTGGTGTCCAGTGATGCTTCTAACCCATCTGAGGAGGCTGTTTTGCTGGGCAGTATAGTCCAGTGGTTAGAGTCAAAATGAGCTCTGGGACTAACTTCCTTGGTTCCAATTTCAGCCCCCCTGCTTTCTAGACATCAGGCCTTGGACAAGTTACTTTGCTTTACTGTGACTCAATATTATAATCAAAGGGGGATGATAATACCTGCTTCTGAGCACTTTGAGAATCTAATAAAATGGTGCGTGTGAAGGACTGTGTTTGATACGCGGCATATCATTGTGAATAGCGACATTAGCTAATATTTATTGGGCACACAGTTTGTGACAGCATCGTTTTAAGTGCTTTTCGATATGTGAATTCATTATATCTTCATAACAACCCTGTGAAATAGATCCGAGTTTTATCCCCTTTTGCCGGGGGGGGGGGGGGGGAACTAAGGCATGAAGAAGTTAAGCAATTTTCTGTGACTAAGATTTGCAGCCAGGTGTCCTGGCTTCGGCTCTCTTATGCTTAGTTACGACTGGACACCATGAGAGGTGACACACCTGATATTCATGGCTGCAGAACTTTCTGGTTGATATTACAATTTGCAACGTATCTCAAGCAGGTGTGAGACTGCCTGGAGGCATCTTTCTCCAGAAAGCCTGGGTCAGCACAGGGGATATAGATCAGCATGGGGAAGGAGTGGGAGAGAAAGTGACCCCCAGCAGAGACTGACTACTAAATTTACCACGTTAACCATTGACCATGTGCCCAGGTTGGCAGCCCAGAGGCAAGCCAGCTGCTGATGCCACCTACTAGGGAGCACCTGACAAAATCTGCAATCATGACTTGGAGTGGTTTAATTATAACTCTAGCCTGAATTGTTGTTGGGGGAAGGAGTGGGCAATGCAGGGGCCAAGACAGGAGAAAGACAGGGTCTTGGGTACTGTGGCATAGCCTGGATGCCCCTCAACTCCCTAGTCTAGCCTCTGACCCATAGGACACGTATAGATTTCCCTGATCCACATTGAGACTAACTTGGCACATCTTGGGCTCCAATCTATCAACATTCACAACCAATCTGAGATCTTCTGGCCTCTCCTGAAATGAAGTCAATCCATCTTTCTAGTCCTCAGCTTTCTGGGAGCTTGGCCAGCCAAGATCTATATCCTGGCTGCTAAACTCACTCTGAGCAACTCAGAAAACTGCCAGACCACCCTGCATGCCTCTGAGCAAGACCTGGGTCAAGGAAGCAGGTCCCGTCTTCTGCTATTAGTACCAATCCTACAAGATTTCCATGTGTCATGTGCCCGGCACACAATAGATGTTCAATAAATATGTTACTGTTTTGTAGGCTAGAGCTATCCAGGGAATATGCTGAAGATCAGGTCAGATGGCAGGAAGAAAAAATCTCGTCTGAAACAGTGGTGGTTCATGATGAGGGGGTAGTGCTGGGGGTAGAAATCCTTTCCAGTCTGCCAGACACAATGATCCCATCTCTAAGAGACAGCACTCAAAACCCTCAGCACACTCGACCCCGTGGTCCATGCATGTGGTGCTCAGTACTCAGGGGCCCTGCTCAAGTCCCTGGCAGCAAAGTGCTCAGGACAGAAGTGTTCTGAACTCTAAGCAAGCAGGGCTCTGTGCTCCAGACAGCCAGCCATCAACAGTCAAGGCAGAGCACTCAGGACCCCAGAGAATAGCACTGCATGCAGTGTTTGCTGACCTGATGACTCTAGCAAGTAGTACCTGGTTTTCCCGAGGGCAGAGCTCAGCACTCTAGGAAGTGATGCCTGATACTCCAGGTATCATTGTAAATACTCCAGGAGGCTGCGTTCATGCAGGAGGTTGACTCAGGACTCCAGGAGATGGTGCTGGGTATTCCCTGCAGGCTATACTCCACGTGTCAAAGGCAGCTGGTGATGGAGATACGTACCCCAGAAATGGGTTTCTGCCTCCTGGTTGTAAGTTAGGGGTCTGGCTAGAACAGAGCAGCTCCATTTTATACTTGCTGGGAGCCCAGATGCTGAAGCAGATTTTGGATGATGAACCTTAAACAAAAGCCCAATTTTATGCTCTAGACTGTTGGGTTGAGAGAAGATCCATATCTGAAGATTTTCACTTTTCAGGGAATAGATCTTCTCTCCCTTAGAGTTAGGGTGGGGTTGGCCTGCAGTGAAACGGGATGGGCCTTTTTCTTGTAAATTTTTTGTACTGACAAAGACGTACACGATTCCTTTATGGAAGGAATAGTGGAAATGTTCTCAGAAAACATTGTAGATGTTTTGGTATGGCTTATAGAATAGTTAAAGGGGACCAATGATGCATATGCACTGCATTGGGGAGCCACCCCCATGGCTATAAGGAAGCCAGCCTGGGACTTAGCTCCCACTGTCACTGTCTTCTGAGAGTGTGCTTGTAAAAAAGATACCTTACCATGAAGGACTCCTAGGCCACCTCTTGTAGAAGTTAGTTCCATGGTGGAGAAGTTGGTTCAATGGTCACTCCATTCTTTGATAGATCACATCTATTTAGCAGGTGATGGATCTTAGAGAATTCCCAAGGTGGGGATCATTTGGTCAGCAGCCAAGTAGTGCAATTTCTGTTAATAACAAATTTACACCCTTGTTAAAGCATAAATGCACATTTTGCAGGATTCGATCTCCCTCCCATTGGCCGTAAGCTTCTTTCTTGGTGCTCTGAAGAAAGTTCAGCCACATTGTAGGCTCTTCAGTCTTTTTGATTTCTCAGCATGTTCCCTCTCTTAATGGGATCTGAGAAGAAAAGATAGGACAGATTTCTCCAAAGCCTTTCCACCCCCATGGGGTGAGACATGGATAGTACATGCAGGAGGCACAGAATCCCATGATGGTCTGGGGTAGAGGGAGGTCTCCAGTGCTGGTCGTATTTCAAGGGGGATGTGGGTGCTGTTAGTTGGCTGAAGAGAGGTGGCCTTGGGACACCAAGAGTGGCTGTCCAGGGTTCAGCCAAGCACTGCTACAGCAGTGATCTGTATCTGTTGAGCATCTGGCTCACTCTTTTCATTTTGATAGATGATTGCCAAACTCCCCACCAAAGGGCCTGCACCTATTTATATTTCCACCAATAGGTATTACAGTACCTATTTCCCTACCCCATGCTGCCACTGTGTCGTATTGAATTTCTGGTTTGCTCACCTCATTTTAAGTGTGCATTTCTTTAACTGTAAAAGGTGCTTTAAGTATCTTTACAGCATTAGCTATCTGCAGATCTTTTTCTCTGGGTTGTCTGCTTTTTGTTTTGGTTTGGTTTCTGTCCATTTTTTCCCTGTCAGGTTATTTGTCATTTTCTTATTGATCTGTAAGAGCTTTTGATATGTTAAGTAAACCAGGCCTTTGTTTGTCACATGAGTTGCAGATACTTTTCATCCCAGTTTGTTGGTTGACTTCTAAATTGACTTATGGTACTTTTTGAAGTTCTAAAAGTTTAATTTTTCTACTCAAATGGATCAATTCTTTATTTTTTCAGTTCAGAGGTTGTATCTTGCTTAGAAAGGCTGTCTCCACTCTACAGTCATAAAAAAAAGTTTTCCCTGTTCCTTTCTAGTATTTTTATGGGTTTATTTTTTATGTTGGAATTTTCGCTCCATCTGGAATTTGCTTTGACATGAGAAGTGAAGACGAGATCCAGCTTTACTTTTCTCCAGATGGTAAGTTGGTTGTCTTCACACTCCTAGGTGAAGAATCCTTTTTGCCTGATTTGAAACACCATATTCATTACATACCAAATTCCTGTGTGTTTTTGGATTTCTGTCTGGATTCTATTTTCCTTTACTCAACTGGCTTGTCTTAGTACAAACAGTTTTAAGTATTATAGATTTCTATTACGTCTTAATATCTGGCAATATTTGTCATTTTTGTTTATTCTTTCCTTTAAATTTCAGAATGTTCCTGGCTAGTATTGTGTTTGTTTTTCCCTACAGACTTTAAATTGCTTTGTCTGTTCCTCCTCCCCCCCAATCCCTTCCTTGCACCTGATCATTGGATTTCATTGCCTCATGAGTGTGTTTCTTTCCCAAGGAGAGAGCAGATTCTCCTTGGGTCAAGAGACCCTTTGGTTGGAGAGCTCTGTACTCAAGCCTCCCGTAGGGGAAAACAGTGTCATCAGACCTTCTTGCTGGCAGATACCCCCACTCTTCCCCAAATCTGATATTCTCAGGTGCTACAGCGGGATGGGTTTAATGGTTATGGGAGTTTGGAAAACCTTAGAGTAAATAAAGTTAAACAATTTTTTCTTGATCATCCATTTTGCAGATATTAATGGGCACCTGCCCTGTACCAAGTGTTGGGCCCAGAACTAGGAACACCAAGGGGAAGAAATTGGACATAGTCCTGCTGCTCACGGAACATTATGGTCTGGTTCGGGAGGAAGACATTAGTCAAAAACAAATTCCAAATATTCATTTTCTTAGGCTTGCAGTTGTAAGTGCAAAGAAGGGAAGCCCAGCTGAGGAAAGAATGTGTAAGCAGGGTTCTGAGAGCTTTTACCATGCACACTTAGCACAGAGAACTTTCAAAACAGAGTGTTTCCCAACTTTTTGACTATGGGGGTGTATTCAGTTGGCCTTTCTGGACCCTTTCTGTAGGTGTTATTTGGAAAATGTAATCTTTTGCTCCACTCACAGGTCTGTAATCCAGACCTGTCTTGCTGGAGCCAGGTGTCCTTAGAGAAGTTGCTCACCCTCTCTGAGCCTCATTTTTCTCATCTATGAAGTATGTAACATGGTTGCTATATAAATCACCACAAACTTAGGGGCCTAAAACAACAAATACTTATTCTCTTATAGTTCTGGAGGCCAGAAATATGAAATCAAGGTGTGAGCAGAGCTGCAATCCCTCTGAAGGCTCTAGGAGAAGATCCTTCTGTGCCTCTGCCAGCTTCTGGTGGCCCCGGTTTCTTGGCTTATGGCTGCATTGTTCCAACCTCTGCCTTCATCTTCATATGGCCTTCCGCACTGTGTGGGTGTCTTCTGTCCTGTCTCTTATAGGGACACGTGTCATCAGATTTAGGGCCCACTTGCCATCCAGCATGGTCTCATCTCAAGACCCTTAATTCCATCTGCAAAAATCCTTTTTCCAAATAACATCACAATGACCGGTCACAGGACATACCTTTGGGGGGGGGGGGCGGCCACAATTCAACAAACTACAGATGGGTGTCATTGGACTTGTTTCAGAGAATTGTTGTAAGGATTTGACATGACAAGGTCTGTGAAGCTGCTTGTTGCAGAGCAGCGTGGATGTTAAATGTTGGTTTTCTCCCCACTTTTTCTCCAGGTGTCTCTGTCCTCAAGAGGGGTTAGCACTACCAATTCACAACGAAGTGGGATGGGATGAAGGATTTCTTCTCTTAGCCTACCTCCACTGGAGGGGATTTCCTTTTCAACGAGGAGTCAGGGAAGGGAAATCCTCTTTTTTTCAGGGCTTCCCCTTTCTGAGTTCTGGGGCCCTGCAGGAGTCATTTATTATCTTTCCCCCTGGAAGGTCCTGGCCAGCTGCTCCTCTGCAGTCCTGATCACCTCCAACCTTGATCTATTCTTATCCAGACATCTACACTTACCAAGTCTTCTCTCCTTATGCAGTCATCAATGCTGGAGTTTCTGGGAGCTGGGGGGTGGGGGAGCCGGCAAACCCTGTCTGAGCCATTTTCCGCTCCTCTGACAGCTCCCTGGGGACTCCCATCCATCCTCAGAGTGCCTCGATGCTTTTCCTCATCATCTCCTGGCTTTGCGCTGCAAAACAAAGGCGGCTTCTCCGACCTCTTCCCTTTTCTGTCTTGCCTGTTGAAATGTGCTTGTCAAGCAGATGTTGAGGGGCATGAGCTAGATACTGATCAGGGGGAAAGAAACAAGCATGCCAAGAAACAGCTTAAAGGCTCTCATGTCTCTGGGGTGTGTTAATGGCCTTGTCCAGCATTCTGGTACTTCCAGAGGCACTGACTTCTTCAAGCTCCCTGCCTCCACAACTGCAATCCCCATGTTTCTCGGCCACTAGGTCCCTCTGTCCCCTGGCTTTCATCTCCATGCCCTTCTTCCCACTGCTTCCATACCCCTTCGTGATGACAAATCAATGGTAATTGCTTAAGTGCAGCTGTTCAATCCTTGGACTGCTGAGAGGGAACTTAATGTCCAAGAAGTCCCCAAGGAACCACATGCTGCTTGAATTATGTAAAGGTGAGCAGAGAAGGGTGAATTTCATATGCAGAAATCTTTTTTGGCATTAAAGTTTCATGGGAAAAACTGAACCCTTGGGCTCATATTTCTGGTCAATGCTTATCTTCTTTCATTCAGCACACACTTATTGGGCTCTTATTATGTATAGGGCCACAGTCTAGGTGCTATAGAATAAAGTGATTAATCAGTCTCAGATCTTACCTGCAGGTTCCCTTACCCCACAGACATACACTTGGAGCCAACAAGCTACTCTGAGATAAAACTATACCCCAGTGGGCATGATATCATCTGTCCATCCATCCATCCATCCATCCATCTACCCATTATTCAGCAAATATTAATTGAGTGCCTGCTATGATCCAGGTTATGTAATGGGCATTGGAAGCACTGATACCAGGTGAGAAATCTGTTGGAAGGCAGGAGTGATGAAGGTTTTTAAGGATGGTCCTTAAAGCTGGATCTTGAAGGACAAGCACAATTTGGCAGAATGCTTGCGTGCATGCATGCAAATACAAGCAATGTTGAGTTTCCTCTCCCAGTCCTTCTCTTCCCAGAATTTATGTGCATTCCCAAAGCTTATGTTCACTCCCAAGGTCAATTCCAGGTCCCTTAGGAAGGTCAGCCCCACAGGCTTTTCTTTCCCAGGGCTATTCTTTTTCTCTGCCTCACCTTGACCCCAACATGTTATCAACCTCTTATTCTTGATTTCCATAAGAGTCACCAACACAAAGCATTTGTGTGTAGGTAGTAGTGTGTCCCTCAGCCTTTTATGGCTTGTCCCACCTCCAGGCCAATTTGTAAATCTAAAGAGAGGTGGCTCTGTTAAACAGAGTCTCTTTACCTTCATCCTCATGTGGATCTCAGCAGGAAGAGAGCAGTATGGACATTCATTTCCCATTGATATAATTTAGGAATCCTACTACTGGATATTTACCCAAAGAAAACAAAAATATGAATTTGAAGAGATAAATGCACTCCTATGTTTATAGCAGTATTATTTATAATAGCCAAGATAGAGAAGCAACCCAAGTGTCTGTCAATAGATGAATGGATAAAGAAGAAGTGGTGTAAATATACAACAGAATATTACACAGCCATAAAATAGAATGAAATCTTGCCATTTCAACAACATGGGTAGACAGAGAAAAATAAGTAAGTCAGACAGAGAAAAATAAATACCATATAATTTTACTTATATGCAGAATCTAAAATACAAAACAAATGAACAAACAAAGAAATAAATAAACTAAAAACAGACTCTTAAATACAGAGAACAAACTCGTGGTTGCTAGGGAGATATGGGTAAGAGGGTGGGTGAAATCGATAAAGGCGATTAAGAGGTACTAACTTCCGGTTATAAAATAAATAAGTCACATAGATGAAAAGTACAGCATGGGGGATATTACAGCATAGTAATAACATATAGTGACAGATGATGAGTGCATTTATCATGGTGAGCACTGAGTAATGTATAGAGTTGTTGAATCAGTATGTTGTGTGCCTGAAATGAATATAAGAAACTAATATAACATCGTATGTTAATTATACTTCAATAAAAAAAATGTAAGCCCCATCAGGGTGGGGAGTTTGCCTATCTGGCTCACTGCTAATATTCCCAGGACCTAGATTAGGGCCTGGAAAAGTGCTTGGCATATGGTTGGGTCTCAAGATGCATATGTTGAATTTGTTGAATGAATTATGCCATGTTCCAATCCCCTTAAAACATTTAAACTGGAAACAAAGGGGTGGGGCATAACTGAGCAGCAGCAATGGCTGTGGCATAAAGCTCTTAAATGTTATCCCATCATGTTTAAAAGAAAACCCAAAGTTCTCCACATGACCTAAAGGCTCCCTTTGATGCACAGTTCTCTGGCCACACTGGCTTTCTTACAGCTCTGTTGGTCACGCCAAGCACACTGCTGCTCTAGGACCTGTTGCAGAGACTGTTCCTCTGCCCAAACCGCACTTCTCACTGCCAGCCCACAAGGCTTATCCTTCACCTCCTTCAGGTTTTGTTCAAATGTCACCTCCTGTCTATTTTCCTCATTATGCATATGATTGCCTGCCATTATCTTAAACATTATTTGATTGTCTCTTTCCTTTAAGAATGGTAGTTCCAGAAGGGTGGGGGTTTTGTCTGGTTTTGTTCACGACTATATTCTCAGTGCCTAGAGCCATGCCTGGCATACAGAAGACACTGCATAAATACTTGCTGTTGAATGAATGAATGCTAGTGAATGAACATGGACCCCACCACAAAGCTACTGATGGGGGTGGGACTTAGCAGAGGCCTGGAAGAGAAGTCACAGAGGTCATTATTGGAATGAGAAGGAGACAGTGTAAACAAGAAGCCCGACAACTAGATCAAACCTTATAAAAGCAGATCAATTATACCATAAGGATGGTATAATTATATGGATCAATTATACCATAAAGATGTCAAGGATGGTGGCAAGGTATAGAAGCCTCCAGGGATTCCCGTAGTACCCTTGTGTAGATGCAGCCTTGTACAGAGGATGCTATATGGTGAGTAGAATGCAGGCTGGATTTCAGCTGATATGCACCCTTCCATGGGTGCAGGGCACGTCTTGCCTGACCCTCCCTGATAGTCTCAGGCCTTTGAGTGCCCACCACGGCACTTCTCTGTTGCTGAGTTTGGGGGAAAAACATAACAACCACCCTGAGTTCTGGTGTGGTGAAGAGACTTGCCTGAAGTCACAGTCAGCTAAAGGACTGGGATTTGAGCTCCTTCCAATAGGATGACTTGGTGTGTGGGCTTGTGTCACCTTCTTGCTACTCAAAGTGTGGCCTGAGGACCAGCTGTGTATTGGCATCACGTGAGAGTTTAAAAGAAGCGTAGAGTTACAGGCTCTTCCCAGACGTTTAGAGTCAGAATCTGCATTTTGACAGGATCCCCAGCAAATTTTTGTACACATCAAAGTTTGGGAAATACTATACTCCACTGCTCCCAGATTTCATGCTCTTTTATTATTTTTCATCCAACTTGAGGCTGGGCCACCTCTACTTTGTCTACCTGGCCTGCCACCAAATGTTGTCTACAAGGCCAGGAGTTTGGGGGCTTTAAAACAGCACTGGACATCTAGTTGTATTTCAATGGCTGTGTGATGTTGGAAAACTCTTTTGTTCCTGAGAGTATGGGTTTACCCATCTGGGGAAAAGAAAAGGAATAATGATCCAGCAGTTTTGTGAGGCTCAAATAACATGATGGATATGAAAGTGCCTTGTCAATTATAAAATTCTGTCCAAATGCAAAAGATTATTGCTCCCACATAGTGTAACATGAAGGCCTCTGACAGAGACCACTTATCTCTAGAATGCTACTTCAACAAATTAGTAGGAGGGGAAAATGAATGGTCTGGGGTCTGTAGACTCCAACTAGAAGACTGGAAGAGACACAGGAATCCACAAATCCAAATTCATGTAGCCTACAGGGGTAATTAGCTGACATCCGAGGATTTCAAACAGGCCTTCGATCCAGTCTAGGGAAATTTTGAAGGAGAGAGGCAGGTAAAGGTTTGGTAGGGCATTTTCCAGAGAGACCTGTAGGGGTGCAATGTGTGGTACATTAGGGAGGAGAGGAAGGCTCCTGCAGACAAACAGCCTGCTCACCACTGGGGCTGGGAATGCCTTGTTCCTTTCATGCCCAACCACAGCTTGGCTATCAAACTTTTCATGCTGCATCCAGATGTTCTATGCCGTGTAGAAGTGGTTAGTAGCACTGAAGCCACTTGGCTGCTCATGAGCTGGGAGAATGCCATTTGTTAGTAAAAATGTGCCTCAGACCATGGTGGTGTTCCTGGGAATTCAACAGAGACCCTTGAGAGAGATGACTGGCTGGGTTCTACTGACATCACTGCCCACCTCTGTCACAAGACTGGACACAAGTAAGTGCTCAGTAAATTCTCGAGAATGAAGAAAGAAAGAAAGAAAGAAATAAAGAAAGAAAGAAAAGAGAGAAAGAAAGAAAGAAAGAAAGAAAGAAAGAGGAAGGAAGGAAGGAAGGAAGGAAGGAAGGAAGAAAGGAAGGAAGGGAGAAAAACTTTCTTTAGGAAGCTTTCTCTCTCACAATAAGACCTACCCTAACCATCCTGTTTTAAATTTAAGCTTGCCCACCTCTTTTATTCTCAATCCCCTTTATCCTGCCCCACTTTTTTTATTTTGACCATAGCACTCAGTCTTTCTTAAAATATTTATAATTTACTTATCTATTGTTTACTCTCAGTTACCCAACACCCAGAATGATTATCCCTTTGAATCCATTGATACATCCCTAAAATAGTGCTTGGCATGTAGTAAATGTTCAACAAATATTTGTTGAATCAGACTGAGTCAAACAAATTAGAGACAGCAACAGTATCAGACTTAAGTTCTTGTCTGTTTCTGCCACCGAATCATTGTGTGACCAAGGTGCATGCCTTTGCCTTTCTGTGCCTCAGTTTCCCCATCTGTATAACGAAGAGGCTGCATCTATCTCTAAGGGCACTTTCAGCTCTAATTCTGTGGCTCTTCCTTTGTGATGGTTGCCTTTCAGGGTGGCTTTGGAAGACTGTTTGCATGAAGTGGAGAAGAGAGTCCTGCAAAGGAAATGAACAGGCCTGGCTGCGCATTCTCACCCTGACACTTCATAAGTCCTGAGACTTGGGGTGAGACATTTGACTTCTATTCCATATATGACACTCCCAGCACAGTTCCTGGCATGTCTTAGGAACTGACTAAATGTTAGCTTCTTCCTTCTTCTCCCCATCTGGACCTGGATATCTTGCTGCCAAATGAGCCTCAGCCTACACAATCACGTAATGATGGGCTGAAAGAACTTTGCAAACTGTAAAGTGTTCCTCTAATGTAAAGGGTTATTATGGTTATGCACATATCCAATCTCTGGCTTCCCTCCACATAGATCAGATTGAAACCATGGCTGCTATTTATACCAAAACTATCTCATGATTCACTGGCCTCACTGCTTGTCAAAAATGTTGCACCTGACGAGACCAAATTCACATTGGGTTTATCAAAGTCTAATTAAAACTTGATCATCGTGTCTAACATGTTGCCTTATTATTTTGGCTTAATTAGGGTGATGAGAGGAGGCTGAAAGCAGCAATTCCAACAGTGCCGTGATACAACATCTGGAGAGGAATGGGGCTTAGCCAGATGAGCAATTAAGTTGAACTATACACATAGGGAGGATCCTTGCATCTGACAGCTGTCTGGCCAGCCCCTCTTCGATCCAGGGTTTGCGAAAGCCAAACCCATGTGCTCTTCTTCACCTTTCGAAGTATCAGGAACTGGCCACACCCTTCAGAATGCTTGGTGGCAAAGCCACCATTGTGGGGAAAATCCTGCTGTCATGGTTTTTAGTCACTGGGTGTAGGGAAGATGGAGCATCTGGTAGTAAGAAGAAACTAATTCTCCACTTGGTCTTGGATTTGGTCATCTGTGGTCATCATGCTGCTGTGAATCATGCCAGGAAAACTCAGTCCTCTTTAAAATGTCATCACTTATCTCTTCGGTTATGAATAACCTGAAATTGAGTACTTCTGCTTCTGTTCCCAGGAATATGCAGGATGCAAGGGATAAAATGTTCAAACAACCTTCAAAACTCTCACTAATACAAAAGTTGCAAACTGATCTATTAGGCTTCTTGTAACAGTCAGGTTAGGATAGCTGCTATAACAAATAGACCCTGTAGTAGGAAGACTCAGAAATAACATCCAGTGATCCCTGTACCTGGCTTTCATAATCTTGTGTAATTTCCTCCCTTTGAGTGTGGGCTAGACCTAGTGACTTGATTCTAATGAACAAAAAGCAGCAAAAAGATGGGATGTCACTTCTGAGGTTAGGTTATAAAAAATGGTGATATCTGTCTCGCTCACTCTCTCTGACTCTTCTGGCTTACTTGCTGTGATTAAGCAAGCTGCCGTGTTGTGAGCTGCCCCATGGAGAGGTCCATATAGCCAGGAACTGAGAGCTGTCTCTGGCCAACAGCCCATGAGGAAATAAATCTTGCCAACAATCACATGAGTGAGCTTAGGAGCAGGTACTTTCTTCCCCAGTTGAGGTTGTGATGATGATAGCACTGGATGACATCTTAATTTCAGGCTGAAAAGGACTTTGAAGTAGAGGACACAGCTAAGCTGCATCTAGATTTCTGACCCACAGAAATTTTGAGATAATCAATGGTGTTGTTTTGAGCCACTATAAGTTGGGGCAATTTGTTACACAGCAATAAATGATTAATACAGACCCTGATATGTGTAGTGGTTCAAATACAATAGAAACTTATCTCTAGTACTTGTAACCATGCTTATAAAGACTGTCATTTTCAATATTTTCACTGGCCTCAAAGATTATCTTGAGATTGTCTCCATTTCAGCCAGTTGGAAGGGAGTAAGAGCATGATTGGGCATATGCAGGAATTTTTTTTAAGCTATTAAAAATTTTTAAAAATTATTTAAATTTTTAAAAATATACATAACATAAACTTTACCAAGCTAACCATTTTCAGTGTAGAGTTCAGTGACATTAAATACATTCACATCATTGTGCAACCATCACTAATCATTCTCCACTTACGTACAACACGTCTACATGTCAAAATAATACCAAACCATTATTACAATGCAAACACTAGTAACTCAAGGACAAACTAACCCAAAGCCCCACATGATTATACTGGCTCCATAGTTCCTTATGGGTATGTGCTTAATTTTAGAATCTAGGACTTTTAAGAGAAAGCTCTAAAAAGGTACCTGGTTTAAAAGGTAGCTGCTTCTCTGAGAAACTTTGCAAAATGTATTCTAGACATGTTATATCGCCTTATCAATTTTTGCGCCCTGCATACTTTGAAATGTTTTTTTTTAATTGCTTGTGACATTTGCTAGAACCCAAGATTCTGTTCTCTAAGGCCTCTCCTCTCCTGAAGGCAGCTTTTTTCATCACTGTCTCATCACATCAAAGATGCCTGAAGTGGAATTGATGGCCCTATACTATATGGCATCTTCTCTTTCCAGCTTGATGACAGCAGCTTCTGAGACAGGGGTCTCTGGGGAAGCCCTGGTCACCCTAGAGAGGGTTTTTTATTATTGCCAAAAGCAAAGTGCCCTTTTGGACCCATTTGAATCTTGCATTGCCTGAGATATGGCTAGCATGATTCATCCATTCCTTAAATCGCTTGTTTCCAGTACCTTCTAGAAGTGTGTTTTCATGAGAAAGTATCTATTGATGAAAGAAAGCAGAAAGAGCAGGAACTCTGTAATCTTTTGCAGTTTCTCTTCAAGCCACATATTAGAGTTTGGGGTGAGTGGCTCTGCAAATTCTCTGTCTGTGAAAAGTTCATTCTAAGGCCCACTGTCTTAGAAATTGCCAAATAGACTGAAATTTCCATTTCTATGTGAATAGCTGGCATTTGGAGCAGTTTTAGGTATTCCAGTTCTACTTATCTGACTTTGGGCTGTGCCAAGGTGATATCTGAGCAACTGTTCTTTTGGAATATATTGGATCATGGTGCTTGGCTGGGTGAAGTGAGTCTGGAACCCACTGGACACCTTCCTGGGGCCAGAATCCCTGTCCTCAAGGGGTTCACAATCTAGGGAGAGAGACACAACTTCAATATGACACCATGCAGTGATAATAGGTAGAAGTATGCAGGGGTTGCTGTGGTGGCAGGGGATGGGAGATCACCTAATTCGTTCTGAGGGGAAGCCAGAGAAACTGAGTAGGAGTTATCCAGAAAGAGCAGAAGGGTAAACCATCTAAGGAAGAAAAGTCAACATGAGTACATGAGTAAAGTGAGAGATATGAGAATGTGGTATGTCCTTGGAATGCAAGTAGTGGGGGAAGGCAATATAATGGTGGCAATCATCAACTTTGAAGTCCGGAAGACCCATGTGCAAATCCTACACCTACCAATTTATGCTGTAGGATCATGCACATGTTATTAAATTTCTTTTGCTTCCATTTTTTCACCTGTAAGATGGAGTAATGAACAAAATCCACCACATTAGGGGGGTTGAGAAGTGAAGAGAAATGTGTGTAGCATTGCAAATGGACCATATAAAAAGCTGCATAAATGCTATTGTCTAGTAGGTAAGTATAAATGTGAATTTGGCCTTAGGAGGTAGATCTATGTTAGAGAGGTAGTCTAGGAAATTATCAACATAAAGATGGCCACAGGCATAAAAGGGGGTGAAACTGTCAATTAGCTTTTGCTGCATAGCAAATCACCCCAAAACTTAATAGCTTAAAACAACCATGTGTAACAGTTCCAGAGTTTGTAAGTTCTGTGATCTGGGTCAGGCTCAGCTGATCTCAGATGTGCTTGTTCATATGTCTATGATCAGCTGGGAAATTGGCCGAGGTTGGCTGGTTTTAGATGGCCTCACTCACCAGTTGTTTGGTTGGTGACTGGCTGAGGCAGCTGGGCCATAGGACTCTCATTGTCCAGGAGGGTAGCCCAGGTCTGCTCACGTGACAGTGAGACCCAGGCTCGGAACTGGCACAATATTGGTTTACCATATTCTTTTGGTCAAAAAATCAAGGCCTGCCTAGGTTCAAGAAGTAGAGAAATCGACTCCATCTCTTCATAGGAGGAATTGCAAAGTTATATAAAAAAGAGTACAAATATAAGGAAGGATAGATCATTGGTACCATTTTTTTGCAAATAATCTGTCACAGAATGCATCCAAGATTAAGGTATAGAAGAAAAGGAAAATAAATCCCAGCACATAACTCTGTCATTCAAGGTCAAGAAGAGGCAGACTGGACGGACAGGACAATAGCCCAAGAGGTCATGGGAAAATGAGGAGAGTGTGGTTCAAAAAGCCAAAGGGGGAGAGAGAGTTCTAGATGTGAGATGTGGTGAACAGCATCAAGGCTTGTGAGAATCTAAGAAACACAGTGACTGAAAGGTGACCATTGGAATTCCATATGGAGGTCATTGGTGACAATGGTGAAGATCAGTTCATGATGAAAGTAAGACTTCCATGGTTTATGAAGAGAGTGGGCATTGAGAATTGGAGACAAAACCAGTGTTGACAACATTTTCAAAAAGTTTTAATGAGAAGGAAGAAGAGAAATCTGGTAATAACTAGTTAAGAATAGAGAGAAGAATAGATTCTCTAAAAAATTTAAGATGGGGAAGCCCTGAGCAAGTTTCAATGCCATTGGGAAGGAGCAGGTAAAGGTTGAACAATATAGAGAAGAATGGGGATAAATAAAGAAGATTCCTGAAAAGTAAAAGGTAAAAAGAGCCAGCTGAATAATTACTTTTAGATTCAGGAAGAAACATGTAACTGGAGAGGGATAAGAAATGATAGTTTTAGATTCAATAAAGGTTGATGGGAGAAGGCTGAGGCAGTTCTCCATTCTGATGCCTTGTATATTCTCTGTGAAGAGTAGAAGGGACTTCATCTGCTCAGAGAGATGGGGAAGTAGGGTTTAAGAAATGGTTAAAATCTGAAATAGCCACCATGGAGAATGAGAGAGAGCTGACAAGGGAAATAGAGAAGGATTGCCAGGCAGCACTGAGGGTCCATTTGGAGTTGGGGACCATAAATTCAGAGTGGCACCAGTGATTTACAGTGACACTGATCTGTGTGGATTTCCAGCAGTTCTTAGCAACCAGAGACAGGCAATAACTGGATTCATCCAAGTTGGTGTTTTGCCAGAAGTTGAATTGGGGGAAGAGTGGGGCAAGGGTATTTGGTAAGAGAGAGGCTGAAGTGATGAGAAATGGGATCTAGGCTGGATAGGAAAGGAAGGAAAGACAGGAGGGGGCTGATATACAAATAGAAATGAATGCTGATGTCATGGGCCAGCAAGGTAACATCTCAAGTTCATCTTTAAGGAGTGCCTTTCAGTTTGCTAATCAAGCACTCCACATCCCAATTACCTTAACAACTCACAACCTGAGAAGAGCTGGAAAGGGCAGGTGCTCAGTAGAAGCGGTATAGTGGGCCTCCATATCTGTCCCTTCCACAGGCTCTCAGTAAGTGAAACCAGTTCCCATTCAATCGCTTAAGACAAAATCTTAGGAGTCATCTTTGAGAAACCCATTTCTCTCACTCTCTGTCACTGAATCCATCTCCAAATCCTATTGGTTCCAGTTCCCAATAAATCCTCAAGTCTGTTTACTTTTCTCCATTTACATTGCCAGCACCTTGGTCCAAGCCACCATGATTTCTCCTCAGAAATAACCTCTCTCCTGGTCTCTTTGCATCATTCTCTGCTCCCTCAAACTCACTCTTCACACAGTAGCCAGGCTGGTCTTTCAGGAATGTAATTCATATCATGTATAGCCATTCCTTTGCTTCCAAGACTTCCTATCACTCTTAAAATTAAATAAAATTCCTTACCATTGAGTTGAGGCTGAGTTCATGTGAAAAGTTCCTAGGATGGGAGTGAGTGGAGCAAACACAAGAGTACCAGAATGCCAGTGTGGGTTAGGGAGGAAGGAGTGAGGGAATGAGGGATTTTCAGTGAGGCAGGAGGGTCAGGCAGAGGCTGGACCACTGGGGCCCTGGAGGCACTGGTGGCAAGAAGTTGGGGAGAGTCACGTTTTGAAAAGACCCCTCTGGCTGCAGAGTAGAGACCAGACAGACAGAAAGCAAGAGCGACTGCAGTTAAACTGGTTACGAGGACATTATATTCACGCAAGAGTTGATGGCAGTTTGTGCCAGCTGGTATTGGAGATGGAGAAAAATGACTTTGAGCGGCACTTTAGGAGATAAAGTGAAAGGCTTGCAACACCCATTCTACATCTTGCTCCTCTGCTTGCTGGTTAATCCTTACTCATTATTCTGAGGTCGACTTCCACCTTCTCAGGGAATCTTTCCGTGATATTCCAGATGAGGTCATACACAAGCCCAATAAATGTCTGTGAAACTGACATGACAGAAAATAGTCTTACAAAGATAAAGAGACTTGAGCATGAATATGGATAAGAGCAAAGCTCTTGTAAGGAGAGAGTGAAGATATCAAATTGAAGAAGTAATCAGCAGTGAGATTCCTAAAATGGAGAGGGCCATGGAATCTGGAACCCAGATGGGGGTTCAGCCTTGAATCAGAGGAAACATCTAGCCTTGCACTCCACTGGGCTAGGATTACCCTCGAAACAGGTTCCATGCTGGTGACTAGACCCCTGGTTCCTAGTTCTTTCTGATTTGAAGCCCCTCTTTGAACTTCAAAATAGTTCCTAATCTGCCAGGTGTAGCTATACTTTTAATATCCATTGATTTACCCCAAAACCCAAGAGCACACTGTATGCAATGCATGTCAGCTAACTTAACAATAAATTATATTTTAGAAAAAGAAAAATACATAATGGCAAGAAACTCCATGAGTTCAGAAAAGCTTTTAGATGAATATTCTTTTTATTAACCACAGCTTTATCCACTCTCCTTTAAAGCAGCATATATATGTGTGAAATAATTTTTTTTCCTAGAAAATGCCTCATGCAGTAAAACTTTGCAAATCAGGATGCTCTCTGCCCCAGGATCCTGTCTACAGGATCCTGTCAGGATCTAGTCTAGACCATTGACAAATGGCAGCTCATACCATCTGTAACTGTCTGTCTTCCTCCTAGACTAGGAGATCCTCAGACAGAAAAGTTGTGCCTTTCAATATTCCCAGCACCTAATATAGGACATGAAACAAAATGGTTTTTAAAAATTCTGGTTGAATGAATGAAAATAGAATTATTTACATGATGATTTAATCATTATTTAAAGAGAGAAGCCCAGATAGTCTCACATTCAATTTCTTGAAAAAAAAAAAAAACTGATTTTTTTTTTCCTCCTAGTGATTAAGATAATTCAAATTCAGCCCATTTCCTTTAGGTCCTCATTTTGGATTCCTGTCTATTTAAGCTGAGCCTGCCCTGGCTCAGGTTCATTTTTCTGTTTCTAGACAGTCTTCGGCAATGCATCATCTTAGTAAAGTGCCTGGCTCATTCCACGGAGTAAAATGTACTAAACGTGCAGGCACATCCTGTCCTTCAGATGTTCCGGCTCAAAACTCAAATTTCTGCATTTGCACATGCTTATTTGGCTAAATGTATCTTGTAGGATTAGTTTAAGCCACTGCATGCAGCTGACTTCTTATTTTGAACATTAATGTACAAATCTGAAGGGAGGAATCACCTGGCCTTACATCAACGAAATAAAAAAGCATTTCGTCCCCTGGCACTTTAATTGGATCCTTTTGATGGGAGAGGCCAGCGGAGACACCAAATCCCAAGATGTGATTCTTTAACTTCAAGCTGTCCTTGGAATAATGGAAAGAAAGCTGACTGTGTGAGCTTTTGGGGGCACTACTCACTAGGAACAAATTGACAAATGGATTTGAAAGTTCAATGGGAGAGTCAGCTGTCATTTCACAGATGGCCCAATGTTACCATTGAGTAAGTGTGGTTCTTTCAGCTACCAATCTGAAGTGGTGAAAATGTCCCACACAGGCTGTAGAAAATGAGAGTTATTGCTTGGAATATGGGAAAGGCTGAATGGTGGTCTGGAAATAGATAGAATGTGCACACACACACACACACACACACACACACACCATACACACATGTGTCCACATACACAGACACTATAGGCCATTAATGTTGACCCCTGCTCTGATTGGCTAACTCCCCTGTATCCTTAGCCTCTTTTCCCAACATCCTGTCCAACTTAGGCTTTGTAAAAATATGACTGATGCCTGAGGATATACCCTGCTCCGCTCAGACACACACATGCCTTGCTGCCACTGCTGGCCTGGCCACTTCTGGCCCCATTCACTGAAGACTTAGCTCCTGACTCTTCATCTTCCTCTGTGTCCTAGTTGCTGAGTACCTTAAGGTACATTTAAATGACTCATCGGATACCCCATTGTTAGGGGCTAAATTGTGTTCCTCCTCCAAGTTCCTATGTTGAAGTCCTGAGTGTCAGTAACTCAGAATGTGACTGTATTTGGAGATTTTTAAAGAAAAAATATATTCTTGACACTTGTTGAAGAATGCTAAGGCAGACTGTCTTCAGGGGGACTATTTTGCTAGGTGTAGGGAGTGCCACACTGGGGTTTTGCAGTAAGGGAGAGAGATCAAGCTCAACTCCTAATACAACAAGGAAAAGTGGAGGTCCTATAGCTGAGAAGCAGGGTGGGTGGGGGTAAGTCTGTGGATAGAAAGTCACTAAGGTGGAGCCACAGGGGCAACGGGGGGATTCTGGCTAAATAACTAAAGGGATTCTCACTGGAGGCAGGGCAGAGTAATCAGACATCACCTGGAGGTGCTAGAGGATGAACAATTGGATTAGTTAGTGAGGGTGATCAGACATTGAAGGTGGGGCATTATATTAGAGTGACTTAACAGGATTCTTGCTAAAATTGGGCAATGTAGAGATGAGCGTGGAAGCCCCAAAGTAAGGACCTTTTTGAGAAGAGAGGTCAGAAGAGTAGAGTTTGGTCAAAGGAGAATCTTTGTCAAGATAGGGCCTTGAACAAGGTTAGTAAGGTAAAATGGGTAAGCCCTGGTTCAACACATCTGGTGTGCTTATGAGAAGAGGAGATTAGGGCACACATAAACCCAAAGATTGGGGGACGATTGTATGAGGGCACAGTGAGGAAGCAGCCATCTTCAAGCTAAGGAGGGAGGCCTTAGAAGAAACCAAATGTGCTGACACCCTGATCTGGGACTTTGAGCCTCCAGAACGCTGACAAAATAAATTCCTGTTAGGAAAATAAATTCCACCTCCCAGTCTGGATGGTGTGTGATGGCTGCCCTAGCAAACTAATACACCCACCTTTGGGTTTTGTACTTCCTCATCCTCCAATGACACTTGCTTCCATTCCACAACTGATGCCCAAAACGTCCCCCTGGACGCTAAAATATCCGCCCCAAATGGTACTGCTACCTCCAGAATGATAATTCCAGCACCCTGCCTTCTGACTGCACCCTATCCCCATATTTACTTTCTCAAGTGCTATTCATTCTAAAACCCAATGGTTGATTCTTACCTCCTCCGACACATGTATACTTTCCCTCCATCCATCAGTTCCCTTTAGTCGTCACTTACCTTCTTTTATCACTGAGACTTTGTGGTCTATTGCTATAACCACCCCCTTGTAAAGAGCCTCACTTCCTTTCTATTTTCTTCATTTACAATACTCTTGTGAAAAAATTCCAGCTACAGGTGATCTTGGCCATTTGTATTCTCCATGTCTGCATCTAAGCAGGTTAAATACCTCACACATCTGTGCTGACCATCTTCTCTTTGTTTCATTTTTAAATTTACCCCTTTCTTCACTGAGACTCACAATAAGAAATATCCTAGTGATACCACATGAAAATCACCCTGCCTTAAGGAGGAACTTCACCAGTAGCCAGCAATCCTATGGTTCTCCTGATACCTCAGTTCCCACTAAGAAACCTAATTCATGCTTTTCTTCTTGCAAACCTCCCATGCCTATTCTCTCAGCTTGTTCAAAGCAAAGTTTCTAGAAAGAGATGACCACATATACTTTATATTTGCTCAATTCCTAGTTATTCTTTTTCTCATTGCGGTCTGGATTCAGCTACCACTGCTCCAAGTGTAATTGATTTTGGCAGGGTTACCAGCAACCTCCTTGTTACTAAATCCTGCACTTTAATGCTTCATTTTACTCTTGACCTCTGGGCTTCATTTAACACAGTTGATTATTCCCTTCTCAACACACTCTCCATGACATCACTTTCTTCCATTTTCTCCCTTTCTCCTCTGGCTACTTCTAAAGTTTCCCCTTCTCTGATCAATTGCTGTGTGTCAGACTTCTGTATTGTCTTCTCTGTGTTCCCCAGGTCTCACCTTGGGACCTTTGCTCTCTCCTCATGCTCTCAACCATTTCTAGAGCTTTCAGTGGCATCCCAGGCTGCTGACTCTTTAATTCAACCCCCCACAGCAAACCTTCATGCATGCATAGCTGACAACCTTGGATTTAACATGTCCCAATGTCTGCAGGATCCTCCTCCTCTCCACGTCCCAACCTTCCCTAGTTTCGCGCACCTTTGCAAATGGTGCCACCTTCTACTCAACCTCCTTGCTTGGAAACCTGGATGCCATCCTTCTTTCTCCCTCTCTTTCCATCCCTCCCCCCATGTCCAATCCTTTATCAAGTCCAGTTCTTTCCATCTCCTGAACATAGCTGGAAACAACAGACTCTCCCTTCTCTGATGTGGCTGACTTTTAGTCCAGTGACTTTCAAATTTCTTATCCAGACAACTGCACAGGACTCTTCTGGCTACTGTGGATTGGCTCTTGGCTTTGATTTATTCCCCACCCAGCAGCAAGGGTAGTCTTTTAAAAAATACAAATTGGACCATGATGTTTCCCTGCTAAAACGTCCAGTAGTTTTCCACTACGCTTTAGAGAAAATGAACACCACTTATCCTGGCTTAACCAGGCATACATGATGTGCACGTGTCTAACTCAGTGATGTTCTCATTCCATTCTTTTCCAAACAGCTCTGTTCCAGTCTCCATGGACCTTTCACCTTCTCAACAGAACAATCATGTTGTTATAGTCAGGCTTTACAGATGCTGTTCTATCTACCTTGGCTATACTTCTGCCCCACCATGCATGACTGACTCCTTCTTACTTCATGTCTTATTTAGTAATTAAAAAAATAGTTCTTATTTTTAAAATAAAATGTAACGTATATTGAAATAAACAAATACAAGCTGTGTAGTTTTGACAAATGAATACATCTATGTTACCCACATCCCTATCAAGAAAGTTCCCTCATATCTTCTCCCAGTTGATTCCCACCCTCAACCCAAAGGCAAACACCTGTTCTGATTTTTTTCATCATTGGTTTTGTCTATTTTAAAATTTCATATACATGGGCTAGTATAACATGAAAATTTTTGTGTCTGGCTTCTTTTGCTCACTATAGTATCTATGATCGTTATCCATATCGTGTGTATCAGTGGCATACCCTTATATTGCTGATTAATGTTCCATTATACTATACCACAATTTTTAAAGCCCATTCTCATACTGTTGTACATTTGGGTTATTTTTGGAATAACTTTAGGAATAAAGTTGCCGATAACAACTCTTTGATTGGACATTTGTTTTTATTTCTCTTGATAAATATCCAGAACTGGAATTAGTGGCTCACAGAGTAGTTGTAGGTAGTTTTTTTTTTTTTTAACTTTATAAGAAATGTCCAGAACTACTTCCAAAGTAGATGTACTATTTTATAACCCCACTAGCAATGTAGGAGTGTTCTGGTGGCTCCACCTGCTTCTTAATATTTTGTTGTCAATCCTTTGAATTTCTGCTCTTCTAATGAGTATGTTGCAGCATGCATCAGATATTAGACATTTGTTTTTGTCCTACAGGTCCCTGAGGCTCTGTTCTTCACTTTTTAAAAACTTTTTTCTTCCTATTTTGGATTAGATCATTTCTATTGATACATTCTCAAATTCCTTCTTTCCATTCTGCTATTAAGCCCAGCCATTGAGTTTTTCATTTCAGTCATTTGTGTTTTCAGGTCAAAATTTCTTTGCTGAAATTTTTAATTTTTCCATTTGTTTCAAGAATGTTTACATTGCTTGTTGGAGAATTTTTGTAAGAGCTACTTTAGTCCATCAGATTATTCCAACATTTGTGCCATCTTGATCGGCATCTGTTGACTGTCTTTTACCACAAGCGTTGAGATTTTCCTGTTTCTTTGTACAGTGAGTAATTTTGGGGTAGTATTCTGGACATTTTGAATATTATACTATGAGAGTTTGAGTCTTGTTTAAATCCAGTGCAGATGTTGATATTATTGTTTTAGCAGGCAAATCAACCTGGTTAGCATCAGGCTTCAAGTTCAGGCTTTCTGTGGACTGTGGTTCCAATGTCAGTTCAGCTTTCGAAGCCTTCGCAGTGCTGTTTTAGTGTTTCCCACCCCCCCACCGCCTGGTGCCACCTTGAGGCTAGTCTTGGACCCAGATGTTAGTCTGTATGTTAGTTTAATCCTCAAAGTCTTTGATATGCTGGTTTGGGTTGGATTCATACATGTGTAGCTGGAGGGAGAGCCCAAGAGTTCCAAACAACTTTATGGGATTTCTTTCTTGAGTTCCTCCTTCTTTGGGATTTGGAACACTCTTTGGTTCTCTGGGCAGCTAGTTGTAGCTTTAGTTAACTGACTCTGCCACATGCTTCCGTAGCTGTACCAACATCCAAGGCCAAGCTACATGAAAATAGATAGATAGATGATAGATAGATAGATAGCAAGTGAGAAAGTAATGAGATTTTGCCCCCACCATCCTGAGACTAAACCGGAACTTTATGTGCTCACTCATGAGTATTAGAAATTTCTTTTTGTACTCTTTGATCCAGAGCTAGAGTGATTCTCTTGGTGCTCTTTTCCTGCAACGCAATGCTCACTTCAGAGTTTTGAGACTGTGTTGAGATTGAGTCAGGGATACTGGAAGAGAAAAAATTCTGGTCAACTCACCTCCAGTTGTGCTTTGCATTCTTGTCTTCTCCAATCTGCTCACTACTGTTTTCTTTCCAGAGTCTTCAAATAGCTGCTCCACATATCCTTTCTGGCTTTATAGACACATTCAGTAGGAGAGGCAGGGTGTAGGTGCTAAGTCCATCTTACCCCAAACTGGCACCTTTTTTAGAGCTTTTTAAGGTGCAACTTTAGATAATTGATTTTTGACCATGTAAATATAAGCACTTAAAGCTATAGATTTCCCTCTAAGCACCTGCTCTTAGGTGCATTCTACAAATTTTGATATGTTGTGCTTTCATTATCATTCATTGTGAACTAGTTCTATCCTTCTCTGTGATTTGAAATGGATTATTTAATTTGGAAATATTTATGGTTTCTAGGTATCTTGTTATTAGTTATCTCTAAGTTATAGAATATTCTTGGTAAGATTTCAATACTTCAAAACTTTAAGATTTGTTTTATGGCCCAACATATTATCTGTCTTGGTGAACACTGAAATCATATATTTTCTGTCATATTAGGTCAAAGGGTTTGGCTATATCACGTAGTTCCTTTAAAACTTTACAGATACTACATATACATACATACATATACATATACATATATATAATATACTTAAATAAAAATTTATATATATTAACCACATACATATGGTTATACTATCAATTCCTAAGAGAGAACTATGATTATGTATTTTCTCATTTCTCCCTTAATTCTATCAGTTTTTGCTTCCTGTATTTTGAAGCCCTATTAATATGTGCATGTATATTTCTGCTTCTTATATTTTCCTAAAATAGTGACATTTTAATCCTATGAGGTGTATTTCTGATAATATTCCTTGTGTTAAAGTCTATTTTGTCTGATATTTATAATGTCACTTCACCTTTTATTATTTTTTTAAGGAAACCTATTCACTTTTATTTTATTATTTATTGTCGTAATGTTTATTTATTTTTGAGAGAGAGAAAGAGCAAGCCGGGGAGGGGTAGAGAGAGGCACAGAGGATCTGAAGTAGGTTCTGCCAGATGTGGGGTTCAAACTTACAAACAGCGAGATCATGACCCAAGCTGAGTCAGGTACTTAACTGACTGAGACACCCAGGTGCCTTTTAAGTATATATTTGTGCTTGGAAAATTGTTTTCCTTTTTATTTCTTTATTTTATTTTACTTTTTAAAATTCTTTTTCTTTAAAAAAAAAAAAAAAAAAACTCTTGGAGCTCCTGGGTGGCCAAGTCGGTTAAGCATCTGCCGCTTGGTTTTGGCTCAGGTCATGATCTCACGGTTCATGAGTTCAAGCCTCGCATCAGGCTCTGCACTGACATTGCACAACCTACTTAGGATTCTCTCTTCCTCCCTGTCTCCCTGCCCCTCCCTGCTTGTGCTCTCTTTTCCTCTCAAAATAAATAAATAAATAAACGTTTAAACGATTCATGTCCTTGCATTTAAAGTGTATATGTTTTTTTAAATTTTTTAAAACATTTATTTATTTTTGAAAGAGACAGAGACAGAGTGTGAGTGGGGGAAGGGCAGAGAGAGAGGGAGACACAGAATCTGAAGCAGGCTCTGACTCTGAGCTGTCAGCACAGAGCCCGATGCGGGGCTCGAACTCATGAGCCACGAGATCATGACCTGAGCTGAAGTCAGACACCCAACTGACAGAGCCACCTAGGCGCCCCTTAAAGTGTATATTTTATAGACAGCATATAGGTAGGCCATGATTCTTATAATCCATTTTGAAAATATCTGCCTTTCAACTGAAATGTTTAATCCATGTATATTTAACATAATTATTGATACATTTGAATTTAGGTCTACTGTTTGCTAATTGATTTTCTAATATAAATTTATATTGAGATCAATGTAGACTCACTTGGAGTTATTATAAATAATAAAGAAAGATCCCTTGTACTTTTTACCAAGTTTTCTCCAATAGTAATATTTTGCCAAACAATAGTATAATATCATAATCGGGATAGGGACATTGATACAATCCATCAATCTTATTCAGATTTCTCTAGTTTTACTTGTTTGTTTGTGTATGCTGTGTGTGTGTGTGTGTGTGTGTGTGTGTGTGTGTATCCATGCAAATTCCTGTATCCAGCACCATGGTCACGATACTAAACAATTCCCACACCACAAGGTCTCTTATGCTATCCTTTTATAACTACTCCCACTTCCCTCCCATCCTCCTCACCTCCCCTTCCTAACCCCTGGCCACCACAAACTTGTCTTCTATTTCTAAGCTTTGGTCATTTCAAAAATGTTATATGAATGGATTCATACAGTTTGCAACATTTTGTGATTGGCTTTCTTCATTCAGCATAATTCCCTGGAGATTCATCTATGTTGTGTTATGTATTACTAGTTTTTTCCTTTTTATTGCTGAGTAGTATTGCATGGTATCTATGTAGCACAGTTGTTTCACCATTCACATGTTGAAGAAGTTCTGGGCTGATTCCAGTTTCTGGCTATTACAAAGAAAGGTGCTATGAACATTCATGTGGACATTTTTGTGTGAACATAAATTTCACTTCTCTGGGATAAATGCCCCAGATTGTGATTGCTAGGTTTTATGGTAATTGCATGTGTATTTTTTAAAGAAACTGCCAGACTGTTTTCCAGAATGGCTGCACCATTTTACATTCCCTGAAAAATGCATGAATGATTGTTTCTCTGCTTCCTTGCCAGCACTTGGTGTTGCTACTACTTTTAATTTTAGCCTTTCTGATCGATGTAGTTTTAATTTGCATTTGCCTGATGGACAATGATGTTCAACATCTTTTCACATTATTTTCCATCTGCATTTCTTCTGTGGTAGAATATCTGTTCATGCCTTTTGCTAATTTTCTAATTTTTAAAAAACGTTGAGTTTTGAGAGTTCTTTATATATTCCAGATACTGGTCCTTTCCTAGATATGTGTTTTGCAAATGTTTTCTCACAGCTTTATATTTTTGTCTTTTTCACATGGCCTCTCACAGAGCAAAAGGTTTAAATTTTGATGAGATTCAATTCATCAAGTTTTTCATTTTAGGAATTATGCTGTTGGTGTCAAATTTAAAACTCTTTGCCTAGCCCTAGATCCTGAAAATATCCTCACATTTTTTCCACGTAAGGATGCAATAAACTTTATTTGGCAACTTACCTACCGTGTATTTAGGTTGCTTTAAAGTAATTTGTTATTATTAATAGCTAAATATGAATGCAGGCATTTTTTCTCTATTTCCTTTGAGCAAATTCCTAGATATAAAATTGATAGGTTAAAGATGAAACAAGATTGTTTTCCCAGTTTTACTGAGAAGTAGTTGACATACATCACTGTATAAGTTTAAGGCACAAGGCATGATAGTTTGATTTACATCCTTGTATGTTTTTTGTTAAGTTTTATAGCTTTACTTACCCCATGTAAGTTATCCATCTTAAGTTAATTTTTGTTTAAAGTATGAGTTTAGGTTGAAGTTCATTTTCTTGCCTAGGCATGTCCAATCATTCCAGCATTACTTATTGAAAAGACTATTTTCCTCCATTCAATTGCTTTTGCACTTTTGTCAAAAACCAGTTAGGCATATTTGTGTGGCTTTATTTCTGGATTCTCTATTATTTTCCATTGATTTATCTGTCTATTCATCAATACCACACTGTTTGGGTTACTGTGGCTATATAGTAAGGCTTAATATTGGGTAATTTCTTCCACTTTATTTTTTTTTTGGTAAAGATTGTTTAGCTATTCTAAGATTGATATATTTCCATATAAATTTTAAATTATCTTGTTTATGTTTATGAAAATATTTGCAGAAATTTTTAGAAAAATTGCATTAAACCTATAGGTCAATTTGGGGACAATTCACATCTTTATTATGTTGAACCCCAATCTATGAACATGGTACAACTCTTCATTTATTTAGGATTTTTATTTCATCAGCATTTTGTAATTTCGAGTATGCAGATTCTGTACATGCCTTATTAATTTTTTAATTTAAATTTTAGTTAACAAACAGTGCAATATCGGTTTCAGGAGTAGAATTCAGTGATTCATCACTTACCTACCACACCCAGTGCTCATCACAAGTGCCCCTTTTAATACCCGTCATCCACCTAGCCCATCTCCCACCCACCTCTCTTCATCAACCCTCAGTTTATTCTCTATCATTAAGAGTCTCTTGTGGCTTGCTTTCCTCTCTTCTCTTCCTGCCTCCTTCCTTGGAGTTTCCTCAAAAAAACTAAAAATAGAACTACACTACAATGCAGAAATGGCACTATTAGGTGTTTACCCAAAGGATACAAAATACAGATTTGAAGGGGTACATGCACCCAAATGTTTATAGCAACATTATCAACAGTAGTCAAACCACGGAGAGAACCGTGTGTGTGTGTGTGTGTGTGTGTGTGTGTGTGTACATACACACACACACACACACAATATTATATTAATCAAAGAGAATATTTCATCAAAGAGAATGAAATCTTGCCATTTGCAATGACATGGATGGAGCTAGAATGTATTATGCTAAGTGAAATAAATCAATCAGAGAAAGACAAATACCATGCCTTATTAATTTTATATCTAGTTAATTTATTTTTTTTAGAGCAAAACTATTGTTTTTTTTAAAGGTATTGTGTTTTTAGTTTTTGGTGTCTGCGTGTTCATAGGTGTGTATGATAGCATGTAAAAATACAATTTCTTTTTGAGTCTTGATCTCATATCCTGCAACCTGTTGAACTTACTAGTTAACTTTAGGAGGGTTTTTTTTTTGTATGAAGATTTTCCGGGGTCTTCCTTGTATTTGATCATCTCATCTGCAAATTATTTTATGTCTGCCTTTTCAAGCCTGTATTCCTTTTATTTCCTTTTTCTTGCCTTTTTGCAGTGGCCAGAACTTCCGGCTCTGTTCAGTAAAACTATTGAGAGTGGACATCCCAACATCTTATTCCCAGTCCGAGGGAGAAAAGATTCAAACTTTCACCAATAGTATAATGTTAACTGCAGGTTTTCTGAAGATGCTTTGTATCAAGTCTAAATAATTTCCCTCTATTCCCATTTTGCTGAGAATTTCTGTCATAAATGAGTGTTGAATCTTGTTAAAGCCTTTTTCTGCATCGGTTCATATGATCATATGATTTTTTAGTTTGTATTGTGGGTTACACTGAATTTTGAATATTGAACCAGCCTGGCATACCTGGGATAAGTCTCATTTGGTCATGGCATATATTGGTAATATACAATATATATTGGCATGTAATTATTTTTATACATTGTGGGATTGAATTTACTAATGCTTTCATATTTGAGTGTCTAAATTCATAAGAAATATTGGCCTGCTTTCTTTATTTGTACTGTGTTTGTTTGGTTTTGGTGTCAATACTGACCTCATAAAATGAGCCGAGAAATGTTTCCTCCCTGTGTTAGTTTTCTATTCATATTAGTCTCCTATTGCTGCTGTAACACATTAACACTAGCAATGTAAGAAACTTATTATTTTACAGTTTTGGAGGTCAGACGTCTGGAGGGAGATTCACTGGGCTAAACTGAAGATGTTGGCTCATGGCCTCTCCCTTCATCTTCAAAGCCAACAGCATAGCATCCTCAAATCTCTCTCTGAATCTGACCCTACTGCTACCCTCTTTCACTTTGTAAGGTCCCCTGTGGTTACACTGAGCCTACCTGGATAATCCAAGAGAATCTCCCCATCCCAGAATTCTTAATGGAGTCCTTTTTGCCCTGCAAAGTAACAGAAACAGGTTTCAGCATCATTATCCTGCTTACCAACCTCCTCTTCTATTTTCTGAAGAGGCCCTGTAAAATTCGTGCAAATTCTTCTTTAAATATTTGCTAGAATTCTCCAGTGAAATCATTTGGGCCTGGATATTTCTTTTTTAGGAGCTTTGGAATTAGGAATTCAATTTCTTTGTTGGTTTCAGGACTGATTCAGATTGTCTATTCATTTTGGCTGAGTTTTGGTAGTTTGGGGCTTTGGGGGAATTGCTTAATTTCTTCTATGTTGTCAAATTTATGAGTACCAAACTGTAATATTCTTCTATTATCTTTTTAATGTGTCTGCAGGCTCTGCAATGATAGCCTCTATTTTATTTCTACTATTGGTGATTGATGCATCTTTTCTGTTTTTATTTTTCTAAGTCTTGCTAGAAATTTATCAATTTTGTTGATTTTTTTGAAGAATGAGTTTTTGCTTTCTTGATTTTTTCTATATATATAGCAATATTATATTACATATATAATATATTAAATATTACATATATTATATATAATGGGATATTATTCAGCTATGAGACAGAAGGTATGTGTCTAGAGTCATTGTTTTTCTTTTTTTTTTTGCATGTGGATGTCCAGCTGTTCCAGCCCCATTTGTTGAAAAGACTATCCCTTCTCCGTATTACTGCCTTTGCTCCTTTATCAAAGATCAGTTGACTATATTTGTGGGGGTCTATTTCTGGTCTCTATTCTCTTCCATTGATCTATTCGTCTGTTCTTCACTCAACTCTGTCTTGTTTTTCATAGCTTTATAGTAAGTCTTAAAGCCGGGTAGTATCAATTCTTTGACTTTGTTCTTCTCCCTCAATATCATGTTAGCTATTCTAGGTCATTTGCTTCTCCATATAAACTTTAGAACCAATTTGTCTATAGCACAGAAGAACTTGCTGGGATTTTGATTGGCATTGCACTGAATCTATGTATCAGGTTGTAAGAAATTGACATCTTGACAATATTGTGTCTTCCCACCCATGTGCATGAAATATCTCTCCACTTGTTTAGATCTTCTTTTGTTCCTTTTCCCAGAATTCTTTTTTAGTTTTCTGCATACAAATTTTATATATATCCTGTTAGATTTATATCAAACTATTTAATTTTTATGCTAATGTAAATGATATTGTGTTTTAAATTTCAAATTCCAATTGTTCATTTCTTGTCTATATAAAAGTAATTGACTTTTATATGTTAACCTTGTATCCTGAAACCTTGATGTAATCTCTTATTAGTTCCAGTTTTTTGTTATTAATGATTCTCTGAGATATTCCACAGACTAATGTCATCTATAAACAAAGACCGTTGTATATCTTCCTTCACACTCTGTATACATTTTTTTCTTTTGCTTTTTACATTAGATACGACTTCCAGTATGAAACTGAAAATGAGTGGTGAAAGGGGACATCTTTGCCTTATTCCTGGTCTTAGCAAAAATCATCTAGTTTCTTACCATTAAGTGTGATATTAGCTGTAGGGTTTTTGTGGGTGTTCTATATCAAGTTGAGGAGGTTCCCCTCTATTCCTATTTTGCTAAGAGTATTTATTATGAATCAGTGTTGGATTTTGTCAAATGCTTTTTCTGCATCTGTCAGTACGATCATACGATTTTTCTTTTTTAGCTAGCTGATGTGATGGATTACATTAATTATTATCCAGGTGGTTTTTAATAACACTTAACCTAGTTATGCATACACACACACACACACACACACACACACACACACAGACATCGTTACTTTTTCATTCTCTGTCATTCCCACTAAACTGTAAACTCAAGTACCTACTATATTATATACTCAATAAATATTAGTTTAATGAACGAACCATCACCCGTTTATATTTATTTGTATCTATTGAGAAGCTATGGGAGGAGGACAGCATTTTACTGGAGTCCAGGTACAGGATACAGATGGAAGAAACAGCGGGAAGAGATGCCATGATATTTGTTCCTCCCTAGTTTTTCCACATGCTAGGATTAAGCATTACTGGCTAGAGGACTAAAGCCAACAGCTGATTGAGTTGTTTTGTTGAGAGATATTGTGGACTCAGGGGACAATCGGAACTGCTTTGGGTTTAAGTGACAGGGTACGAGGGAGTCGTAGTAAAGACTATGATCCGGTTTTATAAATGTTGTAATCCAGCAGGTGGGAGCTTGGAGCTATGGTAATTTGAGTATTAAATGTGACCTCCTTTGCATTCTCAGGCTGCATTTGGGGTATACACAATGAACAAAAGAATCAGAGCTCTGTTCGATATGCCTTAAAATATGTCTAGATTTTTTAAAAAATCAAACCTGTTCCCTTTAGTGGTAGCTAATCTTTACTCTGAGCCCTAGTCCCTAGAAACATCAATTCCATTTAACTGGTTTTACAGTTTCAGATGTATTGCCTAACACTATTCAACCTGGGCTGGGAGATCCCTCTTCTGGATACCACCTCCAGAAGATCTGGACTCTTAGAATCCCAGAGGCCTCCAATCCATAAGGAGGTCTCCAGGAAGCCTGTTTCCCTCATTGGTAGCCATGATTTGACTTATTTTACTAATATTCTTCATCTAGACCCTTGCCAATCTGCAATTACCTTTTACTCTTTATTTTCAGAAAATCTTTGACCTTCAGCCTGGAAGGTTTCTGATTCTATTTCACATTTCTATCCATAGCTGCCTGCAGTGGTGCCTGTGGGCCTGAATATCCTGTGGGGAGGTACTCTTTCTCCTGTCTAAGTTCCAGTGGCTTGGATGGGGTTGGCCCCTGCCAGGCCTCAGGGTAAACCCTCATCATCCTAAGGCAATCAGTGTATGCAATATTTAGGCACTGGGATTGGTACAGGTATGATCATGTGACCTAATTGGACCAACAAAGGTCAGACCCAGAAGTTGGTGCACGAGAGAGAGAGAGAGAGAGAGAGAGACAGAATGAGAGTCTCTCCCTTCCTACCCAGTGTATATCGTAGAGGATGAAAGATCTAGTGCAGTTTGTAGCTTCATTGTGCTATAAAGTAGGATCCTGTCAATTACAACACATGGGGAGAGCAGGGCAGACAAAACTGGGTCCTGGTAACATTGTTTCAACTCCTGCATGAAGCCATGCCTGAAAACAGTCCTTTTCCTTGACCTTTTCAGTTTTGTGATTCACTAAACTCTTTGAGATTCAGTCATTTGGGGTTGGATTTTCTATCATTTGCAGTCAAAAAAAAAAAATGTGAACAATGCACTATTCATCTTGTCTTCAAACACTGCCTGCACAAGATTCTCTACTTACTTTATCCTCTGTTGTGCGTTCGTATTGGTACTGACCATGGGTGCGTAGTCCTTGACTGACTGGTGGCTCTCTTCCGGGCTTGATTTTGGTGTTCTCTCAAGGAATGCCTGATCCTGTCCTAGAACCCACAGTCCTTCTGAGTCACCAACACTGTCTTGAGCCAGACTCTAGCTTTTGGTGTCTATGGCACTCCCTAAATACCATTTCTGGAACCCATTTCAGTCAAATTGTGAGAGTTCGTTTGGAACTGTCCACAGGAATAATTGTACCCCACTCAACATTTATGCTGATCTATGTGTGGTCAGAAGCAAGCAAACAGCTCTAAACAACCTTCCCTTACAATCATGGTGTGATATGTTTTTGCCTGCCCAGGATCTCTTTGGGCCTGGGAAACCAATCTCACAAATAAAGTTTTATTAACCTATAGTGGAACCCAAGAGAAAAGAAGGTGGGGGCAGGATGCATCTTTCAATAGGATGCTTGCACATCTTTCAGGAGATGTGGTGGAGACTGCCTGGGTATCACATTCATCAGTTCCATCTCAGCCTCTAATATTAACTGAAAATCTGTGTGTTCACATATGTTGATAAAACCTAGTGAATTATCACAAAGCCAGCATCTCAGGGTGTCTGTTCCTGCTACATAGACACTCAAATTCTTGAAAGTGTCTGGAAGCAGAGGTGCCACCGAGGAAATAACACTTCATCCTTTTGGATTATCCTGCAAGACAGAAAGAATTGTGAATTATCTTTTTCTTGCTTTACAGATGAAAGTAGCAGAGACTGAGAAGCATGGGACCACAGAATGTGTGTCAGAGCCTGGAGGGCTAAAATAGGCTAAACTTGCTCTTTCAATTTATAAAAGACTCAAGATCCAGAGATGTCGAGTGACTTGCCCAAGGTCACACAGTCAGTTGGTGGCAGAGTTCAGGACACAGATTTAAATCTCCTTGCTTCCTTGTGCTCTTTGACCACATCCTACTGGGGCTTTATAATCAGTAGTAGAATTGCTTCAGGGTCCCGTACAGACATCTGACTTGTAAAGACATATTACTTTCAGGAATAGGTCAGATTCCGTCCTTCATGTAAGGAAGTGGATCTGTTAGCTGTTTTAAAGTAACAAGCCACCTCCAACATTGTGACTTTAAACAACAACCACTTATTATTACTCATACGCCTGCTGATTGACTAGACAACTCTTCTGGCCCAAGCTGGGCCAGGCGACTTGCAGGAGCCTTTACTCATGTGCCTGTTGTCCTATGGGGACTGACTCGTCCAGAAGGGGCTCAGCTAGGATGGCTCATCTCTGCCCTGTGTGGTTCTTCATCCTCTAGCAGGAATGTCTGAGCTTGTTCACGTGGCAGCTGGGCAAGTTTCCAACAGGGGAAATGGGAGTGTTCAAAGCCTCTTGAGATATAGGCTTGAAACTGGTACAGTCTCACCTCTATCACTTCCTGTTGGCTAAAGCAATTCATAAAATCAGCCCAGACTCAGAGGGTGAGGAAATAGACTGTACTTCTAGATGGGAAAATGTATAAACTCACCTTGCCACCAGCATGGATGGAGGGAAATAACTGTGGAGTTGCAAACAACCTACCTCAGGAAATATGGCGACGCTTTGTTTTTTTTATAAAGAGACTAAACTACCCTAGTTCTTGGCATGAATACAGCAGAAACAGAATGCCTACTATCAAATGAGTCTTGCTATCTCACTATTCATGAGAGCGCGTGTGGATGAGTTTATGATGTATTTGTGTCTACAGGTGTGTGTGTGTGTGTGTGTGTGTGTGTGTGTGTGTACATGCACATATACACACGCACATGTGGATTTGTGTTCTTCCAGGTATTTTGAGATGCAGGCTTCTGAGAGGACACAGTGTAAAGACAGGACATATCAGAACCAAGGAGAGCAGCCTAACCTGCATGTACTAGTGATGTCCATATAAATGAGACTTTGTTCCTGGTAGCAACAGCACATTGAGTAACACGGTTTTCATTTTCTGACATCAGCAAATGCTATAATTCATCTGTACAGGCAAAGTGTCTTGTGGAAAATCATCTCAAAAGAAACGCACTAGCAGAGGGAAATCGGCTTCATACATGGCCACCTTCAGAAGGTCTTGGCCCTCAGGAACAAACATTACTTCAGCCCTCCAATCCCACAGGTTCTTACGAGAAAGGTCACAGCCCCCACCACTTCCGACATTCTAGTACATTGTAACCTATCCCAGCTTTGGGGCTGCAGAGTGAACCAACTCTATACTCCTTAGCTCAGCCACACTGAGATTACACACTTTCTCACAACTGATAGTTAACTAAATAGCTGCTGAGTACCAGGCTCTTAGCTGGGTGCTAGGAATATAGAGTGAAAGTAAGTCATCGCTCTGCCCTCATATAGCTCATAATCTGGCAGGAAAGGAGGCACTAAACAAGAAAAATAGTTCAGTACATAAATACACAAAATTGTGATACATGATACGAAAGGAAACAATATCATGTTTTAAAAAAGAATAAGAAGGGGGGCGCCTGGGTGGCTCAGTTGGTTAAGCGTCCGACTTCAGCTCAGGTCATGATCTTGCGGTTCGTGAGTTTGAGACCCACATTGAGCTGAAAGCTCGGAATCTGGAGCCTGCTTCAGATTCTGTGTCTCCCTCTCTCTCTGTTCCTTCCCTGCTCTCTCTCTTTCTCTCTCTCTCTCTCTCTCAAAAATAAATAAATATTTTTTAAAAATTAAAAGAGAATAAGAAGGAGCAGTTTAGATTGAGTGATTGGGACAGCCCTCACTGAAGAGGTGACATTCCATCTGAGGTCTAGAGGATGAAAAGGGGCCAGCCATGTAAAGGTGAGGAGGAAGGGCCATTCTAAGTAGAGGAAATAACAGGTGCAAAGGTCCTGAGGCAAGAAGAAGTTTAGAGCTGAAGCATCTGAAAGAAGCTCAATGGAACTGAAGTCTAGTAAGTAGAAGAGAAGTGTTCAAGATGAAAGTGCAGAGCTAGCAGAGGCCGAATGATTCTTGTAGGCTATGCTACAGAGTTTGGATTTTATTGTAAAAGCAATAATAAAACAGTGAAGTATTTTCTTGAATCTTCTCAGGAAATTCAGATACGGCCACCTTCACCCTCTGTTGAGAGTTCCTAGGTTAGGAAATGCTTAAGGAAACCAAGAAGCAGACACCTCCTGTCCATCCTCCTGTCCCCCAAGGTGAACACATTTATAGACCAACTTCCTTGTCATCAGGGGTCAGCCAAGATGCAAGCCCAGTCTCCGTGGACTGAGCTGGGCAGCTCCAGACTGAATGTTGCGCCCCCAGCCAGACCTGGTCAACTCTTTTTCCCTCCTCAATTTGTCTCTTTTTCTCATGCGCCGTGAATCCAGGATGCATTGCTCCCACTCACCTCAGCCTTGGTCAGTCCTGCTCTCATTCTCACTCATCTCTTCCTGCCTGGCTCCCAGATTACACCTCCCCTGACTAAAACTTCAAGCCCTTCAGCCAGCATAAACCTGATACCCACTTCTTTACTCTCCCTTTTCTCTTCCCTTGGGCCATTGATTAGCTAAATGGCCAAGTGACTCTACCTCTAGAAGGAATCTTTCTTTGTCATTGCTTTGAACCAATTTTAGTCTTTCCTCACTCCTTCCATCTCCTGATGTATCGAAAGACATCTCACAAACATGTGACATCTACTAACAATATCTAACCTTTATGAGCACTTTCTATATGCCAAGTGTTGTCTTAAGTACCTTCCATGCAATGTCTTATTTAATCTGTGTATAATTCCATAATGCAAGTTTGGCACATGATTTTTTCCAAAGGTGGCCACAATACCTCCTGTTTTACCTGCTCTTCAAGATCCTTACCCCATTAAGAGGCAGAGTGTAATTCTCTACCCTTAAACCTGGATGCCCCATGATTCACTTGTAATCAACAGAGTGCAGTGGAAATGACTCTGTGATTTCTGAGGCTCATGGATAAAAAGGGGGTGTGGCTTCCCCTTGCTGGAGGAGACTTCCTTTTGGAGCTTTCAGTTGCCATAAAAAGAGTCCAACCCTGAGACTGCCACGCTGCAGAGGACATGTGTAAGTGCTCCAGAAGTAGCCCACCTGTGCCTTGAGCCCACAGCCAGTACTAACTGCCAGCCATGTATTCCCAGCCCAGTTGAGCCTTCACATGGCAGCAGCCCCAGATGACCTATGACTGCAGTCATATGGGAATCTCCAAGCAGATCTTCCCATCCTTGCCTTTCTTCAATGCCTGACCCTCAAAGTTATAAGTGCTTGTTCTAAACCAAGAAGTTTAGGGACAGTTTGTTACAAAGCAATAGTAACTAGAACATTGGGTGCTATTATTGGCCTTGTTTTACAGATAAGGAATCTGAGAGTCAAACAAAGTAAATCCCTTGCCCAAGGTCAAAGAGCTAGTAAGTGGTAGGACCAGAATCTTAGGTCTTTCATATCACAGGCCAATGCTGTTAGCCTATAAGCAGTCACTGTCCATCTATTAAGCAAGGGTCTGTGAAGCCCAGTTAAGGATGATACAGGGTTCTCAGCTTGTGGATCCCCATTCAGGGACAAAAAACAAGGTTGAGAACTCTTGTTTTAGGCTCATATCAGAGATTAATTAACCTCAGGGATTGCCCTCTGGACTCCAACGTGGATCCACATGTCCCAAGCAGGCTATGCATCATGCCTGCCCTCTCCTGTCACTATCAGGGTTATTCTCTTCTTCAGAAGGTATCAGTTAAGAAAATGGACTGAGCTCTGCCATTGAGTGGGTGGCTGTATGACTTTGGAGCAAGAGGTTCCTCCACCACTCTGAGCCTCAGGTGTCTCAGCTAAACAATGGGATGATAAAAGAACTTGGTTCATAAGGTTGTTAGGGGGTATTAAATGAAATCATGTATATAAAGCACTTACCACATTCTTGGCAGTTAATATGTTCCAGTTAAATATTCCTTCAAGCTAGAGACGGATACACATTGAGCCTGAGAAAAAACAAACCCCTTTCCCCACTCCCACTACTCCACAAAGCCCCTTTAACAGTACTTAATTTGTTAAAGAGACTGTTTTTTTTCCATTGGATACTCGTTCCTGCTTTGTCAAAGATTAGTTGGCCATACATTTGTGGGTCCAATTCTGGGTTATCTATTCTATTCCACTGGTCTATGTGCCTGTTTTTGTGCCAGTACCATACTGTCTTGATGATTACAGTTTTGTAGTAGAAGCTAAAGTCTGGGATTGTGGTGCCACCCACTTTGGTTTTCTTCTTCAATATTACTTTGGCTATTTGGGGTCTTTTGTGGTTCCATACAAATTTTAGAATTGTTTGTTCTAGCTTTGAGAAGAATGCTGGTGCATTTTGATTTACAAAAAAACCCAAAAACCAAAAAAAATAAAAAACAGTACTTAATTTGCTGGGTCGTCCTCACAAAAGCAGTGATTAGAGGTAGAGTACCTTCCACAGTCGATAAGAAAACATGCCCAGTCTGAGGAGGCTGCCCTAACACAGGGTTTATGTCCTTATTTCTCCATCTGAAGGCAGGATTGTCATAAGAGAATGATTGAGAATTTAGGTACCTTACTTAGCTGGCTCTCAGTCTCCTTGTATGAAAAATGGAAATGATATTGATTACCTCATGGTGGATGTGAGCAGTCGATGAGATGATGAATGTCTGGCACCTGGAACACAGGACTCAGAGAAGAATCACAGCTCTTTCTTCTCTCTCTGATCTTCTTTGGGCCACTTTCTAAAGGGTGGCTGTCACATCTCTCTCTCCTCTTGCTGTTGCTGGTGACATCCAGGCTTGTAGCAAGGGCATTCAAGGGGTTGAATTCCTTCTATGGAAGCTCAAGCAAAGCTGGGGACACCCTCCTACTCCACCCCTTCTTTGGTACTTAGAAGTCCCCCTTCCATCACTGGAAGACAGGAAGATCACAGTTTGGAGCTTCGGTGGGGCTCTGTGCTGTCACATGGACTTTGGCAAGCAGCTCACAAGGAAGCAAAATGATGGTAGCAACTTGGGGTCATGGGAAGAGTACTGGATTTGGGAGTCAGAAGACCTGAGTCTCAGACTCATGGATCTTTCCCTTTTTAGCCATCTTTCCTTGGCAGTGGCATTGAGCATCAGTTTCTTCATCTGTAAAAAGGAGACAATAGTACCTGTCTCAGTATTACAAGCTTATTGTGAGGCTTGAAGAGGATAAGTAGGCATGACAACTTCTGCTGATGTTCATTATTGCTGCTGGTCTTGGGCAGGGATCTAGTCTACTTATATAAAACCTAGACACTGTTAGGAGTATTCAGAGAGAAGTGGAGGGCATAAGCTTAGTTCTGTGCATTGGGCCTGGAAGAAGTCAACTTTCGGCAATATTCTCATATTTCTAATCTCTGGGAATGGCAACATCCTAACCAGCTCTGTAGAAGCAAGTCTAGACTCACCCTCCACTCACTGTCCATGTGCAATCATCAGGTCTAATGTATTGAATGAGAATAATCGGTCATCATGAGCATTTGCCATGTATCGGGGATGGTTCAAGTGCTTTACATGGGCCATTTCATGCTATTCATAGAACAACTACTAGGAGGTAGTTGCTTTTATTATTTTTAGTTTACAGATGAAGAAAGTCAGGTACAGACAGGTTAAGTAACTTGTCCAAGATCACACAGCTGGTAAGGGAGCCAGGTAAGCTTTGAGTCCCTGAGCTTGGCTCCAGAGCTTTTGTGCAAAACCAGTGCAGTAATGCTCTCCCATTGTATCTGCCACCATCATCTCTTGCCGAGATTCCTTCAGCATCTCCCAAATGGTAAAACCACCCTGGTCTTCCCCTTCTCTAAACCATCTCCCACACAGCTATCAGAGAACTCCTTTGAAAAGACAGCTCTGACCACATCATTCTCTGCTCAAAACCTCTGAAGGGCTCCCCATTTTTCCACAGGTTGAAATTCAGTCTCTTCCAACTGGCCCATAAACCTCTGGGTGGCCTGACTCCTGCTTGCCACGCTTCAGCCTGCTTCCCACCGAACCCTGTTCATCTTACACTCAGGACACTAAAGTGTTCTATGTTTTTCATTCCACTGCATCTTGGTGTGTTCAATTCCTTATTCTTCCTGACATGTCCCTTCATCATCGAAAAACTCCTACTCACCCAACTCCAATATGAAGCCTGCCCTGCCCTGCCCTGCCCTGGCCCTTCACCTCTGCTTCTTGGGCATCTTGGGCTTGTTTGCATTACAGTGTCTATCAACTTGGAATACAGTAACTTGTCTGAGGAACTATGTGTCCCAACAGGCCATGAGTTTCTGGAGGCAGGATCCTTTTCAGCTTCCCAACACCTCCCACTAGGCCAATACCATACAGCATTAACAAACAAGAGCTAAAAAGTCTTTCAGGTGTGAAAAATTGTTGCTGTTACTATGATGGCACAATACCAGATGACAGTGCCCTTAGGACTCCAACCTATCATGTTGGCTTCCTACAAGAACACAGCCTCAGCAACTCCTCCCTTGTCCCTACTGTCCTTCTTGTGGACACCTAAACCTAGAAGTGCTTGAATTCAGCATGCGGACACAGCCCTTCACCATTCATCTTTCCTTTCTGATGCTTCCAGGCCCCCAGGCTCCTTTAGATGCTGGAGAAGAGAGCTCACTGCTTCTAACACCAACCCAGAACAGGAAGGGTCCATTCTTGGTCCACCTTCTGGACCACCTGCTTTTCCAACTAGATTTAGTTAAGATAAGGCACAGAATTTTTAAGATATGCTTTTAACACTAGGCTGTGAGCTTCTCTGGGGCATCTTAGACCCTGTGGGAGTGTTTGTTTGTGGACTGAGTGAGTGAGTGAATGAATGAATGAATGAATGACTTGTTGAACCACTCATTCTGGCAGATTTTTTGACTCAGTTCTTCCATCAAGACAGAGCTTAGAGCAGCCTTGCTATGTCAGGTGAGTAAGGGTTCCTGAAAACATTTTGCACTACATACCCTGTCTGGGGGTAGAGGAAAGTTGTTCCTTCAGGACATTCCAGGGCACAGGATGCCTCAGGGCCAAGCCTCGGTCTGCAGGAGGAGATGCAGGAAAAGGAGCAACATTTTCCTTTGGCCCGAGACTGGAATTCCAATTCTCCACTTGAAAGGGAGCCCATCATCTGACTTATCTCTGCTCCAGCCCTCAGGGCACACCTGAGAGGCTGCCAGGGAATCTGCCAGGTGTTTTATTTTTCCGCATTGGTGTGTAAATGACGTCTAGCTGCCTTTCTGGCCAGAGGGAGGTTTGTGCTTAATTCAGGCTCTGGAGACACGTCTCGGGCAACCTGCAGCCTCAGCGGTGAGGTTTATCTGATTGTGCATGCAGGCCCACCTCCCTGTTCTGCTTCAGGAGGCTTTGCTATTTATTGCACACCCCGCAACGCGCGAGCTGTCACCTCTTCTCTGAAGCTTTGCCAGCCACGTGGCTCACAACCCCCACTAGAGCCCCCCTCTCCAGGACTGCATCACCCACACTAACTGAACCCGGGACCCGTCAGCTTTTGCTTCCTGACAACCACCCCACAGCTTGTGAGCTCAAAACAACAAGCATTGTGAGCTCACAACTGGGTGGGTGGCTGTGCTGGGCTTGGTTGGGGTTCTTCCTACAGCTTCAGTCACCTGCCCATCAGCTAGTTTCTGTCCGTGTGGACACAGAGCCACTGAGCCACATAGCTCTCATCCTCCAGCAGGTTGGCCTGAGTGTGTTCACTTGACAGAGGCAGGCTCCCAGACGAGGGCAGGAGCCGCAGGGCTTTTTGAGGCCAAAGCCTGGAACGGGCACAACATCCCATCTGCCCCATTCTGCTGGTTAAAGCAAACCACAAAGGCCGACACTGATCCCAGAGTTAGAGAAACAGGTTCCACTCAAAGGGGGAAGCTCTTTGCCATGCAGGAGTGCGTATACAGAGGGAACAAACCACCTAACAAGCGCTCTGTCATTGCTGTTCCATTATTCCAAAGTAAACCTGATAGAGAGTGGATCTGAGGCTAAAATCCAGGAACACGGGTTCCAAGTAACTGTCGAGAGAAAGTCTAGTGTTTGGTATACAGCTTGTGCGTGGAGCCTTCAGACCTAGGCTTGAATCCTGTCTCCTCCACACACTCTTTGTGTAAACCTTGGGCAAATCACTTGCTCCTTCAAGCTTTCCTTTCCTCTTCTGCAAAACAGGGACATTAATAATCCCAACCTCACAGAGTTGGTGAAAGGATCAAATGGCAGATGTATGTGTGTAAATGCCCCTAGCACAGTGTCTGGCACAAAGTAAGTGCTCAGTGAAGGTGGCTTATATTATCAGTGTTATCATTAAAAACAACACTATTTCACCTGTTATAAACTCAAGTAATGGAATCCCCCTCCCAAATCCTAACACTGTGATTTCCTCACGGGCACAGACTGTATGTCCAACAATATTCACTACAGCTTTGTTTATAATAGGGAAAAAATTGAAAGCAGTATAAACATCCAACAATAGGGGGTTGGTTAAATGAATTTTAGTATACCTACCCAAAGGATTGCAGTGCAGTCATTAAAAATGATGTAGGGCTAGGTGTGTTGACATTGAAACTGAATATGACATATTGTTAAGTGAAAAAGAAGGTTATAAAATAGTACATACAGCACAAAGCCATGTGTGTACAATATATTTATGTGTAGATATACACATAGATGTCTTGGTGGAAAGATATCAAAATGTGAACGTGTCTGTCTTTATGTTGAGATTATAGGATTTTTTGTCTTTTATCCCAACTTCTTTAACTTCTTAACAATGAAATGTACTACTTCACTAGATTAAAAAAAAATTGCAACAGGAGAGCCACTCTAGGTCACCACGAAGGCAAGCTTCAGAGACACGGCTATGTGTCAGGCCTTGAACTTGCCACTCAGAATTTTGGAGCCTGCCGCTGTCAGGCCCTGTGCTGGGTGCCCAGTGAAGCTTGCTCCTCCCTTAGGCTCTCAACTGTGCTCCCTGGGGCTCTTCTGGGGCTCCTGAATTCACTGCTGACCTCCATTATGTAACTTCTTTCCCCTGGGGGCACCTAGAGCTGCATTTGTCTGTCTCTCCTCTCTGTGCTGCTCACAACACTCCTGCAGCTCCTATAAAGTTGGTGTTGGAGAGAGAGATGGGTGGCTGTCCTCAGAGGTTACCCCATTTCCAAGCAAGCAGGCTGGGAAAGGGAAGGAGAAGGGTCGGTGTCCATGCTGGCAGCCCAGGCAATGGCAGGAGCTGGGGGCTGGAGGGCTAGACATAAGCCTTTAGTGCCTGGGTCCAAGGGATGGTACCAGTCAGTGTCATCACCACACGCAAGACAGAAATCTGAAAGGGAAGGAGGCAGCACTCACCACCCTATTTAGATGGGCTGAGCTATTTAAAAATCAAAAACGTCCAGTAGCCATAATTTAGCCCAGCAGACCCCTGGGGCCTTCGCGTAAACAAATGGTTCACTCTGGGCAGCCCTGCCTCTCTCCATCTCACCTAAGTCTCCAGCTGACTTTGTTCTGGTGTTCTGTGCTCTTTCCTGGGCCCTGAAGCACCTCCATCATGCCCTTCTCTTCCTAACTGACCTATTTCTTCCTGTAGGAGTCTTATGGGTCAGTTTATCCTCTTAAGGGTACTGAAAGCAAAATTAACAATTCCAACCACTTATACATGAGATTTGAGGCTTTTTACCAAAAAGATATTGTCACATCAGGAACAGTCATGCACGGGAAAAGGTGGGTTACCTTCATGAAGCAGCGATGGCTGGATCCCAGCAGATGGAAAACATTTGGGAATAGCTGCTTAAAATGGCAAGACGGTCAGGGGCTCAAGGGGCACGGGAACTAGGGAATTAACACCATTGAAGGAAATAGGATTTAGGGGAATAATATTCTACTTTTTAAAATATTTAGGTGAAACACCTTGATATCTCTGGGTGGATGAAGAGGTCATTTCCCTGGCTACTCAAAGAGAAGCATGGTGGATATGGCGGCATCTGTCCTTGGAAAGCCAAAATGCAAATGTTTGTGGGTGTGTGTGGATGTGCTGTTGAGTCACAATATTGTTAATCATAAGGAAGTTTAGGAATCAAGGCAAACTTTCTCCCACCCCCATTTGCTGCCTATGAATTACCAGCCATCATTCTTTTTCCTTTCCAACTCTTGTAATTGGGGTAGAATGCCTCTGTTAAACAAGCATGCCTCCAGAACTTGAGCTAAGTTAGAGCCCTTTATAAATTAGGCAATAAATAGAATGTGTTTCCCCATCTGGTATCCAAATTTAGGAAATCTGTGATTTTACATGAGCCACCAAGATATACGGCAAAGCCCAGGGTTCTGTGGTTTTTGCGGATGTTTGGGAGGCATGTGGTCATGGTAGAGCCTCTGTGCTTTGCTATAACTGCTGAGATGCCACTTCTAACTCTGTCACTTATTACTTGGCCTTGGACAAGTCTTCTCATCTCTCTGTGTGTCTCAGTATTTTCATCAGCAAAATGGGAGTAATAAGAGCACCTGACTCATAAGGTTTTTATTTCAGCAAATGGCAACTTGATTCTTCCAGCTGTTCAAATTCCACATCTTGGAATTATCTCAATGCCCCTGTCTGTCCTCTAGATCCAATTTGTGAGCCAATCCTGGTGGCTCTCATTTCAAAATCAAGCCCGAATAAGACTATTTCTCACCACCACTGACGCCACCACCCTGGCCAAAGACATTACCATCTCCTACCTGGATTATTTCACTAGTCTTTGCTATAGGCTGAATACCTGTGTCCCTGAATAATACATATGTTGACAAGTAATCCCCAGTGTGATGATAATAGGAAGTGGGCTCTTTGCGAGGTGCTGAGGTCATGAGGGTGGAATCCTCATGAATGGGATTAGTGCCCTTAGAAGAGGGAACTTCCTTCCACCTTTCACCAGGTAATGATACAGCAAGAAGATAGCTGTCTATGAACCAGGAAGCGGGCCCTCACCAGTCACCCAATATGATGGTACCTTGACTTTGGACTTTTCCAGCCTTTGGAACTGTAAGAAATAAATTTTTGTTGTTGATGAGGCATTCAGTTTATGCTACCTTTTTAATAAAAAAGCAGCCTAAACTGACTATGGTAGTATTTTAAAAGTTAATTATTGAAGTATAATTAACATACAATATTAATTTCAGGTGTATAACATATTGATTGAACAGTTCTCTGCATTACTCAGTGGTCACCACAATAAGTGTCATCATCTGTTACCACACAACATTATTGCAATCTTATTGACTATATTCCCTATGCTGTACTTTTCATCTCTGTGACTTATTTATTTTACAACTGAAAGTCTGTAGCTCTTAAGCCCCTTTATCTATTCTATCTATTCCCCCTTCCTCTCTGGCAACCAGTTTGTTCTCTGCATTTGAATCTGTTTGGTTTCTGTTTGTTTGGTTTATTTTGTTTTTTAGATTCCATATATAAGTGAAATTATATGATATTTGGCTTTCTCTGGCTTATTTTGCTTAACATAATAACCTGTAGGTCCATCCATGTTGTTGCAAATGGCAAGATCTCATTCTTTTCTATGGCCGAGTAATATTCCAGTGTGTGTGTGTGTGTGTGTGTGTGTGTGTGTGTGTCTATACACACACACTACATCTTCTTTATCCATTCATCCATTGATGGACACTTGGACTGCTTCCATATCTTGGTCATTGTAAATAATGCTGCAATAAACATAGGAGTGCATATATCTTTTTGAATTAGCGTTTTCATTTTCTTTGGGTAAATACCCAGTAGTAGAATTACTGGATCATATGATATTTCTATTTCTTATTTTTTAGGAACCCCCATACTATTTTCCACAATGGAAATTTACATTTCCACCAACAGTGCACAAGGGTTCCCAAAAGGAAATGGTTTTGATGAATAACAGTTTCATAGCTGCCATAAAGGAGAAACTGAAGGTCAACATAAGCCTGTCCCAGACCAAATTCTGTTTTTTGGGTAAACTTGGATAAGTTAAAATCACTGTACCTTAGTTTTCACTCTCTAAAATATTCTCTCCCCCAATTCCTTTTTCTACCAGTCCTGTTACACCCTTCAAAAAGGTTAAGAGTTTATTTATTTGCCCACACTTGGCTGGTTTTTTGCTTTTTCTACTGAATTCTACTGACTGGCCTATCTCACAACCTATGCTAATACTTGAGATTTACTGCACAGAGGCTTGGAGGAAGTATCCATCATGCTACATTATTATCAGTCGTTGGGAGTGTCTTAGGCAAAGGCAACAGCATATCCAAAGGCCTTGAGGCAGGAAAAAGCCCAGAGTAGCTAAGAGCATCTATGGCCTGGAGGCTGGCTCCATGTGAGGGCTCTGGTTTCAGGCTGCCTGGGTCAACTTCTCAAGTCCACCTGTTACGTAGGCTTAGACAAGTCCTAGAATGTCCAAGGCTGTTTTCAGTTTTGTATGATAGAGGCATTGATCTCATAAGGATATTGTGAGGATTGAATGCGATAATACCTCTAGAGCACTCAGAACTGTGTCTGGCATGTTCACCACTATTATTGTTAATATATCACCACTATTTTATCATAATTTTAATCATCCTTTGCCTAGGTCCTTGGTTCAGAGAACTTATCCTTTCTGGCTGTTTCTACCTTTCTAATCCAGTGCCCAAATGGCAAAAATACAACCCCTTGGGGCTGATTGCATTTTTCTTATAGATGCTGCCGCTCAATTGAAGCCCAACTCGTGGCCTTGTGGCCCAACTTTTCAGTTAGCAGTTGTTCTGAGTGCTTGAACTTTGATCAGCATCAGATTCATCTCTCCACTTTTGCCCTGCTTTTTCATAATTGCACTTGCTTTGTGCAGCTTGGGTCAGAGTTATATTCATTGGAGCAATTGTTCTGGAATCCTGACTTTGCCAGGAGCCTCATGTCCACCCATGATGCAATTGTCTTTAAATATCATCTCAGAGTCACACTCAGGAATCTCTCAGAAGCCTTTCAGAATAAATCCTTGTGAACAAGAAGTTGGCTAGAGTCTCTGATGCTTCTCGTCAGCCCTCCTTACCCAGGCAGAGAAGCATCCTTCCCTACTCCTCTGGGACCTACTCCAGACAGCCAGAGGTCAATAGGACAGCCAGAAGGTCCGCCAGATCAGGCCCTCTGGAAACAAGAAATCTCTGTACAGCCAAGGGAATCACTAGTCCCCTATCTGATGGCCTTTCATTCTAAGCAACATGCAATAAACAGACACTCCAATAGGACAAAGGGATTCTGACAGCTTGTAGAGTTCATTGTGGCAGAGATGTGAGCTCAATGGAGCAGGTTTGCTGCCGACATCGCTCTGCAGCATTCACCTACACACACAAAAGGAGTAAGGTTTAACTCTTCATGGAGCCTGTCTCCAATTTAGCTCTAATTGTTCATTCATTTAATCAGTTAATCAAGAAGAATTTAATAAACACTTATTATGCTGCAAGTACTAAGATCAGCATTAAGGACACCAATATAAATAAAGCTGCCTCTTTTCTTGAAAAACCCATGTGTCTAAATGCATAGCAAATTACATAATAGTATACAAAATGCTTCAGCACAAGTGAGCATCAAGTATTATGGGAACACAGAAGAGGAAGGGGCCCAATTTTGCCTGCCAGGGGATGTGAACCAGAGATGGCTTCACAGAAAGAGGGACAGAGCAGTTTTGAAGAAACAGAGAATTGGGAGGGTGTTAATAAGGTTATTTTGGTTGCAAGTAACAAAAATGGACGGATTAGTTTAAATAAAAGACAGTTATTGTAAGGGCCCTGGTTGTTTCAAGGAATCCAAGGGAGAGATGAACAAGTAAATCTCAAGAATGGCAAGACCCCAGAAGTTTGGGAGACCTTGGTGGCAGGGATCTATGATTTTCTTTTCTAGAGAGCATACATGGACCAAACTCTCCTCCACCAACATCTCTACCCATGGGCATCTCTTTTCAAAATTCCAGATTCCTAGAAGAATCTGATTGCCCCACCTGGAGTCAGAGATTCATTCCTGGTTTATTTAGCTGGACCAGAAGCAGCTCAGCTAGTTCAGACCCCGCCACTGATCCAGGGCAGTTCTACAAGAAGAAGCGTCATCATGGGCTTGATGTCCACCCCAAGAGATGGCTATTGCAATGAGACAGGACATTGTCTCATTGTCTCATTGACAAATGCATTGAGTCATGGAGGCAAAAAGGTCATGGTGTGATTGTAAAGAAACAAGTTTGGGGTGACTTTCTTTGTGCAACCTGTGCAATCATTATTATATGTACAACAAGTGTCCATTAATCATGTCATATTTTTTATGCATGAAGGGAACCTGTTATTTATGATCTTTTAGTTAAGGTTTGTTGGGTATCTTAAAGAAAAAAGACATTTGTCAGAAACCTATGAGGGGTGCTGAGGGTCACAAATTGAAAGAGATGTAGAGAAGAAATCACACTTGGAACTGGCAGGACCTGGACACTTGGAACTGGCAGGACCTGGAGGAAATCTTGGTGGCAGACATCTCTCTGCCTTCCTCCGGTCACCATCACTGGAATGAATGGAGTTGAATGGTATACAGTATATGTAATAAGGTTTCCAGTGAGTTGGTGAATTGAGGTCTTGTCATAACTTAGAGGATGAACATTAAAGAGTGACTCATCTGTACATTTGACATGCCTGTCTGTCTGTCTCTCTCTCTTTGCTGCCCAATGTTCTGGGTATCTCCCTTTTCTAACACCTTGGTTTCTTTTTGGAGAATTACCTCCTTCTGGTGGATCCTTTTGCTCAGTGCCTTGGTACAGTCAAAAATAAACCAATGAATAAAGCTCATCTTTTCAGACTCTGTCTCCCTAAACTTTTAATCCTGAGCAAGGGCACAGGGTGAAACACACTGTTCTTAGTGAGAGGTTTAATCCAGATGTTGGCTTCCCAGCACAGAAGCTGAAGGAGTCCCAGGGGGATGCTCCCATGGTTGATCTTCCTCTCACTGCTCTGGTTCAGACAAGGGCATGCCTAAGACTGAGGAGCAATGATTCAGATCCCCCCCTCTCCATAGTCATTGGAGGCCCATATTAGGGAAAAAGGAAGACAGAAAATCACCCTTACTCAGGAAAACAGTAGTGTGTTCTTATTGACTATGATACAGAAATTAACTGGAACATTTTGGAATTTCTGTAGCAAGGAGCAAAACAAAATTGTTTAGGAGTTCATGCTAGCTGGACACCATTTATAAAACTACTGTAAGTGTTATAGAGAGAACCCATGGGTGTTGGTTTGAGGTCGGTTCAGGCAGGCATCCATTCTTACTGAACAGTGGATCTACTCTGATTGGTCAATGCAGCACGCTGATTGGTTGGTACTAGTGCCATATTAGCTGGTAAATATTTTGGATCTCACCTGTATTTATTATGTCTAAGCCACTCTGCCAGGTTTTACTGATCTTCACAGACTTCATTTAACAAATAATTTTTAGGTATGGGTCTTACTTTATGAATTTTATTTATCACCCCTCCCCTTCATTGATGGGGAATGGGAGATCAGAGAGGTTGGTTCCCTAGTATCATTTAGTAGTATGACTGGTGAGTGCTGGACTCAGGATTTGAACTCAGAGCCCACACTCTTCACTGCTTGGTTATCCTACCTCAATTACCCAAGATAACTCACTTGTGCAGAATGACCCTCACTCTGAATTTATGGCTCTTTGACCCATGGCTTGAAATGTTATTTTTACCTTAACTCTCACTTATCAGGTTGGTAAATTCAGGGAACACAGGTGCAGGTGGAATTTTAGAGTACTGGAGAAACTAGCTTTCAACCAAGGGGTTGAACTACAATGATGATTTTCAACCTTTATTCTTAAAAAAATTTGTTTTAACATTTATTTATTTTTGAGACAGAGAGAGACAGAGCATGAATGGGGGAGGGTCAGAGAGAGAGGGAGACACAGAATCTCAAACAGGCTCCAGGCTCTAAGCTGTCAGCACAGAGCCCGACGCAGGGCTCAAACTCACGGACCATGAGATCATGACCTGAGCCAAAGTCAGACGCTTAACGGACTGAGCCACCCAGGCACCCCTCAACCTTTATTCTTAACAGTGGATCCTTTTGTTCAAATGCAATTGTATATGGAAGTTCAATGCTAAAAGCACAGAGGCTCTGGGAGTTGCATTGTAAAAACTGCCCCTGGCTCTGATGTTCACCTAAGTGACGTGAGCTGGGGTGTCATGAGTTATCACTCTCCTTGTATACAGTGCTCAGCGTGATCTCTGGGCTGGTATCTTCAGTCCCCAGCCCTGCACAACCTGACCCAGGCTATAAGGCAACTGGTCCCTTAGACCGTGGGAGGTGTGGCCTGGGATTAGTTCCTGTGATGCTGTTCCTATTTTTCTACTCAAGCTTCTGCCTCCATTTCCTTCTTTCTCCCACAGTTACTACCGAGCTGGGAGACTTGTCCTAAATTCCAGCCTGCTCAGCTCAACCCTAACACACTGCTCAGGCCTTTCTAGGACCCTGCCCTGCCCCCTTTTCTCAATGGCTCCTCTTAACAGACTACTTGAATCATACCAGTGTCACAGGATGTGAGGTTGGGTCCCCCAAAATCAGACCCTGAAGATCCATGTGAAAGTGATTTATTATCAAGGGTTTCCAGGAAAATCTAGCAGGCTAGTGGGAAAGTGGGGCAAATGAAGAAAGAATCCAGGCAAGGTGTAACCTCAAGCAAAATTCTATTTAGGGTAACTTGGGCTTAATTCTGTAAGGGGGTCTGAAGACAACCCAAGTCACACCTCAGAGCTGCCCTAATCAGGAGCTAGGGAGCTAGTGTTTATAGCCTTCTGGGTGTCTGTGTGCACAGGTAAATGAACTCCTGTGTCCCACAACAGCCCTTTAACAAAGAGATACAGGAGCTGGATGGGAGCAAACACACCCTGGCCTGGGTGCATTGAAATGGTGCAAGGATCTGGGGAGCTGAGGCAGAGCTGTGAGGGCATGTGCCTCACACACTCTTGATGTTACCGTCATTAGCTGTAGCTCCTCTGCTGTGATCTAGAGTCTTGATGATTGACTTCCTTTGGTATGAAGGTGAGCAGACTCTGTTTACTGCCTACTCAATATACATTCTTTCTTTCCTCCTTGCCCACTGAACTCTGATTTTGTTCAGAACAACATTGTGCCCAGTCTTTGGAGATGATCATTAATTAGTCTCCAATCCAAATGTGACAATACTAGTCCTAGCTTTCCTGGCAATTAGCCCTGGCCTTTGGACTTATTTGGGTTGTGAAATAATAAAAAACAAATATATAGTGGTCTCTGTCCCTGGTTTCTGGCACAGGAGCTCCTAAATCCCTTGGAATTCCCTGGGTTATAGGAGCCTCTTTTGTTCTAATGAGGTGACTCTTGGTGGGCTTCCACATGGGGGCCAGTCACCAGAAAGATCAAGTCATGATTAGAAGCTTGAAACTTACAGCTCCACCCCCATCTTCTGGGAAAGAGAGAGGGTTAGAGATTAAGTTGACGATTGATCATGCCTTAATGATGAAGCCTCCATAAAACCCCTACCATATGGGTTTTGGAGATCTTCCAGGTTGGGAACACATTCATGTGCTGGGAGAGCAGTGTACTTCAACTCCATGGAGACATAAGCTTCTATATTCAGGAGCCTTCTGGACCTGGCCCTATATGTTTCTTCATCTGGCTGCTCTCTTGTACCTTTATTATATCCTTTATTTTATAATAAACTGGTAAATGTGAGTGTTTCCCTGAGTTCTATGAGCCATTCTAGCAAATTATCAAACTGAAGGAGGGAGTCATGGGGACCCTGACTTACGACTGGTTGGTTAGAAGTACAGATGCCAACCTGGGACTTACAATTGGCATCTAAACTAGTAGGGAAGAGTCTTGTGGGACAGCCTTTAACCTGTGGCATCTGATGCTACCTCCATATAGATAGTGTCAGAATTGAGTTAAATTGTAGACACTTAGCTAGTTTTGGGGAATTATTGATGTATAGAGAGAGCCCCTGGGCATTTGGTAAGCAATAGTGAAGTGTGGCAGTAGTGTGACAGTATAGGAGAAACATAGGAGTGAATTTTTCTTGTACAAAGGCCAACTGGACCTGCATGGAAGTCTGTTGAATGGTTCTGGGAAGACTTCTACTTCCTGATAAAAGGGGAAAGGCAGGTTGACACAGTCTCTCCCTTTTCCCCCTTCATCCTTATTCTTGACTTGAGCATGGGTGCCATGTCCAGAGCTGTAGCAGCCATCTTGCAATCATAAAGCAAAATGCAAAGATAAAGACCAAAAGCGTTTCAAAGACCAAAAGCATTTCTGACATCATCCAGCTATTAAGCTATTTCCAGAAGTTTTTTACCTCTAGGCTCCTTGTGTTGTGAGAAAAACAAACTCCTGTTTGTTTAAACCACTTTAAACCAATTTTTCTGTTGCTTGAAGCTGAATTTATCCTCCTAAGCAGGGGCCTGTGGGAGTCCAGCCTGACTTCTCCATGCCCCTATCAGTACTACATAAAGGATGAACGGTGACCTCTTTGGGATGCCCGTCCCAGAGCACAGCCACCTGCTCAATCCTGGTCCCATCTGGTCCTATCTCCTTCCTGTTCTGGGTAAATCATAAAAATGCAAATCTCTTGCAATCAGTCATGAATGAGGAATAGTCAAGGTAGACCAACAGAGTTAGGAAGCAGAGCTTGGCAAGACTTTCCGAGGAGTAGACAGGGAGAAATTCTTTTGTTTTTAGACCTGTAGGCAAAGACAGAGCCGACATAGACACTCCAGAACTATGACAATAATATTGATTTAAAGGTATAACTATATATCCAACTGTCATTTATTGAGCATCCACTATATACTTGGTGTTTTATATTCACTATATCATTTGCACAACCACTTGGTGATGTGATTACGATCTCATCCATGTTTCATATGAGAATCCTGAGACTCAGAGAAGTGAGGTAACTCAAGCTCATTTAGCTAGAAAGGGCCTAAGTCCAGGGGTGCCTGAGTGGCTCAGTCAGTTAAGCATCCAACTCTTGATTTTAGCTCAGATCATGATCTGAGTTCCAGTTCGAGATTCACATCAGGCTCCATGCTGGCAGTGTGGAGCCTACTTGGGATTCTCTCTCCCAAGGGGGAGATCCCAAGGGGGTATCCATCCCTAGCCTTGTGTGTAGTTTACTTCACATCTTCCAGGATCCACTGGACATCCTTCTACAGCCCTGAAATGACAGCCAGTTCTGATGACGACCAGTTCAGATGCCCCATGTCAGCACCAGCCTTTAGTCTTGGCTCTCAGAACTGCCACCCCTCACAAAACAAATGTTCCTCTAAAGTGTGCCCAAGCCAGTCCTTGGCAAGCCATTCACCTGAGGAATTCTGAGTCCTCCCACCCACTGGCATTCTTGGGCAAGCTTCCTGGGAATGAGTGAACCCTGCCCCCCTTCTATGTCTGGCTTGTATGTCTCTGAGGGCATATGTATTAGATTAGTCCAACTGAGAGCAAAGTCAGTTTGGATTTGCTCAGACCAAGAGCTCTGGAGACTCCCTTCCTGGCTGGTAGTACTTTTAGGTCTCCCAGATCCCTTTACCTGTTCATTCATCTCTCCCTAAACTGCTGAAAGTGCTATAGCTAATGGCTTATAACTGTGACCTTCTCTGCATATAGCATCTGTGGCTGATAGGAACTTCCTGGCCAGGAGAAGCCTAGGATGTTACACTCCCTCCTCCAGGGGTGTCCAATGACTTAATTGGCTGACATGAGGACACAAATACCTGGCCCCTTTGTCTCACTGAATGACCACTCTGTGATGTGACACTCCAGAGTACCCTTTGGATCAAGCAAGGTTAAACTTTCCCTGAGGCGACAGACTTTCTTGGCTCTTTCCCATTCCCTATCCTGCTTCCCTCCTTTGTTTACAGGATTTCCTAAAGAGCCCTCTCTCAACAAATGAGAGATTTTGCATCCAAATCTCTCAGGCTCTATTTCTAGGGAGTCAGACCCAAGACAGACACTGTACTAAAACCATGTTTTGCAAATGTCATTAAGCCCTGGGTGCCATTCAGGGACTAGCACTTGAGATCCATTTGAATTTCCTGGCCAGACAATCCCCTAACCTCACAGCATTGTCGTCTGTGGCTATGCACCTCATAGATGGAAACCTTTCTCCCCTCAAGGCTCTATCTCCTCCTGCCTTCACATCCCCACATTGCTCTCTGCTCCTTCACCCCTGATCCAGCCTCACCACTTCCACCCTGCCAGTCCTTCCCAGTCTGTTTCCCAGACTTCCCTGCATAGTTGGACATTTTCCCGAATAGTCCTTGCACTCCCCACCTTAACAGAGAATGAAATCTCCCCAGAGGACACTGTCGCCTTCGCAATCTCTCAAGTGGAGACTGCTCATTCTGCTTAGGTACAAAAACTCAGGTCAGCATTCTCCTCGCTCCTCATGACCACTTCCAAGCCGTTACTCCTCCACCCTCCTATTAGAGTGCGTCTCCTTTGTTTCTCACGCCATCTGGCTATATCATTAAAACTGGCCAATTGCATATCCTTTGACACAGCAATTCCCCTTCATACAAAAATATTAGTGCAAGATGAAAGGATATATGTAAGAACAATTGTAATGGCACTGTTTGAAACTGTTTTTAAAAAAGGAAATTGGAAATAATCTAAATACCCATCAGCAGGAAGCTGACAAAAAGATTGTAGTGCTATTGCACAGAGGGCCACCACACCCCTATTAGAAAGAAGCATAGGATTTTTGTCCCAATGTGGGGAGACGCACATGACATGTAATGGTACGTTGAGCAGAAAAACTATAGCAAATATAGTACAATCTCATTTTGATAAAGGAAAATAATGCATACGTTTTTAAGATTAGAAGGGTTATCTTAGGGTGAATGACCCTTGGTTAGCAATGTCCCTGCAGTTGCTGTTATGGTTATGGCCAAGGAAGTGCTCAAAAGAGCCACACAATCTTTGGAGTCATAAAGTGAGAGCAGAGGCCATGTAGCTCTTGGTATGATATACTGATGCTTGCTTCGATCTCCTAGCTGGGGTCTAATAGGTGGTGGTGATATTTGATGGCTCTGAAAGCCCCGTTCATTAAGCTTTTTAAAAAAATACTCCTCAAAGTTGTATATATGATGAATCCCTGTCTCACCACTTCAGATGGGAGAGATCCAAGTGGGACATCTACCGTGAGTGCCAAAATGTTGTCATGAAATTCAAGCTTCATTTCTTTCTCTTCCTATATAAACACCCCCTTCCCAAATATGAATCAAATCAGTCTAGCATCATCTCCTCCCTTCCTGTTTCTTGTCAGTAGGGCATTGGTGGAAGTGTGTAGGGTAGACATCCATGGGGAGAATGTGAATTTAGAGGGCCAGGGGGGAGAATTTTTACTTTGCATTGATTACTTTTGTAATGTTTGAATTTGCCGCTGGAGTATGTATTATCTTTGTAACAACAAATAAAGATTAAAAATGAATTTAAAAACTACTGCCTGACCCATTATGTCCACAGTACATTTACCTGAAGAGAAAGCCCTGATGAAGAGAGTCTCATCAAGTGTAGTGCTTAAGAACAGGAACTCAAGAACTTTGTTTCCTGGTTCTAAGTCCACCTCTTAGTAGCAATGTGACCTCGGGTAAGTTACTGCAGACCGCACAATTTGTGCCCTGCACAACTCCAAGGGGCACCATTCACATAGACCACAAGGAGAATGACACTTGGATGTGTGTGATGCAGTGGCACAGGAAAGCCCTGCCTCTCTGTGTATCGGCCTCCTCATCTGTGAAATGAGAATGATAGTACCCAACTTCTAGGCTTATTCTGAGTATTTGGTGAATAACCCATGTGAAGTACATGAAACAGTGGCACTGGAACATTGTAAATATACAGTGAATGTTAGTTGTCATTACTATTACCATCTCCATCACCACCATCACCATCATGATGATCATCAAGATAAGTCCAGGAAAGGGGTCTGTGTCCCTAAGTCCCAATTCAATCTCTTGGGCACAAACTACTAGCCAAGCTGTCACCCTGTTCAGAAGAAAGACCCTTCCCTTTCCGCAGGAATGAAGTACTGATGGTCTAATGTCTGTGCGAGAGAACTCTTGTTGAAGGCCTGCAGGCAATGGTGGCTACAGAGATTATGCAAATCTGGAAAGTTTCCTGAAATTGCTACAAGCCAGGAAGGAACTCTCCATGGTCCTGGTTTTATGAAGTCCACGCTGACTGCTGTCTCCATCTTGCTATGTTCTGATTATTGGCTTTGCCACAGGCAACCTCATCAAGATGCCCCCCTTTTTAAGACTTTGCCTGAACTCTGATAACATGTTGCCCTTATTAGAAATATTTTCACTTTAAAGGAAGCTTAATCCAAATTAAAATAAAATATCTCTGATGGTGGAATTTATAGAACTTTTACAGACAAAAGGGAAAATTTTGGACTGAAGGGGCTTCCAAAAAGTCCACCCTACAGGTGGCTATTTCCAGCTAACCACGAGAAACATGTGTCTGTTATTCTTGCAAAAGTCTTCCTTGTGGTCTTGTAAATATGTCACCTTGAGTCATATATTCAGGAGCAGAGAGGAAGGAGATATGCACATATAGCAGAGCCTGTGCAGAGAAGGTGATGGTACCAAATCACATTCCAGAATGAAGCTAATGGGAATAAGAGGCAGAACCCTAACCTTACACCCTGAAATGATACAGAGGGAGGGAGTAGTAGGTTGTAGGGAAACTTGGAGTTGTCCCACACATTGATTTCTGGATCTGGCTGGTTACAGAGGAGACTTAAGGAAAATACAAGAAGCCAAAGTTGTAGGCAGTTCTTAGATCTCAGGCTAGGAGTTGGATGTGACCATCGGATTATCCTGACCCTGGTTGGGGGCTGGAGTGGAGGTTTGGGACCGGGAGAAATCTGCCCCAGGTCATAACCCTACAATAGCTTCAACTGGCCAGCCCTGTAGGTCTGAGATTTGTCTCCCTAGGGATGAGCTGACATGCTTTATATCACCTCCCTCACACCCTTTCACTCACTCATTCCCTCCTTCATTTCCCCATCCTTCTCCAGTGCCTGTGCCTTCACTCAACACATCTCTCCTATCTGCTACTCCAGCTGTCAGACTCCTGGGTCACCAACCACCCCTCCCATATTCCTTCCTCATACAGGCAGACAACTAATTAGAAATGTTCTGTGACTGGAGACTCCTCCATCATCTTCTATAATATCACTGTGTCTAGAATTATTCCATGCCTTGTATAGGTGCTATGCCTAATCTTTATAGAAAGTCAAGGAAGTTTCTTGTTTTAAGACTAAAGGAATGGAGGCTTAATTCTCTTCATCTGTAAAGTGGGAAATATAAGACCTACTTTGTTTGACTACTGTGAGGCTTGGAGATCATATTAGTTTTGTGCACAATATAAGACAAGGTGCTCCACACACTTAGTCTTTGCACCATATCCAACTCTATTTCTAGAACATAAGCTCCTCAAGGGTCTGTAACAGTGCATTTCTTAGTTTTAAACTCACTTTACTTAAGGGAAGCTTTGCTTTTGAATAAGGTCCTCTAACAAGCTGTGGGTGGAGACCAGCAATTCATAAAGTAAGTCTCTTTTGAGATAACTTCTTTGTTGTGATCTCCCAGTTTAAAAAAATTTTTTTTCAACGTTTATTTATTTTTGGGACAGAGAGAGACAGAGCATGAACGGGGGAGGGGCAGAGAGAGAGGGAGACACAGAATCTGAAACAGGCTCCAGGCTCCGAGCCATCAGCCCAGAGCCCGACGCGGGGCTCGAACTCACGGACTGCGAGATCGTGACCTGGCTGAAGTCGGACACCTAACCGACTGCGCCACCCAGGCGCCCCTGTGATCTCCCAGTTTAATGTGCCAACTTGTTGGGATAGAATGAGAATCATAATTATCATCATGATAATAATTATTATTTATTGAGCATCAACTATAAGCCTGGGACTGTGCTGTGCATTTTACAAGCATGGTGATATTTAATTCAAGCAATGTTGGAGCCAGCCCAAGTTCAAGGTTGCAGAATAGAGAAAAGAGGTTACATCTGCATACCCCTAACCTCTTCCTTATACTCAGAAATTTATCGACCCCTATCTCCAGGCTCCATTACTCTTGAGGTGCATTCCTGAAATACCTTCACCATCCTGACTTTCTTGGCAGCTTAATTGCCCGACAACTTATTTGGAGCCTGCAGAAAACTCAGATCTCCAAGTGCTTCTGCCTCCCTCCCCTTCTTTTCCCAGAATCTCTAGCATTGAGTCTGAAACACACTATCAAACTCTTAATTAGATATTGACATCTAGAAATCTATAATAATACTAATAGCAGTAACTGCTTATTGAGCCCTTACTAACTATATTAGCTCATTTGGCATCGTAGCCACTCTGAGTTAGTACTATTACAATTCCCATTTTACAGATGTGCAAATGGGAGGTTAAGCCATTTCATTGAGGGTCACCCAAATAATAAATGGCAGAGTTGACAGTTGAACTTATATGTGCCTCACTTCATGAACTAAACTCCATACCCTGACACATGAGTTATCCTACCTTTCATATACCCAAGATTACTGTCCCCAAAAGAACAGAATTTCTTCAAGCACATGAGCTTTCCCATGGAGGTAGTCTAAGGTAGAGGAAAAGGTGTGCATTTTCCTTTTGAAGACAGCCATGAGCTTGAAACATAGCCTACCAGTTACTGGCTAAGAAATATGTCTAGAGAAGACAGATATGGACCATGAATTAAGGTCACATCAAAGAAATAAGGATGAGATATAAGAAACTGGGCTATGATGGTTGAAAGTTTGTATCCCCAGGTAAGAATGTCTGCAAGTAAATTCTCTGTTCAGAGGCTGGACAAATTATAGTAAACATTACTAGAACTTCTACAGATCTGATTCTTTTCTTCTTCCTGGGAAGCTTTGAAGTTAGGTGATGCCATGTGACTAATTCTGGTAGAGATTGTAAACAGAAATAATGTGTGCCACTTTGGGGGAAATGTAGTTAAAACTCCTAAAGGACTCTCTAGCCCTCTCCCCTGCCATGGAAAACATGTGTTGAGATGCCAGAGTCACTGATGGAAGGCCATCAGATCCTGAATCACTCCTTGGAAGGAATGGCCCTGGAGGGCCCCTAAACCTGCTGCAGACTTTGCATGAGTAAAAAACAAATCTTTGTTGTGTTAAGACACTGATATTTTGAGGTTATTTGTTACTGCAGCATAACCTAATTTATTCTGATTAATGCTACTGTATAACTCATATACTCACCTGGCCTGATGATTAAACGGTTGAGAGAAGAATGGCCAGGCAAAGGCCAGTAACTGGCAATTGACTGAGTGGGAAAGATAAGGTGTGGTCAGATTTCAAGCATAGGGACTGAATATCAAATCCTCTTGAGCAAAGAAGGAACAGTCAGGAATGAGCACCAAGAGAAAGTGTCACGTTTCCCCAAAGGGCCAAAGCCAAATACAAATCACAAAGAAAGAGGATTGGTTTTGTATTCACTGCACCCTCTTCTCAAGGTCCTATGCAAGAAGGTGCAGTTGCCTCAGCATTTGGCTTCCCTGTAATATAGTGAGCTCTTGGGAGAATGGTACCAATTCTTGTCCAGGTTGGAGATCCCCCTCAGTACTTTGCTGCCTTCATCGTGTCTCTTGAGTTGAGTGGAATTCAAAAGCTTCCTGAGTTATCAAAGAAAAAGGTGCATCTTGCTTGAACTAATTCTGATTTCTTCCCTGAGTTTCCTTCCTGTAGTGCTTGAGGTTGACCTAGACATTTTCTATAGCACAAATTATTTATTTATGACATTATTTGACTAATATCCACCATCCATTTCACATTTAACCCCGTGAGGGCAGCTCTATGTCCTGAAGATTTCTGGATCACACCATGGGATCTGGTCCATGGTAGGTGCTCCATAACAGTGTTGAATGAGTAAACAGCTGTGTGTGTGAATTAAAGGTGGGATAGCTTTGCTTCTTGCCACCTGGGTCTGTCTCCTGGGTCTTTGTTTTCCAGCCTTGCTCTTTGCCAGGTCATCAACAAAAGTCATCTAATTCTGACCCTCTTTGTCCTTAAGTCTGCTGACCTCTTTGAATTCTGAATAAAGCTCTTCATTTAAAACTTCTTTGGCTTTTCAGGACAGGAGCAGAGAGAAATGGGCCCTTCATTTAGCTGATTGAACCAACAAAGGAGAAGTTTGAGACAGAAAATGAATATAGATCCAGCTGCAGCAATTAGAGGGGAAATCGATAGAACATCATCAAGAGCATCAGACGCGTGTAAGTCAGCGTCTCCAGGGATGGGTTGGTGGAGCAGTGTTCATTTCATTTTTGTTTTCCTAACTTAATCCCCAGCAAGTGAAGAGGGATAGGTGTGGTGGATGGGGTGGAGGTGGGAGGTGCAGGGGAGGGGAGAAGATGGGCAGGACCAAGGAAAGAGGAACAGGGATCCCTTCTCTTCCCGCTACCACCCCTGCCCATGGTGTGCAAGCCAATGGTAGCAAACTGAACCTCTCACACTGCACTGCTTTGAGATTCAAGCAGGTCTGGGTTTGAATTTCTGACCACCATGTGTTACTAGCAAGTTGTACATGGGAAGGTTATAGCGCCCCCCTGAGCCACACTTTACTCACCTGTAAAATGGGCCTTGTGAGTCCTGCGACACTCAGTTGTCATAAGGAGTAAACAAAAAAATGTATGCAAAGGCCTGACAGAATGCTGCTAGTGTTTAGTAGATGTTGGTTTCTCTAATGCTCCCTTGCTCAGCACGTGACCCAGTCAAGGTACCTTTCTACCTTTTCAGCTTCTTTACCTCATATGAGGCTCTTGGCCTTTGTTGGGACACACATATCTTTGAGTCTTTAATAAAATGTAGAGGCTAAAGGCATAGATTTGAGATCAGAAAAATCTGGGTTCAAATACCCTTTCATTTCTTGCTGGCTGTGTGATCTTGAGTATGTTACACAACCTCTCTGTGCCTTAGTTTCTTCATGAGTAAAATGAGGAAAACAATAGTACCCACCTTGTAGGGTGTGATAAGGATTAAATCACTAAATATGTCTGAGCATTGAAGAGTGCCTGGGATACAGTAAGTTTGAGTAGATGTTTGTTGTTGTTAATAAAAGCAATGGAAGCCTCTCTAGTAAACTTCACACAAGCACGCACATGTGTGTAATCTTGTGAAGCCAATTCCCAATTCTTGTTTAGTGATTTTTGCAGGGTAGAGTCCAGCCTGGCATTCACTACTGTGCATCACCTGGCCCCTCATCTACACAATCATAGCTGTAGGTTTATGGAGGCCCCATCTTCTCCTCTGCAAGAGGGAGCTTCCAAACTCTCCCACTGAAAATCAAAGCCATGGTTTTCAGCTCTGTCCACTTGAAAGCCTCAATGAGAGCTCTGCCTGGCAGTAATTTAGGGCAGAGACTCTACTTGGGCTTGAGAGAGGGGCCAGCAGTCCAACCCCAAATTTTCAGAAGCCCAATGGACTTTGGGCTGAGTCAAGGTCAACACCCAAAGCGTTGGTCCTAGAAGCAGGAATAAGGCAGCTGTTGGTGGCCCTGATCATGCCAGGCTGAGAATGTACTATGTGGGCCCATAGGACCCACATAGTGGCTCAAAGCACAGGGAAATGAGGCAAGTCTGGAGAGAGGCATGGAGGCATCTTGGTGGAGGGGAGGCAAGACCCCAGCCAACAGATCTGCCATGATTCAGGAGTTAGAGGCAGAAGGAAACACCAGGGACTGGGTCAGAAGCCTGTCAGTAGAAACCAAGCACACACCCAAGACAAAGAGGCTGTGGCTTGGGACTTGTGAGACCTATCTCCAATCCATGTGGCAGGCATGACTCCCTCTCAGGAGCCTCTGACCCCAAAGGGCTCCTATCCCACTAGTGGAACCAACCCCAAAGGACTGACCCATCCTCTCCAGATGCCCATGGAGATGCTACTCAGGGCTGCTGCTCCTCTAAGCCAGAGATCGTTGGGAAAGCCTGTGGCAGCCTGTGGGGTCAGGAGGACTCACAGCACAGAGTTGGTCTCTCAGATGTCACTATGAAAATTGGCTGATAAGCAGGGGAAAATCTGGTTCCACCAGATGAAGCTGCCACCCTCCTCCCAACGGGCAGGCAAACCAGCTACTGTGATGGGCCATCCATGGGGAACTTTAGCTTGGATTTGTTATGTAGGGGGCAATGGAGAAGCAGGAAATGCCTGGGAGGCATTGTCTGGGAGGTCCTATCCTACAGGGGGGCAGACAGTGATGTAGCTCCTGCATGAGGCAATGTCATGCACCTCATTAACCACAGATTCCAACATTTTTCCTTGGAGATAGTGGAGTGGGAAGAAGAAAAGACTTGAACATCCACTAGGCTTGAGTTGAATCCTTGCTCTGTCACTTGTTAGTTGTGAGACTTTAGACAAGGGCCTTTATTTCTCTGGCCCTCAGGTTTTTTTTTTTTATCTGTAAAATGGAGAAGAATCATATCAACTCTAACAAGGATCCCATCTTGAGTCTAAATGAAATTCAGGTGTATGTGAAGTGAGCTTACCAGAAACTGGTTGGCATAAGAATTAATGTAACATCTCATCCAGTCAGCCAGTCAGCCAGCCACCCTTCCACCCATCCATCCACCCAAGCTTAGCTACAGTTTCACCCTCTGTTCCAGTAGTAAAGCTGGATCAATACAGTGTGTATTTGAGGCCTCAGGAGTTATGTGGCTATGCCTTCAATCCAAGATTAACACAAAATCTCTTTGTGTAGAGCAATCAATTCTCTCTACCATGAGACTGATGTAGAGTCCCTAGACCGAGACTTAGGCAAAGAGTGAGAGGAAGGACAGGAATGGGGAAGAGAACCAAGGTGGAAAGTGGCCTCCATAGAGCCACAACCTCTGTTCACAATCAGGTTGCCCTGGTGGCAAGGGCATTCTGCTGGTTCCCACAGGAGCAAGGAGTAGGGCTTGCCTTTTTATATGTAGTAAACTTCACATGAGAGGGGAGGGGTAGAGGCAGGGTTAATAATTATGCCACTCACTCATACCTGTATTCAACTCATTATCTGTCCTATTCAGATCACAGAGATACTTGGGACTCATCCCTGCCCTCAAACCACCAATGGTCTTATACCACTAATCACTTCACACTGGGCATCTTCTGTGGAACTCAGGTGAGTGTCTCTTTGGCTATCAGTCCTCAACTTCAAACATAAGACAGGTAGCAATGTGACTCACCTTGAAATTAGGGGTCCATTACTGATAGTCAACACTATATATGAATTTTGCTAATTCTATCAAATCTTATTATTTTGTTCATGACATTTTATTGTCTAAATACAAAAGTAGTTCTTGATTAATTCAGAAGATTTAGACAACACATAGCAAAACACAAGGAAAATAAAAATCAGTAATTCACCATCAAGTAAAACATAAATATTTGGAAAGTACATGTTTCTAGATACACACACACAGGCACACAACATTTATGGAGTTATCTATATTGTTTTGTAGCCTGCTTTTCTCACTCATCCATATGTTGCAAACATGTCACTAAGTATTCTTCTATAACTTCAGTTTAATGATTCCATAGTATCCCATAGTATGGATATTCCATAAATTGTTTAACCAACTGCCTACGGTTGAATATGCAGATTGTTTCCAGGTTTCATTAACATAAATAATTCTTTATCGAATATACTTACACATTAATAGTTGCACATATATTTGCTTTAATCATTTAGATAAATTCATAGGAATACAATTACTAAGTCAAATATCTATATGCACATTTTTAAGGCTTTTGATAGGTATTATCAAATTGCCCTCTGAAAAGTTTGTACCAAACTACACTCCCTCTAGCAGTGTACAAGAATGCCCAATTTCCCATACTCATTGTGGATTTAATTTGCATATCTTTTGTCCCCAGTGAGGCTGAATGTTTTCTTCTATGTTTATTGTCTATTTGTAATTTTACTTTAGTGAATTGCCTACTTATGTCAATTACCCATTTTTATGGGGGTGCTTATCTTTTCCATTTTGACTTCTGAGAGCGTAACCTATAGATCAGCCTTTTGTCTATAATATATGTTTATTACATTTTCCCCCACTGTGTCATTTCCTTTTAATTTTGCTTATGATGATTTTGACCCAGTGAAGATTTTTCTATTTAAGTAATCAAATTCATCAATCTTTTCCTTTATTGTTTTTGTTTGGAAACGCTTGAATGCTTGGTAATGCTTAGAAAGGCCCAAACACCCTAAGTTTATAAAAATATTCCTCTGGAATGTTTCTCTAACATTTTTCATGGTTTCAATTCTTTTATATTTAACTCTTTAACCTCTGAATTTTATTTTGTTGTATGTTACGCAGTAATTGCTGTAACTTAAACTTTTTTCCCAAATAGGAACAAACCCTCCCAGAGCCATGTCATGCTTTCTTTCTTAATCTGAAGCACATCTATGCAATTTAAATGATACCTGACAGCTCTGGAGGGAACAGTGATTCCTCTGAAGGGAGTAATAGATGGAAGAGAAGATGGGAACAGGATGCTTTCATCTTTGTCTCAATTGGGTCCTGCGTGTCCATCATTATTTATCCAAGAATGTTTACAAAATATCTACAATGTGCATTCTGGAAGGTGTTGGGAATAGAGAGAGAGTAAGAGCATTTCTGCTCAGCGCTTTCCAATATCTACATCAGATGTGTAGTGGATGCTGTGGTGTGCCACCCAAAGCCCCCTGTAGGATTAAGTCACTTATTCCCCAAGAGGTCAGGAATGTTGGCAGTGGGTGGCTCAAACATCAGAGGTTTCAGAGGTGTCCTCCTTCCTTCAAAGGGTGCTGCCTCATCCAAGGTGATATGCCTTCTCCAGGGACAGCCTATATCCCATAACTGATCTGTGAGTTGGGTCAAAGACCCAATCCCCTTGCCTTAATTCTGGCCAACTTAGAAGGGTCACTCTAGTTTTGAAGTGCCCTGTAGTATCTGCTGAGATCTCAGACACAACTACCACACCTCAACTCAAACTTCCCTTCTGTCTAATCCTGTCTCCCTCATTCATTCCCTTCAGGGGTTCCTGACAGCACACCCTCCCATGCCCCCATTCCTACACAATAGATTTCCTGTGTGCAAGTCTCTATCTCCCAAGACAGGTATAAGGTCCTGGATTTTGCTTGGCTGAAAACAATGGATGGATGCAAGGTGACTCCTGGGGCCACAACATGCTGGCATGAATGAGGCTCAGTGAGGCAGGCTTGGTGCCATCTTCTTTACCTTTCTCACAAGAACTTTAATTCAGACAGTGTATATTTCTCAAATTACATGATGCGCTCCGAGCAAGAGAAGGACTTTTTGTATCAAAAGGATGAGCTTTAGTTTTAGAAACAGAATTATGTTTTCCGAATTCCTCTCTTAAATAAACTTATACCAATTAGGCCCGCGCTCAAGGACAACATGCTAATAAATGCCACAATTTAATTGGCTTGTTCTCACCAAACCTACCTGGTGGTGCTTCATTTCCTTGATCTGAACAAAACTGGGCCCTTGTACTTTGGACTTTAAGCATAACTAGCTTCTTCTCATAAGAATATTTACATAATTGCTTCCATTTATTGGCTGATTTTGGGCACGCACATCTGTGTGAGTGTCTATGAAGTGTGTGTGTGTGTGTGTGTGTGTGTGTGTGTGTGTGTTTATGGGAGGCATAAAGCTTGACACTGAGGACTGGATTTCTTTTCAGCTCAATCACCGCAAAGGAGACAGATGTACAGCAGTTCCTCCTGAGATGTCTATATCTAATCACATATTTTGTTTTTTTCACTTTTGGCTGCAGCAAACTCAACTCAACAGCTCCAGACAATAAGAAGATTTATTATCTTATATTACAACCAGTCCAGAGGTAGGGCAGTTCCCAGGTTGATTAATTCAGCGGCCCATAGATGTCATCAAGGACCCAGGCTCCTTTTATACTTTCTGTCTGCTATCCAAAATATCTTTGCTTTGTCTTAAGTCTGGTTCTCCCCGAAGCCTCAGCCATTTCCATGCCTCCCATCTAGACCTGCTGACATTGAGAAAAAGACAATACCTTCTTTTCCATGGGTGTGATTTCAGGAGTAAATGAATTTCTCTCAGAAGCTCTTTTGCAGACTTCCCTTACACTTTACTGTCCAGAACTGATTCCCAGTCCCTGGAAGTGGAAATGGGAATAGCCAAGACTGGTTTAGACTCATTAGGACTTACAGCCAAGGCTTCTCCTCCGAGGGACAGGGCAACACAAGGAAGGTAGATTTGGAAGAAACTAAGGGTTCCATTGGGGAGGAGCAAGGCAGAGGTGGTAATGGATACTGGGGGTAGGCAACCATTATGTCCTCCATACTTACCAACTCATGTGACAAAGTGGGAGCAAGAATGTTTTGCTTTGAGAAAGAGCTTGGGAGAAGTGCTAGGCAGGGAGGAAGATGAGAGGAGAGGAAGAGCCTCACACTCACAGGTGTGCAGGGACGTAGATTCCCTTGTGCCCAGTGAACAGCACTCACTGCTGGTCTGCTCCTCAGTAGCTGGCATCCAAGCCCTGTTTGGCATCAAACCTTGACCACATTCCCTCTGCCTCCTTTCTTAAAGATTCTCCTATAATTGAGCAATCACAGAGAAGGGGCCAGCGGGGACCAAGATAAAGAGAGCCCTAAACAGCGGGGTTCTCTCTGAGCTGTCCACAGATCTTCAAAAGCCTTGGGTCTATCACACAAGGCCCCAATCCTTTGGACAGATCTTTAGCATAATCTTTAGACTGTAAAGGTTAGAGCAAATATTAGTAGGGATAAAAGACATCCAAAAGAGGAGGAAGAGGTCACTACAATCAAACAATGAGCTACTATGTTTGTCCCTTGCCTCTTGGCCCAGACAAATGACATGCTAAGGCATTTAAAAACACTTGCAAAGGCAATAATTGCCCAACTGTGATTTGTTGATCTTTGAGAAATCATGAAAGTCTGGTAGCCACTGAAAGCCTGGAAACAAGCAAACGTCATTCATATTTTCAAAGCCTTGGAAAGGATGAGTTCTCTAAACCATCGTCTGCACCCAGGAAAGCATATCCAGTGCTGGTAGGGGCTGGACGCTGAGTGCCCCGATGAGGACTCAAGGCTCCTGTCAGGCTGCACAAACACATTTAGAACAAGTCATGTCATACTGACCTGATTTCGTTCTTTGTCAGGGACACTTGAGGATGAGAGCAGGGACATGTGGTAGACATGAGGTCAGGCCCTGGCTGCCCCAGCTGTGCCCAGCTACACAAAACAGAATGTCTCTCAAGCCAATCTCGCTCTATCTCAGTGGTGAATTAGGTGCTGCAGAAACATCTGTCTGCTTCAGGCATTTGCCTCCTGCTGGGATATCCCAGCACTACTCACTAAAAACACCAAACAAACCAACAGAGCTCCTGAGCCCAGCAGTCATGCATTCACCTATTGTCCTCTTCAGTTACTCACTCATCTATCCCTCTGCCAGACATTTATGTGTGCTCACCAAGTGAAAGGGTGATGCCAGCGTTAGAGACACAGTGAGAATAAAACAGACACAGTCCATGCCAGCATGGCACTTACAGTCCAATGGGACCTTATAGGAGGGCCACCGAATCCACCCCCTTGCATTTGGACAAGAAGAGTTCTTCTCAAACTTTGAAATACATACATCTTGTTAAAAATGCACATCTGATTGAGTAGATATGGGATGGACCTGAGATTCTGCATATCTGATAAACTTCCAGGGGGAGCTCATGCTGTTCATTATCAGACACATTAATTTTCACTAATAGTGAAAAACTAGCACACCTCATATGGCAGGATGCTAATTCTCTGTCCTAAGAAGATGAAATCCCTGCCATCTGGGCAGAAGTCTTGTATCAGATGAGCTCCACTCTCCTCCAAGTCCAGGACTTCTTCCTACTACTGACATCACTCCAGCCAACTTAAGCCTGTTTCTTGGAGGTTCCTTTGTATACACGTAGACTCTCTGAGTGCCAAGACAAATGGAGAGAGGTGATCCACATATAATCAATTCTACCAATTCCCACAATCTCTTCCCCTCCTGAAGCTGATCATCACCATCACCATTATTTTTATCACCATTATTACCATAATCAATCATCTCATAATGGCAAACACTGATGAGACACTTAATGTTGACCAGGCATTGGTCTTAGCATGTTACACATTTAAATCTCACAAGCCTATGAGGTAGGTCCTGCTAATAGGTAGGTACATGTTAATACTCCCATTTTTCTGACTGGGGAGCATAGGCACAGAGTAGGTAAGTAACTTGCTCAAGTTCAGAAAGCAAGCATAAAAACCAGGCTTCCTGGCTCCAGGGTCCATGATTTCAGTCATTTTGTACTACATTTTACCAGAAAGGCTAAAGACTTTGTATTCCTCCATTGTGAATTCCAATGGAAAGTGCCAAAGCCAAAAGGGGGAGAGCCTCTGATCCCTCTGACAGGTCTCTGCGGTGATATAGTTTAGGAGGAGGAGGAAAAGGAGGCTGAGAACAGGCAGAGAAAAACAGAGTTAGAATGCACTGGCGGGATAGACTTGAAGTCTTGGTGAGATTAGATCTCCCTGTTAAATTGCCTGTAACTTGTGGGTGGACTTGGGGAGCCAAGGAGAGGCAGAGGTTTGGAGGCAGGATGTGGCTGTTCTTGCATAAAGATCAGGCACCAAAGAAGACCATTTTCCTGCCTCTCACAGCAGAGGCTGGAAAGCAATACAATCTGGGCATGCAGACCATAGGTACCTAGGGGTCCAGATGGGGAGTTCCCTTTCTGACTCAGTGCAGGAACAGCCCCCTAAGGGTGTCCTGTGACTAGTCTGCCTGAAAAGGTACCCCAAGGAAGGCAGCCACATATCACTTTGTTCTCTACTCCATTTTCTCCATCCCAACCTTTTTCAGTATAAAAATGATGATGCCCTGAAGGTACAGGGGACACAGGAGATGAAAACCCCATGAAAAATGAAAAAAATCATTTAAAATATATTAAAGAGGCAGCTTGTTTACATTATTATTGTCCCCAAACAATTTCATAAGCTTAAACTGACTTCTAAACTTAGCCTTGGGTTTCCCAAACCCACTTTGATCCATTGGAGTAATTGACAATTACATGGAAACAAACTTCACTCTAAATGCACTACCCCTAGCTGAAGCCTCAGGAAGATCAGGCTGATAAAAGACCCATTCAATCATCCAGACCTCAGTCTGGTGCTGGATGACAGGTGAGCACAGTGGGGTGGGCCATCTGAGCCCTGGCTATTGTTGTGTTACATGATTTGGAGTGAGCCCAGTACAACCCCCAGGCTTCTTTGACATGAATGTCCAGCTCTTACTTATTCTATGCCAGGAAAGAAGATAATTTCAGGGTCAAAAGAGCCATGACTTTTCTTTCCTCTTATAATTTTTCATGTAACCCAGTTGGTGACTTCATTATTCTGGAACTCCCTTGTCCACTCTTGAAAAATGGGGGACAAAATTGATCCTGGAGTAAGGTGAAAAAAAGTCTTGGATTGTCAAGACACCCAGGGTCTCATAGTTAAGCCATTCTATACTAGGTTAACTTGAGCCAGTGATGTCCCCTCTCCTGATACTTGCATCCTAATCTGTAAAATAAGGGAATTGGGCTAAACAGTCTCCAAACACACTCACTTTCAATGAATGAGTGAGTATCTTGAGCGGCAAAAACTTAGGATGGGGGTGGAAGGTGGCCAGAGGTCAAATGGTGATGGGGTTAGGGCTGCTGGGATATAGACTGTGCAACTGTACTTGAGAGCAATGTGGTGGGACCATGTCGACTAAGAAAGCATATACTCTATGACTCCACGATTCCCCAGAAAAATTCTCACATCAATCCACAGGAGACATCCACAGTAATGCACATAGCAGCAAGGCTTGTGGGAGAGGAGTAAGAGGTCAGCTAGGTGTTCTTAAAAAGCATTGGAAGCAATGAAACCAGGTGCATGCATGACAGAGTGGACAAAAGTTGACCCAGTGCTGAGTGAAAAGACAGGAAATATAAAAAGACTTTTAGCACAGTACCACTTCTGTAAATTAAAACAATCCTTATTTTCCAAGGATGCATAGGAATTCAAGAATACACACAAAATGTATTCATGCAGTTGCCTTTAATAAGGAGAGGATTAGTGAGAGAGGAGCACGCATAAATAAATGAAATCAAGAGTGGTCTTACATGGATCATGACATTAGCAACCCAGAGAGCAAGGAGTATATGTGATAACTTGACCTCTTGTATCTGAGATACAAAAAAGATCCCCAAACAAAAATCCCACTCTAATAATGAAAAGTATTCCTCACTTTATTCATGTAGGGGATAGGAAACAAACAATTTTTTGGTTTTTTTGTTCTATGTTTTGGGTTTTTTAAGCAGGAGGGGATGATAAAATTTTGTTTGGGATTTAAAGTGACTTCTCAGGTAGCTCTGGGGAGCTCTCTTCCCAATAAATTGGGGAGAGAATATCTGGGGTTGGTGAGACCAGTGAGGAGGCTGCAGCCAAGTCTGGGAGTAAATGGTATGATTGAATGAAGGTCATGGCTGGGTGGGGTAGAAGAGGGGGAGATGCAGGTGAGCCTTTGAGGAAGGGATGAGTTTGTGAGCTGGTGGGTCACAGGGGAGGCTAGCTCTGGTGTAAGGAACAGTATGGACCCATCCAGAATCAGGGGCAGAGGTGGTATAAAGAGCAGAGCCTCAATACCCCAAACTCTTTGGAAGAGCTCAATAGGAGCTCCAGAGCCAAGAGGGTGTTCCCCAGAGGCAGTGCAAAGAGATGCCCTCAAATAGGATAGCTGAAGCTGAGAAATAGGGCTAAGTACAGCATGGGGGGTAGAAGGGACACAGATGTGGTGCAGCTGGCTCACATTGGCTCAGGTATTTTGCAAGCCATTGACATTGTGAAACTGGCCATGGTGGGAGTATTTACACAGCAGAAACCAGCAAATGCTACCAGAGTTCTTTCCTTTTCCCCAGAGAGCTGGTTAACCAGCACCCTACTGGGGGCTGGTAAGAGAGAGGCTGATCTCAGACTCTTTCCCCCAGCATCCTTCACCCACATGTGGAGGCCACAGCCTGTGGGAGGGGGGCGAGATGGACAGGCCTGGGAAGAGCTCTGCCCTGCAGTGAGATGGGCACAAACAGGGCAGGCAGGGCAGACATCTCCCTCCTGCTGGAGCTGCAATGGGGACTGGAGGAGAAGCTAAGCACCTCACCTCATGCCCATTGGCCAATTTAAAAACTTGGGGTAGGGTAGGTGGCACCAGTCAAATGGATATAGATGTAACTTTTATTTTGTCATGTGATGGACAGTTATTAGTACTTCATTGTTGCAGAATATGTAGAACCATGACTTCTGCTTTGCAATTTCTACAGCCTTTCCTGTACTCGGGGAAATTTTTATTTTTCAAACACTCAAAAATGGCTCCCTTTTGGGAACTTGGGAGTGAAAGGAACATAGGCCCCTTTCTCCATCTCAAGTATTGTCTATAGTGACAATGATTATAATGACATCTTATAAATGTTTCCCATGTACCAGGCACCATGCTAAATACTTCACATGCATTTTGCCCTGTGAAAATTGGTATTATTTTTTTAAAAACTATCTTTAATTTTAATATACCATAACATGATAATTAGAAACAGGCACAACATTCAAACAAGATGAAAATACCTGAAAATATTAACAGTAGTTATATCTAGATAGTGAAAGTAAGGCTGGCTTTGTTTTTTTCTTTCTTTTTCCCCACAGTTTTATTGAGAAATAATTGACATTTATCATTGTATGAGTGTAAGACCTATGCCACAATGGTTTGATTTACATGTATTGTGAAGTGATGACCACAATGGGTTCAGCTACCATGCATCTTCTCATGTAGATACAATAAAAAAGAAAAAAAAAAGGAAAAAAACTTTTTTTAGGGAGGGGAGGGTGGGTGATGGGTATTGAGGAGGGCACCTTTTGGGATGAACACTGGGTGTTGTATGGAAACCAGTTTGACAATAAACTTCATATATTGAAAAAAAAACCCTTTTTTCCTTTTGATGAGAACAATACTAGTTCTCCCAATCTATAAAAGTTAAAAGCCTTTCTATTTGTGTCTTCTTCAATTTTTTTCCTTCATCAATGTCTTGTAGGTTTCAGAATAGAGATCTTTCACCTCCTTCCATAAATTTATTTCTAAGTATTTTATTGGTTTTGATGCTATTGTAAATGGAATCAATTTCTTTCTTTTTCAGAAAATTCATTGTTAGTGTAGAGAAATGCTACTGATTTTTTATGATAATTTTGTATCCTGTAATTTTACTGAATTCATTGATTAAGCTTAAAAGTTTTTTTGGTTGGGTCTTTAAGATTTTTCTCTATGAAATCATGTCCTCTGCAGATAGACAATTTTCTTCCTTTCCAGTTCTGATAGTATTTTTTTTCTTGTCTGATTGTTCTAGCTAGGACTTCCAGTACTATGTTGAATAGGAGTGGTAGAAGTGGGCACCCTTGTTCTGAATCTCAGAGGAAACGGTTTTGACTTTCCATCATTAAGTATGACGTTAGCTGTGGGTTTGTCATATATGGCCTCTACTATGTTGAAATATGTTCCTTATATGCCTGATTTGTTAAGAGTTTTTATTAAGAATGGATGTTGAATTTTGTCAAATGCTTTTACTGCATCATGATTGAGATGATCATGATTCTTTTCTTTCATTCTGATGTAATGTATCTCATTGATTGATCTACCTATATTGAACCATCCTTGAATCCGAGGGATAAATCTCACTTGATCATGGTGAATATTTTTAATGTGCTGATGAATTCAGGTTGCTTTTATTGAGAAATTTGCAACTATATTCATCAGGGATATTGGCCTCTAGTTTTCTTTTCTAGTAACACCATTTTCTGGTTTTGGTATTAGGATAACAGGGGACTCATAAAATGAGTTTGGGAGTGTTCCCTTTTCTTAGATTTTTTTGGAAGAGTTTATGAAGGATTGGTGTTAGTTCTTCTTTAAATGTTTGCTAAAATTCATCAGTGAAGCCTTCTGGTCCTGAGCTTTTCTTCAGTGCAAGATATTTGATTACTGATTCAATTCTTACTAGTAATTGGTCTACTCAGATTTTCTATTGCTTCATAATTCAGTCTTGGTAAGTTGCATGTTTCTAAGATTTTTTCCATTGCTTCTAGGCTGTTCAGTTTGTTGACATATAGTTGTTCATAGTAGACTCATGATTCTTTTAATTTCTGTGGTACCCATTGTAATGTTTTTTTTTTTCATTTATAATTTTGTTGATTTGGGTCCTTTATCTTTTTTTCCTAGGTTAGCCTAACTAGGGGTTTTTCATTTCTGTTTTCTTTTCAAAGAACCAATTCTTTATTTGGTTAATTTTTTTCTATTGTTTTTGTCTCTATTTCATTTATTTCTACTCTAATCTTTGTTATTTCTTTTCTTTTGCTAACTTTGGGCTCAGTTTGTTCTTTTTCTAGTCCCTTCAGGTGTAGAGTTAGGTTGGTTTCTTTGAGATCTTTCTTGATTCTTAATATAGGCTTTTATTGCTATGAACTTCCCTCTTACAGCTGCTTTTGCTACATCCTGCAAGTTCTAGGATGTTGTGTTTCCACTTTTGTCCATCTCAAGAAATCTTTATTTCCCTTTTAATTTCTTCTATGTTCCACTGGTTGTTCAGGAGAGCATTTTTTAAAAATTTATATGTGTTGATAAATATTCCAGTTTTCCTCTTGCTGTTGATGTCTAGTTCCACTCCATTGTGGTTAGAGAAGATTGGTATGATTTAAATCTTTTTTAATTTACTAAGGCTTTTTTCACCTAATATACAGTCTATCCTAGAAAATGTTCCATATTTGCTTGAGAAGAATGTATATTCTGCTGTTGTTGGATAGAGTATTCCATATATGTCTGTTAGATCCATTTGGTTTATAGTGTTCACATCTGCTGTTTTCTTATTGATTCTCTGTCTGGGTGATCTATCCATTGTTGAGAGTAGGATATTAAAGTCCCCAACTATTATTGTATTACTGTATATTTCTCCTTTTAGCTCAGTTAGTGTTTGCTTTATATATTTAGGTGTTCCACTGTTGGGCACATAAATATTTATAATTGCTATATCTTCATGATGTATTGCCCCTTTATCTTACATAATGACTTTCTTTGTCTCTTTTTACCATTTTTAGTTTAAAGTTGAAGCCCTGAAGACAGGGATGTGTATGTGTGCCACTGGATGAGAACAGTTGGATAGGACTGCTGGCTTGATTCCCTGCCCAAGTGAGGTTGTAGGATGGGCTCCAAGATTGCCTAGATTCTCCAGTCAGGCTTACTAGATGGTCAGGTCTGGATACTATACTCAGTACTAGATGGGGCTATGAGTTAGCTTTCCTGCCTTGGAAAGGCAGCAGGATGCAACTCAGTGCTATTGTTTGGGGACCTGAATCAGACCAGAGTGTACAATGAATTTCCTGGTCAGGTGAAACCACTGATTCTGCTCTGCAGATGGAGCAGGCCATGGGCTATGCTCTCTGTTCAAATGTCACTGTACATAGGGTCATTGAATGGGTTATGGAACTTCCTGTGTGCTGTGGTTAGGTTTTCTGGTAGTCTGAAGGTTGTATTCATCAGTAGGGCTATGGATCACATTCCCTGACTGGGTACAGCAGGAGAAGCAGCTTTAAAGCCGGTACAGCTCTTAGTTGATTGTCTGAACTCAAGTTGACCCACACCCCAAGTTCTCTGATTGAATAGGGTCATTGGCTTTGCTCTGCAAACTATCATCTCTGCCTGCCCAACTCTCTGCTCAGGTGCCACTGGGCCAACCAGCTTCCAGAGGTTGTTCCCAGCCCTTTTGGTCAGAAGAGGCCAGAAGATATTCTTCACAGTGGGTGGGGTTATATCACAGTTCCCCTAGCTGGGTGGGAGGAGAAGGGGCTGATTGCTCAATTTCCCAAATAGACACTCTCCCAAATGCTCCCCTTTGTGCTGGAGGCAATCAGCTCTGCCTGTTTCTCCATTCGAGCACTGCTGGGCTACACTGCTTCCAGGACTTGTCATCAGCCCTTCTGGTCAGATGGGGCCAGAAGGTACTCTCCACAGTGGCTGGGACTGTGAGTTAGCATTTGTCTGACATGGGCACACACAACAGGCTCTAGGGACAGCAACACTCCTCATTTAAGGATCTGAATCAGGCAATCTGCTCCCCATCATGTTCCCTAGTCAGAGTACACCTCTGACTTGGTTGTGCAGATGAGTAAATCCTATAGTTGGGATTACTTCTTGGTCACTACAGGTATGAACCTGGCCTGCCATGATCCACTTGCTGGTTGTTACAAGCCTCTCCCCACTTCTCCTTCACAGTCAGATTCTCAGTGCTTGAGCCCCATAGATTCCCCTTCAAAGCCAGTGGTGTGAGATCAGAGTAAGGGCTCCTTCAAAGAGACCTACAATGCTGGGGAGGATGTTGGTTGTCCCCCCATGGGTCTCCCACTGGAGGAGCTGGAGGCTCAGGGGAAACCTCTTGACATGGGGCTGTGCTTGCATGGGGGAGGTGCAGTGCGGTCATTGTGTAAACACTTCTCTTACCCTTTTAATGCAGTCTGTCTTGGTCTCTGTGGTGCAGGGAGTGCTTCAGCCTCATTCCTGTATTCTAGGATTCCCTCAATGGTGTCTTGTTCTTGAGTAGGTATTAGTCATTCTTCTTGTGAGGGGAAGTAAAGTCAGGAACAATCTATGTAGCCACATTGATGACATCACTCCCCACTCTGTGAGAATTATTTTTCTCATTCTCTATTATTCTTACTTTATAGAAAATGAAATTGAATCTCATAGAGGTTAAGTAACAGCCGAAGATCACACAGCAAGGAGAGGGAAGGATGGAACTGACCTTGAGTCAACTTGCTCTTAACTTTTATATCCTATTTGCCTCTTTTCCCAGATGCCCCTCACTTTGGGAGCAGGATAGAAATTTTTGTCAGACCAGCATACTTCCTTTTGTCTCTTCTACGATTCCTTCTTTCCAGCCCTGAAATTCTCCTTCTTTCCTTTTTCCTCTGATTTGAACAACAAAATCCAAGCTGCAGTCTTCCAAAGCCTTTTGGGAAAAGATGGTGTTGCCTGAGCAGGACAAGAAGTCTTGAGTCTGGCCTCACCCACAAACATTTATGTACCTAATGTGGAGACTGGCAAACACTTTCTGTAAAGGGCCAGATAATAAATACTTCTGGTTTTGCAGGCCATATGGTCTTTGTTGTAATGACTCAACTCTGCTGTTGTAGCATGAAAACAGCCAAAGACAGTATGTTAAAGACTGGGCATGACTGTGTTTCGATAAAACTTTATTTGCAAAAATAGACATTGGGTCAGATTTGGTCCACAGGTCCCAGTTGCCTTAGGAAATCAGATAAAGAGCCCAATACTACTTCAGGGGCTGCTGATAGGGAAGGCTTAGCTTGGGTTGCTGCTTGGGGCAGGTCAGCTCTGGTCGCACTTGTCACAGGAGCCCTGAGGTGTCCAGGAGTCCAGCAGAGAATCCATGTTTCTGAGGCAGGGAAGATAAATTTCAATTCATTTTTTATCCTTTGACTCATATTTTTCTTCTAACTCAGCCCATTTATCAAGCCCTATGTGACAGGACTTCCCATTCACTACCTCATGTAATCCTCATGCCATCCTTGTAGGGTCAGAGTCTCACTGATCGACCTTAACCCTAGACTTTTAAGCCAGATTTGCCCACCTCAACCAGGGACAGATAAACTTGGGCCTTGGGCATTCCAGACCCTCTGCCCCTTGCCTTTCCCATCTCCCAGCAAGCATGGGCCTTTTTACTTTTTCCACTCCCTTCTCACTCTGTACCCACCTCCACCCCTATTTTTCTTGCTCCTTGTACTCTACCTTGGGAAACATTGGCTCTCTTGTGCTAACTTTGAGGGTCCCAAGGACACATGTCCCTATCATCTGGCTTATCCCTATCCCGTCTACTTATCTCTACCACACACTGGTGCCCCCTGGAGGTTATCTGGTAATTGTCAGTCAAACAGGTGAATCTCCTCACCAAAGACCACAGAGCCAGGCAACTGGGTTGAACCCAGGTACTCTAAGCTCTGTGCTCTGGACACCATCGGGCTACAGGGCAAGAGCAAGGGATGGCCCCAAGATCAGGCTACTGATCTCAAGGGACTGATGTTTCTTCCCTGCCCAGAGTCTGGGAGCCACTGGAGACAGAGCTCAGAGGAAATGACTTTGTACAACAGATGAGCCTCAAAGTTGATTTCCCAGGAGGAATCCCACAAGGCCCTTGAAACGTGGACATCAAGGAGAAAAATCAATCATCTTTTAAGTCTTCACCTTGATGATTGAACTGCTGCTGCCAGACTTTTTTCTTTCTCTCAAGTCCCTACATGTGGCCTTTCTCTTTCTCTCATGTCCACATTTTCCCTCTCTCATCTTTAAAGTGTGGGGTTTCTTGGTTCTGATCTGAAACCAAAATACATTGCTTTAAATACATTACCAGGTGTCAGTCACCTACTTCCAAACTTTGTATTTCCTCTAAAGGTAAAAGGCCCTGGTCAGTCTACTGGGAGAGAGGAACAGCATTTTGCTGAGTACCTGCTATGTGCCAGGCCCTCTTACCAGGATGACCAGAGTTAATTGCCACCCTCCCCCAAGTCTGTCCATGTGGATTTAATGGTCTCACATCTCAGGTGAGGACACCACATTCAGAGCCAGAAGTAACTTTCCTGATGTCAAACATGGTTTGCAGATGGTGATGTAGAACCCCACTGGAAACTCTGCTATTCTTCCTCCTTTCTACAAAGCCTGGGAATGAGCACCCCAAGTGGAATAGGCACCCCAACTGGGCATCATGAGACTCTCTCTTGACCTTGGCCACAAAGAGATTGAATTATCTAGGAAACCATCTCCTGAATAATTTAGGGGCCGCAGAGTGCCATTTCTTCATTCAAGATGTACTGAGCGCTGCCTCTACTCTAAGTGCTGTGCTTGGCACCAAGGGCAGAGATGAACAAGATAGAAACAATCCCTTCTTTCTGGAAGTTACAGTCTGGTACAGAAACAGAAACTACTTATAGTACTTAAACTACTTATAACTACTAAGAAATTATAACACAGGGGGATGAGAGCTGTGACAGAGTAAGTGCGGGGTACTTGAGAGCATATACTCCCAATCTTGTCCAAAGTGTGGTTGGATAAAGCTTCTTAAGGTAGAGACTAGATGATCTGAGATTACCAGCCTGCTCTAGGGTAGGTAAGAGCTAGCCTGGCAACGTAGGGCAATGAGGTGGGGTGGAAGTGCCCAACAGGGTGGGTACTAACAGCAAAACTTCAGTATCTCCTCCCATGAACCAAACAGAATGGGGACTGTTCTAAGTACTTTATGGGTCTTAATTCATTTGATATTCACAGGAGCAAGTACAGAGGAAGAAAGGGAGGGACTGAAGGGCTTCATGGAGCTGGGGCAAAGGCTTATTGAAGATGGAAAATGCTGAGGAAGGCAGGGCCAGAGGCTTTGCAAATAGGGTTGCCAGCTAAAATTCAAGTTACTCAGTTTGAATTTCAAATAAACAACAAGTTTGTTTTTATTATATGTCCCAAATGTTGCACAGGACATAATTATATCAAAATTACTTACCGTTTACCTGAAATTCAAGTTTAACTGGGTGTCCTATTTGATTTGCTAAGTATAGCAACCCCCCCCCCATGTTGGCCACTTGGAAGGGTTCAGATTTTAACCTCAGAGTAATGGGGACTCTTGGAAGGTTTTAAGAAGGGGAATGACATGGCCAGTTCTGTGCTATAGAAAATTGCTTTGGCTGCATTTTGGAGATAAGCCCAGAGGCAGGGAGGCAGCTACAAGGGCATACCTCCAAGTCCATGGCAGGTTATACAGGTGGCACATATCAACTAGTTGGGCGGCTACCTTTCCCAGTCCCCAACCCAATCAGCCCAGGTGCTCATAAAATAGGCACTGAGCACCTGCAGTATGCCAAGTAATGTCTGGGGAATAAAAAAGCCCATGACAGATCACCTGCCCTCCCCAAGCTCCCAGACTGGTTCTTTGACCTGCACAGATCAGCGGTGCAATAGTGTGTCAGTTACCTTGGGAGCCCAGAGCTTGGGCAGTGGGTGGCAAATAAGACCAAGGAAGGCCTGATGAGGTAAGATTTGAGTTGGGTTTGAAGGATGCATTGGGAATTTGGGTCTCTCTGTGACAGCAGTTAAACTAGATCCTAACTACTGCCCTTTTGGATGGGGCCCACTGCTACATCCCTTGCTCTGTGTAGTTAGCTGTATCCTTTAACTTATATTGAAGAAACTCATTTTCTTTTCCTATGGCTGCTGGCATCTTTCTATCAATCCTATCATTGTCACCGTGAGACGGTTACATCCCAGGGAATGAGGGGAGGGCATGCAAGCCACGGAAGGCATGTGCATTGGCATGGGCTGGCAAGATGCCTTTGGGAACTACTGGTCCTCTGTAGAGTTAGAGGGTGGAATTGGTGTGGACTGGCAGACCCAAGAGGGAGGGGCCAGATCATGAAGGGCCTTGTCCTTTCAGCTAAGAAATGGGAACTTTTACTAAATATTTATAGAGAGCCGCTGAAGGGTTGTAAGCATGAGGCTGACATGATCAGTTAAGATGTTGAAAGACCAGCTGAGATGACAGCTCTAGCTATGTGTTGGAGAGTGGTTTGAAAAGAATCTACTGCTTATGAAAACACATGGGAATTGTGGGTCTTGGAGGGAACTAGCAACAAATCAGATGAAGCAGGCCCTCCTCCAGGCAAGAGTTGTGATCCACACCTTTTGTCTTTTGGTATAGAGAGAAATCAAAAGTTAGAGGACCCCAGAGAACCTGAGTCCACTCTGTCCATATTCACAGATCTGAATTCACATCTAGTGGATTCAAGGGTCTTTATCCACCCAAGAACTTGAAAGATGTTGTAAGGCACAAGAGGGGCTTCTTATCGTATCATATTGGCTAGGTTTTACTAAAATAATGCTACTTTAAGAAATCACCCCAAAATCTAGGAACTTAAAACAGTACTTGTTGATTTTCAAGCCTGCAGGTCTATTGGTCAGCTGGGGTGCCTCTGCTTTATACTCTAGGCTATTTACAGAAGACCTGTTCCATTTGTATCTTTCTGGAGCCCAGAATATTCTTCTCATAGCATAAGTGGGATGTTCCAGAGGGACAAGCAGAAGCATGGGATGCCTCCTGAGGCACATTGTCTTAAGACTTGGACCTCTCATATTGTCACTTCTATGGACATTCTGTTGGTCAAAGCTAGTCACATGGTGAAGCTTAGCATCAGTGGGTGAGACTATCCCTCTCACAAAGGTGAGGGTGACAGGGAGAAATTACCTGTGAAACAAATATCTATCACAGTTACTATCAAGAAGCACTCACTGACCCAAGGGCAAACTCCCCCAGTTATAACAGGGAAAAGTACCCCCCCCACACACACACACAACCGTGCTTCTTGCTGGGCTATGAGATGCCAGGTGGGGAAGTCCAATGTGCCTACAAGAAGCCATCGCCTCTCATCTTTCAAGGAAGCTACCTTGAAGGAAGGTCAGGAATGAGGAAGCACATATATTTCACAGGAAGCACATATATTTCACATATAATAAGACTCATGGCTTTATCATGAACTGTATCCACCCTGAGACTAAAGTGGAGCCAAACAACTGTTGGGGCTGGTCCACCAGGGATCTATTCTGATAGGAGGTGGAGGAGCCTATAGGGTGTGAGTCACCCTAGGAACGACTGGGTAGAGGTGTATGATGTGGTGAGTGAGTGGTCAGGGGTGTGATTATCAGAACACAGAGAGCCTAGCAGAGTGCCTCATCTATTATCCAGGGTCACTTGCCTCCATGAATTCCTGTCTGGATACAGGATAAAAAGACTTCCATGGACACTGAGAAAAATCTCAGGGAACTATCACTGTATGGTTTCCAGAAGCTTTGGAACCAGGAGTTTTTACAGCAATGTCTGTGTATAAGTTAGCAAACAGTTTGCTTAAAACACAAAGACCCAGTGAAGTAACTCAGATAGCAAAAGACAGATACTGCCTGATCTCATTTATATTTGGATTCTGAGAAAGAAAGAAAGAAAGAAAGAAAGAAAGAAAGAAAGAAAGAAAGAAAGAAAGAAAGAAAGAAGAAAGAAAGAAAGAAAGAAAGAGAAAGAAAGAAAGAAGAAAAGAAAAACCTGAACTCATAGATACAGAAAACAGACTGGTGGTTGCCAGAGGTGGGGGATAGGAGGGTGGATGAAATGGATTAAGGAGGTCAAAAGGTAAAAAGTTCAAGTTATAAGAAAAATAAGTCCTGGAAATGCAATATACAGCATGGTGACTCTAGTTAACAGTGCTGTGTTGTATATTTGAAGGTTGGTAAGGCAGTAGATCTTAAAAGTTCTCATCAAAAGGAAAAAAATTGTCACTATATGTGGTGGTGAATATTAACTAGACTTATGGTGGTGTTCATCTACAAATATCAAATCATTATCCTGTACACTTGAAACTAATACAATGTTATAGGCCAATTATATATTGATTAAAAACAATGAAGATGATCCTGCAAGTTATGGTAGATAACACCTATTTGTGTTTTCTAAGAACTTATTTAATAAATATGAAAGAAACTACTTTGGCTTTTAAATGAATGAATGAACAAATACCAAAAATGAAAGTGGCTTACACAAGCTGGTGTGGTGGCTCCATGGTGTCATTAGGGAGCAAGATGCTATCATCCTCAGAATGTGGCTTCCATTCTCAAAGTCATGTTGGGGTCTTTAATGGCTGCTAGAGCTCCAGCCATCACATCTGCTGCATTTGGGGCAAAATAAGAAGGAAAGGAAAGGGAAGTGGCAGGGTTATCTTCATACTCTCAGCATTTTGAGAAGTCTCTGAAGTCTCTTACAGATTTTCTGCTTAAATCTTACTGGTAAGAACTTACTTTCACAGTTACATGTAGCCACAAGGAAGCCACAATCTTCTTGATGGATGGAAATACGTCTAGCTAAAAGTTTGAGTTCTTTTACTAAGAAAAAAGATATATATATATAGGTATTGGGGAACCACAGTCATTCTCTTCCACAAGAAGAAAACACCAAGGTAGACAACCTTGATACTGGGTGACATCAATCTTGATCTAGAATTGGAGGCTAGTCTGGATAGCAGTTGCAATATTGATGTCTTAAACATCACTATAGGAGAGGATGTGTTTGCTGTTGGTGGCAGGAGTCATTTCCAGTGACCTATAGCAGACAGGAGGAAGATGATGGCCCAAAAAAACAAACAAACAAACAAACAAACAAACAAAAACAAAAGTCTAGAGTATACATGGACCCTGGCAAAAAGCTTCCAGGGAGTCCCACAGAGTCTATAAAGACAAAACTAGGTAAATATTGTGTGTGCCTGAAATTGTGATCTCTTCCCTATCCCAGGTGGGACAACCCCAGAGACAGGATTATGCATCTTTGTCTCATCTCATTGATTCTTTTCTAGGTAATTTTTTTTTAATTTTTTTTCCACGTTTTTATTTATTTTTGGGACAGAGAGAGACAGAGCGTGAACGGGGGAGGGGCAGAGAGAGAGGGAGACACAGAATCGGAAACAGGCTCCAGGCTCTGAGCCATCAGCCCAGAGCCCGACGCGGGGCTCGAACTCCCGGACCGCGAGATCGTGACCTGGCTGAAGTCGGACGCTTAACCGACTGCGCCACCCAGGCGCCCCTCATTGATTCTTTTCTTGGTCACGTAGCATCCCATGCCCTTGGCCTCCTTCCCCTCCCCATGGCTGTGCCCAGCTCCTTGGCTGCCTGTGTTACTGAGCTATGAAAATTGTGTTCTGATCCACAGGGACTTCTTAAAGCTAAGAGCTGCTTGTAGGACCTGAAATTGTCCTCACAGTGATTTCATTCAAAGTAATAACAGCATCTGATGCTATAGAAATCTCATCCTCATGATCATAAGCATTTATAATAGCCCATCATCAAGCAAGTGCTTACATTGGAGAGGAATTTCCATGGAGAAAGTCAATCTTTTCAAAAATGTTAATTTTTTTTGTGTGAGGAAATCAAATGAGATGCCAAATTGTCTCTGTCATTATGTTGCCCTTCCCTCCTGAGCACTTACTGCTCTGATCAGTATGACATTTTCACATGTAGCTATGCAGATGGGGACATTTACCTCCTGATGGAGACCCCTCATTTGCCCATCCATCGCCTGCTCTGGTTTTACAGTAGGCAGAGCATAAAATTAGAAACCCCCAGGCCTTAAAGTTTTGGCCATCCCTTGGGAGGGAAATGAGGGAGACCCTCCCCATAACAATGAATAAAATAAGCCTCTCAGAAACAATATTGGAATATGTGGATGAGGAAATCCACTCAAGTCCTGACCTGTCTGTCTCCCTTCATAAAAGGCCAACCCTGGGTTATATCCCTTGACTCTTTAGCTGTGACTCTCTTTCCTCTTTATGACCCATTCCAGTTCATACACTGCTCTGCTGCCTCAGACCTTGAGAAATACCAATTTGGGGACCCTTGTGAGCTTCCTGCCTAGGTACACCTAAATTCTCCTGCCCTTTCACCTGACAAGTGAGCCCAGGCAGTGACGAAGGGATAGTGGGAATAAGGCTATTTTCCCCTCGGGTACTCTACTCATCATTTCTAGGAAATGCAATCTTCTCAAAGCCCTAAGACAAATGTGAGGTCTGACAAAGACTACAATTGGCCTTAAAAAACAAAAAGAAAACAGCAAAACAAAAATGAGTAAGTGTTTATTTAAATGTCTGTGAAGAGTAACATTAGGTCACATTCATTGATTATTAAATTTAATATCCACAAAAATGTCATCACACTTAACAAACTATTTGCAGGTTACAGTGTCTCACTTTGTGAGAATTCCTGAGTCTGCATGATGATTGCTGAGAAACTGTAGTCAACCATAAATTAAATGAAGTTACTCAGAGCCAAATTATTTCAAAAGCAAAAATCATAAAAATCCTTTCAGTTTTTACGACAAAAATTTATATTTGATGTGGAATGTGGGTGTACTTCAGTGAGTACTCAAGGTCTATAAAAGTCACAAAATGCCCATGAATGTGTGGTCTTGGGGGAATGTAATTAAATATTAAAGAATCCGTTTTATTGTACACCAATCTGCCTTAATGCCATTGTGGCAAAAGTTCTAGAAATTATAGTACGGTGGACTACTATGCAACCATTCCAAAGAATGAAGTGTATTTATATGTACCAACAGGAGAGGGTCTCTAAGATTTAACATGAATAAAGCAATATTGCAGAACAATATTTGCATAACAATATTGCAGAACACCATGATTCATTTTGCGTCAAAATACTTTATGTGTGTGTGTTTGTGTGCACGTATGTCCATACACAAAGAAATATGTAAATGTATGTTTGTATACGTGTAGAAAAATTCCAAAAGAATCCTCAGAAATAACAGTCATTTATCTCTCAAGATCAGACATGAGGGTTGGGAGCAGGGAGACTTCTATTTTCTGTTATAAATGTCTCTGAATTGCAGGAAAACATTCAGCAGGTGCATACATCAATTTATAATTTTGAAAAACAGCAACAACACTGCAGAAAAAAATGGTCTGCAGGCAGACTGGAAAGGGAGAAGCTCACAAACCAGGAATTGGCACTGTGGATCCAGCACTGCTGGTGGGAGAGCACCAGTGAGCACAGGGACCTGAACACCTGTCACTACAGATGTGGGCAGGCAGAGCATCCAGGGATGGTTCAACAGACTCCCTGTGGTCTGGAAGAAACAGCCCTCCAGATGTGTTTCCTTCCTTCCCCATTCTTCAGACAACTTTCCATTCCAATGTACTATCACAATTCAACCAATATTTATTGAGCACCGATGGCATTAGTTTTCTGTGGCTGCTATAACAAACTACCACAAATTTAGCAGCTTAAAACGACACAAGTATATTACCTTACAGACATTCAGAAAAGATCAGAAATCCCAACCGGCTTCCACTGGGCTAAAATCAAGGTATCATTAGGGCTGTGTTTCTTTCCAGAAGCTCCAGGGGAGAATCTGTTTTCTTGCCTTTTCCAGCTCTTACAAGCTGCCCTCATTTCTTGGTTTGGGGCTCTCTCCAACTCCAAAGCCAGCAGAGTTGCATCTTCAAATCTCTCTCCAACTCTGATCTTCTGCCTCCTTCTTCCACCTAAAAGAACCCTCACGATTATGTTGTGTCCACATGCAAAGTCCAGTAATCTTCCCTTCTCAAGGTCTGATCAACTTTAACCCCTTTGCCATGCATCCTACCATATTCATGGATCTCTGGGTTGGGACGTGTATATTTTGGGGGAGCCATTATTCTGCCTACTACAGCAACAGAGTGTCCAATGCAGTTTGGAGAGCTGAGAAGGTAGCTGTGGCTAGACATAACCCTTGTCCTCAGGACCCCTCCATCTAGAAAGGAGGCAGATGACTGCCCATGCAGTACTTGCTAGTGGGAAGGGGTGGCCAAACCAGTTTTGAGAACTTTAGCTCATCATCCAGGTCAAGGTTATGCAGGGTCCAGTTTGAAATGTTGCAGGGGGAGAGCCAGAGTGATTTACTAGAGAGTCCATGTGCCATGCATCTACCACCACCACCCTATGGGAACAGGAGGGACATCTTCCTCACCTTTAGCCAAGTAGGGAAGAGGACTTTGAGGGGACCTCTTGGAAATCTTGAAATGTGCTCCTTGGAAATAAGGGGAGATGATGACCTGGTGTCTGACACTCATCTGAGAAATCTACAGCAAGAGGTCAAATCTTGGCTGGTGGGGTGAAGGAGAGAGAGGGCAGGTTGCACTGGAGACTAGCTATACTTCCATCAGTGAGGAAGAGGCCACGTTCCCCGCGGGTCACAAGGACAGGGAGAGCACTGGCCTGAAGCAATCTTCAAAAGGAATTTACCCAAGGTGCCTGGTGGCTCAGTCAGTTAAGCATGCAACTCTTGGTTTTGGCTCAGGTCATGATCTGTTTTGTGAGTTTGAGCTCCGCGATGGGCTCTGTGCTGACAGCATGGAGCCTGCTGGGGATTCTCTCTCTCCCTCTGTTTCTGCTCCTCCCCCACTTGCACTGTCTCTGTCTCTCTCAAAATAAATAAAAGCTAAAAAACAACAACAACAAAAAAGGAATTTACCCAAGAAGCGTCCTTGAGCCGGCACAGACATCAGCCAATCCCAGAGAGAATCCATACTGATTGCAGCAGGACTAGTAAGGCCTTGCCCTAACTTTCTCTCCCATTCCTTGCTTTATCCCTGGAGGAGTCAGAGACAGCTTGTTGGGCATGGATGAGGCAAAGGAGATGTGCAAGCAGGGTAAGAGAGGACTCGGCCCCACACCCTCCTGCACTTGTCCCTACTGTACTGAAGGAGGCCCAAGCTGGGGGAAGGAAAGAAGGAAGGAAGGAAGGAAGGAAGGAAGGAAGGAAGGAAGGAAGGAAGGAGGGAGGGAGGGAGGGAAGGAAGGAAGGATGCTTAACTAAAGCTTTGCGTTTTAACTATTATACTGAGGAGGGCACTTCAGTTACTACAAACAAGATAATTTGGGTGCCTGAAAGTGCCCAGAGGCCTTGATGGTAAAGGAGTGAGTGGCCCAGATTATGAGATCACCCCAGAGGTAGGAAGGCAGAGATTAAAAGCACAGGTGTGAGAGAAAGGAAGTTGTTTTCTGCTTTCACCCTGGCATCCTGCTCATTCGGGGCATCATCTTACATGCTTCACCTTCCCAGTGAGACAGAAGCCCACACAGAACTCCCCACCTGGCAGCAGGCCCTGGCATCCAGGCTGCTTCTCACCAGGGCCTCTGCTGGGCTCAGACCCACACCAGGGATTCCCTCTTCGGTATGGGTACTGCTGCTTCAGTTCTCACCCTCCGTGTGGCCTTAGCTGCGTCCCACATCGATCCTGCCCTTGGACTCCCAGATCTCCTTTAGGAGTCAGCTCTGTGTATGAAGCAGGCAGGTCCTGACCCCAGCTAGGTTCTCCCACACCTCCAGGCTGCCCTTCGGACTCACCTGAGTTTGTCCTGTTTGAACAAAGCCACCTGCACTTTCTCCTTCAGGCCCCCATGACCAATGGGGGCATTTGTGGGTGATTCTGTCATCTTTGGAGCACACACTGAGCCCACCAGACGGCCAGAGCAGGGGTTGAACCTGGGGCTCCGACTCTGTGGGAGCTTCTGTTCCATGGGCCCAGGGTACCGGCACGTGTAAGCCTCTCCTTGACTGTGCCTCTGGCCTGCTCCGGAGAATCACCATGGAAGAGGAGGGTTGACACGCTTGCTGCTCTGCCATTCCCTCTCCGGTTCTGGTTTCTGACCACTCATCCACCTGTAGCTTCACTTGAATCCACCCTGGGCAGCTCTTCAAAGATGATGGCAACAATAGCTATAATAGTAACAGCCACTACTTCCATAGTGTTTAACGCATCAGACACTCTTCTAAGAACTTCATGTATAGTAACTTTCAAAATTCCCACTCCAATCCTATGAAGCCAGTACTATTATTACTATTATTACTATTATTACTGCCTTTTCTTTTATTTTTTTTTCTTTTCTTTTTTTTCTTTTTTTTATTTTTGGGACAGAGAGAGACAGAGCATGAACGGGAGAGGGGCAGAGAGAGAGGGAGACACAGAATCGGAAACAGGCTCCAGGCTCTGAGCCATCAGCCCAGAGCCTGACGCAGGGCTCGAACTCACGGACCGTGAGATCGTGACCTGGCTGAAGTCGGACGCTCAACCGACTGCGCCACCCAGGCGCCCCCTGCCTTTTCTTTTAAATAATGAAGAAAAGGAGGCACAGAGAGGTTAAGTCACATGCCCAGACTCACACAGCTAGTAAATGGCCATCAGATCCCAACCTTAGCAGTCTAGCTTCAGAGTCCTATGGCTTCATCACTCTGCTCTTCTGTTTCTGAAACCATGAGGACACCCATGCCTCCTTGACTTTGCTTATCCTTTCCCTGCCTCTGCCTCTGATGCTCTTCCCCTTCCTGTTTCCTTGAAGTTCTATTCAACCTTCAAGGTACAGCTCAACTGTTTCCTTCTGTCTCAAATCTCCCTGATCCCCTGCCCCCAGCAGGAGGACCCCTGCCCATCTGTCCTGTCACTGCACTTGTTATCACTTCTGTCAGAGGATCGTTTCTTGGAAGTCTGTCTTCTCACACAGATTGTGGGTCCCAGAAGCAAAGACTGTGTGTCTCTGTACCTGCAGAACTTACAGCACAACTGGTAATGAGATGAATTGACTTCTCCCTGAGTCTCACACCTACAGTTGTGTCCCAGCTTTTTGATTCGGGCAAGGTGATTGCAAAGATGTGGGCTATGCAGCTCTTTGATGCAGCTGGGGCATTGAGAAGAGCTCAAGTGTGAGTTAAGTGCCAAGGCCAGAGCAATATTTCTGGCTGAAGGGCTGCATGGACCTGGATGGGCTCCACTTCTTCTGTCCCCTCCCTGGGTGACTATGTCCTTCAATTTTCTTTGTCCTCATGACCCCAGCAGAAGCCTGGCTGGCCCCACAGGACCAGGGACTGTTAGGTGCTGACATCTCTGTGTCTGACTTCCTCACCTCTCCCAGCACTGGCCCCAGGACTCAGAATCCTGGGGAATCAGGCCACCATCTGGAAGGCCAACTCTTGGCTAAGATTCTGACTGGAGAAAAGGCGAGTCCAGGCCAACTAGGGGGGTGGGATGGACGGAGGCCAGAGCCAGCACATAAGTTAGAGGTAGGGAATTCTAGCATGTTCTTTTCTAAGAGCCCCTCAGACACTCCTGGGCATCCTCTTGGGCTCCCCATTTGTGTGCTAGAGACAGAATCACTCCCCAACCCCGTTCATGTTTTTCACGAGCCTCTGAACTGCAAGCAGCTGTCATGCAGGGCAGTTTCCAACTGCTGACACCTCACCCCATTGCCTAACTGGGAAAGTCATTGTGCTCCTAAAGTCTCCCAATGGCCGCCAGTGGCTCTTGGGATACATTTCAAAATCCTCTGTAAAGCCCTGCACAAGCTGGCCCCTGTTTACTTCTCCAACCATTCTCTCCGGTCATCTGCTCCACCTCACCGCACTCCAGACACACTGACCTCTATTCATACACTTCCTCCACCTCCACCTCCACGTGGCCAACCCCCCTCACCCTTTCCTGGCCAACCTCATCTGGCAGAGAGGTCTGCCTTTTAATGGCCTTTTTAAAAGAACCTGCTCCATTGACTGGTCTCCTGCTTCACTGATTGACTTCATTCATTCATTCATTCATTCATTTATTCATTCATTCACTTTTAGATATTCTACACATGGGTTGGAGCCCTGTGCCTGGCATTATAATTGGCCCATCAGCTGGGGAGAGAGAAGAAAATACTTGAGTCAGGAACTTTATGGACCCTGCTAGGGCCAAAGTACAGATGAACTTCTCCCAATGACCAATCCAGGGTTGAAGACCCTAGGAGCAGTGCAGCCCAGTGGTCAAGGGCATGGCCTCTGGAGCCAGAATACCTGTATCTCAGTGCCTATTTGGTCATTACTGGTGTGAACTTGGGAAAAAGAATCATAGTATCTATTTCTCAGGATTGTTAAATCGGGTAAAGCCACACAAACCAGTGCCTGGCACATGGTACTCGTTATATAATGGTTTGCTATAACACTATGGGAGAAATTTTATATTGCACAATTATTGTTTTTATTTAAAGGCCATAAAATGTATATGAGGAAAATTTTTTCTCAACTACCCTAACCTACAAGCTCTTTTCCTTAGAGGCAACCTCCATTACTACCTTCTTATGTATCCTTCCAGAGATATCGTATGCACCTCCAAACATGTGCATATACATCTGTATCTATCCACCCATATATCCACCCATCTATCTATCATCTAACTATTTGTACCAAATTACAGCATTCTACATACTCTTCTGATGTCTGGACTTTGCTTTTATTAAGTTAAAGATACATCTCAAAAAAAGGCTCCAGGGGCTCCTGGGTGGCTCTGCTGATTAAGTGTCTGACTCTTGATTTTGCCCCGGGTCATGATCTGATTGTCCGTGAGATCAAGCCCCGCATGGAGCTCCATGCTGGGTGTGGAGTGTGATTAAGATTTTCTCTCTCTCTCTCCCTCTCTCTCCCACTTGTGCTCTCTCTCTCTTTCTAAACAAACAAACAAATGAATGCTCCAGTAAGCATTCAGAGGTGTCTGTCATTCTTTCCAAGGGCTGGAAACATGTAAGGATGATGCAAGGAACAGTGAACCACCACCTGGTGATCCACAGGGTCCCTCTTAGCCTGGTCCTTTCATTTCAAGGTGCTCTTTTCTCTGGAGATTTCATGCGACTGACATAGTGGTTCTCACCCTTCAGTGTGTGGAGGAACCACCTGAGAGGTTCTTGATTATTCAGAGCCCAGGGACCCACTCCCTAGGGATTCTGATGCAGTACGTCCAGCATGGGCCAAGGAACATACAGGTGACTCTGGTGCAGACAGTCCGCGGAAGCCACACTGGAAAACAGCGCCACGTGGAGAGGCATGTGCAGGGAGAGGGAGCATGTTTGAGGTTTCCAGGATCCATGCATTATTCATTGCATGGCCCTGAAGCCCAAAACACAGACCCAGCCTTTGCAAACTCCCAGTCCAGTTGGGGTGGCAAGACTCACTTATGGAAGGTAGGGGCAAGGAGAGGAGAGCAGTGCAGGAGGCCTGAGCTGTGGCTTCTGGAGAGAGGTTACAGTGGGCTCATATACAGGAGAACTTCCTGGAAGAAGGAGGATTTTAGAATGATCTTGAAGGTTGGAGAAGGTATAGGTAGTTGAAGAAATATTGACTGGGATGCCTGGGTGGCTCAGTCAATTAAGTGTCTGACTCTTTTTTTTTTTTTTAATGTTTATTTTTGAGAGAGGGAGAGAGAGACAGACTGTGAATGGAGGAGGGGCAGAGACAGTGGGAGACACAGAATCTGAAGCAGGCTCCAGGTCCTGAGCTGTCAGCACAGAGCCTGATGTGGGGCTTGAACCCATGAACCGCGAGATTATGACCTGAGCCGAAGTTGTAGGGTCAACCGACTGAGCCACCCAGGTGCCCCAAGCATCCAACTCTTGGTTTCGGCTCAGGTCATGATCTCTCAGTTTGCGAGGTCAAGCCCCTTGTCAGGCTCTGTGCTGATGGTACAGAGAGTGCTTAGGATTCTCTCTCCCTCTCTCTGCCCTTCCCCTGCTCTCTCTCTTTCTCTCTCTCTCTTTCTCTCTGTCTCTCAAAATTAATAAATAAACTAAAAAAAATCCCAGTGGATTATAATGTTAAATATATATATATATATATATTGATTGACTTGAAATACAAAGATATGCTGGAAAGATCACACTATAGGGGAGAGCTGGGGCCTGGCAAGCTGGCATCTTTGTACAAATTAGAAAAAGCTACCTTCTCTGGCAAATGCAACCTGTGGTGCAGGACTGGGCCAAAGAAAGACACCCCTTCCTTTGGGGGAATCCAGCTTTGTGCCGGATGGACTGGATTACTGAGAGTACAGTTTAGGTTTCAGCTTCCACTCATCTTCTTGGCCTTTGTGCACTTCACAAACTGCTCAACCACACCATCGATCCTGCCAGAGACAGACACAGACCCTTAAAGAAACAAATGCTGAGATGTCACCAAAACAGGAAACATAGGAGGAAGAGCAGGCTTGGGAAGGGGGAAAGTAATGCATTCAGTTCTAGATGTACAAAGCACAAGGCATTGGGGGGATGCAGGTGACTTCACTCAGTGACCAGCTGCATCAGGGAATCCAGGACAGTACTTGGGAAGACCTCAGACCCCTTAGCTGTAGACTGACCAGCAGGATGTACCCCTAGCTTACCCACTATGTAGCTTAGTGGAAGGGCAGGACATGTGTGTGTGTTGTGTGTGCATAGCCACCCACATGCATCTGATGGTTTGTGTGGCACAGTCTAGGTGCTCTGGGAAAAAGACAGCAACATGGCCAAGTCCTCCAGGGTTTCCCAGAGGAGATGGGCCTGGTGGACGGGCATAGGCTGGGGGAAATAGGAAGTCTTGTGCTGTCTAGGATGGCTGGATTCTCCAGCTCAATCATCTCGGCTTGGCTGTCAGCTGGCCTGGCCTTCCATGGCCATCTAGAATGTGATCTCCAATCACTTTCATCTCATCACCTTGTTTTATTTTCTTCTGAGCACTTAGCCTTTTCTGAAATTATTGCATTATTTGAGTGTTGGCCTGTTTGTCTATGTATGTACATGTTTATTGCGTATCTAATTCTATCAGGCTATAAACTTCCATTAAGGCAGGAATTTTATCTGTTTTTGTTCATCCCTATGTCTCCAGTGTCTGGCACATTTCAAGGGTTAAATAGATGTTTTTTGAACAAATGAATGGATGGATGGATGAATGAATGAATGAATGAATGAATGAATAGGTGAATTTAAAGACCAAATAGAACCACACATTGCCAGCAGGAGACTTTTTGGTATTCTTCTGCCTTATTTGAGAAGGAGGCAGCCTTTTATTTCCCTGACCTGGTGACCATCCCCTATAAGATTTCTGAAGCTCTGCCCTTCTGGAAGGATCCCTCCAGGCTGTGGGCTTTGGCCTTGGGCATACTGTGACCCATCCATTGATAGTCATCATGGTGGCTGCATTTCCGAAGCCAGCCAAACTTGACCTAACACCCCCTTCTATGTTTAAGCCCCTCTCTCCGCAGCCCACTTACCTTGCCACAATGACGGGACCAGGAAATCTTTGGATTTTCTTCCCTATTAGTGAAAACCATGGCTTGTGGAAATTCAGGAGATTATCAGTGGAATTTGTAGCTCCATCCAGACCAGCATACAGAGTTGGAAGCATTCAGACATATCACTATGCAACATCAAGACATATATATTTAGCTGGAAAATGCACAGGGCTTCAGCCTCAGAATAAAACCCTTAGCCAGAGGGAGGACTTAGTGATCTAAGGAGTGTCTTTTAAGTCAGAGTCTCTCTGGACCAAAGGGTAGAATTATTCCAGGGTAAGTAAATCAGCCCTATTCTTCTTCTGGGCTCAGGTAGCTCTGAGAACTTTAGTGACCTGGCAACCCTGGATAAACCATTAGGACTCAGCTATAAATCTGAAAACAATCCTGTTTCTCTATTAAAAAGACCTTTGAAATGACATCAATTATCTGCCCCCCTTAAATAAAATTCTATTTTATTTGAAAATTGCATGTGCACTGAAGAAAATTTGAAGACAAAGAATAATAAAAAGAAGAAAATTAGTATTATCATCTTTCTATAACCTTGATAGAGAAAACCACTGTTCACAGCTTTCTCTCCACCCATCCCACTTCCCTGTCTCACTGTCTCCCTCTTCCCCTCCCCCTCCCCTTTCCTTCTGTCCCCTCCCCATCATCCCCCTTCTTTACTTCTTTTCACCCTCCATCCTCATTCCTAGGGAGATACATATGTTCTATATATGTTTTTCCCCCACAGTTGTGGGCACATGTTTGGTACCCCACTCTCTCTCTCTCTGTCTCTCTCTTTCTGTCTCTCTCTCTTTCACACACACACACACACACACACACACACTCACTCACACACATACACACACACACAGACACTTAACAAATGTACTGTGAGCATTTAGTGATGCCCCTTTATATTCTCTGAGAAATATGGCTTTGCATGGCTATACTACACTCATATTAATTTTGTTCCATGGTACGTGTACCCATCCTTTTCTGGGCATTGAAGTCATTCTAATCCTCTACCCCCTCATCTGTAAAACAGAGGTAAGGATGGGAGGGACCTCACATGGCTGTTTGAGAATAAAATGAGATAATGTGTGTGGAGGGCTTGGCAGAGCGCCTGGCCATTTTATGTACTCAATAAATAGGTGTTACATTTGTTATATCAATCCTGACCTGCCTCTAAATGGCTGTAAAGATCATCCTTTCAGGTAAATCTTAGTGCAAATCCTTGGACGTTTCCCTAGGAGAAATTCCTAGGAATGGGATACCCAAGATCTTGAAGTTTATAAGGATTTTGATGTATATTGCTAAAACCTCCACCCATGGGTGTAAGGGAGTCTGTTTCTTGGAGCTTCTCCAGCATTCAAGCGTTCAGTAATTGTATATATTTTAATCTTTTCCAATTTAATAGACATGTTGCTTGAATTTGAATGTCTTTATTTACTATTGAGGTTGATATTGGTTGATTTTCATATTGATTGGCCACTTATGTTTCTTTATTTGTAATTCACCAGGTTGTGTATTTTTCCCAGTTTTTCCTGTTTGGTGCTTATATTTTTTCTAATTAATATTAATTTCTATATAGTCAAGGTATTAATGTGTGTGTGTGTGTGTGTGTGTGTGTGTGTGTAAACATTAGTTTTTAGTCTTGTTTATTCTCCTTTAGATTCATTTATGGGCTTTTTCAAAAAGAGGAGTTATTATTATTATATTTATATAGTATAATGAGGTTCTCCTACATTTTCTTCTATTGTGTTTTTTATCTTCCTTTGTTCTTGGGGTCTAGAAATCCCTTCTTTGCCCAGAGATCAAGCAAACATTTATCTTTGTTTTACGTTTATTTTATTTTAGTTGTTTTATGATTTTACCTTTACATTTATCTTTTAACCCATCTGGTCTTCAATTAGGCATGTGCTATGAGGTAGTGATGTAATTTTTTATTAATTTGCAAATAATTAGCAATTTATTTCACTATGATGTATTGAATAACTTATTCTCTTTAAAAATTTTTTTAATGTTTATTTACTTTAGAGAGAGACAGAGTGCAGAATGTGAGCGGGGGAGGGGCAAAGAGAGGGAGACAGAATCTGAAGCAGGCTCCAGGCTCTGAACTGTCAGCACAAAGCCTGACAGGGGGGCTTGAACTCACAAACTGTGAGATCATGGCCTGAGCTGAAGTTGGATGCTTAACTGACTGAGTCACCCAGGCACTGCTAAATAACTTATTCTTCACCCAACTGTATACAATGCTGCCTTATTTATGTGGATCTGTTCTGGGGTTTCTAGTACATTGCAGTGATATCTTCATTTTCATATCCATATACATTCTCTTAATTAATGTACCTTTAAAATATGTTTTAATATAAAAAATATGTGTTTCCTTTATTCCACTGCTTCATTTTTTTAAATTTTTACTTTGATTTTTCCCATGTTTATTCTTCTAAAATAACTTTAAACAATTTTGCCAAGTTCCAAAAAATTCTATTTGCATGTTTATTAGAATGATATTTTATGTATGAATTAATTAGAAATAAATTGAATCTTTAAGATGTTGAGATTGCTTATCCAGGGACATGGTACATTTTGTCATTAATTCACTTTCTTTTACATCTTAGAGCACTGTTTTAACTTTCCTGTGGTGTAAACTTGATGGATTTCAATTCATTATTTCATTGAGAGTCTTTTAATTTTAACAAAGGAGCTGAGCTCATTCATAGCTGTTTTCACAATGAAAAAATAGGTGGTTTTATTTCTGTTATTTTAAGCTTTTGTTTTCAATGGTTGTGTATTATTCTTTGTTCTCTTTTGTTGTTGCTTTCTGGAAATGCATTTTTTTTTCTGTTTTTGACGAATTTGAAATTTCCACCCTGTTTTTGTCCTGAAAACTTGTTTTCCAATGTAAAAATGACCAGCTCCTCCCTACTTCAAGTCAAAAAAGAAACACTTTATCAATACTTCCTCGTGAAAAGAGGAAAAATCTAATAAAGTTTAGCTTCTTTTCTATCACCCCCATTCCTCAGTTTAAAAAAAGAACCTTGCTGATTGGTTATTATCAAAAAGTCAAGAAACAACAAGTATTTGTGAGGATGTGAAGAAAAGGGAACGCTTGTGCCCTGTTGATGGGAATGCAAACTGGTGCAGCCACTCTGGAAAACAGTATGGAGGTTCCTCAAAGAATTAGAAATAGAACTCCCATATGATCCAGCAATTCCACTTCTGGGTATTTATCCAAAGAAAATGAAAACACTAACTCAAAAAGACATATGCATCCCTATGTTCATTGAAACATTATTTGCAACAGCTAAGACATAGAAGCAGTCTAAGGGTCCACTGATGGATAAATGGATAAAGAAGATGTGACACGTATGTCAATGGAGTATTATTAAGCCATAAAAAAGAAGGAAATCTTGCCATTTGCAACAACATGGGTGGTCCTTGAGGGCATTGTGAAGTAAGTACCAATACCAAATGTACTCACTTATATGTGGAATCTAAAACAAAACCAAACTCATAGATACAAAGAACAGACTGGTGGTTGCCAGAGTCAGGGGTGTGGAGGGTGTGTGAAATGGGTGAAGAGTGTCAAAAGGTACAAACTTCCAATTATAAAATAAATAAGTCATGGGGATGTGCTGTAGCATAGTGACTGTAGTTAATAATATTATACTGCGTATTTGAAAGTTGCTAAGAGACTGCGTATTTGAAAGTTGCTAAGAGAGTAGACTTAAAAGTTCTCAGCACAACAAAAACATTTTTGTAACTATTTGTGGTGATGGATGTTAACTAGATTTATTGTGGTGATTGCTTCACAATATATATACATATCAGATCATTATGTTGTACACCTGAAACTAATATAATGTTATGCATCAATTATACCTCAATAAAACCTTTTTAAAGGAAATGCAGGGTTTTTTTCTTTTTCCAATTGAAATAGCCTTTTATTATTACTTTTAACTCCAGTATAGGTAACATACAGTGTTATACTAGTTTCAGGTGTACAATATAGAGATTCAACAATTCTATACGTTACTCAGTATTCCTCACAAATGTACTCTTAATCCCCTTCACATGTTTCCCCATCCCCCCACCCACCTTCCCTCTGATAAACATTAATTTCTTCTCTATATTTAAGAGTGGGGTTTCTTTGGTCTCTTTTTTCTTTGTTCATTTGTTTTATTTCTTAAATTCCACATATGAGTGAGATCATACGGTATTTGTCTTTCTCTGACTGACTTATTTCACTTAGCATTATACTCTCTAGCTTCATCCATGTTGTTGCAAATACCAAGATTTCATTCTTTTTTTGTGGCTGAGTAATATTCCATTGTGTGTGTGTGTGTGTGTGTGTGTGTGTGTTTGTGTGTGTGTGTGTGTGTGTGCCACATCTTCTTTATCCATTTACCTATCAATGGATACTTGGGTTGCTTCCATATCTTGGCTCTTATAAGTATGTCTCTGAAGGCAAGGGAAACAAAAGCAAAAATAAACTACTGGAACTACATCAAAATAAAAAGCTTCTGCACAGCAAACAAAATAATCAACAAAACAAAAAGACAACCTACTGAATGGGAGAAGATATTTGCAAATGACACATGCTAAGGGGTTAATATCCAAAATATGTAAAGAACTCAACACCAAATAAAACAAACCAAAAAAGCAAAACAAAAGACAAAATAATCCAATTTAAAAATGGGCAGAGGACATGAACAGACATGTCTCCAAAGAAGATACACAGATGGCCAACAGATGCATGAAAAGATGTTCAACATCATCAATCAAGGCTCAATCATCAGAAAAATGCAAAAGAAATGCAGGATTGCAAGCCTGAGTTAGTAGTAACTTATTTTCAGGTTTATTTCTTATATTTGCATATTGTGAAATGCTATTAAGGATGATCAGTTAGCTTTAACTCCATCTCATAGTTTATTTTTCTGTTCTTCAAATTATGTCTTCCACAGTCTTAAATTCTATATTTAATTCATTTCTTAAGCATTAGGCCATATCTTCAAGTGATTTTTTTATCCCAGTCCCATAAGAGTTGTACTTCTGAGTCTTTTCATGTATGAGAAAACCTTTCTGCTGCCCTCACAGGAATGATAGTCTGGAATGACAATCAGAATTTTCCATCGTACATTTCTTCTGGTGTTGCCTCTCGTCCGCTGTTTGGTTTTGTGGAGAGATCTAAAGCAAGCCTGATTTTCTTCCTTTGTAATGAACTTCTTTTATATTTCTTTTACCTTTGGCAAATCTTTTTTCTTTGCTCTGCGATTCAAGACTTCTACGAGGATGTTTCTAGTCAGTCCGTTTTCCTTTCCTGTGGCTCAGTCAGTTCTTTCAATTTGCAGAAATAGCATAAAATGGTCTCTTACTGTATAAAAAATAATTAATCCATCTTCATTTGCTCTGTTTTCACCTACGAACCTGCTGTCTCTGTCTTGTATCTACTGACCCTGTGGCTTATAGCTCTTTTTTTAAAAACACCTTAGTATTTTCATTTCTTATTACTTTTCCTTCAAATCAGAGAAGAGTCCTAAACTTGATTTCTACTCTGCAGTTGGGTTTTCTACAGAATCTAACCCGCTGTTCTTTGTCCTCAGAGTGATCTATCCATCAGGCAGTCACATTCTGTTTTTGCATACTTTCTCAAGAGGAATAATGTGTGTTGGGTGCTTCTCGATGGCCTGGCATCGTGCTAAGAATGGATCCTACGCTAGTGTCTGGTTTAAGATGTGCAATGCTCTAGGAAGAAGCTTTATTTTAAATCCCCAATTCATGGGAGATTGATGAGTTCTGGAACTTGTCCAGGACCATAGACCCAGAAAACATGAAGCTGTTCTCAGCTGAGCCTCCTCACCCTCGCCCAGCGTGGTCTTCTAGCCCAGTTTGTCCTAATTTGTCCTCTCTTCATAGTTTCACGGCTGAACTTCTGCTTTAGATTCATAGATGCAATGACATTTTGAATCTCGTTGAGAGGAATATTAAAAGTTGTCTAAAATTATCTCCCACTTCTTCCCGTAATTTTACTATTTAGGAAGACCTGTTATCCAATGTCCCAGACGGACACCTTCTTTTGAACTTTAGTTTCTTTCTCTGTGTCTGGTTATTTTCAGCCCCTTTGCCTTTCTGGGGGCAAGTCTGGTTCACTCAGTACTGAGAGGTGAGATCAGTTCTGGCGGAGATGGTCAAGATGGGCCCCTGTTCTAATCTGTCAGGTTTGGGCAGAAAGAAGAAGAGGAAAGAACAGGTTGACTGTAAATGTCCTAGGTCATTAGAGATCCTGCATTTTGGAGGAGGAAGGGAGGAGAGACACAGGTGCTTTGAGACTCTTTGTCTAAGCTCCAAAAGGTGGTCTGGATGTTTCTGGCAAGGTGTCCCAAAGTAATGGGGCAGTGGCTCTTACTTCCTCGGACCCAGTCAGGAACTGATATCACTTGTGACTTCCAGCACAGTGAGGCCCCCATGACTCTGGCATGCTTCCTGAGCCCTGGCTGGATCTGTAGAGGCCCCTGACACGCCCACAGTCCACCCTTACCTTCAGGCCTTCCTTTTGAAAAGGGGGAGGGGCTGATAATAGTGGGCTTCTGCCAGGATCTCTTGCTTTAACTTAGGAGGGCACTAAATCTATCCTCCATAGACTGAGTGCTTGGTAAAAAATAAAAACCAGTTATTTATTCTGTTTAAACCTTTCAGTGTCTCCCCATCACTCTTAAAATAAAAGCCAGATTTCTCACCATGGCCTGCAGGGCCCTACACGATTGGCCTGTTTACATTCTTGGCCCTCTTCCTCACCTACCTCCCCACACCTCGGCCACTCTGCCCTCCCCTCTGTTCCTCCAGCACTCGGGCTGCTTCCATCTCAGAAACCACTGGGAATATCCTGCCCCTTGTTGTCTGCATGACTGGCTCCTTCTTATCCATCAAGTCTTAGCCTGAAGCTCACCTCCCCTGAAAGGCTGGCCCTGCCTACCCACACACTCTTTCTGTTAGGTCTCACAGAGCTTCTTACTCTGAAATACCCCGTTTACATCTTTATGTATTAGTTTTCTGTCTGTCTCCCCAAATTGGAACAGAACCTTCATGACAACAGAGAAGGTGTCTTTCCTGTTCCTGCTTGCATCCCCAATGCCTAGAGTAGTGCTTGGCATATAGTAAGTGCTTGTTGGATGCGTGAATAGATGTAGCCCATTCCTTTGCAGGCACTGTCAGCCCTCCTTCCATCTGGCCAGCCTGCTTTCTATTTTTCAAAAGTCTCCCTACATTTCCATCAGCTTTGCCTACTTTACAGCACCAGTGTATGTTCTCCCTGTTTTTATATTCCACTGGTAATTTTAACCTGACCAGGGCTGGAGGGAGGAGGCGGGGCAAGTGGAATCTCTAATGACAGCTCTGACTTTCTTGCCAGTTCAAACTGAATCTAAATCAAACCCTTCTCTCTTTGCCTGACCTCAAAGGTCACGTTCAAGAAGTTGTCGAGATCTTTAGGGAACTGGAGGAGGCACAGTTCTGTCTCGAGTGACACCTGCTGGGTCAGGTGACTTCTAGAAGGGCCCTCCACAGCTCCCTGTCACTGTTGCCAATTGGGAAGGTCCCACTGGCTGCTGAAGAGAAGTCCCTAGGTCACCTGGAGAAAACCAACCGTCGACACAGTGAGTTATCCTGTCAGATGCACCCAGTGTGTAAGCAATCACTAAGAAGTTGGTGTGCCCCTCTACTTGGTACCTCCCAAATGAAAGCCGCCCCCGTTCCCTGAAGTCACCTGAGACACTGTCTTTTGAACAAGGACTCCAGGTAGGCTTGCATGCAGATGCAAGATCTCTGCTCTGCCCAGTGGGGGGAGAGTGGAGCTAGGCACATATCTGTGTAGCCTGAATTCCAAATTCACAGATTAATAAACTCTGAGCTGAAGGGAATGTGCCCATCTTGCTCAGGCTCCTCACTTTATAGAAGAGGCAGCTCCAGTAAAGTGAAGGGAAGACTCCCCACCAAGGTCATATGATATGCAAATGGTGGAACCTCCACTTTATCCCCAGTCTCTTGATTCCAGTTCAGAACACTCCTGCTCAGTAGTGCCTCAGTTTCCCCAAGGATGCAGGATTCTAGGCTAGGGAGAAAGGAAAACAGCAACTGCCTGCTACCCAGCCCTTCCAGCCTTGCCACCCAGGGAATTCATTCTCCAGGAAGCAGGTGGGCTGCACTAACCTTGCCCTGCTCTGCTCAGGGAGGCCAGGACCCTTGCAAGGAGTGGGAGAAGCCTGCTCAGATGCTACAGGATGCAGCGGGGAGGGGCGTTGGTCAATGTCTCAAAAGGTGCAGCCTGGAGCCCGCCATTCCCGAGTGGCCTCGCCTGGCCTGCTAATGGGAGGGCTGACTCACAGAGACGGGGAGCTCTGGACTCAACTCTGGGCAGAGTACGATTAGCTCAGTGTTCTGACTCATGCAGTGATGTCAGGATAATTCCAGGGCACATAATCAGGCACTCCGGAGAAGAAAAATGACCGTCATTACCAATTGGAGAGGAATATTTCAAACACCTTAAATCGATAAGGCTTAAAGTTGGGGGCTGTTTCTCCTCCTTTGTGAAGCAGAGACTATCATGGAAAACCCCAGTGCTATAAAGTGTATCCTTCTCTTAGCAGGGCGAGTCCTGTAGGATCGTGGGAGATGAGCTCTGGGAGGAGTGCCTCATTAGGAAGCCCTGAATTTTAAGTGGGGCCTCACTTCTCAACCCACGGTCGGCAAGGCCCATCCAAGGAAACAAGCCACCCGTTAATCTCCGTCACAACATTTCATTTGAGGGGGTGCGAAAGAAAACCACCTGATTGGCAAAGAGTAAACTCACTTAATAGGCTCTCTCCCCGCCAGACATAGATTAAAAGTGATTTTTTTTTTTTTTTTGCCTAAATTACATTTTATTTTCTCACCAGCTGCTAACTCTCTGAGACAGATTGGGAGATAAATTATCACAGCAGTGAATGAATCTAATTTTTCAATATAATTCACGGTAATTCTATATTTTCCACACAAGATGGAAATAGCGCTGGCTCTTTGCCAAGAGCCAAACTTTAAAAAAAAAAAACAAAAAACAAAAAAAAAAACCAATATCTTGGACTCCCAGAAGTCAATGAGCGTGGAGGATACAGACCGAGGGGTGACAGAGAGGAATCCTGTAGGCAAAGGAGGGTATGGGGACAAGGGGGGTGGTGGTTAGAGAGAGGATGATGAAGAGGGCATGTGCTCCATGGCTTCACCCCTCCCTCAGCCCATGACAGCTCAGCCCCCAACCCTCTCACTTCATCCCCCACATTCCTGGCTCATCTCTTCTTTCTGGACTGTTCTTCCCCTGGTTCACCCTTAACCACTCAATAGGACATAGTCTCCCTCCCTCAGTGCCCAATGATCCCTCTCACAACAGCCCATTCTGTTTCCTCTGCAGCCTTTGTCACTGCAGAGTGGCAAGTTTGTTTTTCTTCGTCTGGGTCTGTGTCCCTCCAGAGAATGATAGAATGTAAGTATCACAGAGGGAGGGTCCTTCCCAGCCTTGGTTGCTATGTGCCTGGCCCGAGGTGCACACTGCATAAATATTTGTGGACTCTATGAAATAGGAACAGGAAAGGAAAGGAGAGGAGTCAGGTTTCCTGCAAACACCTCATCAGGTGCTTAGCCCCAACTGCACAGTGGGGATGTCATGTAGCAATTTGTCATTGTTAGTGGGTTATTGATGGGAACTGGGGAGAGGGAATGGACAGAGCAGCCTTTGATAGGGCAACCTGGCATGGCTGTGAGCATGGCTGCACCTTGTGTCCGTGAATAATCTCTCGAGGTTCATTTTTCTCCCGCAGCCTTCTCCTGCCGATATTTCACGAGAAATTTAAAACAGTAACTATTAGGAAGGTTTTTGACTGACAAGTCTTTCCCAATCAGAATCAGACCGAACGCAGTTGGGGCCAGCCTGGTGCTGCCTCACCTGCCTTCCTGGCACTCCTGGTGACCTGAGGCATCGGCCAGAGTGCCTATCTGTGTGGCTGAGCCCCAGCATCGGGTGCAAATGAGCTTAAATTATCGATAGAAGCAGTATCTGCCATAGGGGAGGAAAGTGGCCGTGCCGTTTGCTTTAAAGAGGCTGAGACCAGATCTGGCTTGGATCTGTAGGGAATATAAATGATGCAATTAATTCCCTGTAATTTACAAGTCATCATTTGCACAAAGCTCTGCGAGAAAGGGTTTGGAAGCCATATATTGAATGCTGTGGGCTCTGGGGTGTCATCACCATTCTCTCTACCTATGGAAAACCAGCTCAGGCTTGAGGGCTCAGTTGAAGCACTGCCCCTTCAGAGCCTTCCTAGATTGTTCCCCCCTCTGCTGGTTTATCTAGTCTCCCTGAGTCATTTCACCTGCATTTAGACCTCACTTCAATTTCATTTTTAATTATAGCTGTTTGTGTCTGCCTCTTTCAAGGAAAACTCACTAAGGGGTGAGACCATGTCTAAGAAACCCTGATATCTTTCTCCTTCCTCTCCAGCACCATGGTTATTTCTTTGCCTATTGTATATAATCAATAAATATATACTACATGGCATTAAACTGAAGACGAGGCTGGTTAGCCACTCTCTGTTCATGGCCAGCCAAGAGCCATACATGTTAGGAAAAGAGTCCTTGATGACTTCAGGTAATCTGAGAGGGTAGAGAGAAAGAAGGGCAATTTATTTCCTCCGTGGTAGAAGCTTCCTATTTTTGCTCCAAAGTGATAATAGCACCTCAATGTCCAGTTGGGACTCCCCATTTTCCTTTACTCTGTCCATTTCAGATGAGGCTGCCTCTACCCCTAGTCCTAAGGGCAGAACACATGCCCCAGATCCAAAGTAATGAGAGCCCCACCCTCCCCAGGCTTGGATTGGGATTGACAGCTCAGCCCTCAGACCCAATGGCATGCCTGAGGCTTTGGGTGGGGTTTCCAGGCAGAGGCAGGTGCTTTTGCCAGCTCTGCTTGATGCTGAGAGGAGTAAGCTCTGCCATGGCCACCACCACAGAGGTACCATAATGATCCTGAGACCAAAAAACTGAACACTGTAGAAGACAGAACTAAAAACGACAGTGACAAATGAAGCCCAGAAAATATCCTTTGAGTCCTGAATCCAATTAGACCTGAATATGGCTTTTCTACCCTTGGACTTTTCGATTATGTTAGTTGGGTTGTTTGTCACTTGCAGTGGAAATGCCCCGCCCCCTCACCTAGTCTAGCCTTCATGCCAGCACAGGTGAACTGTGACCGGAGTAATGACTAGGGAAGAGTCAATCGATGCAGTCAAGGAAATGTTCAACCTCACTTAAAATCAAAGAATAGCCAATTAAAGCAATGAGATAACATTGTTTGCCTAGAAGCCTGGCAAAGATTAAATGCAATGATAATACTCTGTGGTAAGTAGATAGATAATGCTTAATAAGGGTGCTACAGAAAGGGTATTCATAATCTGCTGATAGGAGGATAATTTGGAGGGTAATTAATAAATGTATATTAACTTGCAAGCCATTTGTCTGCATCTAGGAAAGTATTCTAAAGAAATAAGTAGGAATGCATGCATTTAGCTAATAGAATAAACATATGTGGTAGGTGTTTATAAGACAGTGAAAAATGGGCAATAACACGAATGTCCAACAACAGAGAATGAGCCGAGTAAAGTTTGGTGCACCTCATTATCAAATCTTATGTATTAATTAAAATTGGGCTTTAGTATAGAACTTATTTATGTGGAAAAATGTTTGTCGTACTTGAGAAAGTAGCAAATAAAATATCAGATATATGTAAAAAAAACAAAGATAGACAGCTGGTAATAAGAGTTTTCATTCTGAAAGAAGCTATTAGAAGTATTATTAAATTTTCTTCTTTTGTATTTTTCCAACTGGCTTAACTCTCCAAATACATCCCGTATTTGATCACTACTCACTATCCCTATGGCTACCAGGCTGGTCACTCCATTCCACTCTGGAATGGATGACTGTGATATCTTCTAACTCATGTCCCTGCTTCCCCTGGTACCCTTTCTGTCTGCTGAAGAGTAAACAACACATTTTTTTAAGTTTATTTAATCTCTACACCCAGCATGGGACTCAAACTCATGACCCCAAAAGCAAGAGTCGCATGCTCTTCAGACTGAGCCAACCAGGCGCCCCAGCAACATGCTTTTAAATAACACAGGGGTCAAAAAAAGAAATATCAACAGAAAAATTTTAAATATGAACTAAATGAAACTGAAAATGTAACACCAAAATTTGTGGAATGCAGAAAAAGCCATACTCTGCAGGTAATTTCTAGCAATGTATGTATATACTAGACAAAAATAAATATCTAAAATCAATCATCTAAACTTCCACCCTAGGAAACTAGAGGAAGAAAGAAGAGCCAAATAAACTTAAAGTTTAAAACTTATGTTTTTTAAACATAAAAGATAAATAATAAAAATTTTAAAAGATACAATGAAAGAGAAATAGGAAAACAATGGGGAGCAAATCAACAAAACCAAAAGCTGTTTCTTTTAAAAGATTAATAATACTGATAAACCTCTAGCCAAGCTAACCAAGAAAAAAAAAGAGAGAAGGCACAAATTACTAATATCAGAAATGGAAGAAGAGCCATCAGTAGTGACCCCGTGAATATTAAAAGAATAATAAAGGAGTATTATGAAAAGTCTATGCCCACAAGTTTGCTAACTTAAATGAAATGGACCAGGTCCTTGAAAGACACAATCTACTAAAACTCACACAAGAAGAAAATAGATAAATTTAATATGTCAACATTTATTAAAGAAATTGAATGAATAATTAAAAATCTTTAAAATATAAAGCATCAGGCCTGGATGGTTTCACTGGTGAATTCTACCAAATATTTAAGGAAGAAATGATACCAATCTTCAACAGTCTCTTCTGGAAAACACAAGCATAAGGTAAAATTCCTAACTCATTCTATGAGGTCAGCATCATCCTAAAACTAAAATCAGATAAAGGAAAGTACAGACTAATATCATTCATGAACATCGATGCAAAAATCCTCAATGAAACACTAGCAAATTAAATCCAACTATATATATATATATATATATATATATATATATATATATAAAGAATTATACACCATGACCAACTGAGATTTATTCCAGGTATGTAAGGCTGTTTCAGCATTTGAAACTCAATTAATGTAATCTGTCACACCAACAACAGTCTAAAAAAAATCATTTGATCACATGGATAGATTCAGAAAAAGCATTTGACAAAATCCAGTGCTCATTCATGATCAAAATTCTTTAAAAACTAGGAATAAAATGGAATTTCCTCACTCGATAAATAACATCTACAAAAAACCTACAGCTAACATCATACTTAATGGTGAGAATCTAGATGATGCCCCCAAGATCAGAAACAAGACAAAGATTTCCACTCCCACCGATGTATTCAACATCATACTGAAAGTACTAGCTAAGGAAGTAAAACAATAAAGTGAAATAAAATGTATGAAGATTGGGAAGGCAGGAATAAAATTGTCCTTGTTCACAATTGACATGATTTTCAATGTAGAAAATTCCAAAGATGCAACAAACACTGAAACTAATAAGCAATTATGGAAAGGTTGCAAGATACAAGGTTAACATACCTAAGTTAATTGCTTTCATACATGTAAGCAATAACCAATTGGAATTTGATATTTAAAATACAATACCATTTACGTTAGCACCTCCCGCAAATGAAATACTGAGATTAACTTAACAAAATAGGTACAAGAGCTATATGAAGAAAACTACAAAACTCTGATAAAAGAAATCAAGAAGATCTAAATAAATGGATACTCCACTTTCAAGGATAGGAAGATTCAGTATTGTTAGGGTGTATCCTCAGACCCTAGAACAGCGATAGGCACACTGTAAGCGTCACACAAATAATTGTTGAAAACAATGAATGAACAAAGGTACCTGCATCCGTCATTTTTGTTCTACCAGTGCCTGGAAAAGACAGGTCAGGACCAGTTAAGAGAGCAGACGCACAGTCAACAGAAACAAGTGTTGTGACTCTATTTCTTCCAAGTCTGGTGGTCAGGTAAATAATGCTCTATTAGTAATATAAGTTAGAACAGACAAAACATTTTTAAAGCTTGCAAGAGTAAAAATCCTCTGCAAAATTGCATTAAGGTCAAATAATTGCAAATGCGGAAATCAATGAAAATAAAAACACTATATATAAAACCTCTGTAGTACAGCAAATTCAGACTCAGAGAAAATTAACTGTTCATTTTTTAGTATCATATAATTACATTTATCTGATTATAAAATAATGTGCTCTTATTGTTTGCAGAAAATAGGAAAGAACAAAAGAGAAAATAAAAACTGCGGATAACCACTGCTAACATTTTGGTATATTTTCTTTTTTTTTCCTATGTAGATTTAGATATATATTCACAGAGATGTTGTAAGATTTTTTGCTTAATTTGATTTGTAATTCAGAGAGAAAGAGAAAGAATGAGATGAGAATCTGGTACCTTAACTATTTGTCAGAAACTTAAGACAATCATTATGAGAAAAAAACTGTGTCCTGCTATTGGCTGGTAGGTATATGGGAAAATGGGCAAAGCAATCATGGGGTATGAATGCTTCTGAATAATTAGTGTGAGAAATGATGGATTAGTATTACTTTAGGCTTTTAATTTTAAAATTCTTCTATTATTAAAAAAATAAGTCAAATAAGCATGAAGCTTTAAAGCATAAGAAAATCTTAAGATGTGTTTAGTTGCATGAAACAGAAATTCCAGCTTAAGGACAAAATGGAATTATATAAAAATAGGGGGATATCCTCATGGAAATTCATGGTGAGGAATAAAGTCAGGTCCTAAGGGGCTGGAAGAACAAAAGGCAGCTAGGTTCTCTTCTTCCTCTCCCTGGGGCTACTTGGTCCCTAATCTCTGCTTATCTCTGCATGTCTCTGTCTTTTCCCCTACCAGCTTCCACAGCTCAGACTGGTATCCTTTTGTCCCTTAATTTTAGTTGACATGTCGCTTTGTTGGTGACAATATTGGTTCCTACATACACTGATGTTGTAGCTCGGCTCCCTACAGTCAGCAATCACAGTCTTTGGGTCTCTTATTGCATTGCTAGTGAGCAAGAATATAATGGTTAGCCCTACCTTTTGGAAGACCCATGCTTGTATCAGCCAAACATCTGTGGCTAAGGAAAGGAAGTAGGGTCATATGGGCAAGGGCATTACTGGCAGAAATAACAGCAACTGAACCTCAAAGGAAGAAAGAAAGGAAAAACTAAGTAAATGACAAAATAAAGAAAACTAAACTAGTAAAGCTAATCAAAACCAAATTCAGATTAACAGTATTAAAATCAGAAATCTGACGCAACAACCAATATAAAATATTTTTCTAATTATAAAGGCATATTATGCCAAATTGTCTGATAAACATAACTTCAATAAAATGGAAAAAAAAGGCTTTAAAACATGGCATTCCAAACTTGATGCAAGAAAAATTGGAAAACATTGTTAGGCTTTAGTAGAAGATTATCAAATGTATGACAAAGTCACTGAGATGTGCTGCTTATTGTTCCTAATACAAGTAATTTCTGTGTGCTATAAACTATTACAAAACAAAGAAAAGAATTTCAGGGTGCCCATATTAGTCTATGAAGTCAGTATGATACAAGGTCTGAAATCTGATAAAGATACCATAACAAAATAAAATCTATACCAACACAGTATCTGAATGCAAATAATACAAATAAAAGTATTGAAGTAAAATATCAGTAAGTAAAATCAGCCCTATAAAAGAATAATATACCAGGAGCATATATAATTTATTGCAGCAAAATAAAGGTGGTTTATAATGAGGAAATCTATTACTCTCAGCCATACTTGGCATAACATATGCTGTTTGGGAAGATCTTAATAGTTATTAATATTGCCTATTTAATTATTTATGCACCTATTCAATTGTAAACACAATTAATAATAATATTCTTGCCAGATATAACACTTAATGAATCCTGGAAAAAATTCTTGAGAAAGTCACACAGTATTGTCTGTGACTAAATACAGATGTCCAAGGGTATAAGCAAATTCTGTCAAAAGTCCATTCTTGTAACAGTCACAGAACCATATAGAACAAACCCTCTTAAGTTCAAAATAGATGAAATATTTAACATTACATATTATAGAAATGCTTAGGTTTATTTTCAAATGTTAAGTAAATAAGCACTCAAAATGCATTAAATTCTTTTAACTAGGCACCTAGTTGCTAGTCATCTGTGAATGTCGATGTTAAAAAGTGAATAGAAGAAGTTTTCATGTGACCTCACTTGGCCATTAGAACTTTCATGTCACCTCACTTCGCCTTTGTAAATTTTCTCACCACTTAATATATGTATAGAGGCTGTAGGCAGAGGCAGTAAAAGAACAAGATCAAAACCCAAAAGACACCAAAAGGAAGAAATAATAAATAAACAGTTTGATAAAGACGCCAAACCTCATAAATTTAATTAAGAACAAATGGACATTACTTCAATAGTTAAGCAAGAAACAACACAACTGTTTTAGTAGGTGATACAAAGCATTTGATACAATCTAGCAGCTATTTCTTATGTTCAGAATTCTAACAAAAGGAACAAAAATATCCCCTTTTTATATAAAAAATGATATTCGCTGCATACAAAACCCCCACTGTATGCTTAATGATAACTGTAAAAATGTATCAACTTTAAGCAACAGAACAATTATGCCAAATAACCTTATAATAGTTTATTATTATTGTGGGAGTTTTAGAGAAAGCAATAAGACATGAAATTGAATTACTTGAAAGGATTGGTTCTCAGACTTTGGCAAAGACCAAGTATATTGGATTGAAATGAAACTCACAATGATAAAAATGATGACAACTACACATATAGCCCTTACTTACTGAATTCCTATGACAAACCTATGATCTAGAATACTGTCACTCCCATCTTATAGATGAGGAAACTGGTGCAGAGAGGTTAAATAGCTTCTGAAGGGCTATACAGTGAGGTAGAGGTGAAGCTGGGATTCTAAGCCAGGAAGTCTGGGTCCAGAAACTATGCTCTCCACTAATCCCGTGATGTACCAGGTGCTGGACGAAGCACCACACGTAAACCTCTCAACAACTCTGAGAAGTGGATATTGTTCTTTCCATTACAGGCTGTGACAGCTGTGTGGTAAAACATAGCACATAAATTCAACAGACTTTTGTGAAACTCTTAAAACTATAATTACAAAGATGTAGCTGCATAGAAAGATATTGGTAATAAACTTTGAAAAAAAAAGGTAAGATATCAAACAGTATGTTTGATTTAATTACAAGTAAGGAAAAATATATCCATTTGGACAAAGACTGAGAGTGATTGAACTAAAATAAATGTAGTTGTTGAGGCAGGGTAACAGGAGTATGAGTTATATATATCTTTTTCTTTACCAAATGTCCATAGTGAACATTTAATAAGCAAGTTGAGGCTGCAAAGATGATATGTAAATGATGAAAATAGAAAATGCTGTGATGATTTGTGTTGAAACATGTATTAATGCACTGAGTCAGAGTAAAGAGATTTTTAATTCTGGAATTTTAAGTGTAAATCAGACTATAGTTAGGATAGATGTTGGAGAGGAGGGGGAAAGAGAGAAATAATTACCCATGCAAGCAACTGTTTCCTCTGCCACTCCGGGAGCTGCCCGTCTTTGCTCAAAGCAATCTCATTAAATCACTGTGTCCAGCTCCCTAACCCAAGGCAGGACTGCACCTGAAGCAAACCAGATGGATTGGGAGCTCTCTGGCCTCCAGCATTCAGAGTCCACTTTATTCCTGGCAGCCAAGCTGTTGGCCACCAGTGTTTATGCTGAATTGCTTCATACACACATTAAACTTAGGTGCATTCAATTCTATCCACTGGAAAGAAAGAAAAATTTGGAGAGAAAGGAAAAAAACAAGCATATTAAAAATATATTCTTTATACAATATGGTCCTTAAACGTCAGTCTTCATTAAGTTTAACCAAAGATAACCACATTTCAAAGTTTGAAGAAAATACTGCTACATTGGATGTATTGAGAGTATTACAGCATATTTTGAGTGTTAATCATTTTTATCTAATGCCCTAACTTCAGAAATTAACCCCAATTTAAAATGCAATTGTACTGTATAGTTGAGAATAAAGATGAAGGAATAATCCAGTTTGTAATCCATGCAGTCAAAAAATCAAGGCTTATTCCCTGAAATAACTTTAATCCTTTCTGCAAGCATTATAAAGCCTGGGAAATCACTCTTTTGGTGCTGTGTATAGTGTAGATGTTAAGGTAGAACTACTCAACTTCTATAACAAAAATTCCCCAAGATAAGGCAACTTAAATGAAGGAGAAGTGTATTTCCCATTTATGTAGCAGTCCAGACAGTCTAGGCTGATGGGCAGCTGTGCTCCGTGAAGGATGGATCCCAGACCCCTTCCATCCTGTTGCTCTTCCTGTAGGACCTTCCCCTGATTTGCATTGTGGAAGCTGGATTCACTGGCACATCAGCATTCAGATCTCAAGAAGGGAAAAACAGAGCCACATCCAGGAAAGACAGCTTGTCTTTGTTGGAGATGACCCAGAAGTTATACATATCACTTCTGCTCACACTTTATTGCCTTGTATTTCGTCATGTGACCACAACCACCCACAAGAAAAGTTGGGGAAATAGTCTCTGAGCACATGTGTACTCAGGAAGGAGAGAATAAATTTGGGGGAGGGAACAATGGAGCTTAGGAGGGGAGGACAGTGGATTTGGAGGACATAACTAAATCTGTCTCTTTTGGGGAAACTGAGTTGCCATTTAAACCCATTTTCTGCCTGTTCAGAGATGAGATATTTTCCTGGCCCATAGTACTGCCATTGCTAGGAAAATGTAATGGCCATTGAACCTTCCTCATTCATTTGCAGCCCCACTCCTGTCTCCAAGCTTCATCAAGAGATCAAAGACTGCAGTGATCTCCATGCTTGGAACATTTGGTCAAGCCCAGTCATCATACAGGGGCTCACACAGGAGTCAAGTACTTACATATGTGATGTACAAGCACACACACACACACACACACACACAGGAACACGTTGACAGCAACCCATCAGAGTTTGCTTACAGATACCCTGTGCTAGTTTCCTCTGATTGTAGAGGAGGCAAACCAGAAGGTTATCATCAGCAGATAGAAGAGGAAATGTTTGCAGGGGTGTTTGAACTGGGGAAGAGTCATTCCATCTTCTGAAGTCACTACTGTATTTTGTCTGGGAGTGTCCTGTCAGCATGCTTTAGTAACAGCAGGAAGATATTCCTCTTTCAGCAAACATAGCCAGTGACCACAGAACAGAGGTATCTCTTGTATTTGAGGGATAGAGATTCCTGGTGGCCATGTGGCATGTATAGGAGGAAGACCAGAGCTGAGTGCTATGGAGGGAAACCTTCACAGCTATTTTCTCAGGAAGTGGTCATAAAAGAAGGAGAGATTCTGAGATCACATGAACCTTGGTTACAAATGCTTGCCAGGGTTAATTTCCTCTTCAGCAAAAAAGAGAAAACTATACCTAGCTGTATGGTTAAACAGAATCTTTGAATGGATCCTGGAACCAATAATAAAGTCTCAGTAGTAAGTGGTTATTGTACTATTATTATTTTTACATTTGGGGTTGTTGTGAGGCTTAAATAAGATATGCGTGAAAGCACATTGGGCAGCACCTGACATATAATAAGTGTGATTTTCTTGGATTAGAGCTCCTGAGGCTCTCCTAGGCATCCTCACATTGGAACCTGAATTGGTAGATTGCCCCTTTGATAGAACCTAAAGGTAAGCCTGAAGGGTCAGCAGTGGGGACAAATTGAAAATGGGGAGAAGGGGAAGGGGAAGACATCTGTTAGACATCTGCTATAAATCAGGTACAATAGTAAGTGTGTGGAGTCACTAGAGACCAGCTTTGCCTTCTCAATTTTATTCTGAGTTGGCTTTGCGTATTAGTTTCCTATGGCTTGCTGTAACAAATCACCACTGACTTGGTGGCTTGAAACAACACAAATATATTATCTTATAGTTCTGGAGATTAGAGGTATAAAATAGGTCGGCAGGGCTGTGTTCCTTCTGAAAGCTCCAGGAAGAATCTGTTCTTTGCCTTTTCCAGCCTCTAAAGGCCATCCACCTTCTTTGGCTAACGACCCCTCCTTGTACCACGCCAACCCCCTTCTCTGACTCTGACCCCTCTGCCTCTCTCTTATAAGGATCCTTAGGATTACATTGGGCCCACCTGGATAATCCAGGATAATGTTCCTACCTCAAGATCCTTAATTAAATCACATCTGCGAAGTTCTTCTTGCCACATAAGGTAACATATTCACAAATTCCAGAAATTAGAGTGTGTATATATCTTTGAGAGGCTATTATTCTTTCTATCACGCTTATTCATATAGTCTTTGTACACAAAGACCCCATGAATCTCAGGAGTGGTCAAGACAGATGAAGACCAAGAACAATATCTATGTCCTCCAACACATCTATACAACACATACATCATAAATAAAATCAAAGTGGCCTTTGAGACTAACAGTGAGTAGAGCTGGAGGTGGCACATACCCTGTAACTCAACAATTCCACTCCTAGGCAGACCTACTGGAAGTCTTGCACATGTACTCTAGAACACAGGCTCATGAATCTTCCGAGCAGCATTCTTTCTACTTATGAAAAATTGGAAGATGATTCTCCATGCAAATGGATTTGGAAATTCACACAATGGACCACCATGCAGACCTGGAAGACCCAAAGCTATCTAAAAGCCTAAAAGCCTAAAGGATTCTGAGAAACATAACAAAGAAAGAAGCCACAAGAGAACACATACAATGTAATAGCATTTTACATACGTGCATATAAAAGATACAAAGAAATATTAAGTTTTGCTTAGGAATACATGAATGGATGGTATAACACAAAAACTATGCATGAGAAGGTAAATCTCAAATTTCAGATATTAGTTTCCCCTGAGGAAGGAGAGGAAGGTGTTATTGAGGAAGAAGAATATGAACCTGGAAAATGAGTACATGAAAGTGCTTATTATATCACTCATTTTGTACATCTGATATATTTCACAATAAAAGTTTTCAATAGCAACCTTGAAATTTTTAAGCAAAATTGTAAATGCTTTCACCCAAGTATCTTTAAGACTTGAGGAGATGGGATTTTTGACAGGGACGCAGGGATTAGGTAGGACTCTATTTCTGGAAAGTGCCTAACAAGGAGGCAGAAGGAGTCACTCTGTCAATGTGTCCAAGAGGAAATCTGCAAGGCCGAGGAGAGGCAGAGAGGAGAGAGTTTGGGGAGGAAAGAAGAGGTGGCATTGTTTTTGAAAACTATCAGTTAAGGTTCTATTTTAAATCACAAGAAAACCAACTCAGACTGAATCAAAAAATAAAGGAAACACATTGGCTCATATAATGGAAAAGTCCAGATATAGTACTGGCTGTAGACCAGGCTTTCTCAATGGACAAGCACTGGTGACATTTGGGGCTGGATAATTCTTCATTGTGGGGGCCTCGCCTGCGCATTGCAGGATGATTAGCAGCATCACTGGCCTCTACCTCTGGTTGCTAGGAGTAACAGCCATGTTGTGGCAACCAAAAATGCCCCCAGACGTTGCCAGATGTCCTCTGGGGGGCAAAACTGCCACCCATATCCCCTCATTGAGGATCTGACATTAGGGAATACTAAGCAGTATCACTAGGACCTGCTTCTCTTGGTCAAGGCACATGCTTTCTGCAGTCCTGGCTTCATCCTAGGGTCCACTGGTGTTCCCCTGGCAGCTCCACACTCTCATCTTGTGGTAGCAAAATGGCTGTCACAATTCCAGACCTCACTGCTTTATACCCCATTGTTCAGGCAGAGAGAGGTTGCTGATTTTGGTCCCTTGTACAGAACAGAGGCCACATGCAAATCCCAGCTTGTGTCTCCTCCCCCTTCTCTGCTCTGATTGGCGAGGCGCCCATAGCTTAGCCAGTCCCTGTGGTGAGAAAGGACAGAGTAAGCTGATTGGCTTAAGCCACAGGACCCACTGCTGGGTTTGGGATGAAGTCAACCCCCACCAAGACACATGGCTAAGGAGGGAAGTAGGGTGGCTCCCCCAAAATGTCTGTGCACCATTCCCCAAGCAGGGCATGCAGCCCTGAGGCTGTCCAAATCCTGCCAAGGGTCCATTTAGACCCAGGCAAAGGCACTCCAGTAAGATGATGCTGCATGGCAGAGACACTGCAAAACCAGAGGCTGAGGGGTCTGCAAAAAAACCAAAAAAACAAAACTGCTCCCACCTGAAAAACCATGCCCTTTCTGCATCCTGCGTGCTCCAAGCCAGACTCTGAAAGGATCAGAAACCTCAGCAACTACCAGTTCAGCTGGGAGAGAAGGAGAAACACTGGGCTCAAAGCTGAACAAAGAGCCTTCCCCTTCTCCATGGCAAAGGACCTCTGGCGTTGGCCAAGCTGGGAGGGGCGAGGGGGGGAGCTGGCATTAAAACGAGTTCAGAATTTTTATTATCTCGAACTAGACCATTTTAATTACTGAACTGAGGCTGTATTTGTGGTTTAAAGTGACCAGAGATCTTTTTATTACTGAAAAGCCAGGAGAAAATTATGGGCCCTGCCTGAGACAGAGATCTCATCCTCAGGCAAGAAATGGTCCTCGCTGCATACATTTTAAAGGGAGAATGGTAGCAAAAATAAAACTGTACTTCAGCTGTATCCGTGGGTTGTGCTGGCTCAACATACGGCTGCTCCTTCAATGGAGCCCAGGGAAGAGGCTCCAGCAGGACTGGGGACACACACATAAGTGTCCGAAGGGTCCCAGAGGCAGGTGATCTCCATTCCCCAACCCCACCAGGGAATTTGGCCAGACCCAAGGATCTGCAGAACCCAGGGAAAGAGGCCACAGCAGCGATGAGAGAAACAATGGGTTGGATGGCAAGCCCCAGTGGCAACCTCAAGGTCAGGTAGGGGCAGACAAGTCCATAGGGGAGACAGAGGCCCCAGCAGAAACTGCCACCCTGGAACGTGCCATGGAACTGTGATTTCCCTCTCCCCCGAGGGCCTCATCTAGATGATCAGGCTAACACTGCTATTACTTACCATCTGCCCTGATTTTCTTGCCTTCTCCCCCAAAGCTGTGACTCGGAAAGCAAGGGTTACACAAAGTGCTAAACCAGAGGACTGATGGATCCTGGGCTGGGGTCTTCAGTTGCCCTTGCCCCAAGCAGAAAGTCACAGGCAGGCACTTACTTCCTCTCTGTCCTCCATGAAGAAGCTCAAGGGTCAGGCCTGTGCTGCTCATGAATGCTCCCCACTGACTTCCTGTTTATTGTACTGGTTTGGCCATTAATGGGGCAAAATGCAAATGGAATTGCAGGAATCAGCCCAGTCTTACATGGGGCTCGCAAAACCGGCTCCCATTCTGACAAGTGTATGCTAATTGCATTCTGTCTCCTTGCAAATTACAGCTATTCCTCTGGTTTTAAAAAATTTGACATTTCATTTTGATTGCAGCAGCTTCTTGTTTCCTCCAGCACCGAGAAGGGGAGGGCAGTGGGGGATTGAGGGCAGGCACTGACCTCACAGCTTGGGTACAGATGCTACTGGAGGGTTCATGTTCTTTGAGTGGAGTAACCACAACAAGCTTGGACCTCAATGATACCTGGGGTCTTTCTGCTTCTGGCAGATTTATACAAATTGGGCCCAAACCCCTAAATCTCACAGCTGTCATGGATGCAGGGCTCTTCCGTGCTTTCTGAAAATTCCTGCCCATACTTCCTCCTAGGTCCCTCTGGTTTTGCTCCTCTGGCTGGGTGAGCCATCCTGACTTGTCTGCACATCAACAGATACCCATAGTTCAAGAAATCCAATCATGGTTGTGATTCCACTGCTCAGTGTCCTAGGGTCTTGTCCGGGGGCTTGAGAAATTCCATTAAGTACAACATTCTGTGTGTAGATCAGAGGTCCTCAAAGTGGAGTCCAGGGACCCAGAGAGAGCCTAAGACCTTCTCAAGGCGTCTGTGATATCAAAATGCTTCATAACTACACTAAGACACTACTTGCCTTTCCCCCCGAAGCATACAGTGGAGTTCTCCAGCACCCACCTGAAGTTTGATGGTGTCACTGCTCAGAGAGGTGAGGGAGTATGTGCCTGTGTATTCTGCTGTCCTAAATGCTCTCAGCTTTAATTTCTAATATGCTAATATGATAAATATGATGTACATAACAAAAGCTCTTTGGGATCCTCAATAATTTTTAAGACACCAAACAGCTCCAGTACTTTCCCTCAAGCCCTGTTATCTTTCATAGCTGCTCCTCCTGCTGAGAGACCCTCGTCCTTACATGCAGCCCCCTGGGAGTTGGGGTCCAACTAGCCCTGTGCCCCTAAACCAAGAGCAGTGTGGGGCTGATTTATCTTCCACAGCAAAAGACTTGACAAGTTTTGTGACCTTCTTGGGAAGGGAGGGAGGTCCTGAGAAATCACCACATCCTTGAGATCATATCTAAGTCCTTCTTTGTGGCAGAGTCTAGAGTAGGGGAAGATGTGTTACTACCTATTTTACAGGAGGCAAGACTGAGACTCTGGAGACAGATGGTGGAGATGAGATGAGAACACACTAACGTGACTGTTGGTTTGAACAGCCAAGCCATGGAACCTCTTGAAGTCTGTTTTAAAATATTCTCTTCCTCTCCTCCCCTGTTTTTACTTTTTCCCCCATCTTCTCCTCCCTCCCTTCTCTCCTTCCCTCTTGTGCCCTCTCCTTCCTCCCTCTCATTCTCCTTCCTTTATTTTCTTCCTCCAAGCTATTTAAGATGGGTCTGTTTGTACTTTTGTCATTCTCTGGGAAATAACACCAAATTTCAATAAATGCGAATGGCAGAGAAATCAGACAGTGATGCTTGAGCAGAAGTGGGGGCGGGGGTGGGGAGCCTGGGTGGTTCAGTCGGTTAAACATCGGACTTCGGCTCAGGTCATGATCTCACAGTCTGTGGGTTCAAGCCCCGTTGGGGTCTATGCTGACTGTTCAGACCCTGGAGCCTGCTTCGAGTTCTGTGTCTCCCTCTCTCTCTGCCCCTTCCCCACTCACACTGTCTCTCTCTGTCTCTCAAAAATGAATAAAATTTACAAAAAAAAAGAAGTTGGGAGCCATCAGCCACATTTCATCACACCCCCAACTGGCAGAGCCTGGGTCCTTGTGTGAATTTTCCAGCTCCTCAGTGGGATAGCAGACTGCTGCTCTCCAGCCCTATCCAGCCAGCAGCTATGGACACATCCAGCCCTCTCTGGTCCCCTTAATCTTTTCCATTGGTTTTATTTCCACCCTGTGCCGAAGAAGGGGTTTTCCAACCATTGCTACAGATCGACTCACTCCATCATTTCTTCCTTTGAGTCAGGATCTGAGGAGAGGAAGGTGGAAATGCAATCTCTGCCCTAAAGGAGTCCACAGGCCCGTGAAGAGATGGAGACACATCAGATATAGACAGTGTGGTGAAGGAGAGAATAGAAGCCCGGGCCAGTGTCACGGGGGGGCACATGAGGAGTCGCTGGACTTCTGTGGCTCCCGGAGAGCTGACAGGGGAGGGAGGTGCAGCTAAGTCAGGAGAGCAGGAGGCACTCAGATCACCAGGTCTGGGGTGCCACAAACTCCAAACTAAAAGTAATATCTTAGGGGCCTGAGTGGTGCGTGTGTGCATGTGGGGGTGGGAATGGCAAGAACTGAAACAGGAACAGAAACTCCTAGTTTGGGGGGAGGGGGTTGCTTATTTTTTAAGTTTATTTATTTTTGAGAGAGGGTGAGAAAGCACACACATGCCCAAGTGGGGGAGGGGCAGAGAGAGAGGGAGAAAGAAAGAATCCCCAAGCAGGCTCCACACTGACAGCGCAGAGCCCAATGCAGGGCTTGAACCCATGAACTGTGAGATCATGACCTGAGCTGAAATCAAGAGCCGGACATTTAACCGACTGAGCCAGTCAGGTGCCCCATAGACTCTTTTAATGAAGATAGCACAAGATAGTGGGTGAGGACATTGGCTGTGGTGTTAGATGAATTTGACGGTCACTCACCGATCTGTATGACTTTGGGCAAGACCTTTAAGCTCAATTTTACCATCTGTACAATGGATAATAGTACCTATTTGTACATTTATTTATGGGGTTCCATAAATTAATATGTGACCAGTTTTTAGAAAAGAACCTGAAATACAGAAGGTCATACATCAACATATAAATGTCGGTTACTCTTAGTATTGTATTCTAGAATGAGTGAAATAATGCACATGAAGCATTCAGTACGGCGCCTGAAACATGGCAGACCATCCCCAGCTGTTAACATGTCCCTGGGTACCAGGCTCAGTTCCTCCCAGGCCTCAGTTCCCGGGAACAGGTTTCCAGCCCCCCCTTCATCAAAGGGAGTGGGGCTCCAAACACACCAGCATGCAGGAACATGAGTGTCAGATGAGTGCGAGGGCTAGAGTTGAGCTGGAGGTCGGGGCGGCTGAGGCAGGCAGCAAGTGGCAGAGGCTGCATTCCGACCGCCATCACCAGTGGTCACCCTCGGATGAGGCACAGAACGAGGACTGGGAAGATGAGGACAGCCTTCCCCATGGAGGTGACATTTCAGTTAGACGTGAGAAGTGGGCGTTTTCCAAGATTATGTACAAAACGAGTCACATAAATGTCATTTCTGCCACACTTCTTGAAATAGCTTCACATAACTTTCTAGAATACTGGTCCGTGCTTTTTAAAGCTAAGCTTTCTTATTATGTTGTTGCAATCTAACATATAATACAACTACAGATGACTGATAATAGATGAGGAACACCAGTCTTATCGGGGAAGACATTTAGAACTGGAGGCTGGTACTTAGAAATTATTTTATCATCTCTATGAGAACGAAGCTGATACATCTGAGCAGTGCATTACCGCTTACAAGTTATTGCCGGCTTATTTAATCCTCAGAAACACCCTCTGAAGTAAGTATCAGGATTCCCATGTTATACCGGAGGCAATGTGGGAGCTCAGTTCTTTGGGATTTCTGCCTGGAGGCTATGTAAATCCTTCTTTTGGACCTCTGGGTAGATTCGCATGATCCCGCAGCCAGACTCCTCCTTACCTCAGGTGGCACTTGATAAAAAGCTACTTCTGGAGTTTGTTATCCTGTTGTGGTCACCAACAAGCAATACCAAAGGCTTCTGTGTGCTTCTCTAGTGAATCTTCTGCAATATCAGTCTCTGGTATAAGGAAAATAGACAATGCCCTTTGGGATAGTCAGTTTTATGTGTCACTTTGGCCAGGCTACAATCCCCAGTTATCCAAGCAAACGGTAGTTTAGGTGTTGCTGTGGAGGTATTTTGTGGATGTGATTCAACTCCATAATCAGTTGACCAGAAGTAAGAGAAATCATCCCCCAGAGAACCTGGATGGGCCTGACTTAATCAGTTGAAAGCCCTTAAGAGCAGTTAGGTCTTCTTTGAGGAAGAAGAAAGTCTACCTACGTGGGCAGCAACTTCATCTCATGACAGAAAGGACACAGTTATGAGAGGGAGCACAATGGTGCAAGGAACAGAGAAACCAAGAGAGCTTTCTCCAACCCTTAGTCCTCTTGGGGACCAGGAACAAAGTCCTCTCCACCCGGCACAAGCAGGGGACAGGGAGGGTGCTAAGGGCTTCCCCACAGGGTCACCACGTGTGAACACATCTTCGTCTCTGCACAATGCTCAGTCGTGGCTCTAAGTACTCATCTTTAACAAAGGTATTTTAGACTGAGCCCTTCCCACATCGCAATTTCTTTCAAAGTTCCCTCCCATCCAGCCTCCTCCCTTTATGTTGGCACGGAATTCTCTAGAGAGATGGGAGGTGGCAGGCAACTTGAAACTGCAGCTGTATATCCTCTCCAGAGACTACTGTCCTCAGGAGTCTGACCACAGAAGCCTATTGCCCGCTCTTGTCTCGTGGCGACGTGTGATCTATAGCCCTGAGAACGGCCTCTGGCACATCCGGGAGCTGCCCAGCTCTTGGCATCAGTGCATTCACTTGTATGTATTGTCTCCAAAGTACAACAAAAACCAAGATTCCATTCACCCTAAGAATCCCAGCTCAGACGGTCTAACTGCACCCTAGTCAAAACAGCGGGTTTTAAAAATCTTATACTAAAAGGGAGTGCTGGATATTACAGAGTTATAAAAAGCATTATCCAGGGAAACAAAGACAATGAAGGCTGAGGCCAGCTGACTGCAGGCCCCTGCTTGGGAAGCTCAGTGCCCAATATAGCTCTCCCCAAATCCTCCCGGGTATTTCCCTTTTAAGCATCTCCAGTGCTGGGCTGCTGAACCATGCCTGCTGCCTGCACATTGCTGGAGGATAAACTCCTAATTCCCAAGCAAGACTCACAGGAAACTTCAGAGTGAGGCCACCTCACCCTCTTCTCCCTTTTATTACCCACCACCCCTGGGTTCCAACTTTGCTGTGTCCCCAGGGTTCCTGGAGCATGCCTCCCATTTTTAGGTCTCCATGAAGCCTATGAGCCTGGAACATCCTTCCCTATTCTCTGCCTCATTATCTACATCTCTAAGCCCTGTCTCAAGATTCTACTCTGTTGAGTAGTTTCAAACATTCTGTTGGCCGTCATGAGTGCTGCTCATCAGATATTTCATTTTTCCTACATGCTGGGCACGCAATAGGATCGCACTTCTGGGCCTCTTGTGTATGAAGCCCTGTGACTAGTTCTGGCCAATGGGTCCTGAGCAGGATGACACATGTCCCTTCTGCGCCTGAGCACCTGCTTGTCATGTGATGCTCTCTAGCGTCTTTCTCTTCCTGTGACATGGCAAGTAGCAACATTCCAGATAGCAGCTGCCCTGATAAACTGGATCCCAGTAAGAACGATCATGTGGAGCAGAAAGCCTCACCAACCCATAATGGAGAGACCTTTGCTCAAAACTTCCAAGGTACAGAGGTTGTTTGTTACTGCAGTATAACCTAGCTTGTGCTGACAGATACATGCTCCCTGACCAAGCTGGCTGGTCTTGCCTCCTCTAGGCTCAAACAGCACTCTGCCTTTTCTCCCATGGATGCATGTTTTATTTATGTGTTTACAGGTGCCCCTCACTGTCAGCTCTAGTCCGGGACCGGTTCAGGGACCATACCTCATGCACTTTCATATCTCATTATTCAGTACAAGACCTGCCACGTAGTGGGCATCAATACACGATCATTGTGTTGTTATTGGCTCATTTTTTTCTCCTCTTCCCTGTTGTGCAGGCGAGAAAATGACCTTGACAGTTTCCCGTTACTCTTGCTGGCTTTCTCCTGCTGCTCAGGTTACCAGAATTGATTTCACTTCTCCTGTTGCCAGTTCAATGGGGGGTCAGGGAGTCAAACTTGTTCTGGGTCATACATTCTCATCTCCCATAAATGTCCCAAAGATCTGGCTCCTGAGCAGTTGTTGTAAGTGAGGGATAGGGCCCCTGAGACCACCAATAAGTCTGAGCAGCATTAGCAGGCAGCTGGGGTAGCCAAGGCTGCTCCCATCCTCCTAGAAGGTGGAGGAAGAGAAAGGAAGCTCTCACCTAAGTTTCCAGGCTTCTGGTTCTTATTTCTGTAGTACTTATCTGTCCTAGACCCACTGAAGTAGAGTGATAAGACCGCACACACACACACACACACACACACACACACACACACACACACATTTGAAGGCTTCACCCCATGGCCCTAGGCCAGTGAGAGTTGGGTCTAGAGGCAACCAGGAGCTTCTCTGGATTTGGGAATCACCAAGTGCCTCATTTCCACACTTCTCATGCAAACATGGAGCCAGAACCTTTCTCGCTGCTTCTCCATTTGGTGGGACTTCTCTCTATCATGGGCTTGGTGCCTGGCTCTCACCCCAGCTCTCTGTGGACATGAGCCCCAAGCTGACTTCCTGCCTGACTTCATGCCAGTCCCTCCTCCTTTCTTGAGACAAATATCCTTCTGGAAGTCCTCACATTGGCCCAGAGAGGCCTCCCTGTCTGACACTCCACCTGATGCTGAGAACCACCATGCCCAGAAGCCCAGCCACTGTGTCCATCCTACCCCACTTCTGCAGACAATCTCACTGAAAGCAGCCCTGCCAGGAGTAGAGTCTACCAGGGTCCGATGTGGTGACTCGGGCAGGTTGCCATGGAAAACACTGCTTTCTTGATCATTTCCCCCCGGCAGGTCAAACCCATCAGTTTCTCCTTATCAAGAGTCTTCTGGCCCCATGCCCTCTGCCATAAGAACGATGCAAAGAGAAGTCAAGCTTATCACCTAAGCTATATCCTAACACCCCACCTTGACTGGGAATTGTTTGGCTGTAAGGGAAGAAGGCCCCACTCGCAAACTAAACTACAGAGAGCACAACTAACCCTCGCAGGAACTGAAAGTTTGCATGGTAGAGTGCACTCATGGCCCCAAATCTTCACCTCTCATTTCCTCACCCTTTGCCATGTGACTTGCTTTGGCCATTGAGATCAGGACAAGAATCATGTGCCCAAAGCTGCCGCAAGCATGTGTGTGATTGGACTTACTATCTTGTGCTTTTTAAAAAATGTTTATTTATTTTGAGAGAGAGAGAGAGCAGGGAAGGGGCAGAGAGAGAGGGGGAGAGAAAGAATCCAAAGCAGGCTCCACACTGTCAACACAGAGCCTGATGTGGAGCTCGAACCCACGAACCCCAAGATCATGACCTGAGCTGAAATTAAGACTTGAACACTTAACCAACTGAGCCACCCAGGTTCCCCTTTCTTGCGCTTTGCCACTGCCATGAGAACAACATGCCTGGGCCAGTCCATTAGTCCCAGGAGAAAAATGAGAAACATTCAAAGCTGAGCCAGTATCAACTGAGCCCATCCCAGCTGACCAAGAGAAGCATAGGCTATATGAACACTTGGCCCTTGACACTGAGATTTTATGGTTGCTTGTTACACAGCATTTGGGGGCAATTGTTAACCAGCCACAGGTGTCAAGCAGGATTCTCCCCATTTCGGTTTCTGCTCTCAGATTCCTCATGGTCTTTTGTCTCTGCTTTTCTCTGCTCTTCTGCTTCATCTATTCTTTTCCGAAAGGTCAACTTTGTTGGTTTCTCTTCCTCTTACATGTGATTTCCTCATAGATTCCTGAGCTGGTTCTCAGGAATCTACCATCAGCCCTAGAATGTCTCTCAGCCTCAGACTGTGTCTTTTGTCAAATCTCAGGCACAAAGGACTTACCCACCTCTCCACTCCTCAATGGAACTTGATAGCCAATCAGGAAGAAACACAAAGGAGTGTTCCATGTTTCCCAGGGGGTGCGGTGAAAGTGAAGGAGTACTGTTCCTTTCTGTGAGTTCCCCCTAGGGAAATGTCTTGCTACAGTAATGAAAAACCAAAAAACAAGCTCCTTAGTAGGTCACTCTGTTATGCAAATAATCATCTGTCCTAGGGAGGGGAGCCTGCTAAGATTGCCCCCCTAGGTAGGTTGGGTGGGGAGGGAGGGGCGGGAGATAAGTAGCTGAGATTAAGAGGACCAGGGAAACAGGCAGAAATAAGTGTGGCCCTGATGGACCAGCACTAGAAATGAGGGAGGAGCCCCGTTACATTTGGAGCGAACTTAGTGAGGCCCTAGAGGTGGACTGGTATGGTGGGCACATCCCCAGACACAAGGACACCAGACAACACAACTAATTCTGAGTTCTACTCATGCTGATGGGTGACTCTGATTAAACAGGGCTACATAAGTCAGGACAGGCAGATAAAGAGAGGGGTTCACAGACACCACAGAGCAGGCAGTGGCAGGGCCAGTGCATGGACACTTCTGGAAGCCAGCAGCCAAGGAGGCGCTGATCCTGAGGTAGGCGACTGGCTCAGTCCTGTGGTCTTGTAATCCCCTCCCTTGGGATTTACAATCTCAAGGGAGTTACACATGTAGAAAGGTGGATGGAACCAAGTGTTAGAGAAAAAAACAGAGAGACAGAGCCCCTGTTCGTGACCACATACATTAGCAGAGACATCCTGGAAAGTGCTGTGGAAAGTCCGTAACCCAACAATCCTCTCCTGGGTGTAGAGCCTGACAGGTTCCTGACCAGATTCCTGAGACACATGCACCACGGTGACCATCCTGGTGCTGCTTCAGGTTAGCTAAAGCCTGGAAGAATGGGCAAGAGAAAGGCGGTAGGCACGCCTGAAGTTAACTATGTAAAAAGCAACAGGAATAGATCTTTAAAACGTAGCGCAGAATGAAAAAAAAATAAATAAGAAGAAACAGAACAAGATTTATGGCACAATACCATTAGTGTAAATTAAAAACACATACACACCACAAAACGTTATATTTTAACAAGGATCCATGAGGATGTTAGGCCATATATCAGACACACTGGAGTGAATACCGAGGGGAGGAGAAGGGACAGGCATGAGGACTGAGGATAAAGTAGGAAAAAGCCCATAAAACAAGAGAAGGCCTCGCACAGACTTTTTGTGATAATGAGTATCATAAACATAATTTCCATATCTGAGATCTGTTGTTTGTTTTTAATCTCAAGTGAGTCTACCGTGGGGCTGTTTTGGCCTGGGACCATCTTAACACTAGCTGTTGGGATCCTGGGCAGGGGGGGTTGCAGCACCACAAAGATTCCTGGCAGAGGCTCCACGGTCAGGTTGGGGAGGCAGGGAATGGAGGGGCTGTCGGCACAGGCTTTGGAATCACACAGTCCTGGGTTTTAGCCTTGACTTTGCCACATACCAGCCGTGTGACCTTGGACAAATTGTGTGACCATTGGAAGGTTACTTCATTCTGCAAACTTCTATCTCCCCATTTATAAAATGGAAATAACAATACTGGGTGTGGAGGTCAAATGAGCTGATGTCTACAAAGCACTTAGCACAGTGCTTGGCTTCATAAACAGCGGATCCTATTATCCTGGAGGGTTTTTTTTGTTTTTGTTTTTGTTTTAGGTTTATTTATTTATTTTGAGAGAGAGAGTACACATGCGCAAGCAGGGGAGGGGCAGAGAGAGAGGGAGAGAGAGAATCCCAAGCAGGCTCTGCGCTGTTAGTGCAGACCCTGACGCAGGGCTTGAAGCTACAAACTGTGAGGTCGTGACCTGAACCAAAATCAAGAGTCAGACATTTAACTGACTGAGTGACCAGAGGTCCCTTCTCACCCAGTGTCCCCAAACCCCACTAATTCTCGGAATCAAAAAAATAACTTCATTTCCATGTTTCTCAGTCAGCTGCTTTCTGATGGGAGAGGGGCTGGATCAGCAGCCCCTGAGATCACTTACCGGGGCTGCAGCGAGTGCCTGGGGCAAGGTTGGGGGTCTGCTGGAAGCTTCCGGGAGGCTGAGCAGACCTGCAGGCTGCAGTCCAGGAGCACACAGGTCAGGCCAGCTGGGGGCGGGGCATAAAAATCAGCAGCTCAGAGCATGGGGTGGGGGGAGGGCAGAGGGGATGGGAGGAGGTTATGACCTCAAGAGAGAGAGAGGTCAGGTGGAATGGAGACCCAGAAGCCCTTCTTACTGCTCCGTTTCTCCCCATGCAGAGTCCCTACCCTAGCCCCAGTCTTAAAGCTAGTGCCCTGCACTGGGCCGCTCCCCTTTGAAGCTTTCTTCCTCCAAATAAGGTCACAATTTGTGTTTTCCCCATGTTGGTGGAAACCTGACTACAGCTTTCTTTGAAGAAAGACAGGACCCTTGCCCTCTGGGCATTTCGCTCCACACTGTGTAAATGCTGTATGCATTTTACATCAAAGCCTCAGACATCTATGTGCATTCCTTATGTGGGGGTCCCCCTCCTTCTTGGCATAAGCTCCCCTGGGAAGTATGATCCAGCCTCTCTGGAAATCTCTTGGGCTAGAGGCCTGCCTGAAATCCTGTCTGGCTTTTTCTTTCATTCCCCCATATGCCCTCAATCATGCAGTCTTGTTGTAAATACTCCCCTACTCATCTCCTCTCCACTCCCTGTGCCTTGACTACAGTGTAAGCCATCGTCTTCTTTACCTTGGACCATGACCAAGGTTCCTCCCGCACCTTCCCATCCCCATCCCCTGGCTGCCTTCTCCCATCAATTCCCCGTGCGGCTCCAAGAATGATATCTCTCTAGTGTAAATATGACTATGTCAGTCCCTCGCATAAAAGTTTTCAGTGTCTTCCCATAACCTGAGGACAGGATCCAAACCCCTTAACACGTGATACAGGGCTCTGCACCAAGCACCCCCTGTCAAGGTCTACCATGTCACTCCAACCTCCTATGACTGCCCCAGCCACACTTCATGCCCTTTACAGCCTTAGCGCTCCAAACCCTCTCCTGCCCCTGGACTTCACACATGGTTGTCCCTCCTCCTTCTTTACCTGGCTAACTTCTACTTGCTTTTAAAGGCTAATTTCACTTCTTCCAGGAAGCCTGCCCTGATGATCCAAGTCTATACTAAGGGTCCCATGTGAATTGAATTGTGTCCCCTAAACAATATTCAAATCCTGAAATCCCCAGTACCTATGAATGTGACCTTATGTGGAAAGAGTCTTTGTAGATATAATCAAGTTAAGATGAGGTCACATGAGACTGAGATGAGCCCCTAATTCAATGAGTGGCATCCTTGGAAGAAGAGGGTAAGGTGGACATTGACACAGAAGGAGATGCCATGCGGTGATGGAGGCAGAGACGCGGCTGGGAGCCTACGACACCAGGGATTACCAGCAACCACCAGACGCTAAGGAGGCACACAAAAGGATCCTCCCCTAGAGCCTTCCCAGGGAGCACTGTCCAGCCAGCACCTTGATTTTGAGCTATGAGAGGATACACTTCTGCTGTGTTAAACTCCCAAATTGTGGCAATTTGTGACAACGGTCCTAGGAAACTAATGCAGGCTCCAGCTAGGTGCTCCCAGAGCTGGTGCGCCCTCTCACCAGAGGATATGCCCTTTATGCTTTTATGGGATTGCTTGCCTGCTCCAAATTAGTCAGTAAGCTCCTTAAGGACAGGGACCTTGTTTGACTTGCTCATTGCTGGAGCCCCAGCACACAGTAAGGAGGCATGTACTACATACATACTATGTGAGTGGGTGAAGAATGCACGAACCTGCAGGAGGGCGAAAAGGCTGGGGCCACAAAAACGTGGACATGGTGGGAGTGGGAGGTGGCGGGCAGGTCAGGAAGTCTTCCCGCGAGTCCAGGGAGTACTGGACCCAGATGGGGCCTGCAGGAGGCAGCAGCGTCTCTGTGCTTCGTGCAGACAGGAGGCTGGACCACATCTGGGGCATTCTGGGGCAGTTCACACCAGACCAAAGGTGTGGTCCTTGGTATGGGAGAAAAAGGCCATCCCGCAGGCCTGTGGAGGTGTCTCCACTGGTACCTCTGAGAGGCAAAAGCTCAGGCCAAGGGAGCTGGCAGTGGGGCTGTGTTTCAGTGTTTAACAGGGTTTCCAAAGAGGGGAACAGCCAGCCAGCCATTCTCAGGATGAAGGAACTGAGCTGTGACCACAGGGCCCAGCCTCACTCCTTGGGTCCCAGCACAGCTGCTTGCTAGAGAAGCTCCCCCACACCCACACCACAGCAAGCCCTGCTCTAGGGGGGCAAAGCAAGCCGGCTCAGTCCCCACCACCTCTCTTCTCTGTGTCTGCTGCCCTGCCCACATGAAGCTGCTTCAGTTCCTGGCTCAGTCCGTCTGAGGCTGCTCCCAGCATCCACTTGACCTTCTTTCCTCCCTGGTGCATTGACCCCCAGGATGGGTGCTTAAGAAACCCACACTGAGAGTTCACTTGGCACACACTCTCTCAGCCCCACACCCTTCCTCCTGATCTGCACATCCTCTTTCCTGGCTTGCCCTATCACCCAACCCCCGATGATGCAGAGGCTTCTCAGTGCAAATGCAAAGGGACAGTTTGGTACAGAGAAGGAGATTCCTGACATTTGACACATCTTCCTAAATGGCATGTGTGACCCAGCCCTAGTTGCGAGCAAGTGGGGGTTAGTGGGGGCTGGTGCGGTGGGACGGAGGAACTGAGTGGGTTCCTGCACAGCTCAGGGCAACCTTCTGAGGTAGGAGAAGAGGGTCTTCCTGGTAGGTAAAGATGGCTGTGATTCTTCTGCTCACAAGTCCAAGGACATGGAGCAAGTTCAAGTGCAGCCTTGGTTTTTAAGGATTCTGGCTTAAAGGGGAGGGGTGAGGGGTGGTTTCCAGAGTTCTAGGCAGTGTTTGGGTGCATTGCATTTACTGGAAGATACAGGAAATGTCTGAAAGCAGGGTCCAGCTTCAGCAGAGGGGCCACCAGGATCTGGGGGAGGGCCAGCATCCCAGGAGGTCCGAAAGCTACTTTCCCAGATTGCCAAGAAAGGGCCCTTTCCTCCTAAGAGAAGGCCAGTCCCCACTCTTGTCGCCCAAATGGGGAGAGTCCTCTCCCACGGTCAATTACTGTTGATGTCTTTTGTGAGCTATGTGTGTGTGCGCACACCTGTACTACATTTTTCACATCTCTTGGCAAGTTAGTTTCTCCAGGTTTTGGAGCCGTGAAGGGTTATTCTGAAGGGCAGTGAGAGAATCTAGAGTGAAGGAGATGGTACCCAAACCCAGGCTATAAAATGGGGGAAGGGAGGAAGGGAGGACAAATATGGCAAGACCATCATTTCCAGCACCGGGGAGCCTGCCCTGCCAGTGAGATTTTAGGGCAGCCACTGCATCTCTGGGGTCTTGGGTCTGGCATGTGTCATTTTAAAAGCTGCCTTAATCTGTGCAGCCTGAGCAAGGGCCAGGCAGAGTTACGAATGACAGGAAAAGGTATGTTGCACGCATCAGGTGTGTGCTTATTTATATATTTCACTAGGGCCTCAAGTCCATTTCCATCAGGAAGCAAATTGAATTCTGCAGAATTCTTTGCCTGGAGGCAGAGGGCAGGAAGCCTAGGGATGAGATTTTGGATAATAAGCCCCTGATAAAAGAAACGGCATCAAAGCTTCAGGGTTGGTCAAGTCTGGTGTATTGTAGGTGCCCAGTAAATAGTACTGAAATGCATACCTCTCCTCTTTCACAGACATTTGCCGACTCTAGTTTCCCAGCCTTGAGCTGACCCCTGTGGAGAATGGGTATTGGAATCAATGTTTAGGATGAGGGTAGAGAAGTGGTTTTTGCGTTTGGCAAATGGTCCAATCCCAAAAATGCCCTAATCTGCTCTGCTATGACTACTCCTTGTTAGACACCCATCTGGTTGACAATTGTCAGACTGACTTGCAAACAACAGATGGGGAGTGACTCCCACAGGAGAGCTAAGAATGCGGAGCAAGAGACCCAGGACTTGGGCAGAACCTGATGAGTTCCTCCCTGGAGCTGGGGGTGGGGGGCGGGGGATGGGGTGACTCACACACTACTGATTCCCTCTCCCCTTCCTCAACAATCAGAGTTTATTAGGACAGGAAATGTAAAGAGAAGCTCCTTCCCTAAAACGTGAGAATCATCTATGGCCTGATTCTGCACTCTGTCCATGAATTAGTGATTCTGAAAGGTGCCCCCAAAGAAGGAGGATTTAGAAGGACCAAGAGATCCACCTTTTTTTCACAATGGCCTTGTGCTGTTGGCACACTTGTTCCCAAAGTCGGGCTGACTTTGAGCAGACCGTGTCCAGCTGGTCTGCATACCCAACCCAGGGCACTACGGAGTAGTGGGCATAATATAGGTTTTTGGTTGTTCAAAAAGTTGGAAGTATGACTACGCCATTTACTCTTTGAGTAGGGTCTAAAACTCTCTGAGCTTCAGTTTCTTTATCTGTAAAATGGGTACTATTGGACCCACGCTCTCTGGGGCCGTAATGAACCTTAAATGAGGAAAAGTACATAACACACCGAGCACAGTGCCTGGCCCTGTGTAGAAGCTCAGGACATTCTAGCTAGAATTGTTACTATTTTCTAGATGAGAAATCAAACCTTAATGAGTGAACCCTTTTGACCATAGGTAATAGAAACTAACTCAAACTAGCTTTATCAAAATTGAGAATTTGTTGGTTTTATATAACTGGAAGTCTAGGGACTCCAGGTCTTGACAAATGACATTGTCACCATCATTGCCATTTTCCTCTGAATCTTCTCCATCCTCTCCATAGCATTCCTCATGCTCTTTTTCTCTCTCCTACTATTTTCTGAACATTTGCTTCATTAGTCAAAGGAGCTTCCATGATGAGTGGCTTGGAGCTACACTCTGGCTGTGGGTAACCTCAGGTTTACCTCATCCCAGTTACCCAACCCCACAGTAAAGAAGGAAACTTATCTCTTCTGTTGCCCATATGTTAGATCCAAAGGAAGAAGACTGGGTGACTCAGCTTGGGTCACTTGCCCATTCTTGGGCCAAATGTCATGGCGGGGCTTGTGGGGATGGAAGTACAAACAGGGAAATTTGACCATCCAGGCCTGGACCAATTGTCCATTCTTGTGGCCAGGGGGCTAGAGGTCTGACTGGCATCCCCACCAGGCAGTTTTCCAAAGGAAGGCATGGTAAACTAAAAGGGTCAAAATTTCTTTGGCATGCCTACCATTGAGAGGTGGAGATTATTTCCCTTTCCCTTGAATCCGGACTATTTTTAGTAATCTTCACACCTAGCGTGGAGCCCCCGCAGGGCTTGAGCTCAAGACCCTGATATCAAGACCTCAGCTGAGGTCAAGAATCGACACTTAACAAACTGAGTCACCCAGGTGCCCCATAATCCAGACTATTTTCGGCTTGTTTTGACTAATAAGATGTAGCAGACATAGTGCTGCTTTACTACAAGGCTGGGCTTAACACACCCACAATTTCTGCTTTCATGTACCAGGATGTTCCCGCCAGGAGCCCAGCAACAGTGCTATGAGACACCTACACCACATAGAGGGGCTGTGTGGAAGAGAGCGAGGTGCTCGGGCACCAGCCCCTGTGAGCACCCAGCTCCCAGCCAGAACCACCTTACAAGCATGTGAGTGAGCCACCTTAGACCTCCCCACCCAATCAGGCCTCAGGTGACTAAAGCCCAGCCAATACCAGGAGGACAGGAGCCACCCAGCTGAGCCCAGTCAACCCATAGAATTGTGAGAGACAAGAAATCATGGTGTTTTTAAGCTTCTAGGTTTTAGAAGGATTTGTTATACAGCAACTGGTGAGTGAAAAGATGATGTGGTTATAAGGGAGAAAGGAACACGGAGTAGACAAAAACAGTAGGTGTCCATTACTTCTGGTAAAGAAAACCAAGAACCTATCCTTCCCAGTCCCATTGCCCATGAGGGTGAAACCCTGACAGCAGAACGATGGGGTCATCTGTTTAGGCAGGGCATTCCTTTTTTTTTTTTTTAATTTGTTTTAATGTTTATTTATTATTGAGAGACACAGAGAGAGAGAGAGACAGAACATGAGCATGGGAGGGGCAGAGACAGGAGGAGACACAGAATCTGAAGCAGGCTGAGCTGTCAGCACAGAGCCCGATGTGGGGCTCGAACTCACAAACCGTGATATCATGACCTGAGCTGAAGTCAGATGCTTAACCGACTGAGCCACCCAGGCGCCCCTAGGCATGGCATTCCTTAATGGGGGCAGCAAACTGTGGCTGATTCCCAGGGCAATAAGGAGGCACAGACTTGCTTCAAAGTCATGTTCACTCAACTCCCAAGTCTGCACTCTTTCTGCTATTCCAGTGGCCCAGAAGATCCACAGACAGAGACTCTGAGCAGTTCTGAGCAGCTCCTACCTTGTGGTGAACGCAAGAGGAAAATGGAGTATCTTACCTGAGACCCCAGAGAACGTCAAGATTGAAAGACTCTACGAAGCAGAGAACAAAGCCAAAGTTGAATTCTGAAACACACAGAGAGGGATGGGAGGAGCCACCAAATTGCAGGGAGCAGGTGTGAGTACCGCTGGCCAGGGACCAGGCTCTGAGATCAAAAGGCTGAAAGCACAAGGGAGGTGGATCCAGGCAGCCCAGTGTCCAGTTTGTGGCCATGTCCCCTCACAGCTGGGCTGACACAACACCTCCCCCCTGTTTGTACACTACTGGCCACTCCATACAGAGGTCACACGCACTCAGGCTAGGCACCTGACTCCCAAGACACGACACGCTTCCAAATTCATTCCTTATGAGACCTTGTGGGTTAGAAAGATGAGATGCTTGCATCAGGCTGGGGATTGTCATATTGAGTTAAATTTGATCATGCTAGTAAAAGGATTTGTATTTTTGTACCAGCAAATGGATACCTCCAGAATTAGCAAACAAAAAAATGACTGGAAATAAATTCAACCAACGCAGTCTGTCGAGTTATAAGCAGGAGGGAGTCTGGGATGACTCCTGCATGTCAGGAGGGTATGACATGAAGTCAGTGTTGGCAAACGCTGGCATGGGAGAAGTTGCTGACACTGGATAAAGTCCCCACTATGAGCCACAGGTCACCCTTGTATACAGTCAGCCAGCAGCCTACTGTCTGTGCCCTCATGCCACTGCCTTCCTACTTCTCTTTAGACTTAGAGATATCCCTGCAGGGTGTGGCCCCCTCGGGCCCAAGCCCATCCCGACCCAAGCCAGCCTGGGTGAGAATCCCAGTGGATCCAGGCTTAGCCACACTGCTGTCAGCCCAGGATCTTGTATGCTTAGAATGGATTTTGAAGCCCACTGCTCCTGCTACATGCTCAGAATGTGACCATTACCCCCATACTGGGGCTTGACCTAGACACAAAGAAGTCCCCTGTTAACGCATGCCCCTCCATCATCCAAAAAACAAAATCGCTCCATGCTGGGCATCGGTCGAGATGCACTGGGGCATGCAAAGGACACTGCTGAGACCCAAGGCAGAGGCCAGTGTGCCAGCCAGGCACACAGGCTGAGGAAGAGGAAAGCCTGGTTCCATGAACACAGGAGGCCCAGGAACACAGCCTGAGTCCAGGCCTCTCTGACTGGTGGGAACAACCCGGGAGCCGGAGGGGTCAGCATGGGCTCAGGGGCAGTGTGGATATTGCTGTTGATGGGTCAGTTTGCTGCTCATCAGAAAATGGAGGAGCAGGGACCAACAAGGACCCCTGTTCATGGAAAGGGGGAGCTGTGGTTCCCAGTGAGGACTTCAGTGGTTGCAGCCACCCCACTCCTCCAGGTGTTTGCTGAAACTCCTTTGCTGTCCCAGCAGAGACTTCTTACCCTCTTACTGGATTGATTGGGTTTTTTAAAATCCAGTAATCCTTTCCTGTGTTCCCTCCAATGCTGTTTATTGTGTAGCAGGAAGATGGAAATCTATTTACTAATCTGTTCAATTTTAACTCAATGCTGCCATCATCCTGGGAGGGGCGGGGAAGGTTGGGGCTGATGTGGAATCCTGGGGGGAGCACAATGAGAGCCCAGCTGAGTCAACCTCCAAAGTAACTTTAACACAATACGGTTGGGTTTCTGTTTTTTCAAAAAGCAATTGAAATAGAGAAGGTAGGATTTTTAAAGGGAAGGTGCCACTAGCATTTTCTCCATCTCAATAGCTGCATTGTGGGACTTCTGCCTGAATAATCTGGCTAATTGCTTCAGTTCCCTGCTTTGCTCAGGCTGGCTGAGGAGGGGGCCTCCTGCTGGGTCTTCAAGGGGCCAAAGGAGGGGAAGGAATCTTCTTCTCTTGTCAGAGCTACAATCAGTGGACAAATGATGAGTCTACCAACAGCTACCCCCTTACACATCACTTGTCATAGATTTCTCCCAAACCACCAGCTGTGTGGGTGCCAGAGTCTATGGGAACACACTGCGTGGCCACCAGCTGGCGTGACACATCAGTCATTTGGGTTCAGGAGTTGGCAACCTGCGACCAGAAGGTGAGACATTTGCTGAGGGTGGGGCCACCCAAGGACTGGAGCATACCCATGGCCAGCCAGACCCAGAGTGGCCCAAGTGTCCTTAGGCCACCAGCTCTTCACCAGGGCCCAGGACTCACAACACCTCAGCCTACACTGTGCATATTGGTGGGTCAGGTCTTCACCTCCTGCTGTCCCCATGGCCAAAGCCCTTGGAGCAGCCTGACCTCCAGGCTGCATCCTGGTCTCCACCAGGAGGAGTCCAGGGACCTCCCCTTTTGCCCTGTGTGGCCTCCATGCCCACTCTGATCTGTGGTCAGGTCCATGGCCAGAGCTTTGCCCCACCTAATGCCCAGGGTAGACAGGAGCCGGCAATGGGCACTTCTCAGGTCCAAGTGCAGAGCTCCTCTGGACCCTTGCACCTGACAAGGACATTTGCATGATGACTCCTTATGGACACCTGTCTCTGGTCTTGGCCCTCTGTCACAGGGACACCATTCTGGCCCTTGCTCCCAGGCTCCAAAACCATGCACAAGAGAAACCCCTCCTTTCCAGTCTGCCCAAAGGACTTCCTGGCTGAGCTTATTTTCTATCTGCTTCCCCATTAGAAAAGAGGGTATGAACTTTTTGCAAAGAAACCGTCCCTTCACCGGCTCCTGCTTGACCCAGCACCGCCTATTTTTTGCATCAAGATGATGAAGTCCGCTCCCTTGGCTGGGAGTCTCACTATCCTCACTGACATCTAAAGAAATGACCGGGCGGCGTTGGGGGGGCGGGGTGAGTTGCTCCTGACTGCTGGCTCCTTGACCCAAATAGGAATGCCTTTGAAGGGTCCTGAGCTCCCTGTTCACTGATGGCATCAGGCTGTCATCTTAGGTGTGGCGGAGTTAGTAGAGACGGGAAGATGCTCGACTCTGTGGGGGGGGGGGGCGGGGAGGGAGGGTCTACCTGGCACTGAAGTGCCAGTGAGGTTGGCACCGAGGTCCACACAGGCCACAGGTGTGTGTGCTGAGCCATCCGTTTATAGAGCTCGTGGATGCCCTGAGTGGAAACGCTCCTGATTTCAATCACAGATCACATCCGCACCAGATAAAACCAGCTTGCTAAATTGGGTTTCCTGCACCATCCTGATGTGTGTCCTGGCATATAAAATCAGTCGCTTAAAGGCAAATCAATGAGCCAGATGAGGTCTCCAGGCTCAGGAATTAGGCTCAGTGCCTCTGCCTCGATTTTTCAGATTCCAATTTAACTAACATTTATTGAGCAACTATATTTGCCAAGTGATGAGCTCAGTGCTTCCACATATGCTATTTTATGAACAGTTATAAAAGCTCTGCAAGGGAGGAATATTATGGCCACAGTAAAGAGGAGGATAAGTGACGGCCTCAAGGTCACCCAGCTGTCAGTGGCAGAGCTGTGGTTGGAGCTGGGAACTTTTCCATCGTTTCATCGCTACCCAAGACTGATTTACAGGATAGAGTCCGTACTTCTCATCAGGGCCGTGGCTTCAGCTGACACAAGAGCTCCGGAGTGAAAAGCGTGCATCGTGAAGCTCAGCTCCTGAGGCCAAACGGTCCGCGCTCACCTTGGAACCAGGCATCCAGCTGGCAGAGTGTGCCCCTAGTGGTGACCATGAGGAGGGACTGGCTCCTTTGGGGACAGACCAAGGCGCTAACCCAGAGCTGCTGCTGCTTGTGGCTCAACATCTCTGGACTTTGGTTTTCTCACCCTGAGGAGGGAGGGCTTATATCCATTCCACCAGGGCTATTGGAGGATGGCACTGTAAACCTTCGGGCAGACAGTCCCACGGCAACGTGAGCTGCATGAGGGCAGAGAATCTGCCTGCTTTGTTCAGAGCTATAGCTCTAGGTCAGTGCTGGCACATAGGCGCTCGGTAAACACTGGCGGCATGAATGAATTCCGTGATGCTGGTTCCCTTCCGAGCTCCTCCCCGCTGTGAGTAGACATGTTCTACAACGGTTTGGTACGTGCCTTGTGCCCAAGACACAAGGGGCTCGGCTCAAGGCTTTGTGGCGTTTTCCACACACAACCGGGAACAGCCCCTCACACGCAGCAGGCCATGGCCACCTCATTTCCTTTCCCTCACTGTCACCCTCCACATGACACGGCACAAGCCCCAAGCCCTCCACCCTCTACATCAGGGTTTTTAAAAAGCGTGACTTACAATTTTTTTTGTTTTTACTTTGGCAAACAAGGGTATTTTTTAAAAAATCTACGATCGCCATCATTTCATGGACATTTTAACAGCAAAACTAGAGGACATATCAGAATAAACGACAGTCCTTTCTAAGAACAAACAGCTGGCAAACTTAGATTAACGTATCTTCCCCAAAGGTTGGGCTTTTCACTTTTTTGGGGGTGCAGAACAGTGATAGTGTGGAATTTTATTTTATGATGTCATGGCAGTTTTTTTTCGTTGATATAAAGTTGTCAATTTGAGGATCTATATGTCACTATACTCATAGTGACAGCAATGGCAATAGAAAACATTCAATGAGTACTGACTGTGGGCCATATGCTCAATAATTTTCAAGCCTTAACTCCTTAAGATACAGCCCGTGAGGTGGAATGATTGGCCTCAACACCCAGATGGGGAAACTAAGGCTCCTGCCTCCTCCCTGATGGAGGCAAGCTGTATGCGGCTTCACGAGGGCTGCAGGAAGGGGGCCTCCCAGTTTACACCCATCACAGTGCATCCTGGAGTACAGATCGGCCAACCCAGCACAGTCAGGAATGTATCAGGGAAGCAAGCCACTGCCAGGTGACTTATCCCAGCCCGACAAGAATCTACAGACGGCACCTGGGACCCACAGCCCTAAATCACCATCTACCAACAAAAAGCAAGGCACGTGACAGATCTTTTCAGGACCTTCAGAACATGATACCTCAAGGCCCAAGTTCCTCACAACGTCGAAATATCACTCCGAGGTATCCCGAGGTAAAAGCTAATATTTATTAAAGAAAAGCTGGTCTAATCTCTAGTAAAGGTATCACAATGGGTTTATTGATTTTTTTTTTTAAAGAAAAGTTACATTTTAAAAAGAAAAATGCCAATTTCACAAGCAACCTTCAGCCATATTCCTGGCCCTTTGGGATAGCTCACAGCAATTCTAGTTTAAAAAAAAAAAAAAAAAAAGAAGAGAGAGAAAGAGAAAAAATCTTGAAAAAAGGGCTTTTCATACAGACATACAAGAAAGTAAATAAAATCGATTGAAAATACTAACAGAGAGCCATTCATTTTGTTAAGTGTTATAAAAATGCCAAAAGTGCATCCTCTTCCCAGGCTCTGGGGCTTAGGATGTTTCCTTTTCTGAAAACTGACATCTGTAAGGAAGAAAATACAAATAAAGAGAAAAATGATGAACACCATTTTTTTTTTGAAGGCTCTGAGTGATCACGGAAATGCAAGGATGTAATCTCATTAACTATATAGCCAGAGTCTCATTTTCTCACTGTCTCAGGTGCTGGGGCATAAGAGTTGTGACCTCTTTGTAGAGAATCTTCTGGAAGAAACAGTGCCCTAACTGGGACTCAAGGTGGTATCCTGTGACTAAGATTCTCAACTAGTCAAAATACCTGGGCTCTATGTACCAGTCTGGGTCTCAGCAGAAAATAGGTGGCACACTCAGTTTGGATAAGTAAAGAGAGTTTTCAAAGGGGTGGGCAGGGTGCAGGGACACCATAAAAGATGGTGTAGGACCTCAGCCCTGAAGGAATGAGGGGAGGAGAGATGTACAGGAATCTGGAGACAGAAAGAGCTGTGGTTTTCTTTCGTGGTGTCAGCTAGCTCAAGGTAACCCCACAAAGAGAGAAGCAGAGGAAAACAGTATCCTCCCTTACTTTCCTCCTTCCCTGGGATCTACTGGTGTTCCCTGTTGGCCAAACCCAACTGGAAATCAGAAGACAAAAACCTTCTTGGCCCATACCCATACCCAGAGCAAAGAGCTGGGAATCTTGCGGCAGAGTATCTTCATTCAGTGGAGCTTTGATTTATATAAGAGTTGAAGGGGTCAGATATTAACTAGACCCAGAAATACATACCTGAAAATGGATATGTAATTTTCATTTAAATAGAAGTTACAGTAAAACCTTGAATTGAGAGTAACTTGTTCTGCGAGTGTTCTGCAAGACAAGCAAACATTTCTAATAAATTTTAACTTGATAAATGAGCAATGTCTTGCAATATGAGTAGTACGTGATGCCAAATGTCACGTGATCACAAGTGAGCCAATGCTTCTCTCTCTCTCTCTCTCTCTCTCTCTCTCTCTTGCTGCAGGATTGTGGGTGATCATCTCCCATGCTCAGATGCTTTGTCTCAGGCCATGGCATTCAGCAGAAATCAGTGATTTTTCAGAATATTGGAAGGTGCCCACACCTGACGCTAGTGTATTTTTTGTCACTTCAAAGCACCTATGGACAACAGTCCTTTGCTTTTCCATACAAGACTAAGCTTAGGAATACTTTGTTTCATTCTAGGTCAGACTGCCTGCTGATGTAGACCCTTTCCTCTGCTACCTTATTGCCAGTTACATTAAATACAGTAGATGACAAGAGTTTATTAACACTGTACTACAGTCAACATCCATGAGAGCATGTACCATGGCCCCCATCCATTGAGCCAATAGGTAGCTCATTAGTGATTCCATTAGTGATAGTGAAAGTGGTCCTACACAATAACCCTCCTCTCTTGTCTCCCTCACACCAGCCATGAAGGTTTTCAAAGGTAAGTGCAAGTTAATTTATTTTTCTTTATATTTTGTATTTACTTTCCTATTTTATATCATATTACAGCATTGTAATCATTTTTATATGAATATTTTTGGGTTGTGGAACAAATCATCTCAGTTTCCATTATTTCTTATGGGGAAATTTGCTTTGATATACAAGTATTTTGCATTCCAAGCATGTTTCCAGAACGACTTATGCTCACAAACCAAGGTTTTACTGTATTTAAAATGTAGCTATTTCTGGTTAAATTCAGAGAGGGTCCTTTGGATCTGGTATGGTACCCAACCATGTCCTCAAACCCAGCCCTGGATAAAATTTACACGAGTTCCTCAAAAAAATGGCCAGTTGGGCCTCTGAGTTCAAGTCCAGTAGAAATATTAGAACATAAAGGGCACTCGCACCACTGAGAGTTAGATGGGCATTCATATAGCAGTCAGAGGGGACGCACAGGAGCCTGATGACTAAGGTCATGATGGGGCTAATATCACTTAAACACAAAGACTGTAGTGGGAAAAACTCCACAGCCATTAAGGAGAATGTATGGGCCCCAGAGACTTTCTGGGGGGGACAGGAGGGATATGGGAGTGTTCAACTTAATAAAGGGAAACCTCACTAAAGTGGACTGAGGAGGCTAGAAGGGGAGTCTGTAAGGGGGAGCCCTACCACTCAATGCCAATTACAGGAAAAATTGTCCATTACAGACCCTAACAGAGGAATTTCGACAGGAAAGAATCATTAAACACAGGCCCAACTGGGAAAGCTATACACAGTATCTTCAATAAGAAATTGACTCTCCCTGTAATTCAGCTGGTGAGAAACCATCATCACCCTGAACTCTTGCTTTCTTCCATTGGGCTTTTATTCAAAACAACCCCTCTCAAGTTCTTTCTTCTCCACAAAGTAATAGTGTTCCTGTCCCTTGTTTATTGGACTCGCCTATAGTATTGCCCCAGCTTGCTTGTCCAGTTCTGTAATTCTTTGCTATTCCCAAATGAGCCCATCTTTTGCTGGTCAGACAACTGGGAGCTTTATTTTTAAGGTTAACAAGAGTTTAGGGAACCAGACAATCCATCGGTGGGAGCTCATGGCCAAGCTCATGCTCCACACCCACCCCCCCCCCCCCCACCAACCACATGCACACTCATGCGCACACACACACACACTGATGCTGCCCTATTGGTCTGACCTTGCCAGCAGCTATGAGAAATCTACCAGTGACCTGACCACGTGTCCTGCTGTCACTAACTTCAGGGAAATTTGACTGCAGTCATGGAGATTTCAATGCCCCTGGTCCCAATTTCACAGCCTTCCTCTCTCACTCCTCAAGCCCCTTTGCCCACAGCTCGCCCTGGCCTCCCGTGGAGACCTCCCAATAAACTGGCAGCCTTGTTTGATCATCTCAAAAACAACGAAACACACATACTGTGGGCCACACGCTCTCGCTTCTGCGCCAACAGTGCTCCAGGTGGATCGTTATTGCCACATGTGAGATGAGAAAACCGAGGCGCGGAGTAACAGAGAAAATCTGACTGCAGCAACAGGTCCTTTATGATCCCAAGCTCCCATTAAGATCAGAAGAGGAAGTTCCTCTGGGCTTTGTCGTTCAGAGCTCCCGGTCAAATTGTGTGCAGTGGAGAGGCGGCACGCTGCTCCCAAATTGCCGAATGGCAGAGCAGAATTTTGCACCCTAGTCTTTACATGTCTTCCACAGACTGCCTCAATCAGATGGGAACCGGTACTTCTAAGAGACAAGTAAAGAAGGGGATGCTCCTGCACCTGCCTTTTGAGGAGCAAAGCGGCAGCTCTCTCTGACAGCACAATGTTCCATTGTTCCTTTCAACTCAGGGACGGAGCTGACAGGTCCCCAGAAACTGTGCCTCCCCCATCCTTCCACACCCCTTGAGAGTGCGCCCGGGAAGAAAGAGGCCAGCTCCAATAGGGGTGGGGGGTGCACCGAAGAAGTCCTGAAGGTCAGGCTTAATGAAGGGCAGATGGGTGGGGCTGGGTGCCCCAGAACCAGACTGAGACAAGGATTAGGTCGCTTACGTGGGGCGTGATTCCGGGTGAAAGAGTTGGGAGTAACCCAGGGAAGGAAAGGAAGCCAACATGCTCTCTGACGTGAGCACCTGGGTCTCAGCCCCTCAGGAAGCCCCTGGGAGACTGTGTGGAACATGCCTCGGAACTGTCACACCTAACAGAAAGTGAGCGTTGAGCTACTCATCCTCTCCAGTGGCTGCTTGAAGGCTGTTCCCAAGGGTGGGAACTCCCCAGCCATCCTGCCCCACCCCCACCCCCACCTCCCGCCAAGCATGCTCGGACTAGAGAGCACCCTCAGGGAGCGGGCTTGCAGGGAGAGGATGGTGACTGCAGAGGACAAGGACAGGGCCTCCACTATGTCTGCCACCCTGGGGAGACTCTGTTCTAGTATCAGTATTTCCAGGTCAGGAGAAGTGAGGGCAGAGGAAGATGGAGAGTACATGGTGGGACTGTCTGTCCATTCGGGCAGGATATTGTTCTCTTCACCATCTCTGCACCTGTGTCCTCATCAGTTCGGTGAGGCTGATCACGTTCTCTGTCCCGTGCAGTTGGTGTGGAATCACATGAGTTAATATGTGTGAAGCACTCAGGACAGTGGCAGAGTAAGTGCTCTCACTAAATGACTCTGCTTTGCCCGGTCCACAGGGTTGAGAACATATTGGAAGCCCCATTCCCATCCATGATGTAGAGACTGGAATCGCTTTTAATGCTTTTATCCTGGCACAAGAACCCCAGGAGACTCCTTCCTCAGTAAGTTGGACAGACCTCAAGCCCTGAAACAGGCCTCACCACCTAGACACCTCCTGGTCACTTGCCTTCCTGTAATCTCCAGTCCTGTTGAGTGGTCCGCCTCTAAGGCCAGCTTCTGCTTTGCTGTTCTGCGCAGGGTTTACGTCTTCCCCTGAGGCAGGAGCTTTGCCCTGCACCCCTGCCTTCTGTCCTGATGGGCAGACCCTGAGCTCTACCAGCCCCTCTGCTGGAGGGGTTGGAGGTGGACCTTAAATCCCACTCCCTGGCTATGCTGGGGTCCTGCTCCAAGGAGATAGCTGCACTCTCATCTTCCCTTTGCTGGGGAGAGACCTCAGGGGGTCAAGGTCCTGAGACACCCTTGGCAGCACCAGGGTATGCCTTCCTGAGCCACCCACCCAAATGGGATGGGGGAGGGAGCCCAGCATGAGCATCTGAGCACCATCAGCCTTGTCCTCTGATCCCATGATCAAAGCCCCCAACTACACAGAGGCTATGTGTGGACTCTGTTTCTGACACCCCAGGTCCTGAAGACCCTTTGGCAACACCAGGAGCTCCCTCCAGTCTCTTGCGAGTCATACTTGACGAGGACCAGCTCTGCTCCTGGCACACGGGCCACCTCTGCTTTGCCTCCTGCATTGTCACAGCCCTGAGCCTGCCTGAGTTAGTCCTCTCCTTAGGGCATTGTGGCTACCAGTAGTGGCTCTTCCCAGGACAGGGGTGTGGCAGGGAGGTGCACCTGGGTCACCATCAGAAAACGTTGCGTCCATCTTAGTGGCCTTTTTCCTACTCAGATTCTAGAATACAGGCTTGCTGATGTTAGTCTTCTTTGAAAATGCATTCACATTTGCTGGGACATGATAATGGACAGAAATTGCTGCAAAATTGACTGTTGGGGAAATGTAAGGGTGACGGATTCTCTTAGGGGCACGTGGCCAACAACAGGCAGTGCCCATACTCGATGCATTTAGCATCTTTATTAAGGATCTGGTTGAAGGAACATGAACAGTGTGGTTCATCATCTTTTTTTAACTTTAAAAATTTTTCACAAATAATTTATGTTTATTACAGAAAAAGCAGATGGGCCAAAGGAAAATTAAGAAAAATGACTCTCCATCCCACTATTCTGAAATAACCACTCTTTTTCACATTTTGGTGCAAATCTGCAATACCTACATGTGCTTATATAAATATGTGTCAAGCTGAAATTCTGGACCTAAGGCTTTTTTTTTTTTTTAAATCTTGATGTTTAAAGCTTTGATAAAACAGTTTTTGGTCCAGAAAGTGATACAGACTAGCATTGACCTTAGGAGTAAACTGTTTATTTGGGAAAAACCCTTTGAACAAAACATTAAGCAAATACCTCCCTCCTGCAGCTCTAGGGGAATGAACTGATATTGAACTATTGTACTTGATTCTGTTGTCCATTTGGAGGCCATTAGACAGGGCCCGCCCAGTTCACTGAAGGAGAAATGAGCATTTGTGCTGTCAGCCAGGAAAGAATAATCCTGAGAAAGCACGAGAGGCCCAGGCAGGTGAGCCTCAGACAGGGAGAAGAATATCTTTTTTCTTCTCCCTAGGTCCTAAAACAACCAGGACCTCGGAAGCCTGGACATCACAGAGACTTCTGGCAGAGACAAAGATGGCCTCCAGCTTGGTTGAGGTGGCAGCAAGGCAGTGAGAGTCCATAGGGGTGCCCAAGGAGGGGCCTGGGGGAAATCAAAAGCAGTCATTTCTTCTGGGACTTGTCAGTTTTGCTTGGAGGGGTGGTTCCCTTTGGTTATCCCCAAATTTAGTGAAAAGGCAGAGACCAGTGCTAGCTGTGCCACGTAACTAAGGGAAGAGCTCTTCCGGGCTGGAGTTAGAATGGTAAACGAAGAGCAATGCTGGTCCTCTTAAGGCCAGCCTGGAGGTACCAGCAGGGTCTGGCAGAAGATCACCAGTCCCAGATACAGGACGCTGAGCCTGTCTCCTGGAGCTTGCAGGGAAGCAGAGGCAGGGCAATGCATGCAGACCGTGCCCTGGGGGACTCTCAGAAAGGAACACATGACCCTCTGAGGGAGGCTCTGTTCCTGACATCAGGCAAAACCAAGATGTGGAGCCTTTGTCATTTACAGTATTAGCTGAAATATGTTCTCACCAGCTGGTGAAGTCTGAGACATTCTATTTGTAGACATGTACTCTACCTGCTCTCCTGACATCAGGCAAAACCAAGATATGGAGCCTAGTCATTTACAGTATTAGCTGAAATATATTCTCACAAGCTGGTGAAGTCTGAGACATTCTATTTGTAGACATGTACTCTCTACCTGCTCTTTTGAAATGGGCTTCCCCACCACCACCTCAACAATATATTGTGTGAAACTGTCCATATCAGTAGATACGGACAGTGTCACTTTAATAGATGAATCATGTTCCTCTTCACACATGTATTAACTATAATTTATTTAAACATCCCTTTTTGTTGAAGCAACTTGAAAGCAGAGTGGTTCTGAGATAAGCAAGGCAGGGATGTGGAGAAAGGTGAGCACTGGCCTTTCAGGGCAGTGATTTGGAGCTCCTGGGGCAGTGTCCATTTGGCTTGTCCTCAGAGTCAGGCTCCTGTACTCATGTATCCACTCTCAGCCATGTCCTTCCCGTGCTCTGATACTGCCCATGCTGGTTTGCAGCTAGAGATTATGCCACTTTTTCCTTGGCTTCTTCTTAGAGAAGAAAAGGATCAGAAAAAAGTGGCGTGCCATAACATCTCTATAAACCCCATCCGTGTTGAAGGCTTTCAATTGAAGATGGTGGATAGAATGTAGTGTTTATGTCCTCTACTTCTCCGGGGTCCACTGAAAAATAACAGTGATAAAATCTTTTAAAGGATAAAGAGAATTGGGGAAAGAACAGCAACAAGCAAGAGATTTCAACAATTTTTAGAGGATGCAAAGCAGAAGGAGGGGTGGTAACTGTTTTTTCAGAGAGGAAGAAGTGACACCTGCAAGTCCTTCTAGAGAGAAGACAGCTCATGTGCTCTGCCCAAGGGCCCCTGGAGAGGTCAGGGCTTGGAGGCACTGGGTATCATGGAGAGCAGAAGTGAAGCTCAGGGCTGCACACAGAGACCCAAGTGGATACACTGGGCGAATAGACTCTCCAGTAAGATGTGAGGAGTCTGCACACTTTTCAGTTTCCTCCTTCCTAACAGAACCCTGCCTTGTTAGACCAATCTGTCTTGCACACAGCATGTGCTTCAAGGGGAGACCTAATCCCAGGTCAATCAGATGAGACCTGATTGGCCTGAGCCAATTAGCACAGAACGGTTCACATGGGCTCCAAGAGTGGCCTGTTGATGCAGGATGACCCCATCAGAGAAAAAAAAAAGCACTAGCAGAGAGATTTTCTCTCACTTTCTTCAGTTGGGTATTGAAGTATATAATAAAAAGAGTGCTTCTCAAACTTTCATGTGCATATGAATCACATGGGGATCTTATTAAAATGCAGATTCTGATTAGTAGGTCTGGGAACTAGCTTTGGATTCTGCATTTATGACAACCTTTTAGGTGATACTAATATTGCTGGTCCAAGGACCATGCTTTGAGTAGTAAAGGCATAGCTCATTTCCTTGTGGCACGATATTCTGGTCATGAAGGGAACCAACTCATTTGAATCAGACGTTGAGAAGAGCAAGGCAAAGAGCCTGAAAAACACTAAATCCTGGATGGCATCATTGAACTACTGATCCATACCATATCTAGAGCACTCCCTACTTTTGAACTTCTAGTTATATGGAATAACATTTTTGCTTAAGGTAGTATAAGTCAAGGCCCTATCCATTACAGCTATACCCTGGAGGTGGTGAGGAGAAGATTATTCTCTAAAGAAGGAAATGGGAGAGGATAGGATTCAGAGGCATTGAGTGTAGGGGAAGGGGAGGCTGGGAACCAGGTACAACACTGAAAACAGGAGTTAACTAACAGCCTGTGCATGGGAACTTTCAGAGTGGCAGAAATATAAAAATTCATTCAACATACAATGAAGATTTTTACATTTTACTATGCATAAATTATACTTCAATAAAAAATATTTTTTAAAGCTGCACATGGATATTTTGGCCCCTTCCCATGTCCCATGTCCAACCTTTTAGATGCCAGAACATGACAACCAGGCAAGGGATTGAAAGGTTCTTTTCTGGGTAAGTGGAATGGCCCCAAAGAGAAGACTCACACATTGTCATTTGAGACTTTCCAAAAGGAACAGTTTGGCATCTGATCACCCTATGGTGAAAACCTACCAGTTGTTAATCCTTCTGCCCAGCCCCACACACAGAGATTTCAGTCATCTATTTAATACCTATTTCATGATTATTAGACTCTTGAAAAAATGCACCAACATAAAAAAAAAGCATAAAAAAAACCTTGACAATTCTGATATCAAAACTAGTGTGGGAAGAACTGAAGAAAGTAGAGATAATGCAGGACTCAGAAGAAAAATTAAAAATGAAAGAATTAGTACACTTAGACCCACAAGAGAAGACACTTCTTTCATTAAAGAATAGGGTTTATTAAGAAAGGAACAATTAAGGAATAAGAAAGAACTGTTAGAAATTAAGAATAGGGTAGAAAAAATACAATAATCTAGTAAAAGATTTGGAGGAAAAAGATAATGAAATTGATTACAGCACAGAACAAAAAGAGATGGAAAATGTGGAAGAAAATGCAAGAGCCTTAGATAACCCATCAGCAAATCCAATATCTGACAAAGAGAAAAATTAGAAAGAGAGAACAGAGAAAGGAAATGGTCAAAGAATTAAGAATATTTCCTGGAACTAGACTACATTTTCTACCTCAGGGCTTATATAAATTTGGGGGACATCAGGGGTAAGAAATAAATCCTAAAAGATTCCAAAGAGAAAAAAAACTATGCAAAAGATAGATAATCAGAATGTCCTTTAACTTCCCAAGCATAGAATTGAAAGCTAGAAGACAATGAAACAATGAATGCAATAACATTTTGAAATAAATGCTACTTTTAGTCTTGAATTTTATATTCAGCCAAACTAGAAATAGTGTGAGGACAAAATAAAAATATTTTCAAACATAAAAGCTTGGAAAAAATTACTTTTCATGCATCCTTTCTTAAGAAGCTCTTAGAGGGTGTGTTGCAGCAAAATTAGGGAGTAGTTCAAGAAAGAGGAAGATGAACAATTAAAAAATGGTAGATCCAACCCAAGACAGGAGTAAAGGAAATCCCTGGAGGATAGCTGTGCAGGAGTCTACAAATTAACCAGCACAATTGGAAGATAGAGGAAAGAATTCCCTACAATGGAGGTCTCCAGGAATAAAAAGGGGCATAATAAAATATGTGATATGATGGAATTTTTATAAACACTAATGCTATGTGGATGACAGGTCTGATTGATTTTTTTAACGTTAAAGATATAAATGTAGAAAAGGATGCAAGGGAATACTAGGCAATTATAAACTCTAAGGAAAAACAAAAACTTCAAGAAGGAAAATATAATTGCGATAAACTCTGATCATTACCTAAGTGAAAATGATGATAGGACTAAATGCTATGATGGGGTTGGGGGATAAGATAGGGAGAGCTTCTGTAAGAAAGCTACATTATCCCAACCCACAAATCATGAAATAGAAGTACAGGCATAAATGTAGAGGTAGAGAATTAAAGTTAAGGAAATATGCAGAAGAGTTTTAAATGACCTCCTCTGGGGAGAATAGTTCAGCGACTGCTCTTATTCATTATAAGCCTTTTGTTATTTGATTTATTTTTAACTATATGAACATATTGTTTAAAATTTTTTTTAGAAATTAGAAAATATCTTTAAAGTTGAATGAATGAATGAATGAATGAACGAATGAATGAGAAGATCACCAGGCACATGTCAGAGATTGGGGTTCTGTTTTGGTCCCTCCACTAACCAACTGAGTGGCCATCAGTAAGGCATTGAATCTCTGAGGTTTAGTGCAACACAGAAACTCTAGGCTTTCTTCCATGTCTCAATGACCTGAAGGCCCACCAGAGTCAGACAGGCCTGTACCCCAGACCTGATGTCATCTCTGGGTCACCAGACCCCAGTCTCTCTTCCCATCCCCCAGCCTCTGCTTCTGCAACATGGAGGTAATGATACCACCTTCAAAGAAGGCATCAAGGGGGTCACACATGGGGCTGTGCCCATCATAGGGCCTTGTAAGTGTTCAGTAGATGTCAAGGACTTGACATGTGGACTAGAGGGAGATTAGATCAAAACAGGCAAGATAGGGTCAGGCAAGCTGTGATGCCAGGCAAGACAAGTCAGATGTTGGCTGGTTATGACACCTGTAATGGCTCCTACTTCCTCCCTTCTGGGGACTTCTCTTGTGACCGTGACCGAGCCCAAGGATCCTCCACTAAGTGGCCAGAGCAGAGGAGACGGGCCTGATGGCATGGAGTTCCTTGGGCTATATGTGCCCCAGAACTGCCTAAACTCAGAGGAAAAATTTCCCCAGCTCCTTCATTTTTATAATCAGCATATGCTTAACACGGTCAAAAAGATTTTCCTTTCTGAAAGTTCAGTCTGTGATTTCCATGCCCCCAGTGGCCTCTGGGATCCCGTTTGCTCAGGTGAGAGTGCTCTTTTCAAGCTGTCAGTAGGGGAAAGATGACAAGGCTTTAATGAAGTCAAGCCATCATTTTTTCATGGCACATGAAGCTGCAGGCTCAGCTGGGGAGGGAACATGGAGATGGTTCCTTTGGCCTGCTCTCTTCTCTGGCCCTCCCCCACTACACCCTGTCCTCAGCACAGCTCAGGAGCCACTCCACATAAACAAGCCAGTGCTGCAGGGTTCCCTGAGGCCACTGGCTGGACTGCTAAGGAGGGCACTGAGGTCTGATGCCATTAATCACCCAGACACACACTTGCGGATTCTTGGCTCAGCTGGGAGCTCCCTCCCCTCCCTGCCCCCAGGAGAATGAATCTGTCGATTTTCTTCCTATGATTCAACAGGCAGCTAATATTAATAGGGTTTAAATCATCGAGACTCCCAGAAGTCAGGTTTCTGCTGGTTTTCCTACAAATGAGCCACCAAATTTAACCAGAAATGCTTTCTATTTAAATAAAGACTACGCATCCATTTGGAAAAATATATTTCAAGGTCTAGTTAATATCTGATCTCCTGAACTCCTCCCACAGTCCTGTATAATTCAAAAGCCCCAGTGAAAGGAGATACTCATCTGCTGATATGAATTCACATCCCTGAAAGGCGAAAAAAGGCTCCTTTCATACAGAGGATTGCTTTAGCTACAGCTGTGAACATCTTTGAAAAATCTGCCACCTGTGTGGCATGGGGAGAAAATGCAAAGCATTAGGCTATGACCCCAATCTTCCTAAGGGAACCCAATGATATCCTAGTTGGTGCTGTAGGCCAGTGGTTCCTAAACTTCAGCCTGCATTGGAGCCACCTGGAGAGTTTATTAAAACACAGATTGCTGGGACCCAACTCCAGAGTTTCTGATTCAGTAGGTGTGGGATGGGCCCCAAGAATCTACATTTGTAACAAATTCCCAAGTGATGATGATGCTCCTGGTCTGGGGACCACACTTGAGAAGCAGTGTCCTGGATCTTCCTGAATGGTTACACCAGGAATTCCCTCTGAGGGGACTCTGTTGCCAGTCTCCCCCCTCCTACCCCCCTCCCCACCCTGCTGTCCCTCTTACCCAACCAACCCCTACACCCCCCCCACCTCCCTGGCCCAACCAGTTGATTGTGAAAGTCTCCCTTGAGCTGGTCCTGGGCAGAGCTGGGAACTAATGAAGAACTCCAGCCTCTCCCTTGCAGGCTGAGCTTCTGCTGAACTTGGCCCTGCATCGGCAGAATCTAGTGGCCTGAGATGAGCCCTGGGCATGTGCCTGCCCAGTGAGTCACAGCTTTCCCAGCCTCTGCAGAGTGGGTCAGCCCAAACAGCACCTCAGTCCCCTTGCCACTGGAGCCCTGTTTCCTATCCCATAACACTTGATGGAGGTCCAAGCCCTTACCCACTCTTCCCCTTACCAAGGGCTTAGAGCTGGTATCTTGCCTTCCTGTCCCCTCAGACAGGGGCTGGGCAATGCTCCCTCTGGATGAGAAACACTGAACCTGTCTGACCTAAAGGGCTGTCGTCACACACACATCCACCCCATCCCACAGTGAACTCCTCTGGGAAATAACACCTTTAACATTGCCTTGGTCATAACTGAGATTCCCATGGCAGTTTTGATCCCTGGCACCCTTTTGAGGGGTAGCAAACTTCAGATCAGTAACTCTACTCCCAACCTTGCTCTGCCTGGCATCCCAACTACCTCTGCTTCCCCATGGCAGACTCCCATCTACTTCTTCTCACCACTGGTAACATCTTGATTACGACACGTATAACTGCTCCTCCTCCTTCCCTTCTGGAGGCTTCTCTCCTGACAGTGACCATGACCAAGGACCTTCCAGTAAGTAGCTTCAGTCACAATTCCATGATTTCTTAGCCCAGCTTGCAGAAGCTGCCTGATTTGCTAGCCACCTTTACCATGGCTGATACTGAGTTGTAGCTGCAAGTCACATAGACTCATAGTGAAGAGCATGAGCTCAGGAAAGACTTGAGTTTGATTTCCTGCTCTTCTACTTGCTAGCTCTGTAACCTTGAGCAAACCTCTCAGCCCCTCTGAGCCACAGCTTCATCTGTAAATAGAGACTGGAATAGTACATGGTGCAGAGGATAGATGAGGGTTGAATAAGTGAAGGTACAGAAGGTATTGCATTGGTTTACTACTGCTGTTGTAACTAACTACCCAAACTTAGTGTCCTAAAACAGAAATGTATTCTTTGACAGTCCTGGAGGCAAGGCACTGGAAGAGTCTTCTGGGGCTCAAGTAAAAGGGTCAGCTAGATTGGTTCCTTCTGGAGGCTACAGAGGAAAATCCACTCCTTACCTCTTGCAGCTTCTGGTGGCTGCCAGCATGCCTTGGCTTGTGGCCATATCACTACGGTCTCTTCTGCTGTCACATCTCCTTCTTTTCTGAACTGACTCTCCTTCTATCTTCCTACACTACCTTTAGGGCTTACCCAGGCAATCCAAGAAAATCTCCCCATTTCAAGATCCTTAATGCAGTCACATCTGTAAAGTCTCTTTGCCATCACAAGGTTCCAGGGATTAGGACCTGGATGTTTTGGGAAAACATCATTCAGCCTAGCACAGGTGCAAAACAGAGTGCCTGGTGTCTAGAAGCTCCATAAATTACTGCTTCTCTTCACCTTACTGCTAGTGTTACCATTAGGATGTCTGTTTGTCACCTAATTCTGCCTCAGCACAATTGCTCTGATAGCCACCCAGTCAGCACAGAGTTGGGTTTCTACAGCTCCAAAGAGCATGATTATGTGAGGCTTAAATAATGCTCAGAACATTTAGCCACTTATACTCTCTATAAAATTCTTCCTTCCCAATAATATGTGTCTAGAAAGAGGTGGGAATTCTCAGTGGGGTGCAGTAAAGCCCCCCCACCCCCGGTGACTTATAACTAACAACTTCTCAGAGCAAGATGATGCTCTAATGAGTCCTCTGAGCTCTCCAGATTAATTCCTGAGCACAGCTTCCTCTGGTCATTGCATCTGAGATTCCTTTCAAGAATGAGGCTGAGCACTACTCTCCTTCCAACCAGCAAGAGCTGAACAAGAGCCCCAGGCTCTTACCCTAGGGGACAGCTATGAATGAAAGATCTCTGTCCTAGGGGCACCTGGGTGGCTCAGTCGGTTGAGTGTCCGACTTCGGCTCAGATCATGATCTCACAGCTCGTGGGTTCAAGCCCTGCATTGGGCTCTGTGCTGACAACTCAGAGCCTGGAGCCTGCTTCAGATTCTGTGTCTCCCTCTCCCTCTGCCCCTAACCCACTCACATTCTGTCTCTGTCTCTCTCAAAAATAAATAAATATTTTTAAAATTAAAAGAAAGGTCTCTGTCCTCACATCTGTCCACAGGCTTCATCTTACTGGATCAAACGTTACCTGAGCCACTCTTAGAGCCATGCAGCTTATTATCTGTTTGGACACTGGACACTGATAGCAGTGAGTTTCAAGTGCAGGGAGCATATAAAGCCACAACACAGGTGACTGAGGCCCAGGCCCAGCCTTGGTCAATTCTGGACCAAGTTCAGTTCATGATTCCAGAAACAGAGCCATGGAGTAACCAAGGCCAATGAGAGGAGATCATCAGACAGAGAGACAAAGAGACCAAGAGGTGCACCAGTCAAGGCTAGTAGCCACGGTCAACCCCTGGAGAAAGAGTCAAGACAGAAAAAGACTTGTGAGACATGGGAGAAGGGGCTACAGTCATTTGACTAATTCTGGACCTTTCTTACCAGGGTCTCTTCTGAAGGGTTGATTCTTACTCCCAAGGGTTTAAAGACCATGAATACTTGGTATTGGGAAACCTATATTCAGTCAGTTCCCCATAGCTGGAGCTGACCAGTGGTCAACTGTGCCAAGATAAACATCTACCATTAATACCCCCAAGGGCACATTCTTAGGGGTCTCTCTCCAGAACTAACAGCCTCTTTTTTTCCTTGGGATCTTGTCTCAGTCATCATGGGCTGCTATAACAAATACCACAGACTAGGTGGCTTAAACAATAAATATTTATTTCTTACAGTTCTGAAGCCTAGAAGTTCAAAATCAAGTTTCCAGGATGATTGGATTCTGGTGAGTGTCCTCTTCCTGTTTGCAGACTTCTGACTTCTCGTTATATCGTCACATAGAGAGAACGATCCTGCCTCTCGTGACTTCTTCTATGGGCAACAATCCCATTCATGAGGGTTCCATCCTTCCGAAGGCCCCACCTCCAAATACCATCACATTGGGTAGGGAGGGGGGAACTCAAATATTCAGTCCCTTGCAAGTCTCTTCTCCTTGTACAGTCCCTTTTATCCATCAGATGCTCTCAAAGCTAACATGGGGCCCACCTGCTCTTGATCCCTGAGACTCAAGGACACATGATCTCTAGCCCTGGGCACCCAGCTCAGGCTCAAGGCTGGGCTCTCTGCTGAGAACATGAAGGGAACTTCAAGCTGGGACAGTTAGAGCAATTGCCACTGGGTCTGCCTTGCTGCCCACTCTTTGGTCCCTGAGCCCTGTTCCCACTTCCTGCTCTCTTGAAGCCTTCCCACCTCCCTTCCTCCTTAGCCTACCTTCCAACCCCATACCACCTCCAAGAAATTCCTTTACCTCCACCGTCAAGGAAACATGGATGCCAGCAGGTGGGAACTTCCCACCTCTGCTCCCATCATCCTTCACACCATATTCTCACTGAAGGAAAAGAGAAGTGAGGAACATGGGTCAAGTGTCGGGCTCTGGAGTCTGTCCATCAGAGTCAAGGGCAGGTGTTGCCTCTTACTAGCTGTGTGACCTCAGGCAACCCACTGCATGTGCAGAACAAGACAGCAGCCATACCCTCTACTTCATAGAACTGCTGCAGAGGAAATGAGGAGTTAGCATATGTAAAACAGTGTCTAGCACAGAGAATGAACTGAAAAATGTAAGCAATGCTTATTATTTCAATGTAAGAAGCACAACATGTAAACACAGATAAAGCAGTGTTGGGAACATGAACTCTCAAGTCCTGGCTGTGCCATTTTTTACTTCTGGGACTTGAGGAAGTCACTTAACCTCCTTGACCTTCAGATTTTTCACTTGGACAATGAGGACATGACAGTGCCTGTCTGAGGTGGGAAAGGACACAATCTGTGTGAAGTTTTCAGCATGACATCTGGGACAGGACGAGCTCTCCATAAATAACGCTTCTTTTTGGAGTCCGCCTTCCTTCCTTTCCCTTGTCCAGGGGTGCCAGCCTCCAGCACAAGCACCCAGGACCCACCCTTATCCTGAGGGAGCCTATCCTCTGATTACCACCCATCCCCACTCCTGTGCCTTCAAAACACTTCTTCTCACACTGCCCCTCAAAACACACAGCCCCTCAGGCTCCAGACAGGTGCAAGTCTCCCCAAAGAAAACCCTCTTTCAATCTAGGTTTTTAACCCCCCACCCTATTCTCCTCCTCTTTCACTGGGAACTTCTAGAAAGGGTGGTCTACCCTTGACTGCAGGCTTCATTTGCTCACAATAGGGCCATTGCAAGCTTTTATTGCTTCCTACCAGATGTCTGGGATCTCTTAGGGACATCTCAGGATAATGAAGTCCTGAGTGCCTGTGAGTTCTCCATTGAGATGTTTGTCTTCTGTCTGCTGAGTTTATTTGAGCTGTGGAATATCCCATATCTTCTCTACAAGTGTAGGAAGTGATTTACCATTGGTGGTTAGTACTGCTTTGCTGGGTGACTGTAATGAGCCCCAGGATACAGCAATCTCTCCAGCCTCTCTTGGGAGCTCCCTGGCATGAACCAGCCCATTCAAGGAATCCTGGGTGGGGGCTAAACGTGGGCAAACAGAAGTCGGCTGACTGGGGAGGGCAGAAGACAAAGGCAGACCCAAAGAAGAGATAGGACTTAAACCATGAACAAAATGGAGAAGAAAGCCGCAGTCGTGGTTTTTCCACTAAATTCTGAGGGAAAAAAAATCTACAAGACCTCAAGCTTCAACAAAGATGATGAGAAACAGATTAAAGAAAGCCCTTTCTGGTGCTGAGGTGGGAGGGCAAGAGAGGGCAGGGAGGAGCATGGCTGCATCCTTTGGAAGAAAACCTGGGAGAGGAAACAAGCCTCATTCTGGGGTAGCAAAGACCTTTACGCCAATGTCCACTGACCCAATGAGCTCCGTCCACACACTTCCTCTAGTGCCACCAACATCTTGGTGAGATTATTCCCTTGCCAGGCAAGATGCCCTGTTGCTTGGGGCACCATGACATGTTGTGGGGTCTATGGTTCCTGGGGTCCTGAGGGGACAGTGCTTCATGTGTCCCCAGTTGAGAGATGCTTCCCTAACCAGCCTAGTGTCCTGTCACAGACCAGGGGGCTCTTCACCTTCAAGATTGCCTCAAGCACAAGATATAACTGAGACCTCCCCCTCTACCCTCAGGTAGCAGCCCTATATGCAGCCCTCTGGGAGGGCTGGGGTGCCTGTCCCCTGTCTATCCTGCTCACACATACCCAGATCCCTTTGAATGGTTTGGACCTGCTCCTGCTTCCTTTCATACTGGCAGCTCCAGACATGCCCTATTCAGGCTTTGTAGAGCCTGACACATAGTAGGTTCTTAATAGCTGTATCTTGAATAAATGGATGAATGAACAGCTCTTTGGCCACAATCAGTGTGTGTAATACAATAGCTAACATTTACAGAGTGCTTCTTATGCACTAGAGCTTTTTTGTAACATTTTACATATAATGACTCATTTTAGTCTCACAAAAGCCCTAATAGCAGGCATCGCTATTATCCCCATTTTACAGATGGGGAAACCAACCCCCAGAGAGGTTCATTACTTGCCTTAGGATGTACAAGTACAAAATGACAGAGCCAGGATTTGAATCCTAGCAGTCTGACACCAGAAGTTGGGCTGTTCACTGATACATTAACTGCTCCTTAAAATATTTGAAGCAAGTTTTCTCACCAGGATTACCAAAGGCACCTGTGAGCAGATTGGTGGAATACTTAAGATTTGGAGAAGATGGGATTCTTGTCTGGAACGGCTTATTGCTCAGGGAGGTCATGGAGTCTGGTCGGAAGCTGACATGAGGAAAAGAGGAAAGGGATGGAGGAGACAGTTGACAGACCAGGAATGACAGAGGGCACTGGGGGTAAGCAGAGGGCTTGGCCCAGAGTGAGCAGAAAGAGGGAAAGAGATGCTCATCAGACCCTCCCAGGACCAGAGGGAGACTCGTGAAAAAGAAAAGGTAAGAAAAGGAGGTATCCTGGCCTGAGCAGGCTTCATGCTCAGGGAGGCTGATGGCTCAGTGAGTCACCAAGGAAAGGGGAGAAGCTGGACCACATGGGTCTGGCATCTCAGGTGCCTAACTTGGCAGGCAAAGGGTGACCAATGGTCAGTGCCAGTCACTGGGATCTGGGATGTAAAGGGGTATGGCAGACGTGGGCTGGAGGTGCAATGATGGATCCAATGTGATACTTAAAGGGAAGTGGCAGGAGCCCAGAGATTATGATCCCAGAGGGTCCAGCCTAAAGCTGGAATTACAGAGGCAGGGCTCAGCCCCCGAGCCAGGGGGCTGGGAAGAGCCAGGTGGGATGGCAGGGTCCTAGAAAGACAGTTGGGGGGGTGGTGATCAAGGCAAGTTTCAGTCCATGCAAGAGACTGGTGGGAAACTGGGAAACTGAGTCAGGCATGCACTCATACAGAGAGGGCTTGGCTGGGGGAAGGAGGCACAGTGGAAAAGGAGAGGGTAGCAGCTCAAGGTTGATGAGGACTCAGGACCAGCCACTCCTCCCCCTCCAAAAACTGCACTGAGAGCAACAGAGCTTGCCCCAGATCCTGCTGCTGATGTGACTGGGATCCTCATATGCAGCCTGGCTGAGTCAGAGCCTGAATCTGTGTGTTGGAGGTCATTAGTGTCTGTAGCTAAGCAGGCCTAGGCCAGCAGGGACAGACAGAGGGCAGGGAGTTAGTATCTCATTCATTCACTCACCCATACAACCATCTATCCATCCATCCATCCATCCATCCATCCAACATTTACTGAAATCTAAGTGTCAGGCACTCTGCTGGGTACTGCAGAAATTAAGAATTTTAAGATCCATTCAGTGCCTTCATGGAGGCCCCAAGCAGCAGACTCCTGACACTGAGTTACATTGACAACACACAGTAAGCTAAGGACACGTATCGATAAATGACAGGGAGAGTCAGACTGTGGCTGTGATGATGGCCTGTGTAACCAATAGGGGACAGTTTAGCACGCCATCCACATGGGTGTTCAATAAGAATTGTATAAAGATCAGGCTGATGGCTGCTTTCTAAAATAAGCTTCATGTCAGGCCCCCTCACCTGTTCACCCTGTGAATGAGTTCAGTGAAGTGGCTCAATAAACCATTTCTCTTTACACAGTGAGTATCAGATGATCTTTGCCCGGACTGAGCCATACCACCACGACAGGGCTGCAGCTTACCAAAGGACTAAGGAGGGAACTGAGTGGCTCTCTGAGGGGGATGGATTTGTTCTGGGGGTAGGGGGTGATTACTGCTAATCCCAAGACTGGGCCTGCCCCCAAGCTCTGCCCTGCTTCCAAGAACTGCAGGCTCCTACCCACTGACCTCAGCTGGGAGCACCGAGGGGGTGCCGACGACCACACTGCCTGCTCCGCGCCAGGAGCCCTTCCCAGAACTCTGACTACATGCTGAGTCAGGTCCTCCCTCACTGTGGACCACAAAGGAACAGCTGACCAAAATCCACGTGCATCTTTTAATTTATGAGCCATGTCTTCCCTCTTCCTCTTGAATTTAAGGCCCATGGGAGTAGCTATCTACTCTGCCTCGTTCATTGCTGTATCATTAGACTTAGAATAGTGCCCATAACATAGAAGATGTTTAATATATTTTTGTGCAATGTATTTATTATGTGTAAATGAATGAATGAATAAATATTTTAAGACCATGACTGGCTTGGGTTCCAGCCCTAGCTCAACTACTTAGTAACTCCATGTTATGTGGCCTTGGATCAGTTACCTAACCTCAGTTTCCCTGTGGGTAAAACAGAAGAATAGTGCCTTCCTTACAGGATAGTTGGGAAGATTTGGGAAGATGATGCATGTAAAGCACTCAGCATGGTGTCTGGCTCATAGTCAGGGGTCAGTAAGGAGAAGCTTGAGCACGATCAACATTGTAGTTGAAGTAACTTAAGAGCCCCCTCCTGGGCCCTGAATCCTCAGATGACAAGAGAAATAACAAACAAAACAAAACACACCAAGCTGACTCAAGAGTGGGAGGAGAAGCAGCATAAAGCAGTAGTTCTCAAATGGTGGTTCCTAGACTGGCAGCTTCAGCATCCCCTGGGAACTTGTCAGAAATGAAAATTCTCAGGCCTGCCCCAGACCTACTGAGTCAGGAACTCTGGAAGAGAGGCCCAGCAGTTCTGTATTTTAACAAGCCTTCTAGGTGACTCTGATGCACACAAATTTGAGAATTCTGGGCCTACAGCACAGGGCAGATGGAGAAGGCCAGATTCCTGGTTGGAATACCAATGGCTTCCTATGATGTATACAGAAAGGCAGAGAAGGAATCTGGGCAGCTCTAGGTCCAGTGCCAGGGAAGCTCCCCATATCACAGCCATGAGCCTCGCCTTGACATCTCTGTTGCTGGTGGAGAAGTTTGGCCTCCATCTACTGTAGGGCAAGTGCTGTTGGCTGTGGGGAGAGCAGTGTTTGCCTGTGTACTGTCATGGGGGCTGCTCTCTATTCAGCATACCGGTACCTGCACCACTGGGGCCCTGGGACAGAGCTACAAGGGGAAGTAGGACTGGAGCAAGACACATAATACCACAAGACCAAGTTTTCCCGAGCATTCACGTATGCCGGGAACCCTGGGGCAGGAGCTTGAAGGGCAGTGAGAAGGTCCTCATGGTCTATCAGAAGGGTCACAAGACTTGGAATGGCAGCAGCCACAGGCCATTGCAATTGTCTGCTTAGTAAACAGCCCTCAGCTGCTACTAGGATCTCCAGGATGTCTGTGGGAGTGAAATTTGGAGCTGTACCTGGGAGCAGGTAATGTCAAAGAAAGATTAGGACATAGAGACCACTAGGGCCCCCTGTGGAGGCAAAAGTATGTGTGAGCTTTTGAGTGTTGGGAGGTGAGTCTGCTGCCCACTGACATCACAGGGGAACTTTCAAGATTACCACTGCCTGGGCCCTCACCCAGTGGATTCTGATTTAGTTAGTCTGGGGTGGGACCCAGGCCTCAGCATGCATTTGTCAATCTTCCAGGTGATTCTAATGCCCAGTCAGGGTTAAGAACTGCTCTTGTAACCATGAAGGTACCATCTCATCTATGTGCCCACGCTAGTGCCTTTGAACATCTGTCCGTGTCTCTGTTTTTTTCTATCAGTAGGAATGTCTGGTGTTGGAACCAGGGAAAATGATTTTGAAACCATCTGAGAAATAAGACCCATGAGACAGAAGATGGAAATCAGAATGTCAACTCTACCAGGTAAAGTCAAGTGGAAAGTGTGACTGTATATCTGTAGCCAAATGGGTTTGCAAATCCTTTGCCAGTGAAGTAGATGGACTTATTCAGCACATCAGGTAAGTCCTGAAAGGGAGCTGGGAGTATTACCCTGGCAACCCAGTACCAAAGAACTGGCAAGGATGCCATTTCCTCTCTGCAAGTGGCCAGGGCAGAAGACAGAGAGGCCATAGGAGGGGATAAGCTGAGCATGCTCACTTCTTCTTTCAGCTCCCCAATCAGATAAGTTACTTCTCTGAGGAGAAATGGGAGAGGGATGGAGTAAAGCATGAAGAGTTTCTTCCATACTTTTCTTTCCTGGATGGTGCAATAGAAATGTCTTTGCCTTCTTGGAAACACGAGTTGTGGTGTATAATTGTTCCTCCCTCACATCTGGGCATTTATCTGAGCATTTTTGTCATTCTCTCTGAATATCTGAGAGTTACTATCTCCCTGTAGGTATGTCTATAAGTGTGGCTGTGTGTCTGGGAGCATGTTCGTATTAATAAAAGTGCCAGTGTGCTTCTGTGTATCTGTCTGATTCTTTGGGTGTCTGTGTAGCAAAGCTTGAATCTGCACCCTTCTTGCCACCCACTCCCTCAAAACTCAGCCACTTCACCTGCTCCCTGCAGGCTTCCTGCATCTGCTGCTCATACAACCTGAAAGATCTCACTGACATTCCCAGTAGTCACGGCACTCAAAGAATATGCTGTCCTATGTGGTTATGACCACCCTTTAGTCAGCTAATATGATTCATCATCATTGTCAATACTATGACAAGAGAGCAATGAAAATGGTTTTTGCCCAGATGGGACTTCTCTGGGCAGGGCTTATCTGAGGCACTGTGCTCATGAGCTCCTGGAGGGTATGAGAGACGCAAGGGGAGACCAGATCTCCATCCCTTGGTCCATAAGGCCTTAAAAACCCTTGGGACAGACTCAGCCATGCATTGGTTCTCCCATGTACCTAGCCTCTAACTAAGCCTTGTTAGTCCTTCTCCCCCATGTAGAGCCCCATGAAGGGCTGGCCATGGGTATCCCCAGTCCAGGTCCAGGCCCTCTGCAACCTTAGAGAGTCATTCTAGTCTCCAGGGTTTCCCATGAAAACCTTCCTTCCCATCTTCAATAACTTTTGCTAGGGCCCCCCACAAACTACATCTTTCAAATAGTAATGCTTTGAGAGCAATGACTTCAAGAGAGGTAGAACAAGAGTAGAGACCGTATCCTACTATATATTCATTGTGCAACTCTGGGCAAATCACCTCTCTCTGACCCTCATAATTCTCATCTGTGAAGTGCAATAATAAAGATAGTTCATATTTAATGAGGGCTTACTACGCACTAAGTACTACTCTAAGAATTGTACATATATCATATTAGTCATCTATCACTGTCTAACAAATTACAAAACAGTGGCTTAAAGCAACAAACACATTATTTCGATCTCTGTGGGTCAGGAATATGGGCATGAGTTAGCTGGGTTCTGTGATTTAGAGTCTCACATGGGTCACAGTTAAAGTGTTGGGGGGGGCTACAGTCACTTCCATGATCAAGGAAAAAGATCTTGATCCAAGCTCACTCACATGGCTGTTGGCAGGATTCAGTTCCTCACTGGCTGTTGGACTGAGGGGCTGGTTCCTAGCTGGCTATTGACCAGGGGCCACCTCAGGTGCTTCCCAGATGAGCTTCTCCACTGGGGAGCTCACATATGCAGTGACTTCCATCAGAACAAGAAAGAGAGAGAGAGAAGGCATGCAAGATGAAAGTCACAGTCTCTTGTACCTTAATCTCAAAGTGACACCCATCAGTTTTGCCATATTCTCTTATTAGAAGCAAGTCACTGAGTCCATCCCTCACTCAAGAGATGGGGATTACACAAGGATGTGGCTATCTGGAGGCAGGGATCACTGAAGCCATCTCAGAGGTTGCCCAACATGTGCATTAAGTCACTTTATCCTCACAGTAACACTATGTGGGAAGTATTATCAATATCTTCCCTTATTACCATTCTTCAAATGAGGAAACTGGGACACAGACTTTCCTAAAGTCATAGAACTGGTATATGAAGAAGCCTGGAAACTACCCCAGAGGCTGTGCTCTTAACAACTCAACCTAACTCAATTGTTGGGATCATCAAATGTAACACTATAAATAACGACACCATTGTCCTCACTAATGCAGTCTTCTTTCCCAGCACCTCCCTCCAGCTCCACCTCACTCAGTGTTATGCTCCAGAAGAATAAGTATAAACCCCCAGCCAAGCATGTAGCTTTTCATAAACTCTGGAAATTTACACTCAGCTTAACCACACCTTCTCTCTGACCAGTCACCATGCTTTATTTCTAACTTCTGTTTGCAGAACAAACTAGCAACCATGATGAGAGGGAAGAGTATAAGAGAGCATTTAATTTAACACAATGAATTCAAGTCTCCTGACCTATATGCACTCCATCCTGAGAGGTGGCAAGCATATACAGACGACTTCACCAAACACACGTGGCTTTGTTCGGTTAGAAATGGGAGAAGACTGGGGTTAAGATTTGGAATGAATTTAGGGTGGAGTTAGAATGTTCCCCATTTGGACTTGGCAGCAAGAGAGAGTTGCCACAGCATGCTAGACATGGTACAGTGGCTCATCTGTAGCAAGTGGCATAGAAAGCCCTGTGCTTTCTGACTCAACAATGGCCCCTTCTATATAAAATCACCCTTATTCTATGAGCCATTACAGCCTCTCTACCTTTCTCCCCAACTCCTTCTGTTCCATGTAACAGAAATGATTTCCCTCTCAGAGGAGGTGGGGAGGAGGGGAAATGGTTCCATCTTTCCTTCCACCTTTCACACCCTCTTTAATGTGGGTGGAGGAGAGATTGGCATGATTTTCAAGATGACAAAAGGTTGACACCCATTGGTCCATGTTTCTCTAAAGTGTAAACACCGTTCCAAGGGATGGCTTCTCTCCTGGCCACAACTGCCCATGCATCTAGCTAAAAATCTGTTATGAAGACCCAGAACTACCCTCAGGTGGTCTTCAGAGTCCAAACATAGAGGAAGGTATCAAGAAAACCTTCAGCTTCAGATCCAAGCTATTCTTAAATTTAGCTTTGCCAGTTATAAAAGTCAGTATTCTCATCCCCATCAAACTGACATGTATAATTCTAAATTGGTTTCGGAACTTTGAGGAGGGAGGGGTATGATTAATTATGACTCTTACAAAATCCAACACTGAGAAGTCATAAAGGGCTTGCTAAGGTCACCTGCACACAGCAGAGCCAGGATGCATGACTGTGTCCATGCATAAGTGCAGACTGTCCATGCACTTTACATTTAATTACATCCTTCCTTCAGTACTGCTGTGGGGAACATAAGGCACCACAGAGGTGTCGGAGGAAACTGCTGTTTTCAAGTCTCACTTCCAATGCTATCACCTCTGCCAGACCCAGAAGCACAATTCCGAAAAGTACAGAGGTATCTAACCAAGCGCCTAAGTCAGGGTTATGACTACAAACCCTCTCTAAGTGTATCACGTGCTATTCATCAAACATTGGCTCCTTTCCCCTTGACTTTCATTGGAGAAATGCACTTCCCTACTCCACAGATCTTGGGCTCAGCCATGAAACTTGCTTTAGCCAGTGGAACACAGGTAGAAGCAACAGTGTATGCATCAAAGCCAAGGTCTTAAGGGGAATCCTAAAGGACATGCACACGGTAGCATTCTGGCATCAGAAGAATGAGACACGTGTGAAGCAGATCTGAACCAAACCCACAACCAAAGCCCAGCCTAGATCAGCCAGTCTCCAGCTGACCAATAGACATGAGATGCTGCAGGTCAAAAATGCTTATTGTTATTTGCCATTGGGTTTTTTTTTGTCAGGGGGACAGTGATTACACACCAAACTGTCATAAAAGACTGACACACTCTCCAAGATGATGTAGAAGAGAAAAGTTAGTTATGCCTACATGGTCAGGAAAGACTTCAGAGAAAAGACTACAGTGAGTCCGAAGTGGTGGGCTGGACCTTGAGGTTAGGGGCTTTCAAAGTGGACCTCTGGCAGTCACACTTGTGGGTATGTGAATGGCAGCGTGTTATGGCACATGCACAGACATGCGTGTGCTAAAGAGCACTGCACACAGATTCCCACGCCGGTGTGGAGTGCAGTCCTGCAGAAAACGCATTCTCCAAGTCTTGAGTGTTGACTCTTTCTAAGCTGAGGCCATGTTCCCCTCTATTTTTCCCCAAAGAATTAATCTTTTTGTATTATTATTATGTTAGGTTTATCTTGAGTGAAATGTGGATGTGAATTTTATCTGTGGTTTAAGACATAAATGTGGGATGAAAAATTCAAACACCCGAGAAAAACATTGCTATCAGCACCTCCTTGCTGGAGGTACCCACGTGCAGCCAGGCACACAGCGCTTCCTCAGCCACCTTCTCCTCCTGGGAGCTTATCACCCCGGCCATTTGGATGAGGTTATTTGTCCAATTTAGGAAATCATTACAAATTGGCTAAGTGGGACTTTTGTGTCACAGAGCTCCACAGCATACTCACTGGAGCACAGGGCAGGAAGGAGCACCGAGGGTGTATTCCAGGCCCATCTTCCCCAGCAGAGTTTCAGTGTAATAGTAGTTCCACGGAATGTTAAAAACATTACTTGAAACACACGTTCACTAGTCAAATAAATGTGGGAAACACTGGGTTCAAGAAAGTCAATCATTCCTCTCTCAGGATGTCTCTGAGTACTTCATGGGCTAAGGTGCATTGTGATCTTCAAGAAGGAACATTGGATATGGCTTCTCAGACTATTTGATATCAGAATTCTCTACCTTGCTCATACTATTTTTCCCCCAGGGATATAAGTCTAAAATTCCCTGGAACATAATTTTTTAAAGTTATTCAATAGCATCCATTGATTCCATGTGACCCCGCTTTCATTATTGGAAAGTTCTCACAATGAGTTAACATCCACCTGCTCATGGCTCCTCCCATTTACTGGAGCACCACAAGACTGCTGCTTCCACTCTACGAACTTGCAGGCATTTCAAACACAAAGATTCTGCCCTCTCATGTCAGATTACCTGGATTTTAATTTCCAGTCTCCAGTCTAAGTACTATCATTAGTGGAGTAAATGAAGGAAATAGGAAAAAAAAAAAAAGTGCATTCATCTGGCTCCACTATGTACTGATTTATGAGTTGTTTGATCTTTAGCAAGTTACTTCACTGAGGCTTCAGTTTCCTCATCTGTAATGGGATGATGGATAATGCACGTTATGGGCCTTGCTCAGAGGCTGACAAACTATTACTGTCATTACTTCGGAATCCTTATCTTCCAGTCCCTGCCCCTCAATTTATCCCACAGTAGTTTCTAAGAAGTGTCCTGTCTTTGCAGAGCTGCAGATCCTTGCTAAATTCAATTCATGTTGACATTTACTGACACCTACTATGTGTCAGGCCCTGGCCAGAGCTCCGTGAACACAGCGATGAATAACATAGTATAATGACCCTCAAAGTTCTCACCACCAGGCAGAGGACCCAGTAAGGAGAAACCTCAGCTCAAAGTTCTTGGGGGAAACCAGGTCCAGAGTTACCACTGTCTCAGGTTAGGAGGCAGAGAGGCGTCCAAGCTTGCCAGGACGATTCAAGAGCATAGACACCGATGCAGCCCTCTGTAAGACGCTTTCATTATCCTTCTGCAGTCAGTGTTTTTGTCCAGAAATGGTGTGCCTCGAACATTCTCTGCCACTTGTAACATGCTGCGTGCTATTCCCTGGTGGCTGCACTGCCTGGGAGGGCAGAGAATCAGAAATCCGCATTTCCAATTACCTCGAGAAGGGTACATGGAAGTAGAAGCCAAGGACTTAGTATGGAGATCCTCTCATTTCCCTCCTCCAACCGTTGATCCTGGGCGAAAAAAGACAAAATTCTGAAGGCACAATATCTTGTTCAAGAGCAAGAGGATGCTTTCAAGCTGGGTCAAAACTTTGCCCCCTGCCTTTTCCTTAAATAGAAATGAGCAGCATTTGTTTTTCCTGGATCGTACTCACTTGGCTCGAAAGGGCTGCCTCCGTAAACCATAATCACCATATTTTTTAAAGTGCTGTTCTTTCCTTGACCTGGCCCTGAAGACAGAAGCCAGTGTGGTCTTGCACATTCAGCAGGTTCCTTTTCGGAGGACACAGAGAGTCTGGTCCCAATCGCTCATCTTCCCCAGGGAATTCAAGTCACACAACAGAAGCAGAGTCCAATGTCCAATATCTGAGAGAGCTTTGCCAATGTCAGGGTGGGAAACACATTAATGTGCACCAGCTGAGATGGCTCATTCAGTCAGTGTTTATTGACTGTGTGTTGTGTGCCTGGCACCAGGCTTGGCACTAGGGGTATTTATGATGACAGCAGCAGCAATACTGAATGCCTAAGGCCTGGTACTCATTCAGTCCTTCACTCTTCACAACAACCCTGTGAGATTAGTATTTTTCATTTCTTATGCATAAAGAAACTGAGGCATAGAGAAGTAAAATAACTCGCCCACAGTCACAGCTAGTAAGCGACAGAGGTGGGATCAGGGTGCCACAGTCCAGGTCCAAAGCCAGCGTTCTTCATCACCGCACATACCATCTCTCAGTGGTAGCTGAGGCAGATTTGGCCCCAAGTTTCCCACAAGCTAGCAACGGAGACAGTCAAGTACATTGGCAATGATAACAGGGGTAAAGGCTGCACGAAGGGTGCCGGGGCTTCGCAGGAGGGTACCACCTCATAGGGAACGCCAGAAATACATCTGATCCCTCCCCCCTAGGTGCTTTAGTTCGCTGCTTCACGAGACTCAACATCTACACAATCACCTGGGGTTCTTGTTAAAATGCGGATGCTGATTCAGGAAATCTAGAATGAGCCTGAGACTCTGTATTTCTTCAAAAAGACCCCATTTCTAGCAGTCAGTGATATAAGGCTCTAGGGCAGGGGCGGCGAACTTTTTTTTTTTTTTGCTACTAGGACACTCTAATGAGGACAGCTGGCCTCTCCCTTCCTGATGCCAAGCCTAGATAATAATATCTTAGACAATGATGTCATGGTTGCTGCTATACCCGCCACATATCCCGCCACACCACGCATGGAGTCAGGAGATTACTAAATCGGCTGAACTCAGAGCTTATTAGGAGCCAGCCCCTCTTCTAACTGCCTGACAGACAGAGCCAACACAGGGACTTGAGGAGGACACTGAGGCCTAGGGATTGGGTGACTTAGTGACTCACCCAAGGTCACACCACCAGTAACTGGCACAGCAGGGATGTGAACTCTGCCAGTTTTGAAGCCTGGACACACAGGGCCCTCTGGCAGCTTGCCCCCTGGATCTCATTTAGTCTCCCATTTCCCTAACAAAGAGGCTCAGGGTCAGAGAGGTTGAATTATTTGGGCAAGGCCACTCAGCCAGTGAGGGTCAGAGCCAGGATTCAGACCCAGGGGCGCCTGACCCCAAGTTCATTCTTTTAACGGCTCTACAGCAAAATAGAAATTTGAATTCCTGCTCAGACCCCAAGTGGTCATTTTCAGGCTGTAACCAGAATAAGGGATCCATTTATGACCATGAAATAATAGACCTATTAAGGATTTAGGCCACAATCTGGGCCCCAAGCTCCTTCTGAAGGGGGAGGGTTGTGTCCCCTTCACACTTTAGTTTTTCCATTTCAAATACGTGAGCGGGATTTTGTCGTCTCTGATCGGAATGTGCCTGTTCTCCTTCCCCCATCCTAGAGAAAGAGAACAAGTAATCATTCTAGAAACATCACCCTGCTGCAGACATTAGAGGAAAAAGTCTCCACTGAGACCAGGGCAGCCTGAGACTCAGGGACTTGGGAAGGGAGTGGATGTTGAGACAATCCCCCGAAGCCACACCCCCACTCACCAATCCCCTGTCCAGTTTCCCAATTGAGCAGCCCTGCAGTCCTGGCTCTCTTCTGGCTCAAGAAACCGAACGAGGTTCCTCATTGTTCTCCCACCTCCTCCTCCTCCTCCTCCCCCTCCTTTTCCTCCTCCTCCTCCCCCTCCTTTTCCTCCTCCCCCTCCACTTCCTCCTCCTCCTCCCCCTCCACTTCCTCAGCCCGCCCACAGGGCGAGCCACCTCTCACACTCTCCCCAGTGCCTCCCACTCTCTGCCTCCCCTCCCACTCTCCACCGGCCCCTCCCACCCTCTGCCGCCCCTCCTTTTCTCCGCAGGCCCCTCCCACTCGTCGCCGGCTCCTCCCACTTACTGCCGCAGACCTCAGCCCTGCTGTCAGCGCACTGATTGCTAATAAAAGCAGTGCAATTGTTGATTGGGGATAAGAAATAAAAATAAAGCACTCGAGCTGACCAACCACTGCATCAGGTCATCTTTCAAGATTGTCATCTTGAATCCAGGGGAACAGGAAAAATTGCTGTCAGCTCAGACCGGCTCCCATACCGCCCACCCTTGCTCCCCAAACCAGCATCTATTACCTTTTCAAAAGCAATCCTTCTTCCCGCGCCCAGCCCCCTGTGCTCCTGAGCTAGAAATGCTCAGACCCCACTCCTATCTCTGTGAGTCTGAGACAGGTTATACCCACCACCACGTGGAAGCCTTTATGTGTGTTTAGCTCACTGTGGTCTGGAGTGGGGTAGGGTGGGGGAGTCTGGAACCACAGATGTTGGGGTGCAGAGGTGGGGGAGGGGAGAGAACACAACAACTCAGGGCACAGCCATCAGTCATGGTGAAGCACAGATGTGTCCCAGAAGCCCTGGGCTGGGGTTTGCTGACACCCAGGCAGGCACTTACCCTCAGGAAGCTCAGTCCACATGCAGCAAATCCTGGGCACAGTTCAGAACCAGGCAGGCAAGGCCAGTCTTCAAGCCTCTCAGGATCTGGGGAACCAGGAGAACCCCTGGAAAGTTATTTCAAAGGGGATCCAAGCTGAGGCCTAATTATATGTCATGGTGGTGAGGACGGTATTAACTATGGCAAGGACCTTGGAGTCTCCAGAGGAAATGATCTGTGACTCAGGCAACAACAGTTCAGGGCTCTGGGGGAGCTCTGGGTCCCTGAGTCAAACTAGAAGGTGGCCTAAGAATGATAAGAGTGATCATTGCTCCCCAACCTACCTCCACACCCCTAAGATTGAAAAGGAGTCAGATTTCTTAAATGTTTCCTGCCTCAACCCAGACTGGCCTGGGATTTGGGGGGAGACATGAGGACTGCACCTATGGGTGACAGGACCAGTGGGCTCAGCGGTCAGGATGGTCAAGGGGCAGAGGCAGACACACAAAAATAGAAGGGAAATCATGCTTTTCTACTCCATTTGCAAACCCATATTTCTTCCTCATGGGTTCATTGCCTACCATTTGAGCAAAAAGGTTTTCCAGCTCTTTCCTTTAGATATTTTATTATATACCTAGGTATATATAATATTCACTACTATTACAAGTATGAGACTTTGAATAAAATCCTGGGATTTTCTCTGATTGGACCAATTTGGTTCACTTGCCCATCCCTGAATAACTAACTGGAAGAATATGATGTGCAGACGTGAATGAGAACATGTTATTAGTTTCAGCCAATCAGGGCCCACTTCTGAACAGGAAGTAGGTTAAGTCCATCCCACTGGACAAATGGGAAATGTGTGGAGGGGGTCCTTTTAGGAAGAGGAAAGGGGGAAAGAGACACCAATGAGACAACTAGCAAAGGCCACGAAAGTTGACAGATATTGAGGACTGACTCTGTGTCAAGGACTCTGCTGTATGCAAACTCTCTCATTGAACTACTATCTGTAAAATGTTGTTAGAGATGATTGGGCCCAATGATTCTCATCAAATCTACACTCCACTTTAGGGGCATATATAAGAATCTCTGGGGGCAGTGTGAGATTTCCACGTCTAACAAAAAGGGGCGGTGAGCTTTTAGAGATTGGGAAGCACTGCCCAATTACATCAGGAACAGCCTTCCAAAATTCTGACGCAGCAGTCAGGCATGTCAAAAGGTCTGAGGACAGACAGACTCGAGTTCAAGGAACCCTTGTGTTACTTGTATTACTTACCATATTTCTGGCTGTTATGGACTAAAATTTTGGATCCCCCAGAATTCATATGCTGAAGCCTAAGCCCCATTAAGATGGTATTTGGAGGTGGGGCCTTTGGGAAGTAATTCCACCTGAAGGTGAGTGGAAGTCATGCTCTTATAGAAGAAACAAGAGGGAGGTGATCTCTCTCCACCGGGTGAGAATACAGTGAAAGGTGGGCAATCTGCCAACCAGGAAGAGAGCTCTCACCAGATGCTGGATCTGCCCCCACCTTGATCTTGGACGTCCAGCCTCCACAACTAAGATAAATGTTTGTCGTTTAAGCCACTTGGTCTATGGTATTCTGTTACAGCAACCCAAACTGGCAAGACATTGCCCTTAATTTACCAAAGTCTATTTAATTTACCAAAGTCTCAGGATTCTCATTTGTAAAATGGAGATGATAACAGAACTTCTCTGTGAAGGTTGTTGGGATCATTAAATGAGACAAGGTGCAAAGCATGCTCAGCATTTGGCTCAAACCAAGGAAGTGCTCAACACTGGGTAGATCTCTGACTAGTATTATGTGAACGTTAACAACTTGTATCCCATGTGCCACTGGGAAGAAAGGGAAGGAAGCCACCAACACAGTCCAACACCTCATTTTATAGATAAGAAACTGCAGCCCAGTTGAGAGAATGATTCCCTGAGACCCCCATGACAAATGAGGATTGAGCCAGAACAAGAGAATATTCCAGCTCATTACATTCTCCTGTCTCTAGTCCAGGGCTCACACTTTGCATCAGGCAGTGTCTTGTTCTTCAATCACACCCACCCCTCTTCTCCCCACCACGAACCCAGCATTATATCTGTCACATAACAGAAGTCTGCTGCCCCTTTGGAATATCTGCATGGTTGGAGGCAGGGAGACAGATCTCATTATTTACCAAAGACCCTTTCAGGAAAAACATTTCCAAGAATACAGCATCGGCATCTGACCACCTTCTGTTTATTCTCTTCAGCCAGGTTCTAGTCCCGACTGTCATTAATTGCTTTGGGCAGGAGGAAAACTGCTGGAGGTATCACTCCACTTCTGAAAGCAGCTTCTGCAGCAGAAACAACAGCCAAAACCCAGCTCTCTCTGTGCTGGCTAAGTGACTTCAGTTGGGTGGTCTTGTTACTGGGAGATGGGAGTCCCTTAATGAGTGTTCTTCTGTAGGTACCCTTCTGATTGGGCTTTCAGACACATGGTAAATGCACCTTTAAAGACCTCTGCATCTGTTCTTGCCTCTCCACTACATGCACGTGAATACACACATACACACACACACACACACACACATCTTCCTTGAATGTTTCCTTTCAAAGTGATTCTCACAGCCTGATAAGTAGACAATCCTTCCATGCTATGCTACTGACAATCCTAGACAGTGCTCATTTATGCAAGTCCCTGCCAAGCTGACTAGCAGACACCTCTCTGCACCACTTCAGACCCTCTTGGTCTCAAACACCTCTGATCCCAGCCCCTGGTCCTGCAACCAGTAGGGCACAGGTTTTGGCCAGCTTTATGAAGGTGCAAAATGACAGCACCTTGATCAGGCCACACTGTGCACCTCTCACCTCTTCCCTTGGGCTTCTCTGTGACACCTAGGTGTGGGGTACTCTGAGGAACTTGCCCAGCACCCCACATATGCCCAACCTGGATGTGCAGGGGAATTAATCACCCTTGAGGCAAACCTTTGACCAATGGATGATAGAAAGCAGTAGATAAATATCCCCTTCTATCCCTAGGTGCACTGTCCAAGGTACATTTCTGGGGGCTTATCAGAAGGTCTTGTGGGATTGAGCAACCAGCTGCTCATGGCTGTAGCCAAAGCAATGCATCCTTGTTTTGGCTCACTCTCCCACCTTGCTTCACTCTCTCTACTTCTGCTCCCTGGGGTCAGTTGCCCACAAAGTACTTGTAGGTAAGCCTTTATCTCAGGCTTTGCTTTTGAGGGTTCTGAGCTAAGATGGTTGTTTCCCACAGTGGCCTTGAATACAGACCTGGAGAATAGGATTTTCGTGCTGGATCACTCACCAGCCACATGGCAATAAGAATGTTTGTGCTAGTGCTAAGTGGAGGGATGATGATCCCCAGAATTCAGTGGCATCACAATATCTAAGACTTACACCTGAGGCTGATAGAAGGTGTTGGAAGGTGAGGGTGAGTTATGGTGACTGTGGCACTTGAATGTATAGAGACAATATTAATTATACAGATTATAGAATGGTGTAGCCTTTTGTAAACCACATTAAACACCTTGAAATAAGACAGTAAAATGCTCAAGATATCAAACTGCAGATTCAAACCATGCTGTAAAAACCAGAAGGCCTCTATGAAATTTTCATTTCCTGTGGTGACAAGACACACTGGGTCAAAATCCTGGCCAGCATTATCTGAAAGGGTGACAACGCTGCAAAGAAAACTGAATGCACAGTCTTAATAGGTCTACTATGTCAAATTTGTTGCCCTGATGGAAAGGAATGGACACTTGAGACGTGGGATGGGGACATTTGTGTGGACAAACCTGAGAATCTTAAATGCCCAGATTCCCCTGAGCCCTCTAGACTGACAGAAGTATCCCTGTCCCTTTTTCTCTGGAGAATAGTCTCCAGTCAGGAGATGTTGCAGTAACTTTACCCAGCGCAAGTGCTTGCAGAATAAAGCTTGTCCTTCTCAATATCTGCCCCTTACAACTATCATTGTCCCAGACTAATAACTGGGGTCAGGACTCAGCACAGCTTCTTCAAGTATGATCCCTGCTCCTGGAGGAAACAGTGTTCAGATTGTATATAGAAGCAGAAATTTGAGAACATGTGTGGAATTGGATGTGAAAGATGCTAAAGAGGAGGGAATTGGGGTTATAATGTGGAATAGGGGAGAATTTATTGGCATGGAGGAAGTCATATGTGACTTGGGATTTAATATTCTGGAAGGAAACATGGAGCCAGTCCTAATAGTCTACTGGAATGACTACTTGAAGCTTGGAAATGACCATAGCTTCCAGTAAATGATATGGAGATTCTGGAATTGGCTTGGCATAGTATCAGGGAAGAGGTTTGAAGGCTCAGAGAGTTAGGAATTTTAGAATAGTAAGAACCTACCACTGGCCCCAGGGTGAACCAGAAGATACTCTTTCCAGTAAAGCAACAAGGAATGCATGGGGCAAGCATAGCATCATCAGCTTGGAGACACTGTGGTTTTCCTCTTTAGGCCTGGTTGGACAGTGAAAGATAATGCCATGAAACTTGGATCCTCAGGATCTTTGGGGATGATGGGAATATCAGAAGCCAAATGTCAACAACCATCAGAGAAGCAAGGCTAGAATGGCAATTAGTGTGCCTTGATCCACAGAGATCTGTGCGGATACCTAATATATCAAGGTGTTCTAGAGGCAAATAGGTGGACAGACAACTAATGTACATCTTCATTTGTATGATTTTTTGAAAAATCAAGACTTTATGAGCAGAAGGTTGATACCAGCCACTGTCATGGAGACCTATTAGTTGAAGAGGAGGTCAAGTCCTCTTGAGGAAGGATAGTGCAATGCTTTTGCTAATACACATAAAAAACATCTCTGATCATTTCCCAAAGATCTTATGGCTATTTGACAGGGTAACTGTGCACTGATGGAAAGAGAAATAGACCTTTAGATGACTATTTGGGTATGTAGACTGAGGTGATACTAACAGATGATCTGAAACACTATTATGGATCTCCAGTTAAAGCAGAGAACATCAGAAGGCAGGTAATCAATGAAGTTCTGGTCTAAGTCTTTCTCATAGAGGATCCAATGGGTCCCGGATTCTAGGCTCACCATGTAGTTAGTTCCCCAAACCCCAAGTTTATAATTGGAATAGATATACTTAACAGATGAAATATCCCTCACACGGGCCCTCTATCCTGTAAAATTACTGTCACAACAGTCAGAAAAACCAAGTGGAAGCCCCTAAAACTGCTACCCCATTCCTCCTGTTACAATAGTAAATTAGATGCCATCCTGCATCCTTGAAAAAAATTGCAGAGATCAGTGTCACCACAAAAGACTTAAAGGTGTTTCTTTCTGCAATTCTACTTTGCGTCTACTTTGTGGCTCATACAAAAATCAAATGGATTGTGACAGATAAAAGTAAATTGCCATAAACTCAACAAGGAGGTTGTCCTAATCACAGCTGTCATGTGATATGTTTACTGAGCAGATCAACATGTTATCTGGCAATTGTATATGATTACTGATTTGTCAAATGAATTGTTCCTCATATTTATCAGTGAGAATGTTCAAAAGCAGTTTACCTTTACATGGGAAGGACAACAGTACACATTCTCTTGTACCAGGATTATGTTGACTCTCCTGCTATCTGCCACACACATAGTCATCAATGGAGGAGATCCTATTTGTCTTAATATCCCACAGACCGCTAACCAGATTTGCACAAGGAAACTTAAGAGTGTCTTATCTCAGGCTTACACATATACTTTTTGCCTCCCCTCTGAGGGTTCTTTTTTGATGTTACAGTGTGGGATATTGTGAAAACATGCTCAGTGTTTATGTCTCTGTGATCCAAAAGTGTGGCAGAGTTAATGCCTTATAGGGCCAACTTTTGACCGATAGATGACAAGAAGATGATGTATAAATACTTTCTTCTTTCTATCCCTGGACACATGGTCTTAAGATGCATTTCATATAGTTTGTTGATGATCTTGGAGGATCCACCAACTAGTCAACATTAGTGATAATCAACTGAATAATGCATCCATATATTGACTCTCTCTTCTTACCTGTTTCCTTCCCCTGTCCCTCACTTCTGCTCTCTGGGATTGCATTTCTCAAGAAAGTACGCATAAACATAAGCCTACTTAGGCTTCAGTACTCATAAACATAAGACTACTCAGGCTGATCACTGACTTCTCTGTAACAGAGAATGATGAAGAAGATAGTCTTCTATTCCCTGAACTCTGTTCTCTTATTTTAGGGAAGAAACCAGGGAATCCTGGATTTGAGAGATCCAACACCACTAGAAGACTCAAAAAGTGACCAGCTCACTTAGTAGAGAGAAAGAATTTAGGTAAAGGTATCTCTCTTTAGGAGGAAGGAAATAATTTTTACTTCAGAAGGTCCATGAGAAGCAAGAATAGCTACAAATAACAAGAAGTATGTATCAGCAGATTTGTCTGATTCACAAGTGATCTCTATAGTGCAATTTTAGGGAGTTCCCTTTTTCTAATGGTGCCTGAAATGCCCTAGTTAATAGTTTTCTTTCTTCAATCAAGCATTGCCACTTTTTAAATGCACACCTCTTTAAAGCAAACATCACCAACTAAAGTGCCCAATGGAACTAGACAAGTAACACAGATGAATGGAGTGCATGCCCCAGTCAGGTACGACAGCCACTCACCAACTCCAGCTGATGCTGCCGGATAAGATATGGACGGACCCAGTCGCCTGCTCTTCTGATTTTTTAAAAGAAGTTGGAAATCTGGACATTAACATGAAATCTCCAAATTTTTTAAGTTAGAGGCTAATTAAAAAATTTTGAGAACATCAAGAAAGCAGAGAAAATATATTTGTGGGCCCTGTATAAGCTCTCTGTTTTGAAGGATTTGATCTCAGAAATTCTCAATCTGTCTTTAGTTCCTGACATCCAAGGAATAACATCAAATTCTGCATTGTTCATTCAGAAGTACTGACAGAGTACCTACTATGAGTTAGAAATAAAATTCAGGCACTAGCTCTCTGCCTTCCAGTGACTATCAATACTGGACAAAGTAGCACACAGAAAACTAAAGAGACAAATTGCAAAACAGTGTGAGAAGAGCTATACTATGAAAAGAACAGGCATTGTGAGAGCACAGAGGAGAGGTACTCAAGCCAGTCCAGGGAAGTCAGGGAAAGCTTCCTGGAGTAATTGACCGGCGCTAAGATTTGACAGATGAATAAAACATGTTTGACTTCAGCAGGCATCACTGACCGGGAAGAGGCATTCCAAATCCATTCCTTCTCCCTTCCCACTTTTTTGGGTTTGGTTCAGACCTTCCTCATCTTGCACTAAAGTTACTGGATCAGCCTTGTCTGTGGTCTCTTTGATTCCAATCATTCTCCACCCTGCTGCCAAACTCACCTCTCTACGACAGAGATGTGTCCGTATCGCCTTCATATATTAATTCCCCTTAAGATGGCCCCATTGCCTATAAGAAAAATTTCCAAATTTCATGATCAATACATCATCAGTAAAAACTTTCTGAGAATGCAGCTTTACCATAAATTTATTTATTTATTTCCAAATTATATACCTTGTGGTGTGCTAATGTATTGTGGAAATTTTATACAACCAGCAGAAAATGCTTAAGAATTAAATATGTGAAGTCGGGGGCGCCTGGGTGGTGCAGTCGGTTAAGCGTCCGACTTCAGCCAGGTCACGATCTCGCGGTCCGTGAGTTCGAGCCTCGCGTCAGGCTCTGGGCTGATGGCTCAGAGCCTGGAGCCTGTTTCCGATTCTGTGTCTCCCTCTCTCTCTGACCCTCCCCCGTTCATGCTCTGTCTCTCTCTGTCCCCAAAATAAATAAACGTTGAAAAAAAAATTAAAAAATATTTGAAGTTGAAAATTATAAAATACCTCGCATATAAAATTTTTGTACCACTAAGTAAAAGAAGAAGACTGTTGTTTTTTCGTTGTAAATGCTTTGTTACTTTTTTAAAAATCTTAGTTTAACACTTTTTGATATAATCACTTTAAGGTCAAGTTGAAGGCATGCTTATTTTGCACATGGTTTTAGTGTGACAGACATCAAAATGGGGAAAGCATGTTACTGGCTACATGTTCCACATATTAGACTCATTTTTCCAATCCCATATACCAATTATTACAGAGGATGCGGGCACTTGGTTAGTAGATTTCCATATTCCACATGCCCATCAGTTGTTTTTGCAAATAAATCAGAAGGTGTAACATTTTTACATTTTGAACCAATGTGTTCAGAATCTTCTACGATTTTTTATTTGGAATATTTTTTAACACTTTAAAAAATCCTGTTTCCAAGTTTTCATAGAGTGTGGATGTGACAGTTTTTGCAAATGACACACTGACAATATTATAGGCAGTAAGATCACATAATGGTGGAAACACTTCAAACATCAATTTTTAAATGTTCTTTCTTTCGTGTAAATGTCTTCCAAAAAAAAAAAAACAGTGCTTTTCTCACTTATTGTTAAAAATGTCACCTTTACCTTGAAAGGGCGGATTACAGATGTTTACTTCTTGAAAATATCTAATAGCAAGAGCCACCTGTCATCACAGAAAGGTCAGCAAATTTGGAAAACTTGTCTTTTTTTGTAAAAGAAAATTATATCTCTCATCATTAAGCTCAAGAAGCTAGCAAGAGACCCTCTGAGTGGCACAGTATCACTCCCCTTCTCATTACAAACTATTGGAAGATTCTACCACTTAAAATATACTCTGCCAGCCCATGTCAACTGCTATGTGACTCATCAAGCTGAAGGTGAATGAGGGGGTTGCCTCTGTAGCCTTCAGCATGGGGGACCTCCCACTCCTTCCTCAGGAGACCTCATGCACCCTAGGAGACACAAGTGTCTGATGAATGGTCAAGTGAGGGTAACCATGGTGCTTCATTTATTAAATACTGGTAATGCTTAAATTTTTTGTCATCTTCAAAATGAGAACTCAAAACAAAGAAGTGTTCTGTTATTTTCTTCCCACACCCTAGTGGACATCTGGTTCTTTGGAGACCACTGGCCTAAAGAGATTGAGTGCTATTAGCTCAGCTTCCTCACTCCCACTTCCTTCTGCCCACTCAATGGCCCATTCATAATAACAATAATTACATTTAATGAACATTTACTATATGCCAGGCACTGATTCACATCATTGATGTGGATTAATTCATTCAATCTCCACCACTATCTTATGGAATAAATCCTATTGTCATCCCTTTTCACAGATGAGAAAACTGAGACAAAAAGTGTTGAGCACCTAACCCAAAGTTTCGGAGTTAGTAGGTGGTTGAGGCAGGATCCAAACCCAAGCAGTTTGACTTCAGAGTCTACCCTGTCAAGCACTGTGCTATGGTGGACAGTCTAATTTAAAGATATGCAAAGTTCTACACATCTGCCATGATCTTTAATTTTTCCAGGATTTTGCACATACTATTCCTTTTGTCTTTCAAAGTTTAATGCTAATGCCAGAACCTCCAACAGCCTTCTCTGATCCTGCAGAAAACATTAGTTGCTACCTTGTCTCTGCAGCAGCTAGCTTCCTCACAATGATGGCCCTTTCTCTGGGAACTGCTCCAGTATTCAGGGGACAAAACCTAAGTTAAGCTGGACCAATCAGATCCCGTCTCCCAGGATTTGGAATTTTAACTGAATGACACAGAAACTGGGTGGGGTGGGGCTGGGGAGCAGGGATGTCATTGGAAGAGAACCCACAAATTGCCACTTTCTAGAGAGGAGTCTATGAACTACCTTTGTTGAGTTGCCCAGAGCCATTCTGTCCTGTAAGCTTAGTGATCAAGATGGTCCTTGATTCCCAAAGACATTCGAGTGTCTTTCACTAACCCTATCCAGAATCCACTTTCATTTCCTTCAATGAATAAAGCCAGCTTACCCAATCCATGGAGCTCCCATAGCACTGTTCCCACACCTCCATCAGTGCATCTATCAGCCTGCAATGTAAACTTTTGTTTGCAGGTCTGACTGCCCTGGGAAAGCTGTGGGTGCCTTGAATGCACAGGCTGCATTCACATCTCTGGGTATCCAGTGCCCTGAACCTCATGTGACCCAGCGCTCTCAGCAAATGCTTGTCAAGTGACTACTCAGAATGGTGTGTTTCCCTAGGATGAGGCAGACACATTTGGGTGCCGCCCCTGGTTGTGATCCATTTTCTGCTGATATTCACAGCCAGAGCATTGAAAATACTATCTCTGGAAAGAAAACCTAGGCTGGAATCATTAGAAGCATTACAAAATGACCTTTACCTGCTATAGGCATAATCCATTAATAATGCACCTTGTACTAGAGAGATAATGGGAGTCTCCCACAGGGGGATTACAGAATGACGGGAATTTAAGGGTTGATACTCCTTCTCCAAAATTGCTTTATCCCTCCCAGGTGCAAACAGCAGGGTACACACCAGCCCTCCTGAGGCTGAGGCTGGGAGGAGGAGCTCCAGATGGAGGGAAGGACCTCCCTCAGGAAAGAGGCCCATCTAGGGCATTCCACTTGCCACCTTCCTTATGACAGTCCTGCTTGGTTAGTACCCAAGCGTCAGACGTCTCTAAGTCCTCAGCTCTCCCAAGGACTGAAGGAGGCTCTGTCATCCCTGATTCATGGAGTCATTGAGTCCCCAAGTTGGAAAGACCTTAAAGGTCATCTTATGCTTGAGCACCTTTTGTGACAGGAGATTTACTACCTCCGGAGGCAGGCCACTCCATCTCGCAGAGCCCTGACAGTTGGAACGCTCTTCCTCCCACTGAGTTCGTTCTTTTCAGGGCCCTCTAATCAGAGCACATCAGGAGCAAGGTGTGATGGAGGGCGGGGCACCCAACCGGTTGAGAAGCAATCCTCAAACCAACTAAAAGTCTCTCTACCTTTTCCTTATCAACATCACTGGCAATTCTAAACAAATGTCAGTGGTAAAATGCTCCTCCTTAACAAAAGTTTTTGTTGGTCAACTTCTAAGCAATTGTTATGGTTACTGTTAAGTTTTAATAATAATGATTTGTATGTAATAAGCGTCCATGTAGCACATTTTGATTGCTTATCCTTGAGTGAACACTGTGTTCTACATGGGCGCTAAAAATTTGGAGAAATTCCAGTTCTACGAGTGGCCAACACATACAAGACTGTGTTCATTTCAAGAATAAATTCTTAAGGTTTGCACCACCCCAGCTTGCTTCCATCCAAGCCCCTGTCTCCAACCCCAGAGGTACTACATGTCCCTGTGTTTAAATGGCAAACTTGCAGAAATAAGCACAATAATGGTAGAAGCACACAAAAAAATAGGAAGCGAGCTGCTTCACTTCTGACATTCTATATGACCACTTGACGTTTTATTTGCATTTAAAATTTAAAACACTGAAACAGTGAAAACTGCAAGGTGCAGTATTTTTTCCTTGGTAAGTGCAATTTCTCGTTCATCTGTATTGCATCTGAATAATATCTTTAACATGGAAATTCACCCTCTTTTAATTGTTAATGTTTTTAAACTAAAGAATTAAATCAGGAAAATAAAACTGTAATGTTATTATTTCTCTGCAGCATATTGTATATATGTGTTTTCCTTTTTTCTCAAAAGCTATACCAACATAATAAAAAATATCAATCCATTGCTTTTTTCCTTTTTTATTCTGTAATATTTGCTTTATTTTTTTACTGGTATGAATATATATATATTTTTTTAATAAAAGAAAGTTTTGAGTCCTCTTTTCCTTTGTGATCATTGTTATTGTTTGTTTCATTTTACATTTATCACTGAGAATAATTTTGTTGTATAGAGGAGAGGGGAGTTAAAAAGTGAGCCTCTCTGGAGGTCAACTACACCAGATACTCTACTGATTCTAATCCCTGTCATTGAGGCAGTGCCAATATTTGAAAATCCCCATCATGTTCACCCCAGACTTTTCTAGGCTGATCATCCAGAACTCCCAAACATTTCTGATAAAAATGGTTTTGAGTCTTTCTGCCATCCCCACTAAATGGTTATCATTTATCAAACACTTACAGAGTGCCAGATGATGTATATGATCTCATTCAATCCCCACTGCAACCCTGTGAAGCAGATTTTCCTCTTTCCCTTTTATGGCTAAGAATACTGAGGCTCAAAAGGATGAATGAACTTGTCCAAGATCACACAGTTGTGCCACAGAACTGAGACAGAAGGTTAGCACAGACCGTCCATGTGAAGGTTCAGCATGGAGAGTCACCTCCTTCATTCCAGAAGCTGTATGTGTGCTAATGCTGCCTCTGAACTCACTGGTTTCATGGGCATCTGCAGCAGACAGAGAGTGCTGAGAGAATGTTGACTTGAGCCATGGAGGTCCAGCATGCAATGTCTAGATTCCGTCAGAACTGAAAGAGGAGGAGGGGAGAGAGCTAACACTGAAATGGAAGAGGAGTTCTTCTTTGCTATTCCAGTGAAGGAAAAAAATGCCCAAGCCCCAAGGAAAAGGCCATACACATGCCCTCAACTGTAGAGAAGTTTAATGTCTAAGGAGCCCTAATCCAGAGTGGAACCTGGAGACAGGGCAGAGGTGATGAGCAAACCAGGATCAGAGACCTTCCTCAGCAGGCAAGCCTGTAGGAATCAAGGGAGGACTGGGACGAGGCTGCGTGGCCCTGGGGGAAATGACAGACATTAAGCTAGGAACAGTGGTTGGGCTTCCACCATGGGGTCAGAAAACTGAGCTGGAGGACTCCAGATGCTCATGCCACCCCCTCTACCTGTCCCCTTTGGAGAGGCTCAGAGAGATGCTACCTTTAGGCCCCTGATTCATTCTCTCTTAAAACCTCACTTCTCAAAGAAAAAAAAAAAAAAAAAACAGTTAAAAGTATCTTCCCAAGGCCATTTGCTAGAAGGACAGAGAGTTTTGGGCAGCCTGCTAGGTGGATTCTTCTCCCATTATCCCTGACCTGAGGTGGGCAGAGCCTGAAGCTAATGGATCCTTTCCAACCAGCTGGATGGACTCAGGTCTGAATCAGCTTGTTCCCTTATCCTGGACTTGGGTTGACCTCCAATCCTATCTTTGTCTCTTGTTTCTGAGTCACCTCATTTTAATCATGCACATTTGGCCTCCACGCAAGACATCACCTGAATTCTTGCTCAAGGTCACTTCATTCAGTGCAGCCACGGATCCAGGCATTTAGGGCCCCAAATAAGTGGTGTTCACGCATTCAGTGGGATACCGAGAATCAGCTGGATTCTCCACCTTCAGGCAATGCCAAAATGTAGACTGGTGCTGCCCGCTGAGAGCAGGACTCCATCCCATGGCCAGGAGTGGGGAACTTCCCCCAGGGGAAGGAACAAGCAAGACCAAGTAGGAAGAAGTTCCCTGACAGCTAGACTGAGAGTCAGGGGGTTTTAGGGGCTCCAGCCTTTCCAGAGGGTTTGAGCACTGGCCGAGTCTCCACACAGAGGCTAGTTCTACATTCTGCTCCAGTAAGGTGGGGATGAGGAAGGAAGTTCCTGGACAGGCAGTAACTTGGTGATTTGTGGACACCCAGGCCTTAGCTTCCACTCCCATGGCCTAAGCCATGAGACTAGACTAGATATGCTAGTGGAGACTGGCCTTCTAACACACAGATCTGGGTGGGGTATGGGGGGCTGGGCCTGGGGGTGAGTGCCCTTGGGGCTTCTGGCTGAACAAGGAGAGGAAAGGATTGAGAGGTATGTGGACACTCTTAAGCACCCCTTGGTTCAGGAAATTAGCATCCCTTCTATGGAGTCTGGCATCATGGATCGGCCAAACTCAGAGTTGCCAGGATTGACATTGTATCTTGCTGGCAATGTCCCTGCCATTTCCTTCAGATTAAGTGTAGAGAAATGAGAGCATGATGATAAACACTGATTAACCACAGCCTTAGCAGGGGAGATAAGTTTCTCTTTCCGATCTCACTCTTGCTCCCTCCCTTCCTCTCTCTTCTCTCTCTCTCTCTGAAGAAGCGCTGCTCTTTGTCCTAACCTATGGAACGGTGGGTTAATTGGCTTATAAAGCTGCTGAATATGGAACAGAGCCCTAATGGAGATTTAATCAAAGGAGACAGTTGTGTCGAGTGAGGTGTAAAAGCCATTGAAGATGAATGGAGACGGATACAATTTTCCCCCCAGAGTTATTCAGAGCAATTTTAATAAAGTGCAAGTTTAACTATGGAATGGATTGTGTGACTAAGTGTCATTTTGCTGTAGGGCACAGCAGGGCAAGCAAGGGAAGGATAACTTGGAAAGTCACTTCAAGAAGATGGAGCCTTTCCCTGCCTCAAACAATGGGCGTAGGGCCAAAGATCAATGCTCCCATCCAAGTCTACCTGTTGCCCAATGGTCTATCTGTGGGACTCATGCCAGTGAAGTTTTCTGCATCTTCTGAGGCTTGTGACCAGTGATCTCAGTGTCTAACGGCAGAAGGTCTAGGTCACACCTATGATTTGAGGCCCATATGCCCAACCATTTGCCAGACACGTCTGCTTGGATCTCTGCAACTTCCCCTTCCACTCTTCTCCTTATTCAATTCTTAGCTTGGCTGTCACTCTGGGTCTCTTAAATTCTCTTCCCTCCCTTTCTCTAATGACCATGCATTCCATAATTGTCTTTTTTGTATGTGTATATCAGTCCCTACCATATATATATATATATATATGAAATCCATTTACTGGGATTATCTTAGACAAGCTATTGTGCAAATTCTTTCATTACTCAGCAGTATGGCATGGAAATCTTTCTACATCAATGCATGTGACTCTATAACAAGGTCTTTAACAGCTGCACCATATTCCTTTCTATGGATGTCATATAAATTATTTAACAAATCCCATATCTTTTTCTGCTATCAGGAGCATCACTGAAGGAAGCACTCTCTTACATATATGTTTTTGAAAAGTCATCCAACTAATTCCCTGATAAATTCCTACAAGGCAAATTGTTGAGGTCAAAATTCTGATACATATTTTCAAACTACCCTCCAAGAAAAGTAGAAAGGTATGCTAATGTATACTCCCAAGAATGCTGAGAGTATCTGTTTCCTAAACCTTTCCTAAGCATTGTCAATCATGTTCATTTTGGCCAATCTTATGGATAAAACTTGATGTCTCATTCTTGTTAAATTTGACAATTTAATCATCCAAGAAAGGCCCCATCTAAGGAGATGATATAGCTACATCTTGGCAAAGCCATGAGGAATCCCAAAAGCCCATGTGGAGGAGAGAAAAGCTAGCTGACGCTTTTCTTGGAGAAACTACCCAGGACAAGAGAGCTAGTTCCCTGAACGAAGAGGTTAGCAGCCCAAACCATGTGTTCCAGAAGGTATACTCAGAGGTACTCTGATTGATGTGATATCATACCCAAGGAGTCTAGGTGAGTTTTCTAGATAGCAGCACTTTCTTGCATCTGACTGGCACCTAAGTTATGAACATGAGAGGGACACCTGAGTACATGTGAGAGGTCTGGCAGAAACAATACACAGGTCAGAAAGATGGTATGGATTACAAGTAAGATATAAAGTATGTAAGGTACAGACATAAAAGGCTTGAACAACCAGCCCTAAAGTAAAATCAGAAACCAGGAAGCAGGACAGAGGGCAGTTAGTGCAGGCTAGGGAGCCTGCAGTCTGATGCTTCCCTGAGTACCCAGGTGGCTAAACACTCCCCATGCCCTGAGCACACCAGATCTAAGGGGAACTGATGATTGGAAGCCTACTGACTGGTGGGCAAGGGGTTCCTGAGGGCCTTGCAGCCTGGGTCCTCACTGGCTCAAGGGCTGGGCAGATGGTGCAGCAGAAGCCGATATGGACTATACTCTTGACAATTGGGTCTACCCAGCAAGGAGATACCTTCCCTAGAAAATGTGTAGGTGATTCCTTCCAACCAAGTCCTCTCCCAGTCTAGAGGTGGGAGTGAAAGTGGGCACAGCAGCACTCTCCTCACAGATCAGAGATGGGGAGTCTGATTCTTAAAGGAATGAATTTGCACTAATGCTATTCCCCATTGATGGCACAAAGTCCAGACCCCGTTCCCTGGAGGAGGCCTCAGTGAATGAAATCCAAGGAGGGTGCCCAACTTGGATTGGAGCAATATTTGGCTCACAAGGGAACGAGGCTGGCCCAGGGACTCTGGCCATGCAGGCTGACACTTGGGGCTGGATTCAGATGGTGATTCCAAAATCAAAACCATGAATCTATTCAAATGAGGCCCAAGCAGCCCTTACATTTAAGAGGTGAATGTGGGATTTGGGAGCGGAAGTCAAAAAGTCAGGGGCTGAGGAAACAAAGATGCCGAGCAAGAAGCAAAAAGCAGTTAGTGAGTTGATGCCAGTGGGTTAAGAACTTTGCTTTCAGCAAGACTGAGATAACCAGAGCACCCTGGTAAAGGTCCCATGGGACACAGGAGTGTGGCCTAGCCTGACTTAAAGGCCCAGACTTAAGAAGGTGTTTGCTGCCTTTTTTCTCAGGAGCTGGGCCTGCAAGTTGGTGGCCAGCTCTTTGTGTGATGGGAGAAGAGGGTGGGTAACTCCACTGGCTGCAGTATTACCTGCAGGGCCACCAGCTCTCCCCTTTGTTATGGGTGGCATGTCACTATTCTCAGCTGTGCTGGGAAAGCTCAGTGAGGATGCTTCTGGGCGAAGTTTCCATCCCACTGCCTTTGTGTGTAAGGTGGCCAGAATAACCAGTCTTGCCAGATACCAGAATCTCAGAGACCTGCCTTCCAAAGGGCAGTTGCTTTAGCTGGAGAGAAAGGCCTGGGGTTTCTGAATGGAAGAGTCACCCCCTACTCCAGGAAGTCTGCTCACCTCCCACTGGGATCATACTCCATTTGAACTGACCAGGGACTGTCCCATAGATTCTGCATCTTGCTTTGGCCGACACCACCCCCACCGTAGCTCCTTTATGTCTAAATAGATATTGAATCCAGGTCATTTCCTTAATTTCTTCTCAGCCCAACAAACTAGACTTAGCATCACATCCACAGTCACACACCGTTTATGGCTCTGTCTGTCCATTGGCCATCAGCTGAGCTGAGAGACAACATGGCACAATGTTTAACAGCATGGACTGTCAGCTAAGCTGCCTGGGGTTCAAGTCCAGGCTCTGCCACTAGCAAAGTACCTGATCACAGGCAAGCCATCTCTCTAGCCTCCTGTGTGCCTCTGTGCTGTCACCCCAACTCTGTGGATAATAATAGAAATATTTCCTAGGTTTGTAAAGACTGAATTAGCATTGCTAAAACCCTTTAGACAGTATAACTGGCAGCATTTGCTATTATTATCCTTCTCCAACAGCACCTGGCCAAGGATTATGACCTTGGGTAACTAGGAAAAAAAGCAAAAAACATCTGGGTATATCTCAATGATTTATTTTGATGAAAGTAATTCATTCATTTTTAATACTCACTAGTACTAATAATGGTACCAGCTAGGATCTGCTGAGCACCTACTATGTGCCAGATACTGTATGATCCCACTTAATCCCCACAACAACCATGTGAAATCCATGTTATTAGTCCCACTTGACAGATGCAGAAACTGAGGCTCAGAGATGTTAGTCAGCTGGCCTCACACAGAGTAAGCAGAGGAACTCAGATTTCAGTGCATGTCTGGTTGACTCCAAACTTGTACACACTTTTTGTTCTCTCAGTTCTTTTGTTCAAAGTAAAATGAGAAGAGACTTGGCAAAAGATTAACTCCAGTATGGGATTGTTTAGACATTGTAGCAGCCTCTGTTCTTTGTGTTTATTCCCTCCCTGTCCTTGTCACACTGCTGTAGGCAGCCCTACTTCCTGCCCCTTTGACTTGAGGCTGAGCCATGTGACTTGCTTTGCCCACTGGTGTGCCAGCAAATCTGACTTACACCACATGTGAGCAGAACATTTTGCTGGGCTTGCTGGTTGACCTCTTTCTTCCTTGAGCTTCTGTTCTCTGTCATGAGGACAGCACGCTGCAGATGGGCGCTGCCTCTTCTGCCAGGATCCCAGAGTAGGAGACCTGTGGAACTGAGCCAAGCCCAACAGAACCCAGAAAAACCCAGCATAGCTACTGTTGACCAGGAGCCCTCACGTAATGTGAGCAGGAAATAAATGTTTGCTCTTGTAAGCCATTGGGATTTGGCAGGTGGCAATGGAGGGTGTTGCCACAGCAAAAGCTGGCTAATACAGCCATGGTCCCGGGGCAGGGGGTTAATCCAGGCAAGCTCCAATGGAATAGGCAAAGGAGAGGACAATACAAGCTCCCTACTTTGCAAACTAGTAACCCATTTGTAAAGATGGGCTTTATACCAGCCCACTGCATTTTTTGCACATAACTGATCATTGAAATATGTTCTCTAAATTAAAATCAAAACAATGAAGCCACAGAGGACTCGGGAGTATGAGGGATGAAGGAGAAGGTGGCCAAGGTCTTTTGAATCTCCCTTCCATGGTGAGAAAGTTGGTGGGTGGCTGCAGCAGATGCAGAGAACAAGCCCAAGTTGAAACTGTTTTCCCTGGAGAAGAGCGAGTCTACAGGATTGGCTTTCCTGCAGGGAGATGAGGCATAAGCCAGGAGAGCCCACATGACTTGTGGGTTGGGCTCCCACCGTGCCCTGGAGGCTTTAGGCTCAATGGGACCTCTCCCATTGCCAGCTAGGAAGTGAAGCTCTCAGTCAACCAGCAGAAGCAAAAATCAGGTATTGGTCCTCTAAGTCCTGGTTGCAACTTGACACTTAGCTGAAGGCTGGCACAAGTCAGCTTTATGGAGACCCCTGTGCACAGCTGGGTGGTAGAGGGAATTCTTTCTTGGCTGCATTGTGCACAGAGATGCTTGGTAGTCTTTTGAGAGTGGGGCTGATGGTGTCAATGAAAGTCACAGCTGCCCAAACCCATGCCCAAAACTGCCCTTTAGCTCCAGATAACCCTTTGTGTTTCTGCCCCTAGCACTTCCAGGGACAGCTGGCTCAGGCCTTAGGAGAGGACAGGGGGGTTCTGGGGTCTCTGTGAGAAGGAGAGAAAGGAAATGTGGGGCCACGTCATCAGGCTTCTCTTATTGGTCCTAGGCCAGCTGAGAGCCAGGAAAAGGCTGCAAACAGCGGCTGAGGGTTTCCATGGCAACAGCAGGCAGCTCTGCTCTTTGGGCCTGGAGTTAGTGAGAAGGCGGAGGTGGTGGGGGATGGAAGGGAGAAGAAAAGTCAGAGGAAGGGAAGGAGCAGTCAGAGGAGGCTCAGAAGGGAAGGGGAGGAAGAAAAGAAGCCAGGGAGAGGTGAAGGGAGGCTTATGGAGAGGAAGATGAGGGCAAGAAGAATAGGGGAGGAAAAGGAACAAAAGAAACCAGGGGAATGGCTTATGTCACCTCCCACATGCGCTGAGGCAAGGGTGCCTACTGCCTGGGACCCTTCAAACCCTGCCCCACCGGCCCTTGTGATAACTCAAAGTCAAGGGACCCAACACAGGCCCAGCTTACTGGTGGGAGAGCAAGAAGTTTCAAAAACAAATTTCAGCATCTGGTAGACTCTGCCTCTGGCCACAGGAGCTTGAGCAAATTCCTTAACTTTTCTCTAAACTTCAATTTTCAAATCTAAAAAGAAAAAAAAATGGAGATAATAACCGCCTCGGTGAAGTTGTAAAAATTAAATAAAATAACGCACGTAAGGGCCTTGGTATGGTGCCTGGCACACAGTAAGCGCTTCATAAATACGTTTTATTATTGTTTAGTGTGACTTGCCCATCATTTAACTTCTCTGTGCCTCTTTCTCTTCATCTGCAAAATTGAAATAATCCCCACCTCAGAGGGGTTTTTAAGTGTATTATTGTAAGTACTCAATAAGTGTTAGCTATTAAAATTATCTTCTTAATAACAGCAAACATTGTGTAACTCGTGGTCCTTTTATCAAAACAGATTCTCCATTGTTGCTTCATTTAACACTTGAAGCAACCGTGTGCAGTGGACAGGGTGGTCTCATTTTCCTTATTGTATCTGTAGTTTAGCCGTAAGTGCTGTGCTGACTGCTTTACACCCATCAGCTCATCGAATTCTAAAAACAAGCCTTCAACATAAGTAGCATCTCATTTGACAGTTGAGAAAGCAAGGCACCAAAGGGTAAAGGAATTTGCCTGCACTTGCTAGGAGGTGTTGGAACTTGGACTTAAACGCAGAATGGCAGGCAGAGGTAACACAACTAATTTGAAACAATTCATTTAACTCAGCATTTTTGCCCCAAAAGAACACTCGTGATTTGTGCTGTGACTCTGCAGAGCACAGCGGAAATAAGAAGCCTTGGGTCTTTAGGGAGTCTCATCTGCATAAGACAAGTCCTAGGACATACCCAGGGGACCCCGGTCACTGGGTGGGCTCCCTGGGGACCTCCAACCGCTTGGTCTGGAGCCTGGAATGGAATGAGCACTCCTAAAAAAAAAAAAATACACTGGGGTTATCCATCAAAACCAGACAAGGAACAAGGAAGACCTTTCTATAGTTCTTCAGGGAGCCTCATCCAGGACCACAGAAGGAGGAAGCAAGGTAATGTAGATTCCACCACCCCCCCGCCTTGTTTTATTTAATTTATTTATTTATTTGAGGAAGGAGGCAAATTGAAGATATTTCACTTTCCTTCTGACAAAATTTAAAATACCTTTGTACTTGTTTTAAGAAATTGTGCATGTGTGTGTATATCAAGGTGCTTCAATTCAGAGAGAAGAGAACAGAAGATGAGGGGAAGGGAGAGGAAGGGAGGAGAGGGGAGAAGAGGGGAGAGGAAGGGAAGGGGAGAAAGAAACTGGGGAAGAGAGGGAACGGGAAAGAAGAGGATGAACAGAAATAGAGAGACAAATAAACCACAGAAGAAAACAGAAAGACAGATGCCAAAAGACATGAGAGGAAGAAAATCAATTGCCAGAGAAAGAGGAGAGAAAGAACAGCAGAAAAGGAGTGGCAGGCAGATAAACAGACTGTGACAGAAAAGCATCCAAGAGAGATGGGCAGATGGGCAGGGAAACAGAGACACACAGAGGTAAAAAGGCAGACACCAAAGGAAACAGAGAAAGCCAAAGAAGAAACCTTTCCTTCTTGTCGAAAGAGAAACACATGTGCTCCATGCATGAAGACATACATAAAGTTATGAACATACATTAGTGTTTGCAAAGCTGGGAAAAAGAAATCTCTCTCTCTCTCCCTCTCTCTCTCTCTCTCTCTCTCTCTCCCCCCTTCTCCCTCCTTCTCTCTCCCCTTCTCTCCCACACTTCCCCTATCTCCTTTCCTTTTCTCTCCCCCTTTCTCCCTCTCTCCCCTTCTCCCTCTCTTCTCCCTCTGTCTCTCTCTCTCTCTGTCTCTCTCCCCCTCTCCCTCTCCCTCTTCCTCTTCCCCCCTCACTTACCTACTCCTCTTCGGGAGGGAGGGCTGAATCAGCTCTCTGTATTCTAAAAAGCTATGCTCAGCCAGAATTTGTGATAAAGGTGTTTTAAATCAGAGCTAAAATTTGGCAGCGCAAATGTTCTAGAAATTCTCATCTCATTGTGAAAATAAAGAAACCTTAATTTCATATTCTGGGAATTAAGATCATCCCATCTCGTCTATCAAAGAAATAGGCTTTTTATCCCCACAAATCATTCCTATTGCCACTAGCCTTGTAAAATATTGGTGTATGTTTACTGTGATGGTCCTGCTTCTGATATTGCCTCAGTTGGGGTGGACTTGGTGTTTGCTCAATAGGCATTTATTACACAGCTACTAGGTGCAAGGCCTGGACTGAGCTGGGCTGGATGCTCTGGGTAAACAGTAGGTCTTGCGTTGGCTCTGGGCCTTGTATTTGTATCCTAGGCAAGGGTCAGATTAATACCCACTGCTTCCAGATAATCACATCAAGGTGAATTTGTCTGTGTTCCCCAACTGTCCCCAAGGTCAATCTGGGAAGTGAGCTTCCCCAGGTAGGGTGAAGCTTGGACTCATGGCACCATTATACCTGCCCCTGTGTCTGATGCTTTTGGTCAGTGGTAAAGGCAGGCATACTTGGAAGCCCTGGCATAAGCTCTGTAACTTTGCCCAGTTCTACTGGGGCCAGTGAAGCTGTGGGAGATGAGGTGAGGGCAGAATTTCTCAGAGCACTTTTAATATGCATTTGCATTGCACAGAAAGCGTTCCTTATGTAGTGGTCACTGAAGGCACCCCACCCACCCTGGAGGTCAACTGTAGACAGTTCCCTTACAAATAGCTCCTGGCTTTGCATACCTTTCAGCTTGAGGATGTTCTCTGGAGACCACAGAGTGAATGCCTGGGAGGTGAAGCTCCAGGTGTAACCCTCAAGCAGTGAAACATAGGAGGTAGTGAATAAATAACCCAGTTGGAAAAATTCCAAAGTGTGTTCTAGATAGTTTCTCAGAGAGTCCCCAGCAGGACTGAGCCCCAGTTTGTCACAGTGAGAACCAACTCATAAACTCGCCCTTGATTGGTTTTACTCCCCACATGGTCTCACCTTTCCACCCCTTCACTGTCCTTATTGGGATCACAGTCAAATAAACCTTATTTGTATCTAAAACCCTGTTTGGGGGAGGTCCAAGCTAAAACATCTTTCTATTAACTAATTCAGCCATCCCAACAACACTGGAGAGGTAAGCATCATTACTCTCAGTTTTGGAATCTATTCTTTGAACACCTACTCTTTGACAAAGACTGTGTGAGGCACTGGGCGCACATGCATGGTCCTGCCCTCATGGGGCTTGTGCTCTACACTGAAAGAAGATGCTAAACAAATAATCACATAAATAAATTAAAATCATTACTGTGGCAAGTGCTCCCACAGAGAGGTATCTGGGTTCTAAGAAAGTAAACTGGGCATATTTGAACTAATTGAGGAGGTCAGAGAAGTCCTCCCTGTAGAAATGACTCTTCAGTTGAGATCAGAAAGAGGAGTTGAATCTAACTAGGGAAGATACGAAGGAAAAATATTTAGAGCAACAAGAACAACTTGAATGACTAATGAAGCTGAGGCAAACAGAGGATAAGATCACACACATATAAAGTGTTTAGAAGAGGGTTTGATTTCAGGCCTATCTGACTGCAATGTCCAAGCTCTTTATGTCAGACTCAATAGCTGGAATGCGGATGGGTGTCGAGGACAGGGAGGTGACTCATTACTCTCATTATTCATATTATGAATGGATTAACTACAAGCTTCCTTTAAATAGAAAACTCCCATAAGGCATTTAACAATTAATCACAAGAGAGGGAATTACAAATTTACCTAAATGTACCTGTTGGGTATCAAAGGGAAGTATCTGAAAATGTACAGGGTCGATGCTCTGAAATCACTGAGAGGTTGGGCATCTTCCCAGGCCTATTTCATAACATCTAGCACCAAGGTAGCTGCAGCCTTTGCAGGAAGACCAGGGGAGGAGAGTCAGGTTTTCCCAGGTGGCTGAAAGATGGGAAGGGATCTCTGGGCGTCCAGGCTCACAGGCCTCCCTTCAAAGCAGAAATCCGAAGAGTGTACTTGCCAAGGGAAAATAACACTCTGGAAGTGGTGGTGGGGGTGCCATTCTTATTTCTGGTTGGTATGTAAATTATATGTAAAAGACCTATAACTTCCATGGTAACAACCAGGAAAAAGCTAACAAAAAATACTATGAAAATATCAAAGAGCAGTAGATGCAAGGAAGCCTTGATAAATTGAATTCCAGAGAGGAATGAGCCCTCCTAGATGCGTGTAAAGTAATGGCTGCTTCCACACCTTAAGGCAAGAAATCTAGGAATCTGGGAAGAGCCCAAACATAAGTATCAATCACCTGTCTCATTTAGGAATTTTGCTGAGTAGCCACCAGAGAAAATGTAGCTGGAGACTAGGGAAATTTGTGCAGCCTTGTTTCTTAGACTTTGCAGTCTTGCTGGACTCAATTTAATCCAAAAGTGATTCAAGTCTATTTGAACCTACAGCACCACTCTCTCTCCAGTAAATTCTGAAATCTCAATGAGATCAACCCCTTGGTCAAAGTCAATGGCAAGGATTCAGATGAAAGGCAAAAAGGCAATAGCAAATAAATACATATATACATACAAAAATCATACCTTATTATCCACTTTTTTATATGCAATATTCTGGCACACAATGAAACAATTACAAGATATATGAAAAGCAGAAAAATGAGACACATAATCAAGAGAAAAACAGTCAGAAGAATCAGACTCACAGAAGACCAATATATCGGAATTGGCAATCAAGGACTTTATTTTTTTTTTTAATGTTTATTTATTTTTGAGAAAGAGAGAGACAGAGCATGAATGGGGGAGGGGCAGAGAGAGAGGGAGACACAGAATCAGAAGCAGGCTCCAGGCTCTGAGCCGTCAGCCCAGAGCCTGACATGGGGCTCGAACCCACGGACCGTGAGATCGTGACCTGAGCTGAAGTCGGACGCTCAACCGACTGAGCCACCCAGGCGCCCCGGCAATCAAGGACTTTAAGAGAACTATTATAAACAGAGAATTTGGTAGGGAAAAAAAATGAAGATAATACAGGAAGAAAAATATAATATCAGGAAAGAGATAGAAATTCTAAAACTTTGAAAATTAGAAAGAACCAAGTAGAAATCATAGATCTAAAAATTTATTTATTTGAGGGGCTCCTGGGTGGCTCAGTCAGTTAAACGTCTGCCTTTAGCTTAGGTCATGATCTCACAGTTTGTGAGTTCAAGCCCCGCATTGGCCTCTGTGCTGACAGCTCAGAGCCTGGAGCCTGCTTCAGATTCTGTGTCTCCCTCTCTCTCTCTCTGCTCCTCCCCTGCTCGCTCATGCACTCTCTTTCTCTCTCCATTTCTTTCTCTCTCTCTCTCAAAAGTAAATAAACATTAAACAAATTTTAATTTATTTATTTGAAATTAAAAGCTAACCTGATGGGCTTCATAGAAATATTGGGTAGAACAGAAGATATGAACAGTACACTTAAAATCAAGTCAGTAGAAATTATCCAAATGGAAACACAGAGAGAAAAGGGCTAAACAGAGCATCAGTTACCTGTAAGCTAACATAAAATGATCTAACATACATGCAAGTTAGTCCCAAAAGGAGAAGAGAGAGAAAACAGATATTTTTAAAATACATAAATACTGGAGCGCCTGGGTGGCTCAGTCGGTTAAGTGTCCAACTTCGGCTCAGGTCATGATCTCACTGTCGGTCAGTTCGAGCCCCACATCGGGCTCTGTGCTGACAGCTCAGACCCTGGAGCCTGCTTTGGATTCTGTGTCTCCCTCTCTCCGACCCTCCCTAGTCATGCTCTGTCTCTCTCTGCCTCAAAAATAAACATTAAAAAAAATTTTAATAAAAAAATAAAATACATAAATACAGGGGTGCCTGGGTGGCTCAGTTGGCTAAGCATCCAGCTTTGGCTTGGATCATGATCTCACGGTTTGCGGGTTTGGGCCCCTCATTGGGCTCTGTGCTGACAGCTCGGAGCCTGGAGCCTGCTTCAGATTCTGTGTCTCCCTCTCTCTCTGCCTGTTCCCCACTCACGCTCTGTCTCTCTCTGTCTCTCAAAAATAAATAAATGTTAAGAAATTTTTTTAAATACATAATTGCTACATTTTTTCCAAATTTGAGTTTAAAAACTTAATCCAGAGATGCAAGAAAGCCCAGCAAATCCTAACCATAATGAATATGAAGAAAACCACATCTAAATACATGATAATGAAGCCAAAGGGAAAAGAAAATCTTTAACCATTTTCAGCAACATGGATGGAGTTACAGTGTATTGTGCTTAGTGAAATATGCCAATCAGAGGAAGACAAATATCATATGATTTCACTTATATGTGGAATTCAAGAAATAAAACAAATGAACAAAGTGGAGAATAAAAAAAAGAGAGGGGGGGACAAACCAAGAAACAGGCTCTCAACTGTAGAAAACAAACTGACGGTTACCAGGGGGAGATAGGTGGGGAAATGGGTGAAACAGGTGATGGGGATTAAGGAGTGCACCTGTGATGAGCACCAAGTGTTGTATGGAAGTGTAGAATCACCATATTGTACACCTGAAATTTACATTACATTGTATGTTAACTAACTGGAATTTAAATAAAAACTTTTAAAAAATGAAACAGTACCTGGCAAAAAGTAAGTGTTCAACGTCAGCTATTATTATTGCTAGTTTTTCGTTTGAATTATTTTTTTTTACCAAATGGTTTAAATATATGATTTTGTACAGCACCCTATGTAAACTGACTGCAGAGATTCGACACTTCTTGTTTAGTTCAATATAAACCATTGTCTTAGGAAAGAACTTTTTTTTCACATATGAGGAAAGAATAAATGAAAATTAAAAAGTAAAAGAAATATTCTCTGATAGAGCTTTTAACAAGACAGTATTGGCTTGTAATAAAGAGGGAAACAAGTCAGAAAGAAAAAAACTTTAAAGGAGCCAGAGGAAAGACAGGAAGACACACACACACACACACACACACACACACACATGCACAAGCACACGCACACACACCCGTAGGACTTTCACTCTAGCCAGACTGACATATTTCAGATTAAATACCTGTGCCAGCCTCTCCAGTCCGCTGGGCCTTTGAATATTCTGTCCACTATGTTTAGCATTCTGTATTAAAATCTTGTAAGTTGGACGTTCTTCTAAACTTCCTGCAAAACCCAGCCAACAGGTTACACTATAATGGACATGTGTTATTATTTGGACTTACTAGATCTTTGAACACCTTTCCTACATTTGGAGAGTTACCCACCTTCCAAATCCCCTAACAGAAGCCACATTGCTCTCCACTGCCTCTGCAGCAAGGACACAGGGATGACTTAGTCTTCACCAATCAGACACATCACACTGGGCATTGAACAAGAAGATTGTGACTTGTAGAATCAGGTACTGTGTGGAATCTGAGGCCGCAGCAGCATGAGCTGCCAGAGACATTAGCAGCAGGAAGTGTGACAGGAGTGTCCGATGCCCGGCATTGGCAGAGTGGGTCATGGGCTGCTGTGTCCATGCCCTGGCTGCTGTCAGGACATCTCTACTGAGCCGGTTCTACAGTGTTATTTTGGGTGTTGCTCATGAATGTATAGTCTAAGCCCTCCTAGAAATTCCCCAAGTTCTCTAATACCCTCTGTTAAATCTCTTTGCTGTTCAATGAGGCAGGGTGGGTTTGTGTGTTTGCAACTAAGAGCTCTGACTGATACAGTTTCCCTGCCCTGAAATCTTCAGGACTCCCTTTCCTGCTATCTCCTGCATGCAGAAAAGTCATCCCCAGTTCCTGGCTCCCACAGCACCCTGTGCTGCCTCCTCTCCCAGGAACATTACAATCTCCTAGGGTTGTTTACTTATGTGCGTCTCCCCACTGGACTGGGAACTACTCGAGGGCCATGTCATAGTGTCATTCATTGCCACCTCTTCACTGAGTGCTTAGCAGAGCACCAGGCCAGCAGAGATACTCAAAGAGAGTTGACGTTTCACATGTTAGGTGAAGACAATGTCACCATTTGCCCACAGTAGAGAAAATGTAGAGCCACTTTTTCTTAAAATCCCTGTAAGAAAAACTCCAACAGGCCCAATCTCGTCTCTCTAACAGGGCCTTGAAGCTGTTGCAAAAAGCAGCCTGTAGACAGTTCTGTCTGTAACTCAGTGGCAAGATCACTGGTGCTGGCACAGGAGTAGGCTGGACAAGGGTGGTACATCCACAAGCAGCTGGGTGTGAGTGTCGGGATCTTCCTACTGAGTTCAGCGTATGGTTCTATCTGGCACAACATTTCCAGGTGGGGCCAGACCTCACAAATCCATTTGTGCAAGACAGAAATTAGGACTACTTTATGGACAACTCTGAGCAGCGGTTTACTGGTAAATGTTTAGCAACTGGCTTCTCAGGAGGAAGAAGGGCCCACATTTCTTCCACTGCCAGTTTTCATGGTGGAAACGCTCCCACCATGGCTCATTTCAAGGTGCCAGGGTAGTGGTTTCCAATGTGAAGTTGGGAGGAGACACACTGTAACACACGGTCATGTGGTGTTTCCATCATAATGATACCATAGACACAAATAAACAACTGTAAAAGGATAGATAATAGTAAAGCAGACTGTATCTTATGTTAACCACAATTAGAAATTACATATATCGTTAGAGATAGTTATTAGAAATAACTAGAAATTGGTCAGGTTTTAGTAGTTATTATCTTTGCTTGGAAATATAATTAGTTATCAATTTATATAATTTTGTTAAGTGGCTGCATTTCCTAACAGGCTTACAGAATTCCTGAAAATTTAGCAATAGTCTCCTGTGAGCTGGTGTCCTCTGCGTTGGTATGCCACCTCTGGTGACACCATCCATTCTTCACTATTAGGCTGATCCGTTAGTACAAATGAAAGGAAACCAGAGGCTCCAAGTAGATGCAGACTTGTCCAAGATCATCCTGCTGATCCCTGATGGCACCAAAACAAATCAAAATAATGGCTGAGGTTTGGAGATGCCAACCACATGTCAGGCACTGTGATAAGCATTCCACTAAAATTATTTTGTCCTATGACAAAATAGGTCCTGTGAAATAGGTTCTGTAATGATTCCCCCCTTTTAGATTAAAATAATAACAAGGACAGTAATAATAATAAACTCCAGAGAAGTTAAGAGATTTGCAAGGATATACAACCAGGAGTACTGGAGCCAGGATCTAGACCCAGGCAGTCTGACTCCAAAGGCCATGCTCTTCTTCATTACCTCTAGTACCTCAGGTTTTCTGACTTTGTACCACATTACTGTCCCCCTTCATTTTGAATTCAGCCAAATGTACCTGCTTAGTCTCACAATGCTTAACTGCACTCTGTACACATTGGATCATTCTACGCCTTTTGCTAAATATCCACCAGGACCAGGCTTTTTTAGTTTTCCAATGGGAAGGAAATACTTGGCCCAAGTCATTGTGATCCCTTAGCAACCAAAGACCTCTGCTTTCAAAGAGTCACAACTGAGATATGGAATGAAATCCAGAGCCATGAAAATAGTCTCTTGATTCATGGAACTGGAGTCTGTAACACATGGTATCATTATCTTATATCCTCAATCTCTTTATTCATTCATTCATTATTTATGAAGAGCCCATTGGGTGCCAGGCACGATGTGAAGTTTCGAGGGCTGTGCAATCTAATAGATTACACCACCAAAGCAGTCTTCAGGGCCCAAAAGCCTTTCAAGGGTTCCTGGAAATATTTGAGACCTGAAAATAATTAATATCACCTCCATAATACAAAGACTGCAAAATTAAATCAACAAGCATCTACTTGAAAGTCTATAAAGTCTAACCTTATGTCAACCTGTCAACTGCTTTTCAGCACAACTCTTATATGGTTATATAAAATTTATATTTAATGTGGCAGTGACATTATATTTGATTTTACATAAGGCAGGTCTCTAAAACTAATAGTTTCTTGATCCTATGAATGTTGTAAAATAACCTAGAGGTGCTAGGGAAACAAAAATGCCTAAAACCTAATCTCTGGCTTCGTGGGAGCCTAATCTTGTATTTTGTTTATTTACTTGTCTATTTTTATGTTCTAATCATGAGTTCCCGGAAGGCAAGGATTTTGTCCTCTGTTTTCTTGGTAAACTTCATATTCCCTGGGTCTAGAGGAGAGCTGAATTTACAATAGTCCCTAACATGTTGGCTAGACAAACTCGATCAGGTTAGTGTAATGATCTATACTCTAAATTCTGAGCAATCCACAAGGACTCAGAAGTCATTTTCTTACCACCTCTTGCATGGATGTGGACACCACACACACACACACACACACACACACACACTCCATCCCCTACCCACTAAATTCCACAAGGCATAGAAGGAAGGAAAGAAATCAACATTAGTGAGTAGCTACAAAGCACTAGCTACTGTGCTGAATACTTTTCATACATCAAATATGCAACATGTAAATATTCCCCATGCCTGCTACATTGTAGTGGGCATTGCAGATTACTAGGAACTTGGAGTCATTTGTTCTCGAACTGTCTATGCTTTTCCCAACTTCTGTTTGTGATGCTTTTTGCATATCCTCTTACATGCCAAGTGCAAGATGCATGATTGTGAAAGGGAGCGACAATTTCAGGCAGATTATAAAACAAGCCAGAAAGAGTCGCCAGCAGAAGGGCTAAATTTCTTGAGATTCATCCTGCTGCCCATTTAAATGAAATGTTTATCTCTCCTACACTTATCATCAATTCATTCCGATTCCTGGACCAATCTTGTCACTTCAGGCAGCTTTAATGACTTTCATTTATGCGAGCTCAAGGCTGCCACTTCTGAACTGGCTGTCCACCATCAGGCACCCTTAGCTTTCCTCATTCTCACGGAGCAGAAACATTTCCATGGTCCAGAGAAATCGCACTGTGGGGATCTGCACTACTCCCATGTCAGCATTCCACGGACTGAAAGTGATTATTTCAGAGGGATGGACTTAAAGCTGCCCAAAGCTCAGGAGGAGATAAAGAGGGGTATGAAGGACTCAGAGACACAGGAAAGCGGTTTAGGCCTGGAGTCCATTTGCCCCATTTCAGATTTGACCCATACATCCCAACAGTCTGAGTTTGAGTAATGTGGTTTTAAGAAACAGTTGCTTAGTGTTATATAAATATGAATTTACATGTACGATTGAGGGCTTTTGCTTCCCTGACTTGAAGGTTAATTTTTTAAATTTAGCATTCATTGCACTAATTATGTTGCCATGCACTGTGCTAAGAGATTTCTGTTCATTATCTCAATTGAGCCCATCAACAAACCTATGCAGTAGGTATGAATATTTGCATTTACAAATTGGAAACTGAGGCTCAGGAAGGGAAGTGACTTGCTCAAAGCCACATATCTCATCAATATCTTGAGCTGGATGACTTATTTTCAAGACTTAACACATATTATTGAGCCCCTTTGTAGGACCAGAGGGAATGGCAAACATAAATTTGTAAGTTCTGATGAGGAAGAGATATAAACAGGTTTCTTTGGGAGAATGAGGTGGGGGCAGGGGGAATGGAGGGAAGGAATGGAGGGGCTTCAGGGAAGAGGTGGCAGCAGAATTGGGCTTAATGCTGGAGCTTGAGTTTACCAGATGGAGAGAAAAGGGAGTGGCATTGGAGGCAGAGGGAAGCTTAGGAGCAGTCAAGGTGAACGTGGGGAAAGGACCTGTGAAGTCCAGGGAATGAGTGAGAGGGCATGACAGTGGCTGGGATCCAGGATCAGTGAGAAGATCTCATAAGACAGGAGGCTGGAGAGGTAAACCAGAGTCAGAATTTGGAAATCATGGCTATTTAACATGAGCAGAAATAGCAGAGGAGGGGACCGTGGCTGAAAGACATGACATTAAAGACTGAGGACCAGTAAGGAGATGCCTAGAAGAGCCCAGCAGAGACACGGTGGGTCTTGAACTAAGGCAGCTACTGTGGACGTGGAAAAGATGAAATAGCATTGGGAAATAGTTCTTAAAAGTCAGTGTACAGTTTTTAAACAATTTCTTGGGAGACGATCTAAAACTGCAAATTCCAGGACCTACTCCAAGATAATAGAATTCCCGTCGTGTGGAATAGAACCCCAAAACCTGCATGTCAACAAGCACTCCAAGAAATTCTGATTCAGGTGCTGTGCAGATAATTCCTTGTGAGATATTTCTAGGACAGGCAGACTTGGTGATGGATTGGGTGTGAAAGTGAGGGAGGGGGAAGATTTGAGTTGATGTCCTCCTTCCCTGACATTGCTCCCCATTTCTTCTGATAACTGCCTGATTTTCTTCTTTTTTCCCCCCTTTCTTTGGCCCACTCTTGGCCCATGTGGTTTGTGTAGAGCCCCATGTGACCAGGCCTAAGCCAATCAGTTCTTCACTCCTTATTCAGAGATGGACAGATGATTCAATCAGAGCCAATTCTGAGACTACTGAGAAAAAAAAGCAAGTAATCCTCCTTGTTGGCCTTGAACTTGGCAGGATAAGATGTTGCGGCTGCTTTACCCAGGTAGAGCCTGAGAACAAAGCCAAGAGAAGACAGATGTGAGAGATGGGAAAAAAAGCAAAATCTCAGTGTCATTGTTTGGGTCCTGAATCAAGCCACGTCTAAAGCCAGTAGACCCCTAAACTTTTTGCTTCCTGTTGTTGTTTTTCACTTATACCATTCTGTGTTGGGTTTTGTATCACTGGAAAAAGAGAAACTCTGCTGATCACTTTAAGAAAATCTGATATCTAAAAATCTTACCTTACAAATCAGATAAATGAAGAGTTGATTACTTCTATTAAAAAGGGATTCACTCACAGCTTCCTTTGAAGAGAGAGCTTCCCCAAGGTATGAAGTGTAGAATTTGATTTATTAAATTTGATTTACACATGACCTTTTCAGGAGGACGATCTTAAATGCAAAGTGAGAGCTGCTCTACCAGGATAATTGCTCTCAGAGCCACTCCAGTGTGACTTTCAGAGGCCAGCCAGGGTGGCTCCCCCAAACACCAGCTTTCCTGCCCGACCTTTTTGGGTCTAAATTTGATTGCACAGCTCCACGGTCCCACCCAACTGCAGCAGGACCTGATCTAGCTGGTACACAAGTCTAATCTGATGTAAAAGTTGTTCCCAACTATAAGTTAATGGTATTTGTATTGTTCTTCTTGGATTCCTAATAGAAAAGAAGCTTAGTGTGTGATCCCTTGGTGTATTAATTCATATGTTCATTATTCTTTACCAATAACCCAGATGGAAAGACTTTCTGGTCAAGCATGTGTTTTTCTGGATTGACAGTGAATGAGTCACTGGGTTTCTTGTTCTATAGGTAGATGATTTCCTAGGGCCAAAGCTAAAAGAAATTCTGCACAGCCCAACCCCAGTGATCACGGCAAAGCAAAGGATGCTTTTGTCATCTACATGGCCCCTGTCTGAAGCTAGGGATTGGCCTCACTTTCCCATTACCCAGACCATGGTTGAAGCCCACTGCATGGCTCTTCATTGGATGATTCAATGATTTGATCACTATCTGGGAAAGTCTGAAAAGGAGACCTTAGTCATGGGGAAATATTTTCTTCTGAAAACTGCTTTGTTCCGAAACTCAGGTGTTAGGAGGACCAGAACCCACACATTCCTCACCTGGGCAGCAGCAGACATCCCTGAGTCTCCCACTTAAAACTCCCTTCCAAGCCTAGAAGTGCAATTTCTCAGCTCATATCTTTACATTTCTCCCCCTCTATCTTGGGGCTTTTGTAAACGCCTTTATTTCCGACCTAGCAAACTTCTTGCATTGCCTCTCCTGATTCACTGTGGGGAGTAATAAAGACAGATTTTTCTTTCCAGCCCAGGGTAGGCTGCTGGTTCTCTTTCCTGGTTCCCAAGGTCTCTCATTCTTCCCTCTAGCTTCTCCTGCTCCTACCTGTGAAACACTCAGAGCTTGCTTCCCTCCCTCTCTCGCTCAGTTGTTCTGCCTTTGGAAGGAGCAGAGAGCTAAGCTAATCACACTCTTCGGTTCAAAGCACATACCATCAGCGTCTGCCTGCTTAAGGTCCTGCTCTTACTAGATTGTGTTTCATTATTTGCCCCTTCATCCCCTCTGCCCAGTCTCATTTCCCATAATCACTATACTGCGTTTGGTACATGCCCTTGGATATGAAATGTCTCCGTGAAAAATCTGCAGTATTTCTTTGTGAATGAGTTTGTTTTAAATGAACATAAGTGACATGAGCTTCAGATTTCATGCTGTCCCCTGTTTTCTTTCATCACTGTGTTACAGTTCTATTCGTGTTCCTGTGTATATACCCATTTTTCTGTTCTAATGTCTACACCATAGTTTATAAATGCATCCTCTACACTTTGCTTGTCAATTTTTTAGTGACAGATGTCTTCATTGCCTAACTCCCTGCCATCACCAACAGTGCTGCTCTGAACATCTTTGTCCATGTTCCAAGATGCACCTGTACTTGAATTTTTCTGGGTAAATACATACGAGTGAAATTTCTGGGTCCCAGGGCACGTGCATAGCTAACTCCACTAAATGAGCTCTAGAATGGCTGTACCAGAATTGAGACCCTTTCTGTTGTTTCCCTAGCCTCTTCCAACCATATATTAATGCTAAACATTTTCATTTGCAATTCTCAATGTTCACCTTATTTTGTTTAATTATTGTGATAAAGTTTTTGAGATAAATAAGGGCAGCTAGTATCCCCACTCTACATTTAGGGGAGGTGAGGTTGCCATACTGGTCTTAGCATTGTCTATGGTGAAAATCAATAAGCTAGAAATGGGATTCAGTCTATGTCCCAACAGAATCATGAGTAGGAAGTTGCAGTGAACTCTGGTGAGGTATTAGGAGATACAGAGGTCCATCTCTAGACCAAGTAGTGGTTCTCAACTTTGGTTACACATTAAAATTGACTGCGGCATAATTAAGAAGTACTTAACGAATAACTGTGCCCACACCTTACCTAACACCAATTAAATCACATTCTCTGGAGTGGGGCCTTACATAGGCATTTTATGAGCTCATGAGGAGATTTTAATATGCAGCCATAGCTGGGAATCTCATCTTGGACTAAGGGCCAGACTTAGAAGGAGGAGCATCCGGCATTTATCACTGAGCACATCAGTGTAATGGGTTAGACACTTGATGACAACATGGAGGTCCTGGAGGGAAAATACACTGAGAAATGATGAGAAGCTGACTGCAACTATGATAACCCACCATTCACTAGACGGATAATGCGACAGGAACCCGGCACCACTGGCTCAAGGCCTGAAGGGAAGTGAATTACAGAGGATATTTTAATTTGTGCCTAATAATTAGAAACTCAAAACTTCCAAATGATTGAATAATTACAGAAATATGTGAAACCCTAAGGCCATTAACAAGACTGCCATGGATCATTACCCAGGCCTAGTGAGTACCCAGCTGACAAACCTGGGACTCTGACGGGCTGTTCAAGGTGCGGAGGCCCAACAGACTTACTCACTGCTGGCTCCCCTCTGCCAGCAGGAAGCAGATTCCCAGGGGCACTCAGCAGGCAGCCCAGCTGGCCCCCTGCAGAGTCGATTTCTCTCTGCAGTCTGTAGGTAAATCCCTTACCACACTGATGTTCTCAAACCATGGAGAAAATTTAATCTCCAAATTGGCAGCAATGGGGCTGTCTCTGAAAATGACTCTCCCCTTACAGGTCTGCTTCTGTTTTCCTTCCTGCTATATTTCAAAATAATCATAATATCCAGTGGTAAAGTGGCCTCTCTTATGGGGTGGGAGGAGGACATTAGAAGGGAGGTAATTAACATTAGTTGAGCATCTACTATGAGCCAGGCAAGGTGCCAAACAGTTTACTCTCTTTATTTTCCTTAAACTTTACAAAAAGCCCTGGTAATCCTTATTTTATATATATAATATCAGAAGCTCAAAGAGCTTAAGTGACTTTTCCAAGGCAAATTATCTAAAAAAAGAGGCAGAAAAAATTATTCAAACCATGTTCTCTGATTCTAAAATTTGAACTTAGTCTACACTGAAGAAAATGTAACTTGTTTCCAATTCTTGCCCAGACAAGATATACCGTAACTTCTGTTGTGTCCCCTGAGTGCATTCAGTTTTCATTATACGTAGATTCTTCTTGGTACCTAATCTATATCCTTCCCAGGATGATTGCAACATCGTGGAAGATGGAGATGATTCGATGAATGTTACATCTATGAACTGGCCCATTCAGTTGCGAAGGGGAACTTCAGTCTGTAATAGATGGACCATTGCGGCGCCTGGGTGGCTCAGTCAGTTAAGCATCCGACTTCAGCTCAGGTCATGTGATCTCATGGTTTGCGAGTTCGAGACCCACGTCAGGCTCTGTGCTGACAGCTTGGAGCCTGTAGCCTGCTTCCGATTCTGTGTCTCCCTCTCTCTCTGCCCCTCCCCCGCTCATGCTCTGTCTCTCTCTGTGTCTCAAAAATAAATAACAATGTTTAAAAATATATATAATAGATGGACCATAACCTCAAATTCCAATGGTTTTGGCTATAAAAATCTGACCTCTGAAGGCAGGCCTCCCCAAGAAAAGTGTATGGATATATGCCAACATGCAGCCTTGGGTCCTGCCATGGGCAAAAAAGATGTAGCTATTCTTAGAGGCTACTCCTGGGCCCCATACTGCTGCCTGCATCACATTAGTGAACAAAGGTCATGAGAAGACCCATCTGTCGTTCTTCGAAGGAGTGGTTCTTCATGTGTCCCTGAACCAGCAGCATCAGTATCACCTGGAATTTGTTAATTGTGCAAATTCCCAGGCCCCATGTCAGACTGACTGAGCCAAAAACTCTGGGGGGTAGATCCGATTAATCTGTGTTTTAACGGATCATGTGCATGTATGCACACACACACGTAGACAAACATACACTAAGGTTGAAAAAACCTGCTTTGAGAGCTTCTGCTACTCAATAAAGAAATGCCAAGTGCCAAAATGCACATCTGTTTGTCTGTGGGAATTCTGGAAAGTCCCCTGGTCCGATCAGAATCATCTAAAGACAGATAGAAAACATGTAATCACTGCATCACAGCTCTGCTTAAAATCTTCAATGGTTACCCACTGTCCACTGTATTTAACTAGCATGCCTTGACCTGGTTTTCTAGGCAACTTCTGTCTGGCTGCACACCACTCATCCAGCTTTAACCCCTTCTTTTTTCCCTTAGGCACTATGTGCTCTAGATTGAGATGTGGATATTTGGGGAGGGGAAGGGGTTGACGGAGAGAAATGAAACCAAAATATTATTTTTCTGAAGATTTTTTGCTTGTCAAGAAATAACACATTTCCCCCCAACTTTTTGCTCCTTTACAAGCTCTTACATCCCTAAATATACAAAACGTGATCGTTTTCTGAGCAGACCAAGTCATACATAATGTATTTTTATTGGCTCCTTGAATAAAGATATGGCAGACATGAGTATCAAATGTGTAGACAAAAGAGCTGACAGGAACCCTCACAATGGGTGAACAGGGAGCAGGAGAGCACCTGGCTGCTCTTGCAAAGCCAAAAAAGATTGTGCTGGAGGAACTGCACCCCACAGTACTGGGAAGACTTGCAGATGCAGTCACGAAACCACTGTTTTCTATGAGGTGTCAAGGAGAACAGGCGAGATGCTGATGGAGGGAGGTAGTTACTTTAGAAAAAGATACATTCATCACACTAGCAGCTACTGAGAAGTTTTGTGAATGCTTCGGAGATAACAGCAAAAAGCCTGGAAATCAGTGTGGGTTTACCAAACACAGAACTTTATTTAAGGAAATGGGGGTGTTTGGCTTGAAAGGGACTTTATATATATGTAGGTCTTTCTATATCTGTAAATCTGTCACATGAAGAAAAATGTTATGCTGGGTGGCTTTCCAGAGCAGAAAGTATTGAAGATACAGTGACCTTGAGGATCATCCAGGCTTTCCCTTCATTCACGGGTGGACATCAAAGCTGAGAGAGGTAATGTGGCTTCAAAGCTAAGATTAGCGCTCCTGGTTCCTGGGCTTTTTTCATCATACTGAGTAACTCATAAAGGAAAGGTCATGAAAGATGAAACTCATTTCCTATTTTTCCAGTATCCCTAAACTGGCAGAAAACTCTATAACCTGTAAAGTTCTATACAGATGTAAGTTGTTACTGTTATCATTCATAATATCAGGTTCAGTTCTTGACCCCTACCCACTCAACATATTTATGAAATGTCTGAAGAAGGGCATTGATTTTCTGATAACAAGCAGTTGGGGGCAGACAGTGAGTGTATTTGGATGATTTGAAAAATGAGGCAAATCTAACATGATGAAATCTAATCAGACCAATGTTAAGTCAGGCACTTAATGCACAATGCCAATGAATGTGTGAGCAAAACCTATGAGAGAGTGGATTAAGTTGTCTGAAGTTTATCTGAGATCAGAGCTGTCAGAGCATTAGTCTCCGGTTGTATTATTATGAAAATAATATCTATGGAACAAGTAAGGCGATGGTCCCTCTGTTCTGACCAGTATCCACCATATTTCACTATGGTATTATGTTCTGTTCTAGTCATTACCCTTCATCTAATGGGCATTTCTGTGCTCATGAGGAGGAGTTGAAGAAACTAGAGCCACTTTGCATGAATAAGAGAAGTTTACAAAGAATCTTCTCTGTTACCTGATGTGTACAAAGACCGCTAGGGCTCCCATAACAAAATACCACAGAATGGGTGGCTTAACCAACAGAAATTTATTTTCTCACAGTTCTGGAGGCTAGAAGTCCAAGATCAAAGTGCCAGCAAGTTTGTTTTCTCCAGAGGCCTCTTTCCTTGGTTTGCAGGTAGGCATCTCCTTGCTCTGTCTTCACGTGGTCTTTTTCCCTGTGCATTCACTCCTGGTGCATTCTTTCTCTTCTTAAAAGGACATCAATCCCATCTGATTAGGGCCTCATTCTTATGATCTTGTTTAACCTTAAGAACCTCATTAAAGGCCCTACCTCCAAACACATTTACACTGGGATCAAGGCTTCCACATTTGAATTTGGGGAGGGGATGTAATTCAGTACATTACTGACTATTAGTTGGGATAGAATTTTAGGCTCACTCTGGGATGCTCCAGAGAGCAAAACAGGGACCATTAAACAGCCAATTCAGGGCAATTTGTGTTCAGTATAAGGAACATATTTCTGATAACCAGCTTCTAAAATTTAAATGGCCTTCTCTGTGTGAGAGTGAGTCCTCTAGTGTTTTAGAAGCCACCTTTCAGTTCCCTGGTAGCGGGCATTCCTGCCCAGGGTAAGAAGGTTAATGAATGGGATAATAATAATAAATGTTTTTAGATTTTTAGAGGCTGTTAAAAGAAACCAAGTATTGCACATGGCTTAATTATACACAACATTCCTAAATTTTACCCCCAAAACTATTAAAAATCTATTCAGTGTTTCCAGGCATTTTAAAAGTCTCACTCTCCCACAGAAATGCTCCACTTTCCCCATTACCACCCCTTTGTCAGCACAATCCCTCCTTGCACCCATCTATCCTAACCCTACCATGGACCAGCTACAGTCCATGAAAACTGCAAGCCCAGCAAATATTTCTCTTCTCTGATTATCCACTGCACTTCAACGCTGTGAATACAGTCAATTCTAACAGAGGTTAGTATAGTTCAGGAGGTAGTCAGGGATTGGGGTATGATGACAAGGAACCAGGATCTTTTAAACCTTGCTGACTCTGACAGATGTTCATTGAAATGAGGCTCCAAATCTTCCACCAGGCACATAGTGCTGCCATAGTTTGGTGAGGGAGGCAAACCAAACTCGGAGATTACCAAAATCATGGCCTTCATTAATGGTTCTGGACCTCATTATGGTCTTGCGGCAAATTCAGCTGGACCAAGGGTTCTATGAGAAACCCTTTTACCTAGGCAGGGGCAGACTTGGACAACTTGTTCTAAAACAAATAAGTTGTCTGATTTCATTAATACTCTCAGCAGGCACTTATTGTGCCACAAGTGATTCTAAGTACTGAAGTTATAGCAGTGAACAAGGGAGATAATGTCCCTACTCTCAAACTTACAGTCTAGTGGGAAGAAAAAGGGAGACAGAAAAAATAGCAAGATCGATATCACATAGTGAAAAGATGCTATGTAGAAAAGCAAAATAGAGTAATGGGGTAAAAACCAGCCAGCTAATTTATATCTGGTGGATCTTCCTAAGTTGTTGACATTTGGACTCAGGTAAGGAAAGAAGATGGATAGTTTGTCATGATAAGACTAGGGGGTAGTCGGTCTAACCAGAAGGAACATTTAGCAGAAATGCCCCAAAGTGGGAACCAGTTTGGCAAGTTTGAGTAACAGAGATCAAGCCAGGACGGCACAAGCACAGTGGAAAAGGGGAAAGGAAAGTGATATGGGGTGCACTCCAAAAGGTAAGCGGGGTTCAAATCACATTAAATTTTTAAAACCAGGATAAAATGTCAACTGTTGTTCCATGTTATGCGGAGAGGTAGGAGAATTTTTAAAGAGAGGCAGACACGATCAAATTTGTACTTTACAGATCTAATTCTGGCTACCAAGAAGACCAGTTATGAGACCATTGTAGTGTCCAGGTGAGAAATGAAAGATGCTTGAGCTAGAGTAGATGCTGGAGATGGAGAGAAACAGGTAGACGGTAGAATCTGCAGAACTCGCTTATTAGTTGGATAGTTGGATTTGGGAAGTGAAAGAAGTTAAGAATAGCATTTCAATTGGGGATTTGCTTCCATTTTTCTGATATGAGAAAGAAGGTGGAGGAATTGAGGGACACAACATGCATTTTATTTGGGCCACTTTTAATTTGAAAAGACTTTATTAGATACCTATTATATATGTAGGCAATATAGGAATTTGAAGTCCCATGGGAAGGACAGGACTACGAAGATTCACAAGTCATCAGCATATAAGTACAATTTAAATCTATGGAACTGGATGAGGTCACCTAGACAGAGTACATAATCATAGAAATGAGAAAGCATAATTCTATGATGTTCCAACATTTAAAGGCAAGATAGAGAAGGGGGAATCAATCAAGGAGATTGTGGTATCATGGAAGGCAGCAAAAGCAAGTGATTCCAGGAGGAGAGAGGATCAACTATGCTAAATGTTGTGTAGAGGACAAGTTAGAAAAATAGTGACCATTGAATTTTACTGATGACCTTGAAAAGAGTAATTGGGCGGTGGGGACAGAATGGTGGGTATTGGTTGAAAGGAAGGGGAAATGAAGATAAGGGAGCAGAGATGAGAATCAATCTTCCAAGGAGTTTGCTGTACAAGGAAGCCAATAAGTGGAATGGTAATGGGGAAGTTTGGAGTCAAAGATGGTTTTGAAAATAGGATATATGAGATAGAGAGGGAAAAACTAATCATTCAAGAAAGGGACATACTCTAAAAATAATCTTACATTTCCTATTTGGACCCTAATCCTGACTGTGATCTCAGAGTCTTACCATTGAACTGGACCTAAGGAAGAGAAACCGTTCTTCCAAAGTCCTGGAACATGAGTCTTTCCTAGGATGGGCACATCTTTTAAACAGGATAGAATTCCAGGCCCATGTTAGTGCACCAGCCCCACAGGAGATAACTACTCCAAGGGAAAACCAAAAAGAGATTAAGATCTCACAAAATATGCTATATGATTACAACTACTTTTAATCTTTATCTATTCTCATGAGAAGCTGCCCATACACAGGCTCCCAAGCATCCTGACCTGATAAATATCTGTACTTTCTATCCTGATCTTTCTTTGGATGGAGTACAGGGACTGTAGAGGAGCCTTGAGTTATCCTTAGAGGTCATACAATGATATGTCATCTTATATAGTTAACATTTATTCACTTAAAAACTTCTTGAGAAGTCAACAGAGGCCAGTCACTGTGCAATGGGCTGGCAAGACAGCTGTGAACAAGAAAAATAGCAACTTTTTGAGCATCCTGTGCATCTCTCACTCTACTGGGGAATACAACCTGAAAAAAAATTATTATGCAAATGAATATTTATTACAATTGAGATAAACTGTAGGAACGAGTACCAGATGTTTTAAGAGTGTACAATGGATGAAGAAAACAAACTGAACTTGGGGGTTAGGAAAAGACTGATAAATATTATCTATGGTTGTATAGTACTAGACAACTTACACAGGGCTTTCTCATTCATGAAATCATTAAACTTAAGAAACAGAGAGATAAATAACATATCCCAATTTTGCAGATATGAAAACTGTCAGAAAGGTTAAGTAAAAATTAAATGTCTCCTTATTTTTGAGCATTTGTTTCCCTCTGTCTATTGACTAATTCTATCAGCCAGGACTCTAAATTACAAGGGAAGAATACTCAAACACAAACTGGGACACATAAATGAAAAGACCAGGAGTAACAACAGCATACAGTTCCCTCTTCCTCCATGTAATGCAATTTTAGCTGGGTACATGGCCACTCAGCCAGACTTCATTACCCAGCCATCATTGTAACTAAACATTGCTAGATGACTAAGTTCTGACAATCAAATGTTAATAGAATTAAAATAGGCTACTTCAGAATTTTGCCCTTTAACTTTTTCCTCTGGAGGACCTCTGCTTCTTTTGTGTATAAATTGCCTTCTCACTGTAAACAACTAGAAAAAGAGACAAAATATATAAGACAACATTTATTGGACAACAGACACCACAGCACTGTGATCCCTGAGAGAAGGAATACAAGCAAGGTTAGCACAAGGTAGCACTTGCCTACTGTCTGGAGGCAGTTTCCAAGATACAGTGTATAGAGGTGCCCAGTGGTCTTGCTGAGTTGAGGAGACAAAACAGAGATTAGGGAAGCTAGAGGAACTAGAGTTCATGGACCAGAATGCCAGAAAAGTGGAAACTGTACTCAGAAAGAGTTCCAGACACCTGAGAAAAGTTCTTTGTAAGTTTTTGGCTGACTACTAATCTGTGAATCCATAAGTAAAACTTCTCAAGACCAGAAAAAGAACCACTCATAATCAGTAAGCCAAAAAAACAGTCAAAGTTCACACAGGGCTGAGGATAGTTTACATCCCAAAATCTGGAGTGGAAAGATCATGGGTAGTAGAATCCTCACAAGGTTCAGACTTTCATTGTGTGATTGAATTAGTCTTAAATTAAAGGCTGCTCTGGACTTTCAAGAATAAAGTTTAAAAGAAAGCTTCAAAAGCATAAATTGATCCTCAATAATTTAAATGTGCATCAGAAAATTCCAAAATTCTAAAGAAAAATAAAAATCTAGCACTCAAAAGTATTATTTACCCAATTTCCAGAATTGAATCAAAAGTTCCCAGGCATGTAAATAATAAGTAAATGGAACTCATAATCAGAAAGAAAATCAATCAATTGAAAAAGACCCATAAATGACAAGATATTATGGATTTGGGAGAAGAAGGACCTTAAGATAGCTATTATAAATCTTATAAATATACTCAGAGATATCAAAGGGGAAACACATAAAAAGAGAAATAGAAGGCATTTTAAAAGACTCAAATGGAACTTCTACCAATGAAAATTACAGTATCTGAAGTAAAAAGTAAACTGAATAGGATTAATAACAAATTGGACTTCAGAAGAAAAAAAAATCAGTGAATTTGAAAATATAACAATAAAATCTATCTCAAATGCAACACAAAAAGAAAAAAATACTTTAAAAAAAGAGTTTGGTGGTCTGTGAGACAATAGCAAATGGTCTAACATACACAACCCACCTAAATAAATAAATAAATAAATGTATGTATGTATGTGGGGTGTTAAGGGGAAATATATGAAAATATATGAAGGAAAACATATGAAGAATAATAGCTGATTGTTTTCTAAATTTGAAGAAAAATTCATAGAACAAGAAGCTCAGTCCAAGTGTTCATCAACTGATGAATGGATAAAGAAAAAGTGGTATACATATACAATGCAATACTACTCAACCATCAAAAAGAATGAAAGCTTACCATTTGCAATGACATGGATGGATCTAGAGTATATTATGCTAAGTGAAACAAGTCAACAGAGAAAGACAAATACCATAAGATTTCACTCATATGTAGAATTTAAGAAACAAAACAGATGAACATATGGGAAGGGAGGAAAAAAGAGAGAAGGAAACAAACCATAAGAGACTCCTAATGATAGAGAACAAACTGAGGGTTGATGGAGTGAGGTGGGTGGGAGATGGGCTAAATGGGTGATGGTATTAATGAGGGCACTTGCTATGATGAGACCTGGGTGTTGTATGTAAGTGATGAATCACTAAATTCTACTCCTGGAACCAATATTACACTATTTACAATTTAAATAAAAATTTGAAAAAGAAAAAAAAACTCAATGAATACGAAGAAATAAGAAGAAAACTATACCAAAGTGCCTAATAATCAAATTGCCTAAAACCAGTGAGAAAAAAAAACAACTTAAAATCAGTCATAGCACAGGGAAGATGGAAGACATTATGTACAAAGGAATAAAGATTAAGAATGACAGCAGACTTCAATAGAAAAATGCAAGCTATAAGACAGTGGAACTACATACTTAACATACTGAAAGAATGTCACTATACCAGTGAACACATCTTCCAAAAATGAAGGCAAAATAAGGACTTTTTCAGGCATATAACAACATAAAACTCATTACCAACTAATGAGTACTACAAAATGCTAAAGAAAGCCCTTCAGGCAGAAGAAAAATAACAGAAGTAAATCTGTATTTACACAAAGTTAATAAAGAGCCACAGAAATGGTAAATACATAGATAAACATAAAGGCTTTTACTATTTAGTATTTATTTATCTTGTTATTTTTAAAATAACTTTAAAAGATAATTGCCTATTTTTTAGCATTCAGTTATATATTTTTTATTGAAATATAGTTGATACACAATGTTACATTCACTTCAGATGTACAATATAGTGATTTAATAAATCTCTACATTATGTTCTGCTCACCATAAGTGGAGCTACCATCTGTCAGCACACAACACTATTATAGTATCACTGAGAATGTTTCCTGTGTTTTACCTTTCATCTCCCTGACTTATTAATTCCATATGTGGAAGCTTCCACTTCCCATTCCCCTTCACTCACTTCGCCCATCTCCCAGCACCCACCCTGGCAACCATCAGTTTGTTATCTGTGTTTATTAGCATATAATTCTTGATTTTTACTTCCTCAGACTCTTTACACTTTATTTCAATATTTGTTGATTTGTGTCATTGCTGAGTCTACATACATACATACATGCATACATACATAAAAGATAACTGACTTTTTAAAGCAAAAACAATGAATTTATGGTCCATATCACATATAAAAGTAAAATGTATAACAACTGTAGCACAAAAACCAAAAGTTCATAAGTTATATATGAAGTGACATAATGTTACTTAAAGGTAGCCTGTGACAGGTAAATATGTACACTCTTAAAATAATAAGTAAAACAAAAAACATGTATTAATAAGTCAAGATAGTAAGTAAAATGGAACTGTAACAAAATATTTTATCTGAAAACAGACAGAAGAATAAATGGGAATAAATAACAGATGGGGCATATAGAAAACAAATAACAAAACAGCAGATGTATATCTAACCATATTGATAATTTTATTAAATTCAAATGGACTAAACATTCCAATTAAAAGGCAGAGACTATCAACTTAAATTAAAAAGCAAGATTTGATGATATGCCACCTAAAACAAATTCACTTTAATAGTAAAGACATAGATAGGTTAGAAATTTAAAAATGAAAAAAGTTACACCATGAAGACTTTAATTGAAAAAAGCTTGGGTGGCTATATAAATATCAGATAAAGAATATTTCAGACCAATGAATATTCCATGGGCAAAAAAAAAATGAAAATTAATTGTGATAAAGGGATAAATTCATTAAGACAATATACTAATAAGTAATATTCATGTACTTATTGCTAGAACTTCAAAATACATGAAGCAAAACTGATATAACTGAAAGGAGAAAAAGACAAACCCACAGATACAGTTGGAAATTTCCATAAACCAATTTGAGTAATTGAAAAGACAAATAGACCACTTGGGGCACCCGGGTGACTCAGTCACTTAAGTGTGTGACTCTTGATCTTAATTCAGGTCTTGATCTCAGTGTTGTCAGTTCAAGCCCCATGTTGGGCCCCATGTTGGGCCCCATGCTGGGCTCCACTCTGGGTGTGGAGCCTTCTTTAAAAAAAGTAGAAGTAGACCATAAAAAAGGAGTAAGTTAACCTTACTTAGAAATTTGACTTAGTTGCCGTTTATTAAATAAACTCTCCATTCAACTGCAGCATACAAATATTCACAAATATGGACCATATTCTGTGCCACAAAATGATCCATAATAAGTTCTAAGGGGCTGATCCCATTGAAATTGAACTAAAAATCAATAACAGGAGATATCTGTAAAACCTCAACTGCTTGGAAATTAAACAACACATCTGAATAACACATAGGTCAACAAGTAAATTACAAGCATGGTAGAAATTATTTTGAACACAATTAAAATGAAAATAAAATATATCAAAATGTGTGGGGTGCAGATAAAGTAGTGCATAGAGAAAATTTTACATTAAATGGTTACAGTAAAAGCAGAAAGGTCTAAAACCAACAATCTGAGCTTCCATCTCAATATTGTAGGAAAAGAACAAAAAAAAGTAAGAGCCAAAAACAATGAAAAATAAAATTAGAAAAAAATGGAGAAAAATCAATAATATTAAAAGAGCAATACAGGGGTACCTGGGTGGCTCAGTCAGTTAAGCATCCAACTTTGGCTCAGGTCATGATCTCATGGTTCATGAGTTCAAGCCTATGTTGGGCTCTGTGCTGGCAGCTCAGAGCCTGGAGCCTGCTTCAGTTTCTGTGTTTCCCTCTCTCTCTGCCCCTCCCATGCTCTCTCTCTCTCTCTCTCTCTCTCTCTGTAAAAAAAAAAAAAAAAAAAAATTAAAAAAAGTTTTTTAAAAAGAGCAATACAATTAACAAATTTGGGCTATAATGATCAAGAAAAAATACATAAAGTTATGTACCCATAAATTTATGGGTACATAAATTACCAATATAAGGAATAAGAGGGCATTACTACAGATACTGGAGACATTAAAAGGATAAGAGATTATTATGAACAACCTTACGCCAATAGGTCAACAACTTAGATGAAATGGACAAATTCTTTGAAAGACACAAAAGCACACTCAAAAGAAATCATGTGTCCCTGAAAGCCCTGTATCTATTAAAGAATTTTACCTTGTAATCTAAAATTTAACCACAAAGAAACGTCCAAGAACAAATGGCTTCACAAGTGATTCCATTACACACTTAATTTTAAAAAATAATACTAATCTCACACTAACTCCTTCAGAAAATACCAAAGAGAATAACTACTTCCTCATTCTGAGACCAACATTATCCTAGTATCAAAATCTGAAATGAGGAAAAAAAAAAAAAAAAAGAATCAGGTGCTCAACTGACTCAGCCACCCAGTCACTCTTATCTAAAATATATTATTAAGGTGAAAAAAAAATCCAGTTGCAGAATTAGATGCACAATATGATCTTGTTAGTATAAAATGTAATATGTATGGCACAAAAACAGACACATAGACCAATGGAATAGAATAGAAACCCCAGAACTAGACCCACAAACGTATGGCCAACTCATCTTTGACAAAGCAGGAAAGAACATCCAATGGAAAAAAGACAGCCTCTTTAACAAATGGTGCTGGGAGAACTGGACAGCAACATGCAGAAGGTTGAAACTAGACCACTTTCTCACACCATTCACAAAAATAAACTCAAAATGGATAAAGGACCTAAATGTGAGACAGGAAACCATCAAAACCTTAGAGGAGAAAGAGAGTGGCTAAAATGAACAAATCAGGAGACTATAGATGCTGGAGAGGATGTGGAGAAACTGGAACCCTCTTGCACTGTTGGTGGGAATGCAAATTGGTGCAGCCACTCTGGAAAGCAGTGTGGAGGTTCCTCAGAAAATTAAAAATAGACCTACCCTATGACCCAGCAATAGCACTGCTAGGAATTTACCCAAGGGATACAGGAGTACTGATGCATAGGGGCACTTGTACCCCAATGTTCATAGCAGCACTCTCAACAATAGCCAAATTATGGAAAGAGCCTAAATGTCCATCAACTGATGAATGGATAAAGAAATTGTGGTTTATATACACAATGGAGTACTACGTGGCAATGAGAAAAAATGAAATATGGCCTTTTGTAGCAACGTGGATGGAACTGGAGAGTGTGATGCTAAGTGAAATAAGTCATACAGAGAAAGACAGATACCATATGGTTTCACTCTTATGTGGACCCTGAGAAATTAACAGGAACCCATGGGGGAGGGGAAGGAAAAAAAAAAAAACAGGTTAGAGTGGGAGAGAGCCAAAGCATAAGAGACTCTTAAAAACTGAGAACAAACTGAGGGTTGATGGGGGGTGGGAGGGAGGAGAGGGTGGGTGATGGGTATTGAGGAGGGCACCTTTTGGGATGAGCACTGGGTGTTGTATGGAAACCAATTTGTCAATAAATTTCATATTAAAAAAAATGAATGGATGAATGAATGAACAAACAAATGGATAAACAAATAAATAAATAAAATTTATATAGAAAAGCAAGGGAAGTATAATAGCTAAAATGATATTGAAAAAGGAGAAGAAAGTTGGAGAATGCACACTACCTGACTTCAAGCCTTACTATAAAATTACATTAATGAAGAACTATGGTATGTAAATAGATAGACACATAGATCCATGGGACACAAGTGAGTCCAGAAATAGGCCCTGCATATATGATCAATTTATTTTCAACAAAAGTGCCAAGGAAATCCAACAGAGGCAGGACAGTCTTTTCAACAGATGGTACTGGAACTACTGAAAATCCATATGATCCATTTTGAGTTCATTGTTACATATGGTACAAGGTATGGACCAAGCTTTATTTTTAGTATGTGGAAAAAAGATTTGAACACCAAAGAGACATGGATAGCAAATTAAGAACATGAAAAGATGTTCGAGATAGTTACTTTTAGGGAAATTAAAATTAAAATTAAAATGAGACACTACTACGTAACTATTAGAAAGGCTAAAGATATATTGATGATAGAAATGCAAAATTGTGCGGCCATTTGGGAAAACAGCCTGGCAGTATCCTACAGAGTTCAACATACACTCAGCTTACCAGGTAGCAATTCCATTCCTAGGTATTTACCCAAGAGAAATGAAAGCAAATATTCACAAAAGGACTTCTACTCAAGTGTTCACAGCAGCTTTATTTATAACAGACAGAAACTGGAAATGACCTAATGATCATCAACTGGTGAATGGAAAACTAACTTATGACAGATCCATACAATAGACGATTTCTCAGCCATGAAAAGAGACAAACGATAAATGACACATGCAAAAATATGGCTGAATCTCGAAAGCATTATGTTAAATCAAAGAAGCAAGATGAAAAGCATCCACATTGTATGCCTTCATTTATATGAAATTCTGGAAAACACATAACTATAGTTACAGATAATGGGCTTGTGTTTCTTGGGGCTGGGGTTGAGGTAGGAGATTAACAGTAAAGGATGGAGATGTTCTAGGTCTTGATTGTACTGGTGGTTCCATGACAGTATACATTTGTCAAAAGTCATGGGACAAGATGCTTAAAGTAGGCTGATTATATTGGCTTAAGTTGTATCTCAATAAAACTGATTAAAAACAAAAAATACTTTCCCCTGCTTTCCTTCCCCCTCCAAACAAGGAGAAGACAAGCACTTGAGCAGCTGTCTTGGACCTAGAGAAAGAGGCCATGAATTGAGGATGCAAGGCCATCCTCTTGTCCCTGGACCACTTATCTCTGGGCTGTTACCTGAAAAGAAAATGGGCTTTGCTTACACCATTTCATATGTCCATCTCTTCATTATAGTATTTAGTCTGCCACTAATTAATATGCCAGCTACAGGTTTAGCACAACTGGTTTCAGAGGCTCCAACAATGCCACCAGAACCTGAGCTCTCTCTCCAGGACTCTGGTCCTCTCTATGCATTGGCTCCTTTCTCAGGCTCCATCTGGTAGACCGCTCATGCGGCCTCAGCCTCCCATATTCTCTGCCAGTTTGTGTCCAGTCCAGAATTGAGCACCGCCCCCCTCCGACTGTTCCAGACAAAGCCTCCTTATACCTCTGTGGCTCCACCTGGGTCACATGCCCATCCTGTGCCACTGTGGCCAGGTGAGCACAGTGTTGTGAGCAGCCAGGTCTGAGCCACTCACTCTATCCAGACACCAGGGCATATTCAGACACACAGAGAGTGCCCTGTGAGGAGAGCGGAGTGAGTCCCCCGAGGAAAGCTGGGGTAGAGCTACGAAGGAAGGGTAGCTGCTCAAGAGCCAAAGTAACAGATGGCCCTGTCAAGGAGAGTAAATGAACAAATGACTTACCTACTGTCACCCAGCAAGACAGTGACAGGTCTCTGAAGCTCGCCTCCTGTAGCAGGTCATAAACAAAGGCCACAATTTCTTTCTTCTTACTGATCACTTTACAAAACCTGGCTCAGAGCACACCCACGGCAGCTATCCCTCGGCAGCTCCTGATGACTTTTTGTCTTGATTTGGGGGCTAAGGAGAGATTATTAAAAAAAAAAAAAAAAAAAAAAAAAAAAAAAGGACAACACACACACACACACACACATAAAATAGAAGAAAAAGCCCAGGGATTGAGTGTGGATGTGTCTGTGGAGGGAGAACACGCCTCCATAACAAGCTACAGTGACTTTTTACAAGCTGCCTAAGTCTGAGACCTTACTTAGATCACACAAGTTTCATGCCACGGCAGAGTCCTATTCTCCCAAATTCAAGTCCAGTTCCAGCAGTTTACAGCTGTGTGACCTTGGGCAAGTCACTTAACTTCTCTAAGTCTTGGATTTGTCCCCTATAAAACATGAATAATGCTACTCCCCAGGGTTGTTGTGACAATACAGTTTGATGTTGTGTGTGAAAGCACTTCATAAACTACAACCAGAGCCTGAGGGATCACTGCCTAGCTGCTCCCGCAGGCATAGCACTTAGCACCTATCCCTCTCCATCACTTCCTTGTACTCCATGCCCTCTGCCCGACATCTCTCAAACTCACCGCAGCTTCACCCTCCAACTCCCCATTAGATCTACAGACTGGAGAAAATGCCCTCATTTGGAAAATGTGTAACCTGTTTGCTGTCCCCAGTTTGATTGCAAACCGCTAAAATGGGCCACAGGTGTCCAAGTCAAAGCCTTTACCTCCTCCAAGCAGCCTTGTGATCCTTTCTGATCTTTTCCTCTCCAGTTGAAAGAACCTGGGGCATACCATTTTAACATATTGCAAAACGTTGCAGTGTGAGACAGCAGTGATGGAGGGATCAGACCCCAGGTCCAGCCTCTGATGACTGAACCCCGAGGAAATTGATGAAGACTGTGTTCCTTTGCTTGCTGGGAGGCACCAGCTGGGAGGCACAGCCTTTGCGGATCTGGTGTGCACAGCAGTTTCCCAGGCCACAAGGCCTTCTGGAAGGACTACTGAGAGCACTCTTGCTAAAAGAAGGATCTAAATTCAGCTACACAACCCTGGGGCTGGGAGATAAGGAAACTTGTGGCCCATCTGTCAGGATCTTTCGCTGAATGGCCTTGTTGTTTGGGCATCATTGAAACTGTGCCCGGGAGGCTCGGTCATAAAACACCAGGCTCTGCAAACACAGGCTGGAGAGGCAACCTTGGTCTGTTTAGCCAAGAGCACTCACTGAGATGCAGAAGCACGGAGGTGCAGAACACACACACTCATTCACACCATCACGCACACACACGAGTTCACACTCGGGTGTGTATGGTCACACAAACTGCTTTCTCTCCCAGATGCACATGCCTTTACTCCACTATTCACACATGACACACTCACCTGCTTTTGTGAAAACATGCTCAGGGCACACTCATACACATGCACAGACGCACCCATGCACACACTCACACCCTGAAACCGTGACCCCCTTACTGGCTCATATAACCCTCAGAATCGCCACATTTCCCAATGTGGCACACAAGGACTCATGCAATTCACACCTGAAGGTGGCCACACCTTCAGATATACTCCAACATGCACAGTCAAGCAGGCATCACACACATCTACATACACACACACACACACGCACACATGGGGAGTTCTACATTTGAAGGCTGAGGGCTCTTCTGTGCATATTCCAGTCTTCATTTCTTTGCTGAATTATGCTTTCACTCAAAATTTTGGTTCAAAATGGGTCCCCACTGAGCATGTTATCTGAGGGTTCCCAGCCATATGCTTACTACAAAAATTCTGCCCATGTGTCAGATTCTGGCATGAATGAAATACAGCCCACACATGTGTATACATTGCAACAAGAGCCAGAATGTAGTTCTCACTGTAGGGTGGATGGGAACCTCAGGGGGAGCCCTGGCACCTAGCCATGAAGGGCATTCTGGTTGGGCATACCTTCCAGATAGCTCTCTGGAGGCTGGCCTCCGTGCTTATTTTGTGGCTTAAAACAGTACATTTATCCCTCACGCTTCTGGAGGTCTGAGGTATGAACTGAAATTTCCCTGACTAAAAGTAAGGTGTGGGCAGGGCCAGCTCCTGTGGAGGCTCCAGGGCAGAATCCATTCTTTTCTTCCCCCAGCTGCCAGAGGCTGCTGGCATTCCTTGCCTCACGGCCACATCACCCCAATCTCTGTTTCTGTCTTCACATTACCTTCTCCTCTTTTTGATCTTCCTGCCTTCTTCATATAAGGATATTTGTGATTAATCTGGGCCCACCCAGATAATCCCCCTGCCCCTCACATCAATATCCTTAAAAGCCCATCTTGCCATAAAAGGCAACATATTCACAAGTTCTGGGGATTGGAACATCTTTGGGGAGGAGGAACGGGAAGTATTCAGTCTACCACAGTACTCAATAAACATTCATCATTGTTATAAAACCCTCCCAGCTACCTTGCCCAAAGTCACACAGATAGTAGGTGCCAGGGCAGTACCTTGGTGGTAACACTGAGCCACCCAGGTACCCCCATGCTTTACATATTCTATAAGTCACCAACTATGAAGCAGGTTATACTCATCCCACTATACAGATGGTGAAACTGAGGCTTAAAGAGTCTCATCCCCCTTCCCTCCCTGTTCCAGGTACACCTGCTCATCCTAGCAGCTACTTTAGCCTTCTAATTGGAGGACACTTGGGAGAAGTCTCCTCAGCTTCCTTCCCGTGTACCAGGCTCTCTGTGTGCTGCATTTTTTATTGGGATTCTTTCAGGGCTGAAGGGAGGCTGGGGTGTGTGTGCGTGGTGGGGGGCAGTGAGGAGGGTTTGAAGGTATTCCTGAGTCTATAGCCATTTATCAACCACCTTCAAAGAGCTGTCTCCCCTTTTGCTGCTTATTATTATGATTATTTTCCAGGCTGCATTGCCCACAATGGTTATTGCTTCCAACTCCAGAGGGCCACATCAGCCGCCACTGACTTTTATTCCTGCAAATAAAAATGTAAGCTCCACAACAAGGAAACTGCAGGCGAAAGAGACAAAGCCCATAAACTCGAATTTTAAATGTGCAAAGATGATGCCAGTGATTCTCTGGGTGCTGTCGCCCACATTCCCTCTGCACCCATTGCACAGCACACGACTCTCCTCCAGAAAGTCCCTCCGAGCTCAGAAGGGCCTTGAGGAGGTAAGTGGTGGGGTGACAAACGGGGAAGAATTAGAATGAGCTTCCAGTAGTTTGTGCAGCCCCTCCCGCAACCAATATATGCAGACTTTGGTAAACCTCCTCCTGGTACAGAAAATAAAAGGGGGGGGGATATAAAATCCATTATGCTCTTTGGATATTATGTCTTAGAGTGTTTTCTGTGTGTATCGACACTGTCAACGAATCTCCTTTTTATTGGCCTCAGTGGGGAGTCTGGTACCTCCATGAAGTTGACTGAGCTCCCCACTGGAGGTCTGGAGACTGGGAGCAGCTGTGGGGCTGGGTTGGGGGCTGAAGCAGAATTGTCTTGCAGGCAGGGGGCACCTCCCTGAACACCCTTCCTACAGAGCCTCCCTCTCTCAGCATGCCTTACTCCCCATTCTACTCCTGCCACCACCCAAGTGTATTCCCATAGCATTCACCACTGTGAAGGTGTCTTTACTTGCTAATTCCCCTCTCTTCTGCTAAAACATAAGCTCCGTTAGGTCAGAGACTTTGTGTGACCCATTTACCTTGATGTTCCCAGCACACAGTAGGCACTATATATATGCTGTTGCTGTTGTTACACACACCTTGTTGCTAGCTCCTAGAACACTGTCCAGCCAATAGTATGTCCTGAATAAATACTATGAAGATAATTGAACAGAGAAGAAAGTCCCCCTGAGGTTTGGTGGAGGATGTGGTTGAGCACAGGCATCTCCCCAAGGCCAAGGAATAAACCAGACCACCTAGGAAGGAGTGACTCACTGACTCCACCCCCTCAGCTGGAGAGGACCCAGGCATCTTTCAAAATCTCATCCCTGAGCCAGAGAGCCCCAATGATTTAGAAATTGGAAGGACTTGTAAGTATTAGGGAGTTAAAGCTCCCACCCAGCCTGATACCCCTCCAGTGTGTCCAGTGTGTCCTGAATCATGTCTCCTCTTGTATGTTTCCAGGATGGGGGTTCTTTCTCACACAGAACAACCCAGTCTTCTATTCAAGACCTTCATTCCACTGCTGGAGCCTGGGCTAGACCTGGGGACACAGAGATGAAATTGGCCACACTGTCATTCCTGTCATTGCTCTGAGACCCACTGTTATCCCACGATTGGAGCAATGAAAATGGATAACTCCCTAGAAGCAGCCTCTCAAGCTCAAAGGTGTTTCTTCTGTCCAAGTAAAACATTTCTAGTTCCTACTTTTTTTTCCTTCATGACCCCATATGAAGTCTCTTGCTATCCTCGTTATGACCTTGAACATGTACTAATTTTTCATTGCTCCTTTAGAAATATGCTGCCCCAAGCTGAGAATATTACTATCAGTGGGGTCTGTCTACAGAGCAGGAATATCATCTCTGTTTCCCTGTTCACTAGACTTGTATTAATGTAGCTCTGAGACTAACTAGAATTACCAAAGGGGAGTGGCGACATGAAGAAGAGCAAAGGGCAGCAGTTGAGGAAAACCCTGTCATTGGGAGATGGGCTAACAAGGAAGGGTCAGAGAAGGAGTAGTCAGAGAGGTGGGTAGAGAGCAGGAGAGCACACTTTCGCACATATAAGAGGGATGGGAGAACATCCCAAAGCTGCAGTCCGATAATAACTATACAGGTCCTACAGGAGGCCAAGTAAATGAGACAGGGGACCGTGGACTTCACCTAATGATCCAGCTTGTCACAACCATCAAGGAAGATGTTCCATGAGGTGGAAGGACCAGAAGAGAGACCTCAAGGTGCAGAGGAGAAAATTAGGAGTGGAGAAACCAAGGCAGGGAGGATAGACAACACTTTCAAGATCCAAGGGCTTGGACTTTGTTGCTGGGAGATGGGGTGGGCACTATGATGAACATCATGGTTTGTATGTCCAGCCACTGCTTTCTTCTAGAAACCACATGCCCACTTCTTTTGGAGTCATATCCCTCCCCCAACCTCAACCATTTAGTTTTACTGGGACCTGGATCCAGAAGAGGCCATGAGTCAATGCGAAGCCAATCAGAGCCCTTCCTTGGTATTTCAAATTAGAATCAAGGAAATAGAGTATTTTCCTCTCTGGTGATGAAAGCTAGGATTTGTGAGTCCAGGAGTAGCCCCAGCCTGGTGGAGAAAGCCCTTGTGGGAGAATTCAGCTGACATTCTGAGAAACAGAAGTCCTGCCCTGACAGCATTTGAGTGTGTGACACTCAACTCTGCCCCCACCTGGCCTGAGATTTGGAAACGTGAGTCAATAGAACCTCCTGGAGCATACACTAAATCAGATTGGGTTTCTGTTACTTTCCACCTAAAGAATTCTAGTATCAGAACTGTAGGCCAAAGGGTGAACTCACAGTGAGTCTGGGACCCAAGATGGTTGATGCTAAAGCCACTCACAAGTAAAGCCAGAGCAGCCCTCAGGGACCTCTTGTCCATCTTGAACCTGACGTCCCCAGTCTGGCACCCAGAGTGATTGCGTCCAGCATTGGCCGCTGCTATGATAACAGAGCTGGGCTGGCTGCCTTATGGAGACGGTTATTTATTTGCTTCATAAGCAGGAGGGCCCGAGGCATATCGTGGCAGGGCCCAAGCTTGCCTTCCTTTCCTATTTCATATTATATTTCACCCTGGCAAGAGTGATTCTTCTTGGCTGGGAAATTGATTTTAAATCACCCTTCTTGCTGTTGACAGCCTTGCACAACCCTCCCTTCCTGGGGCCTTTGCCCTCTCTTCCCTCCCTGCAAAGCTCTTCTACTCACACTTTCCAGCACGCCAGCTAGACAGACAGACAAACAGACACATACACATACACACAGCTCTTCTCTACGCTGGGGATTTTATCTTTTGCCAGTTCCATTTATTGATGAATTTTTATAACCAGGTCCATCTGTGGCTTCAAAACCAGTCTGTGGTGGGACCCCAGGAGAGGAAGCCGGCTGGAGGAAACGCAGGCATGAATTCTTGGCACCTGCCTGGGGGGAGCCAGCTGGCACTGGACAAGAGGAGGCTGACCAGTTGTTCCAGAAGGAACTCAGTGCAGAGATGGAGACTTTGATGCCTAGCCCATGAGTCTAGAAACCAATAGCCTCAGCTGAGACACCAGGCACCTAGTGGGGCCTTCCTGCCTTCTTCTGTGTTTTATTGCTCATTGAGCATTAGCCATCCCAGCACCTGGCTGTGGGAGAGAGGTCTTGGAAGTGGGTTCACATTTCCCCCTCCCAGCGCTGCCGCTTATTAGCCATATGGGATTGTCTGATGGGGATCTGCCAACCTTTTCTTAAAGGACCAGATGGTAAATATTTAGGCTTTGCAGACCATGCCTTCCCCACTACTCAGTTCTGCCACTGTAGAACCAGAGCAGTCAGAAACAATATGTAAATGAATGGTCATGGCTTTGTCCCAATATAACTATTTACAAGAACAGGTGGCTCTCTCTCAAGGCATAATTGGCCCCTCCCTACCTTAATCCTTGCAGTTCAGGGGCAACTCCTACCATCCTGATAACAGCTGCTAGGGACCAGCCCAGCTTCTCAAAGAAAAATTGCAAAATTGTGAGAAAGCAGAACTGCCTGCCAGTCACTTAATGCATGTGGCACAGCCAAGGGTCAAGAATGTGGGCTAGGTTCAAGCCTGCCTTTGTCACTTACAAGCTCTGTAATCTTGGGAAAGTTATTTAACTTCTCTGTGCCTTGACATCATCATCTGTAGAAGAACATGCTAAACAGAAGGTAGGTATAAGGATTTGAATGGTCAGCTCATGTGCTAGAATGTCTGTGCTGGACTAGCAGAGATGAGCATCGTTATTCAGGAGTCTGGTGAGATTGCAAGGTGAGTAATGGAAGGAGGCTTCCATGTGCTGGCAGAGGAAGGCCTCTAAATTCAGCCTTAGGAGGGCTTCCCAGAGGAGGTGATGCTGGAGCTGAGGTTCTGACAACAAATAGGAGTGCTCCAGGGGAAGAAGATGGAAATATGTTCGAGCATCTTACTGAAGGCAAGAAAAAGCAAGTTTTTTGTAAGGATTCACAAGGAGATTTGATATTCCCAGGGTTTGGTGCAAAGAGACCAGGGAGAGAGCAGGCTGGATTGATAAGCAGGGGCCAGATCATACAAGACTCTGTGCATTACACAGTAGAATGTGGATTTTATCTTCATGAGAATGAGGGCCCTGGAAAGTTTTATTTTTTAATAAATGTTTATTTTTGAAAGAGAGTGTGAGCAGAGGAGGGGCAGAGAGAGAGGGGGGCAGATGATCTGAAGTGGGCTCTGTGCTTACAGCAGCAAGCCTGATGCAGTGCTGGAAGCCATGAACTGTGAAATCATGACCTGAGCTGAAGTCATACACTCAACCGACTGAGCCAACCAGGCACCCTTGGAAAGGCTTTAATTGGAGGAGATGTGTGCCTAGATGTGTGCTTACTCTGGCAGCTGTCTATAGGATGGATTCGAGAGGGTGAAAGTGGAGCCAGGGGGACAACTAGGAAGCCGTTGCATGGAGTAGGACAGGGAAAAGTTGACTGTTCCAAGGCAGGGGCCCTGGGAGGAGAGGAGAGGCACACAGTGGAGAAGTTAAAGAGACAGAAGCATCAAGATATGCAATCCTACTGGACTAAGGGAATGGGAAAGAGGGAAGAGCCAAAAACAACTCCTAGGTTTTAGCCCAACTGAAATCACAAGGCGCAGAATTAGCTGACATCACCACTTTCATTTATAGGTCTGAGAGCTTTATCACAGACTAATTTGGGGCTGGAACCCAAAAACCACCATGCAAGTGTCTCTTCAAGATCCTTGGGCAAGTCTTTTGGACATATACCCAGAAGTGGGATTGCTGGATCATATGGTAGTTCTATTTTTAATTTTTTGAGGAATTTCCTTATGGTTTTCCACAGCTACTGAACCATTTTGCATTCCCACCAACAGTGCACAAGAGTTCTGATTTCCCCCACAACCTCGCCAACACTTGTCATATTTTAATTGTTGTATTTTAATTGTTTACATTTTTTAAATAATAGCCATCCTAACAAAGTCAATGTGGTGTCTCATTGTGGTTTTAATTTACATTTCTATGATCTCATATGGCTGTTGGTCATTTGTAGGTCTTCTCTGTACTCCCATGCTCACTGCGGCATGATGCATACTGGCCAAGATGTAGAAGCATCCCAAATGTCCATCCACAGATGAATGGATCAAGAAAATGTGGTAAATGTGGTATGCACATGTAATGCAATATTACTTAGCCTTTAAAAAAAAGGAAATCCTATCATTTGTGACAACATGGATTGACCTGGAAGATGTTATGCTAAGTGGCATAAATCAATTAGAGAAGGACAAATATTATATGATTCCATTTGTATGAGGAATCTAAAGTAGTCAACTCACAGAAGCAGAAAATAGGTCAATAGTTGCCAAAGGATGGGTGGGGAGTGGGGGAGTGGGAGAGTGGGGGAGGGAGAAAGGGAAGTTGTTCTATGAATATAAAGTTTCATTTATACAAGGTAAACAAGTCCTAGAGAGCTGCTATACAACATAATGTCTATAGTTAACTCTACGATGCCATGCACTTAACAAGTGAAGAGGGTAGATCTTACGGTGAGTGTTCTTACCACACACACACACACACACACACACACACACACAAGCAAAGGGGCACAAGGAAACTTCTGGAGGTGATGGGTATGTTTATTACCTTGATTGTGGTTATGGTATCACAGGCATATATATACTGAAACTTATCAAATTAGATTAAATACATGCAGTTTTGTGTGTGTATCAATTATACCTCAATAAAGCTAGAAAGAATTATCATGCAATCTTAACCTGTGGCAGGAAAGAGCCTGTCAGAGGTCATTTCACCCACCCCCCTGCCTCTGGACCTGTCTGCATTTAACCCCCTAAATAGTCAGCCATGTGTGCCATGAAGGACAAATGCTCTGTACAGTGCACAGGAGGGAAGCTGCCCAATGTGGAGGTGAAGGTTTCCAGGCTCTGGAGAGTCAGAGCTTTTAGCTGTTAAGTAGACTGGACCCTTTCTTCCATTCTCTTTTTAAAATTTGCCAGCAGGGTCAGTTTCCTGGCTGTAGAGGAGGGAGGGTCTGGCAGATAGCCACCCAACCACATCACAGCTAAAGCTCCATGGCCCCAGCCACGACAGGTGCAATTTATCTGCAGCCAAGGGAAAGAGGCAAAGAAATGCCATTTCTTCCCTTCCTTGCTGTTTGGGGCCATTCATCACCTTCGTTATTTTTATAGCAGTGTGCTCAGCTCTCTCCACCAGCCCTCCTCCCCAGGAAATGTGAGCAGATGAGGAATTTGGAACCCATGTTATCAAGGAAGGCATCAAAGCACAGAGGGGTGATTAAGGATGGAATGTCACATTTCCACCCCTCTTCCCTCCTTACTTCTTATTTTAACTCCCTTCCATGTCCCAGAATTCCCCAGATCGGACCTGAGACTATCTGAGTTGTGCAACAGAATGGAAGACTTGCTTTGAAACACCTGGACTTGGAAAAGGGAGATCATTGTAATGCTCATTCCAGTGATCTCTGATTTAAGCCAGCAGAGTGAACAAAATAGTGACTCAATGAGAAAGTCAGTGTGAGGCCTGTAGAATTTAATGCTTTGCTGAAAAGATGGAAAGGGGGAGAAAGAAAATAGAACCCAGTCTCATGAGGATGAGAGTTTCTGTGTTGCTCAAATCAAAGCAGAAGCAAGAGCTTTAATTCATTGAGTTATGCTATTTGCCTTGCTATAGTGGGGAAGGTGTGTTTCAGAGTGGAGTTTGGGAATTATATTGAAACTCAATTTGAATCTTGACTTCTCCATTACCTCAATAATTTATAAACTGAGGATAGTTATATCCACTTCCTTGGGTTGTTGTGAAAAAATTTTTAATTAATGTATATATTTTATTCTCTAACTTTAAATCCAGTACCAGAATTATTTTTTTGCACCTCAAATTGTTCCAGCCTTCACCATTAGAGGCCCCATCAAGTTGGCTCCTGGTTCTTTCAACAAGCCTCCAGATGTTCCAAACTCATCTTGTATGTACCATTCCTCACCACTGGAATCAACCAGTTCACTTAGAAATGTCAGTTCCTTGCAATGGAGAATGGTGCTTAGAGGCCATGAACTAAGTGCCACGTGTGCTCATTGTTACTGAGGTGTCACTGCTTCTAGGCCCTGTCATCAGACAGAGCTAGGAAATGTAGGTATATGCACCAACCAATGCAAATATGCACATCTGTATTTCTGTATCTATGTATCATACAGGGTTGATAGCACTGGTTGATAGCACAGGTTGTAGCACTGTAAAGCGAGGTGAGAAATATAAAAGAATGTTTTATCTTATTACTGCAACTTTTCTGTTAGCTGAAAATTATAAGTTTTTTAAATATAAGAATCTAGAATGTAATAGGTGTGCACTAGCTGTAAATTCCCTTTCCATCCCTCCAATTCCTAAACTTGTTTGCTCTATCTACCTTGAAAATTTATAAATGGAATAGTAATATCTACCTCATAGAGTTGTTATAAAACACACTGGATGCGTTTCAGGATATGAACCTGAAAGGTGCCCTATAGCAGCAAATTGGGGAAAAAAATCCACTCCTGCCAAGCTGAAGTTTGAAAGCAGAGTCTCTTATCATATGAAAAGGGAGGTATAGTTTAGGTTCCCCTGGAAGTAGACCCTGAGATAGGGTTTAGGGTTCTAGTGCTAGTAATTTATGGCGGGGAGCATCAGAAACACTATGAGGGAGTGGGAAAGAAAGACAGCCAAAATGTATGTGATAATATGCCAGATCCTCCAGTGAAGGACTGCTACATAATCTCATGACAAAAACTCTAGGAAATTCTGTAAAACACATATCTCAAAATTATCCACACACACCCCAGCAAAGTAGCTGGGAGATTTTATATACAAATTTCCATCAATCAATAATTGAGGGCTGCTCCCAGGGGTTGTTGTTCCCCCAGAACACACAGAGAAGCCTCCTGTAGTTCTGGGGAAAGTCCCAAGCCCAGAGCTGCAGAGACTGTAGCTGGGTCTTAGCACTTTGCCCCAAACAGACCTCAGTGGCCATGCCATACTCAAGTTCAGTCTGTTTGACCCCATTTCCTGACCTACTCCCGTTCTCCTGAATTTCCTTGAGAGGCCCATGCAATGGGAAGAGAATTATGGCATCTCCTGAGCTTGTGGTTTAGGAGGAGAAAATTTGTCAAGGAAGAGCCAGTTTCATCTAACCAAATATTCATTAATCTGTGACAAGGTAGCCAGGTCTACAAATTTCCTCAAAGTGATATTAAAATGTATTTATATAGAGAGCTAGATGGCACTTCTCTATATATGAATATGTAAATTTCTGGGTTTGTAAGTATCTGTGGTTGAGAATGAGAATGAGACATGGAATACAGAGCCATGAATTCATAAAATGTTTTAAAGGAGCTCTCTCCAACCTTTTGGTGTGTTATGTTATTAAGGTACAGTAGACTTGCAAAGTATGTTGTAAATCTAAAAGTTTAATGCATCATTTGCAGTTTTCCACTGAGTTTGCTCTAAGAAAGGGCAATGAGGAGAAAGGGATGTCATCTCAACCTTTCGCCTTGAGAAGAACTGCATGGTTGGTTTCCCCAGCCAGAGCTGGCATCCTACCCCACATCCTGAGGATCTAGAGATTCTTGCATGAATAGGGTAGGGTCACCATGGGTAGGGTCACCATGTAAAGATGCAGGTTGTGCCCAGCACAAATGCACGCAGCCTAGGGGTGATGGAGCACTGGAACCCCACCCATGCTCCCTCCACCAGACAAGGACCCAATGTAGGACTGTGACTGCCTGGGAGAAAGGGTATCTTTTCTTAATTTGCACAAAAACACCACATGGGTCAATAGCATTCTTATAAGCACCAAAGACAAGGAGCTATGCAAGACCAGGACACAGAGGGGAAAGACTTCTCCAGAGTGTATTCATTTGCTAGGACTTCCATAACAAAGCATCACAGACAGGGTGGCTTCAGCCATTGCAGTTCTAGAGGCTAGAAGTCTGAGTTCAAGGTGATCAGCAGATCAAGGTCATTGGCTTGCTGATGGCTGCCTTCTTTCTATGTCCTCACTCACTTCTCTCTGTTGTCCCTATGTGTGTGCCTGTGTCCTAATCACCTCTTCTTATAAGGACACCAGTCTTATTGGATTAGAGCCCACTATAATGACCTCATTTTAATGTAACTGCCTCTTTAAAGACCCTATCTCCAAACACAGTCAGATTCTCAGGTACTGAGGGTTAGGACTTCAACATATGAATTTTGGGGAGGACACAATTCAGCCCATAACACAGAGCAACACAGAAAGTCATTGATGATGCCAGAAATAGAGCTTGATATTTTCTGACTTCCCATCTATAAAACTCTGTAGCTTATTCCAAAGTCATCGTGTCCCTGTCAACCCTTGTTTCTGACAGAGGTGTAAATGGAATTGCAGACGCTAAGTAAAAAAGCAGTTCTGCCTCACTGTTGTTCCTGCTTAGCGAGTCATGTCACCATCCTCAAATGGAGCCAGGGTCTCCTGTGACACCCACATAATACCCACCTCCACTGGTTCCCTTAGTAGAAGGGAGTGTCATACCAGAGCCAAGAGCTCACAGATGCCAGTTAGACCCTCACTGGGCAGCCACCTCCCACCTAATCTATACAGAGAATGGGCTTACATAAACCCAGTTTCCAGACACATTTGGGTCATTTCCGCATGGTTAAGAGTTCACTATAGTGAAGCCCCTTCCATGTCAAACTTCTGCAGAGAAGAGGCTGTGCTCATCTCCACTGAGGGCTCTAAATGATCTATGCAAATGGTGCCTCCTAAAGTAGCGCAGTGCACAACAAGAATAAGTGTATGGGGCAGCCCTGCTGCCCTAATCCACACCCCTTACTCCATAAGCTTTTCTGTCTGTTCCCTCCTTTTAGCCTCCTCTTCACACCTTTCCTCTTCCTGGTCCTTAGCTATATTAAAACTACTTCTCCTTTACAGCCAGTCTCCCAGTCTTCCCCCAGTGTCTGCTGCCTCCTGGTATTCACACCTTGTATAATCACCTCCCACACTGTACAGAGTGATAGAACACTGTAAAAATAATGGTACGTGACTTCCAAGATCAGGTTGCAAAGACATTGTGGCTTCTGTCTTTGTCAGTTCTTCTCTCTCTCTTAAATCTCTTGTTCTGGAGGAAGCCATGTCATGAGAAACCCTATAATAAGATCCATCTAGCAAGGAACCGAAGCTTCCTTCCTTCCACTCACACGTGAGCGAGCTCGGGAACAGACCCTCCAGACACAGGCAATCTTCAGGTGACTGTAGCCCTGGCTGACCCACAGCTAAGCTACTCCTGGATTTCTTCCCCAGAAACTATGAGATAATAAATGTTTGTTGTTTTAAGTCAGTAAGTTTTGGGTCACTTGTTATATAGCAGCAGAAAACTAATGCAGGCAAACTACATGTTGGATTAAATCAGGTCAACTCCTCACAGAATCACCTCCATGTGCTATGCATGGATGTTCTGCCCCAACTTTATATCAGAGATGGTTACAAGAAACAGCCATGTAAAATGTGCCACCAATTTTGCTGCACACTTGCTATTAAGCATACTGCTTACGGCTTCATTAACTTTGTGTTTCTCTTTGTAAGGGGCCATATGAGAAAAACTTTAAAAGTTTAGTACAAGATTTGCCTTTATTCAAATATTCATACCTCAATCCCTACAGTTGCAAGTTTGCTAGGGAAGCAAAAGTCTCCATTTATAATATTAGCCCTCCCTCCTTGGCATTTCTCCCACATTCACCCTAGGGTCTATTCCTTCCTATCCCATAGAAGCTTTGCTGCTCTACCTCTCACTGGTTGACAGATGATCAATACACTGGGAATACAATGCAAACTGATTGCAAAGTATAATTGCAAATATTGCAGTGAAAGGGGGCAGAATTTCATAAAGTCCGTGAAAGTGAAGTTGAAGAACTACTGACATCATGTGCAAAGGTTTGACAAATATGTATTTGGGAGCATTAGAGCAGTTAACAACTGAAGAGGGGAAAACAGCAAGGACGATGATACCATGAAGACTTTGAAAGAGATCAGTCTGAATATCAAAGGAATAAGAGAGGCTCTTGAGAAAATTGATAAAGTGCTCAAAGAGTTTTTGCAAAAATAACCCTTTTGATGATCGTGCTGCAAAAGTCAAACATGAATTTGAGAACGATATTTCATTCTATCATATACGTTTGTTGGGAAAATTCCACCGAAAAGGTCAGCCCATGCTTCACACTGTTCATTCAAAGAGCAGGTGGCTAGTTGCGTGTGCAACTTCAGTTCTGTTAAGTGTACAATAAAATAAACTTATTTTAATATTTTTTGTTTCACTTTTCAAGACGCAGTCTAGCAAAGCTCCTTTATAAATATTCACTGTGAAATTTCTGTCCCGTCTTTAAGAGCAATTTAAACAAGTCTTTTTCTACTTTCAAGAATACCAAGGTATCGAAGGCCAATGTCAGCAGAAGAAAAAAAAGTAAACTTGCCCTGAATAACTGGCCTGTGACCCCCTTTCTGATTATCTCAAGTTTGCAACTCCCATACTTGACCTTTTGCCTGGACTTCCAGGAAGCTAATTACAATTCTGCTCACAATTCCAGTATGGGGTTTTTCCCCACACCACCAAGCAATTCTCAGATATTAGCTGGGTGTCCCACAGTTCAACTGAATTCTGACACTGTCTACCTGGAGATCACTTCAGATCCCACAGGTTAAGGGCTCAGTCCTATATAACTGCTCCCTGCTTCAGATGCCAATTGAAAATCCAGGTTATCAACTTGTGCTTCTGACTGACCGGCTAAAGATTGGAGGTTCCAGTGGCCCCACCCCTGAGTTCAATTAATTTGCTACAATGGCTCACAGAACTCAGAGAAATACTTACTTACTAGGTTATTATAAAAGAATATAACTAAGGAACAGCCGGAAGGAAGAGATGCCCAGGGCAAGATACATGGGAAGGGCTGTGGAGCTTCCATTTCCTCTCTGGATGTGCCATTCTCCCAGCACCTCCATCTGTTCACCAACTAGAAGTTCTACAAACCCCCACCTTTGGGGGTTTTTATTAAAGGCTCCAGTGCATAGGCATGATTGCTTAAATCATTGGCCATTGTTGATTAATGCAACCTCTAGCACCTACACACTCCCCCAGAGGTCACTGGGGGTAGGACCAAAATTTCCAGCCTTCTAACTGCATGGCTGGTTTCCCAGAACCAGCCCCCATCCTTAGATGCAGTCCCAAAGTCACCTGATTAACATAGTAAAGATCCTCTTTGCTATGGGGGAGGATCTGAGACCTCCCCAGCCTACATCAACCTACCACAAACTAGATTCTCTTCTATCAAGAGACGGTTTGGGAATGTACTTTTTCACTTCTCCCAAGCTCCACTTTCCCTTTTAACTACATAATTAGATTTTTTTTAATCTATGGCCTCTTTCTAATCAGCCTCCTGCCTTGGCATTTGCCCACAGAGCTTATAAGCAATACGAAGCACTGGGCTAGGTTAGGCCTTCACACAAATGCAATTGCACTTTTATTGCTGCCATAATTTTGAGTTGCTGAGTAATGAGATTGATTTCTCAAAGAAGTGAAAGGCAAATATGTGGCCACTCAGCAGCCAACTCTTATTTCTTTGTAATTTGGTGCTACCAAGGGCTAGGTTTTGTTTTTCCTCATTTCTGGTCATGGAAACCTCAACAGTTAAGAATTTCTGGGTAGCATTCTACAAGCTACACATAGCCCTGTTAATTCTTTTGAAATTTTACATGGAGGGGCAGGACTTCCTGAAAGGTGTATAAGGAGCTTGGCAGACTCCCTCTCCAGCAAGACCACTATTTAACTGGTGAAAATTATTTTTTAAAAAATCAATTACCATCTCTAGAAATTGTCCTGAGGACATACAGCAAAGGGAGAAGTATTCTTTGAAGAAAATTTACTAAATTTCAGTAATAATGATGACAGGCTTTGGCATTTTAGCCACAACTCCTTCTTTGTCCCCTACCCCATACCCCCCATTATTATAGGAGCTCTACCCCAAGTCAGTGTGGCCAAAAGGAAGACAGCTTCCTCTCCCATCAGCTCCCAGTCTGGAGCTACTGCTTCATCTTGGCAGGGGTAAGCTACCAGCCTTTCCCATCCCCCTCCCAGCCTCAGGTTGCAGAAGTCCCCTTTGGGTTGATGCTGCAGAGAGTACCAGTCTCCCTTCCCTCATTCTACCCTCACCCCTAGGGCCAAAGCTCCACTCTAGGCACAGTAGGCCAAGACTACTAGAATCTCAACTGCTTCATTTCATTTCTCTTTTTTTTTTTTTTTAAGAAGAGTGTTTTTCTTTTTTTTTCTTTTTTTTTTTTAATTTTTTTTCAACGTTTATTTATTTTTGGGACAGAGAGAGACAGAGCATGAATGGGGGAGGGGCAGAGAGAGAGGGAGACACAGAATCAGAAACAGGCTCCAGGCTCTGAGCCATCAGCCCAGAGCCTGATGCGGGGCTCGAACTCACGGACCGCGAGATCGTGACCTGGCTAAAGTCGGACGCTTAACTGACTGCGCCACCCAGGCAGGATCCATGTTACTAGAGATAAGGGACATTTTATAACGAAAAAAAAATCTCAACTCATGAGAAAGATATAACAATTATGAATATACATGCATCTAATAACGGGGACCCAAAATACATGCAGCAAAAGCTGAGACAACTGAAGGAAAAAATAGACAATTCAACAATAATCTTTGGAGACCTCAATACTTTTCTTTCAATAATGGATAGAACAACTAGAAAGATGCTCAATTAAAAAAATAAAAGTAGGAGACCTTGACAACACTATAAACCAACTAGGCCTAAAAGACATTGATTGAACACACCACATAATGGAAATAGAATATACTTCTCACACACATGTGGAACATTCTCCAGCTATCATGCTGGACCACAGAATAAGCTTCCATAATGAATCAATAGCAGAAATCAGTAACAGAAGAAAATTTGGGAACTTCACAAATATATGTAAATTAAACAACATATTCCTAAATAACTAATGGGACAAAGAAGAAATCACAAGGAAAACTAGGAAATACTTTGAAAAGGAAAATGAACACACAAAATGCCAAAATGCATAGAATGTAGCTAAAGTAGCACTCAGAGGAAAATTGATAGCTGTAAACATATACTCAAAACTATAATAAAGTACTCAAATCAATAACCTAGTCTTCCACCTTAAGAAACTAGAAAAATAATGGGGCATTTGGGTGACTCAGTCAGTTAAGTGTCTAATTCTTGGTTTCATATCAAGTCATGATCTCATGGTTCATAGGTTCCAGCCCCATGTCAGGCTCCATGCTGGCAGCACAGAAGCTGCTTGGGATTCTCTGTCTCCTCTCTCTGCCCCTCTCCTGCTTGCACTCTCCCTCTCTCTCTCAAAAATGAGTAAGTAAGCATTTAAAAAGAAAGAAAGAAACTAGAAAAATAAGAGTAAACTAACCCAAAGGAAGCTGAAGAAAGGGAATAATAAAGACTAAGTGTGAAAGGTAAAAGAGAATAGGAAAAAACATAGAGAAAATGAAAAAAAATTGTTCTTTGAAAAGGCTAACAAAATTGACAAAACTTTAGCTAGAGTGACCAAATGAAAAAAAGAGAGAAGACAAAATACCAAAATACTATATGGGACGCCTGGGTGGCTCAGTAGGTTAAGAGTCTAACTCTTGATTTTGGCTCAGGTCATGATCTCACAGTTCGTGAGTTCAAGCCCCACATGGGGCTCTGCACTGACAGTGAAGAGCCTGCTTGGAATTTTCACTCCTGTCTGTCCACTTTCCCTGTCCCTCCCCTGCTCTCATGCTCTCTCTCTCTCTCTCTCTCAAAATAAACTTTAAAAAAGAAGAATATAAAGTACTAAAATACTAAAACCAGGATATCACTACTGACCTTATGGAAATAAAAATAATTATAAAGGACACCTGTTAATAACTGTATGCCAACAAATCAGATAAATTAGAAGAAATGGGAAATCCCTGGAAAGATGAAAATTATCAGAATTGACCCAAGAAGAAATAGAAAATCTGTAACAAGTAAGAGACTGAATTAGTAATATTAAAACTCCCCAAAAGGAAAGCCCATGCCCAGATGGCTTCACTGTGAACTCTACCAAATACCCAAAAGAGAATCAACACCAAATTTTGAAATTTTCCAAAACCAGAAAAATAAAACTTACCAACTCATTTTACAAGGCCAGTATTATCCTGATACCAAAACAAAACAAAACAAAACAAAACAAAACAAAAACATCACATAAAGAAAAAAACCCTACAGACCTCTTATGAATATACTTGCACAAATATTTAACAAAATACTAGCAAAATGATTCCAGCAACATATGAAAAGGATTTTATGCCATGACCAAGTGAAATTTATCCCAAGAATGTACATTGTTTTAATATCTGAAAATCATTTCATTTAATACACCATATTAATAGAATAAAGAACAAAAAATTATTTCAAAAGATGCAGGAAAAGCATTTGACGGAGTCCAATTTCCTTTCATAATAAAAACATTCGAGAAATTGTGGATAGAAAAAATAAAAGAAATTGTGGAGAGAAGGAAACTTCTTCCACTTGATAAGCCACCTAAGAAAAACCCACAATTAGCACACATTTAATGGCGAACATCTGACTGCTTTTCTCCTAATATTAGGAATAAGACCAGGATGTCCTGTCTTGTTACTTCTATTCAATATTGCACTGGGGCTTCTAAGGTTTTAGTCAATATGATTAGGCAAGAAAAGGAAATAAAAGTCATCCACATTGAAAAGGAAGAAGTCAAACTGTCTCTATTTTGGATGACATGGCTTTGTATCTAGAAAATCCTAAGGAATCCACTAAAAAAGACTTTTAGAATTAATAAAGTTCAGCACTGCATGATCAATTTATCAAAATAAGTTGTATTTATGTACACTGGCAATAAACAATTTGAAAAATGAGTTTAAGGAAACAATTCCCTTTAGAACAACATGAAAAATATAAAATAAGAATAAATTTAATAAAAGTTCAGGACTTACACATTGAAACTATAAAATATGGTTGAAATAAATTTAAAAAGATCTAAATAAATGGAAAGACATCCTATGTTAATGGACTGGAAGGCTTAATACTGTTGAGATGGCAATACTTGCCAAATTATCTACAGATTTAACAAAATTCCTATCAAAATCCCAACTTCCTTTTTTGAAGAAATGGAAAAGCTGATTTTCAAATTTATGAAGATGTCCAAGGGATTCAGAATAGCTAAAACAATCTTGAAAAAGAATAAATTTGGAAGAATTCACACTTCTCGATTTCACAACTTGCCACAAAATTACACTATAATCAAGTCAGTGTGGTGCTGGCATAAGGATAGCCATATAGCTCAATGGAATTGAACTGAGATACTAGAAATAAACCCTTATATGTATGGTCAATTGACTTTCAATAAAAGTGCCAAGACAATTCAATGGAAAAAGAACAATCTTTCAATAAATGGAGCTAGGACAACAGGATATCCACATGCATATAATGAATTTGAACCCCTACCTCAATTATACACAAAAATTACTTCAAACTGGATCATAGGCTTAAATATGAGTGCTAACTTATAAAACTCTTAGACTAAAATATAGGATAAAATCTGTGACTTTAAGTTAAATAATGGTTTCTAAATCCCATAACAAAAGTATAAGCAACAAAAGAATAAAAAGATAAATTGGCCTATACCAATATTAAAAACTTTTGTGCTGCAAATGATACCACCAAGAAAGTGAAAAGATAACCCACAGAATAAAGTAAACTATTTGCAAATCATATGCCTAGTAAGAGATGTGTATTCAGAATATTTTTTTCAAGGGAGGAGTTAAGATGGCAGAACAGCATGGAAGCTTTTTGTGTGTCTTGTGTCCGTGAAATATAGCCAGACCAACACTAAACCATCCTACACACCTAGAAAACTGACTGGAGGATTAACACAACAATCTGCACAACCTGAACCACAGAATTCAGCAGGTACATGGCATGGAGAGCTGAACTTGGGGAGGGAGAAGCTGTGAAAGGTAGGGAACTGCTTTTGCAGGCAGAGAGAGGATGGAGACTGGGGAAGGGGGGAGAATACAGGAAAAGCACCCCTCCCCAAAAGCAGCTGGAGAGAAAATGGAAAATTGGAAACAGCGCACGGACTAAACTAAAAAGGGAGAAAGGAGAAAGGAGAGGGTTTAAATTCCATTGAGACTGTAAACAAGGGGAGCACAAAGGCTGGACCTCCACAGCTCAATACCTGGTGGTGCTCTGGTGGGAAGGGTGAATCCCCAGGAACAGAGTGGAATCTGGGAGGTTCTTGGGCCACACGGGGAAAAGTGGTTCCACTGCTGGAAGGACATTTGGTACAGACTGTTGAATCCACCTGGTACCAGCAGACCCCGGAAGGCAGCCACATTCACTGGTGCTGGGGCAAGGTCATTAAGGGTGAAGCCTGGTGCCAGATGTGTGTTGTGATTTTCCATAATCCCTGAAGCGCTGCTGCTACACTGTCTCACGAACATTTTCTGGGGCGGGCTGGCTCCTGGCCACAGTCTTGGGGCACCGGAAACAACAGGGTCCAGCGGGCATTCCTGGGTGCAGCCGATATTCAGCCATTGCTCATTCAGCCATTGCTCGGTGAGACCCTCCCACAAAGGGGCAGAACAGGTCAAAGCCTCAGTCCTTCAGAAGTAAGGGGCCGGGGAAAACAACCACATCTGAGACAAAACTTGGGAGAGAGGTACTACCTGGGGCCTGGTCACAGAGAGTGAAAAACCAGGGAGTGGACAAGAGCTGAAGACAGAGGATGGGTGCACAATTGCTGATCCAGGAGAACAGACTGGGTAGCTGGGTGGTGCCATTTTCACTGCTCCCGCGCATGTGCATACGCACCTACGAGCACTGCAACAATCCACCCCTGTAGGCTAGCAGCGCCATCTAGTGGAGAGCAGAGCTGTTACACTAAGCCCCGCCCAACTGGGCCAACTTCGCTCTTCAAGAACACAAGTCTCACCACCGGCTTAATTTATGGACCATAAAGAGCTACGTAGACTGACTTCTAGGGGAAAACGAAGCAATTTCAGTCCTACTTCAATCTGTTAGCAGGTTCATCTATTCAATATTCTTTCTCTTTTTTTGTTGTTTTTTTCTTTTTCCTTTTTCTCTTTTACAATTCTTTTTCTTGAATACAGAAAGAGACAAAATGCATTTTTATTTTTAATTTTTATCAAAAATATCTTTCTTTAATTTTTATTACTGTATTTTTTACTTTTGTGTAATTTTTTCAAATTCTACTTTACTTCCATCATTTTATTTTAGCCTACTACAGTGTATTCACTTTTTCAAATTTTCAAACGATTTTTTTAATCTTTTTTCTCTTTTTAGTTTCTTTTCTTTTTTCTTAAATACATAAAATGAAAAAAATTCATATTTATTTTAATTTTTATTAAAAATATTTTTCTTTAATTTTTTCTACTATATTCTTTACTTTTGTGTATATTTTTTCAAATTCTAGTTTACCCCCATCATCTCATTTTAGTCTACTAAATGAATTTAGTCTACTAAATGAATTGAGAATTTTTCAAATTCTCAAACGATTTCCTTTATTTTTCTAACCCCCCTTTTTTTTCTAATCTGTCAAACCACTTTCAACACCCAGACCAAAACACACCTAGAAATAGCATCATCTATTCGATTTGTGTGTGTGTGTTTAATTTTTAATTTTAATATTTTTTAATTTTAATTTTTTTTAGTTTCAATTTTTCTACCTCATTAATTCCTTTTCTCCCTTCAAAATGATAAAATGAAGGAATTCACCCCAAAAGAAAGAGCATGAAGAAACGGCAGCCAGGGATTTAACCAACATAGATACAAGCAAGATGTCTGAACCAGAACTTAGAATCACGATAATAAGAATACTAGCTTGAGTCGAAAATAGATTAGAATCCCTTCCTGCAGAGATGAAAGAAGTAAAAAATAGCCAGAATGAAATTTAAAATTCTATAACTGAGCTGCAATCACGGATGGATGCAGCGGCGGCAAGGATTGACGAGGCAGAACAGAGAATCAGTGATATAGAGGACAAACTTATAGAGAATAATGAAGCAGAAAAAAAGAGGGAGATTAAGGCAAAAGAGCACAATTTAAGAATTAGAGAAATCAGGGGCGCCTGGGTGGCACAGTCGGTTAAGCGTCCGACTTCAGCCAGGTCACGATCTCACGGTCCGTGAGTTCGAGCCCTGCATCAGGCTCTGGGCTGATGGCTCAGAGCCTGGAGCCTGTTTCCGATTCTGTGTCTCCCTCTCTCTCTGCCCCTCCCCCGTTCATGATCTGTCTCTCTCTGTCCCAAAAATAAATAAACGTTGAAAAAAAAATTAAAAAAAAAAGAATTAGAGAAATCAGTGACTCATTAAAAAGGAAGAACATCAGAATCATAGGGGTCCCAAAAGAGGAAGAGGGAGAAATAGGGGTAGAAGGGTTATGTGAGCAAATCATAGCAGAAAATTTTCCTAACCTGGGGAAAGACACAGACATCAAAATCCAGGAAGCACAGAGGACTCCCATTAGATTCAACAAAAACAGACCATCAACAAGGCATATCATAGTCAAATTCACAAAATACTCAGGCAAGGAGAGAATCATGAAAGGAGCAAGGGAAAAAGAAGTCCCTAACCTAAAAGGGAAGACAGATCAGGTTTGCAGCAGACCTATCCACAGAAACGTGGCAGGCCAGAAAGGAGTGGCAGGATATATTCAGTGTGCTGAATCAGAAAAATCTGCACCCAAGAATTCTTTATCCAGCAAGGCTGTCATTCAAAATAGAAGGAGAGATAAAAAGTTTCCCAGACAAACAAAAATTAAAGGAGTTTGTGACCACTAAACCAGCCCTGCAAGAAATTTTAAGGGGGACTTTCTGAGGGGAAAAAAGATGAAAAAGTATATATATAACAAAAGATTAGAAAGCACCAGAGAACACCACCAGAAACTCCAACTCTACAAGCATCATAATGGCAATAAATTCATATCTTTTAGTACTCACTCTAAACGTCAGTGGACTCAATGCTCCAATCAAAAGACATAGGATAACAGAATGGATAAGAAAACAAGATCCATCTATATGCTGTTTACAAGAGACCCACTTTAGACCTAAAGACACCTTCAGATTGAAAATAAGGGGATGGAGAACCATCTATCATGCTAATGGTCAACAAAAGAAATCCAGAGTAGTCATACTTATATCAGACAATCTAGACTTTAAAATAAAGGCTGTAACAAGAGATGAAGAAGGGCGTTATAGCATAATTAAGGGGTCTATCTGCCAGGAAGACATAACAATTGTAAATACTTATGCGCCAAATGTGGCAGAACCCAAATATATAAATCAATTAATCACAAACATAAAGAAACTCATCGATAGTAATACCATAATAGTAAAAGACATCAACACCCCACTCACAGCAATGGACAGATCATCCAATTAAAAAAATCAATAAGGAAACAATGGCTTTGAATGATACACTGGACCAGATGGACTTAACAGATATATTCAGAACATGCCATCCTAAAGCAGCAGAATATACATTCTTCTCCAGTGCACATGGAACGTTCTCCAGAATAGACCATATACTGGGACACAAATCAGCTCTAAGTAAGTACAAAAAGATCAAGATCATACCGTGCATATTTTGAGACCACAGTGCTATGAAACTCGAAATCAACCACAAGAAAAAATTTGGAAAGGTAGCAAATACTTGGAGACTGAAGAACATCCTACTAAAGAATGAATGGGCTAACCAAGCAGTTAAAGAGGAGATTAAAAAGTATATGGAAGTCAATGAAAATGATAACACCACAACCCAAAACTTGTGGGATGCAGGAAAGGCGGTCATAAGAGGAAAGTGTATAGCAATCCAGGCGTTCCTAAAGAAGGAGGAAAGATCCCAGATACACAATCTAGCTTACGCCTTAAGGAGCTGGAAGAAAAACAGCAAATAAAACCCAAAACCAGCAAGAGACAGGAAATAATAAAGTTTAGAGCAGAAATTAATGCTATCAAAACCAAAAAAACAGTAGAACAGATCAATGAAACCAGAAGCTGGTTCTTTGAAAGAATTAACAAAATTGATAAACCACTAGCCAGTTTGATCAAAAAGAAAAAGGAAAGGACCCAAATAAATAAAATCAAAAATGAAAATGGAGAGATCACAACCAACGTAACAGAAATAAAAACAATAATAAGAGAATATTATGAGCAATTATATGCCAATAAAATGGGCAATCTGGAAGAAATGGACAAATTCCTAGAAACATATACACTACCAAAACTGAAACAGGAAGAAATAGAAAATTTGAACAGACCCATAACCAGTAAGGAAATCCAATTAGTAATAAAAATCTGCCAAAAAACAAAGAGTCCAGGGCCAGATGGCTTTCCAGGGGAATTCTACCAAACATTTAAGGAAGACTTAACACCTATTTTCTTGAAGCTGTTCCAAAAAATAGAAATGGAAGGAAAACTTCCCAACTCTTTCTATGAAGCCAGCATTACCTTGATTCCAAAACCAGAGACCCCACTAAAAAGGAGAACTATAGACCAATTTCCCTGATAAACATGGATGCAAAAATCCTCAACAAGATATTAGCCAACCAGATCCAATAATACATTAAAAAATTATTCACCACAACCAAGTGGGATTTATACCTGGGATGCAGGGCTGGTTCAATATCCACAAAACAATTAATGTGATTCATCACATCAATAAAAGAAAGGACAAGAACTATATGATCCTCTCAATAGATGCAAAAAAAGCATTTCACAAAATACAGCATCGTTTCTTGGTAAAAACCCTCAAGAAAGTAGGGATAGAAGGATCATACCTTGAGATCGTAAAAGCCATATATGAACGACCCAAAGCTAATATCATCCTCAATAGGGAAAAACTGAGAACTTTCCCCCTAAGGTCGGGAACAAGACAGGGATGTCCACTCTTGCCACTGTTATTCAACATAGTATTGGAAGTCTTAGCCTCTGCAATCAGACAACACAAAGAAATAAAAGGCATCCAAATCGGCCAGGAGGAGGTCAAACTTTCACTTTTCGCAGATGACATGATACTCTATATGGAAAACCCAAAAGATTCCACCAAAAAACTGCTAGAATTGATTCATGAATTTAGCAAAGTTGCAGGATATAAAATCAATGCACAGAAATCAGTTGCATTCCTATACACCAACAATGAAGCAACAGAAAAAGAAATCAAGGAATCGATCCCATTTACAGTTGCACCAAAAACCATAAAATACCTAGGAATAAATCTAACCAAAAGGTGAAAAATCTACACACTGAAAACTATAGAAAGCTTATGAAAGAAATTGAAGAAGACACAAAAAAATGGAAAAAGATTCCATGCTCCTGGATAGGAAGAACACATATTGTTAAAATGTAGATACTACCCAAAGCAATCTACATATTCAATGCAATCCCTAACAAAAAACACCAGCATTCTTCACAGAGCTAGACCAAATAATCCTAAAATTTGTATGGAACCAGAAAAGACCCCGAGTAGCCAAAGCAATCTTGAAAAAGAAAACCAAAGCAGGAGGCATCACAATCCCAGACTTCAAGCTATACTACAAAGCTGTAATCATCAAGGCAGTATGGTACTGGCACAGGAACAGACACTCAGATCAATGGAACAGAATAGAGAACCCAGAAATGGACCCAAAAATGTATGGCCAACTAATCTTTGACAAAGCAGGAAAGAATATCCAATGGAATAAAGACAGTCTCTTCAGCAAGTGGTGCTGGGAAAACTGGACAGCGACATGCAGAAGAATGAACCTGGACCACTTTCTTAAACCATACACAAAAATAAACTCAAAATGGATGAAAGACCTAAATGTAAGATGGGAAGCCATCAAAATCCTCGAGGAGAAAGCAGGCAAAAACCTCTTTGACCTTGCCCGCAGCAACTTCTTAGTCAACACATCTCTGGAAGCAAGGGAAACAAAAGCAAAAATGACCTATTGGGACCTCATCAAAATAAACACTTCTGCACAGTGAAGGAAACAATCAGCAAAACTAAAAGGCAACCGACAGAATGGGAGAAGATATTTGCAAATACATATCAGATAAAGGATTAGTATCCAAAATCTATAAAGAACTCAAACTCAACACCGAGAAAACAAATAATCCAGTGAAGAAATGGGTGAAAGACATGAATAGACACTTCTCCAAGGAAGACATCCAGATGGCCAACCGACACATGAGAAAATGCTCAACATCACTCATCATCAGGGAAATACAAATCAAAAACACAATGAGATACCACTTTACACCTATCAGAATGGTTAACATTAACAACTCTGGCAACAACAGATGTTGGCGAGGATGCGGAGAAAGAGGATCTCTTTTGCATTGTTGGTGGGAATGCAAGCTGGTGCAGCCTCTCTGGAAAACAGTATGGAGTTTCCTCAAAAAGTAAAAATAGAACTACCCTACAACCCAGCAATTGCACTACTAGGCATTTATCCACGGGATACAGGTGTGCTGTTTTGAAGGGACACATGCACCCCCATGTTTATAGCAGCACTATCAACAATAGCCAAAGTATGGAAAGAGCCCAAATGTCCATCGATGAATAAATGGATAAAGAAAATGTGGTATACACACACACACACACACACACACACACACACACACACGTATATATACAATGGAGTATTACTCAGCAATCAAAAAGAATGAAATCTTGCCATTTGCAACTATGTGGATGGAACTGGAGGGTATTATGCTAAGTGAAATTAGTCAGTCAGAAAAAGACTAAAATCATATGACTTCACTCATATGATGACTTTAAGAGACAGAACAGATGAACATAAGGGAAGGGAAACAAAAATCATATAAAAACAGGGAGGGGGACAAAACAGAAGAGACTCATAAATACAGAGAACAAACTGAGGGTTGCTGGAGGGGTTGTGGGAGGGGGGAGGGGCTAAATGGGTAAGGGGCACTAAGGAATCTACTCCTGAAATCATTGTTGCACTATATGCTAACTAATTTGGATATAAATTTTAAAAAATAAAAAATTAAATTAAAAAAAAGAGTATTTTTTTCAAACTCCTTCAGCCCAACAATAGAAAAAACCCCACATTTTTAAATGGGCAAGGGATCCAAATACACATTTCTCCAAGGAAGATACACAAATAGCCAATGAGTGCATAAAAAGACGTTTAACATTATTAGTCACTAGGAAAATGCAAATCAAAACCACAACGAGATACTACTTCACACACACTAGGATGGCCATAATTAAAAAGACAAGCAATAACAAACGTTGGCAAGGATGTGGGGAATTAGAACCCTCATACACTGATAGTGGGATTTTAAAATGGTGCACCCACTTTGGAAAACAGTTTGGCTGTTCCTCAAATGTTAAATATAATGTTTCCATGTGACTCAGCAATTCTACCCCTAGACATACACCCAAGAGAAATGAAAACATGCATCCACACAAACACTTTTACAGAAATCTTCATGGCAGCATTAGTCATAATAGCCCAAAAGTGGAGACAATCGTAATGTTTATCAACTGATGAATGGATAAATAAAAACTGATATATCTATACAATGAAATATTATTCCACAGTCAGAACAAGTAATGTACTGATAAATGCTACTACATGTGTGTGCATGAAAGAAGCCAGTCATAGAGACCACATATTTATATAAAATATCCATTTTTGTAAAATGTCCAGAAATGTCCAGAATAGGGTAATCTGTATTTAGAGAAAGTATATTAGTGCTAGCCCAGGGCTGGAGTTAGGGGTGGGAGGAAATGGGGAGTGACTGCTAATGGACATTATGTTTATTTGAGGGACACAAAAAAAATCTCTAAAATTAGATGGTGGTAATACTTATGACTCAATAAACCTGTTTTAAAATTATCATGGTTCATGGATAGGAAGACGCAATTTTGTTATCAGTTCTTCCCAACCTGAGCTATAGATTCAACACAACCCTAGTCAAAGTCCAAGCAAGTTATTTTGTGCCTTTCAATAAATTCATTCTGAAGTTTCTATGGAGAAGCAAAAGACCAAGGACAGCCAACATAGTATTGAAGGAGAAGAACAAAGTCAGAGAATGACACTACTTGCCTTAAAGACTTACTATATAAAGCTACAGTAATCAAGACTACGTGGTATTGGTGAGAGAATAGACTAATAGAACAAAATAGAGAGACCAGAAATAGATCTACGCAAAAATAGCCAACTGATCTTTGACAAAAGAGCAAAGGCAGTTCAGTGGAGAAAGGACAGTCTTTTCAACAAATGGTGCTGGAAAAACTGGATATCCACATGCAAAAAAAAAAAAAAAATTTAGACACAGACTTAAATCGTTTGCAAAAATTGACTCAAAATGGATCATAGACATAAAAGTAAAGCACAAAACTACAAAACTCCTAGAAGATAGCAGGAGAAAACCCAGGTGTCCTTGCACTTGGAGATGACCTTTTAGATATAACACCAAAAGCATGCTCCCCAAAGGAAAAAAAAAATGTATCACTGAGACTTCATTAAAATTAAAGATTTCTGCTGTACAAAAGACACTGTTAAGAGAATGAAAACACAAGCCAAATTTTGCGAAATATATACCTGATAAGTGATTTGTATCTGAAATATTCAAAGAACTCTTAAAATTCAACAATAAGTAAACAAATTACCCAATTTAAAAATGGATGAAAGACCTGAACAAACCTCACCAGATAAGCATATGAAAAGATGCTCAATATCACATGTCATTAGGGAATTGCAAATTGAAACAAGATACCAGGGCACACCTATTACAATGGGAAAAATCCAAAATACTGACAACACTAAATAATGACAAGGATGTAGAGCAATAGAAATGCTCATTGATGGTAGGAATGTAAAATGGCACAGCCACTTTGGAAGACAGTTTAGTAGTCTCTTTCCAGACTAAAGACACTCTTAACCTATGATCCAACAATTGTACTCCTTGGTGTTTACTCAAATGGGTTGAAAATGTATGCACACACAAATGTTTATAGGATCTTTATTCATAATTGCTGAAACAATAAAGATGCCTTTCAACAGGTGAATGGATAAACAAACTATGGTACAGCCAAACAATGGAATATTATTCAATGATAAAAAGAAATGAGATATGGGGTGCCTGGCTGGCTCAGTTGATAGAACATGCGACTCTTTTTATTTTTTTTTAGAACATGTGACTCTGGATCTTGCAATCGTTAAGTTTGAGCCCCATGTTGGGTATAGAAATTACTTAAAACTAAAATCTTAAAAAAAGAAGAAAAGAAAAGAAAAGAAAAGAAAAGAAAAGAAAAGAAAAGAGATATTAAGACATGAAAAAACATGGAAGGACCTTAATTCATGTTGCTAAGTGAAAGAAGCCAGTCTTTAAAAGTCTACATACTATCTGGTTCCAACTAAATGATATTCTGGAGAAGGCAAAACTATGGAGATAGTAAAAAGATCACGGGTTGCCAGGAGTTTGAGGAGAGGAAGGGATGAATAGGTAGAGCACAGGGGATTTTTAGGGCAGTGAAACTATTCTGTATGAAGCTATAATGGTGGATACATGCCATTATACATTTGTTGGAACCTGCAGACTAAACACAAACAGTGAATCTTGATACAAATTATGGGCTTTAGTTTAAAATAATGTATAAATAATGGGTCATCAATTGTAACAAATGTATTGAACTAATGCAATACATTAATAATAGGGGAAACTGGAGATGGGGAAAGGGGATATACAGGAACTCTGTACTTTCTGCTCAAATTTTCTATAAACCAAAATAGTTCTAAAAAATAAAGTATATTAATTTTTTTTAAGTTACCCAGTTACTTATGTGCAGTCCTGTTGCACATCACCAAGCACACAAAGATTCTTTATTCTTCAGAGCTAGCATTTGCTCATGTCACTTTCCATAAGGAAATAAGTAAATATATTATTTTTAAAAAATAAACTATCATGTCATGTTTGGTGCATCCAAAAAATACATATAACCAACATGTGAGTTATATACCATGTTAATCAGGTGACTACCCACTTAAAAATTAGAATATCATCAGTATTGTTGCATCCACAAATATGCTCCTCCCATATCCCATCTCCTTCCTTCCCTCAAAGAGAATAACCTTTTTCCTGAACTGTGTTTGCCATTCCTTTGCATCTTAAGAGACAGCAACTCTGGTTTTTGGAAGGCCGCTCTGGAGCCTCACTGCCTAGGTCACTGTTATTGTGACAGGCAGATTCTAAAATGTCACCCCCACCCAGTGGTGTCACCAGTGTCACCAGTGTCACCGGTGTCACTGGTGTCACCAGTGATTCTGGCCAGCTGGTGTCTATGCCTTGTGTAATCTCCTTCCCTTGAGTGAGAACTGGATGTAAAGACTCGATTCTCTTCTGAAGGTAATGTAGTGATGGGATATCACTTCCAAGATTGGATTGCAGAAAGATTGTAGCAGCTGTCTTGCTCACTCTTTCTTTTTCTCTTGAGCGCCCTCATAGAAGCCAAGAGCCATGTTTTAAGCTGTCCTCATGGAAAGGTCTACATGGCAAGAAACTGAGAGAGAACTTCAGTCCAACAAGCCCAAGGACCTGAATCCTGCCAACAGGCCCATGAATGTGCTTGGAAATGGATCCTCCTCTAACTGAGCCTTGAGATAAGTTTCAGTTCTGGCAGACACCTTGACTGTAGCCTTATGAAAAACCCTGAGCCAGAGGACCTAGCCAAGCCACACCTAGATTTCTGACCCACAGAACATGTGAGATAAATTTTATTGCTTTAAGCTGCTCAATTCAGGAATCATTTGGTATGCAACAATAAGCAAATGATATGGGCACCATATTAGCTGTGTGGTCTTGGGCTAATAACTTCTGTGCCTCAGTTTCACAGCTATGAAATAGGGATACTAATAATGATATATCCTGTGATATCTGGAGAGGATAATAGAAGTTAATACATAAAAGGATTAAAATAGTAAGTGCTCAGTAAATGTTAGCTATCTCTTTTTGTTACATGATGTATGTATAGATTCTTCATCAAATATGTGTCCAAGACCCAATTTTTCCTCACTGAAGCACAATTACACACTGCTGATGCTGGAATACTAGAAAAGGAGCTATGAGTCTGCATTAGGTATGGCTGTTTATAGGAAGTCTTTTTTTTTTTTTTTTTTTTTTTTTTTTTTTTTTTTTTTTTTGGCGGTAGGGAGCTTTAGAACTGGCTTTAGAAACCAATCCCTCACTGACTCACTGACAAGATGCAACTTATTGGAGTTTGTCTAAACTGACTATATTTAATGTTCAGAGGGCTCCTGTGTCAAGAACTTGGTGAGTCTGCTAAGACATTTATGTTGCAGAGAGGGAGTCCATATTCCTGTTCAACCTCTTGTTTTCCTGACTGACAAACACAGGTCATTGTAACTTCTTACGGGCTAGATCAACCATTCTTCTGGGGGCATTTCTAGGTCAACTCAGAACAGAGATGACTAAAGCAATACACAGGGATCTGAGTGCAGACATGCAGAAGTTGAACAGGATATAGAGATGTGTGTTTCCAAAACTTAATGATTTACTTATTCTTCAGTCATTGATTTATCCCTACTGATTTATGCCAGGCACTGTGCTAGTCCATTGGGTTCAATACCAAATTTAGGGGCATTGGTTAGGATTTAGGGATTCATACAGATCACTTAAGTGTAGGGGTCTGGAGTCCTATCTACTTGGGTTAACTATTCTTTCTTTCCCCAAGATTGGGTTCCATTAGTCCATTTTCCTGTATTTCTGCCTCTGTTAAGCTGGGATTCCTGGAAACCCACTCTCTCTTAGAATGGTGTTTCTAGGTTAGCTTGATGGTATGAGTCACATGGGTGCTTACCAAGTGCAGATCCCCAGGTCTCATTCGAGACCTTTTGAATCCATGTCTCCTAGGGGAGAGTCTGAAATCTACTTTAACAAGCACCTCCAGGTAATTTTTATCATCAGTGAAATTTGGGAAACATTGTCTAAGAAAATTTTACTTTCATCTTTCTGGGCTAGTGAATAACTGCCTGTGGCAGACATCACTAATTGATCACAGAGATTCTTTCATACTGAACCTGGCTAAGGCCTCAGAACCCTTAACAAACACTTGAGGCAGCTGCTATTCATCAGGTAGAATTACACTGGAGATGAAATGTAATTGCCAGCCCTGCCCTAGTTTATATGTATTCATGTGCTGTTGACATTTTCCTGATCTGTTGATGATAGAAATGCAAGAAGTGCAGGTGCAGAGACTAGGGAAGAACCCAGCTCCATCTGAGACTTTGTGCTCATGACTGGTTGACACCTCCACAGATACATGTCTTCAGAGAGAGGTCAAAGGTCCTTACCATGGGCATTTTCCTCCTGTTTCTCCAGATAATAGGCCCACCCTGGCCATAGGGTATGGTAGACAAATGGTGCTGTGAGTATATCTACTTGCTGTCCTGAGAGGAGAGTAGGAAAATGTGAGGTGGGGGAAGGTTTTGTAGGCTTTTAAAAACTTTTGTAAGTCTTGATCAAAATAGAGCCCTTTGAATTGAGCTTAGCTGCCTGTGATGGTGCAGGTCCATACAACTTCTCTGATTTCTGGGAATCACAGTGTCTCTATTGATGATGGAACTAGGCCAGACCAGGACCAGGTAACAGAATAAGAGTTTCTGCCCTCAAAAGACACTGAGGTTAGTGGAGGGGACAAATAAGCAGGAAATTATAATGTTGCAGAATGGGATGCCCATTAGGAACCACAGGGAACCATGAGGGCAGAAAGCACAGAGAGACTAACTCTGTCCTTGAGTGGGGAGCAGGGGAAGACAAAAGAAGTGTGGATACAAAAGAAGTGATTCTAACAGACTCTATTAGAGAAGTAGGAGTTTTCCCCACAGGGTAGCTGGGGAGTGAGAAATGTGTTCCAGCAAAACATCTGCACAGAGGCCTATAACCACTCATTTCTGGGAGTCAGTAGAAAGAAGCAACATGGCTGCAGGGCCATGTGTACTTGGCTAGGGGAAAGAGTGGGGAGAGCAGGGTATGGCTACCCATGGGGCTGGAAAAAGTAGCTGACCTATCCAAGAGAAAAGACTTTATGGTAATGCCATTTATGGCTTCCTACTTGAACACCTGCAACCTATCAAGTCATTCTAGAGGAACGTGCCAGTGCATAAATCTACACACATGGAGCCTCCATTGAGCCTTTGTTGCCTCCCTCTTAAATATGAATGGCAACAAAATTCACCATGTGTTTGAGGAACCACTCTATTGTGGGAGGAAAGACTAACATAAGCAAACAGGAAAAAATGTCACAGGAAATAGCAACAATAGAGAAAGGGGGAAAATAACAATCCTATTAACTGATATTCTCAGAGATATGGGGGGGAAATATTGTTTCCTTAAACAAGAATATATAATTATTTAAAGAAGAAATAATAAAAAGGGGATCTTAAAATTTTTAAATGTAACATAAATAAATAATTCAATGAAATGATTGTAAGAATAAATTAAGAGAACCTCCAAAGACAAGCACAGAACTCCAAACAATGGAAAATTGGAGAAAATGTAAGAAGTGATAACGTCTTGGAATGCAATCTGGTGCAGCCACTCTGGAAAACAGTGTGGCAGTTCCTCAAAAAACTAAAAATAACACTGCCCTACGACCCAGCAATTGCACTACTAGGCATTTATCCACGGGATACAGGTGTGCTGTTTCAAAGGGACACATGCACCCCCATGTTTATAGAAGCACTATCAACAATAACCAAAGTATGGAAAGAGCCCAAATGTCCATTGATGGATGAATGGATAAAGAAAATGTGGTACATACATACAATGGAGTATTACTCGGCAATCAAAAAGAATGAAATCTTGCCATTTGCAACTATGTGGATGGAACTGGAGGGTATTATGCTAAGTGAAATTAGTCAGTCAGAGAAAGACTAAAATCATATGACTTCACTCATATGATGACTTTAAGAGACAGAACAGATGAACATAAGGGAAGGGAAACAAAAATCATATAAAAACAGGGAGGGGGACAAAACAGAAGAGACTCATAAATATGGAGAACAAACTGAGAGTTATTGGAGAGGTTGTGGGAGGGGGATGGGCTAAATGGGTAAGGGGCACTAAGAAATCTACTCCTGAAATCATTGTTTCACTATATGCTAACTAATTTGGATGTAAATTTTAAAAAATAAAAAATTAAATTAAAGAATTAATTAATTAATTAAAAAGAAAAAAAAAGAAAACAATTATAGAACCTGAAAAAAAAAGTGATAATGCCTAGGAGGAGAGCCAATATCTGAATAGCAGAAGTTACAGAAAGAGAGAAACCAAGAGGGGAAGCTATTGAAGCAATAAATCCAGACATGAGTTTCCAGATCAAAAGGGCCACCAAGTTCCAGAACAAAGAATGAAAAATATCCCTCACTCACTGATATTCAACCAATCAGGAGGAAGAACAACATAAGTCTTCCCAACATCAGCACAGCAGGCTAGAAACAATGGTGAGATATGTTCAAAATCCTGAGGGGCAGGGAGATGGATGATTTCATTCTACACGCTTATATTCAGCCCAACGATTGATCAAGTATGAGGATAGAATAGAAAATCATCTCACACATACAATATCTCAAGAATATTGCCTCCCCTCTGAACCCTTACTCAGAAAGCTACTTAAGGATGCTCTCCACAGAGACAAGGGAGTAAATCAAGAAAGATGAAGCCCAGGATCCAGAATTTAATACAGGAGAAAGCCAAAGAAATTCCCAATTCGATGATGAAGGGAAGTTCCAGGATGAAAGATGAATAGCAGAACAAGTTGGAGTGGGCAGACCAAGAAAAGAATTAAACCAATATGTAATTTTATATATGTCAACATATTTAAGAGAAAATCATAATTCTGCCAGAGAGCTCAAGGATGAAGTCCTGATAGATACATAGAAAACAAAGTAAATGACAATTCAGGGCAATTACAACCCAAGAGAACCAACAAAGTTGTATGAGAAAGAAAATATAATCATGGTACACTGTGTATCTCAGGCTGAGAATAATATCATAATAACATAAATACTGAATACTGATATTACACAAAAAATGATGATATAATCATTTTGGGAGGATGGAAGGAAATGTGTTTGTGGGAGATAAGAGAGCTAAATCGTCTTACATAAAAAGAAGTTAATAAATGATAAATATTTCTAAAAAACAGTAGAGTAAACATGCTATTTAGAATTATGGAGTTAATACTGAAAGAAAACAGCTAAAAGAGTTGCCCGGGAGAGAAAGAATCTGGAGAAAGGAAGAATTCTTCCTTCACTCCAAAGCCTTACATAGATATCTATTCTTTTAAATTAAGTTCATGAAATTTAGATATGGACACCATGTTAGATGACAGCATTGAATGAAAGTGGCATCTCTTAGTCATAATAATGGTATTATGTTTATATAGGAGAACACCTTTAGTTCTCAGAAGATCCATGACAGTGTATTTAGAGATAAAGCAGTACAATGTCTGCTTTTAAATCCTTCAAAAAGAAAATAAGATGATAGATTGATAAGAAAATAAAGAAATGTGTGGGAGCCTGGGTGGCTCAGTTGGTTGAGATGCCAACTCCTGATTTCTGCTCAGATCATGATCTCACTGTCATGGGATCGAGATCCATGTCAGGCTCTATGCTGAGCGTGGAGCCTGCTTAAGATTCTTTCTCTTTCCCTCTGCCCCTCTCCCCCACTTTCTCTCTCTCTCTCTCTCTCTCTGTCTCCAAAATAAATTTGAAAAAAAAAGAAATGTGACAAAATGTAATTAGTGAATCTAGATAAAAGATATATAGATGTTCATTGTACTTTTCTTTCAACGTTTGTGTCATTTTAAAAACCTATCTCGAAATAAAATGTTTAGGGGAAAACTAGGTATCTGTGTTATTCTGATGAAAATTAAAAATTAAAAAAAAAAAAAACCCAGGCCCAATGCCTGATATATATAGGCATGGTAGCTATCATTACTATCCTATCATCATCATCATTTCTCACCAAGTGATTCAATTTAGTAGGTAAGATAGAGATTGACCACTGATCATTATACCTAATAATTATAAGAAAAAAAAATTACACGAAGACAATTTTCATTCAACTGTCCTATATCCATCCAGCTTCCAGGGCCTAGGGCCTGAGTGTAGCTCTGAAAACATAATCAGACATGCTCCTTCTTCATTTATAATGCTCATGGGCACAGCTAGGGGATAGTACTGGTCACATCTCATTTGCAATGGTACAGAGAATGGCCAGTGGCCTGGTTAAAGAAATATAAAGGAAGCAGAATCACAAATCCTGAAAGGAGAAGTAGTTCAAGGTGCCTCTTAGGTGTGTAATTTGGAGGATTTGAGTGAGTGATGGGTGTGTTGTCTAGACCAAGTGTGACCCCCTTGACCTTTACAGATATTGCACCAGAGTTTTGTAGGGGTCGCCACTGACTTCCCGCCCCCAAAGGCCATCCCAAGGCCTGGAACCTGTTGTTTTATAACTATTCATTCCTAAATGTGCTACATTCACATCTGGTCCTGCTTCATGTTACCATTTTCTATCCATCTAAGAAGAGTTGATGGTCGTGCCAGAGCCTAACCTACCAACTTCATGACTTAGCTCTTAATAATCTCCATAGGACTGCAGATTTAGAAGTATCTGTGTACCTCCCCAACCTGGGACGCTCACAGATGCTTCAAGAAACTCCTACAGAGATGATCTCAGAGGAACTCATCTTCATACGTCTCTGAAGTATCAGGTCATTTCTCTTTTTTAAGTTTATTTATTTATTTTGGAGAGAGAGAGTGTGTGAGTTGGGGAGGGCAGAGAGAGAAAGAGAGAGAGAGAATCCTAATCAGGCTCCACGCTGTCAGCACAGAGCCCGATGCAGGACTCAAACCCACAAACCATGAGATCATGACCTGAGCCAAAGTCTGATGCCCAACCAACTGAGCCACCCAGGTGCCCCAGTACCAGGTCATTTCTCATCAGTGTTTTCTGCCTCTAGGCTGAGTCCTTAGCTTTAGAGTAACATATCAGTGTGTGTATGTGTGTGTGTGTGTGTGTGTGTGTGTGTGTGTGTGTACACAGATATACATGCAGGTGTATATACAGTCAACTCTCGTTACACATGATTCCATGTTTGTGATTTCACCTGCTTGATAAAATTTATCTGTGACCCCGAAATCAATATTCTCTCAGTCATTGTGGGTAAGCCCGGAGCAGCAAAAACTTTGAGTGACCTGATGTACACATTCCCAGCTGAAGTGGAACCAGACCATGCTCTGCCATTTTATTTCAGCTCTCATACTGTAAACAAGTGTCCTTTTCACAGTATGTTTAGTTCCACTCTTTTTTTTTTTTTGTATCTGTGTGCTTTTTGTTGGTGATTTTGCTGTTTAAACTGGCCCTTGAGGGTAGCACTGAAGAGCTGTCTAGTTCCTAAGCACAGGGAGGCTGGGATGAGCCTTAGGGAGAAAACATGTGTGGTAGATGAGCTTCATTCCTATGAGTTATGGTGCATTGGCCATGAGTTCAACGTTAGTGAATCACCAAATATATTAGATACGGTGTCTTTAAGCAGAAACATGCATAAAACCAGTTTATACATTGATCAGTTGACAGAAATGTTGTGACCTGAGGCTCATAGGGAATTAACCCTGCATTTGCCCTAGAAGCAGTGATTCAGTATTCACTAATTCAGAACTGGTGGCGACTCTGTAGGACACAACGACCATAAATAAAGAGAATCGACTGTATATGTGTGTTTGTGTGCATCTCTTTATGTAAGTTTCTATCTTTCCAATGGCTTTTTGAAAAAGCAATAGTGACAGTTCCTCCTTTGTTGATTTATGTTTTCAAAACAACCATCAAAAATGGACTTCCCCCAACGCAACAAAGTAAAATCTTAGGGTGTGGCTGAAAAGGGGTAGGAATGATGTAGAACAAGGGTGGAGTACTCACCCGGCTGACTGACTGAGGCAGACTCATTTGGGCCTCCTCAGCTCTGAGCTGCACCTCTGAGAAACCAAAGCTCCAGTTCACAGTCATGGCACCCTACTGGGGTCTTTCATTCTGGCCCCTGAAGTGACCCAGCTCTGGAGGCGGGGGCCCTACAGACTGAGGGTGAAGATGGCTTCCCATGAGAAGAAAGGATGAAGGTGAGAGCCCTCCCAGCCCTTCTGGCCTCAGCCATGGAGGTCTCACAGAGTGTACAAATAAACAAATAACTCTGGAGACTTCATCTCAAGCCCTGATCACCACTGCTAAGTATGATTATTTGTACTATACCTGGTACATAGTAGACAGTCAACAATTATGAACAAATAATCATCTTAACATAAATAGTCATTCTTTCCCCCCTTGAAAATATGATTCTGAAAGATCTGGCCCATTTCTAATGATGGTTTTATTATTCTTAAGGACATTTTCTTTTCTTCGCATCAGAGAAACACATCTTCAATTCTGCAAGAAACGTGATTTGATTCAGTGACCTTGATTTATTGAAATTGCTTGAGGAGAACATCAGTGCCATAAACAGCAGCATGTGCAGCAAGCAGCTGAGATGGGGTCCTGTCTCAATTGGCTCACTCTGGCACCCCTATTCTCACAGCTGGCACCCCAAGTGACACAGTTAGCTGGCACCCCAGTCAACACAGCTAGAACTGAGTTTACACAGCTGGCTGTTAATCTAGTTCCCACAGCTGGCCCAGTCTTCACACCTGGCGGGCACCCCAATGCACACAGCTGGCACTCAGGTCCATACAACTGGCTGGCACTTCAATCCTCACAGCTGACTGGTAATATAGTCCACACAGCTGGCACCCCAGCCCACGCAGATGGTGACCCAGTCCACATAGCTGGCTAGAGGCCAGGTCCTCACAGCTGGCACCCACTCTACACAACTGGTGTCCCCAGAATGGCTGTTACACCAGCTGGGAAGCTTTGCTCCTTGTTCCTTGCTCTTTATCATGGAGTCCATAACAGCTTCTGAACACACCTCAAATGACAATTCTGTTCTCACTAAACAAGACAAGCTTCAATTAGACTGGAAGGGAGTTGGGTAAGATACCTAGTAGACATATCTAGCCTGAAGAGTTTAAAATACAACCACAAGGAATCTCTTTCTTTGAAGATTCCCATAAAGGAAAAACACAGGTTTCCCAGATGAAAGTTCTACTCAGGGGCTCCTTGGAACCCCTTTGACCTGGGTTGGGAAAGCTGTGGGTCCCTTCAAGGTGTCAGTGAGAATCCAGGCACAGCAAAGTTAAAAGCATGGTCCAGGCGTATATCAAAAACAAGAGCCCTGTGAAGTCAGGCTCTGACCCTCATGAAGATAGAGTGACAATGGTGTGGGGACTCCACATTGTCCAAAAACCCATTCGGCAAGCCTAGCAAAGATGAATACTGGAGTCAAATTGCAGGTTGAGAGGAGCATCACGGGAATCCAGGATGCTGGACCAGACAATGCGCAATGGGTTCAGCAGAATGTCAGAAACAGTGTTCTTCTGGGATGGAACATACTTTGAAGGGCACACATGCACCCATACCTAACTCTGTGGTCTTAAACTGGTCTCTGATTACTTTGAAAGAGACACTTAGATGCAGCATCTATTGGAAACAGTTGGGGAGAGAGATCTAGCAAGTGTACTCCTAAACCCAAGCCAGGGATGTCCCTAAGAGAATTTCCAGGGAGGGCAGCTCACTTGAGCTCATGGGTTTTGGTAATTTATGGCCCAGTGGCACTGCCACTCATTATCTGTGCTACCTTGGGCATCCATCTTCCCCTCTATCAACCTTAGTTTATTCATCTTGAAAATTGAGATGATGATGCTTCTCTCAAAGAAGCTCCTTCTACTGTTGCCTCAGCCTGAGATACCCCAATTTCAATTCTCTCTCTCAGGCATCTGAAAGTGAGATGGAGAGCCCGCATGAGTGGCTGTGGATATTCTCCACTTGGTCCTCCAGATCCACTCTCCATCCTTCTCTGCCCTGTTCTGTGTCCTGGGAGGCTGACCTCTGTCTGCAGATCTCATCAACTGGCTTCCCCAATCTCCTGTATTCCAATCCTATTTGACCAACATGAGGCACCAGCAGGAGATTGAAGAGGAGAGGAAGAAACCAGGTAGGGGGATCTGTTCCCACAGCTCCCATTCTTTCAGGCTATAGTTTGGCAGTGGCTGAATTTCTCCACCTGAGACCATGATTCTTGTCAGGCAGCCCTTCTCCCATTGCTACAGCCCTTTCCAGGTTCAGTAACACCACTCCCTCCCCTTAATCCTTCTCATCTACCAGCAGAAATGGTTTCCTACATTGTCATGTGCTTCAACGTCCCTTGTTGGTTTACCTTGAACCTTGCCCTAGTAAATGATACCTTCCTTAAACGTTCTTTGACACCCCTTTTGAGCACGTCATCTGTGTCTTGAGGGACCCCTGACAATATAGGGAGCCAAGCCAGAAAGGCCCAAGGTTGTAATGACTTGAGCTGACAACTTGGGGGCTGTTAGAATGGTCCTTGCAAAAGTGAGACCATGTGACTGTAGAGAGCACCAAAGGGACACAGCCTGATGATTTTTCAAGACCCACAGGGCCTAAGTGTGCATCCCACACAAGAACGCATGAGTTTTCTTGGCTGAGCTCACTTGAGTGGGCTTCTGATTCTTGTGCTCATTGACCTCTGATTGAAACATGGGCTTATCTTTATCCCCCTTCAGGAGAAATCCTACTGGTGAAAGGGTCTGTCAGTCCTTAGATACCAAGTGCTGGAGAGGCAGGTTCTGCTTCTGATCTCAAGCACACTGTTTCCTCAGTACCCAGCTTAGTACCTGGGCACTCAATATATCATATTTAATGAATAAAAACAAATCTCCAGACAAATGCATTTGTTGGTTGTACAGGCACAATATCATTAAAGAAAAGATGTTCCACTGAGAAGAATGGCTGGACGTTTTGCTAATTAGCTGAATACACACCAGAGTCACTTTTCTCTTCCATCCAATGATTTCCAACTACCTTTGATTTATCAATGTTCTAAGAAGCCTGATGCCCATGGCCAACCAGGAATTCCTTCCCAGCCTCAAAAGGGTACTAAAGGAGAAGGAGCTTGTTTCTGGGTACACAAAATCTGAGCATTTTGCTTTCTGGTTTCCAAATACAAAGAGAAAAAATAAAATGTGAGAGAAAGAAATTTTGGCTGTATGTAGAGAATAAATATTTCTAAAACTATAGCTTCTCAGACTTGGAAGGAATGCTCAAGGTTGACATGTCTAATCTCCCACAACGGTAAAACAGCCTTCTGTAAAGGCTGGAGACCTCTCTTGGCCAGCTCAAAGTGGTTCTGTGCCTCCTCCAAGGTCTCTGTCTCCCACCAAAGGCCTGGCAGTCCAAAGGAGGCAGGCAGATGTGTGCAGCTGCTGACACCATGGTGGTAGTGTCCTCACTCTGGGCTCCACAGGACACAGGCAGAACATAGAAGTGCCAGGGACAGGGGTCGGGGTGGACAGTTATGGTCAAGCTCTTCCAATGGCCCCATGAGCATGGGATCTCCAGGCCAGGGGCTTTGGCCATGCAGACCCAGTCATGGATGTCTGCCCACAGCAGGGTCCTCCTTACAGAATCCAAGGGCTCACCAAACATTGCCACATCTGTTCTCTTGGCATAGAGTAGGTGGGTACCACCTCTGGAAACTGGGCTGGTGTTGCTGCTGCCAAGAACACATCATCTCCACCAGCACGTCCACCCAGACTAAGCCTGCAGGCCAGGCCCATCACACGGGAGGCCACTACTGCTGAGAACTGCTCTCTCAGAAGTGTGTGCTGTATTACATTACCTCCATTTTACAGATAAGGAAACTGAGGCCCCAAAGGGGTTAATTCACCTGTCCCTGGCTAGGAAGAGGGGGAACAAAGATGTGAATCAAAGTTGGCTCAGAAGCACATGATCTTCCAGGAGTAACAGAGAGTGAGGGAGGAAGGGGGGGTGGAGAGACCAAATCTGCCTGGAGGACAGGAGAGACTTTGAGGAAAACGTGGGCTGAGACTTTAGGTTTAGGCAGAGGTTCTCCTGGTGTCAGGGACACAGCATTCCAGTCAGGGGCACAAGAAACACAGGACATCCAGCTGGGCCAGAGAAACTGCAGTCACTCAATAAATGCTAGCCCCCACAATGGCAGCACCCATTCTGCATGGGACCCTGTGCCAGGCACTCTAAATTCATTGAGCAAGTGTTTATCAAGTACATTCTAGTGCCACACTCTGTTCTAGGAGTTGGGCATATAGCCTTCAACAAGACAGATGAAATTCCCTACCCTGAAAGAGCTTACACTCTGGTGAAAAAGGCAAATAATAATTTAATCTGCAGTATGTTAGGTGAAAAAAGCTCTGCAGCAAACTAAAGCAAGGAAAGGAAATTAAGCAGGGAGTTCTGGAAGAATAAGATGTCCAGGGAAGTCTTCATAAGAAGGATATTTGAAGGAATGAGAGAGAGTGAGCCATTTGGATATGAGCATTCGAGGCAAAGGAAGCAGCATGTGCATTGACCCTGAGGCAGAGACATTCTGGGTGTTTGGGGAGCATCTAAGAGCCAGTTGAGGGAGTGGAAGAAAGTAATGGGATTGAATGGACTCTAGTCACCTTATTGGGGACCTTTCTCAGTCTATTCATCTGTATAAGAAGGGGTGCACCCTCCCCAGGCACCCAGTGACCAGAACGCTCCTTGCCTATGGTTTCCACTGCCCTCTCCCCAAGGGTCTATGTCTTGTTCTGTCTCAGTAAAGGGGATCTTAAGAAAAAGTCAAGGGGAAGCTGGCTGGGAAGCCAGAGCAGGGCAGCACAGGGAAAGGGCAGGACAGACAGAGAAGTGAGGGGGTAGAGTGTGATTTGGGGAGACTGGGGCATCAGACAATCCCGTGTTGTCTGGAGAGGACCCACAGGCCAGGAGAAAGAAGTGAAAAAGAGTGTAGGAAGGAGGCCTAGCCAGCTTCTCAGTCCCCAAGGTGCCATCTCAGCCAGAGCAGAAGTCCTACTGGGAAAGCCAGTATCAGGAGGGGTTTATCCATGTAAAGTGAACACTCTTCCCCTCCTTAGGCCAAGACAGAAGATGGGAGCACAGACCCAAGAGAGTCTTTCAGAAACTCCAACTGAGCCCCCCAAAACTCTGATTACACCTGCCTTTGTTCTACCCACGTCTATCCCGGGTCCCTCCCCGGCCTGTTCCCAAGCCACCAGGCCCCTCTCCCACCACCAGTGTGGGGCCTGGTTCACTAGACACAGCCCCACAGCCAGCCCTGGGATTGAAGAACAGACTGTCATTTCCAGCACCCTGACCCTGTGGCTCTTAGAAGTGCCCCCAAGGGATGGAGCATTTCTAGAAGGGGAGGATGTCCCAACAAAGTGTGGGGTGGCGTGGTTTGAATTATGCCCCCCTGTTTCCCCTCACTCCCCTTAGTCTCCTAACAGAGAAACTAAGAGACCCATGTCCTCCACAGAGAGGGGAGACATCTGGAGAAACAGGACAGACAGACCAGAAAGGTGGAAAACTAGCATGATAGATAGACTAAGAAAAAGCAAAGTGGGGACAGAAACCAAGGCAGGGGGTAGGAGGGACCCTGAGACAAAGAGAACGGAGCAGAAAATGGGTCCAGAGAGAGTGAGTGATGCAGAGATGGGGGAGATGGAAAATACAGAGACAGAGACAGGGACAGACAAACAGAGGGAAGGACGAAAGAAAAGTGGTAAGAAAGCAGTGAAACAGGGACAAGGACAGAGAGATGAAGAGGACAGACAAATTCAGCAGGAGAACCAATGACAGCTGTCCCTGCCATGGGGACACCTCATCTTTCTGTAGAGGCCACAGAAGACATAGGAGAAGTTTTCCCCAGCCAGGGCTGCCAGCAGGTCCTCCAAGAGAAAAATTCTCACCTAAAACTGGGGGGCTTTGGGCCTCCCCCCAAATCCAGGTAGATCCCATCACCTGCCTCTCCCAAACCTTGCCCCAAGCACTCACACAGGCTCTGGGCTCACCACGTAGTGGGGCAGGGCAGTGGGGTCAGTCCACCCTGGCACGGTCGACATGGGCATGTGCTATCTGAATGGAATCTCCAAGCAGTAATGAAGCCAACAAAAAGTCTGTCTCTTTATGTTGCCATCAGGTATTGACAATCCTAAACATTGAAGTAATAAAATACCCTTCCCCCCAAAATTCTTGGTTGGTAAAAATGCTAATTAATGGCTGTGGCTACTGTTGAGTTTAATATATATGATTAATATACATACTATATATTCAAATTAGCTATTTTTTAATGTTAATTTTTGAGAGACAGAGAAAGACAGCATGAGCAGGGGAGGGGCAGGGAGTGGGAGACACAGAATCAGAAGCAGGCTCCAGGCTCTGAGCTATTAGCACAGAGCCCGACATGGGGCTCGAACCCACGAGCCACAAGGCCATGACCTGAACCGAAGTTGGACACCTAACCAACTGAGCCACCCATGGACCCCCAAATTAGCTCTTTTTTTTATTGTTTATCCTTTAGTGAACATCATATTCTTCATGGAAGTTAACCCTGAGTCCCTTTGATCACACAGGTGGCCCCCGCACTTAGGACCTCAGCTACATGTGTTCATTTCCAGAGTGTTCCAAGATTCTGGATCATTCAAGCTCACTTCAGGTGCACTTTATGTCTCCACCTCTCATGATACCATATAACCTTGTGTTTAGACAGAAGCTTCTAAATAAACAACCACAGCACAGTGAAGGTAAAGATACTTTGAAAAACAAAGAAACTGAGCTTGAGTTACTTCCATTCTGTCCTTCTATGCACCCACTTGGAATTTTTATTTGTGTATAAATTTTTAAAACAGTGAAACAGAATGCAAACTGCAATGTGTACCATCTTTCGTTTGGAAAAGTGCAAATTTTAGCTGCACTGAACTATCTTGCTGAGTTTAGATACTATCTTTAACATCAAAAAACAGAAATTATAATGTTATCATTTATTATTGCAACAGACCAATAAGTAGATATAAGCTTTTCCCCTTTTTTCGAGACATACTTTAATGTAACTAAAAAGCATTAATCTATTAGTTTCTAAAACTTTTGTACTGTAATGTTTTATTTATTTTTACTTTTTACTGGCATGATGATATATATGAAGTTCAATACTAGATAAAATTTTACTGAGTTTCTTTTCTAGCCATTATTATTATTGGTCTTGTTTCATGATTAGTACTGAAAATAATTTTATTGAATAGTGGAGGAGACTGTTTAAAGATTGATCTACCCCAGATGTCAGAATGCACCATTGGCCCTGACCAAACTTCAGTGGATTGGACCGACCTCCCCTGCACACCCCACCTGCATCCTCTCCCCTTCCCAGGTGCCCCCTCCACTTCTACTCTGCTACAGGCCTCCTTCCCTTAAGCCCCCTAGGCTCCAGGGCAGAGGAGTGGGAGCTCAGGAGGAGGTCTCCACCTTGCTTACCTCGGTTACCATCTCGAATGGGAATACCTTCTGGGGGCTTGGCATTCTGCCCCTCCTCCCTGTGGCCACACCTGATCTCAAGGTCACACCTCTACTTCCTCAACTGGCCCTGGCTCAGGGTCTTCCTCTCTGCTCTGCCTCAGCCAGTCCAACCTCAACATGCCCATGTGGGCTCAACAATTCCCGTGACTTTCCAGCAACCTGGCAATCAGAAATCTTGGGAAGGTCTGCCTTCCATGGGATGCATCTCAGTGAATGGTGCCCCATTCACCCAGAAGCTCAAGACAAAACTCACATTCTCCCCCACATCTAATCCAGCAGCAAGGCCTGGTGGCTCTACTTTCAAATGCACCCCCAAAGCCAGCCCATCCATTCCATCTCCCCCAGTGCCTCCCAGCCTGGTCACAACCCTCAATTCCTGCATTGCCTGGATTCCCTTCTTCCACTCTTGCCCCTTCCAGTCTATTCTCTGTATGGCAATGAGGGTGACCTTTAAAAACATTTATCAGATGAGGTCACTCCCCTGCTTAAAACCCACCAATAGTTTCTCATTACACTTAGAATAATTTCCAAGGGGGCGCCTGGGTGGTTCAGTTAGTTAAGCATCTGACTCTTTATTTCAGGTCAAGTCATGCTCTCACAGTTCAGGGGAACCATCAGCATGAAACCTGCTTGGGATTCTCTCTCTCCTCTCTCTCTGCCTCTCCCTGCTCGCACACTCTCTCTGTCTCAAAATAAATAAATAAACCTTAAAAAAAAAAATGTCTAAGTTCCAAACGTTGACCAATAAGGGCCAACCTGACCTCTCTGCCTATTTTCTCTAGATTTCTACAGCTATCCCTGCTACTTGCTTTGTTTCTGCTACACTAGCCTTCTTGCTCTTCCTTAAGCATACCAAGCTTTTCCCACCTCAGGACCTTTGCACTCACTGTTTCCTCTTTCTGGAATGTTCTTCCCACAAATTTTGGTACGGTTGGCTTCATCTCATCTTGCAGGTCTTCATTCAAATGTTACCTGCATAAACCCCTTTCCTGACCACCCTGCCTAAAATGTACCCCATGCCCCCCTACTCTTTATCCCTCAACTTTGTTTTGTCACTTTTCATACTATCTGAACTATGGATTTTTTTAAAGCCTGTACAATTGTTTAATCTGACTCCTCTAGTTGAAAGCAAGGACTTTGTTTTATAGGCTAGGCCAACAGCCTATAAATAGTACCTGAAGCATAATAGAGGCTCAACAAAACTGTCCAATATCTTGAAATCTTAAATTCCAACATCTCAGAATCTGGCCATAGCCTTTGATTTTTCCAACTCTCTCCTACCCACTTCTGCCCTTACATGCACTCCTCCAAAGTTCCATTTTCAACCAACAGACTACAATTCGGTAGTTTCAAAAGTTAGAAACCTGGGACTCATCATTGACCTCTCCCCACTTCACACCCTCTACTTCCAAACCTATTTCCACATCTGCCAATTCTACCCCATCCACAACATTTGAATTAATTTGCTTCTCTCCATGTCCACTTTACCACCGGGGCCCAAGGCAGCACTATCTCCAGGCTGGAAACAAGTAGCCCCCTAACTGGTCTCCATCCCTCCACATTCCCTGTCCCAGCAATCTTTCTTTCCACTGATTCCAGGAAGAGCTTCTAAAGAGGAAATTTCATACAATGCTCCACTCTCAAATATTCAGTGACTTTCCATAGTTCACAGAATGGAGACAAAATTCTTGAATAAAGTCTACACTGCTCTACAATGGCCTGGCCTTCAACAACCTGTCTCACTTTTTCTCCTGCCATCCTCCCTTTTACTCATTGAAGTCCAGCCACACTAGCCTCCCTTCCATTCCTGAATATATCTTGCTCGTTTTAATTTAATCATTTAATATGTATTTGTGGAGGCAAACCTATACACTAAACACAGGTGGATCTACAGTGGTAAACAAAGGAGACAAAATCTCTGCCCTCATGGAGCTTATGTTGTAGTAAGAGAAAACAGATCATGAACAAATCATCATATGTTACAAAAGTAGGACTAAACAGTGTTGTGAAAAAGCATTAAATAGGGAAAGGGGATAACCAATGTCCAGGGTTATCCTGAACATTGCTAGCCAGAATGCTAGGGAAGCCCTCTCTGAAGAAGTCATCTTTGAGCAAAAAGTGAACCATCCAGTAATCTGGAGAAAAGAGCTTTCTAGGCAGAGAGAAGAACACATGCAAAACCCAGAGGCAGGAAGGTGCTGAAGATGTGTATCTGAAGAACAACAAGAAACCTGAGGCATTTGCAAGAGTCTAGAACCCTTTTCCTATCCCAAACTTTTCCTATTTCAATTCCCAAATGCCCTTCAGATGTCCAATCAAAGTTCATTTCCTCAAGCTGTTTTTCTGACCCCAAGCCTAAATTGAATCCACTAACCTAAACATTCATTGTTCCTTGTTCTCTTCCTCAATAGCCTTAAGCACCATTTACCATGTACATGTGGTAAATTGTTTAATTAATGTCTGTCTACAAGATTACCTGGCTCTCACTTAACATCATGCTACCCTGTGCTTTGGTCGTTCTCCCCTGGCCACAGCAGAAGAGATGTTGCCATTTCTTGCTCTCTGATTGACCACTTTCTATCTCCTCCCTGCTGGTTAAAACATACTATTTTCAAACATGGTTCAATATAATTGATCTGACTATAACTCTCTTCACCGTAATCACATCATCCTGAGACTACTGCCTCATTCCCTTGATTGGACTTGGATGTTTTGTCATCACTCAGGGTAGGTCTCTACCTTCTCAAGATGCTGATTTATTCTGTCAAATGTTGAGTCTTCCTACTTTCACTCTAGGAGATTCTTCTGAATTTAGTAGCTTCCTTATTTGCCCTTATTTGGAAATTACTTCCAGAACTCTGCTGGCCACCTTCCATGTTTTATCTTACCAGACCATTTTTTTGACCCGTCATATTTAAGTGGGTTGGAGAGTGGACACCTGATCAAAGGTCAGAATCACCTTAGATCCAGAAGCAGCCACTGCTTTCAAGCCTCATGGAGCCCAGCCCACACTTCCTCCTGTCCTTGGATTGCCTTGAGAGTTTCCATCTCTCTATCTTCATTCTTAAAATCCATGAATAAGCCAGAAATTGTGTGGCCAGGCTTTAAAAAAACTGAATTAATTTAATCTCCTTTCTTGAGACTATGTACCAAGAAAAACAGTTTACAAATTAGTAACTAAGGGAAATTTTGAAAACAAAACAAAAACATTGGGTGGGACAATGGCAAACCAAGGCCAAATGGGATAGAAAATTATAGGGAAAAAGAGGAAGCAGACACTATGTGGAGGTAGCTGATACATATTAGTGGCAGAGCAGAAGGATTCTGATGCTAAAGGAAGAATCCAGAACTACCTTAGATCCAAAAGCAGTCATTGTATCCCACCCTTCTGGAGCCCAGCCCAGCTACTTCTGTTCTTAGATTATCTTGAGAGTTCCCATCTCTTCATGTCTTAAAATAACCACCTCTGCTTAAACCAACTGAAGGAAGTCCTTGTTCATGCACTCAACAATATTTATCAAACGTCTACCACATGCAAGATACTGTTTTAGGTATTAGGGATATAGCAATGAACAACCCAGTCAAGATTCCTGCTCTTGTGGTACTTGCGTTTTAGTGAAGAAAGACATAGCAAAAACAAACAAATATGTAATACATTAGATGGCTCTTAAATGCTAGAAGGAAAAATAAAACTTGGTAAGCAAGGGGGTCAAGACAGTGAAAATGCTTCCACTTCTGGAACCATGGCCAGCGAGATACACTGTGGGGATCTTCTACTTGAAAACAATTATATGTTGCACAACACATAGTTTTTGCCACATTACTGAGCTCTCAGGAGATGGAATAAATCTCCAAAAGGTGGAAGAAGAAGGCCATGAACTATAAGCAATAGTGAGGCATGGGGTTGCAGTGAAAGAGCAATCTAGGGACTGAGTCTTGAGCCAGTGGCACAGCACGGTAGGAGAGCTGAGCCTGAGACTTGGATTTAGCCAAGAATCTTGAAAGAGGCTAAAAAGATTTGTGGCTAATGGTAACCTCTGGTGCCCTGCACAAGTAAGTGTAAATCTTCTCTGGAGGAAAATATCCTCAACTCATTGATTATTGGCTAAGATCTACCACATGGAAGCTCACATTCAAAGAACACCAAGCACACAAGGAAACAAAGCACTATGAGTAAAAACAGGAACAACAAACACCAGAGTTAACCCCTCTGGGCAACGAAAGAAGTGCCGACAGAATAGATGGTTCCTGAGATGTGCTGTGCAAACCAGCAGGAAAATGGGACGGAAAATCAAGGGAGATGAGAAGGTCAAGGCTGGCTTCTAGCAACCACAAAGGGACTTGACTTAAGTAGAGGGTAATTGATATCCAAACCCCAAGGTTCCCAGACTTAACAGCCTGCGTGCTAATTGCTGAGCTCTTAACCGACTTGTTGCTGACTTAGGTGGAGTGTGAACTCCGGGACTCAGCAAGCTCCCGCTCGCCCACCTCACCTCTGCTACTCCGGCCCCGAGAACTCCAGAGCTGCTGAAGTGGCTTGAAAATATAATGGAGTCAGGCTCTGCGGTTGAAATTAACAGCCAGCCCAGGCCCCACCCCTCCTTGTCCTTTGTGATCCGGCCAGGGAAAACTCTGCTCAAAAGACCTGTGTAATTGATAAAGTGATGTCATGTGGGGAGACTGCTATCTGGGGAGAGGACTCATTTTATTATTTCATGGCTCTTACCAGCACCTCAGAGTGAAGGCAGAGGAGACCGGCTGTGAAGCAGCAAACACAATCTAAGCTACTCCCCGAAGGATTGACAAAGCAAAGGACCAGCCTCGAAATTTTCAGCAAATATTTGCAGTTGATAAAAACATCTGGCACTTGCTCTTACACAGACTGAGGAAAAGGGAAACAGAAGCAGGCCCAGGTTGAGCACCGTGTGCGCGCTGGGCGCTTGGTCATCACTACACTGCATATTCTGCACACGTTTTGTCACTTAATTCTGGCCACTATGCCCCAAACTCTATGCCAAGGGCAGCATTATCCTCATCCTGCAGATGTGGCCCCTAAGTGAAGGGTTACCAGTAATAGGGGATGTAAACAATGCAGGTACTGGGCTAAGACACTGTGTAGTGTCATTAATTCACACAGCAGTTCCGTCAGTTAAGTGCTATGATCTGCATTTTACAGATGAGGAAACAGAGGCACAAAGAGGCTTGCCTGCAGTCACACAGGGACAGAACGTGACTCAAGGAGACTCAGGATAGTACAAAGATTCCACAGCTCCTAAAGAGCAGAGTTTGGGGGTGCCTGGGTGGCTCAGTCAGTTAAGAGTCCAACTTTGGCTCAGGTCAGGATCTCACAGTTTGTGAGTTCGAGCCCTGCATCAGGCTCTGTGCTGACAGCTCGGAGCCTGGAGCCTGCTTCAGATTCTGTGTCTCCCTCTCTCTGCCCCTCCCCTGCTTGCTCTCTCTCTCTCTCTCTCTGTCTCTCCCAAAAATAAACCCAGAGAGCTCTGGACTCTGAAACTCATGCCATTTCCCTGCATTGTGCCACTTCCTGCCATTTGTCCCTGCCCATCTGTGTTTTCCCACAACCTGACTCCCAAAAGGGCCAACACATGTGATGGCCAAGCATGTGGGCCAGTGCACATCAGAGCTCTTGAGCCCAGCATCCAGCAGGCCTGAATTCCATCTCCTGTGCAGCTACAGGAGGGCAAGGGAGTCTGTGGCATCCCCAAGGAGCTGGAGAGAGCTCACTCTCCCAGGACCAGCAAGATGGTGCCCTGTGTGCCTATAGTTGCCCTCATCTTAGCTCCTTTGTATCCCCAAGCAGCACCCAGAACAACTCTCCAAGGCAAGAGAAGACTTTCTCAGGCTTCAGGAAATGTCTTAGCAGAGCACACCTGACCTGTGGCCCTATGACTCATGGGAGAGGGGGTATCCCAGGTGTACTGCTTGCTTGTTGTTCTTGGATGAATGGCTTCGTCTCCAAGGTTAGCTTCTTTTTCTTTAATGAGGAAAACAGTCCCTATCTCCTAGATGTTCAGGTGGGATTATAAGGCCAGCCCCGAGCTCTTTACCTGGAATGTAGAAGGCATTCACAAGGTCTGTTATCCACCTCTTCCTCTCCCCATTTATCTCTAAAATTAGATTTGTTTTTCGCATGCCTCAGAAGGCTGCTGTGAACATGACAGGACATAATCCAGTCTGGCAAGATGTATGCACTCGGTAAATGTTCATTAAAATCCAACACCCTACGATGATTGACTTCATGTTGTTACCATAGGGCCTCAGCCTGTGCACAGTGAGCTGGAGCCACTCAGAGGAGAGGCTGGCCCATTCTGTGCGGCCCGCCTCACCCAGGCCTGTGATCTTGGGTCCTGGCTGGGCTTTGCTCTTTCATCACAGAGGCTCTAAAAGGGAAGGACTCACATGCACACTGAAGCCAGAGTGATCTTTCCAGAAGGCAAAGCTAAGCATGCCCTTCCCCCAAGCTAAAAACTCTTGGATGGCTCCCCATGGCCCTCAGCATCCAGTTCAAATCCTTGAACATATTTGACAAGGCTTTGTGAACTGATCTATGTCCATTCCAGCCTTGCCTCTGTCACTCTATCCCTCCTCTGAAACTTCAAATAGGTCCTCAAGGGCTGTGTTCTTCCCCTTCTCAGACACCCCCAGAGCAACCCAAGTGTCTCTGTTTGTGACACCCATCTCATGTACCAGGCCTGTTTTATGTCTGTCTACATCATAAAAACATAGGCTCCAACCTGCCTGGCTCCAACAGGTTGTGATCTGTGCCTCCTTATTGATCACAACCTGTTGGCGCTCCTGGATGACTAAGTGTCCGACTCTGGATCTAAGCTCAGGTCACAGTCTCACGGTTCGTGAGATTGAGCCCTGCGCTGTCAGCACAGAGCCTGCCTGGAATTCTCTCTCTCCCTCTCTCTCTGCCCCTCCCTTGCTCTCTCTCTCTCTCTCAAAATAAATAAATAAACATTTAAAAAGTTAAGAACATAGGCTGCATGAGAGCAGAAGAGTCGAGTCCATGCCTGCTGTGCCCGTTGTTATATTCCCAGTACCCAGCACATAGTACCAATTGAGCATATTACCTTTACAAGCAGAAAAACATGTTATTATTCCTTAGATGTTAGAAGTGAATGAGAAATGTCACTTTCTGTATGTACCATCTTGCTCAGTCCAGTCAGCCAATGCAGAATTCTGGGCCTTACTTCCGCAGACATAGCAATTCTGAACCCAGCCTGGTCTCATGACATGGGGAGGGCAGGGAGGCGGGGAGAGGAAAAGTGGGAGGGGTAAATACAGACTATGTTCCCAGAAGGCTTAGACAGCAGCTGTCTCCAGGGCCAGAGAGCACGTGGCACATATACATGCACATGAATTCACTTACATGCACCCAGGTAACTCCTTGCCTGCATGTGAGAGTGCATATGTCTCAATGTAACATCTCTACTACAAGGGTGCATCTCTGCGTGTGCACATTTATAGGAGCAGCTCAACTGTTTTAAATCCCTCTTCAACATTTCCATCGTTTCCCTAAAGACTCTTCTCCATGGGTCCACCAATTGGCTCTTTCTTCTCTCCACTAGCCCCATTAACATCCCTCTCCCCGACTGTTCGGGGTAATCAGATCTGTTCCCAGACTCACACGCCCCACTCAATCTCTTTGCTGAGCGAGACAAAAGTCCTGTGGTTAATCAGACCCACCCTCTTTAGAGGGCAGTTTAGCTCTAATCTGTTTTACTTGATGATAATACCAGAGGTCTCACCCAATCCCCAACCCAAGTCATTCATCAAAGCAGCTCTACCACGCACATCTATCATGTGGTCCAAGAATCTTTCATTCCAGCTGCTCAGAGGATAACATGAAACACAACACCTCCTTTTTACAGTTATAAACCCATACATAAAATCAAGGTGGGGTTCTCTCTCACCCAGCAGTGCTACCGGTAATGAGGATCACGTGGGTCTGGGCAGGAAATTCATGCTGGGTGAGCACCTATGTCTGCCTTGCCTATTCCCTGACGATTTATGACACTGCTTAATTTCATCCTCCCAACATTATTCCTGGGTTTACATAAAGAGACTGGGGGTCGGAAAAGACAAGTAACTTGTCCACGATCCAGTGAGGGAAGGGCAGGACCAGGACCAGGACTCTCCAGCCCATACTCTTTCCACTACACCAGGATGCCTCCTCTCAGGATTGGGAAACACACTGAGGTCAACATTGTGATGAGGGGTCTGCAATGTGCATGTGCACAAAATAGGCAAGTCCTATTTGGAGAGGTAAAGTCTTAGGTTTGATCAATAAGATGGCACAGATTACAACCTGTTGGAGCCAGGCAGGACCTCAGGCCATTTTGTCTAACCACCTCAATTTATAGGTAGGGAAACGGAGGTCCAGAAAAAAATAATGACTTGCCCATGGCCACACAGTAAACTAGTGCCAACTCAGACTAGATCTCAGGCCGGGTAACAGCTTGGCCAAGGTTTCGACCACATCCACCTGCTGTCCTGCAAATAATTTACATCGTATTCTGATGTTGCTCTGCATAAAAGCCTCCAGTGTCTTCCAGAACTTGAGATCAAAAATTTGTCTGTCCCATCCAGGAAAACCTGCTGAAAGAGCTCTTCCCTGGCAGCCCCCACATATCATATGCTGCCTCCTAAGAACATCCCTCAAGGACCGGAAGCCCCACCTGAAAAGCCACATCTGCTGCAGCCTCTGGATGGCCCAGCCGCTGAAGGTCATGGCTGATGCCACAGCTGCTAAGTCTTTGCCAGCATCCTGAGATGCAGGTACCACGTTTGGCTTTCCATTGGAAAAGGCTGGCATGTTGCCCACGCTCAAAGTCAAATCTTTTCCACCTTCACGGGGCAGATCTAAGGCTTGCTCATGGGAGGGTTGGTGATAAGGAGGTTTCTACTCTCACAGGCCAACTTTGGAACCAGCCCAGACCTCTCCATCTCTGGTGCAGTGCAGCACCCCTGAAAACCCAAGACTGAGTGCAGAGAGATATGCCTTTGGCTCAATATGTAAAAACTCTCCAGCAATAAATTTAAGCAATTCCATTTGGGGCTCTCACAATTTCCTCCACTCAGGCAAACTGCTTTTTATTTCAAACGTTCCTGAAGGAAATTGGCCAATTGCTTACTTCAACTGTCGATGCCATTATGCTGAGCCTGATGGCAAGACACAAATGCAACCTGGGAATTTCTCTGCACTGGATCTTCACAAAACTGGCCACTACAACAGGGGTCTGGCCCGGAAAGGCTGTGGGTGTTGACCCTCTAGGAACTTCTCAGCACTCCCACAGAAGAGAACAAGGTGGCTGGGGCCAAGGCAGGGCTCTGAACGACTAGGAAGGAGAGAGTTGAACATTCAGCCTGGCCCTTTAGATTGACTTTACTGTCTTCAATCCAAGGGGGTGAGGTCAACTCCAGCCACTTTGAGATGGTGTCGGCAGTCAAGGAGACTGACTGGAGGAGGTAGAAGGCAGCATTAGTGCCCAAGGAGTCTGATATGATCAACAGCAGCTCCATTTACTGAGCGCTTCCATATGCCAGATGCTGTGCTAGGCATTTTACGTGCACAACTGCAGTAAATCCAAACTCCTTACCATGTTCTCTGGAACAGTGCCTGGTACCTGGTAAGTAGTATACAAGTGTTGACGAATGTCGTGGTTGTTAACAAGGGGCTCCTAATGAACCCCCAAGCCCACCCTCACTGGCTTGGGATAGACAAGCTGATTCTACAACTTCCTGTCACCTTAGCATCAGAGATGGAGTTGGTGGGAGGCACTGATCACTTGAACTGTTCTCAGTTTGGGCAAGGACCTGATTGGTCAGTTGTGTGTCCCCTGGCTTCCTAACCCTGACAGATGATGCATTAGGAGCATGTGTCTCCCAGGAGCCCACACAGGCTGGCTCAGAAATGGTGCATGTGGGTCTGGTTACCTGCATGCATAGGGTTGCCTCCTCCACCTTCACCCCACAGCAAGAAAGGTTTCACCAGACACATCAAGAAAAAGGAAAAGGAGGAGTTTACTTTTTACGGCCAAAGTAGAGTTGTGGCAAGCAACTCCTGACTCCAGCATTGCCATGACAACACCTGGAAGACATCTTGGCTAAGAGCTGAGGTTTGTGAAGCTGAGTGGCTGTCTCAGGTGAACAAGGTCTGGCAAGGCTTCTCCAGGCCAAGGAGAAGGGAGCCACCAAGGGCTTCATGAATTAGTCACTCCCCTCCACAGGGTTGGCCTGAGGACCTAAAGGCAGGTCTCTTGGTGACCAATCCCTTTTGAAATGTGCTGTATATAGGGCTTCTGAGTCCCACTACCCCCACCCCCAGCCCAGAGGGCACCCGCTGTTCCCTTCTCTCCATAGCCTTCAAGCTTTCAGAACAGGTCTTGGGCCCCTCCAATACCACTGTGACACCCCCACCCCCCCAATGCCAAAGCTGGATCAGTATCACAAGGATTACCGAGCATCTACTATTTTCTGGCACTAGCCAACATAACTAGGGACACAATGATTTAAAAAAGGGGAGGGGGTGTGCCTGGGTGCCCCAGGAAGCAGAGCTTAAGGCCAAAACAAACACCAGTGACTCCATCAGTGTAAGCATCCAAGGAGAGAGTAGAGAAGAGAAAATGAACAGGGGGTGGGCCAATCAACTCTAGCCCAAAGCATTAGAGACATGGAGACAATGGTGGCTATGCAATGATAATGGGGAAAACTGTATTCACAGAATGCCTCTCAGGGAGAATATTCTCTGTGCTTAGCAATTTTGATAGATTTTGATACGCCAGTTGTGAGGTGGAGCCTCAAGACACCTGTTTAAGATATAATAGGTGCCTTAGTGTCTTCAAAGGAGGCTGGGCCTGGTTAGCTGTGGCACTTTAGTGATGCTGGGTGGGGCTTCCCTGCTCAGGACAGGAGGGAGCAGAGCCACTCCTCCCCCACCCAGACCCCTGCCTCGTTATAGATTCTGAACAAGCATGGGAAGGGTGTTGATTTGAAGAGTACCATTTTTCACCCCACCTGGAGTACTCACAGTCTGATTCCATTATGGAGAGCTCCACCAACACTAGGAAACAAAGTGGCTATAAGGCAGATATATGAAAGGTACCAAGCTTTCCACTCCCTGGGGAGTCAGGTGGCCTGGAGCTGAACTAGGCCTTCTCAGATAGGCCATGCGGCCCACAATGCTTCAGATTTTAGCCTTGCCCAGCGGCAAAGCATGCAGGGTCTGCTCTGGGCCAAGGAGGCACCAACACTGAAGGAACCAACAGCAGTGACCAGAATTGCTGGACTTTCCAGCAAGGTGGCCTGCAGTCCAGCTCACAAAGCGTCTACACTGTCTTCTCCATCCAGGGCACAGAGTGTGTAAAGTAAGGACTCCTCTGCCCCTGAGTTGCTCAGAATGATTGGGGGACGCAGCTATGCAAACAGAAAATTAACACAGCCATTAAGAGCTCTGGCCAGAGCACAGAGAAGCCCTTTTTGGAAGGACAGGTAGTCTCAGGTAAAGCTTCTCAGAGGAGTCAAGGCTGTGGTAGAGGGAAGGGAACAGGGGAGGTGAGGGAAGGAGTGTCTGAGTGAGGATAAATCAGTCCCAAACAAAAGGAATGGGATGAGCAAGGAACAGGGGCATGAAATACCACAAACATACAAGGAACAAGTCATTCTGATGGAGCACAAATCCGTACCAGTGAGTGACGGAAGATGATTCTGCCAAGACAGGAAAGACTGGGAAGACAGCAAGACTGGGAAGGGTCTTGGATGCTGTATGTTACCTGGAGTTTTATTGTGAAAGATGATGGAGGCCACTGAAGGATTTTCAAGTTGGGAATGACACAGTCCCATTTCTAAATTTCTTGACACTAATGCCCTGTTCCTTTTTTCCACATGCCTGCACCCTGGCTATTCTTCAGGGCTTCCGCGAAACCTCACCTCCCTCAGCATGTCCTCAGGACTTAACAGAAAGCTGTTTTCCATTTGACCTTCACCCCAGTCACAGTGGACCCATTTTTGGACCTGGGCCCCTCACCAGACTGTAAAGATCCTAAAAGTCAGAGCTTTGTCATAATGATTCCTTGTGCCACCTGGAGAAATGCAAAACATTGCATAAATGTCTACTGCACTCACTACTATTAAGATGACTGTTATTTCTATCAGCATTATTTGCATTATTGGAGTTATTTAAATACTGAGTAATCCCTTAGCTGTAAGGATGCAGTCTCTGCCAGTGAGCCTCATTAAAGTTGACTAACCTGAATGGAAAGAGTTCAGGATTTTTAGTCTGAGGAGGTGAATTAAAATCCTGGTTCTACCACTAACTGAATGAGGGGACCCCACATCACAAAATGTCTGTTGAAGAACAGAGGGTTAAGAAGGCTCTAGGAGTCAGATTTCCCAGGAGTAACACGTGGTAAAACCTGGCCCCTTATTCCAGCTGGTCAAGAGGATGTTTACACATCAGAGGCACTTTGGGCAGCCAGTCCCCAACCCCAGCGAAGTGGGACAGACTCTACCCCAGCACCTTACACACACTGTGTGTCTGCTCCAGTACACCCCTTTAGAGGTCCCAGAGCATGTAAAATGGATGCTATGGAAGACTAGCTGTGAGTTCCCAGAGATTAGGCTAAGACAGGTCAGGTCAGAAGTGTCCACAGGATCAGGAGAGGCCCAGACATCAAGGGGTCCCTGTGACCTGCCTCCCAGAGACTCCCTTCAGCCTCCCAGAGACTAAGCCCCTGGGAAAACCAAGACTTCACAGTGGAAGTGCTGACTCGTGAACCCTACAGGAGGAGGTACGGGATTGCTGATTAGTCATGCCTGCAGCTCCTAATCATCATCACAGGGCAGACCTGCCTGCAAGGATGGAAATTGTCTACAAACACCAACACAATCCTATGAAGCATCATCTGGCCACAGTCTGTGTCTACCTCCATTGACCATCAAAGTGGACACAGCTGAGCTGGCTGACCCACCAGTGACCTTCCCTCCCTCACCCTTCCAAAGATGTTAAGCCATCAGAATCTGAGGCTTACTCTAGTAGAAGAGGGTACCCATTACCCCTTTAAGATGAAAACAAGTGCATGCAATATGGACTCAGGGTAAGGAGCATAGTAAGAGACAGAGAAGTCACGGCCATTCACATGACCCAGGGCCATGAGGAACATACTCACTCATGGCTCCTCCTCTTCACCATCATCTCCAGGCCTCCTTAATGAACACTTACTTAATTACAAGGGGCCTTATCAGACTGCCTATGAATTTGAGTACCATTCACATTTAACCTTTGCGTTGTTTTTTAGGTGAAGGGTCTCAGGAGAAGTCTAATTCTTTTTCTGAATTGAAGTGGTCCTGATTTGGTGTCTGATTCTCATACCTTCCCTGGTCTGGTTAATATTTTGGGGCTCAAGTTTGGCACAATGACCCAACTGCAAAGGAACCTGATGAACTGATCGGTGCCAACCTGCAGGGTGAGAGATTACGGACCAGTATATGGAACATCTTTCTAAGCATCAGAAATTCCTGAAGAAAGAGCATGCTGACTCACAGATAGTGAGCTTCCTGTCACTGGAAAGATCCAGGCAGAAGCTGGAAAACTACCTGGTGAAGAAGTTGTGGAGGAAAGGCATGAATCTGTAAAGGTCTGTGTCTCTTACAGCCTCTCTACTTAGAAAGGCTCCCCCTGCTGAAGTTATGCATGCCCTTGCCACTTTGAGGATCTATTTCCTTGGCAGAAAAAAAAAACTGTGCCAAACGGCAGCAGAAGTCTGCCTTCTCTCTGTTTTCTTTTGCATGATGCCTCCCCAGAGACAGGCAACACCTCCCTTGTTCTTCCTGCTCTAAACACAACTAGAGTTTAGTCCAAGGAAAGGAGTTGTTTTTTTAAAGCCTTGTTATACTCCAAGAAATAAATAAAGATGATGTGAGTAAGCAGAAGAGGCAGGGATCCAGGTAATCTGCAGCTGTCCCCCAGGATTTTACTTCCTAGGGAGCTACCTGGTGGGATCACCCTAGGCTGTCCCTAAAGATGCACTGACCCACTCCTTTCAGTGGGTCCTGTGTCCCTGCCCTCTAACAAAGATAGGCCGACTGCTAAACAGAGAGGCTTTCCTGACAGAGAAAAGCAAGGATTCAGCCTGGATGCCAGCTACCCAGCTACCAACTCAGAAGTTACTGACTACATCCCATCACCAAAAGGGATTTAGACAATTTCAGAATGTGTGCAACTTTCAAAAGTTAGTTAGATTTATTATCTCCTCCCAGTTGCTGTTAGGAATTAGCAGTAAAACCCTTAAAATTTAAATGTCCTACTTGTTTTAAAGGACAGGAAGACTGTGTCCCACCAGAAGGCCAATCTTAGTGGAGAGAATCCCAAGGAATAGAGTGGCAGCTTAAAGACAAATGCTACAGAACGAATTCCAGGGCTCAAGACTCAGATGCCTAGCTGCAGCAGTTGAGAGGAGTGAACTCACAGACACCTGCTGGTGCATCCAGCAAGCTCTTCTTATCTTTGGACTGTTCCCTGGTACACTACAGTTGCCCTCACGAAGCCAGGCCTGCGCTATGTGGCTCCACCCCCTGGCCATAAGTGACTGGATCATAGGAGGACACATGACTAAGATGGACCAATCCATTTTCCATTCAAAAATGTGAACTGGAGGACAGAGCGGCAAGCTGAGAGCTGAGTCAAGCTAGTAGCCGTGCTCTTCGGTCAACCATGTGGTGGCATCACTTAGGAACGAAATGCAAATTCTTACGGCTGTTGGGGGAGAGAGGTTGGGTCCAGCAAGTCCACGAGCGGTGGTTCTACTGTCTAAAGTTAGAGAAGCTTTGCCCCAGAGGAAAGGAAGTCTATGAATTCAAGTAGATTGTTCAATGTTTCTGTGACTTCTGTGAGACACTGGAATATACTTCTGGTAAATCAAATATATTTTGTCTTATACTACTTTGAATTGGTTTCTGTCACTTGCAAACAAGAGCACCTTAACTAATATGGCTGGTTGAGCCTGGGATGACAGAAGCAGACCTTCATTCCCCAAATCCTCACCACCACCTCCCAATGCTGGCCCACAAAGGAAGGCATCCTTTCCCATCCCACCTCCTGTTCCTTTAGTGGGAATCCCCCTAATCCCACCTTCCTCGCCTTTCTACCTGCAGTTCTTTGGATTTGCCATTTTGTGAACTTGTTTTTCAAGTCACTCACCGCCCCCCCCCATCCTTTATTTACCATCTCAACTTAGAATCTAACATGTTACTATAACACCTTGAATTCTCTTCCTTTAGTCAATGCTATAAACGCTCCACCCAGATTGTCCCTCTATTCTCCAAAGCAGAGGCATTCCCCACTTCTTCCCAGGAATGCATTTCTTTTAGGAAATTGGAAGCTTCTTACAGTAGCACCCAGGGTCACACAAATAGTAAGGGACACATTCAGATACCAGACCAAGTCTGCCTGCCTGCAAAACTCGTGTTCATTCCACCGTATCACTGCTTTTCATCTGCAAACTGTCTCCTTAATCCTCCTTCCTTCCCCTGAGTGAGGAGCAGTAGCTGAACTGAGAGCCTCCCTTTCCCTCCCCCAACCTGAAGACTGTGCTCTGCAAAGCAACAGATTCTGCTCTTTATTTCTCTACCCTCCTTTATGTATACATGCACACCCATATGTATACAAGCACACACACACGTACACAAGTGTGTGCACATATGTGTATTAGCAAAAATTTCAATTCCAAACAGCTGTTTGAAAGTCCATTTGTTTGCAAGTCCAAAGAACCTACTGAAGGTTAAGCTTATAATCCCCAGGTACATTTTCCACCAAATAGAAGAGTGAGTTGGTGCTTCGCATAATCTTCTGTTTTGCTCTGATAGGTGTTCTTTTTCCAAAATATCCCTAGTTCTTCCACTTTGAAAATCTGCTGAGACAGACAAACCCCTCCTTCAAGATTTCTCTGAGAGAAGTCCTTAGCAGCTACAGTACCAATATCACTTTGACCTTGTGTAGATGGTAGAGACCCTGAACCTGTGGAATCTTCATGGCTCACAAGAGCTGTAGCACTTCTGCAATGGCCATGTTCTCAGACTCCTCAAGCATCTCCTGGGCTCACATAAGGCTATGGGGTATCCATTAATGATAGCAATTAATGATATTGCTCCTGTCTAGCCATATACCCAAAAATTTTCCTCCTTTTTTGATTTTTCAATTGCTTCTCATCATATTTTGCTGACTCTTGTCAATGGCATGGGCACAGAATTTTTTACATGTTTTCTGATTCACTCTTGGTCCTTTACAATAACTCATTGTCAAAAAATTGTATCCCATTTTCACTTGCAGCATCCATTTTCTCACCACTTCCAATTTCTGAAATTATTATGCCACTTTGGTTTCCATCGTAACCATATGTCTCTTCTAACTAGCATTTCCAACACGCTCGCTCGCTGTGTCTCCACTTATTGGTCATGATGATAACAACGTTTATAAAACACCTTCAGTCTGAGCACAAACACAGCAAACGTGCCCTAATAAATCAAGCAACAACTATGCCAACCACAGCCGCCACCTGTTGGTGGCAGGAAGAATTGACATGCTTTTGCTGTGGAGCAGAAGTCGGCAAACTTTATTTGTAAATAAAGTTTTATTGGAACAAAACCATGCCTATTGTATATGTCAGCTCTCAAACTACAACAGCAGCATTGAATAGTTGTGACAGACATCATGTGGTCCTCAAAGCCTGAAGTAGTTATGATCTGGCCCTTTGCAGAAAATGTTTGCCCACGCCTGCTCTGAAGCATTTATGGAAATTAATAGCTTTAAAGTTTGTAAGTAGTGGAATAAACAGCTTGAGACCATGCATGACTCAGATAAATGACTCTCATGAAGCTCATTTGCATGACAGCTTTTGAGAGAATTCATCCTAAGGATGGAAGAGACCAAATTCAACTGGCCTGACCCAGTCAGAAAATTTTAGTCAATGCATAGAAGAAAATTTCTCATTACTGTATAGGGGCTATCACTCCAACCCATCCTTAGCTAATTTCCATAGATTCATGTCTGGATCTAGGAGGAAAGAGGGCTTACTTATATCAAACAGCTATAGTCTAAATGATGCTGCATAACAAACCATCGTAAAACTCAGTGGCACACAGCCATAAGCATTCATTCCTCTCTCTAGCTTCTGCAGGTTGGGAAGGGAGGTTCTGCCTCAAGCCACAGGTCTGCTGTGTCTGGCTCTGCCCCCATGACCCTCATTCTTCCAGGACAGCAGTCTACCCAAGAAGGGCTGTTCTTCCCCTTTTCACATTCATCTCCTATTGATGGCAGATGCCTAAGAAGGCAAGTCCAATGGCACAAGCACATTCCAAGCCTGTGCTTGTTTTACATCTTCCAGCATCCCATTAGCCAAAGCAAGTCACATGGCCAAGACCAACATTAATGGCTGGGAAATACACTCCTTTCATATAGGTTCAGGAGAAGGAAATTAATATTTGCTGAATGATAAGATACTTAAGTAAAGACTGAAAAGACTGTTTCATCAAGCTGTATAGAATTTTGGGATGTCTCCAAGACAGTGCCACACAAAAGAGAGAAAAGCTTCCTCCTTTTCTCTCCACCTTTGCCACACGTATCATTCTGCTTGGGCACTTAGAACTACGTCCCTTGAGAGATAGCAGCAGTAATCCAGTGAAGCAACAATGAGGCAGTGGTGGGGCCTGGGGGACACTGCTGGACCTGGCAAAACAGCAGAGGAGCTCAGTCGGTTATACGGGAGTGCAGAGGGAGAGGCTGCAGTAGCCCAGCAGAGCAACACTGGAAGATTCCAGCACCTGCAGAGCAGCCGAGGTGTCTACAGGGGTCAGCCATGCCCAGTGGAGCAGCAGCACCCCCTAGAGGAGAACATGGTACTCAGTGAAACAGCAGCATACTTGTCCAGACCATTCAAACACATGTGAGGATTCTCAGGAAATCATGAGATTTTTCTTTTCTTTTTTTTTTTTTTTAAAGAGAGAGAGAGCAGGGTAAACAGGCAAAAGGAGAGGGAGAGAATCCTAAGTAGGCTCCACACTCAACGTGGAGCCCGACACAAGGCTCAATCCAGGAGCCTGGGATCATGACCTGAGCCCAAATCAAGAGTTGGATGTTCAACCAGCTGAGCCACCCGGGCGCCCCAGGAAATCATGAGCTTTTTCATAGGAGACTAAGGTGGGGATGCAAGGCAGTGAAATCTCTGAGTCAGCTGACTAATACCCACAGACTGATGGATCCTGGAAAAATGCAAATTGGGATCTCTGACTCCAAATAGTAGGCTCATCAGAGCAGAGATTCCCTTAAACACACATACATGCACGCATGTTCACACACACACACATACACAACACAAACACCCTTAGGTCCCACCCATTAGAAAGAAGCAGAGCATTAGACTCTCATAAGATTTCCTTCCTTCCTTCTATAGACTCATCAAACAGATTCCTACCAATGCTAACCAAGACAGGTCAGTGAACTGTAACCAATCCTGCACCCAGGGACTAAGCAGCCTCAATTCTGGAGTCTCTGGAGAAGTGCTTTGAAATGCCTCTTTGTAGGGGAAGCTCCTCCTTGCTCTCCATCTGTCCAGCCCCACCAGGCCCTGTAGCTGGTGATCATTAAGCAGTAAGTGCAGTCTTAATGGTGGCTAATGGTGGGCTTAAATACTCAATACTCGAAGGAACCCCAGGGGTTGACTCACTTACATGTATTGAGTGGTCCTGCAGACCCATGGAACGGCTCCTCTTAATGAGATCGACCAAACATTGAACTTGAGCCCAAGAAATGGCTGAGAAGAGGACGCGAGCCCTGCTAAGGCCATATGTAAGAGGCCAGTGTGAGAGCACAGCCTCTTTGGCTATTTTCTCTGAGGGGTCTGTTGCAAGGGCCACCCTGCAGGGATTGAATAGCTAAGGTGTTGTTGTAGTTAATAGTTAAGGCTGCCTTGACCTCCACCTCTGCTCCACCTCCATCACCATTCCCACAACAACACCCTGTACTTCATGTTCACCCAGAACTTCCAGGCCTCAGAATCCATTCTGCCTGCTCACACACCATCTGCCCTCCAGCTCTCTCCCACCTGTCTCCTAACACCCTGACTTTCCTCTAACATTCTCTATTCTCACAATGACCACATGTTTCTCCCCAAGTGTGCAAGCCAGAGACCTAGTAGTCATTTGAAATACCTTCCTCTCCCTGGATCACCTATATCAATCCATTCCAGGTCCTACTGACTTCCTCCTAAATGTCTCTTTAATCTGCCCACCCCTCTCCATTTTCTTTGTCTGACTTCCTATCATCTCTTGCTTGGATTGCTTCAGTGGACCCCATGGCAAGGACCCTGTAGTATCCATCTCTGTATCTCAAATGCTGCACCCAGTTCTGGCCCAAGATAAGAACTCAGAAAATTCTGGCTGAATGAATGAATAGATAAAAGGGCCAAAACATATTTATGAGTAATTGTTCTCAGCTAGTACTGGCTGAATGTACTTGGACTAGTCACTTCTATGCTTTGAGCCTGTTCCCCCACCTGCTAAATGGAAATAATCCCAACAGAATTGCTGTAAAGATGATAGGAAATAATGATAAAAGAATTATGTTCTGCTGCTAATAATAACCTGAGGAACAATGACCTAACCCAAGTGGTATTTTTTCTTTCTTTTCCTGTAAGAAGCCTGGAAGCTGCTGTTCCTAGCATTGGTCCAGAGGCTCAGGCACATCTAGGCCAAGATTTCTATGATATTCTTGGCCTTTACCTTATGATTAACTTATGTTTACAGAAGGGCTGCGATACCTCCAGCATCAGCCCACATTCCAAGTAGAAAGGGGGAAACACCAAGGGCAAAGAGCAAAAAGGGTGCATGCCAGCTGAGGTGGCTCCTTTTAAAGAGCTCCGCACATCTAATTTGATTAAAAAGTAAAGCTTTGGAGTGGATATCAAATATATCCTTGAATGACTATCAGTCAATGTTCTTGGATGCAAGTATTGGAAATATCACTGGCCATATTTATTTTTAAAAAAGAATTTCTTGGAATAATATTGAAGGCTCACAAATTACTAGGAGACTAAGGGCTGGAAAATAAGCAAGAACCAAGGACTCTCCCGAGGGCCAAGCATAGGAAATGATCTATCCAGGAGGCTATGGCCACTACAGCAGGACACAATTGACTATCCACATCTCCTATTGCCACTAGGCTACCACATGGTTGCCACTAGGTAACCATCATGGCTACCACAAATGAATTCCCAACCATGGTTCCCCTATCCTTTCTTCCTTTCTTTCTTTCTTCCTTTCTTTCTTCCTCCCTTTCTTTCTTTCTTTCTTTCTTTCTTTCTTTCTTTCTTTCCCCTTCCTTCCTTCCTTCCTTCCTTCCTTCCTTCCTTCCTTCTTTTTCTCCTTCCTTTCTTTTACCATTTGCTCCAGAGTCAAACTCCTGGGCAGAGCCCAGTACGTCAGTAGGGATCTTGGCAAGGATTGAGTGACTTGAGAATTTAATAAAGGAGCTATTTATAAAGAGATGGGTAGGGTATGGGGAAACCACAAGAATGTCAGCATTCTGGAGTTTGTAACAGCAAGGTGCTGTGATTGACCTGAAGAGGCAAGAAAGAGAGTGGTTACTGAAGCCCAGGATATCACATTAACTCTAGGCCATTAGGTCCAGCTTTCCCTTTGCTAAACTAGTGCATCAGTACTTCTCAAAATGTGCTTCCCCCAGAGCAGCAGCACCCGTGAACTTGTCGGAAATGCAAACACTTAGGGCCCACCCCAGACCTCCTGAGACAGAAACTCTGGGGGTGGGTCAAGCAATCTGTGACTTTCAAAGCTCTTTAGGTGATTCTGATCCTAAAGTTTGAGAACCACTGTAGCATACCAAAGGTTGGCAAACTTTGTCTGTAAGGGACCGGATAGTAAATATTTTAGGCCTTGAAGGCCATACAGTTCCTCTCTTAACTACTCAACTCTGCCTCTGTGATGTAAATGCACTCTAGACAACACATAAGCACAGCTGTGTTCCAATAAAACTTTACTTACAGAAACTGCAATTTGAATTTCATATAATGTTCATGTATCACTCAATATTATTCTGCTTTTCAATTTTTTCAACCATTAAAAAATGTAAAAACCATTCTTAGCACCAGAGTTACATACAAACATACAGTGAGCTGGATGTGACCCACAGGCACACTTTGAGGACCCCTGGAGTAGATTGTTAACACCACCCACGGTGCTCAAAGCTGGAACTTTCCATTCTGAATCCCAGGGGAACACACCCACGGCAATGAATTGCAAGAAACTTGCCAACCTTATTCTCTTCCCTCCCTGCATCTCTTGCCAGTGGTCCCCAGTGGCTGAACTGCTTCCTGGGACACAGAGTAGGGTGGAAAGGTGGAAAGTAGATCTGCGGAGGTGGGGGTGGCATCTGGAAGATTCTATCACACACACTCAAGTCAGGAGCTAGAGAGAGGAGGGAGACTGCTCTCCTTCAATTCCCTAGAGGGGGCGCTGGCTCAGAAAGGAAGGGAATGGGATATTGCAAAAATATAATGCATCAACTATCCGCTACAATGGTATGTTTTCATCAGATGGGAATCTGTTGTCTTAGCGTCGTGTTAATACTGCCCAAATTTCACTCAGATTGGATCTAAAATACTCGGCAGCCACCACTTGAGTTAAGGTAGAAAGATAGGGGGCGCCTGGGTGCCTCCGTCTGTTGAGCGTCCAACTCGATTTCAGCTCCAGTCATGATCTCTCGGTTCGTGACTTCGAGCCCCACGTCTGGCTCTGCACTGACAGCGTGGAGGTTGCTTCGCATTCACTCTCTCTCCCTCTCTCTGTTCCTCCCCTGCTTGTACTCGCGCTCTCGTTCTCTCTCTCTCTCTCAACGTAAATATATAAACTTAAAAAAAAAAGATAAAAAGATAGCCCAACCATGTGCCCAGGAAGGGTTCACAGAACACACATCTTCCCACAGAGAACCCCAGGGCCGTCAGCACTGCTGGCTAAGCAGACTCAGAACACTAAAGCATGGGTGTGCATGCATCCAACCTTCCACGTTGCCCAACCTCAGCCCAAGGGGCAGAACAGGGTTCGGCACATGCAGCCAGGCACCTGGACAGTCTACACTGAAATCAACCATGTGCTTTCACACCAGGCCGGGGCGGCGGGGGGCGGTGCTCCTTCACAGCAGTTCGTTTTGGAGCATTAACCAGCCCTCGAAGCTCCTGTTAGTCCAAGGCCACAGTTGTAAACAACCTGTGGACACCTGTACATCACACTCGGCACACAATCACCATCATCAACTTTGTCCGTCTTAAAGGTCCCCCCAGACAGCATAGCACCAACAGCACTACACATGCTCGTACACAAATCCAGACATGTGTATCTTTCCTTCAGAGAGAATTGTGCTGCAGAAAACACCATGAGCTATCTACTGAGAAAGCCCAGAGGCCTGTGTGGGAGGCAGGTCACGGACTGGGTAAGAGGAGGAAGCTTGAAACCAGACATAAATGGAGTGGAGGCAGGCAGGTTTATCCTAAAGTTGTTTTATGCCTCAAACAATAACTATTGACATCTCAGAAGTTAGGAAATGTGGAAGCGAGCATCTTACACTATCCACTTAATGGAGTCGCTATCTGGAAACGAGTTCTGAGAGAAAGAGAAAAGGAACAGAGGAGATAGACTAAGAAGGATCTCTCTGTAATGAAGACAGCCCCAATGCTAGAGACACCCAGATCTGAGTCCCCACTGCACTGATTAGCTGTGTGGCCTTGGGTAAGCTACCTCACCTCTCTGAGCTGTTTCCCAGGCTATAAATAGGGTTACTGTGCAAGTTCAATGCGATGACCAATAGGAAGTACTTGGCATGGAGTAGGCATTCAGCAAATGCCATTTCTTTTTCTCCCCCTTCCTGTGGAGGGAAAGAAAGAGACATGAAACTCCTTCTCCAGGAAACACTGAGCCTTATCTGCCACACTCAGTCACCACATCCTGGCCGTTCTACCATAATTTCATTTCTGTTTCTAACTTGATCCACCCTGGAATGTTGGATCTGCTTTTGTCCCTGCTATTTTGTGTTCCCTGCCTAATATTTAGCTCCAATACTGGAATTTCATTTTCTGTCTGTGAGCCCCTTTTGCTGACTCTATGTCCTGACTCAATTCCCCCTGCCTTTTTCCTATTTGCTTCTCCCTCCCTCTCTTATTCCTTCTATCCTTCCTTCCTTCCTTTCCTCCTTCCCTCCCTCCTGACTTTGATAGCTATAGAGAATCCACAGCATGTCCAGTGCCACGTTAAGCATGCAGCCTAATGGGTTGTCCCAGAAACAAGACAAATGTGGTCTCTGATCTCAAGGGCCTTCAGTCAAGTAGGAGAGACAGACAATGAACAAATATATAACAGGATGTTTAAATGAAAGTGTTAGCCAGGGCACCAAGAGACAATAGCTCTCATATTTCAAAGAAGGTGCTAGACTATATGTAGAATTTACAAAGGAGGTTGTCAAAGCCAGTTGCACATCAAGTGTACGTGCAGGTCAAAAGATGGATTTGGGGCAAGTATTTCAGCAAAGAATTTCTTGGGATGAGCTGTGCAGTGAATCCCACGCCCTCCCGGGGGTGGGGGGGGCTGTGGTAATCACTGCTCCTATTCACCAGTGTTTGGTTTTTCTCTATGTCTGGGCACCAGAGATCTTGTACCCTATCTACGCACCTTGAAATTAGAGATGACTATGGTGCCAATGAATTTCATGGCAGTGTGCAGCCCTCCAGCCCCCTCTTCCTTCACCGTGGCAATTGTAGAAGAATTTTTTCTTCGTATTAAATTCTATTGAAGCTCTTCAACTCATCAATATTTATGCCAAGAGCTCAAAAGAGAAAATATTGACAATATCTGAATGCATATCTAACATCTAGTTAAGTTAACAATTATTTTCTCAAATGAAGCAAAAGTTAAGTTCACTAAAAATGCTTTTTTTCCCATGTAACATTTTTAAAATTGTGATGAAATATACATAACATAAAATTTTCCGTTCAAACCATTTGTAAGTGTTCAGTTCAGTGGCATTAAGTACGTTCACACTGCTGTGCAACTGTCCCCACCATCCATCTCTAGAACTTTTTTGTAGATGCATTTTTGATACAGAGATGCATGGAATGTCAAGTCAACACTTAGAGGACAACTGCCCACAAAGGGTTTTTGGAGCCACAGGGGACTGAGAGCCAGAAATGAACTTGCATGGTATTAAGCACTTTGGTTGGATGCTGTTAACTCAGTATAACCTAGCCTAGGCTGATGAATGCATAGATGCTACCTCCTACCCCAGGGTGATAGGAGAGTGGCTTTGAGAGACCACTTGGAAAGCTGAAATGGGACCCCTATAGTCTCACTTGAGAAATCCAAATGTCAAGAGGCTGGCTGCAGCAGCCTGTAGCACAGAGGAGAGGGCTACAGTTTGGGAAGTAACTTTCTTTGAGAGTATATCAGAGCACAGGAATGACAAAGGTTTAACCAGACTCTGAAGTAAGTCAAGTGTAAGAGTTAGCCAGTGTGGAGGTCATGTAGGTCCTGTCAAAAAGAGAAAACAGTGACTGCTGGGTACCCAGGAAAAAGCAAATAGCCAAAATAAAGATGCATGTGCTCTAGACTGGCAACTGCAGGTGAAGGTCCCCAAGGATGAGTTAGGCATCTCAAACACCCCACAAAAGCACCCAGCAGAGAAAGAGTTCACTTTTAACATCTGCCAAGTCCAAAGAGTGTTGAAGCTGGTCACCACCATGAAAAACAGTCAAGTGAGAGTTCCCTGCTTCCCTTACCTCTTCCGGTACTCCTCCCCCATCCTGGAGGTGTTATAAATATGGCTAACAGGATGGCAGGGGAGTAGATGTACCTGGTGAAGAAAGGAGATGATACCAACCGTATATGCCCCTTCCCCACAACTTCCAGACTGCAGCAGTCCCCAGGGGAGGAGGGAAGATGATGTGCCTTTAAGGAAGATGGCAGTCAGTGTTCCATGTTTTAATTACGAAGTTAGAAATAGAGTTGAAAGTTAAAGAATGCATAGGACTTTTTATTGCTTTGTAACAACCATAGCTTTTAGGGCACCTGGGTGGCTCAGTCAGTTGAGCATCCAATTCTTTTTTTTTTTTAACGTTTATTTATTTTTGAGACAGAGAGAGACAGAGCATGAGTGGGGGAGGGGCAGAGAGAGAAGGAGACACAGAATATGAAGCAGGCTCCAGGTTCTGAGCTGTCAGCACAGAGCCTGACGCAGGGCTCAAACTCACTAACTGCGAGATCATGACCGGAGCCGAAGTCGGACACTCAACCGACTGAGCCACCCAGGCGACCCTGGTTGAGCATCCAATTCTTGATTTCGGCTCTGGTCATGATCTCAGGATCATGGGATCAGGCCCTACATCAGGCTCTTCACTGAGCATGGAGTCTACTTAAGATTCTCATTCTCTCTCTCTCTCTCTCTCTTTCCTTCTCTCTCTCCCTCTGCCCCTCTCCCCTTCTTGAGTACTCTCTCTCTCTCTTTCTAAAATAAAAAAAAATTTTTTTAATTAAAAAAAAAATAACAACCATGGCTGCCAAGGGCCCAGCTGAGTTTTCTTCCAAGGGCAGAAAAACTAGCCGCCACAGAATGGTTTAGACTGGGACAGCAAGAGACAAAAATAAAGTTGCTTTATGATTCCATCCCACAAGTCATGCGTATCCAACATAATGATACAAATAAATCTACAAATATTTTCCAAGATCAGCAAAGTCAGGTAAAAGATTTGATGGGAGTGTTACAGCTAAAGAAACTATTTGTAAGTAAAAATAGGAACTGGTCAGCCACAGTCACAGAACAAGAGAACCACCAGAATGTCCATGCTAGCCCCGAGGGTTCAGATCACGGTATTCCATGGCCTTGATCTTTCAGTTTCCAATGGCCTATTTGTGGCAAAGGCAGAGTTTGATTCTTCAGGATGGCTTAGCTTTACACTATTCAGCTTTCAAATCACATAATTAAATCATGTTATTTGAATTCCTCATGTGCCGGGCGTGATGGAAATGGTCATTTGACTTTCTGCATCCGTTCCCATCTCCTTCTACTGGGCATTCCTATACCAGAAAGGTTGGGAAAAAATTTTTTTAACTTAAATTTCCCAGACTCCCTTGAAGGCTGGGTTCTGGGTAAAAAATAGGCTTCAGCAATCAGGTGTACTTAAGGGAGATACATATTTGTAGATGAAAGTAAAGAAGACACCAAGACACCATCGTCCTACTGACAAGGGAGTTGAGACACCAGTTGGCCTTTGTCAGACTATGTTTCAGTGTCAGGAAAAGTGGTGGCGGCAGCAGCAGATACCGAGTCCTGGGTCATAGAGCTCTGTGCTCTTGGACTCAGTGATTTCAGGGTCAACCACCTGAGCTCCCAGAATCTAGGTTTATCAAAGGCAATAGCTCTTCTGACAGATCCCTGCTACAAGAAGTCACTCCTAGAGGCCGTGCTTAGAGTCTCTCCTCCAACCCTTCCAACAACTTGAGAAGCACCTAATTCCTCATAATAAATAAATCTCTTTCTTCTTAAAATATCCAGAGTTTCTATTTCCAGCACCGATCCCTGGATTATGCACCTTCTGAATGTAATCTCACTTCTCATTTGGCATGGCCGCAAAGGGAAAGGTCTTGTCAGAACACCAGACTAACAATTCCCCTGAGTAGTAACGTTTCTCAGTGAGACCTAGTGTCATACAACAGAGTCTTATACAGTTCATTGACATAAGTCAGCATTCTTTTTCTTTAATTACTTTAATGTTTTTTTTATTTTTGAGAGAGAGAGAGAGACAGAGTGTGAGCAGGGCAGGGGCAGAGAGAGAGGAAGACACAGAATTTGAAGCAGGCTCCAGGCTCTGGGCTGTCAGCACAGAGCACAACACGGGACTCAAACTCATGAATCATGAGATCATCACCTGAGCTGAAGTCAGACACTTAACTGAGTCACCCAGGTGCCCTGACATAAATCAGCATTCTTAAGTTTGGGTAATTCCAGGGCATGGACTAAACTGTGTTTCTGTATGTAAGATTTGGCCCAACTCTGGACAGAGGTGAATTCACCAAGGCACATGCCACTTTGTAAGGCCTTGGGGGAACAGGACACTTAGCTTTCTCTGGTGGCACCTCAACTTGGTTCACACCTCAACATCCAAACATCCCAGAAGTCTTTGGTCCCTTCCATGTCTCCATATTGCCATTCCACTCCTGGTAAGACCGGCCCTACCAGGCTCTACTGCCCGTAGCAGATCTGGACCTGACCATGTTCTCCATCCTTCGTCTGCCTCCTCCTACTGCTGCTGTTTCCTCCTGTAACAAAATCACCACACAGCACAACAGCCCAGTTAGTGGCTCATCAGAAAATCCTATCCTTTTGGTTGGAAAAGCCCAGCTCTTGGGCATTTCCACCCAGGCATAACACAGCCAAGAAACAAAGCAAGTTGTGCTTCCCTCAACCACAACAGGGAGTCATGTATCAAAGTCAGTGAGCTAGCAGAGACCACCCCGACAATTTTCTCTTAACTGTTGCATTGCTGTTTTCCATTTGAGCTCCCTGAACAGTAGATAATTTTGAAAACAGAAACTGTCCCGTTTGTCTTTACATTCCTAATACCCAGCTCTGGACCATGCAGAGAGTAGATGATGCTTCGTGACGGTTTGTTGAATGAATTAATGAATGACACTTCTATTTCTCTGCCTCTTTTCTTCCCACTCTCCTCTTGCACTTTAAATACCAGCCACACAGGATAGCTTTCATTTCCTGCTCTCTCCCACCCTCTGTCTTTACATACTCTACACACATACCCACCTGCAAGTCACTGCTGACATCTCCCTTTCTCCAGGAACCTTCCCTGCCTTCTCAGACTAGTTTCTCCCTTTAGACATTCTCCTAGCTCCCTGTACTTCCTTCCTCACCTCACTCATCATCCCTGAGTGTAACTATTTGTCCCAGTGTCTGTCTTCCCCACTGCAAGCTGCAAGCAGGCAGTAGACCAGACGTTCTGTAAATACTTGTTAAATGGATCATAAATTTCTCTTTCAAATGCACGCTTTGAGAGTTAAAACCTTTCTCTCAAGTACTCTCAGCCAGATTCTCTAATGATAGAGCATAGAAGAGAATGCCAGTCTACATCTCTGCCCTTCTAGAAGATAGCCCACCTTGTCCCTGACCTGCTACTAGGTTTGTCATGCTTAACTCACCTACCAGGTACCACTGATCCCTTGGGTACAGATATTTGTGCTGTCTTTTATGCTGTGCTGAAGACAGCAGTTTGCTTTGACTCTTTCTCTATTTCCCTTTTATTGTGCCATTTTTAGCCTATTTCATTCCTGTTTATTATGTTTTCTCCTGTTTTCCTCTTTTCTTTATTACTATTTAAGAAGAAATTCCACTGTAAGAAGGGATAGCTCTAAGCAGCTGACGTGTCCTAAATCATGAACACTAAATGTCACTCCTTATCTCCTCCCAGCCCTCCCTAGCAGCTCATATTACAGAGCCATTACCCGTGTCCAAAGGAGATTTCCTGGTCCAGTCCTGGGAGAGTTCCTAGACTATAAAGACTTTTCAATAGGATAGTTAAAAGTTTCCCCTATACACGTCACTACATCTGATCACAAAGTTTAGAAGGCCAGGATTCTCCGGCCCAAGAACGTGAAAAAGTGCAGCCTCCAACTACTACCCTATTGTCTGTGTAACCATCTGTGTTTCCCCACAGCCAGCCTTGGGAGCTTTCATCTCTAAAGTGTCAGAAAATCTCTAAAAAGTGGATAAATTAACATGAATTAATGAATGAGCAAATGAGTGAGGGAATGAATAGATAGATGCGTGGATGGTAGACAGACAAATTAATGGGCAATTGAATAAATAAAGGAAATGAATGGATCAGTGAGTAAGTAAATGGATGAATAAATGGACAAGATGGGCAAAGATATGGATGGATGGATGGTTGGATGGATGGATGGATGGATGGATGAGAAAGTGAATAAATGAATTAGCATATCAATGGTTAAATGAGTGAGCAGATGAATGAGAATGAATGAGTAAATAATAAATGAGTCTGAGCCCTATAACTCAGGCATAAACCAGGAATGAGTTCCTAGCAGGAGCCATAAACCAGGCAGTTCCAGAAAATGGAACTGGGTACTAAAAATACAATAAAGAAATTAAAAACAAACAAACAAAAAAATATCCCAGTGTCAATACAGCTCTCATTGATCAGTGTCCAGAATCAATATTCTCATAAACAAGTCTCCTGCATGGCCTCTCAGCCCCACCCACTGACTGTCACCAGAGCTGTGGACGTTCCTGAAAAAAGGACTGAGAGATATAGTGTGTGGGTGTTGAGAGGCTGTACACTTGATCAGGACCATGGTTCTTTACTTTAGTCGTGCTTTAGAGTCACAACTGGGGAGTTTTCAAAAAATGATAATGCCTGATCCTCACCTCCAAAGATTCTGATTTACCTGAATTGGGGGCAGAAGGAAAAAGGGAGGCAGACTGCTTTGTTTGTTTGTTTCAAGCTCCAACAAGATTCTAATGTGTGGCCAGGGATGACAACCACTGGTTCCCCGGTAAATGGAATTTTGATGTGAGTACTTAAAGAAACTCATTTTGATGCCACTGACATCTTCATGTCAAACAAAAAATTAGCCTTTATGCTGTTTTTTTAAAACCAAGCAAGATGTGAAACTTACATCTACACTCTCAAGACTTCCTTCCTTGCCCACCCTGCCCACACCCTCTGGGAGGAGCAGATACACTAAATGAGTCTTCCTTCCTCACCCGACACTTTTGGTTTTATAGGCGTGGATGTTCCAAGGTAGAGCTCAGATGAGATAAGAATCAGGAATGGAGCACAATTCCAGAAATGAGGAAGACAAGGTCAAAGAGACTCAAAGATGTCTGGTCATTAAAAATATATTTTTACATTTTGATGTACCCATTTTGACATAGTAGCATAATGATCAACACAAAATGTCTCCTCTGTCAAGATGTCTTGCTTAGGAGACAAGATGGCAGATGGGGTTTTTCCATGCAAGGAAACAGCAAAATCCCCAGCCAAAGGACAGGCAGGAAATCTGGTGGAAAGCAAGCCAACCACTCAGAAAATAAACACTGTTGTTGGTGCCTGGGAACCAGAGGTGTAGGGAGGTGCCTCTCTGCTTCAAAGAAGTGGTTTATGCTTGGGCCATTGGACAATTTCAACACTATAATTTCTGTTTCTTTCCTGTCTGGGCTGCCTTCATTTTTAGGAAAGTTCTTTCTGAAAGGCCATTCTACTATTTCCACCATGCCAAAGAAATGAAAGTAAAAGTATGGAGGAAAATGAGAACACAGAAAATCTCAAGATCTCTTGGGATGAACAGTAAGATCGACGCAAGGTAGGAGTGGATCATGGGAAATTGCTCACCTAGCCCCAGGTACTAGTCCAAGGGAAAGATAAAGGAGTGGGGAGGGGAGGAATCTTGGAACTTGAAATTATCGGGATGTAAATTCAGGACCAATAAAAGGAAGTGCTCCTTCACACAGCAGGGAACAAGCTTACAGAACTCATCATCCCAAGAGGAGATACAGCTGGAAAAATAAACAGGACCCCCAAACTTGCAGATATATATTGATTGGGTTATTGAAAGAGTGACATTGACATCTAGGGGAACAATCCTGTTCTTCTCTAATTTGCTTTTTAACATCCTGGACTAAGACAAGATCCTGGACTGTAGGCACCATGGAAATGACCTAGTGTGGTGATCCAATGATCTCACGTTTGACCTGGGGTTAGCAATTGCCTAGGAAACTAATTTCCTTTTTTCCTTCATCCTCCTGAAAAGTGCCAGTGACAGATTCCATCTGTTAAACACCTTCTATTTTCCAGAAACTATTACTTTACACCCACTGTTTAAATTTAAATCAAGCATCCCAAAGCACTTACTGAGTACTTTCTTGCGCTCACCACTCTACAAGGTACAATGGGTGGTAGAGGATGAAAAAGCTACATCTAGGTCTTTAAGGAGTCTATGATACATGTGAGAAGGCAGAATAAATATGCATAATATATTAAACAAATGACAGACAAAACCACTAGAAATGATTGATAGATACAGGAAACCACTAAGTATTTGAAGTGCATAAGATAAGGAACCAGTGGGGGTGGTGGATTAGCCATTGTGTGTTTAATGGAGTTATAGCAAAGTAGTTCAGAGGAAGGTCCTGGCTCCATGCTGGCTGATTTCAAATCCCAGCCGTTCCATTTACTGGCTGTGGAATTTGGGTGAGTTACTCAATCTGTCGGAACCTAGTTTATCTGTGAAATATGGATAACAATACCTTCCTCTGGGCACCTTGATGGCTCATTCAGTTAAGCGTCTGACCCTTGATTTCGGCTCAGGTCATGATCTCACAGTTCATAAACTTGAACCCTGCATTGGGCTCCATGTGCTTACAGCAGGGAGCCTGCTTAAGATTCTCTCTCTCCCTCTCTCTCTTTCTCTCTCTCTCTCTCTCTCTCTGTCCCTCCCCCCTCTCTTTCTCTCTCTCTCCTAAAATAAATAAATAAACTTAAAAAAACAAATAGCTTCCTCATGAAGTTGTTGCAGGATTAAATGAATCAATGCACCTGAATCCCTTAGAACAATGCCTGGACATAGTAGGTGCTCAGTAAATGTCGATTATCACTTTTTTTGTCTCTAGTAAGAGCCACCACAAACAGAGTGGTGGCAGAAGTCAGGCCAAGGACTTCCTCAGCTGTCAGTTGTGGTCAAGATGAAACTCAGATTCCTTAAATAGCCTGTGAAATGCCAGATGCTGTGCCCCTGACCTACTCCTACATCTCCCCTGATACCCTCTCCCCTGCTCACCATGCCTGGGGCACACTGCCCTTCTCTGTCCCCTGCTCCTTGAGCCCAATGCCTTTCCCACCCCTTTCCCACCTCCAGGTTTCACACACGACTTCCTTTAGCTGGGAGCCTCTCCTCCCCCCCCCCCACCCCGCCATTCCTCACACGGCTGGCTCCCCTCATCCCACAAGTCTAGCTTAAATGTCACTTCCTCAGAAAGTCTTTCTGTTGCCATCTGTATCTGTCAGGGTGCTGGCGGGAAACAATGGCACGCTTGCATGAGGATAATTCAAGGAGGTTTGATAAAAGAACTATTTATAAAAAGCATGGAGCAAGACAAAGGGAGACCACAGAGACAGAGTAGAAACAACCCTAGGCTGGAAGGATGAAGGAGTAGGACAGTGGCCACAGCTGACCCAGGGTGATCCTGCACAGAGAATCTAGAAGAGGAAACACTCCAACCTCATCCCCCTCTCTGTCTCCTGCTAGAGATGCTCTTTGGCTAACCCTGCTGGAATACCTACTAGATACTGGGCACACCATCCAACCTGAAGCAGGTTTTCCTCACTGCCCTCAAAGTTAGAACCTTAATCTTTTTCTTAATCATAGTTAGAACAATTCATATTCATTCATTGTACTATTTTTCCTTCAGTTTAGACCAGGCAAAACTGAAGAGACTCAGTTATGCCCCAGAAACCCTAATCTCACCCATTTATATCTAAATGAAGTCTGCATGATATGGACATAGGAGGAGATTTGAACTCTCTCCAGATCGTGGATCTCTGGAATAAATCCTCCTGCCTTTCTTCTCCCTTTCTCCTTTCACACATCCCTGGCAAATTATGTCAGAAAAATCACAGTTAAGAATTGGGTGGGCCATTGGCAAGTTGTAAGGTCACATTATGGAAAAACATGGGCAAAGGTCTCAATTTATATTTATTTAAGATCCATCTCTCATGATTGCCATGAGCTCTAGTATCACATTGGCTTTGCTTACCACTGGGTATCCACTTGGAGACATCACACTAGGGACACAGTATGTAATAGGTAAATGTTTGAATAAAATTGCTGCTACCCAAAAAGTGATGGCAAAAGATCCAAACTGTATTGTCCAAAGATGTGCAGCCATCCCAAGCTTGACCCAGACCAGTAGCCAAGAATATCAGTATACAAAAGACCCAATCAAGTGGACAGTGCCCCCATGCAGGTAGAGACTTAACCTGGAGTGGTAGGATCCTGGTTCCACAGGCAGGGGGAGGGGCAGCAAGACCAGGCAAGGCAGACCTCAGCTGGGGGTCAAACCCTGGGAAAACAGCATGTTTATGAGAAGAAGCAAGGCAGACTTTCTATCATAGCAATCGACAAACCAGCCTTCCTCCATTCTCCACACCAGAGCCAGTGTGATTTTTCTAAATTATAAATCTGAGCATGCCATTCCCCCACTGAAACACTCCCACTCACTTTCTCAACAAACATTTATTGCATGCCTGTGATATGCAAGCCCAACCTTCTTAACACAGTACATAAGTCCCTGCATTTCTCGCCCCTGCCTACCTCTCCAGCCACATCTCACACATCCACCTCCAATATGAGTGCACACGCCCATACACACACTCCCTCTCTCTCTACTCAGCTTTCTAATACACCATCCCCTCTTCTACTTCAGTATCCTCTCACATACAGTTCCCTCAACTGGAATGCTCTTTATTTATAATACCCTTTCACCTGGCTAAATTTTGCTTATTCTTTGAGTCTCAGCTTAGACCTTGTTTCCTCTGGGAATTCATCTTCCAAGGCAGAGTTAAGAGCTCCTCCTTTGGGGTTTTGGGTTATCTCAGCACTCTGGACCTTCCTCATCAGAACACTTGCCACTCTGTCATGGCTGTCTGTGTAAGTGTCATCTCCCACCTAGACCATGACTTTGTGAAGGTGGAACAGAGTCTGTCTTGTCCAGAATGGTACCCCCACCACCTAGCATAGTGCCTGGTACAAAATAAGCATTAAAAAGTATTGCTGAATAATTGAATAGATGGATGCATAGATGGGTGGATCGGGTGGGTAGATGGCATGTGGTTGATGCTAAGAGAAAGATGTATTCAAGCCAGTTTAGCAGAAACTCATCAAAAGCATACTAAATACTGGGCCAAAGAGGAGCAGAAAGCACTTTTCACTCCAGGCCCAGCCATGGGGTCAGAAGTTCTAAAGGGCACTGCTGAGATCCATCAGGTGAGGTTTTTATCACCTGCAAGTGAGCGAGGTCAGGGAAGACCAGGCCAATTTTACTCAGGAAACACCTCTCGAAAGAAGTGACTAGTGGCACTTGAAGGAAGTGATGCACAGGGGTAATAATACTGTCACAGCCTGCGCTGCGGAGCATTTATTTTAAGTCAGGCTCTCTGCTAAGAGCTTTATGTATTCGATTTCATGTAAGTGACAGAGACAGGATGTGAACCCAGAGAGTGTGATTCAAGGGCTACACACTTAATGAACACACTACAAAGCTTGGGTGGAAAAGAAATAGGAACATGTCTGAAGCAGGGAGAGCCAACAAAGACAAAGATGGCAATAACAAGTCTTGGACAAGATCTAGCAGAGAGTTAGCCCTCACAGGTGTAGAGAAGCAGAGGGTAGAAGACAAGAGAAACACTGATGCATAAGACTGAGTATCAGGCTTAGAGGACTTTAGAGTTGAGCCCATAAGCAACAGGATGTCGGATAGAATCGTAACTACCTGGTGCTTGAAACATAACTTTTGTGTGTGTGGTAGTGAGAGGCAGTGGGCTGCCCCATTCAGCCCTGTGATTCTGTTTTTACTCTCAATGTAAACTAAAGTACTAACTCAGTCTTGGCTCCTGCCCCAGACCCAAAAGTGGCTTCTGTTTCCATTTGTCAACTGTAGTGGAACAAAAGTCACCTACATTTGGTTAACTGCCTTGCTACTGCATGGAGGGGTCTGTGGATCTCAAAGTCATGGGCCCAGTCTGCTTTCAGAGTCACTGACCTCCAGTCTCTCCAGGATACTAAAGGGGAATCTTAATTTAAGTGACCTGATTAAAAACAAACAATTTCTGTGACGACTTGCATGAAAATAGGCCACTAGCAGAGAGATCTTGGTGACAAATAAAAATTCAAATGGCTGAAGAGCTTCAATAAACAACAGGTCCACCACTGTGAGCCTGATTTTCCCCTGTGGTTTGGCAGGCAACCAAGAGTGCCAACTCTCCTCCCAGGAGTGCCTCCTTGGCCAAGTGGAAACAGCCCACAGAGAAAGGGCAGAGCTTCATGGAGATAAGTGGGAACATGAAAGAGAACACCCAAACCTTCCTCTGAGCTCCCTGTTAGAGTGGAGGGGACCAGCCCTTGCTCCAATACACAAGCCAGAAACTTGGGACACCTTCCTCTTCCTCACCCATCACACCCATCACTTGCCAAGTCCTGTCTATTCTAGCTCCTTATCATCTCTCAGAGCACCCACTCTTTTCCATCTGGACTACCATCTCTCCACTGGTTACTACCAAACAGCTTCCTACCCATATACTCTTAGACTGTGAGCTTCAGCCACAGTGTGTGGCTTTCACATGACTCCAGAGCACCCTCTATGCTCTATCCTTGAAACAGGGAGAGCACATGTGCACTGGGCATCTGGACAACGGGGACAGATGGAGCAGTGGTAGACGTCAGTGATGTCACATGTGACTTTGGAGCCTTGCATTCATTTCCTAGAGCTACTGGAACAAATTACCACAAACTTGGTGGCTTAAAACAATAGGTACTTATTTATAATAGCAAATAACATAACAATAGAAATGTATATCACAGTTCTGGAGGCCAGAAGTCACAGATCAAGGTGGTGGCAGGACCATGGACTTTCCAAAGTCTGGAGGAGAGAGGCCTTCCTTACCCTTCCAGCCTCGGGGGGGTCTGTCAGCATTCCCTAGCTTGTGGCTGCATCATTCACAAGGCTGTCTCTGTCTTCACAAGGCTTCTCTTCTTCTCTCTCCATGTCTTCTCTTCTGTCTCTTATAAGGACATTTGTCATTGGATTTATGGTCTGTCCAGATAATCCAGGATGATCTCATCTTAAGATCCTTAATTACATCTGCAAAGATACTTTTTGCAAATAAGGTCACATTCACAGGTTCCGGGATTAGAACATGAGCATATCTTTTGGGGACCTGGCCAGAGAAGGGCATGACAGTGGTAACTCTAGCACAGAAGAAATGCTGTAGACTGAACGTTTATGTCACCTCAATATGTTGAAACTTAATCCCCAGTGTGGTGGTATTTGGATTGGAGGGCCTTTGGGAAATAATTAGGTCACAAGGTGGAGCCCTCATGAACGGGATTAGTGCCCTTATAAAAGCAACCCCAGAGAGCTCCCTCACTCCTTCTGCCATGTGAGGACGCAGTGAGAAGATAGCCATGTATGAATCAGGAAACAGGTTCTAACCAGATACCAAATCTGATGGTGACTTGATCTTAGGATTTCCAGCCTCCAGAACTGTGAGAGATAAATTTCTGTTGATAACAAGCCACCCAGTCTATGGAAATTTGTTATAGCAACCCAAATAGATGACGACAAGGACCTTTCTGGATATATAAGCAGCAGAGAGGGTATGGCAGTATGACCCAGGGAGGTGACAGGAAGGGCAAAGGTATCAAAAAATTTGTCCTTTAAAATGTACCCCAGTTTTGCACTGAAGCCCTGACCCCTCAGGGACCTTGGAAGGGAGCAGAGTAGATCAGAACCTACAGCCCAAACCTGTCCCTGCTTCCTCTGGAATTGGGTTCCTGTGACACAGCCTGCCAGTCATCAGCCCTTGTCCTAAGGGCTCTGAGGCCCTGTGTCCTTAAGCCTACCTTTATGACCTTAAGTAAAGGAATGGTCAGAGGAGAAAGACCATAATCTTGAGAGTCTGCAGACTGGGTTTCAATCCTGGCTCGGACACTTCATAGTCACTTCAGCTTCCTTTGCCATTGAAAAGGATAATGACAATTACCTCTCCGGGCTGATAGGGCATATGAAGTATGAGCACTGTGCCTGGCACATAATGGGGACTCTAAAAATGGTTAGTCTCCCCACCACCTTTAAAGATCACCCATTCCTTCTGTTGTTATCCAGGAAGGATGGTCCCACACCTCCCCAACCCTGCAGGCATCCCATCTGATGGGGAGGCTTAAAAAGATAGATAATCGATGAGAAAAGGGAGCTATAACAGACTCTCCATTTAAGCAGCACCAAGCAACCTTGGGAGAAACTCCTCCTTTGTTCTTTAGAATCAGACAATGCTTCAGCCCCTGCCATCCTGCATTAAGCATTGTTTCAACTCTCTGTCTTTCTTTATCTAATAAACAGGGCTACTGGGTGAAAGCCTGCACTCCCTTGGTACCTTAGCATGCTTTTCACTTCCCTCCTGGTTGTTATACAGGATATGGTTTCATTCACCTAATTCACATTTGCTGGACCAAGACAGAGCTGTTCAGGTCATACTCTTGGTGTCGAAAACGTCAAGCAAAAGCTCATATCCTTCAGGTACGACAGGAACCAAAGATCCCAAGATCCCATAAGATACTTGTGAGCAAAGAGACAGAAAGCGACCAGTGAGAACAAACATCACCAAATTGGGGATGAAGTCCTCTGGCACCCTAACACAACTTTACCAGCCCCATTCACTGCTATGCACTGGGAAATGTCACAGCATGGGAAGATGGCTGATATTAGAAGAGAGTGTGCAATGCTCGGCAGTGACTATAAAATGTTGCCTGGGGCGGGGGGCGGGGCAGGGGGGGCCAGCATTCTGTGTAAGTCTTGGGGAGGATCATCCTTCCTTGGATTCAAAGCTTCACACTGCTTGCCTCCATGCAACTGGCTCTTTGGGCCCCTCCAAGTCATCAAATTTCCCAAGTTACTGCAAGCTAGAGAGTTTTTGTCATCGTTAAGCTGCCCAAGTGCCCCACAATTCACAGTGACTGAAAGATGTCCTGGTCTAGCTGACACAACACGCCTTTATTAAAGAACACTCTAATCCAGAGCAGTGGTTCTCAAGTGAGGGCAATTTTGGTGACTTCTGTAGACGTTCTTGGTTTTCACAACAGGGGAGGTACTACTGGATCTAATGTGTAGAGGCCAGGGATGCTGCTAAATAACCTACATTACATAGGACAACCCCTCACCACAAAGAACTATCCAGCCCGATATCTGTAACCTGAGACAGTAGTCTGGACCCTTCGCCCAGAACAATGCAGAAATGCTTTTCTGAGTCGGACCCAACTCCCTCCAACAGCATGGGTCATGCCCTGGCAAGGCAAGCTTGTTGGGTGAGCTGGTTTCCCTCCCAGCGCTGGGCCCACCCCACTCTCCCCACCCCCTGCAGTCCCACCCCCTCTGGGACAGCACTCATGTGGCTCAGATGAAAGACTGGTGCCGCAGGCCCCCATGCCAGCTCGCCACTTGATTGCTTTTAATTAATTCTGCTTGATTACAGCACATGGGAGTCGCATCGGAGAGATAAGACAGGCTCTTTATATTCTGTCTTCATTAAAAAGTTTGGATCTGGAAGCTTTTTCAAAGAGCTATGTGTCTCCTTTACTTTTGTGTCATTTTTAATTGAGGAGGGCACAGGGAGATAGTTGAGCTGTGCTGAGCAGAGATTTTGCAAACGAAAGAGAAAAAGTCTGCGACCCCTTTGGCGGAAAAGCAGCTAGGATTGGGATCGGGGTGACACAGTCAAGACACCGCCAGTCCACCATGGCTAAGAGAGGCATGGAAAGAGAAGCATCCCCAGTGGTGTGTTAGCCCAGATCTATGTAACAACATGGCTCAGATTCTCTGCAAGTTGCCGAGGACTCTAGGGAAGGAGTTGGGAAATTGCACAGTGGTGATAAGAGAAAAGGAACAAGGAGACTGGCTCACCACCAATTATCTGCACCCATCTTCTCTAGAGAGAAGACCATCCCCTCCCCAGGGAAACCTTGCCCAACTTCCCCATGCAGATTTAATCACTTCTGCCTCTGTATCCCTACAATACAGACTCATCTCTCCAGAAAAGCATCATGTTGTATTAGTTATCTATTAATTGCTGAGTAACAAATCAGGAAATGTTTGTTATCTCACCATTTCTGTGCATCAGGAATCTATACATCGTTTAGCTCAGTGCATCTGCTTCACAGTATCTCAGGATGCCGTAATCAAGAGGAGTAGGACCCATTTCCAAGTTAACTCAAACAGCTGTTGGTAAGCCCCAGAAGATCCACTTCTGAGCTCATTCGTGAATGTGGCTGTTGATAAGTCTCAGGTCCTCACTGGCTATTGGCCAGTGATATTAGCTCCTTGCTATGTGAGCCTATCCATAGAGAAGCTCACAACATGGCAGCAGGCTTCCCTTAGAGCAAGTGAGCCAAGATAGAGAGGGCAGCCCAAGATGGAACCAGAGCCTTTTTGTAACCAGATTATATATTCCATCACTTTTCCTATATTTATTAAAAGTGAGTCACTAGGTCTAGCCCACACATAAGGAGAAGGAAGTACATGTGGGCTTGAATACCAGGAGGCAGGGACCACTCAAGGCCATCTTAGAGGCTGCCTACCACATTTGTTGCACTGTAATAATCTGCCCCTTTTTCTAGGAAATTGCTCCTTGAAGCAGGGACCCCTGTTGACTTGCTTATAGTCTCCAACACCTCATTCAGTGTCTAGGACGGGCCAGGAACCCAAAAGGTGTTTGGTAGAATGAACAAATGTATAAATGCATGCACGAATGAATGAATTACAGATAAATGAAATAATCTTTTCGTATACCTTATTTACACTCATCAAATCAGTCCTTGGAAAAGAAAACTTGTTTGTCTCCAAAACTATTGCAGCAGGAGCAGATATATCCAGGTCATCTAAAAACCCAGTTACTTAAATACAAATTTGAAATAACAGAGTGCAATCATATGTTATTCCATTTAACATAGGACAATTACCATCCTCTTTTGTTATGGTTTAGTCTGAGCCCACTCTTAAATATTTTCTCCCTGGGGACTAATGACTGATCGTAAATCAATAATGTTGAAAAGACAGAGCTTTCCATTATTTTAAGCTGCTATCTGGGTGACACTAAACAGTACAGAAATGATCAGGAGGGAAGCAGCTGTGTCCAGACCTAGTTAGTTTTCACGCAAGATCAATTAGCAGAGGAGCTAAAAACTCAGAAGCAGAAGTTTGAATTGGTCCAGGAAAGGCTGCATGCAGCCTGAAGACCTAGCACATCAACTGGGCTGAGGCCAAGGATAGAAGGTAAGCCCAGCTAAGCTGATTGAAATAAATCAACCCATGCCAGTGGTGGTCCAGGATCTAGAGAAGGGCTAGCAAGTAATCAACAGATGAACAGTTGTCCAAGCAAGTTCAGTACAAGAAGGTTTAGGAGACAGTGCGTTTTAAAGGTGAGTGAACAGGCAAATGCCAAAAAGGAAGGAAGTTTAGGGTTTCAGACTCTGGGCTCAGAAACAGAGAGTCCTAACCCATAAGGAAGATCTGAACCAGATAAGGTCCTAGCATTAGTAGGACTAAGATACAAAGCCAGAACATAAAGTGGGGAGGGAGGGACATGCAAAAGAAGACTCAGATACCAGAGGCACAAAGTAGGACTTCAGTTTCAGGGTTAAGCAGAGAGTTTGTCTCCAAGATTGGACTGAGTCCTTGAGATACTAAATGCTAAATGAGAGCTCCTTAAAGTCTTCCTTCCCTAGAAATGAATTGGGCCCAGGGACTGGAGGGGATAGGAAGGGAGATACTGGGTTCTAGGAAGGATTAAAGAACCTGTACCTTCCTAACTGCCTGGTTCCTTACCTTCTGGAGGAAGGGCACTGCTCTACAGTGCTCAAATTCAGGACCAACATATTGGGACACAGTTCCACTGAATGGGGTTCCAACAAAGTCAAGCAAATATGGGTGTGGCCATTTTATGGATGTTCTCTCTTCTCCCAAAAGATTGAGGAAGAGGTGCTCAAAGAGAACTTCCTCATGGGAAGAAAGCCTTCGTCTGTGAATTAGGTGAACTCAGCTTTAAGAATTGAAGTAAATCAGGGACACCTGGGTGGCTCAGTCAGTTGAGCATCCAACCTCAGCTCAGGTCATGATCTCACAGTTTGTGGGTTCAAGCCCCATGTTGGGCTCTGTGCTGACAGCTCAGAGCCTGAAGCCTGCTTCGGATTCTGTGTCTCCAACTCTCTGCCCCTCCCCCACTCACACACTGTCTCTGTCTCAAACATAAACATTAAAAAAAATTTTTTTAAAGAATTGAGGTAAATCCTGTCTCAGTCCTTCTTCTGGTTCCACTCACTGACACTGAAGCTTTAGACTAATGTTTCATACCACTGAATTAGTAAGAGCTGAGATTGGGGTCCTAGCTTTAGAGTAGAAGAAGATGAACCAGATCAGACATTTCAGGACATTGATACCAATATAGCTAAAGTGAAGGTAGCCTCTCATGGCCAAGGCTAGCTGGCTCATGCACCTTACCAGGTTTGGAGCCAAGGCCCCCAGTGGTGCAGCATTCTTGTGTGTAGAACACCTTTGGATTGTCCTGGGTTCATAGCCTATCACCATCACATTAGCATATAACAGCCACCATGCAACATTACTTCCAGGAGTCAATGAGCCCAAACTTCATGCTCAGGAATCAAGCTGAGACACAAGGGTGGGAGGCCAGGTGGGGAGTTGAGCCAGCCATTACAGTTCAGGCTGGAGAGACCTGCACAGTTTGTGGAGAAGACCAATGGTGTAGAACCTGGAGTGGCCATAATTTGGTGTAGAAAAAGGCGACGGCTTTTAAAAGATGGGAGAAACCACATATTGAATCCATCCTGCGGGAACTACTTCCGAGGAGTTAATTAGGATAAATCGTTCAGTGCGGGGGTTATTTATTTATTTATTTAACAACCCTTTATTGATGCCTGCCTGCGATGTGGCAGGCACTGTGGGGAATACAAACATGTTCCAGGTATGGTCTCTGGCCTCAAAGGAGCTTGTAATCTGGCGGGGAGACAGATGCCTACACAGTTAACACAAGGGAGGAAGGAAGGAGGGGAAGGGGGTGAGCCTGCAACTCATCAGCCTCCCAATTCCAATTAGAACCCTTGGGCTCAGATGCCAGGGACCAATTTAGAATTCCAACTCGGTAGCACAGTTGATAAGACAAAGCTCTCCCAGGTCTGGGGGTAGGGGAACACCCTGATTTACAATAGAGCTTGAAGGCAAAGTACCATGTGGTCCCAGTCTGAAATCTGATTGTTCCTCGTAGATTTCTAAGTCATGTTGTCTGGTTTTGTGTAGTGTGGCAAGGTCTCACCTCAGGCAAGAGAAGCTGTGGGTAAATTTAATTATTGAGCTGCTTCTGCTTTAAACACTGGATGTGGGGTAGGCATGCAGGAATAGGGAGCAAGGAAAAGGCTATTCGTCTATTCATTCAAAAATTATTTCTTGTTTTGTGATATGAAAATGAGTTCTGGACACGGGTGGTGATGGTCCCATGACAATGTAAATGCACTTAGTACCACTGAGCCATACACTTAAAACATGGTTCAAATGGCAAATTTTATGTTATATGTGTTTTACCACAATTTTTAAAATTGAAAAAAGATTCTTAATTAATATGTGTCAAGGGGCACCTGGGTGGCTCAGTCTGTTAAGCATCCAACTTCGGCTCAGGTCACGATCTTACAGTTTGTGAGTTCGAGCCCCATGTAGGGCTCTGTGCTGACAGCTCAGAGCCTAGAGCCTAGAGCCTGCTTCAGACTCTGTCTCTCTCTCTCTCTCTCTCTCTCTCTCTTTCTCTCTCAAAAAGTAAATAAACATTTAAAAATTTTAATTAATGTGTCAAGCACTATGTTATATGCTGTCTCTGATGAAAATACAAATGACACAGAATCCCTTCCCTTAAGAAGCTCACAATCAGAGGCGGAAAGTCAAGAACTAGGTAAATCTCAGCTCAGACATCACCTCTCCCAGGATGCCTTCCCTGATTCTCCCACCCTGGGTTAGGTCTGCTTCTGGTTCTCCCTCAATAGTCTGTGCTGGTTTGTTTTATAATTATCTTCATTTATTCAGCAAACCTTTATTAAGCTAGTCATTAGGGATATAAAACCAAATGAGGCTTTCCATGTAAAGAAAGAAACAAACATGCAGATGAATCAGCACAAACACACACAACACACACACACTCACACACAACCCATTACTGCATTTTTCTAATCCATAGAGCTTCTGAAGGTAGTGTTCAGTAAATGTTTACTGGATTGATGGATGGATGGATGGATGGATAGATGGACAGATGGACTAATGAGTATCTGTGGTATAGAGGAGTGAGTTATAAACTACGTGCCCAGGAATATGAATAAGGATCATCTAAACTGGATTTCAAAAATAAAAAGGAGTCTGCAAGGAGAAAGACAGCAAACGCACCCAGACAGGAGGGTGTATGTGGTAAGAGCCTGCGAATTTGGGAAGCAGCAGAGTTTAGTGCTTGGAGCCCACGGAAGAGGCAGAGAGACCCTGATCAGGAAGGCCCACATAGGTCATTCTAAGGAGTGTGCAGTTTGTTGTGAAGATCATCAAAGACTACGAGAGGTTTTTACGCAGAAGAATGTGGCCTAAATTTTTATTTCAGCTTGTTCACTCTGCCATGGTTTGCACAAAGTGAGAGTGGGTCTACAGAAGTAGGACCAGGACCAAGTAAGGAATTATTATATTTACTTACATAGTAGAGATATAGACAGAAAAAGGTGGCTGAAATTAACATATGTTTAGAAAGTATGGAAGATGAATTGGCAACAAATTGGACTATAAGTTTTATTCATTTATTCAACAAATATTTATGGAACATCTACTATGTAGTGGGCACCATTCTAGACACTGGGAATTTAACACTGGACCAGAGAGCATTGTCTTACCCCCATGAAATTTATGTTCTGGTGGGGTGGGAAAATAATAATAAAATAAAGAAACAGACAAAAGTAAACATGATAGAGATGTGTGAGCTTGGTCAACTCAATTTTTCCATGCCTCAGTTTCCTCATCTGCAAAATGGGGATTGCCAATAGTATTGGCCCCATAGGGTGGTTGTGAGGATGTAATGAGTTAATACCTATAAAGGTCTTAGAACTGTGTCCAGCCCATAGTAAGCAGTATGTACTACTTATTATAATTACACAGGGGAATGCATTTAAGAGGGATTTGACAGGTAGAAGTAGGAGAGGACTGTTTTGCTTAGCAGGTTAAGGAAACCTTCTCTGGGTTGCTTACTCTTGAGCTGAGACCTTAAAGGATGATTGAAGGAGCCAACATTCTCTAAAAGAGTGCTCCAGACAAAGGGGAAAAAAACTGTATCTGGAACGGGCTAGGAGCATCCAAGAAATAGCGAGCGGGCCAGTGTGTCCAGAGCACAGTGAAGGGTAAGGGTGAGTAGGGGTGAAGGATAAAATTAAAGAAGCTGACAGGGGGCCAGATCAAGAAGGACCTGCAGGGCCATGAATTTGTATTTCAGTAGCAACAGGAAGGAAGCCATCACCGGGGTTTGCTAGGAGATGTCCTGTGATTCCTACTTTTAAAACATCACTCTGGCTGCTTATAATATGTGTTGCCGAAAATGGCTACAGTTCCCTGCAATCCCCATATACACATCCTCCAGGTGATATTGCCAGTCCCCCATCAAGAGGAGGAGTGTGTTTCTCCACCCATTTGCATGCAAGCTGGCCTGGGGACCCATTCTGATCAACAGAATGCACTGAAAGAGATTTTGGGGAGTTCCAAAATCTCCCCAACATAGATACCATACAGCCTCCACATCTACCCTCTTGCTATCCTCTGTATTGATTATATTTTTATATAATTAATTTCTGGCATCTTTGGCGTGCCTTGCTGGCTGGGAGAGACTGCTCCTCCCAGGGCTAGCTAATTCCTAGAGACAGTAAACACCTCCTGAGTGGGCCTCCCTGTCATGTACAAACCAAACAATCCCAAGCCCACACCCTCAACCACCTCCTTTGTCTCTCTCACACCAGGCCAATATTTCCCCTGCCCTAAATCAATCTGTCCAATGTCCCAGACCATTGGGACAGCCCCTATGCCTCAATGCCCTCCAGAACTATTCAAACTAGCCAAACCTGAGCTGTTTGCTCTGCCCTGCCTTGCTTCCCACAGAAACCCCAATAAAGTCTGTGGCTTTTGCCTTCCCCTCATGCCTTTCTGCCTCCTGATTGACAGGGGTGCTTCCCCTTGTGGCCCTGCATGGAGCACGGTGGGTCTCATTTCAAGAAGAACTGCAAGTAACATGAAATTTTCTTCCCGTGTGGTCATCCGATCATCTTTATAAATTAAGACCCAGGCCCAAATCACCCTGCCATGTGAAGAAACCCAGGGTAGCCTACTGGAGCCTGAGAGCAAATAAAAGAGACAAGGCCTCCCAGCTAAAGCTCCCCTGATCTGCCAGCTGACCACATCAGAATGAGTGACCCTGGGTGAGACCAGAAGAAAAACCACCCAGCTGAGCCAGGCCCAAACTGCTGGCCCACCGAATCGTGAGCAAATAAAATGGGTCACTGTTTTATACCACTTAGGTTGGGGTGACTCGTTACACAGCAGTAGATAATGGATACACTGATCTATGGACAAAGGACTCTCTGCAGGACTAGCGGTAGAAGCCAGTATTAGAAGGCATTGGTCCAGGCAAGAATCGCCATGACTCTCCCTAGAATGGTAGCAGTGGAGATGGACAGAAGTGGCTGGAACCAAGATGCAATCTGGAAGCAACCAGCAACACTCACTGGCTCCGTGTGGGTGTGAGAAGAGGAGAGGACTCAAGAAAGAAGCCACATTTTTAGCCTGAGTAATTGGGCAAACAACTGTGGCATTTACTAGATGTGAAAACCCGAGGGAGGAGTGGATCTGGGTTAGATGTGGAGGGAGATCAGCAGTTTACTCCTGGATGGGTTTAGACAGAAGTTTCTATTGGCTGTCCCAGTGGGGATGCTGAGTTCCAAGTTGGACATGTACACCCAAACTCAAGGGAGAGATTTATGCTCGAGATACAAACGTGTGAGTCACTCAGCTTATAGAAAGTACTTGTAGAAGCCACGGTGTTCAAAGCCGAGTCTAGATCACCTGAAGAGAGTGTAGAAAGTGGGCGCAGAATTGCCAGGGTTTCAGTGTGGAGGAGAGGAGAGAGCGAGGAAGACTGAGAAGGAACAGTGAGTGGGTAGGGGGGAGGGCCAGGCCAGCGTGAGGGAACAGCGTGTCTCAAGGAGAAAGGAGTCAACAGCATTTTATGCTGCTGGGAGGTTGGGTAAGATGAGAAAAGAGGAAGAAGCATTGGTTGGACAGCGTGTAGGTTGTTGACAGCGATAAGAGCCATTTCAGTGGCATAGTGAGGACAGAAGCCAAGTGCAAGTACGTGGAGGAGTGACGGGGGCGGGGGGTGTGCAAGTGAGGACAGTGAATCCAAATTACTCCTTTGAGAAGTTTTGTCATGAGGGACAGTAGAAAAATGGGCAACACAGAGACAGGCTGTGGGGCCCAGGAGAGGAACTTTTGTCTTACTTTTTTGTTATTGTAAAACATATCAGACATCCAAAAGAATAACACAGCATCTATGTTCCGTTTGAAGGGACTTTGCTTTTTTTTTTTTTTGTTTTTAAGATGAGAGGTACTACAGCATTTTGTATGCTAATAGGACTGATCCAGTGGAGAAACTGATGATGCAGGAAAGAGAGAGGATATTTACAGTAACAAAGTCCTTGAGAAGGTGAGAAAGAACAGGATCCGTGGTGGAGCAGAGGGGTCGGCCGCTGTTAAGAGTAGGGACACGTCTTCCATTGTAGCAGGAGGGTGTTTGTCAATTTAGTGATGGGAAGACACAGGGGTTCTTGTGAAGTTAAAGGCAAGGTCATCAGCCAACGGGGAGGAAGGGAGAGGCAGGGCTGGGGGTGGAGGAGAGAGAGGCTGCCGCCTCAGGGTGGGGAAGGGGACATAGGGAGGCAGTGTCCTGGCACTGCTGGGCAGTGCCCAATGCCCATCTGAGGTTTGTGGTCATGAGTTCAAAGCAAGACTGACTGGTCAGCAGGTTTATACGGGTTTCTTCAGATTAGGTGCTGATTCGGGTAGGACCAATGAGCGGGGTTAGCCAGGATGGAGGTTTTGTTAGGAAGGCCATTAAGGACATTTATGATAAAATGATTATAATACATCTTGGGCAGGCTAAGGAGAGGGGCAAGGGAGACGAAGGCAACTCCCAGGTTTTTGCAATGTACCTACAGTACCTACAGGTAGATACCATTTGCCAAGATGCTATTTGCATCTAGGAGGAAGCCCCGGTTTGGGGAAGGAGGGACTCTGAACAGAGACAAAGACAGTTGTGTCTGAGGAGATCCCAGTGAACAGGACGCCTCCTCCCCTTTGCTGGCTCCTCTCCCCTGCCCTTGGCCCCTGGCTGGGAAAGTGGAAATCCAGCTTGCCGGCCCGGCGCCCACTGCCCTGCCCAGCCTGCCCCAGCTTTCTTCCTTCTTTAGGAACCTGTCAGGGCCTGTTTGCTGGTCTTTTCAGTTTAATACATTTTAATCAGAAAATTAATCAGGAAACACCAGTTCAGCAGATAATTGAACAATGAGAAGACACGATAATTGCTGTTTAGTCTAATTAACTTTGTTAAGTCTTTATTGGTAACAGAGACTTCCTGAGTGAAACTTATTAAACGTCCTTCCCTGGGAAACGATTCCTATTCAAAGGAAAAGTTGTACGGTCTGTCTTTGTCTGCATTATTTCCAGAAGAAGGACGTGAGTCCTGCAGCAGTTCCTGTGGGCAGAGGAGACCTGTAAATCTCTCTTCGGGCTGTGTCTGGCTTCCTTCTCCCTGGAACCGTGAGCAGCCCAGCTCACAGGGCAGGATGTGCCACAGGGCCCGTTTGGAGAACCGCATTCTGGGCCACCAGCTCTCTCCCAACCACATGGCCTGCAACTGGTTAGTCCTGCTCTCCAATGCTTATGCTTTGGGGCTCTTCAGTAGGGCCACCCAGAGTCATGGGGAGAGCACCAGGCCCCCTCCAGGACCGCAGACCACCTGTGCAGCTCACCTATAGATACAAGCTGGCATACATTATGCACCAACAGGCGTCTGGCCCCATGTTGTGCAAATGTAAGATGCTGGCCTGAATTTTCCAAATCAGTTGCTGTTTTACCCCAGCAACCCCTTTGCGAAGGAGGCGGTGCCTTCAAGGGCTCCGAAGGTGTGCGAGGTGGTTGGTTTCTGCACTAAATGTTTTTCTCCTTGGGGTCTCTTCTTGCTTTCCTCTATGATCATTTCTTATGTAGGGCCTCTCAGAGGGGACTGGCTTCTAATCTGCTGCCTCACCTGGCACAGCCAGTTCCTGCCTGAGAGCAGCCCCCATTTCCCCCATGGAGAATGATCCCAGCACCAGCTCTGGTGGACACAGTGGGGTGTGTGGCTCACGGAAGCCCAAGAGATTTTACTGAAAGACCCACTGTGGGAACTAGAAAATAGGGATTCCCTGCCAAGCTCCAGAGTGGACAGAGTATGCTTGAGTGCAAGAGAGAAAGCCACCTTCTCCCCATGCAGCTTTGCACCCTCACCTTTGGTGTCCATCCCTGTCACCACCAGGACAAGCCCCAGGAGGGCCACCTGCCATTGTGACCACAGTCCCAACATCAGGGATGCTTGTCCTTCTTCTTCCATCCTCGTGAATTTGTTATCTGTGACCTGCAGAACCTGTCCATACGTACTGAAGGGCTTGGGTTGCTTTGGATGGTCTGTCACAGTGGTATTATTTTAGTGCTCTCTGTCATGCCCCACATCAATAGGCCAGACAGATATTAAATTTCCTTAGATCCTGCATGTCAGCCAGGGGAAAGGTGGCAGGGAACTAACTATTCCAAGACACAAGAAAGAACAGATCATCACCAGATGGCTTTGTGTAACAGGCACAGAAGTGAAGGGTGAGGAGTGGCTGGTTTCACCTAATCAGAGAGAACATCCCCTAAACCGCTAGAAATTAACTCCTCAACCTGTCCTCTGGCTCTCCCTGAGTTTCCTAAGGCACAGCCTGGGGTGTTACAACATGAGCTGCTGCTGTGGTCTCCAGTGAGGTCACAAGGCTGCAGCACCAGCCAACCTACGTACCACCAGATGTCCACCTCTGATGCCCCCACTCAGGATGTGGCTGTTCCTTCCGTGCAAAGGGTTGCCTCCTCCCCAAGTCTGCCACCCCTGATTGCCTACATCACTGCTACTGAGAAGCTAGAACCTTAGCAAAATGTAACTGAACATTTGGGACTAACTAAGGAAGTACACAGCATAAAGCATAATTTGGAGCTACTGTTATGAGGGGCCACACTTAGAACCTCCGGACCCAAACTTGATCTCCAAACCTTTTACCAGACTGGTTCCCTGGTCAGCCTTCCCTCTTGAAACACAAATCTGCCTCAAAGTCCTCAAATCTTATCCCAAAATGATAGTGTGGATTCCCACCCCGCCCCCCAGAAACTGACCCCCACCCACCCACAGGAGCACGGTCTGGCATCAGATCCCCAAGTCAAGATAACCTTGAAAGAATCCCACAGCACATCTCCCCAAGCCTGGGTCTCCCAAAGTCCAGCCCCCATCCCATTCTCCCCCTGTCCCCTGGGCAGTGACCCGAAGGCAGGCTGTGTGTCCCTCCTGTGTTCTCTGCCTTGCCAGCTCCTGCCTCCTTCCAACAACAGCTCAAAGAAAAAAAAATCTCACCATCTTGGTACAAATGCGACAATTTACAGGCACGGGCAGTGTGAATCCAGAATTAGAAAGAAACATTTCTGTAAAGGAAACATCATTTGCAGAGGCAGGTTCCACTAAAATGCCCTCCTGATTTACATTACTAAGCAGCATACCTAGCATCTCAGGCTGAAGCAATTGCATTTAGGCCTTCTCCAGGAGCCAGGGTGAGCAAGGCTGGCTTCTCATTTACATAACTACGAGGGCCCACTCAAGAGGTTCTGCCAAGAACAAAGAGACAGTCTGCCCTAAAGGTAAATTCCAGTCTCCACCCTTAAAGACAGAAACTGTGTATAATTTTTAAAATAAGTTTTTCAGCTTCGAAAATTGTAAGGTCCCATCTTCCAGTGCCCCATTAGATAAGAAGCAGAAGGAGGAGGCTGAATTTGAGGATAGGGATGGTATCATGTTTATCTCTAGTCATGCTAATGCCCAGCTCAAGACTCTGCACATGTAATAGGTTCTCATTAAAGAAGAGTCAAATGGGATAAAGCTGACAGAGGCAGATGTGATATCTAGGACTGGAACAGCCTGGAAATAAAGGCTAGAGAGACACAGCATGCCTATCTATGCAAACCAGAAGTAGCCAGAGGAGTTCTTCTCTGGCAGGGAGATGTTATAGGTTTAGTTCTTCCATCAAGGCTTAGCACTTGGGTCTTTGGCCTGATTACACCCTCAGCTGAGAGCACATGGCTCTGGGTCCATGGACTTTGGCTATGGCTTGTGTAATAATACTAATAGCCATGTAATAATAATACTAATAGCCAATGCAACATCATATGCATCAGCTCATTCAATTATCCCAACATTCTAACAGGAAGAAGGTACCATGAGGACTGTATCATTACCATCTCCAGTTAATAAATGGAAAAACAAGACACAGGGGAGGAGCCAAGATGGCAGAATAGCATGGACTTTTTTGTGTCTCGCATGCATGAAATACAACCAGATCAACACTAAACCATCCTGCACACCTAGAAAACTGACTTGAGGATTAACACAACAATCTGCACAACCTGAACCCCAGAACTCAGCAGGTACACAGCACAGAGAGGTGAACTGTGGGAGAGAAGGCAGGGAGCTGTTTTTGCATATGGAGAGAGGACAAAGATGTGGGGGGGGGGGTGGAGAGAATACGGGAAAAGCACTTCCAAAAGCAGCTGGAGAGAAAGTGGGAAAGTGGAAACAGCCACAGGGACTGAACTAAAAGGGGAGAAAGGAAAGGGTTTAAATTCCATTAAGACTATAAACAGGGGGAGCACAGAGTTTGCAACTCCGCAGCTGGATACCTGGTGGTGCTCTGGTGAGCAGGGCAAATCCCCAGGAGCAGAGTGAAGTCCAAGTGTCTTTGCACCACATGGGAAGCAGCAGTTCCCCTGCTGGATGAACAGCTGGTAGAGGTAGTGTAGCTCCCCCAAAGGCAAAAGCCTCAGTGGCCCTGGGAGAACAACCACATTCACTGGTGCTGGAACAAGGTCGCTGGGGTGAAGCCTGGTGCCAGATGTGTGTTGTGATTTGCCATAATCCCTGACGCACTGCTGCTACACGATCATGTGAACTTTCTCTGGGGCAGGCTGGTCCCCAGCCACAGTCTCTGGTCATTGGCAGCAGCACAGTCCCACAAACGCTCCTGGGTGCGGCCAGCTCCCGGCCATTGCTCAGTGAGACCCTCCCACAGAGGGGAGAAGCTGGTCAAAGCTGCAGTCACTCACAAGTAACGGGTTGGGAAACACAGCTGCATCTGAGATAAAACTCAGGAGGGAGGTGCTGCCTGGGGCTTGGTCCCGGACAGTGTAAAAGTGGGAAGCGGAGGAAAGCCAAGGACAAAGGACGGGTGTGTGATTGCTGACCCGGGAGAACAGAGTTCCAATACTAGAGACTGGGTAGCTGGGTGATGCCATTTTCACCGCTCCCGCGCATGTGCATACGCACCTACAAGAGCCACAACAATCCACTCCAGTAAGCTCAGCAGCTCCATCTAGTAGAGAATGGGGCCATTACACTAACCATGCCCAATTGGGCCAACCTCGCTCTTCAGGAACACAAATCTCTCCGCCTGCTTAGTTTACCGACTATAAAGCACTGCATAGTTTGACTTCTAGGGGAAAACGAAGTAATTTCAATTGTATTTCAGTCTGTTCGCTGGTCCATCTACTCAATTTTCTTTTTTTTCCTTTTTTTCTTTTTCATTTTTTATTTTTCTTGAATATAGAAAGAGAAAAAATTTATTTTTATTTTCAATTTTTAGTAAAAATATTTTTCTTTAATTTTTTCCTACTATATTTTTTACATTTGTGTAAATTTTTTCAAATTCTATTTTACTTCCATCGTTTCATTTTATTCTATTTCAGTGTATTTTTTCAAATTTGCAAACTATTTCCTTTTTTCTTTCTTTTCTTCTTTCCCTTTTTTGCTCTATTCTATCAAGCCCCTTTCCACACCCAGACCAAAAAAACACCTAGGATCTAGCATCATTTATTTGATTTGTGTCTGTGTGCATGTGTGTGTTTTAATTTATTTTAACTTTTTCAATTTTAATTTTTTTTATTTTTTTACCTCATTAATTCCTTTTCTCCCTTCAAAATGACAAAATGAAGGAATTCACCCCAAAAGAAGGAACAGAAAGAAACGACAGCCAGGGACTTAACTAACACAGATACAAGCAAGATGTCTGAACCAGAATTTAGAATCACAATAATAAGAATACTAGCTGGAGTCGAAAATAGATTAGAATCGTTTTCTGCGGAGATAAAAGAAGCAAAAGCTAGACAGGATGAAATAAAAAATGCTATAACTGAGCAGCAATCTTGAATGGATGTCATAGCAGCAAGGATGGATGAGGCAGAGCAAAGAATCAGTGATATATAGGACAAACTTATTGAGAATAATGAAGCAGAAAAAAAAGGGGGAGGCTAAGGCAAAAGAGTACAATTTAAGAATTAAAGAAATCAGTGACTCATTAAAAAGGAGCAACATCAGAATCATAGGGGTCCCAGAAGATAAAGAGAGAGACAAAGGGGTAGAAGTGTTATGTGAGCAAATCATAGCAGAAAACTTTCCTAACCTGGGGAAAGACACAGACATCAAAATCCAGGAAGCACAGAGGACCCCCATTAGATTCAACAAAAAACGACCATCAACAAGGCATATCATAGTCAAATTGACAAAATACTCGGGCAAGGAGAGAATCATGACAGCAGCAAGGGAAAAAAAAGTCCTTAACCTACAAGGGAAGACAGATCAGGTTTGCAGCAGACCTATTCACAGAAACTTGGCAAGCCAGAAAGGAATGGAAGGATATATTCAATGTGCTGAATTAGAAAAATCTGCAGCCAAGAATTCTTTATCCAGCAAGGCTGTCATTCAAAATAGAAGGAGGGATTAAAAGTTTCCCAGACAAACAAAAATTAAAGGAGTTTGTGACCACTAAACCAGCCCTGCAAGAAATTTTAAGGGGAGAAAAAATTAAATACATACATACATACATACATACATACCAGAAGCAACAAAGACTAGAAGGACCAGAGAACACCACCCAGAAACTCCAACTCTACAAGAAACATAATGGAAATAAATTCATATCTTTTAGTACTCACTCTAAACGTCAATGGACTCAACTGACCTTCAGATTGAAAGTAAGGGGATAGAGAACCACTTATGATACTAATGGTCAACAAAAGAAAGCCAGAGTATCCAAACTTATATTGGACAATCTAGGTTTTAAAATAAAGACTGTAACAAGAGATGAAGAAGGGTATTATATCATAATTAAGGGGTCTATCAACCAAGAAGACCTAACAATTGTAAACATTTATGCTCCAAATGTGACAGCACCCAAATATATACATCAATTAATCACAAACATTAAAAAACTCATTGATAATAATACATAATAGTAGGAGACTTCAACACCCCACTTACAGCAATGGGCAGATCATCTAATCAGAAAATCAACAAGGAAACAATGGCTTTGAATGACACCCTGGGCCAGATGGACTTAACAGATATATTCAGAACATTTCATCCTAAAGCAACAGAATATACATTCTTCTCCAGTGCACATGAAATGTTCTCCAGAATAGACCACATACTAGGACACAAATCAGCCCTCAACAAGTACAAAAAGATTGAGATTATACCATGCATATTTTCAGACCACAATGCTATGAAACTCAAAATCAACCACAAGAAAAAATTTGGAAAGGTAACAAATACTTGGAGACTAAAGAACATCCTACTAAGGAATGAATGGGCTTACCAAGAAGTTAAAAAGGAAATTAAAAAGTACATGGAAGCCAATGAAAATGATAACACCACAGCCCAAAACCTCTGGGATGCAGCAAAGGCAGTCATAAGAGTTAAGTATATAGTAATCCAGGCCTTCCTAAAAAAAGAAGAAAGGTCGGGGCGCCTGGGTGGCGCAGTCGGTTAAACGTCCGACTTCAGCCAGGTCACGATCTCGCGGTCCGTGAGTTCGAGCCCCGCATCGGGCTCTGGGCTGATGGCTCAGAGCCTGGAGCCTGTTTCCGATTCTGTCTCCCTCTCTCTCTGCCCCTCCCCCGTTCATGCTCTGTCTCTCTCTGTCCCAAAAATGAATAAACGTTGAAAAAAAAATTTAAAAAAAAAAAAAAAGAAGAAAGGTCTCAGATACACAACCTAACATTACACCTTAAAGAGCTGGAAAAAGAACAGCAAATAAAACCCAAAACCAGCAGAAGACAGGAAATAATAAAGATTAGAGAAGAAATTAATGCTACCAAAACAAAACAAAAAAAAAAACAGTAGAAGAGATCAACGAAACCAGAAGCTGGTCCTTTGAAAAAAATTAACAAAATTGATAAACCACTAGCCAGTTTGATCAAAAAAAAAAAAGGAATTGACCCAAATAAATAAAATCAAGAATGAAAGAGGAAAGATCACAACCAACACAGCAGAAATGAAAACAATAAAAAGAGAATATTATTAGTAATTATATGCCAATAAAATGGGCACTCTGGAAGAAATGGACAAATTGCTAGAAACATATACACTACCAAAACTGAAACAGGAAAAAATAGAAATGTGAACAGACCCATAACCAGTAAGTAAATTGAATTAGTAATCAAAAATATCCCAAAAAACAAGAGTCCAGGGCCAGAGGGCTTTCCAGGGGAATTCTACCAAACATTTAAGGAAGAGTTAACACCTGTTCTCTTGAAGCTGTTCCAAAAAATAGAAATGGAAGTAAAACTTCCAAACTTTTTCTATTAATCCAGCATCATCTTGATTCCAAAACCGGACAAAGACTAGAAGAACTATAGACCAATTTCCCTGATGAACATGGATTCAAAAATCCTCAACAAGATATTAGCCAATGGGAACACTAACGGGAACACTAAAAAAATTATTCACCACAACCAAGTGGGATTTATACCTGGGATGCAGGGCTGGTTCAATATCCACAAAACAATCAATGTGATTCATCACATCAATAAAAGAAAGGACAAGAAACATATGATCCTCTCAATAGATGCAGAGAAAGCTTTTGACAAAATACAGCATCCTTTCTTGATAAAAAGAAAAAAACCCTCAAGAAAGTAGGGATAGAAGGATCATACCTTGAGATAACAAAAGCCATATATGAAAGACCCAACTCTAATGTCATCCTCAATGGGGAAAAACTGAGAGCTTTCCCCCTAAGGTCAGGAACAAGACAGGGATGTCCACTCTCGCCACTGTTATTCAACATAGTATTGGAAGTCTTAGCCTCAGCAATCAGACAACACAAAGAAATAAAAGGCATCCAGATCGGCCAGGAGGAGGTCAAACTTTCACTCTTCAGAGAAAAACAGGACACAGAGAAGTTAAAATGTTTGCCTTTTTCCATGGCAGACCAGATAGTAAATGTTTCCAATTTTGCAGGCCAAACGGTCTCAGTTACAGTGATGCAACTGTACACTGTAGAGTAAAAGCAACCATAGACAATATGTAAATGGATGAGTGTGAATGTGTCCCAATAAAACTTTATTTAGAAAATCAGGACAGATATGTCCCACAGGAGGTAGTTTGCCTATCCTCGAGCTAGGAGGTAATTAGACATTATAGTCCAAGTTCTTTTTTTTTTAAGTTTATTTATTTATTCTGGGTGGGGGGGGGCATAAAGAGAGGGAGAGGGTGGGGGACAGAAAAAAAGGGAGCACTCTGTCAGCACAGAGCCAAGCACAGGGCTCAATCCCATGAACCATGAGATCATGACCTGAGCTGAGATCAAGAGTTGGTCGCTCAACCAATTGAGCCATGCAGGCACCTCTAGAGTCCAAGTTTTTAACCATTACCCACATCCTTCTCTAGAGGCTGAGGCAAGCAAATCCCAGAAGACCATCAAAGATGCAGAAAGTAGACTTCACTTATCAGCCTGGACCTGCAGTGTGCACACCTGTTGATCCCAACCTTTGTCACACCATTCACTGATGATGATTTTCTGTCTTGGCGATGGCAATTGAATCCACAGGTCAGGAAGTATGGAAGGCAGACGTTAGGATGGGAATTAATAGGATAGGAATCCTTAGGGCACAGGCAGAATATTGAGGCTAAAACATAGCATGAGATGGGGTTGGAGATTAGGAATTATGCTGGTGACAATGGTGATGATTTTCAGCATGCCCACTTTGTTCCCAGTACTAAATGTTTTGCATGCAATATTTGCATGCATTATGAGTTGAATTGTGTGCCCCACCCCCAAAATCCATAAGCTGAAGGCCTAACCCATAGTACCTCGGAATGCAACCTTATTTGGAGAGAGGGTCTTTGCTTATCTCTATCTAAATTAAAACTGAGGTCATTAGGGTGAGCCCTTATCCAATATGACTGGTGTCCTTATAAAAAGGGGAAATTTGGAAACAGACACATATACAGGGAGCATGAACATGAAGGCAAACGTGGACATATAGATGGCTACCTACAAGCCAGGGGGAAATGCCTGGGACAGATTCTCCCTCATGGCCCTCAGAAGGAACCTACCCTGTTCCACCTTGATCTGGGACTTCCAGCCCCCAGAACTGTGAGACAATCCATTTCTCTGGTTTAAGGCATCCAGGCTGTGGTACTTTCTGAAGGCAGTCCTAGCCAATGAATACAATCTCCTCAACCATCTCTATCATTCTGGGAGGTAAGCTCTGTTATTATCTCCATTTTACATAAACTAAACTTCACAGAGGTTGAGTAACTTGCCTCCAGGCACACAGAGAGGAAGAAGTGGAGTTAAAATTTGAACCCAGCCTTGCCAGATTCCAAACAGATAAAGGTTCATAACAGAATGTGTAACCCAGATTATGCCTCTTTGACCTAATGATTATTTTGAGTTGAAGCCAACTGAGGAAAAACAGATACAAGAAAAGCTCTCTCCCATTTGCCTAAAATCAGGACATAAATTTACAAAGATGCCCCTCCTCCTCTCTTTATCAGGAAGGACAAATCCCTGGAGACAGCTTTAGGCTCTTGCCAGTGAAGAAGGCACCAACTTAAATCTGCATGACAAACCAGATTCTTATTTACTGTGCTTTTCTTGCACCTCTCCCCTCCCACATAACTGACCTCCCCACACCTTGCTTTTGCCTTTATCTCAAGAAGGTATTTAAGCCTGAGTTCTAAACCATGTCTCAGAGTTACTCATTTTCCCCTCGAGATCTCCCATGTAGACAAGAGGTGTACGTGTTCAAAACTTCTGTTTGTTTTTCTCTTGTTAATCTGTCTTTTATTACTGGGTCTCAGCCAAGTACTCAGAAGAGCGGAGTGAAAATTATTTCCTCCACTATACATAGTTTACCACTAATCTATCCCACACTGCATGGGGTTCTGAGTGGGAGAGAGGGTTGAATGGCTTTTATCACCTCTCACATATATCTGCTACCCGCACCCCTACCCTTGAAGGACAGACCTTGACCTTTCAAAACTCTTGATACCCCACACTTGCCCTCCCCACTCTATTACCCATGCTCTGTCTTAGGGGACAGCTCTGCTCTGAACTCAGCAGAGTTGGTTCCAGAGAGTAGGGAGCTTGATGATTATGCAGTGTGCTATGTCCCCACAGGAAGAAGGTAATTTCCCCTCCAGCACCAAGGGACCAGTGAGGCTGTCAGCCTGCTCAGGGAAGGACCCACCCAGTCCCCTTAGACGCTCCCATTCCCCCATCCAGCAGAAACTGAGATTGGCCTCTCTCTTCTCTTTAGGCCTCAGGGGACAGGAAGCAGCGTAGTCAGTGGCTTGCTGTAGAAGCTTCTGTCTGGATCGGGCTCCACTGTGGAGATGCTGTGGCTGCTGTCCCCAGGTCACCTTGTCTGCTCTGAAAGCCTTGGTCTCCCTAGCTAATTAGCCCAATACTGGTGCTGTCCAGAGGCCTTCTGCACAGAGACAGTCACACGCTTTGCCATTCAGAAACAGGAGGGACCTGTTGAGGCTCTTTTTAAAAAACAGGATTGTCAGAGTCCAAAAGATAATTAGTATTTAAGAAACACAAGTTAGCAAGGTTAAAAGCTGAGAAATAAACATACACACACACACACACACACACACACACACACACACACAATTTCAAATGATTCTTAAAGCTAAATGGGAAGATACGGCCTCTGCCTGGGAAACCATTTTTAAAAGATAGGATTTCACACCAAGGAAGACCAGGGCCCTCTCAGGCACCACTGCCTGGGATAGCTCATCTAGGCACCCTCAGGCTGTAGAGCTCTCATCTTCCCTAAAACCTGTTCTTCCTCCACCTTCCTTACTTCTGCCAAGGGCTCCACTACCCTGTAGCACACAAATGACATCCTCAGAACCTCCCACCCTACTGTGCACTCAGCCCCCACATTGCAGTGATTTGCCCTTGGCAGTGTAGCTCACACCTGTGCCCCACTCCAGGCCTATGGACTCTGCCCTCACTGTGGCCTGGACCACCATGACTTTTCCTATGCGGTCACTCCACCACCGTCTCCATTCTCTGTAAAGAATCTTATCATGTCATCCTTCTACTTAACACTTCCATGGTGCCCCACTTCCAAGATGCCCCATGGGATAGTAATTAGTATTTAAAGGCACAAGTTAGCAAGGCTTGTCCTTGATCTTCAGCACTGGGTTTGAACTGAAGCTCTACCTAACTTCCATGTGGCTATGGGCACATCTCTCCCACTCAGCTACCCCATTTATAACACAGAGATAATCTTACTGAATTCAAAGATCCATCATGAAGGGTTAAAGTGATCAGCGCCTTGAAGATGATTATGACTCAAAAATAATGTGGCTTTTATGATTATCAACCCAGGAAGGAGAAGGAAGGAAGGGCTACCTGGTCAATTAGCAGCAAGTCCAAGTCTTCCAACCCCCATGATGCTCCAAGCTCTCAACAACGATTTGTTGGGTGAATGATTGTCAATCAGTCAATCTCAGCCTTTTGTGCTCCCCATCTAGACATTAAGTCCTGTGTCTATTAAGGCTACTAAATCTATTACAATCCACGCAAGACAAAGATAAGGAAACCACTTCCTTTTTTGGCTCATGCTAACCTAGACTCAAGTGAGCCCCCTGGTGCTCATATCTGGGATTGTGTGAATAAACCCAAACTGGCTCAGACCTCCTAAGCCCGGTCCTGGCTCAGCTGGGCTTTTGGGACTGAGAAGATTCAGTCCCTCTAGTTTCCACATGAAGGTGACGTGTTCTACATTGTAGCTCAGCAAAGATTTCCTGAGCTCCTGTAGCTGACCCAGGTGGGATGTTAGGTGGGCACAGCTGGACCAGAACTACTAGCTATAATGGAATAAATCTATGTGTTGAGGGTGACAACCACTGAGCTCTTGAATGCAAGCAGTATCAGGAGCCAAGCCCAAGGGACTTCTTCGAGAGGTGTGGACGTCCAGAGCCTGGTGGAAACCAGGCCTCCACCCTGCCACAGTGAATTAGCCTCTACCCCCCACAGTCCTGCTGAAACCCTCAGCCTTTTGCTGTCTAGGCTAAAATCCTGAGCATCTTTCTTGACACCTTTCTCAACACCTCCCAACACCAAGTCTTGTCCATCCTATCTCCCAAATTTGTCCATTTCTCTCCAACACCACTGCCACCATCCTATTCTGAGTCAGCCTGGCTTCTCTCCTTGGATATTATAACAGCTTCCTTCCTGCTCCCTGCTTCCAGTCTCACCTTATGCTACAACCAAAACCATCTTGCTGAAACCCAATTCCTACCTCACCACTCCCTTAAAAGCTGGCAAAGTCCAAATTCTTATTGCACCTGGGAGAAAGTCCAAAATCCTTAACTGGGTTGACAACATCTTGACTGTCTATCCTTTGCCTTTGGCCCTGTCTGACCAGACCCTTGACATGCCTGCTCTGAGAGTGTCAGGTTCATTCTCTGCTCTGGATCTTGGCATGTGCTATTCTCTCTGCCTGAAACACCTTTCCCTCTCTTCTTCACTTGCTGAGTTTATTCAGTGAGTGTCTATAGAGTGCCAGGGATGTGTCAAGCACTGTCTTCACGAGGTTCAGAGTCTCATGAAGAGTCATAGATTAACCACACAGAGATATAATTTAAAACCGAGATCAGTGCAGTGAAGGAGACTGTCGCAGAGACCTAACCTTGCAATCTTGGAGGGCTTCCCTACAGAGGGGGTCTTTAGGCTGAGAGGTGCATAGTCATTCAGGAGCTGTCAGGATAGGAGCCTGGGGCTCTGAGTGGCCCCATTCCTCACTAAGTGGAAAAAGCTGGCCTGCCTAAAGGAAGCAAGCAGGTGGAGAGGAAAAGAGAGTCCTAAAGCTCATTGTGCCCCTGGTTCCTGGTCTGAAGTTCCTGAAGCTTCTGCCTCTTATTTTTGGAGGCACCCCCATCTTTCTTTCATAGGCTAGTAATGAGCAAACCCTGACCAATAAAATGATGAGGTTCCAAACAGGTGTTGGCAGAGTCTCTGACATCACAGGGACACGGATTCAAATCCTGGAGCCTCCACTCTGCATTGCATCCCTGGGCTAATTATTTCCCTGTGTGAGTTTCAGTCACCTTAGCTGTAAAATGGAACAATATTCTTCCCCTAGCAGGGTTTTCTTGAGGGTGAAATCAGATGGAAGTCATGTCCCCTTCTATAATGAGCTGCAGAGGGATCAGTGGGCTTGTGCAATTTGCAATCTGAGTAGGGGTAAAAGAGTGAGGGGTGTCTCGTGCTCTGGGCCAGAATCCAGTCACAAAACCTGGGTGGGTTCAAAGAGGTAAAACCAGAGAGCTTGAATTTCTCATCAGGGAGAGAAGCTGGCAACATCATTTAAATTGTTGATGTATTCCATTAAAATTGACTAACTTTCTGGTGGAGAAAAGTGTAATTGAATCCCTGGACCACTCAATATTAAATAGGTTCCCCAATTTCTGTCCCCCACCCCCACCCCCACCCCTCCATCTATGAAGGAAAAACAGGCTGTATATAAATGTCTGCTACTTAGCACTTGATCATCCCTCCAAACTGATAAACCCTTGGCTCTGGGCCAGCAAATGGAGCAAGAGAGGAAGGTTGATAAGGCCATGCACAATCTGGTCCCTTCCCTTAGGGCCCATAAGTGACAACCCTCTCTTATCCTGCCCTAGGGGGTCCAGAGAGTGTGCTGTTGGGGACTGTGCTCAGCCCAACGTTGGGCTTCCTAATTCCACCCTCAGCACCAGGCAACCTCACACAGCCAGCCACGTGGAGCAGAACTGCAGGCTTCACCCCACAGAGGCAGAAGATCCCTTAAAGAGACAAAGAGAGTGGCTGAACCCAGTATATTCACCAGTGAGAATAATTACTTGTGCTCTCTGGGAGGAGAGAGAAGGGGCAGAGAGAGGTCAGGAAACACCAGGAGTAAGAAATAAACACATCCCCCTAACATCATTAACCCCATTCTGTGCCTTGTCTACACTGGTCTTCCTTTGGCTCTATAAAAATGCCATACTTCTTTCCACCCCAGGGCCTTTGTACATGCTTGCGTTTGGGGGTGGAGACATACTTGGAACACTGTCTTCTTTTCTCCCTTTGTCTGGTGGCCCCTTACTCATCTTCTAGGTTTTAGCTTAAGCATCACTTCCTGATCTCCCACACAAGGTCACATGCCCCTCTTATACGCTCTCCTGGCTTCTGGATTTCCTCTTTGCAGCATTTGTCATGATTTAAAGTCATAATTATTTATATGATTACCTGACTGATGTCAATTTTCTTGACAAGGCTCTGTGCACTAAGGGCAGAGACCCATTTGTGAGGGCGTCCCCTGTATCTCCAGTGACAATTCCAGCACTGGCACATGGTAGGTGCTCAAAATATTGTTTTTTACTATTTACTTATTTTAATATACTTTCATATTGTTTTGAGTTTAATTTTTAACAGCTTTATTGTGGTATCCTTGATACACAAAAATACCCTTAATTAAGGTATACAATTTGATGAGTTTGGACATAGGCATACAACCATGAAGCCATCACCACAATCAATATGATAAACACATCCATTACCTTCAAAAGTTTCCTCATTTCCCCTTGGGTTTTTTTAGGGTTTTCTGTTTTTGGTTTAAGAACACTTAACATGAAATCTACCCTCTTAAGTGTTTATTTTTTAAGTGCACAACACAGTATGATTAACTATAGGCACTATGTTGTATAGCGGATCTCTACAATTTTTTCATCTTGCTAACTGAAATACTGCAGCCAGTAAACAGCAAAGCCCAATTCCCTCCTCCCCAGCCCCTGGAAACCATCCTTCTACTCTCTGCTTCTATGAACTTGACTTTTTTTTAAGTTTATTTATTTTTGAGGGAGAGCACACAAGCGAAGGAGAGCAGAGAGAGAGGGAGACACAGAATTCGAAGCAGGCTCCAGGCTCTGAGCTGTCAGCACAGAGCCCGATGCGGGGCTCGAACCCACTAACCACGAGATCAAGACCTGTGCTGAAGTCGGACGCTTAACTGACTGAGCCACCCAGGCACTTCCAAGTTTATATATTTATTTTGAGAGTGAGAGAGAGAGAGTGTGGGGGGAGGGGCAGAGACAGAGGGAGAGAGAGAGAATCCCAAGCAGGCTCCACACACTCAGCACAGAGCCCAATGCAGAGCTTGAACTCAGGAACTGTGAGATCATGACCTGAACCAACGTCGGACGCTTAACCGACTGGGCCACCCAGGTACCCCTGAATTTGACTTTTTTAGACACCTCCCACAAATGGAATCATGCAGTATTTCCCTTAGGATATACTGTGACCGGCTTATTTCACTTAGGATGATGTCCTCCGGGCTCACCAGTGTTGTAGCATATGGCAAGATTTCCTTCTTTTTTAAGGCTGAATGAGATTCTATTGTAAGTATACACCACATTTTCTTTATCCATTCCTCCATCAACGGACATTTAAGTTGTTTTCGTTTCCTTGGCTATTGTGAATAATACTGCATTGAACATGGGAGGTGGGTATCTCTTTGAGATCCTGATTTCAATTCTTTTGGGTAAATACCCAGAAGCAGGATTGCTGGGTCACGTAGTATTCCTATTTTTCATCCTCTGAGGAACCAGCTGCACCACTTCACATTCCGTGGGTGCTTAAAATATTAATGAAAGAAGTAATAATAGTTAACTCACAAAGTCATTTTTAAGTACTTTACACACATTAACTCCGGTAAGGTTTATAAGAACCCTGAGGTAGATACTTTCAGTACCTCCATTTTACAAGTGGGGAAGCAAAGGCACAGAAAGGTTAGAAACCTTGCTTAAGGTCACACAGCTGACAGCAGAGCTGGGATCGGAAAGCAGGCAGGCACACTCCGCCACAGGTATTCACAATGTGCTATGTCGCCTCTTGAGGAGGGGTGCGGAAGGTTCCGAGGACTGGAGGGGTGGAAGAGGACAGTGGTACGGAGACCAGCCAGAGGGAAACAATGCTGGAAGAAAGGTCAGAGAAGAACGTCCCAGCTGCCACAGTGAGGTGTTGAATCAGGGGACACCTGTGATCTGAGGGTGAAATGTGGGGGCACAGAGATCCCCACTTCTGCCTCTGGAATCTTAAGCTTGGCCATCAGTTTCCATCCTGGGAGTGGGTGCAGGGGCGTGTCAAGGCAACTGGCTCTCTCGGCCCCTCAGGGTGGTTCAGCTGTGGGCACCTCTGCCTCCCTGGGGTTCTCGGCATGCCTGAGGGATAACCCCTGCCTCGCACCAGGTATCAGGAGATGCTACACACAAAAACACTCCACACAGTGCCCCATACGGTAATCGTTTGATAAATGTTCTTGAAACCTTTCAGAAGGGCCCACATGTGTGTCATAGCCTTCACCAAGTCCTAACAGATGCCACGGGGTGCCTCTCCCCAGAGGGGATCTCCCAGGGGACTAATTGTTAATTGACTCCACCACTAAAGTCCTGCGAAGAAGGAACGCGGCCACCTCCACCTGCCGCACCTGCGTGGTCAGCATCTGGCAGGCTCATTGTTTTAAGTGATGAGCAATTGTCATTTTCTGTCGCCTGCATGATAAATCACTTTAAGAACTCCCTTCTCTCGACAGCATAAGTAATTACAGCCCTGGTGTCTGGGGCCCTGGCACCGATTAGGAGGGAAGCAAACAACATTGGAGCTGATGCTGACTCATTTTTCTTTTTCACAAGGGCCTGGAGGCCACAGGGTCAGACCTGCTGGCTGGTCCCTTCCTGGGCTGGACAATACCCCCCGCCACGCGTCCATTAGCACCTCCAGACCTAGAGCCTGGAGACAGAGCCCCTCACTAGCCACCCCTCAAAGCTCTTCACCCCCCTTTTCCCTAGCTGCTTTCGAATCGTGATTCCCAAGTGGGCCAGTGATTAGGAGGAAAATATATCGTATTATAATAGGGAGAAATAATTCAGCTAGATAATAAAGAAGGGAAGAGTACCTTGTAAGAGGTCCTGCGTGTGGTAATGCATGCTTGGGAAGATCTTATCTATTATGTTTCCTTGGTATGGAATCGGTAGAATTAGCAAACATCTTGGTCAGTATGCATCTCAGTGACCCAGAAATGACAATGAGGAAAAGACTGAATGATCCTGACGTTCTTGTAACCTGAGATGGAAATCCCGGAACAGAATTTAGGAGCCATTGGTGCACAGGATAGAGAATTAAAGCGCACAGGAAGCACGCTTGGGAAGCATAAATGATGTATGAAACCCAAACGTGCAAGAAGGTCTCGGGCGCGGTCTCTGCTAGCATTTCTCCTACCGCCATGATGCTACAAGCATAAATAACCCCAGAGACCCCACTCCATGCACCTGCATGCCTACCGCTGGCCAAGAGTTGGGGAAGGTCATTCTCCTGACAGCCTCTGTGATTCTGCTTGGAGGCTAGCTAGCGTGACAACCTCCTGTCTTGATGACTCTCCCAGCCTCTTATCAATAGCCAGAGAAGCATGAGCTTTCCCAGAAGTGATTAGCTGGAGAGTCAGCAAATAGTCCTGGGCAGTGATACCAAAAAAAAAAAAAAAAAAAAAAAAAAAAAAAAAAGGCTGGAGAAATGCACATGATTAAATAAGGTTGGGAAATGCTGCATACTGGTAACCTTCTCTAGGAAAGTCGCAATACATTAGCATTTTAAAAGCTCTGAGAAGTCCTGCAGTAAATAACCTGTTTAGTTTTTTTAACCCACTGTTTCCCAAGCTGCTTTGATTAGGGGACCTTTTTCATGGACATCTCTGAACATCCTGCAGAGCAGTCTTTGAGAAAAGGCTTCTTGGCACAGCTAGGACCTTTGACGGCAGATAAGAGAGGAGAGCTAGAGCCTGATTCACCCCTCAGTGACCTGATCGGAGAGAAGATGCTGAAGCCGGCTGTGTTCACCTGAGTAGCTTACATTTCTTGGGCACTTATTTCGACCTCATGGGTTTCTGGGTGCAGAAACTGAGGCTTAGAAGAATCAAAGTCATGTACGCAGTGATATGTAGGCAGCGGTCAGGCCAGGATTAGACCTTGGCCTTCCTGAGTTGGTCATATCACATAAACCTTCTGGGCTTTAATTTCCTGATTTATAATACAGGGAAGATGACCACTGTATCTACCCTTATAAAGCCAAGATGAGGATTAAATGAGATAATAAAGGGCTTAATGCAAGGCTTAGCACATAGTAAGCTCTTAAGAAGTGTTAGCAGCACAACAGACTCCATACAAGCCTGTACTTACCCTCTCCAGTGATGGGGAGCTCATTATCTTACAAAGCCCTTGACACTTTCAGGCAGTTCTAGCTATTAGAATAGTCACCCTGCTCTTAAGCTGAAAACCTGTCTCCCCTTCCCCTAAGTCCTGACTCTGCCCTAGAAGCAACCCCCAACCCTCCTCCCCTTGCAGCTCAGAGACCACTGACTAGTATGGCATCCCTGAGTCCCCTCACCTTCCCTCTCCCACACCCAACCCCACCCCCAGCACAGTGAGCTTGGAAGACAAGGTACTTTGCCATCAGGTCAGGACCTCTGAGACGTTCTCGCTCGCCCCTGCTCCTCTGGGCAAGAACCCTGGTTTCTCTATGTGGAAAGGCCGGCATCTGCCACAGAGCATTCAGCCCATGGAGGCTGAAGGAAGACAAGCACACCCAGCCCACTCGACTCACGTGGATGATCGGGATGGGGATGGGTCAGGCTCGCGCCCTACTCAGCTTCCCGAGGAGAACCAAGGCAGGAGAAGGGATGCTGCCCAGGTCTCACTGTACATTTCAGGCTAACTGAGGTCCACTAACCATTGTCAAGGGCCCAAGGGAAGGTCCAGTCTGCCTGCTGAACCCGGAGCCAGTGGGCACAGGCTCAAGGAGGGTGATGGCAGGACAGGACGCACGTTCCCAGGCAGGACCCTGAAGGTGAGAGGTCCTCGGAGGCACAGAGAGGATGGTCAGCACGGTGATGCTTTCACCTTCAGGTGACACATACCAGCGCTGTTTCGTGTGCATTATGTATCCATTAACTCCTTTATCCTTCCAGGACCCTACCTGCTCCCAGTTGAGAGGTGAGCAAACCAGGCCAAAGAAAGATTAAGTAATTCACCCAAGACCACACAGCAAAGGAGCAACACAGCTGGTGTTTGAACCCAGGCTCTAAACCTGTGCCCTTAATCTCTGAGCTACACCGTCTTCCCGACGCTGTAAATCTGGCACAGTCTGGGGAAGAAAGAAACAGAGGAAGGGAGGTTAGAACAGAGACTAAAAGAGTGCAGAGAATTCAAATATTTAGAGACAGAGAAAGGCCACTGTCCAGGGAACAGCAGGGGGACCATAGCGGGGATGGCAGGGGGACGGCAGGGTGATGGCCCAGCACATGCAGTGGGCAGACAGGATGTCAGCTGCCTGAAGCAGAGGCCAGGGGTGGGGAAAGTGTGATTTCACTGTCACAGAGGAGACAGGGCAGGGTGCACGGGAGGCAGAGTCCTCGCCACCCCAAAGAGCTCACGGTCTTGTAAATGAAGGCCACTGCAGGGGCCATAGCAACAGGACGGGCTTGAGAGGCCCCTTCACAGGCCTAGCATCTTCCCAGGAAGGGAGTCTGGTAGCTGCCGATCTTCATCCATAAAGCAAGTCAGACTCCAGTGGGAAAGCTTCTGGAGTCCCATTAGTGCTGAAATGGCCCCACGCCACCCCCCTCCACCCTCGCAATGAATTAACTCCGTGGCGGAGATGGAGGAGATGCCAGAGTCCCCCCTCGTCTTCCCTAACCTTGGGACAAATTAAATCAAATTCCACTGCACGGCCTGAAGGCATAAACTTCGTTAGCTGCACCAATATATTCTGCCAGGCAGGCAGGCTCCTAGGTACTAATTACTTTATTCAGCAAGTTAAACAAATGATATGATATCTAAATTCGAAGGAGAGGCACCCAAGAGTTATGGAGCACATGCCTGTGGGATTTGCCAATGAACAAAGAAAAAGAGAATTGCTAAACCCGCAGCTCAAAGCATTTATCTGTGTATCCTTCAAGATGGAGTTCAAGGCTTCTGTTCACCCCTCCTCCAGGAAGCCCTCCTTATTTAGGCCATCTCTGTGAACATTTTCTCCCCAGAAGGCCATGTGGCCTGGTGGTTAGGGCACAGCTCTGGTCTTGGCTAGAGGGGGTTCTCGCATGGACTAGCTGTGCAACTTGGCTCATTGCTTAACACCCACCTCACTCTAACCTTCCGTTTCCTTAACTGTAATGTGGGGATAATAATAGCTCCCACCTCCTAAGGTGGTTGCCAGGGTTTCTAGGTAATCCGTGCAAGGATGTTAGCACACAGCACAATCTCCATAAATGGGGACTATTTTTATTATTATCCTTATTGTTGTTATGGCTATTTATGTTGTTAGTAGCATTTGCAGATGTGGGGTCTCCAAGAGGTCCCCAATAAGTAGCAGCCCTCTTGGCCTAGTCCTGAAAATAATTTTTATATGAAACAAATAGATGGATGGGCACCTGGGGGACCTTCAGTCAGTTGAGTGTCCAACTCTTGATTTCAACTCAGGTCATGATCCCAGGGGTCATGGGATCGAGCCCCATGCTGGGCTCTGTGCTGAGTGTGGATCTTGCTTAAGATTCTCTCTCTCCTTCTGCCCCTCCCCCTTCACACTCACTCTCTCTTCCTCTCTCCCTAAAATTAAAAAAAAATAGATGGAGGTCAAAATATTGACATTATTACTGAGAGATGCTGAGTTTGAAAATGTAGCTTAATGTGGAAGAGAATGGGCCGGGCTGGGAGAGTATCCTGGGGTAGGAGTCAGGGCAGCCAGGGCAAACTTCTGTGCTGGAGGCGACTCCATCAAGTCCTACATCAAAGCAGAGCCCTCAGGTTCTCCTCCGTGCCAGATCACTCCCAGGAGGCAGGAGGCACCCCCATTATTCTTCTTAAATTTACCGATCGGAAAGATGTCATCCCATCTCCCCAGGGTAGCAAAAATAAATGGGGTGGAAAGGGACGCAAAGCTACACTAATTGAACTCCCTTTACAGGAAGAACCTTCCAGAGCTTGGGGAAAGCCTTTCCCAATAACGCATAGGAGACAATGAGAGGTGGTGGCTTTGAAGTCCAACAGGATGGATTTGAATTCATTCTTCCCTCACTTACATGTTATGTGATTCGAGGAAAGAACCTTAATCTCTTTGATTAAGGCCCCAATAAAATCTGGCTTTACTAGCACACAAATCATTAAAAAGAAGTTGCCTGCAATTCCCTGTAGTTGATCCTTAGTCCTTTATTTCCAGAATCCAGACACTTCTATGACTCCTGAGCCTGGCATCACCTTGGGACTTTGTCTGTGTGATCTTCCTCCATTCATGTCCTCAGTGCTGACCCTGCTGTCCTATTCTACAGCTTCTAGAGCAAAGACAAAGTTCACACTTACCCATGCAGAACAATGACAGAACCAGCCACCCCACATCCATGGATATCTTTCATGGTTGACCATGGCAGCATTAATTACAGCACATGACTTCCCTCACCCTCCTGGTTACAGTTGGTTGGATAGCAGTGAGCACATGACTCAACCTGAGCCAATCAGGTTTTCTCCTCCCAGTAATGTGTGGTATTCATACTTCACACTTCTGGGGAATTTGGAAATTGTGGGGCAACCATCTGATGCCAAAAGCATAGATAAAATTGAACCAGAGAGAGATTGGTTGGAAAGTGAAGCACAGTTCAGAGAAATGCACAGATAAAAGACCCTCCAGCTCCAGAGGAAGCAAGACATATAGACGAGGTGACAACTATGGTTCTTGGTGGCTTCCTAGTCGATGACCTTCTGTATTACTGCAAAAAAAAATATCTATTTGTGTTTAAGGCAAACTGGTCTCTGATATTTGCAAATTAATGAATCTTAACTAAAATACTGTAAATGGTTAGGAGTCAAGCCACGGAGCCTAGAAAGCATACCAAACCCATCTAACCACCCATCTGCTCTCTCAGCTGGTTATGGAGAAGGTTCTGGAGGGACCTGGGGCCCCTTCCCCAGAGAGAGGAACAAAGTCTGAAAGCAAAGCTAGTGAGGAGGCTGACTCAAAGCCTACTCCCCATGTCCCAGACTTGTTAGAATCTGGAGTCCCCAACCAGGGGACAATCACCTTCCATGACTCTTACTGTGGCATTTCTCCACTAGGGAGGATGGCGATTCTCAGCTCTACTGGGGGATTTTCTTCTAACTAGTGTTATGAGTTCTACCAATAGAGACACAATTCTGAACTTTTTGTCGGCATGCCTAAGACAATGAAGCACTCTTGCTCGCCCACACGGCTGGTCTGAAGTCCTTCTCATTAATGTACCAGAAAAAGAGGATCTCACCTTTTCCTTGACTGAATTTGGCATCTGGGTGCTTCCAGCAAGACAGCAATGGAGCCACTGGGTCACCTGCTCCCCAGGTGTGCACACCAAGAGTGGATGTTGGAAAGTGTACTCAGAGTTATTTGTGGGGACAAGTCAGAGGCCATGGGAGGGTTCTGCCCCTGGGCAGGGGACCCAGAAATCCTGATCAGGCCCTGACACATGGTACTCAGTAAATGTTTGATCAATACTTTAATCCATCAGTCACCCTGGCCCTCATCCCCCGTCAGCCCAATCCCCACCCACACTCACCCCCTAAATGTCCTTCAGATCCTGTCTTGACTCCATAAGACTTGCCACTGCTCTTGACTCAATAGATCCTTAACCCTTCTACCAGACACAGGCAAATATAATTCTCCGGACTCCCTGTTAACCCATCTCTCTGCCCTGATCTAGCTTCTACGACAGTGGCTGCCCAGTAGTCTTCCTCAAAGATCCCTAACACTCCCCAGATTAGTAGCCTTCAGGAGTTCCCACCAAGGTCTCCAGAAACCTGCCCCTGCCTGGCTCTGAAGCCCCATCTCTTACCATCCAGCTTGCACTGGAGAGGTGCTGGCTCCATGCCCTTGAGCAGGCAGCTTCCCTCACGTGGAGTGCCATATCTCCTCCTCTGTCTACCCTTTGCCAGTCCATCTTCTAACTCCTGCATCACCTTCACGACTCACCCCGGCACACGTCCGACCCTGCTCCCCACTGTTCTCAACCATGGGCCCATGTTCATCTCACTCGGTCCCCTCTCCAGCACTGCTCACTTCCTAAGGTAACTGATGGTGTACTTGCCTGTGTCCACCATGAGCTGTGAGCACCTGGGGGGCAAAGGCACTTCCTATGCCTCTTTGGTACCAAGAAGAAACAATGATTGTTCTTCAAAATAAGAACTAACTGTAGCTGCTTTTACGTCCTAGAGGAATGGCAAAATTCCTATCAGAGGAGATGGCTTTTTATTTAGGAAAATACATAGAGGCACTTCTTTGGAGTTAAATGTAATACTCCCCAAGGCCTGGTTGAGAAGGAACAGGTATATCAAAGTGGGAGGTAAATTGCATAACAAAGTAAAGAAACATTGAGTTCCAGGGACTGTTCAGGAGAGGAGGCAGGCAGCTCTTTGGAAAACAGAAGGAAATGTGTGAAAAGGAGAGGCCTGTGGGGCATCCCGATTGGATGGGGAGGCCACCAAATGTGGGATGCTCTGATTGGCTGGAGGGCAGTGAAAGAATTCACCCAAGGCAAAACAAAGGAGATAAAGGTTTATTGAATGCATCGCAAGGAATTGGGCAGGACAGCAAAGGAAAGACTGTCTGCCACCAGGCAGTGATGAGAGGCCACAGTTACAGGGCAGAGTAAGGGAGTATGGGGACATATGGAACTTTCCCTTTTTTGGTAATCTTCAGAACTGTGCTTGGTTGCAATTGGTCAGTTAGGGTCTGTGGTTATTTCAAGATGGGTGGCTTAAAAAGCCTGTTTGCATTCAGCTCAGTGGTCACCGTGGGCCCTTTTGCCTTGACCAAGGTTCCATTGCTCAAGTTTGTGCCTAAAAGCTGCCTCTACAGGCTCCAGCAAGTAGGCTGAGGGCCTGAAGAGGAAAGGTAGACAGTGGACATCTCTTGGGCCCTGAGGGCTAAAGGGACTTGGAGAAACAAGATGTGGAATATTGAGGTTTAAAGTATTTCTGATAGATTCGAAGGGGTACATGCACCCCAAATGTTTTTAATAGCGTTTTCAAAAATAGCCAAACTATGGTGAGAGCCCAAATGTCCATAGACTGATGAGTGGATAAAGAAGATGTGGTATATATATATATATATATATATATATATATATATATATAATGGAATATTACTCAGCCATCAAAAAGAATGAAATCTTACCATTTACAATGACATGGATGGAGCTACACTGTATTATGCTAAGTGAAATAATCAGAGAAAGACAAATGCCATATGATTTCACTTGTATGTGGAATTTAAGAGACAAAAGAGAAGGACATATGGGAAGGGGGTGGAAGCAAAGAGAGGGAAATGAACCACAAGAGACTCAATGACAGAGAACAAACTGAGGGTTGATGGAGGGAGATGGGTGGGAGATGGGCTAGATGGGTGATGAGCACTGTGTGTTGTATGTAAGTGATGAATCACTGAATTCTACTCCTGAAACCAATATTGCACTGTATGTTAACTAAAATTTAAATTAAAACAATTTTTTTAATGTTTATTTATCTTTGAAAGAGAGACACAGAGCATGAGCAGGGGAGGGGCAGAGAGAGGGGGAGACACAGAATCTGAAGCAGGCTCCAGGTTTCGAGCTGTCAGCAGAACCCGCTGTAGGGCTTGAACCCAGGAACTGTGAGATCGTGACCTGAGCCGAAGTCTGACGCTTAACTGACTAAGCCACCCAGGCAGCCCAAATTAAAAAAAAAAAAAAAATTAAGAGATACAAACAGGAATAATAAAATAAAATAAAGTATTTCTGATACCGTGCTGCCCTGTGCTGCCACCTCTCCCCCCACTACTCCAAACCTTCAGGAAAAGTCCAACGGTCATAGCAGCCATGTGGCGACAGTGCTTTGAGAGGAGGAAGGAAAAGAGACCTTGTCCAGCCGTGGGGAGAGGCGATGCACAGAGGGGCAGCTGCAGAGGGGAGCTGTGAGTTCGTGACTCTGAAGGCAGGGGAAGCACAGAATCAGAATTCAAAGGGAACCTTGAGGACAAAAACCACATCAAGAATCTGCAGAAAGCTTGGGGAAGGCATTGAAAGAGAGGGCTTGCCATTTTCTTTAGATTAAAGGTTTTCTGCTCAACCCACACTCAAATGAATTGAATCGAAACTCTCTGGTCAGTGTGGGGACGTCTGAGACTGGCCTGTGTGCATTTGGGGCAGCCCTCTTCCATGACAGGTGGGAAAGAAGAGGAACGTCCAAAATGCTTAGCCAAGACTGTTTCCCACATTGTAACGAGGGTGGAAGAGGTGGGAGGCTTCTGAGAGAGCTCAGCCCTGACAAGGCTTCTCACCAACAAGGACTGGTGGGAACAGAAAAGGAAACACCATCTTCAATTGCCTGAGCAAGAGACATTTGGTCCTCAGATGGTAAGCAAGTCCAACATAAATGCCACCTCTGATCGAATGGTAGTGGCTGTTGAGAGCACTGCCTAAGGAAGAATTGGGAGGCTCTGCCTGAAGTCAGCAAGAAAGAATTCACTGATCAATGGATACTGTCTGCCATGGGTACGGGAAGGGGAACGAGAGCATGTGAGCCATCTCTAACCTAGCCCAGCTTCTATAGATGGACAAAAAGAGACGCTTTCCCAAAGGCACATAGTTAGTGGCTAGAGTCAAGTCGGCGTCGAATTCTCTGGGCTCTTCTCTGCCCAGCACCAAGACCAGGAACCGGAAGGGACCCTCTGAAGGACTGCTTTTTGCTCCTTCTCCCGCTTCTATTCTTGCTAGGACCTGCACCCCCACCCTACACACACCTCATCGAACAGGGAGCACATGTCGTCCTTATAAAGGTCGAAGAGCTAGTGATTTCTTTGGAGTCTTCCACACAATAGTTATCGTCTGAAGAGTGACCAGGCAGGGTCATCATGTATGTTTTCCAGACCACTGACTCACCACGGCCCCTGGCTCCAGGGTGTAAGTGACTTATAGCGATGAGGGAGCATAAGGCAAGCTGAAGACAAAGGACAAGCTAGCACACAGCTCCCCTCCCCCCCCCCCGCCCCCACGTGGGATATATGTGTGCTATTTCTTGGATACTCCAGGCTGTCCAAGAACAGGGGAAAGGAAAGAACACAAATGGTTGACTGATAGAGATCACAGTCATGCAGAACAGGCATCTCCTTCAGTTTACTGAGAACTTAGTAAACTGCAAGAAAACGGCAATCTTATCCACAGCCTCATCTGCAGAAACCTATATACTCCATTTCCTGGAGCCCTAACATCACCCTCATCAAGATGTAAGGGGGTTTAAGTGCTTGCCATGGTGATGTGGGAAACTAAGGCAAATGAAAGATTAAATTCCCTTACTGCCTATAGCCCATTGGCGAGTCCTTGAGACAGGCAGAGTGACCTCCCTGTAGGAGCTCAGCTGCCTCCATGATGACACTTTGCTAGGGCAAAAGGGAATCTTGGCTGAACATTATCCTGACCCCCCAACCCCCACCATGATCCTGCCAGTCTCCTTAAACACATAAAAATTCCTTTGCAAACCTCCTTTATCTTTAAACCCCAAGTGTATGTTGGCAATTATACTCCAAGCATAATGGCCCCTGATATACATCTGAAGGGTCTCATGACTGAGGTTTTACTGAACAGTTATAAATGACGTTTTTGTAACAACAGCTAGCCCCTCAAGTTCCTGAAAACCTTGCTTCCAAAATTTCTTAGAGACTTATGCTGTCCCTAACCCCCTCCCAACCTGAAAGTATATAATCAGTCACTCTTCACAACCCCAGTGCAGCTTTTTCTGCCCATGCGTCCTGTTCCCGTGCTTTAATAAAATCACCTTTTTGCAACAAAAACGTCTTCAAGAATTCTCTCTTGGCTATTGGCTCCGAACCCACACCATCACCCCAAAACCTCAACACTAGGACACCTAAACACTTGTCTTTGTTATTTTTTATAATTTTTTAAGTTTATTAATTTATTTTGAGAGAGATAGAGTGTGTGTGTGTGTGTGTGTGTGTGTGTGTGTGTGTACATAAGCAGGGGAGGGGCAGAGAGAAGGAGAGACAGAATCCCAAGCAGACTCTATACCATCAGCACAGAGCCAGATGCAGGGCTCGAACCCAGCAACCCACGAACTGTGAGATCACGACCTGAGTTGATTGTCAAGAGTTGGACATTTAACCGACTGAGCCACCCAGGCGCCCCACCACTTGTCTTCGTTTTAACCTTTTCCTGGATCCCTGAGAAGACACATATAACAGACCATAATCCTCAGTGAAAACCCCAGACCCCAAGCAAAGATGAAGCTTACTCTCCTTTCCTTTCTGAGTCTCCCTGATGTTCTGTCTGCATCTGCACTCTGTGTCCTCAGTAACCTCTGCTCTCACCTCCTCTCTGCTCAAATTTAATTTCTATCCTGCACGAAGTCAAGGACCCCCTTGGCTGGTCCTGCAGGACCCCCTCTGGGTCCTTGGCCCCAGCCAGTCTGCATCAGTACCACCACCCTCTACACAAAACACAAGACAAGGAAGCGGGAAGGTTATTATCTTAGCTAACCAGTGCAAAACTAACCAGGGCAGACGGTGCCAGAGGAAAGTGGAAAGGGAAACTATATTTGATTTCTATCAGGAACAGGTTTTGGCCAATCTCTTCGTTCACTTTGAGATCACCCAGCTACAGGAAGCATCAGAAAAGCTACCGTTCGGGTTAACATAGCAGCATGACTGGGACTCAAGCTCAAGATATAGGGATTGAAATCCTCATCCTCGACAGGAAAGAAGACAGCTTGACCTGGATAGCCCTGGGCAGTGTCTTCTTTATAATCTTATTTATTTATTCAACAAATTCTTTCTTGAGCACATTGGAACAAATTAGTGAACTAGGATCTGGGGCTATAGTTTTTGAGGCATTTACATCCAGGAGAGGGTGGAGATAAGCATGGAACAGCTCATTATGCAATTAGTTATTTAATTATAAACGGTGATAAATGCCATGGAGAGGGACAGGGAGCTCTGACAGCAAACAACCCAAGGATCTGATGGAATCTGGGGAAGGAGGGAAAGCTTTCCCCAGGAAGTGACATTTAAACTAAGATTTGAAGAATTAAAAGAGGACTGAGTGATGGATCGGGAGGGGTGTGTATAGAGAGAGGCAGCAAAGGAAGACAGAAGACAAAGGGCAGACAGTAGAACCTGTTCAAAGGGCCTGAGGAGTGAAGAAACATGACATGTTTGAGGAACGGAAAGACCAAAAGGCCAGAAGGGCTGGAACACAATATATGCGTGTTTTTGTTTTTTTTTTCAGGTTAGGAACCAACAAAGGAAGAAGCTGTAACAAAACGGGACTTAGGACTCAGCAGAAATGGCCACGCCTCCCCCACCCCCAACCTGCAGCCCAGGTGCAGCAACCTTGGCGTGAGTCTTTTCTTTTTTTTTTTTAATTTTAATGTTTACTTATTTTTGAGACAGAGAGAGACACAGAGTGTGAGCAGGGGGAGGAGCAGAGAGAGGTGGAAACACGGAATCCAAAGCAGGCTCCAGGCTCTGAGCTGTCAGCACAGAGCCCGCCCTGGAGCTCGAACCCACGAACTGTGAGATCATGACCTGAGCTGAAGTCTGACGCTTAATCGTAACTGACTGAGCCACTCTGGCTCCCCAGCATGAATCTTTAGAAGGCACTCCTGGACTGACAGCTGGGGCACACAACCGGATGAATAGAGCCCAGGCTGGCTTTCAGCCACCCCCACCCCCCACCCCATCCCCTCAGCCAGACACAGTCTGGCTAAGCAGACACAGGGCAGTGTGCGTGCCCACCTCCCTCAACCCAGCCCTCGCGCAGCAAGTAGGCCAGAGCAGGGCCTCAAAGGAATCCCCTAGAGATCCAGATAAAATGCAGAGGCTGATTCAGTAGCATGGGGCCTGCAGGTTTGCATTTCTACCACACTCCCCATTGCTCTGGCTGGTGATCTCTACACCACATGTCGAATAGCAAAGAACTGGCAGATGAGGTGCGGAGGACTGGGCCTGGACATCCCAGGGTAAACAGGGAAGAAAAGAAACCCATGGAAAATGATTCTGTTTGATGAAATGAAATCCTTTCGGACTATTTCCCACTGTGGGCCAGTCCTTTTCCTGCTGGAGACAGACAGACATGATGCAGACCTTGTCCACAGGAGAAGGCACCCAGAACCTGGTGGGACAGAGAAGCGTGCCCGCCACACCCAGGGCAAAAGAGCCCTGGAGCCCAGAAGGAATAACTAGAGCTAAATAAGCAAATCAGGGAGGACTACTTGGGAGAAGTGACATTTGCAGAATCAACAGTATTTCGACAGGTGGAGGGCAGGAAAGCTAAGCAAAAGAACCAAGGTATACCTCAAATCATCGAGCATTAGGTTATTCTGGGCCTTGAATGCCAGGCTAAAAGAAGAGAAATTTACCAAAAATGAGAAAGCAAAATCTCACCAGGCAGTCAGGGCCCAACCTCGCGAGCTCCAGTTCTGTGAGGCCCCCCATCAAGGTGCCCAGGCCTGACAAGTCCCATGCAGTTGGTGGGGCCTGGGAAGGATCAATACAGAACAGCTTTCCAGTGTCTGGGCTTGTGTGTCATCTACACGGGAAGGTCAGGACGACAATGCGGGAGGGCAGACATCTAACTCCACCTGTGGGGAAAACAGGCAGGGGAAGCGCTGGAGAGAAAAGGTATTCAGCCACAGAAAAGGAGACCTGTGAAAAGGGCTCACTGAGAAGACATGAAACATAAAGCCCGAGCCCCTCAAAAAGAAACACGTCAAGTGTTTGCAAGATTGAAGCCCATTGAAGCCGCTGAAGAGAAATGGATGGCTGGAGAGAGAGCAGTGAGAGAGAGCTCTTTAAGGAAATAAATGAGCCAGCCCAGGAGCCGAACCCTCTCCTCAAGCTCCCTGCGCCTTCTGAGAACCTCCACCTCACCGCAGCCCCGCCAGAGCCAAGGTCATGTGGCCCACATCTACATGCCAGCCAGGCAGCTCTGGACCCCACGTTACAGTCCTGTCCAACTCTGGCCCCGTGCCCCCTTCTGCCAATGGCCTCAGCCTTGCCCCAGAGATGAAACCTCTCTACCTTACATTCTAGATCACTTGACTTGAGTTCTGACATGGTGGCCTGCCCAGGTCTTCCCAGGCTGAGACCCCACTGAGCTCTCCTTCCTTCTGGGAGTCCTCACCCCAAACCACCCGGGGTCCCCTTACCTATGGTTATTCCCTCCTGCCTGACGTGTGACAAGAACGACCTGAGCCATGTGAACCAGTCCTTCCTGAGTCCAAATACCGAAAGGGGCCAAGGATTTGTTCTCAAGGCAAAGAAATCAGACTGGACTTAGAGCTAGAGCCATAGAAATGTGGTCTGCCCACATCCTTGGGTGTTTCTTGTGCCGTTCTATTCCTCAGATGCTTGCTCAGAGTCGACCTTCAAGCTGAGGGTTCGGCGGTGGTGCAGGTGTGGTCCTGGAAAAAACTTCATAAGAACATGAACATCACAGTCTCCTCGGTTCGCGACTCCAGGCATATCCTTCTCTGCCTTCTGGGTGGCACCGCTCTGCAGGGTGCACTCTCTCCCAGAGCAGCAGCCAGGCTCCTGGTGGGTGGCAGTGCTAGCCCTGTGGCCCGTCCCTGCCATGAGGCCGCAGCAGGAAGCATTAAGGGAGAACCAGCAGGCGGATGGCCCACTACAGTCAGCTCTGTGCAGGAGAGAGCTTGAACGCTTCCCCCAACGTGACTCCTGCTGCTGAGTCTTACACGGTCCCATATTTGTTCACTCCTCATTGCCGAGAGGCCTCTGGGCTTCCTGAGCCCCCTCAGTGGTAGCAGACCTTACTCCCAGACTGCTTCCCCCCTGAGTCAAAGGTAAAGTGTCAGGCCCTCGAGTCAGGTGTCAGGACTAGCTTACAGAGGTCACATTGTGTTGTTGCAGACTCCCAAGTTGGGTGTAAGTAAGGTTCCCCATGCCGTTCACAGCCACAGTCATTTCTAGCAACTTAAACTGCATGCCCTGACAATTTCTATCCTGACAGGCTGGACTGCAGCCCCAGCCCATGCAGAGACTGCGGCCCGTTCATATCACAGCTGCTAACGTGCTGTTGGGCATGCAAAGGAGGGAGGCTGGGATGAACCCTGATGTGTTGGAGGTATCAGGGTGACCCCAGAGTTTGCAATATGCAGATAGAAATATGAATATAGAAGTGGAGAGAGGGGCTCCTGGGCGGCTCAGTTGGTTAAGTGTCTGATTTCGGCTCAGGTCATGATCTCACGGTTTGTGAGTTCGAGCCCCGCATCAGACTGTCTGCTGTCAGCACTGGCCTGCTTCAGATCCTCTGTCCCTCACTCTCTATCTGCCCCTCCCTCGCTCATGCTCTCTCTCTCTCTCTCAAAAATAAATAAACATTAAGGGGAAAAAAAGAAGTGGATGGAGACGTGTGTGGATACCTATACATGCAAGTATTTGTATATAAAAACACCTCATCCCCAGCTCTGTCTGCTAAGACAGCCTAGAAGCAAAGAAACCACCATAGCACATAACTGCACGCCGTAGCACCTAGATCTTGGTTCCTAAGTACCATTCTCCATCAAAAGAAGGACTGAGAACAACCTAAGAGTAGACGGGGGCGTGGGGGAGAGCGGAAAGTGGGTGGTGGGCAGGGAGGAGGGCACTCGCTGGGATGAGCACCGGGTGTTGTATGGAAACCAATTTGACAAAAAATTATATTAAAAACAAAAACCAAAGTTATTTAAAGAAACGGCCATCCCAGGACTGGGCAGGGAAAACACGAGCTGAGCCTGGGACACCTTGTCTTTGCCCGGGCTGTCCCCTCCTCCTGGGCTGCTCTTCCACACCCCCTCCTGCGACGTCCCATCAGATCAACAGTGCACCCAGTCTGCCAATGCTCAATCTTCTGTCGCTGATCAGGGATGTGGCAAAGTACCACGGGCCAGTGCAGCCCCTTGGAAAATCCAACGCACCTCATGCAAAGCCGGGCTCTGTCTGGTTACTAACTTAACCCGTATGAGACTCAGTTTCTCCATGCAACAGGGATACTGAGACCTGCCCCCTGGGGTACGGGAGAGCCTCAGACAGGTGACCCAAGCTGAGCCACGAGGCTGAGTGCTTACCCAGCAAACACTAAATGGCAGTATTTTATTCACAGTGATGTGTTCACCTGCTCTGTGAGGTCCTGAGCTCTGCCTCATCTGTTCTTCCCATCCCCCACCACCCAGCACTGCCTGCCACCCCAGGAGTGGTCAGTCTGTGTTTCTTGGATTGTTTCATGGAATTACTAGCTGATATTTACTGACAGGCCCTTATTGACTGGAATGTACAGACCGGTGCCAACCTGCTGACACTGGAGTGCATCTATACTTATTGATTGAGCTTATCTTACCAATGCCCGCTGACTGACACCTACCTGGGACCGTCCCTCATAGCACCTGCCGGGGCCCCCAACCTCCTGAATAAAAGGAAGGAAAGCTCTCTGACTCTCCCTCCGCCTGCCTCTTTTTCATGTCCTGACACGCCCATTTCTCTGCATCTCTGTCCCACCTCATTCTCTGTCCCGATTCCTTGTCAGCATCACCGTGTCTGGTTTTCTCCTGTCTCTGTGATCCTGTTCTGCCACCAGCTCTCTCCCTGCTTCCACAGGCCCTGCTTTATGGTTTTCCCCCTGCCACCATCTTTCCGTCCCACAGGAGAGTCGTCTCCCCTCACCCCAAACCGGTGACCCTCATCGTCCACACTCAAGGACATGGCACTTGATAGCACAGGTGCATATTTATTGTTACATCTTTATTGTTCTCCTGGCAACAGACCATCTTCTCTAGTCTTCGGGGATCAGATGCAGATGGTTTTCTTTATCTGCACCATCTGGGACGCCTGTCCTCCCCATCCCTCCCACTTCCCCCAATCTTAGAACCCCCAGAAGAGGCATCATCTGGAAATGTCAGAAGCAGCCTGAGGATTCCCCAGCTAGCACGTGTGGGGAGGGAAGGATGAGGTGACACGTGCCACACACATGGGAAGATGTGCTCCAGGAGAAGAAACACATGGTCAGACTCCAAAGTCATCACGGACAGTTCATACATCATGTGTCCAGGCCAATTATTTGAGGGCGCAATGGACCCAGCCTGAGCAGGGCATATACAGACGCTATCCGAGTTGGAGGACATGGTGTTTGAGGGCGCAGATGTGAATTCTGGGGGAAAGGAGCACATACATAGAATTAAGTCCTTTGCTCTGATGAAGCCATGTGACATGCACCACTTTGGAACAAAAGCTTCTACTGCTGTCCCGTTGTTCTGCCCTTGCTCTTTCTCTCTGCCCTGCCTGGACAGGGGCTGCTCCTTCAGCCCTGCTGCCAAAATGAAGAAGACAGGCTGAGCACAGGCATGGCCTCTGACCTGCAGATGGTAGGTAAAGGGAGGGGAATAGAAGCACGTTGTCATTTATGAACCACTGAAGTTTAGGGGGTGTTTGTTACTGCCACACAACCTAATGAAAGTTGGGGAAAACATCTCGCATAGTGCCGTGGCTTTAAATACTACTCCTGTGCTGATGGCTCTCGTCCGTACGTCACCAGGCAGGCACTCTTCTCTGAGCTTCCGACAGGTACATCCAACTGCATATTCCAGTCTCCACTTGGGTATCTAACAGGCATATCAACTATAACATCCACAATGTAGCCAAATAAAAATTTGAGAACATCTGCTTTTCCGCTTGCTGCCATATACAGCAAGCCCTGTGCCATCATTTAAAACGTACTATGTGACATTATAGATGTCTGTTGTCAACTCAGTCTCACCCCCACATACATCATGCCGCATGCAGTTATATCAAAGTGGACCTATCTTTTCATTTTACTTTCAGGTTTTTTATAGGATACTTTTCAAATTACAAAAGTAACACACTGAACAATTGAAATGTACAACAGAGCAGTTGAAATGTACAATGGAAAGGTTACAAGTAGGAGCAAGGCAAGGTATGAAAATACATTCCTGGTTTTCATCTACCAGCTAATGAATCTCCAGATGTTGCCTGGGTCTCCAACAAGGAAGAACGCCAGAGTTGACTGGTGCCACGCATGTTAAGTGGATGGGCAAACGGATGTTAAGTGGACGAGCAGACCCTGCCTCTACGAGGGACACCCACGGTGAGCGTGGGGGCTATAGCTGTGGGGTGGAGCAAGCTTCGCATGTGGGAGGTTGTGAGCAGAGTTCAAGTACCTGGATGTTCAGGCTATGTTTGCAGATGACAGAGTCTGGTGATCAAGATCATGCAGCAGGCAAACCTGGGTCTAAATCCCACTCAGCCATTTTCTTTTTTTTTTTTATTTTTTTAATGTTTATTTTATTTTTGAGAGAGAGAGAGAGAGAGCGTGTGAGTGGGGGATGGTCAGAGAGGGAGGGAGACACAGAATCCAAATCAGTCTCCAGGCTCTGAGCTGTCAGCACAGAGCCTGACACGGGGCTCAAACTCACAAACTGCGAGATCATGACCCAACGAACTGAGCCACCCAGGCGCCCCAACTCAGCCATTTTCTATGCGCGCTTGGGCAATTCGCCTCTGTAAACCTCAGTTTACTCACCTGAAAAACAGAAATAATAAAACTTATGTATTGGTCAGGGTCCAATCAAAAACCACAGAAGACATTCTGTGTGTTCCAAGTAGAAAGGGCCTTAATGTAGGGAATTAGAAGCTTCCACAGCTGTCAGAAGGGCTGGGTAAACACCAGCTGAGGAAGCCACAACCCTCCAACTGCTACTTCCCTGGGACATTCCCACTGACCCTCTTAGGATGCAGGAATGCAGCGTGTGAAGCTCACAAAGCTTGTCTGGAAGATGCTTCAGATCTCATGTCTATGTATCTGCCTGCAACTGCTTCGGGAGAATAATGGCCTCACCGTCTTCTCCCCTTTCCAAATCTCCCATGAACATCTGTTTTGGCCAATGCAAACCAGAAACCATACGAGGAAGGGCTTTGTGGGAAAGGTAGGTCCCAGCTTCTCCTCCGCAATGCAAAAGACACCTAATGACAGGTGACAGTCAGATGCCAGGCAGACAATACACAACCCAGCACAACCTGCCATCTAAGATTCTTACAAGATTAAATGAAACAATGCAGATAAATTCTTAGCTTCACATATAGTTAATGCACAATAAGTGGCAATTATTACGATTATTTTTATAATTTTGATCCTGGAACTGGTGGTTCTCCACCCAGCCCAACACACTCACTCCCTTTCGTGTTAGAGAAAACCCTAAGCATTTGGGTTCCTGTCAAAAGATACATTCCCCGTTGCCTCACATCACTCAGCAGGTTCTATTATTCCTTTTTCAGATCCGATTATAGTGGCAACATTTGTAAATTGCTGATCCTTTAATGCCCCATAAGCACACATTCTGGCTAAACGTATTCAAATCAATTACACTGAGAGACATGAACTAAATTCTCTACTTCTGTGTCTCCCGGTTTTGTATTCCATGGCAATTGTACTCAAAATCACCACCAAAAAAAAAAAAAAAAGAGTATTATGCTACAGGTGTGTCTTCTCTATCATCCACCCATCGAGGCATGAAAATACCCAATAATAACCCCTGTTATGAAGCAAGAAGTTTTAGCCTCACAATTGCTATCGCCAAACAAATACATTTCAGGATGATGAAATGTTTCCAATCGAAATTAATTTTAAAAACCCAAACCGCATGCAAACTTACTTCCATGAAACTTAAATTCAAACCATTCCATGGGTAACAAAATTATACTTCTAAAGAACTCAGAATGATTGGATCTCAAAATTCAAAATCCAATTGTAGAAAATAAAATCTGTTATATATAAACCTCCAGGGCCTTTGCCAAGCCATCCTCTGCTCTGAAGCACAATCCAAACATCACATGGTCACAGGTCAGTGATTCCTGCAGAGAAATCCATTTTACAAACAAACCTAGGGTAATAGCACCCAGATCTGTAAATGCCTTTTCCTGATTAATGATGGGCCCACACACTGTCAAGTCCACGGCAACCAAGAGTAAAGCTAACATTCTTAGGGGCAGCATTACCCTTAAAATTGCAATAATCTCCAGGGAAAGTGACCCAGTTTAAACTTACTCTCTCTTTAGCTTGAATTTGTGTAGCTCTTTTGAACTTGTTCTATGCTGTCACCTGTGTCCTTCAAAGACATGCCCCTTGTTATTCTCTGTAACTCGCCCATTCGATCAGATGTCTCCGATGATTTTTTTAAGTTTATTTATTTTTTTTTAGCAATCTCTGTCTCCAACATGGGGCTCGAACTCACGACCCAGAGATCAAGAATCGTATGCTCTCCTGACTGAGGCAGTCAGGCACCCCAGAAGTCTCTGATGATTTTAAAAGCAATTTAACTCCCAGTTTACCATGATACTATTAAAGGGCAAGCCAGTGACACAAGCTAATTAATTCAACTTACAGCTGGCTTTTTTTTTAAACCCATATGTACAAATTTCCATTCAGTCTGTCTAGGTGTTGGGCGAATGAGTCAGGAAAAGTCCCCAACCTCGGGGAGCTTACATTCTAGTCAGGATAGACAGATAAATGATTAAACAAACAAGACCACTTCATAATGTGTAAGTAAGGATCTGAGAGTCTCTTTGCTTCACTTGTCTGGGCTGAGGTGAGACCAAACCCATGGAGAGCAAAGGAAATACAATTCTTGGCAGACGGTATAGCAAGTGCAAAGGGCCTGTGGCTGAGAAGAGTTTGCCACACTCAGGAACTAGAAGCACACTGCCGAACAGAAACACACACACAACACATATGTCAACACACACCAAAGACTTTCTAAAATGTATTATTAAACTTAGTTGAGGGATGCCTGGGTAGCTCAGTCAGTTTAAGAGCCCAACTTCAGCTCAGATTATGATCTCACATTTCATGGGCTCAAGCCCAAGTCAGGCTCTGTCATGACAACTCAGAGCCTGGAGCCTACTTCAGATTCTGTGTCTCCCTCTCTCTCTGCCCCTGCCCTGTTCATGCTCTGTCTCTGTCTCTCAAAAATAAATAAATGTTAAAAAAGGGGGGGTTCTCTTTTAAAAATATATGCCTACCGTATAAAGAATAACAATAAAGGATCACTCATGTATCCCACTATCCAATTTAAGAAATGAAACATGACCATTGAATTTGAAATCTCTGTGTGTTCCTCTTTGACCCCATTCTCTTTCCACTTACCCAGAGGAAACTTAATCTGAAGTCTGTGTAATTCTCCCACATTTTTTTCTTTGTGAGTTTCTCTATGATTTCCAAATATTCCAGCAATATGTTAATACATTTTGATCTTTAAAAAGAATCATGCAGTTATTTATGATTCTATGACTTCTTTTTTCTTTATAGCCAAGTCAAAACTCTTAAGTTTTTTTTTTTTTATTTGAGAGTAGGAGTTAAACTTTTAATTGAAAATTTTATTGAAGTGATTGTAAATTCACACACAGTTGAAACAAATAACACAGATAGATTCTGTGTACTCACCCTTTACCCAGTTTCCCCAGTGGTAACAGTTTCAAAACTATAGTACAATAGCACATGCAGGATATCGACATGAGACAACTTACCAATCTTATCCAGACTTGCCTAGTCAAGTCATTTGTATGTGGATATTTAAACTCATTTGTATGTGGATATTTAAATCTATGATTGTTATCACATGTGTAGGCTTGTGAATCCACCACCACTGTCAATGTACTGGATAATTTCATTACCGTAAGGATCCGGGAGGCAGTCTCCCTCCAGTCCCACAACATTTCTAACTCCCAATAACCATTAATCTGTTCAACATTTCTAATATTTTATCATTTCAAAAATATTATATAAATCGAATCATATAGTATATAACCTTTATTGACATATTTCACTCATAATAATTCACTAAAGATTAACCTAAGTTGTGTGTCTCAATAGCTTGTTCCTTTTCATTGCTGACTAGTATTCCACAGTCTGGGTACACCTGTTGGCTTAAGAAGGCATCTGCTGAAGGGCATCTGGGCTGATTGTAGTCTTTGACCAATATTACAAATTAAGCTACTATGAATATCTGGCTATTACAAATAAAGCTTCCCAGGCTTTTCTGTGGACATAAATTTTTACTTCTCTGGGATAAATGCCTAAGAGTGTAATTGCAGAGTCATATGCATGCTTAGTGTGATAAGAAAACTTCTAGACTAGCTCCAACATTTTACATCCCATCAGCAATTTAGGAGTGAGCCAATTTCTCCACATCCTTGCCAACGGTTGTCACTAATTTTTTTATTTTAGCAATTCTGATCAATGTAGTGATATATCATCATGACTTGAAGTTTCTCAACCGCATTTCTCAAGCCGCCTGGGTGACTCAGTCGGTTAAGCATCCAACTCTTGATCTTGGCTCAGGCCATGACCTTGAGCTTCATGAGTTAGACCCCCACTTATGGCTCTGTGCTGACAACGCAGAGCCTGCTTGAGATTCCCCTTCTCCCTCTTTCTCTGCCCCTCCGCCCCAACAAAATAATAAATGAATAAACATTTAAAAAATTATAAAGTTGCATTTCTCTGATGGCTAGTGATGTTGAACATATTTTCAATGTGCTGATTTGCCATCTAAATAGCCTCTTCAGCAAACTATCCATTCCTGTCTTTGCCCATTGTTTGGATTTGTTACCATTGTCCTGAGACATTTTCATACTAGTTCTTTGTGGTTTGAAAATATTTTCTCTCACTCTGTAACTTATCTTATGGCCTGCTTTTCTACTCAGAATTATCATCCTCAGCTTCATCAGTGCTGATGGATTTTTTTTTATTTTCATTGCTGTATAGTATTTCATTGGATCAGTTGCATCCATTCTACTATTGATGAACATTGTTCATTGTTTTTCTTTCACAGTGTTACTAAGGGCGTTTCTTGAGGTGTCTCTTGGTGCACCAGTACAAGTTTCTCTCAGGTATAGACCTGAAGTAAAATTTCTGGGTCATTGGATATGTGCATTATTAGCTTTACTAGACAAAGCTAAATGTATTTCCAACTTCCACCAGCAATTTAGAACTTTGTTACTCCACGCCTTTGCCAACACTTGATGTTATCAGATTTTCTTCATTTTTGCAAATCTGATAGGTGTATAATAGTATCTTGTTTTATTTGTACTTCTCTGATCACCAGTGAGACTGAGCATTCAGTCTGGACATTTGGGTTTCATTTTCGATTAAATGCCTATTTGATTTCTTTTGCCCATTTTTCTATCGGGTTGTCATTTTATAATGGATTTGTAGGAGTATTTTTCACATATTCTCAATACTAATCTTTTGCCACATATGGATGTTGTGGATCATTTCTTCCAATGTTCAGCTTATCTTTCTACTTCCGTTAGGGTGTCTTTTGATAAACAAAAGTTCTTAGTTTAAATGTTGTCAAATTTTTCAATCTTTTTGTTATGATTGCAAATTTGGGGTTTTAAGAAATCCTTCCCCACCCTGAAGTCATAAAGATATCTCCTATACTGCTTCTGTATTAACAGTATTTAATAAGTACACAGGCTCCCAAGCCAAACTGCCATGGTTTAAACCCTGGTGATGAAACCCTGAGCAAATTACTTAACCTCCTGTGCCTCAATATACTCATCTAAAAAATGGAAATGATCTTAATACCTATATCACATAGTTCTTCTATAGACTAAATAAGTTAATATTCAAAAATCAGTTAGAACACTGTCTGGTACATGGTAAGTATTATGTGCCAGCTATCATCGCCATCATCACCATCGTCACCATCATCACCAATATCATCACCATCATCATCATCACCATCATCATCACCATTGTCACCATCATCATCACTGTCATCACCATCATCATCACCATCGCCACCACCATCATCATCACCATCATCACCTTCATCATCAACATCACCATCATCACCATCATCATCACCATCATCACCATCATCATCACCATAGTCATCACCTTCATCATCAACATCACCATCATCACCACCATCACCACCATCATCACCAACATCATCACCATCATCATCAGCATCATCACCATCACCAACATCATCATCGCCATCATCACCACCACCATCACCACCGTCATCATCACCATCATCATAACCTTCATCACCATCGTCACCATTGGCATCACCATCATCATCATCACCAAGAAGTTTTATAATATTGTCTTTAAAATTTAAATCTATAATTAACCTGAAATTTTTATATATGATGTGAGGTATTGGTCCAAATTTTTTATGTGAATAATCAATTTACCCAGCAAAATATTTTAATTGACTCTTTCCTTACTGAACTATAATATCAATGTTGTCATATATCAGGTTTCCATTTGTGTCTGGGGTCTGATCTGAGGTTTCTGTTTTCTTCCATTGCTCTGTCTATTCCTAACCCAATGCCACTCTGTCTTAATTACTATGTTGTTATAAAGATATTTGATAAGACTACTTCTCCACTTTACTATTCTTTGGTGGTATTTTTGGCTATTTTTGAGCCTTTATTCTTCCATATACACTTCAGAATCTGTTCATTACAATCCTTGAAAAAGAAACTTATTGGATTTTTATTGGAATTGCATTGAATCTACAGATCAGTTTGAGATAACTGATATTTTTACCTTTTTGTTTCCAAATCCATGAACTTAGTACACTATTACTTATTTTTAAGTTGACTTAAATCAATATATTGATTTCCAATTTTCTGCATAAAGATTCTGCATATATTTTTTAGATTTATTCCCAGGTATTTAATTTTCTTGGAGGTATTATAAATGGTATCTATTTTTAAGTACAATATTTACTGCTTATTGTTGATGTAGAAAACGCAATTAACTTTTCGTACTACTTTTATATCCAGTGACCTTGATAAATTCTTTTATTTATTCTAATAATGTACCTGCATATTCTTTGGGGGCTTCTATGTTATAATTATATCATCTCAAAATAGTAACAGCATGATTTTTCTTCCCAATCCTTATGTCTTATTTTTTAAATCTTTTTTTCCCTTGCTTCACTGGCTAGGGCCTTTGGTATATTGTTGAAGAGATATAGCAATACCAGGCACCCTGGTCCTTTTTTTTTCTCATATTAGTAGGGCAATGTTTTCAATGTTTCACCTCTAAATATGATACTTGGTATAGGTTTCTTATAGGTTCCCTTTATCAAGTGAGGACATTTCATTCTATTTCTGGTTTGCAAAGACTTTTTTTAAGAAAACCATAAAAGGGTATTGAATTTTATTAAATTTTCACATCTCTTAAAATGATTATATCACTGTTCTTCTTTGTTTTGTTAATGTAGGGAATCACATTAATTTTTTATGCTTTAATGTTTACCCAATCTTACATACCTTGAATAAACTAGGTCATGGCATATTACCATTTTTCTATGTTGCAAAATTTGCTTACCCATATTTTGTTTAAAATTCTGTGTCTGTGTTCTTGAGTGAGATTAGCCTATTATTTTCTTTTTTCAGACTTCCCTTGTCAAGATATGGTATAGTATCAAGATTATGCCAGAATGGGTTGGGGCATGTTTCCTCTTTTTCTAGATTACGAAATAGGCTGTATAAGGTTGGAAAGATCTATTTCTTGAATGTTTGGTGGAACTCAACAGTAAAACCACTTGGGAGGTTCTGGTGTTTTCTTTAGGGTATATTATTAAACTAATAATTTAGTTTATTTAATAATTATAGGACTGTTCAGTTTTGACATTTTTCTTGAGTTAGTTCTCACAGTTTATATTTCACTAGAAATGTTTTCATTTCGCCTAAGTTTTCCAAAGTATTAGCATAAAGTTGCTCATTACACCTTTCTCATTCTTTACATCTCTGCTGAATCTATAAATATGTCCCCGTTTTCACTCCTTCCTTTCATTGCTTTGTCTGTCTTCTCTCTTTTTTCTTTGATCAATCTCACCAGAGATTTTTCAATTTTATTGGTTTTCTCAAAGAAACAACTTCTGGCTGTGTTGGCCTGTACTGTATTTCATTTCTGTTTCATAAATGTTTGATTCTGTTTTTTATATTTCCTATCTTCTATGTTTTTGGATAATTTTCATATGATTCGCCTGTAAATCCTTAGGTTGGATATTTAGTTCAGGGCTTCTCAACCAGGGACAATTCTGCCCCATGGGGGACATTTAGCAATATCTGGAGATTTCTTTTGGTTGTTTTGACATCAAGGAGGTAGCATCCAGGGATGCTACAATGCACAGAGCAGCCCCCCCGCAACAAAAAATTTCCAGGCCCAAAAGTCAATACTAATGAGGTTGAGAAAACCTGTTCTAGCCCATTAATCTTCAGCTTTTCTTCCTATCTAATAAGAGCACCTAATGCTAAAAATTTCCTGCTGGGTACCGCAGGTCAGCTGTGTTGCATTAACAGTTTTTTTAATTTAAATACAGTGAAACTGACTTTCTCTTCGGTGTACAGGTCTATGAGCTTCAACATGTGTATTGGCTCTTGTAACAACCACCACAATCAGGGTACAGAACAGTTTCATCACCCCAGAAAATGCCTTCACACTGCCCCTCGGTAGTCCAGCTTTCCTCCTCCCATTGGCAACCACTGATCCACCCTCTGTAAGTATAGTCTTTCCAGGATGTCACATAAATAGAATCATACAGTATATAGCTTTCTGAAAATGGTTTCTTTCACCCAGCATAATGTCTTTGGTATTCATCCATACTATTGCATGAATCAATAGTCCATTCATGTTTATTGCTGAGTAGTATTCCACTGTAGGGATGTACCACAGTCTTCTTGTCCCTTCACACATTGAAGAACTATTGGGTTGTTTCCATTCTTTTGACAGTTATGAATGTCGCTGCCGTCTGTGTGCAGATTTTTGTGTGAACATAAGTTTTCCTTTCTCTAAATAGCCCAGAATGGGATAGTTGGATCATACAGTAAGTGTATATTGAATTTTATAAGAAACAATGTATGAGAGCTCCAGTTGCTCCACATACTGTTAGATGTTGTCCAACATTTGATGTTGTCAGATTTGGTGTTTCATTTTTGTCACAGTCATTCTAATAGGTGTGTAGTAATTTTGGTTGTAATTTGCATTTCCTTAAGGGCTAATGATGTTGACATCTTTTCTTGTATTTATACACCATTTATATAGCTTCTATAGTGAGCTGTCTGTTCAAATATTTGTCCATTTTTTATTAAATAATTTGTTTCCTTGGGGCACCTGGGTGGCTCAGTTGGTTGAGTGTCCAGCTCAGTCACGATCCTAGGGTCATGGGATCAAGCCCCGCATCAAGCTCTGTACTGACTGTGGAGCCTGCTTAAGAGTCTTTCTCCCTCCCCCTGACCCTTTCCCCCACTTGCACTCTCCCTCGCTCTCTCTAAAAATAAAAAAAATTAAAAATAAAATGATTTGTTTCTTTGTTGTTGAGGTTTTTTATTGAGGTCTAACTGATATACACTAAATTACAGATATTTAAAAATTTACAGTTTGGTAAGTTTTGCCCTATATATACAATCATGAAACTATTATCAAAAGCAATATAGTAAACAAAGCCATTTTTCCCCAAAATTTCTTTGGAATCCCTCCTTCTCTTCTTCCCTTCTTCAATTCCCGGGAAACCATTTATATGCTTTCTGTCACTACAGATAAGCTTCCGTTTTCTAGAAATTTGTAAAAATAAATTCATGTGGTACGTACTCTTTTTGTTTTGTTTCCTTCATTTAGTAAAATTATTTCCGAGATTCATCCAAGTAGTGTGTGTAGTTCATTCCCTTTTATTGCTTAGTATTATTCCACTGTATGGATTTATCATAATTTACTTATCCCTTCACTTGTCGATGGACATTTGGGTTTTTCTACTTTGGGACTGTTATTTAAAAACAAAAACTGTTCGGGGTGCCTGCATGGCTCAATCGGTTAAGCATCTAACTTTTGATTTCAGCTCAGGTCATGATCTCACGGTTCGTGAGATCGAGCCCCACATCGGGATCTGCACTGACAGCACGGAGCCTGCTTGGGATTCTCTCTCTCCACTTCTCTCTCCCTCTCTCTGCCCCTCCCCACCTCAAAATAAATAAATAAACATTTTTTAAAAAGCTGCTAGCTGGCATGAACATTCATGTACAAATATTTTTATGAACACCCTTTCTTTTCTCTTGGATAAACACTCAGAAGTGAAATGCGAGATTATACGGTAGATGTTTGCTTAATGTTTTTAAGAAACTGCCACTGTTCTCCAACGTGGTTCACCATTTTACACTGCTGCTTGACATCTATGACAGTTCTAGTTCCTTCACATCCTTGCCACACTTGAGATGGCTGGTCTTTTTAGTTTTAGAAGCGGTATCTCACTGTGGTTTTAATTTATATTTTCCTAATGATTAATGATGCTGTGCGCTGTTTGTGTGCTTATTTGCATGCCGTATATCTTCTTTGGTGAAATGTCTGTTTAAATCTTTAGCCAATTTTTAATTGGGCTATTTGTTTTCTTATTGCGTTTTCAGAGTTCTTTATATCTTCTGGACACAAGCCCTTTATCAGATATATCCTGTGCAAATATTTTCTCCCAGTTTGTGACTTGTCTTTTCATTCACTTAACAGTGTCTCTTGAAGACCAGAGGTTTTTAATTTTGATGAGTCCGATTTGTCAATTTGTTCTTTTATCGATGTGCTTTTGGTGTCTTCTTTAGGTATCTTTGCCAAATCCAAGGGCACAAAAATTTGCTCTTGTTTTCTTCTGGAAATTCCGGAGCTTGTGAGATTTTACATTTGCTTCAGTGATCAATCTGGAGTAAAATTTTTATATGGTGTGAGATATGGATCGAAGTTGTTTTATGTTGTTTTGTTTTGTTTTGTTTGTAGATGGGTGATCAAAGAACAGCCTTTCTCCCTTTGATCTGCAATGCTCCTGCCTGCAAGACGACAGTGTGAACACTTGTTTCTTCCTACTTCACATGGTTGGAATGAAGATAAAATGTTGTGATGGTGGTCATGAGATGAATAGCTCTCCAGGGGAATGTCTGAGGCACACTGCCCAGCGGTTAGATGTGTGAGCCCTTGAGCGGGTCAGACCTGGTTCCAATTCTGCTTTCAACGTCACATTGCATTAGTCGTTATCTTACCCCACCACGCCTACTATTTAATTGTATTCTCAGATCTTGGGGAAGTTGTTAAGTCTTCCTGTACCTCAGTTTCTCATCTGAAAAATAGGTCTAATAGATCCTTCCCTGAAGGAGTTGCTGGAAAATTGAATGTGATAAGATATGTAAAAAGCTAAAAACTGGGGATATGCAAAGTACAAATAATAGCATCCACGTTAATTTTTCACTGTTGCACCCTCATTGCTTAGCATAGTGCTCACTAAATATGATTTAAATAATAAAACCTGTCTCTGGAAGCATTTGTAACGTGTAACCAACCCCCAGACCTGGTTCCAATTCTGGTTTCAGAGCCACACTGCATGAGTGTTTATCTTACACCACTGATACTATTTAATTATATTCAGGAGTCCGGAGTGTTGCTATTGCCATTTCTGTTGTTCCACTAACACTATAACCTCTCCCATGACCCTCAACACACCTGTGCTCCCATTTTCAAGGTGTCTGTCATCAGACAGGTGCTGATCTGTTTATAATTTGCCTCTTCCCCATAGTATGAGCTCCTTCAGGGAAAGGACCTGCTGGGCTTTGTTCATCTCTGTATCCTCCACTTGTAACACAGTTCCAGACACACAGTAGCCCTCGAAACACGTTGGGAGAGGTGCCTGGGTGGCTCAGTCAGTTAAGCATTTGACTCTTGATTTCGGCTCAGGTCATGATCCCAGGGTCATGGAATCGAGCTCCATGACAGGCTCCACACTGTGCATGGAGCCTGCTTGGGATCCTCTCTCTTTCTCTCTCTCTCTCTCTCTCTCTTCTCTGCCCCTCTCCCCTCTCTAAAATAAAATAAAATAAAATAAGATATTTTTAAAAACATGTTGAAATGAAGGAATAAGTCTGGGAGGAAGGAGGGAGAAAAAGGATTCTAATTTTTTGCCAAATGCCTAAGCAAATGTGAAGCAATTTTCCAAGCCCAAGCCAAGTAAAATATAGGAAACTTCAAAGCTCTGATAATTCCATGAGGTCTAATTTTTACCTGTATCCTTCTCTTCATCATATTTATCTGCAGAGCATCAGTGCCAGGTCAGGCACACAGCAGCGCTTCTCGGGGACAAGACTTTGCCAACCCTTGAGCCTGACACCTAGTGGCCAAAGTAGGGAATGCAGGCTACGTTTTAAAACTTCTCCTAGGCAAAGGGTCCCAAAATATTTTCTCATACCCTCTCACACCCTCTTACCTGAGGCAAAAGACCCACGACTTTCCTCCCTACCTGTTACCACTTTCCAGAGGGGGGAGGGAGTTTGGCAGGCCCTTTGATATCAAAAAAATTGGAGAAAAGTAATGTTCTTTTATGTGTGTGAATATACTAAAAAAACATTGCATAGCACACTTTAAGTGGGTGAATTGTGTGGTGTGTGGACTGTAGCTCAATAAAGCTTTAAAAAAAATTCTTTTAAGTAAAAGGACCAAGAAGTTTACAGGGCTCCATCACTAAATAAATAAATAATTTTTTAAATGTTGATTCTGATAACCTTTAATAACTCAGTAAGTAAACTTAATGCTACACAAAAAACCTAGGGCACCTGGGTAGCTCAGTCAGTTAAGCGTCCAACTTCAGCTCAGGTCATGACCTCACAGTTCGTGCATTCTAGCCCCAAGTCAGGCTCTGTGCCGATAGCTCAGAGCCTTGAACCAGCTTCAGATTCTATGTCTCTCTCTCTCTCTCTCTCTCTCTCTCTCTCTGCCTCTCTCCCGCTCACATTCTATTTCTCTCTCTCTCTTTCAAAAATAAATAAACATTACAAAAAATTTTAATGCTATACAAAAAACAAAAGTCAGTAGACTTTTTGTCTCTTTTTTTAAGAAAGGCAAAACAAAAAAACCCACAAGATTTTGGGTTTTTAGAGCAGTCTGCAGCCACAGGAGGCCCTGTGTGGGCCAAGGACCACACCAGGAGAATTGTCAGTCCAAGCCCCTGAAAAGATTCTAAGTGTCTCTAGGTACACAGAAAGGGTGGGTTGGGAGTCCAAGTGCTTGGAAAGAGTTTGAATGTCACACAGCAACACATGACCTCAGACCCAGCTTCTCATATGGAGAACATCACTCTGAGAAAATAAGGAAAGTCGCTATAAATTGCTATTTAAAATCTCCTACTAATCAGGAAGGAAAAGACAAAGAACTCTGCTTGGAGCCTTACATATACCATCTCATTTAATTCTTGTGACACCATCATGTCCTGGGCATTATTATTATTTCTTCTTTCCCATCAAGGAAACTGAGGCTTGGAGAGGTTTATTTGCCCAGAGGCACAGCCAGTCGTGGCACAGGTGGGATTTGTCTCTCCTCGGTACCATTCTGCCTCCCAACACACCCATTTTATATCCAGTTTATGGCGTATTTGAGGTGTCTTTTACTTCATGCACACATTATAGTACAGAAGGGTCTATTCTATAATTAATGTACATGCGCTCATTTTCTAGAACTCAGCACTTGTATTCTTGTTTTAAAATCATTGTTGAAGTTTATGGTTATTGCATCTTTACTTTATGTTCAGTGTGGGTTATATCTGTGATTATCCAATGGTCCCACGGAGGGGACTGCTTCTCTTTAAAGACAGCTCATCACAAAAGAGGCTGTACCTCATGAGAACAAGCATCAGGGAGGGGGCTGAGCCATGCTCGGCTCTGCCGGGCGAAGAGGGATGCTGGAGAAAGCTTTGGCTTGGAACAACAGAAATGCAGGGAGAAGGGGTGCAAGCAAAACCGGGTCAGGCAGGAAAGGCTTTCTATGACCGGCCAATGAGTCAGGAGTCACTACTTTACAGGCAAGGATGCTTTCACAGAGGGGAGTGTCATTATCACATCTGCGTTTTAAAAGCACCCATGTTGGGAGACACCTAGGTGGCTCAGTCGCTTGGGTGTCCAACTCTTGATTTTGGCTCAGGTCACAATCTCAAGTTTCATGGGTTCAAGCCCCGTATCGGGCTCTGTGCTGACAGCATGGAGCCTGCTTGGGATTCTCTCTCTCTGCTCCTCCCCTGCTCACACTCTAAATCTCTCTCTCTCTCTCTCTCTCTCTCTCTCTCCCCTCCCCCCATGGCCAAAATAAATTAACATTTTAACAAATAAATAAATTTTAAAAAGCACTCATTTTGGGGCTCCTGGGTGGCTTAGTCAGTTGAGCATCCAACTCTTGATTTCAGCTTAGGTCATGAGCTCATGGTTTGTGAGTTCAAGCCCCATGTCTGGCCCTGTGCTGGCAGCACACAGCCTGCTTGGGATTCTCTCTCTCTCTCTCTCTCTCTCCCCCTCTCTCATGCTTGCACACTCTCTCTCAAAATAAATAAATAAACCTTAATAAGTAAACAAATAAAATACCCATTTTGCTTTGGACAGGCCAGGAGCCACCCTGAAGAGGGGTCCCTCTGGGTGCTGGCATCTGCCAGGATAAAATATGACTAAAGCCGGACTTCGATGTGTCTCTGACCTAGCGCCGTCTAGGGCCTCTTCCCTCTTGCTCACATCCTGCCTCTCCAGCTGATTGTCCTCTGTATCCCATGCCCGTCCACACTGAGATAAGCCCAGGGAATGAATCCTGGCGGTGACGCTCACCCGCTGTGCACCTGTGGTCCCGTTTGCTCCGTGCCTCCATTTCCCCATCCGTAAAAGGGGAGAGTGAACAGTAGAACTCACCTGGTGTGAATGTGAGCAAACATACACGAAGCCCCTAGGAGGGAGCCTGGAGCTAAGTAAGGTTTATGCAAGCTTTTTTTGCTCGGATCCCTATTGCTCAGTCTGAACAGCCTTGAATGGGGCCTGACAGAAATTCTCAAGCTCTCGACCACCTCTTTTTTTTTTTTTTTAACGTCTTATTTATTTTTGAGACAGAGAGAGACAGAGCATGAACAGGGAGGGGCAGAGAGAGAGGGAGACACAGAATCCGAAGCAGGCTCCAGGCTCTGAGCTGTCAGCACAGAGCCCGACGCGGGGCTCGAACTCACGGACCCTGAGATCATGACCTGAGCCGAAGTTGGACGCTTAACCGACGGAGCCACCCAGGCGCCCCTCTCGACCACCTCTTGATCAAAGGTTGGACTTTCGGAGGAAGGCTGCACCCCTGGTATTTCCGTAGCCCTGTGTCCTTTTTTCTTCCCGCCACTAAAAGGTGTTCATGTAAATGCCGGGGCTGTGCTTCTGCTCAGAATTCTGTGCGTGAATCTGCACAGCTGTCTAGAAACTCTTGGGGGTACCTTGGTCTGACTTTTTCTCTCTTTACGCTGCGGAAGGAGAGGACTTGGAAGACTTCTGAGCTCTTAGTGGAAAGAGAACTTTTTTTCTAACCAAGGGGCTTCTCAGAAGCCAGCCATTCCAGACTGTTTCCCGTGTATCTGTAATCCCTCCCAAGACCTTGGCAGGTTCATAAAAAGAAGGAAAAAGCCTGTCCCTGCACAGCTTCACTGGGTGGCTGCTTTTTAACTGTTTCCTGCCCTCTCGTGGGTGAGTCACAACAGGCCTTCCCCGCGGCTCCCTTCCCTGTGTTCAGGCTCCTTCCAATAGGAAGGCGGTTGCCAAGGGAACCTCAGGTAGGCCATCCCCCCAATCAAGGCATAATCTACATTGAAAGAAATTTTCCATTCCAAGAGCTCAGCAGATTTCAACAGTTTACAACCCGCTTCAACTCTGGTGGCAGTCACTTCTTCCTTAAAGGGGCCGGCCTTCCTCCACAGTAGGTAGAGTCCACTGTTTTGCCCAAAACGTTCGTGGTGCTACTGAGATTTGCTTAGAGGATTAATTCAGTTAAGTGATTCCCTACTGAGATGTGAATGATACGGTAGAGAAGCAATAAACCTGTTCGGCAGAGTCGTTGCAGGAACTGAATGAGACAATGCAGGTAAAGGGGTTGGCACACAGTAGGGTCTCCAAAACACAAGCCTTTCTGAGGGTGAGTGCCCAGGGTGCAGGGTGCAGTTACCGTGGGGAAGGTGTAGGGGAGCAGAGGAGGTATCTGGGAACTCAGCTGGCAGATGCAGAATGCACCATTTGGAGGCCTCCCTGCAAGAAGGGTCCCCCCATCCTCCCACCCTTCTTCAGAGTTCGGACTTTCTACAAGTATCTGGTTTCCAAGTGGGGAAAAAGAACGGGTCACCTAGTTGCAGATGCCTTTCTAGAACCTGGAAATGGTGTGGTGTCTAATTTATAACTGGATTCAACAAGGTCTTCAAAAGTGTCCCCCCCCAACCCCCGCCCCATGTTACCACCAGCCCCAGGCTGCTGCCTCACTCCTATAGCCCCTGTCTGTAGAGATACAGCTGCTTCCTCTCCACCCCAAAACTCCAGGAGGCTGGGCTGTCGTACTCTCTTGCATAGTGACTGAAGGCTTTGAGAGCAGGTATCGCTACAAGCCAGGCAGAAGCTTTATCACCTTCCTTGGTGTAGAGGCAGCTCTCAGGCAACCCGCTTGGGCAATGGAAACCCGAGGAAGGTAAAAGGGCCCACAGTGACCCCCAGCACTGAATGCAAACTGGCCCATTAGGCAACCTACCCTACAGGCCCTAGCTGACCAGTGGGTTACTTACAACGGGGCACAGGTACCAAAAAAGGAAAATTCCATAAGTTCCCAGCTCCTTTGCTGTCTTGCCCACTGCTCCCTTACAGTGTATTCAATAAACTTATACCTCCTTTGTTCTGCCTTGGGTGAATTCTTTCCCGCCAGCAGGCAGCACCACTGGCCTCCACCCAATCAGGTTGCCCCACACAGGGCCTAGCCTCAGAAGTCACCTGGCGTCACTTCTGCTACATCCTATTTGTCCAAACAGCCACAAAAGCCACCTAGTTTCAAGGGGAGGGGACACAGACCACACCTGTTAATGATAGTGTTGTGAAGATAAACTGTATTCGTTTCCCAGAGTCACATAACAAAATACCACAGACCGGGTGGTTCAAACAGCAGGAATGTACTGTCTCACAACTTAGGAGCTAAAGTCAAGATCCTGGGGAGTCAGCAGGATTGGTTCTTTCTTGGGGTGGTGAGGGGGAACCTGTCCTGTGCCACTCTCCTAGCTTCCGGCGGTTTGGTGTTCTTTGGCAAACAGCAGCACTGCCCAGTCTCTGTCCTCATCTTCCCATGGTGTTCTCTTTCTGTGTCCAAATTCCACATTTTATAAGGACACCAGTCATATTGAAGCAAGGGCCCACCTATTCCCGTACGGCCTCATCTTAACTAACTTTATCTGCAATGACACTATTTCCAAATAAGGTCACATTCTGAGGTACAGGGGGTTATGACTTCAGCACATCAATTTGGAGGACACAATTAAAACCATACCAGCCACATCATAAGAAGAACAGGAGGGATTGGAGACACCAGATCCATCTTTGGGAAATACAATATGCCACAGGCATCCACCTCAATGGCCAATTAATTTCCACGCCTTGTAGGAAAACTCTAATCACACAGAGAAGTCATTGCAAGTGGTAGAAATTTCTCGACAGCTTTCTTACCATCTCAGGATTCTCTTTAATTAAACAGAGATGTCAGGACCCCTCCCATTCTAAAATCTGCACGATCTGTACAATCAGCATGTTAATTTGAGATACGTTTGAGTGGGTGTGCTCATAGGCACTTTTAAATAATGAAATGAAATCCAAATCAGTCATTTGCAGAACTCCTGAGGCACCTGCTGAATGATCTGGGAACCCAGATCTGTGTCGGCAGGATACCCAGAAACACCTGTGCAACCACACAGTCATTGATCAGAAGTAGATGCTAAGTCCAGTCTCCCAGAGAGCCCCTGGGCCTACCCCAGCCAGGACTCCCCACCACCCCATCTTCTGTCCTGGAAACGGTGGGCTCCTTTATCTACAAAGCAGCCACCACAGCCCCACCTGCCCTCATTCCTGCTGACAAAACAAACATAAAGTGGGGGTAAAGATTGGGGTATTGTATGGATCCCCTTATATGAGGGACCTAGACCAGGCAAATTCATAGAGACAGAGAGTAGAGGAGTGGTTACCCCAATAAAGGGACCAGAGTCGGGGAGCAGGAAATGAGGAGTTCATGTTTCATGGGCACAGAGTTTCTGTTTGGGATGATAAAGAGGTTCCAGAAATAGACCAACATTTTGAATGGACTCAATGCAACTGAACTGTGTACTTAAAGAGGTTTAAAATGATCAATTCTGTGTTATGTATATTTTACTGCAATTAAAAAAAAGAAAAAACGATCTCATTTAGGACAGGTGGTGAGCTATGAAATTCCAAGACAAACAAACAAAATTGCTAGGATCCATCAACGACCAAAGCACTTTTGTATCTCTTCACTTATTGAATCCTTTTTTAAGACCCTAGAAATTGGGTGTGAATGTTGCCATTCTACAGGTGAGAAAATAGAGGCCTGGAGAGGTGAACTGCTCAAGATCACAGGCTGAGTTAATGGCAGGACCAGGTCTGTCTCTAAAATGCAGGCAAAGGAGTCCCGGTAGGTGGCTGGCCCTCCGAGGGATGGGAGTGTTTTCACTTCATAGACTCCCTGGACATCAGCACTGGAGGGACTCAGGCCTCAGAGGCCCGGATTAACACCTGCAGAGAAGGAGAAATCTGCATTCCTGGCTGGTCTGCTCTGAGACCCTGGCCCGAGGCTCTGCAAGCCTTTCAGGCGTCTGCTCTCTTTGTCTCCCTTTCTTGAGGGGTGTTGTTAGGTTGTTAGGTGGGCAGGTTCTGCTCTTCTCCCACGTCCCACCCGTGTGACCTTGAGTATGTCACTTAACTTCATACCACATCTACTCAATGGGCATGGTCAAACAGGACCCGCCTGAAGAGGACCGGCCAGTGGAAGAATTAAGCCACGTAAAGTATCCAGCACAGAATCAGCTGCTGTTGTTCAGCCTGGACAGACATACAGCCAGCTCCGCTCTGTAGTGCACAGCTGCAAATTCAACAGTAGATAAATAAAAGCTCTAGAGACAGACTGCCAGCTGGGTTTGAGGGGTGGAGGGGAAGGTGGTTATTATTATTAACAGCTTTATTGAGGCATAAATGACATATAAAAAACTGCATGTTTCAAGTGCACCATTGATACAGATGGACATATGTATATACCCTTGAAATCATCACACAGGGGCGCCTGGGTGGCGCAGTCGGTTAAGCGTCCGACTTCAGCCAGGTCACGATCTCGCGGTCCGTGAGTTCGAGCCCCGCGTCAGGCTCTGGGCTGATGGCTTGGAGCCTGGAGCCTGTTTCTGATTCTGTGTCTCCCTCTCTCTGTCCCTCCCCCGTTCATGCTCTGTCTCTCTCTGTCCCAAAAATAAATAAAAAACGTTGAAAAAAAAATTAAAAAAAAAAAAAAAAGAAATCATCACACAATCAAGATAATGAACATCTCCACCCCCTGTACCATTTCCTTGTGTCCCTTGTAATGCCCACTCCAGGCGCTCCCCATGCCCCATCCCCCCATCACCAGGCAACCACTGATCTGATTCCTGTCACTAGAGATTAGCTTGTATTTTCCAGAATGTTATATAAATGGAATCATACAGTATGCATTCTTTTATATCTGGCTTCTTTCACTCGGCATAATTGGTTTGAGATGCATCTATGTGGCTGCACATATCGATGGTTCATTTCTTTTTATTGCTTTGTATTATTCCATTGTATGGGTTGGCAACTATTTGTTACCAATTCACCTGTTGACTGACATTTAGGTTATTTCCAGCTATTACAAATAAAGCAGCTAAGAGCATTCATGTGCAAGTCTTTGTGTGGATATATGCTGTCTTTTCCCTAGGGTAAACACCCAGGAGCGGAATGGCAGTGACTATGATAGGTATATGTTTAACTTTTTAAGAAACTGCCAGGGGCGCCTGGGTGGCTCAGTCAGTTAAGCGTCCAACTCTTGATTTTGACACAGGTCTTGATCTCACACTTTGTGAGATCAAGCCCTGCATCGGGCTCTGCGCTAACAGCAAGAAGTCTGCTTGGGATTCTCTCTCTCCCTCTCTCTTGCCGCCCCCCTCTCTCTCTCAAAATAAATAAATAAATATTAAAAAGAAGATGAAGAAACTGCCAAATTGTTTTTTCGAGTGGCTGCCTCATTTCACATTCCCACCAGCAGTGCAGGAGAGTTCCGGTCCCTCTACATCCTTGCCAACACTGTCTATGGTCAGCTCTTTTTTACGTTAGCCATCTTAGCCAGTAGGTGTGCAGTGGTATCTCACAGTGGCTGGAACCTGTGTTTCCCTGATGACTAATAATGCTGAGCAGTTTTTCAAGTGCTTATTTGCTGTCCTTATATTCTTTGGTGACATGTCTGTTCAAATCTCATCCGTGTCACTTACCAACTACATAACTGCAAACAAGTGACTTAATTTCTCTGTGCCTTTGGTTCTGTAAAACAGAAGAGAGTGACAATCCACACCTCACGGGGTTGTTGTGAGAGTCCCTCCCACCCCCGTGCACCATCTACCTGTCCCCTCCCTTACTCCATGGAGCCTGACACCAGGCAGGAGCTCTACGTCTGCTCCCTAGCTCCCTCCCCTACCAAATTCACCTCTCACCACTTGTGCATACACTCACATCCCATGATCCTGTTCCCCTTCCAGTTGTAGAGACAAGAGACAGGCATCAGGAGCAGAGGTATATTGGTCTAGGTATCCAAGGACTACATTTGACAGTCTGTCTCTCTGGCGCTTTAAAGCATTACCAAAAGACACTTGATATATAAAGATGTTTTTCTCTCTGCTTAGAATTCCCACCTGTCTGTCTCCCAGGTAAAGGTTGTCTATGCAAGGCAGGGGGAGAGGGGGAGCCACTGAGCTCTGCAGAGGCCATTTGAATCCCCGAGTAGGCACACCAAGCCCCCCAAGCTCCACACCAGCTCTTAAATTTTTTCTTAATGTTTATTTATTTTTGAGACAGAGAGAGACAGTGTGAGTGGGGGGAGGGGCAGAGAGAGAGAGGGAGACACAGGCTCCAGGCCCTAAGCTGTCAGCACAGAGCCTGATGCAGGCCTTGAACTCAGTGATCACAAGATCAGGACCTGAGCTGAAGCCGGATGCTTAACTGACCGAGCCACCCAGGTGCCCCTCCACACCAGCTCTTAGAAGGAAGAAACAGGTGGAGCCAACGCCCTCCAGTCCCTCTAGCTTCAGGGCCCTGCTTCCCTCTTCCTCCAGCCGGTCAGGTCTCAGCAGCACTGCCATAGCCCAAGCCACAGATGGCGTGAAGGCCCCTACAAGGAAGAGGGGAGAGCCCAAGACCAGACAGGGCTGAGGAGCTGCTGGCCAGGATGACAGGACAAGCCCTCTAGAACCCAGGCTGAGAGGATGACAAATCAAGTCCTATGCAGCCTGGATCTTTGGCAGCAGAAGGACCACACAGCAGAGCACGGCACGTGACTTGGGGACACCGGCCAGGTTATCTAGCAACTTAGATCAGCCTAGCACAGTGCTTCTCAACTGTGGTCCTCAGAGAAGCTACTCTGGTTACCTGAGAACTAGTCAAAAATGCAAATTCTCAGGTTCCACCTGGGGACTCGGGGTGAGGCCCAGCTCTCTGCTTTAACAACCCTCCAGGTGACTGGTACAGCTCAAGTGTAAGATCCTCGGGCTTTGCAGGGGAAAGTTCTAGGCCAAAGGATGGATCTAAGAACCCATCGGTCTTTTCTAAGAACAAAGTTAGAAGCCACAGTGGTCACAAGCCGAGCAGGGGTTAGAGAGAGGGAGGAATACTGCAGTTCCTAGCTGCACGACCTTGAGCCTTTCTAAGCTTTGCTATATTCCCCCATAAAGACTGGACAAGGACTTTATACAGTCGTTTGAGGATTTAAAGAGGTGATATGCATTTTAAAAAAAGGGGGGGTGCCTGGGTGGCTCAGTCAGTTAAGCGTCCGACTTCAGCTCAGGTCATGATCTCACAGTCCGTGAGTTCGAGCCCCTCATCAGGCTCTATGCTGACAGCTCAGAACCTGGAGCCTGCTTCGGATTCTGTGTCTCCCTCTCTCTCTGCCCCTCCCCTGCTCATGTTCTGTCTCTCTCTGTCTCAAAAATAAATAAAAACATTTAAAAAAATAAAATAAATAAATAAAATAAATAAAGAGGTGATATGCACGGAGGGCAGGACATGTATCAAACACTCAAAAAAGAGCAGCTGTATAGACCCACCACAAGCCCAGATGGTGGCTCTGGGCATATTAGACCAAGCAGTCCCTTCCTCATGCATCTTTATGGCCATCTGTGGGCAAAGAATCATACTACCTTGTCAAATCTAAGAGAACAACTTTGAGAAGGGCACCTACTGCACAAAGCCTGCCCTGGAGATGTGCAAAATATAACCATAAGTGGCCCTGGCTGTGTTTATCATCATGAAGTGCTCACCCTTTAAGGTCCAGAAGTGGGATACAAAGCACTGGTAGGACACGGCACCACCACCTGCTGGAGCCAGTTCCCCAGAAGGCAATGCATGATACATTACCTGGAACGTTCTCTCCTCTCTTATCCACAGAAGTAACCTCTGCCTCCATCCCAGCCATCTGGGGGAAGAACAGGCTTCTCTCCAATAATTCCTACCGTTTTCAGGGGCCTCTTGCTCCCCTGATCACTTCTTGCTCCCCTGCTCTCAACTCAGTCCTCAGACTGTAACCAGGGCAGAAGGTCAATGAGCACCCGAGCCCTGGGGGTTCCAAACGGACCAGGTTTCACCACTGACCACTAATCCAGAGGCAGACAGAGAGGCAGCAATGGAACAAGAAGGGAATTTATCTCAGTGAGGCCAACGGCACACTCATGTCCCAAAGCCTGTCTCCAAAGTGCTGAAAATACTTCCAGGTGTATATAAAGAAAATGTGCAACAGAAGTCGGTGGGTCTGTGTAGGTGGGCAGTGAAGGTCAGGTGGATCATTGTGTTGGGATCCATCACGTGGGGTCCCGCTGGCATCAGGACAGAACTTGTTACTTGAGGGGGTAGTTTCAGTTCCCAATGGGATATTTTGCCTGCCCAGTCTTTTGCCTGAGTTAAGAAAGAGGCTGGAAAGGGGGCACCTGGCTAGCTAGATGGATAGAGCCTGTGACTCTTGATCTCAGGATTGTGAGTTCGAGCCCCATATTGGACCTGGACCCTACCTTAAATAAATAAATAAATAAATAAATAAATAGAAATAGAACTTTAAAAAAAATAAAAGAAAGATGATGGAAAGAAGAACTTAATCAGAAAGCACATTCTGAGGTCAAATGGAGACAGGGAAAGTGATAACTGGGTCCCCTTTCAAAGCTCCTCCCACCTGGCACTTCCCATCCCTGCTGTCCTGCCCCTCCCCCCACCACCACTTCTCAGGAACCCAGCCCCTCTACCTTCACCCCCTAAAAGCAAATCTACCCAGAGCCTGTGGGTTTTGTAGAGAATGAGGCACATTACAAAACAGCAAACAACTGGGAACATTTAAAAGTGAATCTTGACCTTCTCAGAGTCCCTCCAACCAGCCCAACACAGGGAATTTGTCAATGCCCTTCTGGGGCCAGAGCTTGCTGCCCTGTTTGAGGGCACTACAATTGAAAACCCCTACCATGAGTTTTCTCTAATCTCTTTTCCCTGGGTCCTGCAAGATGCTAAAAACTCCCTGCCTCACAAGCTGCCAGTGGACAGTTTCTGATTCCTACTAGTTTGTTTTGTTGAGCAATCTAGTATTCAGTAGAGCCCCTTCCTTACAGACTCTGCAAGGCGGGGGGAGGGAGGAAGCTTTCCTTTGAATAATCAAAAAGCCTATATATAGTGTTTTCTTAAATACAAAAGTACCCTTCCTTCTGTCAGGCACCCCTCTCACCCGCACCTGGAGCATAAAAGTGGCTGTAGGCATTTCTGTTTTTAAATAGCAATTTTTTCCCTTGCCATTACACATGAGCAATGTGCAGAAACCCCTGGAAATTCCTCAAGTTTTTATTAAAAATTCCAGATGGCACAGCTGAGATTTCAGACACTATAGCTTCTATTAACAACAGGAAATTAATAACCAAAGTGACTTGGGGTCATCATCATCTGGATTGGTGATAATACGTGAAAAAAAGGAAGCAGGACAGCATCACATTTGACACAAATTGTGCAGTTGGCAAGGCCTGGGTTTGAATCCTGGGTCTCCCATTTATTGCCTGAGAAACTTGTTGGGGGCATCACCTAACCACTCTGTACCTCAGTTTCCTCATGTGCAAAATGGAGAAATAAGGGTACAGTCATGTAATGCTACACATGCTTTCCTGAAAATCACCACTATACAATGGCTGGTATAATACAAAGATATATTTGATTGGTCCTACGTTCCTGGTACAAAGCTCCTAAAATACTTGGAATTTCCTGACTGTGAGAAGCATCTTTTGGTATTCATGAGCCCCTTTCAATCACACCTGAGTTCATGCTAATGCGGTGACTTAGGATCCTAGATGCTCTCTGGAAGGGGTTGGTCACCAGAAAGACCCAGTGATTAGAGGGCTGGAAATTTCAGCCCCACTACTGACCTCAGGGGAAGGGAAGGGAGTTGGAGATTAAGCTTTAGAAAAGCTCTTACTTATTTGCAAATGACCTATCAGATAAAGGGTTAGTTTCCAAAACCTATAAAGAACTTACCAAACTCAGCACCCAAAAAACAAATAATCGGGTGAAGAAATGGGCAAAAGACATGAATAGACACTTTTCCAAAGAAGATATCCAGATGGCCAACAAACACGTGAAAAGATGCTCAACATCACTCATAATCAGGGAAATACAAATCAAAACCATGAGATACCACCTGATACCTGTTAGAATGGCAAAAAAATAATAACTGAGGCAATAACAGATGTTGGCAAAGATGCAGAGAAAGGGGAACCCTTTTGCACTGCTGATGGGAATGCAAACTGGTGCAGCCACTCTGGAAAACAGTATGGAGGTTCCTCAAAAAATTAAAATAGAACTACCCTACCACCCAGCAATTGCACTACTAGGTATTTATCCAAGGTTACAAAAATGTTGATTCGAAGGGGTACATGCACCCCAATGTTTACAGCAGTTCTATTGACAATAGCCAAAGTATAGAAAAAGCCCAAATGTCCAGCAACTGATGAATGAGTAAAGAAGATGTGGTATATATATGCAATGGAATATTACTCGGTGATCAAAAAGAATGAAATCTTACCATTTGCAACAACATGGATAGAACTAGAGTGTATTATGCTAAGTGAAATAAGTCAGTCAGAGAAAGGCAAATATCCTATGATTTCACTCACATGTGGAATTTAAGAAACAAAACAAATGAACATAGGGGGAGGGAGGGAAAAAGAAGACAAAAACAGAGAGGGAGAAAAACCATGAGAGACTCTGAAATACAGAGAACAAACTGAGGGTTGCTGATGGGGTGGCGGGTGGGGGGATGGGCTGAAGGGGTGAGGGACATTAAGGAGGGCACCTGTTGGGATGAGCACTGGGTGTTATATGTAAATGATGAATCACTAAATTCTCCCTGAAATCATTATCACACTATAGTGTGTTAAGTAACTTGGATTTAAATTTTTAAAAAGGAAAAAAGAAAAACTCTTACTACATTTTGATGAGCCTCTGGACTAGTGAACACATCCAAGTGCTGGCAGAGTGGGGCCCTGGAGAGCATGACATCTCCGTGTCCTCGCCACCCCCTACCTGCCTGAAGGCTCTCCTCCATTTGGCTCTTACTGAGTTGTACCCTTCATGGTAAACAGGTAAGGGTAAGGAAAGTGACTTCCCGAGTCCTGTGAGCCATTCTAGCAAATTATCTAACCTTAAGAAGGGGTCATCGACACCTCCAATTCATAGCCAAGTCAGTCAAAAGTGTGGGAGGCCTCAGACTTGCAACAGCCATCTGCAGTGAGTGTGGCAGGCTCGTGGGACCAAGCCCTTAAGCACTGAATTGAATTGTTGGCCACCAGCGTAGTGTCCAGAGAATCGGAATTGGTTGCTCTGTTGGGAAACACTCCAGACTGGATAAACAAAGTGTGGTGTATGCACACAATGGAATATCATTCAGACTTAAAAAGGAAGACAATTATGGCACAGGCTACAACATGGATGAACCTTGAGCACATTACGCTAAATGAAAGAAGCCAGTCACGAAAGAACAAATACTATACTGATCCCACTCCTAGGAGATACCTGGAGTAGGCAACTTCCTGGAGACAAAAAGAATGGTGGTTGCCAGGGGCTGGGAGGAGGAGGGGGTGGGGAGCTACCATTCAGTGGGGACAGAGTTTGCGTTTGAAAGATGAGAAGAGTCTTGAGGATGGAGGGTGGCTATGGTAGTGAGACAGGAAACTAAAGGGATCCCGTGAAAATCTACATTTTTCACTCTTTTTCCTGATTCTATCCTTGCTAGGACCTGCACCCCCGCCTTACACAAGCCTTGCAGGGCAGATCATGTGTGTCCTCCCTGAAAAGGTCAAGGATTAATGATTTCTCTGGAGACTGCTGGCACAATAGTTAACATTTTAGGAGTGACTGAGTGGCGTCATCAAGAAAAGACCAGGGACTCACCAGGACTCCTGACTCCAAGGCATAAGTGACTTACCGAGGACACCTAAATGCTTGTCTTTGTTTTAACCAGTTCCTAGACACCTGAGAAAACAGTGCACCTGACCACAGTCCTCAGTCAAAACTCCAGACCCAGGGAAAGACAAGAAGACTCACTCTTCCTCCCTTTCTGAGTCTCCTGGACGCTCTGTATCTGCACTCTCTCTTTGTCTTCAATAAACTCCTCTCCACTCACATTTGATTTGTATTCCCTGTATGAGGCCAAGAACCTTGTTGTCTGGTCCTGCAGGACGTCCTCTGGGTCCTGGGCCCCAGCCTGCATCAGTAGCACAACAATGTGAATACACTTAAAACAGAGAACCGTACAGTAACAAATGATCAAGATGGTAAGTTTTATGTAATGTGTGTTTTATCACAATTTGTTAATGAAAAATAAAATAAATCACCACTTGGCAAAACCCACAGAGCATGGAACAGTGGAATTAAGACACAACACTCAAGGGGCACCTGGGTGGCTCAGGTTGGTTGAGCGTCCTACTCTTGATTTCAGTTCAGCTCATGATCTCACAGTCCTGGATCGAGCCCTGTGTCGGGCTCCATCCTCAGCATGGATTCTCTCTCTCTCTCTCCCTCTGTCCCTCTCCCCTATTTGTGCTCTCTCTCTCGCTCACTCTCTCTCTCTCTCTCTCTCAAAAAGAAAAAGACACAGCACTCAAGAATGTCATCAGTGACATATTAAAAAAGAAAAAGCAACCTAATTAAAACAATAGCACAATTTTACACATGTTCAGTAGTTAAGATATACAGAGGTACTACAAAAAGCTCGACACTTAACCTTCAAAAACATCTTCCGTTTGCTTGTGGAAGTGGAAGTGGGAAGGGGGACAGCTCGAGTCACTGTGACATGGTATAAGCAGGGTCATCTGAAATGGAGAAAAAAGTGCCAGCACCAGGTGTGTGGCCCATAGCACACACAACACACAGAGAACTGAGTGCGCTTAAGATGTTTCAGGTGTATGTTTATTCTTATGCGGCGTGGTTCAGCCAGTGGGAGCGATAGTGGGCTCACTAGTGTTTCTCACACGAAATCACACATAAGCAAGTGCAAAGTTAATTTTATGCTCTAACCATCCCCTAATACATCTATGGCATTGCCACAATTTGCATTTTCTTTTTTTTTTTTTGAGCTTCCTAAAATAGCATTTTTATTTATTTTTTAATTTAAATCCAAGTTAGTTAATATATAGTGTGATAATAATTTCAAGGATAGAATTTAGTGATTCATCATTTACATATAACACCCAGTGCTCATCCCAACAGGTGCCCTCCTTAATGTCCCTCACCCCTTCAGCCCATCCCCCCACCCGCCACCCCATCAGCAACCCTCAGTTTGTTCTCTGTATTTCAGAGTCTCTCATGGTTTTTCTCCCTCTCTGTTTTTGTCTTCTTTTTCCCTCCCTCCCCCTATGTTCATTTGTTTTGTTTCTTAAATTCCACATGTGAGTGAAATCATAGGATATTTGCCTTTCTCTGACTGACTTATTTCACTTAGCATAATACACTCTAGTTCTATCCATGTTGTTGCAAATGGTAAGATTTCATTCTTTTTGATCACCGAGTAATATTCCATTGTATATATACACCACATCTTCTTTACCCATTCATCAGTTGCTGGACATTTGGGCTTTTTCTATACTTTGGCTATTGTCAATAGCACTGCTGTAAACATTGGGATGCATGTACCCCTTCGAATCAACATTTTTGTAACCTTGGATAAATACCTAGTAGTGCAATTGCTGGGTGGTAGGGTAGTTCTATTTTAATTTTTTGAGGAACCTCCATACTGTTTTCCAGAGTGGCTGCACCAGTTTGCATTCCCATCAGCAGTGCAAAAGGGTTCCCCTTTCTCTGCATCTTTGCCAACATCTGTTATTGCCTCAGTTATTATTTTTTTGCCATTCTAACAGGTATCAGGTGGTATCTCGTGGTTTTGATTTGTATTTCCCTGATGATGAGTGATGTTGAGCATCTTTTCATGTGTTTGTTGGCCATCTGGATATCTTCTTTGGAAAAGTGTCTATTCATGTCTTTTGCCCATTTCTTCACTGGATTATTTGTTTTTTTGGGTGCTGAGTTTGGTAAGTTCTTTATAGGTTTTGGAAACTAACCCTTTATCTGATATGTCATTTACAAATATCTTCTCCCATTCCATCAGTTGCCTTTTAGTTTTGCTGATTTTTTTCCTTCGCTGGGTAGAAGTATTTTTCTTGATGAGGTCCCAATTGTTCATTTTTGTCTCCGGAGACATGTCAAGTAAGAAGTTTCTGCAGCCGAGGTCAAAGAGGTTTCTGGCTGCTTTCTCATCTAGGATTTTGATGGCTTCCTGTCTTACATTTAGGTCTTTCATCTATTTTGAGTGTATTTTTGTGTATGGTGTAAGAAAGTGGTCCAGGTTAATTCTTCTGCATATTGCTGTCCAACTTTCCCAACACCATTTGCTGAAGAGATGTCTTTTTTCTATTAAATATTCTTTCCTGCTTTGTCAAAATTAGTTGCCCATATATTGTGGGTCCATTTCTGGGTTCTCTATTCTATTCCACTGATCTGTGTGTCTGTTTTTGTGCCAGTACCATAGTGTCTTGATGATTACAGCTTTGAAACACATCTTGAAGTCCAGAATTGTGATGCCTCCAGCTTTGGTTTTCTTTTTAAGGATTGCTTTGGCTATTTGGGGGTCTTTTCTGGTTCCATACAAATTTTAGGATTGTTTATTCTAGCTCTGGGAAGAATGCGGGTGTTATTTTGACAGGGATTACATTGAATATATAGATTGCTTTGGGTAATATTGACATTTTAACAATATTTGTTCTTCCAATCCATGAGCATGGAATGTTTTTCCATTTTTTTATGTGTATTCTTCAATTTCTTTCATAAGCTTTCTATAGTTTTCAGTGTGTAGATTTTTCACCTCTTTGGTTAGGCTTATTCCTAGGTATTTTATGGGTTTTGGTGCAATTGTAAATGCACCAAATTCATTGATTTCTCTTTCTGCTGCTTCATTGTTGGTGTATAGAAATGCAACCAATTTCTGTACATTATTTTATATTCTGCAAGTTTGCTGAATTTGTGTATCAATTCTAGCAGCTTTTGGTGGAGTATTTTGGGTTTTCCACACAGACTATCATATCATCTGCAAAGATTGAAAGTTTTACTTTGTCCTTGCTAATTTGGATGCCTTTTATTTCTTTATGTTGTCTGATTACTGAGGCTAGGACTTCCAACACTACGCTAAATAACAGTGGTGAGAGTCACAATTTGCATTTCAAAGCAAGCACAGAAGAACCAACCATACATAGCTGATGGAATTATTACAAAGATTACATGATAAAATGCATAGGAAGCTTTTAATAATGCCTAGTATTTAGTAACTGCTGAAAGGTAGTGTAAGTGATTGTGGTTGTTGGGATAATGGCAGTGGTCATTGAGGTGCCATGGTTATTGGTCATACTGTTACTCCAAGGACAGTCACCCAGAGGTGGACCAATGGAGGCTATATGCCCATTTTACAGAATGCAGGACTGAGGCCCAAAGAATCTGAGAAATCTCTCAAGAGCACACAAAAATCTGATACAAGATGTATAATTAAAATACACACACACACACACACACACACACACACACACACACACACACGCTGCTCCAAGCTCCAAAACTTTTACCCTGGGTACCTGGTGGTTAATCATTTTACCCAGGTCAAAAGAGCTGTGAAGGAATTGCTCTCTACCTTCAGGGAATTTGAGCCCTTTTTAAAAGGCAAAGGGAAGTGGGTAAAACTTTCAGTTCTGTATGAGAAAGCAAGCCTAATTTTTTTGGTGGTTCCTATTGACTTGGAAAGAGAAGATCTGCCCATCAAATGGCATTTTACCAGTTGATCAATTTGGTGTCATTCTCATTGAATTAAATCAAATTGAAATGTAATTCCCTTCCCAGAACAAATCCCCTTGCAGGGATTCACTGTGCAGAAGTGATTGACCTTGTGTTGGTTGCCTAGAGGGCTTTCCAGAAAGTTACAGGCACAAACAAGGCCTGTAGAGCTCATACCTTGCCAGGCACAACCCTCTCAGCTGACCTGGACTTGACCACCGATGCTCCTGGGTCAACAGAGATGCCCAGATAGCTTCCATTGACCCCTGCAGGACTATGATCAAGTACCTGAATGTGGGCTTACACCTCGGAAAGTGAGCTGGCATATACAAAGGAACAAGGAACCATCACACTGGAGAGCTCACAGCACATAGGGAGCCTTTGTAAAAAGTAGAAGAAGTGTTCCCCTCCATTCTGTGGAATTACAGGCTGGTACCCCAGATGGTAGGGAAAAGGTGTTCCTTCCTCCAGACTACAGCAACCACAAACCAAGGTGCAAAGGTTAGTGAGTGATAAGTGGGTTGAATTTCAGCCTCTCTCATTCCCAGACTCAATTTATGCAACCACAGCCAGCAGTGCTAGTCAACTTCCCACTGGAGTCACCACAGAGGGCTCAGCTCTGAGACATCCTTGAAACAGAGGCTCAGCTCTGGCAGAGCATGGGTACTGCTCAGAGAATACAGTGGCTATTGGCTGAACCAGCTGCAATTGTCCCCACCAAGTCCTGGGAGATCCTAAGAACAAACCTGCAAAACATTTTCTCGCCGGAGTTCCCCATGAAACCAGAGATTGTACTACTTGACCCATGGCCCTTCTGCCCTTTATCTACCCCTCCACTCCCTGTCTTGGGAACCAGAAGACCTGGCATGAAATCTTGGCTCTACTGACTAGATAACCATAGGCCAGAGACTTAACCTCTCTGAGCTTCAGCAAAGCAGTAACCATGCTTGTCAGCAGTACACAGAGGCGCATATTGACCCTGGAAAAAAGGGTGCCCTCTGAGAGTTAGGGTAGTAAACCCACACAGAAGGAAGAGGTATGCCATCTGTTGCCATGAACCAAGAGGTGACCTGAAAATGTGACTGAAGAGTTTGGAAAGACCCCTAATGCCAATCACAGTGGCCTGGGTTTGGTCACAGGGCGACAAGACTGAGGGGTGACGGTAATTGAGTAAGCAGAAACCTAATTAACTAAATCAGTTGGCAAAGACCGTGCGAGCAGAGAAAGCATGCCTAGCCTGGAGCAGGGACAGGGGAGCCCAAGGAGCCAAGAGCTGGCCATATTTATTCTGTGATAAATTCACAGAGCCTTGTGCCAGGCTCAGAGGCGTCCTAGCAGCCAACCACTGAGCCTTCTCAGAGACATCCGAACTCTCCTCAACCCTTCTCAAGCCACAACAATCTTTAGTCCCAGCGTTGTTATCAGGATTAAATAGGAAAGTGCCCAGCACATAGCAGGTGGCAAATACACTAAAACCCCCTCTCACTCTGTTCCCTTTTTTTCCTGCAATAATAACCAATGTCAAGTCTTTCCCATTACACAGTGTTTCCTCCTAGATCTCCGGCTCTTCCCTCCTCTGGTGTGACTATCCTCCCCCACACCCCTGGTTATGCATCCATCATATTCCTTTCCTCTATGCCTGATGGAGCATCACTTTTCTTGTCAAGAACGCCTCTCTGTTCTAAACCTAGTGGGGAAGGCAAAATTAATAAAATAACCACACAAATATCAACTTGCAACCTCCAAGTGCTGTAAAGGAAAGTGAGAACAGATGTTGTGGCTGCTATGGTGTGCTCCCTAGTCCACCTTTCAGGCCTCAGGCCTTTATCCTCCCCACTGCCAGGAGTACTGGATGCGGACAATGTCTCATCACTTGATTTTTCTCCAGAAATTGCCCTCAGCCTTCAAGAACCACCCCGAAAAGGTCACACCCCTTCCCTGGGGGCAAGCCACCTCCGGTGACTCCAGGAACCCATCTAAGACAACACATCAAAGGAGGACTTGTCTAGTTAGGGGGTGGTGGAAGCAAGTGAGGGTGTGAGGGTCATACAAAGCTTTTCTAACAAAAGTACATCTGAGGTGAAGTCTGAAAAGTAAGGAGTTATCTGGAGGAGGAATGTTCTAAGCAGTGGGAACAGAATGGGCAAAGACAATGAGGAAAGAAGGAAGTTTTAAGGCCAATGGGGCTGAGGTACAGAGATTATGAAATATCAGGGACAGGAGAGAGGTCAGGATGGAAATCAGGTTAGGACCAGGTTGAGCAAGACCTTATAGGCCACGTTAGGTTAAGGTCTAATCCAAAAGAAAACTTTTTGATTCCTGGTTGCCTTAGTTTTCTATGGCTGCCATAACAAAATACACCATATGCCAAACATAACACACCACAGGCTGAGTGGCTCAGACAATAGAATTATTTTCCCAAAGTACCGGGTGCTGGAAGTCCGGGTTCAAGGTGCCAGAAGGGCTGGTTTCTTCTGAGGCCTCTCCCCTTGGTTTGCAGATGGCCACACTCTTGCTGCCTCTTCATGTGATTGTCCCTCTGTGCACATGAGCCCTAAGTGTCTCTCCTGTTTGTCCAAATTTCCTTTTCTTTTTTTTTTAATTAAAAAAAAACTTATTTAATGTTTATTTTTGAGAACGAGAGAGAATCAGAGCACGAGCGGGGGAGGGGCAGAGACCAAGGGAGACACAGAATCCAAAGAAGGCTCCAGGCTTTGAGCTGTCAGCACAGAGGCCAACACGGGGCTCGAACTCACAGACTGCAAGATCATGACCGGAGCCAAAGTCCGACACTTAACCAACAGAGCCACCCAGACACCCCCAAACTTCCTTTTCTTACCAGGGCACCAGTCAGCCTGGATTAGGTCCAACCCCTAATGTCCTCATTTTAACTTAATCACCTGTTTAAAAGCCCTTTCTCCAAATGCAGTCACATTCTGAGGGGGGTGGGGGGGTGGGGAAGGGGTTAGGGCTTCAACACATGGATTTTGGGAGGATACAACTCAGCCCATAACAGTGATGTTTTCTGTCTGCAAGGTCCTATGCATGTACAAACTCTAAATCTCAATAAATAAATAATTTTAGTAACCACCTTTGTTGAACATAAAAAATGCCATTATATTATTGGACCAGTCCCAGAAAAGGCAGAATATATGGTTGGAATATATATGTACGTAGGTACATGTATATATAAGTCATTTCCACCACGTCCTCACTGGCACCCTCAGATGCCCTGGTCCCTACTTGCGATTCACGGGCCCTTCCTCCCTCTCCGCTCCCATCCCAGGCCGGCTGTCTGCCAAGTATGGCTGGAGAAAATCAAATAACTATGCTGCTCCATTAAAAATTCATGGTTTCCAAGTTCTGTGGGGCTCTCGCTGCCCTGCCCTCCTCCTGCTCACCCCCAGCTGCTCAGCAGCTGCCAACCCTTTCCATCCTCTGCCCTTGTTTCACCCCTACCCCTCACTCTTGGGAGACCCTCTGCCCTGCCCCAAGGTTGTTGTCCAGTTTCTTTCCTTACTTCCTCCAATTCTTCCAGAGCTAACTAGAGGAAGGCACATGTGGTGTAAGAAAGAAGGAGGTCTGGTTCCAGACTATTCCCATAGATAAGACCTTTCTTCTTAGGCAAGTTAACTTCACTTCCCTGTGGCTCAGTTTCTCTTTTTTCTTTAATATTTATTTAATTTTGAGAGACAGCACAAGTCAGGGAGGGGCAGAGAGAGAGGGGGACAGAGCCTCGAGGCTCCATGCTGACGCAGAGACACCGACACAGGACTCAAACTCATGAACCGTGAGATCATAACCTGAGCCGAAGTCAGACACTCAACTGACTGAGCCACCCAGGCTCCCTGTGGCTCAGTTTTTTTTATCTGTGGGAGAATGGTCATCACTTCAAGATGGCATCCTGTCCCACACAGGATGAAATCCAAACTCCTCACCACAGTCAGCAGGAGTGGCCCGAAGTGACCTGGCCCTGTCTACTCTGACATCATCTGCTATCCCTCTCTCCCTGACTGTGACGTTCCAGCCACGTTGCCTCTGGCTGTTCCCAGAACACAAGCTTGGCCCCCATCTCAGGGCCTTTGCACATGCGGTTCTCTCTGCAAGATCTTAACATGACTTATACCCCTCCCAGGTGGTTCTCAGAAAGACCTTCCCCAATTACCCCATCTATACACCCACCCTACGTTTTCTAATCTCTTTATTTCTCTTGGTTTCACTTACCACTTAACACTCCCTGAAATTATGGCTCTTTGTTTACTTGTTTATTGCCTTTCTCCCTCACAAAATTGTAAGCTTCAGGAGAGCAGGGACTGTGCTTTGGTCATAGTCACTCACAGTGGTAAAATAATGCCCATTTTGTTAAATGGATAAGAGGAAATACCTAAGATGGCCATCTAGTGACATTTCTGTGCTACCGATATGCCCACCACTCCTCTGAGACCCCATTACACCCACCCTCACATCTCAGTTCCAACATTTGGTGGAAGCTGCCAGCCGCCTTGACCCCTGACCCTGACCTTGGCCACAATGATTGATCAGGGATTAGGAACATACCTTGGTCTGAACCAATCAGAGTCCTCCCCTGGGATATTCCAAACTACAGCCAGAAAAAGAGCAAATTTCCCCCTGAGAGACAAAATGGTGAAGCCGGAAGCAGCTGGCAGCCTTTTCCTGCAAGGCACAAGACATAGACGTCTAACGCCCTGTCAACACAGCCCCTCCTGTAATTTGGACACCTGAGCCAACAATCATCTCTTTGTCTAAGCCAGGTTGCATGGTGATTCTGTCGCTTGCAACCAAAAGAGTTCTGTTGTCCTGATAAATGACTCAACATGTGCCACATGCCAGGAGCAGAGCCTGGGTCGAAGCAGCCGTAATTGCTGTTGGCTCCCTTCCTGCTACTGCTATAATTTCACCCTTCTTTGCCTCCCCTTTCCCATCTCAGAGGAGGGCACATCTCCTCCCGTGCAAGGCCACTTCTACCCCTCTCTACGCGGACCCTTGTTCCTTCGCTTCCTCGGCCAGAGATGGCAGGGGTGGTGCCCACTTTGCAGGGAATGAGGAGCTCCTACAAGACGGGGCTGTGCTGTCTCATCTCTCGCCCTTCGGTGTCCAGCAGCAGTATGTGCCCCAAATGCCTATCTCAGTGGCAGAGTCAGAGCCAAACAGAACGAAGCCTCGGGCTCCTTATAAACTGAAGAGGGCTCCATAAAATGTATAAAAGGGGAAGGGCTGTCTGTATGTAAGGGATTGTGATTGTGGTTTTATTAGCCAAATAGATAACTCTCATCATGAAAGGAGGCTTTCTGGAGTGATGGATGGCTCGGAGGCCCTGGAGGGACGTGGGTATTTCTCAAGGCCGCCAGTCAAACACATTAACTGCATAACATTTCTCTCTCCATGGCAACCGGCCGGGCCTCTTGCACCAGGCCCACACCTGTGTTCTGAAAGTCCCTTAGCCCTCCTGGCTGCTGCCTCCCAAACCCCGCTGTTCGTGGTACATACTCATTTGCACCCCCAACCCCATCCACAGGAGAAAAAGTACCAGCTTGGGGAGGGGCATGTGAGGGAATCCGGGTCCAGAAATAGGCCAGGCCATGGGCCGCTACCTCCTCTGCCTCTGCACCCCTGCAACGTTCTAATCACACCACCTGGTCTCTGCCAGCAAGCCCCAGAGAATGGAGCCCTAGTGAGACTGGTGTGGGGACTGGGAGCCTTCTAGATACCAGTTGCTGAGCACTTGCATGGTCACAATGATCCGGAAGCAGGGGAACTCTCATTTCTGTTATGGAGATGAGAAATCCAAGAGGGTCGAAACGTGAAGGGACCAGAGCAAGATCACAATTTAGCAACTGGCTGAGTCCCCACCCCCAGTGTGTTTGATGCCCCATGTTCTTTCCTTTGTGCTCCTGCTTTCTTCCCAGCTCCCCACATCATCAGTGAGCATAGAGTGGTAGGGGGCTGGGAATTCCATAGGGAAGGAGGGGTCTCAGCAGCACTGACCCCTTCCCACCCCCACTGCTCACAGTCTCCATCCAGAGAATGGCCATCAGTGCCTGGGAAGACAAACACCCTCGCCCCCCCCCCCCTTGGGTATCAACACAGAAAGCAGTGGAAACAGTAAGTATAGACAACTCCTTCAAGAAGCTTCTTCATCTGGCATTGAAAGAAGAGAGGGAGGTGTGTAGGATACAGGCAAGCAGCCTGGACTAGAGAGAAAACAGTCCATGGAGATGGATAGGTTGAAGACACCAAGGGAGAAAGAGAGGGCACATTCACAGCAGGAGTTCTTCAGGGTGGGACAGGCAGGAAGGAATTTGACCAGGGATCTGCAAATTTTTTCTGCAAAAGGTCAGAGAGTAAATATTTTCAGCTCTGTGGGCTATACAGTCTCTGTCACAACTTTTCAACTGCCACTGTGGTGCAAAGGCCACACAATGTGTGTTCCACATGGTGTTCCACTTATCATGCTCCAATAAAACTTTATTTACAAAAACAGATGGCAGGCCAGATTTGGCCCTGGGCCATAGGTTACCAACCGCTGATCTAGAGTACAGGGTGCAGCTGGTGCTGTAGGAGAAGCAACCATGGTAATAAACTTGGAGAGAAAGGAGACCTGTCAGCATAGTGCCATCAACAGGGCAGCACATAAGAGGTGTGCACGGAATGTTGATGTGAACTATTGGACTCTGACACAGGAAGAAGAAAGCATTGGGTACATTTACAGAGAAATACTGAGATAGGGAGTTCAAATATGATGGTCTTCACCCTCCAAGGAGAGAAAAGAGAATATAAATCACATGGTGTAGGGTCGCTGGCTTCACAAAAGTGAGAAAGACTAACACAGAAGGCAGACATCCAGTTCTAGCAGTTCCAATAGCTGTGCTCATGGGGGTCCATCAATGCCCACCCCCTACACTGGACAGAGATCTCTAGCAGGGATGGGAAACAGAGGTGGGAGGCAGCTGGGAAATCTGCTGACAACACAGCCAGCCGAGGTTAGGTACGAACTGGTACAACAGGCTGGAGGTGTGGGCCAACAGACAAAAGCCAGCTGGTCCACGAACCCAACACTTTGAAATCACTGGACAGGCAGACATGATGATTAACCATGCACTACTGCCTGGAGAACACCACATAGGGCTGGCTGCTCTGTAGCTCCAGCAGGTATCCGGATGGGAAGTTAAAAGGCTCTGGCTTCCAAGCTCCTGGCTACCTGTGACCTGGTGAGACTGCTCTTTTCTTTGCTCTTCTGAGGTCCACAGGGGGTGGTTCCGGTTGCTCAGAAAATTCACACCCAAGAGCCCCTAATACACTGAAGAGAGAGGGAGACAGAACGAGGTGGGGGAAGACATGACCCACGGGGACCCTAGGAGAAAAGCGGACCGCGGAGTTTGAAGGCCGCAGTAACGCAGGGACAGAGCACTGCTGTGACAGATGAGATCTTCTCCCACTACCTGCACATGTGTATCCACGGTGTACACTGTCTTCAGACACCCCTGTCCCTTAAAATGGTGTCTGTGGTCGCCGTGATTGCCGATGGGCTATGGGCTTACTGCTTCTTTGCACTTTGGAGCTCCCTGTGCTCCCACCAGCTTCCAGCTGGCCTTCCAGCTGAGGCTGCCATGGGTGGCCCTGCAGGCTGCACAATTCTATGGGGCGCCAACCAAGAGCTGCAAAACCCTTATCCTGCCAGCTGGATGCAAGAGGAGCGTGAGGCACCCAGAGGTCACATGAGAGCTGTGCACTTTGGCTCTGAAGCTGGCACTCTCCACCTCATGCCAAGGTGAGGAGCTCACCTGCCTGCACAACCCTGGCCTGGGAGGTAAGCAGGTCAGGCTGGCGGGGCAAATGGAAAGGACGTCCATCCAGAACAGAATCACTAGCGGTCTACAGCATCACTGGGAGTGTGGGCCTAACCTCACCAGATCTTCCAATTCTTCAAGAGAAACAGGATCCAGAGTGGTTTTTTTTTTTTTCTTCCAAGATTTTATTTAAATTCAAGTAGGGCCGAAAGTTTTAAGTGAAGTCTCCTGATTTTTGGAAACTGACCCAAATTTTTACAAAATACGAGTCCAAACAAAACACACCTGTTGGCCAAATCCAGCCCATTAGTCACCAGTCTTTCCCCACCGTACCCTATCGGCTATTTCTCCTTCATCTCATTACATTGACATGCCAGCCCCTACCAAGAATATTACATTTAATAAACAAAAACACCGAGGCTCAGAGAGAGGGGGCTTGCCCACAGTCACTCAGCTGATAAGTACTAAACCCGGAGTCTGCGCTTTCCGTCGGGCCCTGCGTTACCCTCCCCATGCCGGGGTGCTCCCCCAGATGGTGAAAGCCTGGGGTGGGTGGTTTCCCATATCCATGGCATCTCTCACTCGGTGCTGCATGTGGGGTGAGAGCTGACACCCTAATACAGCAGCACTTCCTTCCACATCAGATTTCACTCCTGCTTGGGCTCAGCTGGCGTTGTCAGCCATTTCCCCAGAGCCGTCCCCGATGGATGGGGGAGACAGCAACCCTAAATGCCCTCAACCTGGGTCACGCCGAGAGAGCTGTGAGCCGACCAGGTGGCCAAGTCCCCCAGTTAAAACAGAAACGATGGGAGCCCAATTCTCCATCCAGAACCTGAGCTTCTGCTTCTGAGGATGGTTCCCCTCGACTGAGTCTGGATGTTGAGACCATCTGGCCCAACTTTGTTTTCTGAACTTTATTATAGGGCTGGAACTAGATTACATAGGAGGATGTCAGCTGAATGCCATTTCAGCGAGGGGAATTTGTAACTCGCTAATCCCCGTGAGTGCTGACCAAACCTGGGAGAAGGTCTCTGGTGGCCAGACACAGAGTTCTGGCCTCAACTTTGACCTGTACAACATTATTAATGACTTAGTCGAAAACATAAAAAACTTGTTTACCAAATTTGTGGTTGATTAAAAAAAAAAAAAAAAAGCCTGAGCAGATTGCAAAAACATCGACAGGATCCAGATGGCTCTAGACAGGCTGGACTGATGGGCTGAATCTAATAAGATAAAATAAAGCAGAGATAAATGTCAGGTCCTGAACTTGGCTTCAAAACAATAACTGTTCAAGGGCAAGATTGAGTTGGGCGGGACAGTAATGAGATTTAGCAGCAGCAGGTTTTAATGAAGCTGGAGCTTTAGTCAACATAGCATAGCTGTAACACTAACAGAATAGTCCAGGATGTTCAGCACAGCATTGTTTATACTAGCATAACATTGGGAACAATCTCATTGGCCAATGGACGTGGTTCATCTGTGCAACTGACAGCTACATACCCATTAAAAATAATGGCATAAGAATATATTAAGGACTTATTATTAGAAAAATACTAAGTGAAAAACAGCAGGTTACAAAGCAATATGTGCAGTTTGAGCCAATTTTTATTTTTTGAAAAAAAAAATCTGTGTAAAGATACACACCAAAATGTGAACTTGGCCATTACTAAGTGGAATTAGGGGTGACTCAGGTGGGGAGCAGGGTCTTAGTAAGTGTGTAAAGTTGGTGAAGGTTTTGGAAAATTAATGCAATCTTCAGACATGTAGAATTCTAGTGTCTAAAAAGTCGGAGAAAAAATTCTGCTATTTGGGCATAACCAAACCTGGGGTCTCGAGTCCAATTCCACGTGTCCCCCTTTAACAAAGGACAATTTTGTTAGTGATAGTGGCAGCAAATGTGTTGAGTGCTGACAGTGTGCCTGGAAGTATGCTAAATTCTTTTAATCAATTGTCTTATTCAGCAGGTTCACAGGTGTTTCTCCATTTTATGGACAAGGTTCAGAGAGGCCAAGGAATTTGCCCGAGGTCACACAGTTAATGAACAGCAGCACCAGGATTTGCATTTCGAAAAGGAAACTGCCAAGAGACAGACCACTTTCCTGCAAACATTGCCAAGTGCTTCCAAGCATAAGGCTTCACAGACACAGCCTGGGGATCCTCGGTGTCAGGACTGGCCACTAGGGGTTCTAAGTGACTGAGGGTCCCTAATCTTGGGAAACACTGGGAAGGTGCCACGGGGACCAAGTGTTGGGGGCCATCGGGACTGAATTTCAGAACCCCAGACTCTGTAATTAAGACTCTGTCTCACAGAAGGTGAGGAAAGTTCAACTGTCACGTTTGGAGAAATTAAAGAACATGAAATTTGGGTTGGGGAGAAAAGTAGGAAAGTTAGCACAGGGGCATGTTGAAAAATTAGTCACATCCCCCCACCTCAAGCCGTCCCAGCCTCTCGGCACTCAACTTCAGCTCCTTCTTCTCATCAAGAACTGAACAACCTAAAAGATCGGTAATTCCCTGGGGCCAGCCCATAACAGGTCAGCCAAAGGGTTTCTCCTACCTTTGGAAATTTTCCTTTGGGGCAGGAAAACTGGTGGCAGTGGACTCAGAGAACAGATCAGCACTGCAAGGCCACCTGCAGTCCTGGGAGAAGGGAGGCAGCTCTGAGCACACCTTTCCTCTTGGGTGTGTGCAAGCACGCTGGGATCAGGCCTTTTAACCACCTTCTGCCACCTTGAAAACATGTGGGTTAGTCTGGAGGAGGAAGAGGCCAGTGCAGCGTGAAACCAGAAGTCAGAGCCAGCTTCCCGTGGAAGAATAAGAGAGGTGCGTTTCAGCTTCCAGCCAGTGACGTCCTGCAGTGGAATCGCTCTGACCTCCAAAGCGATGGTCTCCTGGTGGCCAGTGTGTAGCAGATGTCAGACACTCACTGGTTGTCAGACACAGTGTAGAAGGGGTTTGTGCTTTAGGCTTTGAAGGTCATGTGGGTCAGGACTTGTCAGGGTCAGGGTTGTTCAACATTATTTCCCCAGGTCCTTAGCACAGACCTGGATTATAGTAGATGCTTCAAACAATTACCTGTTGAATTAATTCATTAATTATTGTGAGGGTTAGACCAGATTACCACTAAGGGCCCTTCTGGAACTGAATCTGACACAGGAATTTAAAACCCATGTCCATAAAGTCCTGATTATGTGCATCATGACTCATTTCTTCCAAAGTCATATAACACAACAGCCCAGTGGGCACCTCACTCTGTACTATGGAGAGGCCATTCTCTCTCCCCCTAAATGCTCCACCCTGAGGCCGCACATAGCACACCATGCTGTCACCATGCCACTAGGGCACCAACCAAGGCCCAGAAGCCGCACATTTGGTTACTTCTAATATTTTACATTTGCAACGTAGACAACTGCAAGCACAAGTCTGCAAATACTTGTTTTCCTTCTTGGTTATTTCTTTGAATTCTAGTTTGCAAAAGGAAATTGTGGGATGTTTTCAGCCAATGGGTGGCTGGCTTTTCTGGCAGATTTGGAGCCTTAAACTTGAGTTCTTTCAGCTTCTATGCATTGTAATGATTTTCTGGTCCCACAGCGGGCAGACAAAAAGCCCAAGAAACTTTAACTCAGACACTTAGTCGTACCAGAACATCCCAGACAACTTAGGATGGACGATCCAGAAGGCTGTTCTTCAATTCATTCCTATCATCTCTGAGTCACACAAGCCAGGATAAATGTCCTCCCCCTTCACACACCCTTCCCGGAAGCCCTTCCAATACAATACCACAGTCTGGGAGGTGGGTCCCAGGAGGATGTCTCCTGGCACAAAATGGTTCTCCTGAAATTCATTGTTTATTTCCTTTCTTCCTATAGCTGGGGGTGGGGGGTGGGGGGAGACTGCAGAAGAAGACACGCAGGCATCTGCACTTCTGTGAGAGTACTCACTTCACATGGTAAGGTTTACAGGCCTCAGACACGTCTTTGTGAAAAGTGAGCAGAAAACTGTCACGTCTGGGATTCCTAACCCAGTGCAAACGGTCACAGCCGACTCTGCCCAGCAGAGGAAACTGGCCAAAAATTTAAATGGTTTCCTGGCACTTAGGAGCCCTCCAACAACACAGGCCAATTTCCAGGACCACCAGCAGAGTGCAAATGCATGTCCCTACATCCCCACCACCCCCAAAGTCAACGCTTAGCATGACTATCCTTCTATAATAGTTGAATGGTTGCATAGTAGGACCAAAAAGTGCTGGAACGTGCTGGGCAGAGCGTCTGTGTATTGATGGACTACACAGACTTCTCAGAAGATGGAAAGGTTACATATGGGACTGATTCCCCCCATGCTGAGGCGGTGAGCCCAGGGTGCTGCCTGGACCCTGTGTTCTCCATTAGGATACCTGCCTCGGGTATTTGCTTCATTACAGTTTGTCATGCAAAGGGTTTTTCTTGCAGTGTATTCCAGGCTAATTTTAGAAATTTGTTTTCACCTTCCAACATTGATTCCTGGGGCAGCTTGCAAGCTGCCTGGAACGAAAAATCAATGGTGACAGCAGTAGAGTGGGCTCCAGTTCTTCATTAACCTAGAGCCCCCAACAGCCCCAGCCCTGCCTCCTCTCTCAGGGCTGGCCCTGGGAAAAGATGGGCAGCAGGGAAGTTTTTCTTTGGTGCCCTTGGCCTTTCTGTCCTGAGCCCTTTCAGTCTGCTTGCTCTCCCCTTCTCCTTTACCAAAACTTACTATCCACCAAGCATGGAGAGGTGGGTGCAGGAAAAGAAGTAAGGTCCACTGAGCGCCTACGAATATGCCGGGCACTGGGCTACACACCGTCCCGTTTAAATCTACCAATCATTCTCAGAGATTGGTATGGCCCCCATTCCACAGAATAAGAAAACGAGGCACAAGGAGATCAAGAAACAGGCGCAGTGTCACACAGCTAGAAGGTGAGACTGGGTGAAGCCTCTCTGATTCCAAAGCCCGTGTCCTCACCATTGCACTCCACTACACTTATAACCACCGCGGTGCAGAAACCTAAGAGCAGGTGTTTGGAAGAGGAGCATCCCGCAGGGACACAGAAAGTGTGCTTTGCCCTGCACCCAGCCGCCCCCGCTCTGCTGAGTTCTACACACAGGGACTGGCCCTAATGAAGTCTCCAGGGACCCCAGGCTGTGCTCCTGAGCCTCGGCCCCACCCACGGGAGGCAGTAGAATGGGCCAAGGGAGTTCTAATTGAGAATTCACAGATCCCCACAGCAGAATCGCAGCCCTCTGGCCAAAGGTCATCCGCAAGATGTGCAGAACAAAAAGTGGATGCTGGAGGTCTCTGAAACGAGTGAAAGAAAGCAAAGCAGAGAGAAAGACAGTGAATACCAGAATGGAGAAGGAGGTGATGCGAGAGAAAGTCGAGGGCAGCCTGTTCAGTAGAAATACAACGTGAGCCCATAGCTAATGTGACATTTTAGCCACATTTCAAAAAGTAAAAACAAACAGGTGAAATTAATATTGATAATGCATTTAACTCAGGATATCTCAAGTGTTATTTCAACATGTAGTCAATATAAAAAACTTACTAAGACTTTACATTTCTTGTACCAAGTCTTGGAAGTCCCATGTGTATTTTACACGCACGGTTCATCTAAGGTTGGAATGGCTAATTTCAGGTGCTCGACAGCCACATGTGGCTGGTAGCTACCACATGGTACAGGGCAGGGCTACAACCATGATTTTTAAATTATGTTCCACAGAACCTAGCACTCCTCAGGAGTGTTCCAGGGGTTCCTGACATGTTTGGCTTTTGTTTTCACTTCTAATAGATTTAAACTCTTTAAATTAGCAATATTTAAAAATTCACACTTATGGATGTCTCATCCCAGATTTTTTTTTAATTGTTTTAATGTTTATTTATTTTTGAGAGAGAGACAGAGGCAGAGTGTGAGCAGGGGAGGGGTGAGAGGCGGGGGGGGCGGGGGGGGGGGGGGACACAGAATCCAAAGCAGGCTCCAGGCTCTGAGCTATCAGCACAAAGCCTGATGGGGGGCTTGAACTCACGAACCGTGAGAACATGACCTGAGCCGAAGTCGAGCACTTAACCTACTGGGCCACCCAGGCCCAGAAAATCAATAGAAAAACATGTTCATATTTGAGAGGAAATATTCATTAATCCTCTTACAGAAGAAGCTGGTACTGTAGAACATCTCTTAAATATTAGTAATTTATATTAGGTTTAAAATATTAGTAATTTATATTAGATTTCAATTAAGTGGTAATAACAAAGACCAACACTTAGCCCACATCTGCCATGTGTTTCATGGGCATCATCTCATTAAATCCTCACAACAAATCTTTAAAGTGGGTAGTGTTGTTATTTTCATTTGCAGGGGCAAGATGCTGAGACTGGGGAGTTCAACAACAGCCTGCCCAAGGTGGCAGATAGTGATGTCAAGATTCGAACCCAGCCCCTGCTGTCTAACTTCTAACCAAAGCTCCATAAGCACCAAATTCCGATTAAAAACAGAACTTCCCACCATGTCATAAATTCCAAGCCCTCTCACACTTCAACTACCTTGTGTTGACTTCCCTCCCCTGCCCCCAGGCTAGGTCAGCCACCTTCTTGTGAGGCCCTTCCATGCATGCACACACACCACACAGCATTCTGTCTAGTTCAACCAACACTTATTGGCACCACGATGTGTCAGTATTAGCTGTGATCCCTTTGTAGCTGAGATAAAGATTCTATATCCTGCTTAGCCCCCAACCATCTGAGAAGTGGTTGGATCTTATCCTGTAAATGATATGAAGTCAGCGAAGAGTTTAAGCAAAGAGGGTGACGACAAAGGTCAGATTTGCATTTCAGAAATCTTCCGCTAGCTGTAGTGAGGATACATTGGAGGGTGCCGGGTGGGAGAACGGAAACCAATGAGTAGTTGTTCAAGTGGTGACAGTAGACACTAGCTAGGACCATAGAGGATGGAAGCTCTGGGTCTTGGTGATTGGCTAATCATTGAGGGGGGCAACAGAGAGAAAGTGGAGGATGATTCTGGTTTCTGGTTTAAGTAGTGAGCTAACAGTGGGACCATTAACTGAAACAGGAAATACAGGAGGAAGGTCTGGGTTGAAAGAAATGAATAGATGTGTTAAGTTTAGATTTTTGTTTGGGGGTTGACATTGTAGTTGTCAACCTGGCTTATTATGATTGGGTTATGTGAGTTAGGGTCTACCCTGGATGAGAGTGGGTTGCTCAGACTGCATATCTGTGACAGAGGGCAAAGGGGTTGTCTTACAAGTAAGGCCTGAGGATCTAATGTGCCACATGGTGATTATAGTTGATAATACTGTGTTGTGTAACTGAAATTTGCTAAGACAGACTTTAAAACTTCTCATCAAAAAAAAACAAAATGAAACAAAACAAACGAACAAACAAAAGGTAACTCTGTGAGGTGATGGATGTGTTAATTAGCTTGACTGTGGAAGCCCCTTCACAACGTGTATGTTTATTAAATCATCACATTTTACACTTTAAATGTATTACCATTTTATTTGTCAATTAAACCTCAATAAAGCTGGAAAACAAAGTTAGAAGGGACAAGGAGAAAAAAGATCTAAAGAACTTGAACACATAGAAGAAGGTGTATAATCTTAGAAAACCCTGAAGAATTTCAGGCTCTCCAATCACATTTCAGCTGTCACCCCCTTGCCCACTCCAGAGATGGCCTTGCAGCCCAGTTAATGCTGCATGGCCTGCCGGCGGTGTCCAGCCCTCCCCTCCCTGCCTCCTGGCCCATCATCTTAGCTCTGGGAATGCACACTAGAACCAGGCAGAAAGGGGAAATCATCACATTCAGGTGCTTTGCACTATGTAGGTCATGATTCCCTTTTTTGCTTTTAATCTCCTCCTAACCACTGATTCTCTCCTCAAAACTCCTTCCCCTGGCCTGGCTGCTGCTTAAAGCTATCCCTTTATTTCTCTCCTTCCCTTCACTGATACAACCACCAACCTGCTGCCAAACCCCCTGTAATCTGGCATCTGCCCCATCACTCCGCTGAAACTGTCACCTGGGTCGTTAAATTTAATGGTCTTTCCTCGGCCCTCTTCCTCCTCCACCCAGCTGGGTCTCATTAGACACAATTGGCCACCCCTTCCTTGAAACTCTACCTGTCTTGGCTGCTGTGATGTGCCACTCCACAGGCCTGCCCTCCCTCTCCATCTCCTAGTCATGCCCTGCGTCTTTCTGTGACTCCTCAAAAGGCAGACAAAGGCTGACACAATTTCTATTTGGGGCGGTCATCCTACTATAGTGAAAAAGACATCACCTGGGCTCAAACCTCAGATTTGCCACACAGTTTGCTGTGTGACGCTGGCCAATTACTTAGCACCTCTGAGTCCATTTCCTCCCTGGACGAACAGAAATCCCTCTCCCAGACTTTGTATTATCAGGCAAGGCAACTTTCTAATAAACAACTCCAAATCCTCAGGGTCTTAATAAACATAACGTACAGTCCAATGAATGAGCAGAGACTAGGGGCTACTAAGGAAGATTACACAGGAATTGGATCCAGTGGTTCTACCATCCCCTAGGGCTCAGGGTCCTCCACTGGGTTTTCTGTTTCAGCAGACCACAAGAAAAAAGAGTGAGCAAGTGTATGTATAAGGTGGTGCACGGTATTTGTAGGGCACAGACAGGAGGGTGGCATATATTACTCCTACTCACATTCCATTGGCCAGAACTAAGTCACATGACTTGACGTGTTAGCAAGGAATGTTGGGAAATGTAGTTCCAGGAAAAAAGAAAGGGATTGGATGAACACATAGTATTCATCTATCTATAGGTTGCTGTGAAGATGGAAATGATAGAAGTAAATCCTGTGACCTTTCTGGAACATAGTAGATGTTATATGAATAGTAGCTTTAGTATCCCTGTTTTTACTGTTTGCCAACTTTCCCCAGTGTTTACGTCTGTGCAGATAAAGGCTGAGATAAATCAGGAGACTGAGAGAACAGAAGAAACAACTGTTGTGGACAGAAATGGACATGCAGGCTAGGTTTGGAGTGTAGGCGTAGGAGTAGGAGCAGGTAGTGAGTTCAGGGGGCTTATGGGGAACAGAATGCCCAGTGGTACTGAGCACAACCTCTGATTTTCCCACTAGCCCTGGCTCCCACCTGAGCCAGAGGGGTTTAGAAAGATCTGAGTTTCCTTGGAAACCATTTCTCTGGCCCTCCCGGCACGTCATCAGCCAAGTTGGTTGTAATCAAACCCCCACGGGGCAGAGAATGAGCTCTCAAACTGCTGTCCTGGGGTTCCATCCAAATTACTTGCATTTCCTATTTAAATTGGTAATTTCCCCACAAGTGCTCTCCCTGCCCATCCCAAGATTTGTTGGGAAGGGGGAGCCCTAGGCATGCACTCAACACAGCCCAGGTCCTTGGGAGTGTCTCCAAGCAGTCTTGAGTCCTCTAACGAACCTGAGCCTCAGGAACAGCCACATCAGGCCAGGACCCTTATCCTCAGACCCCTCTGGACCACACAGGCAATAGCCCGGACATTAGCACTGGAGGAGATGGACTTACATGGGCTACAGCAGATGACTCCATAATGATGGGCTCCACTATCCAGACTGGATTTCAGGGGTACTGACTGATTTACCTTCTGCAGGTACACACTTTGGGAAGGAAAGGGATAGGGGCTGGGCCAGAGCACCAGATAATCTTAAAGTACTCAGAGCCAAGCCCATAGAGCTAGGGGACAGCTGGAAGAGTCCCAGTGTTAAGCAGAGAGATTCCAGGAGGATCTGAGGCATCCATGTCCACCCCTTTGGTCACAAGCCAGCCTGGTCCCCAGTGGAACTACAGAAAGTGAGACTGGACTCTCATCTCCTTTCCTTCCAGAATGGGCAAAAGACCCATCATAAACAAGGACAAACACCTACAGTCACATGCGTAGATAGCCACATGCACATATATCTATACACATGTATGCATACATATTGGAGAGAGCTGTACATGTGTGTAGACAGACATATACCCATGTACATAGATGTCATGCATACTGATCCCCCTCACCAGGCACATGAGGCACGTTCACGTTTATGATGGACGTAGGGTCAGGCTGTAGAACACAGTGCACAACCACACATGACAGCCTCAGCGAACATACACGCATGCTGACACAGTCCCTCCAGCCATCACAGCATGATCAATGATGGACACGTGTACTCAGATGCACATGAGACTGAGGAAAGGAGGTAGACCCTGCTTTACAAGTGGCTAAGCAGGGGACAGTTTGGATTCCAAATTACTAGGTAGATCCAAGGAGATGTGGCAAAGTGAGTCTAATTCACAGCTGCACCTCAGAGTCTAATCTGAACATGAGTGCAAAGGTGGGATGGGGAGCATCTGCATGGGTAGGGTGGGGCCTTCCTGGGTGAAACAGGTTCCCAGACTGCCGGGAGGACAGCAGGGACCAGCAACCACTCCCAGGGAAGGCCTTACTCCCAAAGGTGAAGCTGGATATTAGGACTTTATCCCAGAGAATAGGTAAAAACCAGGAACCAGCCATCAGCCTGGGCATCTACAGTGAGGGGAGTAACTGGGCTTGGGGAGTTTGAGTGGCCAGGGTCCCCCAGCTCTCAGATCCTGTATCCAGGGAAGCATGGCTGGCACCAGGACGACCCACTGCCATGTTGGGCTCCACACTCAGAGCCAGACCGGGTCAACATAAGCTCAGGGAGTTGGCAGGCAGGACCTGTGGGCTCTAATAGTATCATCGATAGCTGAGGAGACTAGGGGAAGACAGACCCCAACTTCTGAGCCAGCCAGACTCTAGACTATGTCATTCCCTTTGCTGCCAAGAAGACAGCTGGAAGACTCACCCTCCACCACCAGAACCTGCCCTCAGGGCGCTACCTCTACCCCAGCTCTAGGGATTGTGGTCAAGCATGCTCCCTGGTCTCCCCTCCCACTGCAAGGAACTGAGAGCTGAGCTGCACACCCAAGAAGGATGGAGAGCAGGGTTGGATTCAATGCCCAGAGTGGTTGTCCCACCATTTCTTCCCTAGCCCCAGCACTGAGAAGAATATTCTCAGCCAACCTGCTCCTTTCTAACAGACAGGTGTGAGAGAAGCAATGAGAATTCCAGCAGGGAGGGTGCAACCAGCTGTCTACAGCTGGGACTCTTCACATCTTCTGGCAGAGTCTGCTGTGGGGAAGAGAGACAGGCATGTGAAATTTCCAAATACTTTGACTCTCTCTCTCTCTGCCTTTGTATATGCTACTGTTTAGAATATCCTCCCACCTCCCTGTCTCCTGGAAAACTCTTATTTAACCTTCAAAACCCTATTCAGGTCTCCCCTCTTCTATGAAATCTTTCCCTAGCACTCCCCCTGTCTGATGAATTATTCATTCCCTCCTCTGGGCTACCATCTACTCATGGCAGTATGTCTGTCTTCCCCACCTGACTGTGAGCTCCTGGAGGGAAGGAGCTGGGTGGCACTTGTCTCTGAACACCAGTACCACCTCACAGTCTGCCAGAACATGTCCAGGAGAAGCAGGGAAATACAGCAGTTGAGACAGTGAGCTCTGGAATAAAACCAAACCCGAGTCCCAACTCTACTGTGGGCCCCAGGCAAGTTGTTTCAACTCTCCAAGCCTCCGTGGGTGCCAATGTGAAATAGGAAGAATAAAAATAATCACTATCTCAGGGCGCCTAGGTGGCTCAGTTGGTTAAGTGCCCGACTTCAGCTTGGGTCATGATCTCACAGTTCGTGAGTTCGAGCCCTGCATTGGGCTCTGTGTTAACAGCTCAGAGCCTGGAGCCCACTTCAGATTCTGTGTCTCCTTCTCTCTCTCTCTCTGCCCCTCCCATGCTCTCTCTCTCTCTCTCAAAAATAAATAAACATTAAAAAAATTAAATAATAATCACTATCTCATGGATCATGAGAAATAAAAGATATAATGAAAATAAAGAGGTTACCCCAGAACTGAGCACATTAATCACCTTTGTGATGGCCCCATGACTTCGCTGAAAAGTCCTAATGACCACCCCCCACAGTACTTTCCCCAAGAAATCACACCAACAAATGAATACACTGAAGTGTGGTGAGTTCCAGTCCAGAGAAGGAAACGCTTACTTTAGACATTACGTGTTCTAGTGGTTACGTTCATTGGCTTGGGGGTTAGAAAATCCCAAGTTCAAATCCTGACTCAGACAGTCACTAGCTATGTGAACTCAGGGAAGTTATTAAAACACTCTGAAACTCTGAGAGATCATGGGAAAATAACAATACAAATAATAATATACATGTACAAATAATTCAACATAAAACTTATTAGAGGGTAAGCAAGGAAGATTCCCAGAGAAGGCAACACCAGGCCTTGACAAATGAATAGGACTTTTTCCAGGGAGAGGGGGGAAGCCAGGCTATTTCCAGCAGAAGGAATATCAGGTTAAAAGGCTGGTGAATCCAAAGGACAAAGGGAAGTGCTGTGATTCTGGATCACACTGTGTGAAGGGGAGGAGTTAGAAGAGGACGTAGAAAGAAAGGCAAAGGCCAACTTGGGACAGATCTGGAATATTACACTAAGTGGTTCCTGGCACACACTTCTGATGGCAACAGTCCCTTTTCTAGAATGTGCCTGGCACCTATTCTAGAGGCTCAATAAATACTTGTGGGAAAAACAAAGGAATAAGTTAGTGGCTCCGAGAGCCCAGCCCTTTCTCTGTTGGAATTCCAATTCTGCCATGAATTAGCTGCCAGGCCCGGGGCATGTCATGTAATCTCTCCGAGCCCTGTTTCTTCATCTGAACTTAGAAAGGGGCTGCACAGAGTCACCATGACTTCTCGGTGAGGGGGTGCCTGAGGGGTGAGTGAGAACATGCCACGGGGGCTTCCTACTATCTCTGACAGTAACCCTTTCTGAAAGCCACAACATACTCCATCACAAACATCTCCACACCAAACCTGGTTCTAGATACATCACCTCATTTGGTCTTCTGAACGTCCCCATTAGTAAGACTTTATTATTTCATTTTACAGATAATACGCTCAAAGAGGCCAAGTGACATGCCCAGGGTGCCGAAGTCCCATAGCTAGAGTCTGATCCAAACCCTAGTTTGCTTCACTCCAAAGGCCTACCACCACTCTGAGGATTGTTTTAAAGCAATAAAAGCTCAGGGGGCACCTGGGTGGCTCAGTTGGTTAGGCGTATGACTCTTCGTTTCGGCTCAGGTCATGATCTCATGAGATGGAGCCCCACATCGAGCTCTGCTTTGACAGCACGGAGTCTGCTTGGGATTGTCTCTCTCTCTCTCTCTCCCTCAAAATAAATACATTTTTTAAAAAAGCATTAGAAACTCTTTCTTTCTTAATGAAACATGACATTAGTGTGATTGTTATAAAACAATTACAAGCAGAGCCTCTCCTGTGGAAACAGGAGCAGAGTAAGGAGCCTCCCCTGCTCACGCCTCTGTGCCCGCACTCACCCACCCTGCCACTCACCTCCCCCATTCCTGGGCTCCAAGGAGCACCGGGCCCACTGCCCTTCACTCCCTCCCACTCAAGCCCCATGGCCAAGAAACTTGCACAAACAGTCCACCAATGGGCCTGACATCAGAAGAACAACTCCTGTGCTCTGCAGCTCAGAATAAAAATGTATTCCTTCTGATCCCTATCCAGTCTCCCAATAAGCCTGGCTTGCCATGTCTTAATATTCTTCCTGCTAAGGTGCCTGAAGGTCCCTCAGATGTCTGGTTCCAGCCTGCTAGTCTTTGAACTTGAGACATTCTAAGCACCCAGTAGTTGACTTAATAATTCGGGAAACTTGAAAGGCAGTCCAGGCAGCGGTCAGCCAGCTCTCTTCCGAAGAAAATCAGGATGGGCTGGATGCTCTTCCTAAGGGCTCCTCTCCAGGGACAGTTGCTTGAATCAAAGACTTAGGGATCATGGCAAATTCATTTGCAGACACAACAGGATCGTGTTAGCAGGTTGTCCTGGGGATGGGGGAGGGGGCAGCTCACCTATGTCTCTATCAGAGGCTGTGCCTTTGGACATGTAATAATCATTTCTGCTTGGCTTAGCATCATCAGAGCCTGGAATTGGGTTCTATCTCGAGGCCCCATGGCCTCGAAACCATGTCAGAGACAGGCCAACTCCTCAGCCCTCTGGCTGAGGACAAACCACTGCATTTGAGCTTCAGTGAGTCCCTACTGCCCCCATGGCCTTGCTGTGACCCCAATTCCCTTCCTGAAAAGATGGAGGTGCCATGGGAGGGTGGTGCTTACCTTCCCTCTTCTCCACAATTCCACACATCCTCCACCCCATCTCAGAGAGAGAAGAGTCCCTCCTTCTGTCCAATAACAACCTGGCCATTAAGTTTCCACCTCCACACACCTTCCCTGCACCCAAATCCTCTCCTTGCCCTCCAGCAACAAACAGGCTCAAGATCCGCCCTCCCCTCCTGCCCCATGCCAAAGGTGACCTTCCCAGGGCGGCCCTAGCTCTGGATCAGGCAGATCTGGATTCAAGGTCAGGCTCTATCACTTACCAGCTGCATGACCTTGAGCCAACTGTTCCATCTCTGCATCTCAGTTTCCACATCTGTAAAGTGGAAATACCAGCTCTTATCTCAGAGCAAGGATGGCTATGAAATGAGATAGTGGTGCTTGGAAGGGCTTAGCCTGGTGCCTGTCTTCTCAAGAAACTTGTGAGAAATGCAGAGTCCCAGGCCCCCTTGAGGTACGCTAAATGGGAATCTGCATTAATACCTTTAACTCAAGTGTTTCTTCTGTATAGGCAGAGCCACAGCACCATCTGAACCTCCAGATTCTATCTCATCTTCCTTCAGGAGAGAAAGAATTTGACACTAATGCAGGGGGAGGCCCTCTGCATCTCTCCTTTCCTTCCTCTCGCCTTCTCCTGGAGCCCAACATCCACAAAGTGACCTCTGGTGTCCTCCCCAGTCGTAACTCACTCCATCTGCAGAGCCAGTTCCCTCCACTAGTTCTGTCCAGCAATGGGCACAGCTGGTGCAGAATTCTTTTGAATGGCATATTGCAGGTTTATTGGAAAGGAAGTATGCAAAATACCTAAAGGAATACCTGATATGTGGAAGATACCTAATAAGGGGTAGGTGCTATTATTATGGAGCTGTGTGGCCTTGACATCCCTTAGCACAATGGAGCCTCAGTTTTATCACCAGCACCCAACACACAGCACTAACGTAACAGTACTAAGTAACAGAGAGTGGGTCTTACGGTGTGAGTTTAATCTGACTCTCAACTCAGATGTGAGATTCTCAACTCAAGAGAGATGACTCAATCTAGGATCAGCCAATGAAGAGGGGAGAATACAGATGGAGATGAGCCCAGGTACAAGAGCTGGTAGACCCAGAGCACATGTGAGGAATAAGGAGGAGACCAGCCTGGAAAGAACAGGAGACATGCAGAGGAGAATTGGATTACACGGACAGAAGGAAAGTGATGGCCAGCAGAGGACGTGGAAGGTCAAACTATGAAGTTTGGGTTTATGCTGAAGGCACTAGGGAGCCATGGGGGATTTCGGATCGGGAAGTAGAGTGGCACATTACGCAGAGGGAGACTGATCTAGGACAGGCCGTAGTGCTAAAAGAGGGGAAATGGATTTAAGAGATAATGCCAGGGTAGAATGTAGAGGATTTGTTGGCCCATCGGATGTGAAGAGGAGGAAGATGGAGAATCAGTCTGGCAACAATACTGATGACATCAGTGACAGGCGGGGCAGCGGGCAGACATGAGTCTGTTTCCAAGGGGAAAGTGGTGGGCTTTGTTTCAGGACTCCATCCCTCCATCCAGTCAGAAAGCTCAACACTGCCTGGGGTTCTGAGCATATCACAGTGCACCAAACAGTTCCCGCCCTCAGAGGAGCTACAGCCCAGTGATAGGATGACTCTGAAGTGCCTAGAGGACCCCCAGCTGGAGATGTCCAGGGGGCAATTCAGAGACGTATGAGGGATGGAGGTTTTGGTACCATTCTCCCAACTTCCCTGGATGTACATTGTGGAAAGCATTAAGAGCTGGAGAAGTCATTGGAGCTTTCTTCAAGGCCCAGACTTCAACCCGGCATTTCTCATGGTACCCAGCCAAAGCTGGGTACCCGCCTCCAGCTGCCCTCTGCAGGGCCCTCTCCAAGGTAAGCACAGCAGAGGCAGCCCCCTTGGAGGTGCGTAGCTGGCCCAGCAGTCAGGGACTCTGGCCTCTTCATTACTGGCTGGTGGGGAGCCTAATGATTGCAGTCATCTGATTAGCGATCCATGCTTTCATGAGCTGAGCAGAGACACGGGCCAAAGAATCTGGACCCATCAGAGTAGCCTTGGCTACATTGTGAAGTGAGTGAGGTTTTTCCATCAGCACTGCCTCACCTTCACCCCCAACACTTCCTTCCTTCCACTGTACATTCGGTGCCCTGCACTTCTCCAGAACTCCCAGTGTGCTAACTGGTCTTCCACTCCCTTCACCCACCTAAACTCAGACTCTTATTTCCCCTCTACACTTGTTCTAGCCCCGGCCTTCCAACCCCCTAGATTCACCACACACCCTCCTGGCCCCTCTATGCTCAGCTAAGAAACAAAACTCCACAGTTAATTAAATACTGATTACTTAGCATACGGATGTATCATTTAGAGATAAATTACTTGAATGACACTATGGGATTATATTTTTGTGTGCTCTAATTGTGTGGGTACAGATTACAATTCACTGTAGCTTTCCTGTGGTCAATGAGTAATGGATGTTTATTTGTTTTTTAACGTTTATTTATTTTTTTATGTTTATTTATTTTTGAGAGAGAGACCAAGCAAGGGAGAGGCAGAGAGAGAGGGAGACACAGAATCCAAAGCAGACTCCAGGCTCCAAGCTGTCAGCACAGAGCCCGACACGGGGCTCGAACCCACAAACTGTGAGATCATGACCTGAGCCAAAGTCGAACATTCAACCCACTGAGCCACTCAGGCATCCCCAGTAATGGATATTTATATCTTTTTTATGGAATCCAGAGGCTAATATAACCAGTGTAAGTGATATAGAAGTTTAAGGCCCTATCTCTCTTTTTCTAACATAGGATAGTTAGAATGACAATCTCCTGGCATTCATTCCTTGGGCAGAAAGCAGCCCCTTGGTAACATAGCGCTCCAGTGTAAAAAGACGGTCTTCTCTGTTGCCATCTGCTCTATGATGCAGTTTCCAGGAATACACCATGGCGGGGGGGACTCCCTTTCCTTCAAAACCTACTCCTCCGGTGATTCTGTCAGCCCGGATCAGAAGCCTTAAAAATATACATTTTTCTTTGACGCTGTAATTCTACTTCCAGAAACTTATTCTAAGGAAGACGTATGTGCAAGGACGTTTGTGGAACACTGTTTAAAATAGCTCCACATAAAAATGGAAAGAACCTAGATGTAATATACACGCAGTGGGATGCTAGGGGAGTTATTTACTTAATGTCTCTCAGCCCGAATCACCCTTCCATATTCAGCTCTGTTGCTGGTATGGGGACTCAGTGCACTTCATCTCCCAGACCCCGGGACCGGCTGGCTTCCAGTTAGGTTCCAGCAATGGGAGGCCCTTGGCAAGATTGGAAGGCAAGGCTAGGGGAGAAGGGACTGAGTTCCTGTTTCTTCCTTTCCTTCCAGCCTCACCCCAGCAGCAACGGATGGCTCCAGCCTCCTTCATTTCTGCACTCCCAGACCCAGCCTTCTCAGGCTCCTCCAAGATACCAGCATCTGGTGGCATCCTGTCTTCCAAGGTCTGAGAGCCCAAGAACCCTGCTCTGAGCTCCTAGGTTCTAGTTTCCCCACATCTTTTCTTTCATTCCTCTAGCCCTACGGGTGGCACCTCCTTCCTGCAGTTATTATTTCTGTGTCCTCTTCTTGCACTATCAGCTCCCCAGCACGTATGTAGCCAATTGCCTCTATTAGATTCCCTCTGTGTGAAATACTTTGTGTGGTGTCTGATTTCCTAACTGGATCCTGGCTAATATCGTGTCCTTTCACACTCATCAGATGGAAAATGAAATTAGAAATGTGATGATACCAAGGGTTAGTTAAGATGTAAAAGACAGGAAATTTTATACAATTGCTGATCGATTGTAACTTTATACACTAGTCCCCTCCACCAACACCCCCGTCCATCCATGGTTTCTCTTTCCACAGTTTCAGTTATCTGCGGTCAACTGGTGCCTGGAAGCAGATGATCCTCCTTCGGATATATTGTCAGAAAGCCAATAGTTGCCTAACACTAAGTCACAATGCCTACATCATCTTGTTACATAGGCATTTTATCATCTCACATCAACACAAGAAGGATAACTACAGTACAATAGGATATTTTGAGAGAGAGACCACATTCACATAAATTTTATTACAGTATATTGTCATAACTGTTCTATTACTATTAGTTATGGTTGTTAATCTCTTACTGTAGCTAATTCATAAATTAAATTTTATCATGGGTATGTAGGTATGTATAGGAAACAACATACCATGTGTAGGGCTTGATACTATCTGTGGTTTCAGGCATCCACTGGGGGTCTTAGAACATATCCACATAAATAAGGGGGACTACTGGGTGACCATTTCAGAGAGCAATTTGGCAGGCAGTATCTAGTAAAGCTAAAGATATGTACACCCTTCAACCCTGAAATTCTGACCCTGGGTATGAACTCCAAAGACATTCTTACAGGTTACACAAGAAGATAGCATCATTCCTTAGTTTTACTATCAATAGGAAATGGGTGAGTCAACTGTGGTATACTCATATAATGGAATCCTAGACAGCAGTTAAAAATGAACAAACCAAAGTTGCATACAGCAATATGAATAAAACTTAGAAACATCATTTTAAGTGAAGAAAACAACCTAAAATGGATGTGTACAGTAAGATATCATTATATATATATATATATATATATATATATATATATATATATATATATATAATTTTAAGGCCTACAAAGCAATGCCAAACATTGTTGATGGGTATGCTTGATATAGTAATGGGTATATACTAATGCATGGAAAATGAGCAGTACTAACTATAGAATAATGGTCATTCCAGAGGGCAGGAAAGCAAATGGGATCAGGAAAAAGAACACAGAGGCCTTTGGGCTTATTTCTTAAGCCATGGTGGTAGGTACCATTAAAATGGGATTGTAGAGGCACCTGGGTGGCTCAGTCAGTTGGGCATCCAACTCTTGATATTGGCTCATTTCATGATCTCCTGGTGGTAGGATCAAGCCCCACATCAGGTTCTGTGTTGAGCATGGAGCCTGCTTGGGATCCTCTCTCTCCCTCTCTCCCTCTGCCTCTCTCACTCTCTCTCTCTCTCCGTCAAAATAAATAAATAAACAAAAAATAAAAATAAAAAAATTAAAATGAGAATTGTGGAAGACAGAGACTTAAAAAGGGTGATAGTCTGTGTCTAGGAGCAGAGAGGAAGTGGGGGCCAGGAGGCATACCAGGCATCAAAATCCATTAAAACAATTACATAAAAATATGATTGGGGCACCTGCCTGGCTCAGTCTGTAGAGCATGCAACTCTTGATCTTGGGGTCTTGAGTTCAAACCCCACATTGGGTGTGGAGCCTACTTAAAAAATTGTTTTTAATTTAAAATTTTAAATATGATTTCTTGATATAAAGAGATGTTAAAAACATATTAGTAAAAATTAAGTGTACGAAACAGTATAATCTCATCAACCCCGTTTTATAAGGTATAATATATAGGTGTGAAGGGGAGAGATTTGGAAAGAAATATAGCAAAATGGCACTACTGCTTAGGGTAGGAGGATGATAAATGCCTTTTATGTGCTTCTTCACATTTATCATATTATCTTTTTGTTTCTGAAACAAATACAAACTTCTTATATAAGAAACTCTTTTTTTATTTTTTTTTAATTTTTTTGAAGTTTCTTTATTTCTGAAAGAGAGAGAGAGAGAGAGAAAGAGAGAGAGCATGAGTGGGGGAGGAGCAGAGAGAGGGAGACACAGAATCCAAAGCAGGCTCCAGGCTCCGAGCTGTCAGCACAGAGGCCGATGCGGGTCTCAAACTCGCGAACTGCAAGATCATGACCTGAACCGAAGTTGGATGCTTAACCGGCTGAGCCACCCAGGTGCCCCTTATATAAAAAATTCTTAACGAATGTCAATACTACCCAAAGCTATCTGTACATTCAATGCAATCCCAATCAAAATTGCACCAGCATTCTTCTCGAAGCTAGAACAAGCAATCCTAAAATTTGTATGGAACCACAAAAGACCCCAAAGAGCCAAAGTAATTTTGAAGAAGAAGACCTAAGCAGGGGCATCACAATCCCAGACTTTAGCCTCTACTACAAAGCTGTAATCAATGAGACAGCACGGTATTGGCACAAAAACAGACACATAGACCAATGGAATAGAATAGAAACTCCAGAATTAGACCCATAAAAGTATGGCCAACTAATCTTTAACAAAGCAGGAAAGAATATCCAATCGAAAAAAGACAGTCTCTTTAACAAATGGTGTTGGGAGAACTGGACAGCAACATGCAGAAGGTTGAAACTAGACCACTTTCTTACACCATTCACAAAAATAAACTCAAAATGGATAAAGGACCTGAATGTGAGACAGAAAACCATCAAAATCCTAGAGGAGAAAGCAGGAAAACCCCTCTGACCTCAGCCGCAGCAATTTCTTACTGGACACATCCCCAAAGGCAAGGCAATTAAAAGCAAAAATGAACTATTGGGACTTCATGAAGAAAAAAAGCTTCTGCACTGCAAAGGAAACAATCAACAAAACTAAAAGGCAACCAACGGAATGGGGAAAGATATTTGCAAATGATATATCAGACAAAGGGCTAGTACCCAAAATCTATAAAGAACTCACCAAACTCCACACCTGAAAAAAAAATAACCCAGTGAAGAAATGGGCAGAAAACATGAATAGACACTTCTCTAAAGAAGACATCCAGATGGCCAACAGGCACATGAAAAGATGCTCAATGTCGCCCCTCATCAGGGAAATACAAATTAAAACCACACTCAGATACCACCTCATGCCAGTCAGAGTGGCTAACATGAACAAATCAGGAGACTATAGATGCTGGTGAGGATGTGGAGAAACGGGAACCCTCTTGTACTGTTGGTGGGAATGCAAACTGGTGCAGCCGCTCTGGAAAACAGTGTGGAGGTTCCTCAAAAAGTTAAAAATAGATCTACCCTATGACCCAGCAATAGCACTGCTAGGAATTTACCCAAGGGATACAGGAATGCTGATGCATAGGGGCAATTGTACCCCCATGTTTATAACAGCAATGTCAACAATAGCCAAATTATGGAAAGAGCCTAAATGTCCATCAACTGATGAATGGATAAAGAAATTGTGGTTTATATACACAATGGAATACTATGTGGCAATGAGAAAGAATGAAATATGGCCTTTTGTAGCAACGTGGATGGAACTGGAGAGTGTTAGGCTAAGTGAAATAAGTCATACAGAGAAAGACAGATACCGTATGTTTTCACTCTTATGTGGATCCTGAGAAACTTAACAGAAGACTATGGGGGAGGGGAAGGAAAAAAAAAAGGTTAGAGAGGGAGGGAGCCAAAACATAAGAGACTCTTAAAACCTGAGAACAAACTGAGGGTTGATGGGGGGTGGGAGGGTGGGGAGGGTTGGTGACGGGTAATGAGGAGGGCACCTGTTGGGATGAGCACTGGGTGTTGTATGGAAACCAATTTGACAATAAATTTCATATAAAAAAAAAAGAAAAAGAAATTCTTAACAGTTTTTCTAAAACATCCTCCTAAAGAAAACCCTTCCTTATCCCCTGCCGTGATCTCAACATGCCATTGTGGGGTTTCCCAAAGTGTGGAATGTTAGATGATTTGGGGTGGCCTTGTGCAGATTAAGCATTTCTTATATTCATAGATATGTTAATCTTAACATATGTTACAAAAATAGTTTCAATAAATGGCAGTGACACAACTGGACGTTGATGTACAAAAAAAAAAAATGAATCAGGACACAGACCTATACCCTTCCCCAAAATTAACTAAAAATGGATCACGCACCCAAATGTGAAATGTGAAACTATAAAACTCCTAGAAGATAAGGTAGGAGAAAAATAAGTTAGCACTTCAAACCCATGATTCAGTTGATACTCAAATTTTTTTAAATGGGATTCCTGCAGTGCAGGGGAGAGGGATTATCTTTTCAGTAAATAGTTCTGGGTCTGCAAGAAATCTATATGAAGGAAATGTCATTTAGACCCCTAATTCCCTATACACAGGTAGAGAATCAGTTCCAGGTATCCTATATTAAAGACAAAGCAACAAAGTTTCTAGATGGCCAACACAACAGGATCTCTTCATGACTTTGGAGTGAAAATATTTCTTAAACAGAACAAAACATTACCAATCAAATAAAAAAAAGATTGAAAAAACAGATTATTTTAAAATTAGGAACTTCTGTTTATCAAAGGACACCATTGGGAGAATAATTTTTAAAAAACAGAATTGAAGATGGTTGCAATATTTATAATCAAAAATAGATTCATTTTCAGAATATATAAGCCCTGTGAATCATAAAAAGATAGACACAAGGGCGCCTGGATAGCTCAGCTGGTTAAGAGGCCAACTCTCGATTTAGGCTCAGGTCATGGTCTCACAGTTCATGGATTCAAGTCCCACGTCAGGCTCTGCGTTGACATTGCATTCTGTCTCCCTCTCTCTGTTTCTCCCCTGCTCACTATCTCTCTCTCAAAATAAAAAATAAAAGATTTTTAATTAAAAAAAAAAAAAAAAAAAAGACCACACAACTGAAAACTGAGCCAAAGACTGGAACAGGCACTTCACAAAAGAAGATGCCAAACTACCTCACAAACATATGACAGAGGAATGCTTGTGGAGAACGGGCAGTTCCGTCCTCCTCAATCTCAGAGGTGATCAGATGGGTCCATGTACTCTTAGATTTTCAATCCATGGAGCTGTACATTCCATGTACACACATTTTGTGTACTTTTCTGTACCTACACTATCCTTCAGCAAAAATATTGTTTAAAAAAAGAAATTTGGGGGGCGCCTGGGTGGCTCAGTTGGTTAAGTGTCCGACTTCGGCTCAGGTCATGATCTCATGGTTTGTGGGTTCAAGCCCCACATCGGGCTCTGTGTTGACAGCTCAGAGCCTGGAGCCTGCTTTGGATTCTGTGTCTCCCTCTCTCTCTGCCCCTCCCCCACTCATGCTCTGTCTCTCTCTGTCTCTCAAAAATAAATAAACATTAAAAAATTTAAAAAATAAAAAATAAAATAAAGAAATTTGGGTAAAGAAATAAATAGCACTTTGGGGCTTTTGCTAACCTAAAGACAACTTAGCAACATAACAATGCACTGCATTACTTTCAAAAAGAAATAACAGAAAGACCAAAAATAAGTAGAAAGGATTTCCTTTGAGGGGAAGAGTGAGAATAAGAGGGAGGGAATATGAATAAATATCAGACTTCTCTCCATCTATCCTTTTTTGTTATCAATCTTAATTCGCAAGCATGTGAATAATCAATACAATTTTTTTAAGTAGGCTCCATTCCCAATGCAGGGCTTGAATTCACGACCCAGAGATCAAGACCTGAGATCAAGAGCCAGATGCTCCCCTCACCAAGCCACCCAGGTGCCCCAATAATCAATACAATTTTAAAATAAATTATTTTTAAGAAACAATCAATTTTAAATTAAGTTCATAATCAAGGTATTACATACATACAGCAAAAATTATGACAGCATTAACATGAATGGCTAAAGTCATGCAGTAGGAAAGATTTCCAGGTGATTGGGCATGCTGTCACTGCCCATGTCACAACCATGGCAGACCTTGCTAATCTACCTAGGTCTTTCCCACTGAGCCTAGATTGCACCTCAGAATCCAAATCAACATAGGACTCTACACAGCAGTGACACAAGAGCTGAAATATGCTTGCCATCCTTATCTGATGATATCAGGTCTCAAAGAAGTAGGTCAAAGCAGTCATAAATCCACCTAGGTCTCCTGACCCTTCATGTCACTAATGTGAAAGCTGAGGATGAGACAGAAGGAGTGGCTTTCCCAAGGACACACCAGGAATTTCATTTTCCCTCTGCTACGCCATCACCCCAGCCTTAGCATTTCAGTCTAAAGAATGGAGCCCCCTGTGCTTCTGCCATCACGTTCAGCTGAGTAGAGAAGGCAGACAGAAGCAGTCAGCTGTGACAAGCTCTTCAAGAACTCCCAGGTAAGAATATCACAGCTCACCCTTGCATCAAGCCTTTTCCTAAATCCAGAGTTTTTCCCTTCCCTGAACAACCAGGCCACTTTCTTCCCTAACCACCACCACCACAGAGATGTCTTATTGAATCACAGTGGTGATCTTGCTATTTCTCCGCTCAGAAATTTACCATGGCTCCCTATGTCTTCAGTCCCAACCCTTAACCTGGTATTCTAAATAGTTTGTGATGAGACCCCAAACTGCCACTCTTTGTTAATATCAGCTTACTGCCCCTATGACCTCCAGCTTCATCTACCTCCAGATCTGTGTTCATGCTGTTCCAACTGCCTTGTCCTTTCAGTGAGTCCCAGAGAGTGAAACAGGGATGCTTTAAAGTTGTGCTTCCATGCCCTGGGATGAAGCTGACCCATGGAGTGTGGCCAACAGTCTCCAGCTGAAAGGAAAAAGGGTTCCTGGGACTGAAGCCAGGTCAAACAGTGGAAACTTTCTCTTGATCATTCTCATCCTCCTTTAGATAAAGGACCCTTTGAAAATCTGATTAAAACTATGGACCCCATCCCTAGTCAAATACACCAAACACAACATTTTTCATTTAATATCAAAGGGCAGGGAGAAGAGACCCCAGCTTAAGAATCATGCCCCATGATGCTATGATAGCAGTCAGTCACCGTTTCTTTTGTGTTTATTATGTGTCAGGAATGTCCTAAGCACTACAGGAATTACCTTATTTAATACCCTCAATACCACCATGATTAATCCCAACTTTGCAGACAAAGAATGAAGGCACCGAGAGATGGTAGGCACAGAACCAGAATTCAAATCCAAGTCTTTCTGACCCCACAGACCTCTTAAACGACTCACCAAAGTTTTTGATTCCGCACCAACTATGTCAGAATTTCCTGGGCCTATCGTTTAAAAGTGCAGGTCCCCAACCCCATGTCAAGTCTAATGAATCAGAACCTCAGGAGATTCTGCATTATTTAACAAGACCCCCCCAGTTGATTCCCAGTACCCTAAGACTGGAAGTTGCCACATACACTGGACTGTCTGCCCCAATAAGTGGTGGCTGAGTGGTCCAGCTATTATGAGTGTGTAACAAATTACCCCAAAACTTAAGGACATAAAGCAACCACCATGTTATCTTGCTCCCACATTTGTGGGTCAGGAATTCAGGAGAAGCATCACTTCTGCCGGACTTTATTGGTCAAAGCAGTCCCAAGCTGGCCCAGATTCAAGAGGAAAGGAATTAGACTCCACCTGTTGATGGGCATGACAAGGTCCCATTGTACGCAAGCACATCCAATGGGAGCTGGTGTTGCGGCCATCTTTGAAAAGGGCAATCTGCCACTCGAAACCTCTGCTCACCTGCAAAATCGCATCAGATCGACCAGGCTGCTTCCGTGCACAGCCTAGAGAGAACAATGCTTAACATTCATCAAAGTCACTTTTTTAACAGGCTTTCCCAGGCTTCATGGTTCACCCTTTCTGCTTCAGGAAGAGCCACAGTAGCTGCACCACACACCTCAAAGGCCACTCTCAGGAAGTGCCCTCTGTGACAATGCTTTCCCAGCAGCTCATGATCTCACGGACTAATACAAAAATATGTGTTCACCCAGCTTTCTTCTGCACTCAGGTGGCCTCACCTAGGACAGAGGGTTAAGTCTAATGGGAGACCCAGAATCAAAATGAAGAAGGTTCAACAAGACATCATGGGTAGAGAATGTAAATTGGTAAAAAAAAAAATTTTTTTTAAATAAACCTTTTCAAAGGGCAGCTTGGCCACATGTATCAAAATGTAATATGTGCATATTCTTTGACCCAGCATGCCCACTTCTAGAATTTAGCCCAAGGAGGTAGCGGCCCAAATGTGAGAAGATATTTGCATAAGCAGGAACACACAGTGTTGTTTATGATGGCAAAAAATTGGAAGCAACCTTTCCACCATAGGTTGATGATATCAGGCAAATAAATTGTAGTCCATTAATACTAATTTTCAAAGAATGATGTAGATCTATATAGACTGATATGGAAAAATCTCCAAAACATATGGTTAAGTGGGGAGGGGGGAGGATTATTCGAACAGTACATATCATAAATCATATTTCTATAAAACTCCTTGTATGCTTCAACCCAAAGAGAGATGGCTGGAAGAAGGCCCCCTGGGTGATAGCATTTGGTGCGAATTTTGCTTTCTTCTATTTTCATTTTAGAAGATAAGGACACTGTGGCACATAAAGCTCAAAGAGTTTCCCCACCATCACACAGCCAGTGAATGGCAAAGATGGGAGCCAAACCCAGGCAGTCAGTCTCCAGAGTCCATGCTCCTACCCGTGAGGCTATCCTGCCACTCTGCAGCAATTTGATATAGCATTTTTACCAAAACAATAAAGCTCTTTTTTTTTTTTAAGTCACCAAATTAGCCTTAGGAAGCTTTAAGTTTCCAGAAGGAGCCACCATGGGTCCCTACAGAGGATTCTCCTACCCTTTCAACCCAGCTAAGTGTGCAGACAGAATTCCTCCTGGGAGAGGTCCAAGGGTCGACAAGGTCTGTGCCAGGAAGCCCCCCTGGTGCAAACGGGATGTTAAGGAGACCCAGTGGGAGGTTTCCCCCCTTGGGTGGGAATGTGGCGGTCCTTCAGGTCTCTGAGAGACCAAAGGTCAAGAAAGAGACCCCCTAGAGCCTGCAGACCCAAGCCACAGCTCCTGCCCACCCCCCTGCAAGGCCAGAAAAAAGTTATTATGATAAATATCTGCTTCAAATGAGACCTTGATGGCTAGAGAGTGAGATCACCAGATAGGTGACATCAGAGGAACTCTTCGTATCCTTGGACTCAGGCAGGCCCAGCAGGAGCTGCCGCGTGAAGGATGAAAGGAGTCTCTAGGGGAAACTCTTCCCAAGGGAAGGGAGAAGTGAGGCCCAGAGCTTGCGCCAAAGATGAGGATGGGGACGATTCTGAGCACAGCTCTACTGTGTGCCCCAGAGCAGCCCCAGTGCCCTTGTGCTTAAGACCTGGTACAGGTGGCCCCATAAACACAAGCTGAAGTCTGAGGAGCTGTTTCTCTCCTATACCCCAGGGTCCCTTCAAGCAGCAGAGTCAGCAGCCACCCCTCAGGACCCTTGGTACACACAGTGACACAGGAGTTGTGGCCACCTTCAGCCTAAGGGACACAGCTGACCCTTTGGGCTTCCGTAGGACTGGAGGAAAGTGGTGGATGCTTGTGGTTGCCAAAGGCACATGAGGCGTCATGAGGATCCCAAACAACGTGGGAAGGGATTTGCGGTATCAGGAGTTGGCCAGACCAGTGAGGACTTGGTTAGCCCCAGGGAGAGTATGTAGTATGAGAAGCAGAGGGTCAAGTGCAAATCCTCAGTCAGACAGGAGAGAGACTAGATGTACGATCCTGTGTCCTAGGCCTGCCCTGATGAGGAGGGGGATCTGCTTCCCCCCACTTGATTGTCCCTTTACCATCCTCCACCCTTCCTCTTTCTCCACTCTTTTTTTTTAATTTTTTTAATGTTTATTTATTTTTGAGAGAGAGACAGAGTGCAAGTAGGGGAGGAGCAGAGAGAGAGAGGGAGACCCAGAATCCGAAGAAGGCTCCAGGCTCTGAGCTGTCAGCATAGAGCCTGTCGCGGGGCTCGAACTCACGAACCTCGAGATCATGACGTAAGCCGATGTCGGACACTTAACCAACTGAGCCACCCAGGCGTCCCCCTCCTTCTCCACTCTTAACCCCTCTCCCCAGGTCACTTTCAATGCCCCCCACATGGTTTCAGAGCCTGGGTCTGTGTCTTCCTTCCATCAGGAGTCCGGAAGACTCAGATGGAGCTGCCAAGCTGGAGGCAGAAGAGATCTGAGTCTGGAAACTTTCCTTTTAAAGCAGAGCAAGAAACAAATGGTTCTCCAATCCACCAGGATCGCCTTGGGTTGGAAATTTAAAATGCATTAAGGTTGAGAGGCCCATAAACATGTCATAACACGCTCTGCAAGCTGCTGCCTCTGTGACTCGTGGGCACGGGAGCCCCGGAGGGCACAGGCAGGCATATTTGCCACACGCAGATGGGCACACACATCCATACGTGCCCATCCCTGGAACACACTCCCTCCACACCTGTGCATGTATGTGCATGCACTCTCTCCATGGACAGACACACGCAGCTCTGTGCGCACGGTCCCCCAAACGATGTCCGTACAAAGCCCCTGCACACACACTCACCCCTCACGTAGGAAAAGATGTGTAACTACACTCAGCCCTACCCGTGTGCATAAATATACATACCTGCTGCACTCACACACGCACACAGGTTTACACACATAGTCACTCCACAGACATGCACACACCTTCACCATGCACATGCACACACATGCGTACACACATACCTCCACATTTATACACATCTCACAGAGATAAGTCCAGACCCCAGGTTCACCCTGGGTGGGAGGCAGACATTCTCCCTCCCCACGCACAGACACACACAGATGTACACACTCACACACGCTGATGCCACCCACATCTACACGGATGTGTGGGCACGTTCAAATGCACTCATCCAAAATATAGACATTCATACGCATACACGCTCATCCCACACCAAATGTATGCATTTACTTTACCCAAAGCAAAGATGTGCACAAACATGAACGCACACCCACCCGCAGGGAGTGTGTATACATATGCAGCCCACAGAGACGCATAATCAAATAAACATTTAGCATTCCTACAAACTTCAACAACCATCTGGGTGACCATCCAACAGCCTGGACTCTGGAGTGTTTTAAGCTTCTCTTCTCTGAAAACGCCACCATTTGCCAGTGGCTCAACCAAAAACCTGAACATCACCCTGGCTTCTACCATGTTCCTCGCCCTCCACAGCCAGGCCATTTGTGAAGGTAACCATTTCCGTCATCTCTGAAGCCTCCTCCCCCTCCGAGGCACCGTCTCTCACCTGCACCACTGCTACAGCCCCCTCCCAGCTGTCCTCATTTCTGCTGTTGCCACCTACAATCCATCCTTCACCTGGCAGCCTGGAGAAAGGACCTTTTGGTGGCTTCTATGGCACTTTAAATAAAATGCAGACTCCTTACCAAGCCTGCAAGTCTGCCTGACCAGACCACTGTCTCTCATGCCTGGACCTCACCTCACACACCTGCTGCCCACTCACCATACTGGCTTCCTTTCCCAGTCTCAAGTACACCAATCCCCTCAGGACCTTTGCACATACTGCTCCCTCCACCGGGGATGATCCTCCCCTGCCTCTTCCTTGGCCTACACTCACCGTCTCCGTTGAAATGTCACCTGCACAGAGATGGCTTCCTTAATTATCTAATCTCAACAGCATGCTCCCCATTATTTGCAATCCCGTGTATCTTGTTTCCTACGTAGCCCTTACTGCCACAAGCAATTTCTTTACATTTATTGTCTGTCTTTCCCTCTAAACCTGCGCTGTCCAATAGAGTAGCCACAGGGAGCTATTTAAATTGAAATGAACCAAAATTAAATTAATTTAATTTAAATTAAACCAAAACCCAAAATTCAGTTCCTCCGTCCAACTGGCCACATTTTGAGTGCTCAGAAACCACAGGTGGCTAGTGGCTGTTCTACTGGACAGGGTGAGCGTTTACATCATTGCAGAAGGTTCTCTTGGATGACATTGCTCTAGCATGCAGCTTTGAGAGGGCAGGGCGATGGCTCTTCTACTCACCAGTGTTGACTCTGTGCCCAGCATGCTGTTTGGCCCACGGAGGGGCTCAGGAAGTATTTACTGAATGAACTCACACATGTGCACACAGTCATAGAAGGAGATACGCCCTCCCATATATCAAAGACCCTACTCAAATGCCACCTCTTTCTTGAAGCCTCTTGTCATCCTTCTCCTCTCCCTTTCCCCCAGCCCCAAGCTTATACCTCTGTGACAGAAGGGTCCTTACGGGCCACAGAGCTGAGTTCACCACAGGCACCTTTATCTTCCACTGGCTGTGAGAAGAGAGGAGAGAAGGAAGTGTCTGGGGTCATGTCCTCATGAAGCCCACTCTGTCCGTCTCTTTAGGGACAGTAGAATAACTACAGTTAGTGCACAAGCCCTGGACACAGGTAATCCCAGGTTCACACCCCAGCTGTGCCTCTTACTAGCCATGACTTTGGGTCATTTGCTGTACCACTCTGAGCCTTGATTTCATCTGTAAAATGCACATAATGATGCCTACTTCATGGAAACACTGTGAGGATCGAAAGAAATACCGTATGTGGAAGATGTCACACAGTGTCGCTTGGGGGGGCGTTGCCTACCTCAGCAGAAGTAGGACTCATTTACATCCTGCCAGCTCTCTACACAGTCTTGTGTGGAAAGTTTATTCTCGACTCATTCCAGCAATGTCTGAAATTCTTTATAGATGAGGGCTGCAGGTCACTGCCCAGACAGCCTAATGATTAACTAGGCTCTGATCCCGGCCAAGTGGCTGCAATTCTGAAGCAAAACAATCAATGGTCGTATCTCAGTAATTAGTTTACATGGTACTGAAAGACTAGTGCTCCTACAAATATTTTGTTAAAAGGAAGTCATGATTACCACTGAACCCTAAACGTGGTCCTGAGATGGGGCGGGGTCGGTCACTGAGCTGCCGTCGGCCTTCGGGCTTGAGATTCTCCAGGTAGGCTGATGGAGGAAGAAGGTCTTGGGCAAAATAAATGATCCGACAGAGAAGAGCATGCCCCATGAGGAAGCAGCTAGCTCAGGAGGAAAAAGAAGGGGACCTCACGGGGAACTCAGCCATCAGGCAAAATACAGCATCGTGTGGTGGTAAACTCATGGCATCTGACACCAAACGGCCTGGGTCCAGTCCCGGCCTGCTCCTCACTGGCTGGGTGACCCTGACTGTATTACTTGTCCTCTCTGTTCCCTTATCTGCGAAGCAGGGATAACAGTAATACCCACTTCAATGGGGTGTTTGGGGGAGTATATTAGTTATTATTTAGAAAGTGCTTAACATGGAAACTGGTGCACATTGAGCTCTATCCCAGGGTCTGTTAAGTTGGTGGAGAGAGAAGTACTGAGATCTGGGCAACCTCTCTCAGTATGGCCCTCTCTTTTCCCCTTATCTCCTCACCAAACCTTTTTCCTATTTTCTTTAAAGTCCCCCATTCCCACCCCCACCCCCACCCCAATTCTAGGCCAATTCCATCAGAGTCGCAAAGTGGGTCTAAAGGAAATACAGGAGACCCAAACCTGGGGAAAGATGCTCGGCCACTCGTCTCATTATCATCCAGGGGTGGGAATTCAAACGGCATCAGAGATCCCGGAAGGGTCCCACAGAGGACCAAGATATACTCAGAACGCTTCCTGAATGAGTGCACCTTTATTCAGTTGGAAATCTTGATGCAGCATGTAACTCTCGGGGTAGGCTTCACACATCCATGATTCAAATTTTTTTAATACTGAAATAACACGGGTACACTAGCAAAAACTGACTGCATTTCAGTACTTAACAACAATGCAGTGTACCAGAACATCAGAATATTAAATCCTTAAAAGTCTTAGAATCCCATTATCATTCCCAGATTTCATGGTCAAGGGCTGTTTGGGAAGGGCCTGTCCCCTGAGGCAGCCCCTCAACAATGTGAAGCCTGGGGCCAGGGGCGTGGAGCAGGGTGTGCAGAAGAGGGAGAAAGAGAATAAATCACTGAAAAAGACAGGTGGGTATCAGGCAGCATAGGACCCCCAAAGATATTCATGTTTTAATTCCTGGGATTTGTGAATGCTACCTTACAAAGCAAAGGAGACTTTGCAGGGGTGCCTGGGTGGCTCAGCCGGTTAAGCATCTGATTTCAGCTCAGGTCATGATCCCACAGCTCATGAGTTTGAGCCCCATGTCAGGCTCTGTGCTGACAGCTCAGAGCTTGGAGCCTGCTTCAGATTCTCTCTCTCTCTCTCTCTCTGCCCCTCCCCTGCTCATGCTCTGTCTCTGTCTCCTTCAAAAATAAATATTAAAAAAAAAAAGTATCATCCACAGACGATTTATTAAAAAAAAAAAAAAAAGGAGACTTTGCAGATGTGATTAAGGATCTGAAGCTGGGGAAAGGATTCTGGATTTTCCAGGTGGGTTCAATGCTATCACAAAAATCTTTACAAGAGGAAGGTAGGAGGGTCAGAAAAAAAGAGAAGATCCAATGACAGAAGCAGAGGTAGAGTCACAAGCCAAGGAACGTGGGAAGCCTGGAGAAGCCAGAAAAGGCAAAGGCACAGACTCCCCGCTAGAGCCTCCAGGAGGAACACAGCCTGCTCAGGCATTTTAGACTTCTGACCTCGAGGCCTGTGAGATGATACACTTGTTGTGTTAAGCCGCAAAGTGTCTGATAATCTGTCACAGCAACAGTAGGAAACTAATACAGAATCCATAACAGATAGGCGGGCGATTAACTCAACAAAGATTTGTCAAAGGCCTACTATGTGTGCCAGGCACTGCTCGGGGCAAATAATAAATGAGTAAACCAAGTGGGATCATTTCAAATAGTTAAAATAGCATGAAAAAAATAAGAAAGGTGGACGTGACAGAAACTTACCCATTGCCGGGAGGGGCTACCTCAGGTGGAGCAGTCAGGGAAAACGTCTCTGAGGAGGTGGCCAGAGTGATGAAGAGCCAGCTGAGCTAAGACCTGAGAGAAGAGCATCGTGGACTGTATGGTTCAACCTTGACTCCCTAACAAACTGCCCCAAAATTTAATGGCATAAAACAACAACCATTTATTTGCTCCCAATTTTCAAATTTGCTGGAGCTCCTGGAAAACAGCTCACCTCTGTTTCATGTAGCACCAGCTGGGATGGCCCACCTGGGGCTGGAGGGTACACTTCCAGTACGGGTCACCCATATGGTCCAACAAGCTGGTCCAGCTGTCAGCTGGGAGCTCACGTGGGGCTGTCAGCTGGCTGTGACAATTAGCCTCCACATGGCTGCTTGGGCTTCCTCACAGGATGGCAGCCGTGTTCCAAAAGGAAGGGAACAGACGCTGCCAGTCTGAAACTGGCATAGAGTCATTTCTACCACATTTTATTGGTCAAAGCAGCTGCAGTCCAACCCAGAACCAAGGGGACAGAGAAACAGATTCCATCTCTCAGAGGGAGAAGGGACAAATGATCCGCGGTCACCTTTCACCCACCACAGACACCAAAGGCACTGGAGTTGCAAAAGTCCTGAGCTAGGAATGACGTCGGTGAGTTTGGAGACAGAAGTGTGGCTGGAGAAGAGAACAAGCTGGCAACGAGGAGAATGGTAGATGAGGTCAGAGAGGAGGGCAGCTACTGGATCGCACAGGGCCTGGAGGCTCTACTGATGAGTTTAGATTTTATTCCAAGGTAATGGGAAACCATTGGAGCAGTAAGTAACATAATCTGATAGACGGCTTTTTGGTTTTCGTTGTGTGTGTGTGTGTGTGTGTGTGTGTGTGTGTAGTTTATTTATTTTTTTTAGTGTTACTCTTCATGCTGAGTGCAGAGGGGCGAGGGGGGGAAGCAGGTTACTATAGAAGGACCATTCACTGAGATAGAAAACAATGAGAGGGCACACGGCTTGGTTTTAGCTGTCCACTTTTTCTTTTTTTGAACAGTGGTGGAAGGGAGATTGGGGAAGAGTCTATTTTAGATTAGCTGCACCTGGGGAATAACAGAGAGTGGCAGTTAACAGCATGGGCCTTGGCCATTGTCAGCTTATGACCTTGAGCAGATAACCTTTCCTTTCTTAACCTTAGTTTCCATAAAATAGGGGATAATAATATCTATCCTATACAGTTCTTGGGCAGCTTAAATTAATGAGGTTATTAATTCACTCCACAAATGTGTACTGAAGGCCAACTATGTACTAGAGAAAGATTACAATGACTGTACCTCCATGGAGCTTACAATCAAACACAGAGTGATACAGGTACATAAATAATTCTGTGCCTCACACACACACCACTGCTCAGTAGCTATTTTTATTGTTGCATTGGAGGGGCATATGGCACCCTCAGGTGGAGAGTTGCAGTAGTCAGTTGGCTACTCAGCCTGGCTATCTCTCTCTGCAGCTCAGTGGCCATTTATTGAGCACCTACTATGTGTCGGCCACTGAACGAGGCTCTTCCACATCCACTCTCCCTTCTCATCTTCCCCAGAGTGGAGCTGTTAGGAATTCAGGGTCTCAGGTGCCAGGCTGAATAATTTACACCAGGTACCCAAAGGGCTGTATGATCTGGCCCTTGAGGCATCACAGACACACAAGCAAGCAGTTTGTCACCCCTGCTTCTTCTGGAATCAGATCGTAGGACACACTACCAGTGTGCCAGGCTCTCTAAACTTTCCACTTGTATTATCTCATTACATCTTCACAACAGCCTTACGAAATAGGTTCTGTGTTGTCCCCCTCCCACAGATGGGAACACGGAGGCCCAGAGTTGCAAAACAAGTAATTGGCAGACCTGAAATTTAAACCCACACAGGCTGACTCCAGGGACCACTATCCTATACTGCCACATAGCCATTGGTGTGAATCCCCAAATGTAAGGACGGTGGGAGACCCTGCAGCCTCCTCTGTTATGGGGGGAGGCACAGGAGGCTTCTCTGGGGCCAGCAAGGACCAAAGCAGCATAACGTTGCAGGAAGAAAATCAGCCTGGGAGTAAGAGCCCTATGGGGTCTGACTCTACCACGTCCTAGCTGCAGACCTTAGCAAAGAAACCTGGCTTCACTTGGCCTCTGCTTCCTTTCAGTAACACCGAGATCATCATTCATTCATTCATTCAACAAATAAGTACTGAGAGTCTCTTACGTGCCAGGACCTGTGGCATACACACTGTCCCCCGTCCTCATGAATCTGACATCCTAGCTAGGAAGACAGATGATAAAACAAGGCAACAGACAAATACAATATTTTCCAGCCATAATGAGCACCGTGACAGAAATTAGCAAGGGGCTGAGAAGGAGAAGGAGAGGAGGGGACTTGCTTTGGACAAGAGCACCCAGCGGAAGGATAAGAAGGAGCTGGCCGTGCAGAGAGGCGAAGCAAGAACATCTGGGCAGAGGGAGAAGAGAGGCAAGGACCTCAGGAAATTTGGGAACCACAAGAGCCCAGCGTAGCTGATGGGCAATGAAGGGATCACAGCATAAGATGCTCCTCAACTCTTGCCAGCTTGTCCTGAGCAGGAAAGAGGATGGTGCTTGCCAGACATTAGGCATGATGCCTGACATGCGGTAGACACTTAATAAATGTGAGTTCTCTCTCCCCCTCCCCCAGCCAGATGCTCTGGGCCCAGAAAGAGGCTCCTTCTCTGGGGTGGGTGGGGGAAGGGTGGCAGGGCAACGCCACCCCCAGCCATCTCGGGGTCCCCGAGCCCCGAGCCCGTTTGCCACCATCGAAGTGCACACTTTCTCTCTTTGTCTAATTATTCCTAATTGGGAGAAAAATTGTTTGGCAAATCAGCTGGCATCTCCTCAGCTCCGGTGTCCTAGCAACCCAGCTCTCGGGGGTGACATTGGGGAGGTGGCGCTCCAAGGCTTCCGCGCTGCAGGGAGACCGGGGCAGGGCGGCGCCAGGCTCCCCCGGGGTGACCTCTCCTGCGCCCCGGCCACCACTGCGCACTCCAGCGAGGCCAGCAGCGCTCGCACAGGCCAAAGCGGAGCCTCAGCCTTTCTGGAAAGCAGAAGGTGTCTCAGAAATAGATTTCTAATTTTCCAGCCACCTGCTCGGCTGAAAGATATTCTGGAGTTTATAATTACTTTTCAGGCACTTAACTAGAGTCTAGTTTCTAGGGCAACTTGATGCATCTCTTAATGTGTTTTTGGCTAAATCACACCTTGCAGCTCAGCCGGGGCGGCCTGAGAGTGCCCTAGCCAGGCCCAGCGGAGGGTCCCGCATCCCGGGGTCAGGCCTTTGAAGAATAGTGATACTGACCACAGGGAACTGAAAGGAGCAAATGCGATGGTGTGGGTCGGGCTCCTGGCGCCCCGCACGTGGCCCTTGAGAATATTTAGCAGCGTAGTAATGGGTCTGATGGAAACAGATGGCGTGGCCTCCACCCTCGGGGAGCATGCAGGCTCAGCTGCCAGGCCTCAAGAGCAGAGCCACCCTCCATCCCGGAGGAGCTTCATGGCTGGGCTAGGATTTGAATCCCAACCGCTCCATTGACTGGCTGTGTAATAATGGCCCACCACCTAGGTGCCTCAGTCTCCCCTCCTGGGAAGTAGAGATAATCGTGGTGCCTGCGTCAGAGAGTTGTGATGGGGCTTAACACGGTTAATTCATGGAAAGCGCTCAGCGTAGTACCTAGCTCATACAGAGTGAGCACTGAGTAAATAGTCTATTATTGTTATTATTGAAAAAATCACAGAACAGCTCCTGGAGGGCCAGGAAAGTCCTGTGTGGGCCACAGGAGACAGAAATGGCTTCGGGGAACTCACAAACTAGAACAGAGGTCTCCCAGAGGAGGAAAATATATACATATTGTAACTTCTAATTTGTATTTTTATCTCCTCCTTTTTGATTTATATTTAATGTATATCTTACAATGTGTGTATTCTATAAATAAATAAATATATATTCAGGGGCCTCTCTCAAGAAGGTTCCAAGGACAGGGGAACATGGTTCAAAAAAAAGGGTAGCACAAAAAAAAAAAAAAAAAGGGTAGCACAGAGGGAGTAAAACAAATTATTTTAAATGAAAGGGGCCCTAGGTGTCATTTGACTCACCCCCACCCACATTTCATACGTGGGGACACTGAGGGCCAGAAAGTGGGTCACACTTAACCCAGAGTCATGCCAGAAACAAGGATCTCCCTGAGGGATCCACAGAAAGCCCATGAAGTAGGCCCTGCAAGCCATCCAGGAGACAAGAGCCCCGTGGGCCGCACAGTCAGGAAGGCTTCCTGGAGGAGGAGCACAGGTACCAACCTTTGAGTGGAAAAGTGCGGTTCTACATGGGCAAACCAAAAACAGAGAAGCAGAGCCATTGCTTAGAAAGCCCCTCCCACTGGGCTCCCCAAAGGTCATGACATGGGTGAACACCCCCACCAGAGCCAATTTCAAACATCAGGGGTTTTACAACTGGCAAATTTCCTGAATCTGTAACAATCTGTTGTGAGCTGGCGCCAGCATGCCCTGGAGGGTCTCTCACCCAGGTCGTGATCATTTGACCCTGAGACCTCCTCACTCTGAATTTCTACCTCCCCCTGGTCCTCCCCTCAGTCTCCCTTCTTCAGGAGAAAAAAAAATTCAGTCCACATTTTTGTTGCCTGTCTGTCTTCTTTGGCTCTCTCTCTCTCTCTCTCTCTCTCTCTCTCTCCCCCCCCCCTTTCTCTCAATGTACCTGGTCATTCTTTGACCTGGGATGGGGGACCACAGGGGATCTCCTCCATGACTCCATATTTTGGGGTCTCTCTCTCTCTCAGTTCTGCCTACATGCATCTGGGTCTCTCAGCCTCCTTGGTACCTCGACTTCAGAGCACATCTGTGGGTCCCCTTGGCTGTCTGTCACCTCTCTGGGCCTGTTTCTGTTTCCAAGTCTCTCTCTGGCTCTGAGTGTATGTGAATGGGGGCAGTGAACATCTGGGCTTCTCTGTCTCAGATTCTGTCTGTCTGTCTGCCTGCCTGTCTGCCTGACTTCTCTCTGGGCCACTCTCTAAGTTGGTGATTCTCAAAGTATGGTTCCAGAGCCAGCAGCATGACTTGGAAATCTGGTAGAAATGCGCATTCTTGGCCCCACCCCTGACAAAGATTCCCTCCTTGACCAAACTCCACTCAGTCTCCACGGAGCTCTTTTTCAACTAGGCCTCGATTTCCATGTTCTTTGTGTTGTCCAGATTTAGCAGGAATCCTGCTAAGTCCATTTAACCAGAACCCTCCCCGCCCCCCCCCCCCCACAAACACACACACAGCTCACTAATCAGGTTCCTCAGCCTCCACCCACCCTCCCCCCAACCAGATGATGTCTGATCACGCTGGCCTGCCCCCAGCAAGAATCCTATCAGGCAGAATCCTCCAGCAAGAATCCTATCAGCCAGAATATCCCCTGACCCCTGATGTTTCCTCTCAGTAGTTTTCCATCCGCTGACCCCACCCCTGTGCCTTAGCTTTAAGTTTCCACTTGCCTATGCTGTATTCAGAGCCAAGGCCAATGTCTCTCATTGCGAAAGCCCATTTCAGGGGTCCCTACATCTATCCAGGTAGACTTCCAGCTAGAATAAAGTCTTCCTATCATGCTCCAACAAGCACCATTGAGTAGTTTCCTCTTTAAAACCCAAGACAGACTGAATCTGAAACTCTGGGAATGGGGCCCAGCAATCTGTGTTTCTAGAAGCCCCTCCAGGTGGCAGGATGTTTCTGATACAGGTCAAGCTTAAGCACCAAGGCAATCTTTCTTCATGGCTCTGTTAGGAGGAGGGGGATGGCAGGGGACTCTGACCTCTTGGCTTTGTCTGTCCCTGTGTCACTCACTCTCCTTTGTAGGTCCATGTCTGTCTGTCACACCCAAGGCCATTGGACAAAAGGCAGCTGGTTTCCACGGGCGTACTGCATTTGCTGTCCCCTGTCCCCAACAGCGTGGTCACAAACAAAGAACAGACAACTCAGAGAAAGAAGGCTGCCCAGTCTGACTGGCCCCAAAGCCTGGGAAGGCTGCTGGGGATTAACTGGGAACTAGCTCTGCTTCCTCTGCTGGAGGTGATCACAAGACTGTGGCCGCATCAGCTAGTACAGTGGCTCCCTCCCCCTCGGCCCCCATGACCCAGGTGATTCTTTAAAGTTTTTTTTTTTTAATTTTTTAACATTTATTCATTTTTGAGAGACAGAAAGAGACAGAATGCAAGTGGGGGAGGAGCAGAGAGAGAGGGAGACACAGAATCTGAAGCAGGCTCCAGGCTCTGAGCTGTCAGCACAGAGCCTGATATCGGGCTCGAACTCACAGACTGCAAGATCCTGACCCAAGCCAAAGTGGGACACTTAATCAACTGGGCCACCCAGGCACCCCATTACCCGGGTGATTCTAATGTGCAGAGGGGCCAAGTCCTAATGGAATCCTCATAACTGCCTTAAAGATGGAGATGGGGATTCCTTTTTTACAGTTGGAGAACCTGAGGCTTAGAGAGAGAAAGTGCATAACTAAAAGTGACATAGTCAGGATTTGAACCCAGAGGTGTGGCCTATGCTCTTCATTCCACTCCATGGGAGGCATCTTGCACATAACACTGTCATTCTCCATGGCTCACTCTCTTCGGGTCTCCCAGAATGGCTGTATGTTGCCCATTCCAGCCAACCCAATGGCACCCTTTCCCTTTCTGCCCCATTCTCTGCAGCTCTGATGGCCCTGGCCCCCTGCAGCCAGCTCTGCCCCTCAGAAATGGCTGACCTGTTAGAGGACCCCACCCAGGATGTGAACACTCTTCCTTGGCCTGCTTGCAAGGTTATTGTTATATCCCCACCAGGGAGGTTTCCGTCGGATATCTCCCAGAATGCTTCCCTCCATCCCTACTCCATGTAAATGCTCTGCTCCAAGCCCCCTGCTCTGCAACCTGGCCAGCAGACTTCACGTGATGTAAGGCCCTGTCCTCATCGCTGCAGGCCCACCACGAGAGTCTGCACCGGTGCTTTGCAGCCACAACACTGAGAGCAGCACGATTCCCTGACAACAGATCCCCAGACCTTCCCATGGAAGTCCCCCCAAACCATGGGAGTGACCCCAGATCTGCAGGAGCCCGGACCCCAGCCCTGCTTAAGCTCGGATTTTCTTTGAAGATTCACACTTTCTTTCTGAAAGCCAGGCGAGCTTCACATCCTGCTGCATAATGTGTCAGGGTTTGTTTCGATAAAAAAAAAAATAATAATGCCTATTGATTGAATTTTGACAAGGAACATGTATTACTTTTGTCATGTAAAATATTCAATTAACAAGTAAATATAATGCTTCTCCTTCCCTACTCTCAAGTAAAATTGATGATCCAGGGAGATGCTGGGTTTATTCTGTGGCCTTATGAATTCTCAACACAACTAGGGTGTCCCTAGGGGCATCCATAATGCATCCATTCTTTCTTTCATTTACCCATTTAACAAATACATTTGGAGTGCCTGCCCTGTCCCAGGCATGGGGCTAGAGTCTAGAAATATAATGATGAGTAACAGAGAAATGCTACCTGCCTCCAGGGAACTTCCTGTCTACTCAGGGGATCAAGATGTCAAAACACACACACACACACACACACACACACACACACACAAAAGTATAATAACTTATAATAAATACACTGTAGAAAAAGCAAAAGGATGTACTGAGCAAGAATAATGGGGGTACTAAAATTGTTTCCAAGGAAGTGACATTTAAACTGAGACATAAAAGATGAATAGGAGTTGGTCAGGTAAAAAGGAGCAGTGGGAGAATGTTCCAGACATAGGTAATAGCCCATGTGAAGAGGGAAAGGAGACAGACCCAAAGCTTTCCAGCAGCTCAGAGATGAACCCTTCATCACTTGCAGCAAGAGCTCACAGGCCAAAAGCAGGAGCAGCCCCCCTCCCAAGCCCTGGAAGGCAGCCGGATGCTCTGCCAGACCGAGCTCAACTGCAGTCTCTGGGCACAAGTCCACCTGTGATCACACAGCCAGCATCCAGCTCAATACTGGCCCTGAGGCCGGACATGGAGCCAGATGGGGTAAGGGCTGGTGGGACCCGGGGATGCAGCCCCGAGGGGGAGAGCACAGGACTGTGGTCAACTCTGACCATGGCCAAGCCCAAATGAATCCTCTAGGGCTTCCCTGATGTCTGGCAACAGCACCTTTGGGACACGTGGGCAGGAGGGAATAGCCTTTAGGTACTTAGGGCCAGCCGCCCTTCTGAGCCGAGGACTGGTCAGAGATTCTACCTAGTGTCAAGATCAACACCTCACTTTGTGCTCCAGTCGAGGGTCCCTGGCCCCCGGTCCTGACCTGCAACCCTGACACCTTTCCTGGAAAGCCAGTCTCCGTAGGATTGGGGGATGCCCCTCTCCTGACTGGGCTGGGCCCATGTCCTGAGCCCCCGGCCACCAGGGCAGTGATGTGCTCATTCTGGGGTCCAGCACCCCCATACACACCATGTTCAGCCCAGCTGTTCTTCACGATGCTTCCCACAATCTGTCTAGACGACTGGCTGGTTCCTTACGGACCCTGGCCTTCTCCCACTCGGACTATTGGCTGCTGTCTGGACTTGCAGCTTCCGTCATCCTTCTTCCTGTAGCTAGAGTGACCTTTCTAAAAACACAGATCTGATGGTGTTGCTTCCCTGCTCTGAACATTTCAGTGAACTTTCCATTGCCCTTAAGGTAAAGTCCAAGCTCCTTCATAAAAGTCAGACAAGTTCTGCATGCCCACCCCAGCCCCCATCTCTGCTCTCATCTTCCAGAAAGGAGACTTGTTGAGGAGGAAAGGGCACTGGAAGAGACTGGGGGAAGAGTGGGAGGAAGAATGCAGAGGTAGGAGCACAAGCTGGAACAGCCAAACCTGAGCGCCCCTCCACACCCACGCCCCAAGTCCCTAGCCCCCAGTCCCCAGCCCCCAGCCCCCAGCAGAGCTGGAACAGGGCCTCAGAGAAAGCTTCTACGCTCTGAAGGCCTCAGCAAGGGCTGGTCAGCCACAGCGAAGCCTGGGCCTCTGCTGCCACCCAGGGGCTGGATGGAGCAGCGCAGGCAGGAGAGCTAGTCTCCTGGCCTCCCGGAGGCGGAGCTCATCTCCCCAGGACTCAGGAATAGTGAGCCAGATCCAGTCAAGGGTGGGGCCAAAAGCAAGGGCCTCAGTCAGCAGTGACAATGTTGCAATCCAGTCTAATGGGTCCTAAACACACTTCTATTATGCATCTGTCATAATACTTTGTAATTTACCTGTTGCTGTGTCTGGCTCCCCCACTAGGCCCTGTAATCTGAGGTCTCTGCTCACAAAGCCATCCTATACCCTCTGGTCATCCAGCCTCTCCAGCTTCTTATCCCTTAGTATCCCCTCCTCTTCCCAAGCCACAGGGTCCTTGGGAACCATCCCCAAACAACCAACTTCAGTACAACTTCTGCTTCTCCACATATACCCTTTCTACCACCAACACCAGATTTTTGTTTGTTTATTTATTTATTTTGAGAGAGAGAGAGAGAGAGAGAGAGAGAATCCCAGGCAGGCTCCGCATTGTCAGTGCAGAGCCTGACGCAGGGCTCAAACTCACAACCCATGAGATCATAACCTGAGCCAAAATCAAGAGCTGGATGCTAAACCAGCTGAGCCACCCAGGCACCCCATCACCAACACCATGTTTGTTCACTCATTCATTCGTTCACTCATTCACCAAATATTTACTGAGAATCTTGTAGGTGCCTGGCCCTATGCTAGACAAGCAGACGGATAAGGTCCCTCTGTCATGGAGTTTATTTTACTTAGGGCAGACAATCAGATAAATGAACAAATTTCAAGTAGCAACACGCCAAGTGGTGTGTTAGGTAGCGTTTGGAGAGTGACAAAGGGGAGAGAAATTCGTGGTCATGGAAGGTCTCTCTGATGCCAGGTTTGATGCTCGGATTTAAAAAATGTCCACTGTTGGGGCTCACTGGGTGGCTCCGTGAGTTGTGTGTGACTCTTGATTTCAGCTCAAGTCATGATCCCAGGGTCCTGGGATTGAGCCCCATGTCAGGCTCCACAGAGTGTGGGGCCTGCTTAAGTTTCTCTCTCTCTCTCTCTCTCTCTCTCTCTCTCTCTCTCTCTCTCCCTCTCCCCTTCTCCCCCAACTCACACTTTCTCTCTTTCTTTCTAAAATAAATAAAATTAAATAAATAAAATATGTCCACTGCCTTCAAAAAGTAGACTCTGCTTTCCCTCCCCATAACCCCCTTAAGTGTGGGCTGTACATTACTGACTCATTTCTAACAAAAGCATGTGGCAGAAGCAATGGCATGTGGACCCTGCATGACTTCCAAGAGAGGATATAAAAGGCATGTGGATTCCTCCTGACTCTACATCTTTCTTTCGGATCACTCATTCTAGGGGAAGCCAGTTGCCATGTCATGAAGATGCTCTAGCAGCCCCATGGAGGCCCACATGGCTGGGAACTGAGGTCTCCTGCTAAAATCCATGTGAATCCACCATCTGGAGTGTGGATTCTCCCATCTCAGTCAAGCCTTCAGATGACTGCAGCCTGTGCCAACATCCTACCTCAGCCACGTAAGAGACCCTGAGCCAAAACTACCTGGCTAAGCCACTCAGGGGCCAGTTCCTCCACTAGACACAACAGGCACACTGCCCAGGTCCCACAATACTTTCAGGACCCGCAGAAATGTTTTGATTTCTATGAAAACTCAGAGAAAGAAATGTTATCACAAATATGTGCAGATTAAACAACATACTGCTGAACAACCAATGTGTCAAAGAGAAAAATCGAAGATACTTTGAGACAAATGAATATGGAACTATAATATACCAAACTGTGTGGGGTGCAGCAAAAGCAGTTCTAAGAGGCAAGTTCACAGAGATAAATACACATTTCTTAAGAAACAAGAAGTCTCGGGGGGGCGCCTGGGTGGCGCAGTCGGTTAAGCATCCGACTTCAGCCAGGTCACGATCTCGCGGTCTGCGAGTTCGAGCCCCGCGTCAGGCTCTGGGCTGATGGCTCGGAGCCTGGAGCCTGTTTCCGATTCTGTGTCTCCCTCTCTCTCTGCCCCTCCCCCGTTCATGCTCTGTCTCTCTCTGTCCCAAAAATAAATAAACGTTGAAAAAAAAATTAAAAAAAAAAAAAAAAAGAAGTCTCGGGGCACCTGGATGGCTCAGTCAGCTAAGCGTCCGACTTCGGCTCAGGTCACGATCTCACAGTTTGTGAGTTCAAGCCCCGCGTCAGGCTCTGTGCTGATGGCTCAGAGCTTGGAGGCTGCTTTGGATTCTGTGTCTCCCTCTCTCTCTCTCTGCCTCTCCTCTGCTCATGCTCTGTCTCTGTCTCTCAAAAATAAATAAACATTAAAAATATTTAAAAAAAGAAACAAGAAGTCTGAAATAAACAACTTTGCACTGCAAAGAACTAGAAAAAGAAGAACAAACAAAGCCTAGAGTTAGTAGAAGGAACAAAATAAAAATTTTAGAGCAGAAATAAATGAAAGAGAGTCTAAAAAGACAATGGAGAATATCAGTGAAACTAAGAGCTAGTTCTTGAAAAGATAAACACAACTGACAAGTCTTTAGCCAGACTCAGCAAGAAGAAAGAGAGAGGACTCAAATAAATAAAATCAGAAATTAAAGAGGAGGGGCACCTGGGTGGCTCAGTCGGTTAAGTGTCCAACTCTTGGTTTTGGCTCAGGCCATGATCTCATGATTTTGTGAGTTCGAGCCCTGGTCAGGCTCTGCGCTGATGGCACGGAGCCTGCTTAGGATTCTCTCTTTCTCTGCCCCTCCCCCACCACGCTGTCTCTGTCTCTCTCAAAATAAATAAATAAACTTTAAAAAAAGAAGAAATGAAAGAGGAGATACTACAACTGGTACCACAGAAATACAAAGGATCATAAGAGACTCTTCTGAACAATTATATACCAACAAATTGGACAATCTGGTAGCAATGGATAAATTCCTAGAAACATAGACCTACCAAGATTGAATCATAATAAAATAGAAAATCTGAACAGACCAATTACTAGTGTGGAGATTGAATCCATACTCAAAAACCTCTCAACAAAAGCCCAGGGTCAGACAGTTTCACCGGTGAATTCTACCAAACATTCGAAAAAGAATTAATGCCAATCATTCTCAAACACTACCAAAAAATTGGAAGAGGAGGAAATTCTTCCAAATTCAACTTATGAGGCCAGCATTACCTGCCCTGATACCAAAACCAGATAAGGACACCACAAGAAAATTACAGGCCGATATCCCTGATGAACATAGATGTAAAAATCCTTGATAAAATATTAGCAAACTGAATTCAATAATACATTAAAAGGACCATATGCTATAATCAAGTGGAATTTATTTCAGGAATGCAAGGATATTTTGATAATGGCAAATTAGTCAATGTGATACACCTCATTAACAAAATGAAGAATAAAAATCATATGACCATCTCAATAGATGCAGAAAAGCATTTAATAAAACTCAGCATCCATTTATGATAAAAACTCTCAACAGAATTGGTATTGATAATGTACCTCAACATAATAGTGGCAACGTATATTGCTGTATATGACAAATCCACAGCTAACATCAGACTCAGTGAAAAGCTGAAAGTTTTTCTTCTAAGATTAGGAACAAGACAAGGATGCCCACTTATGCCACTTTGATTCAAAATAGTATTAGAGGGCCACCTAGGTGGCTCAGTCAGTTAAGCGTCCAACTTCGGCCCTGGTCATGAACTTGCAGTTCATGAGTTCGAGCCCCATGTCGGACTCTGTGCTGACAGCTCAGAGCCTGGAGCCTGATTCAGATCCTGGGTCTCCCTCTCTGCCCCTGCCCCTGCCCCAGTGTGCACTCTCTCTCTCTCAAAAATAAACATTAAATTTTTTTTTTCAAAATAGTAATCGAAGTCCTAGCTAGAGCGAGGCAAGAGAAAGAAATAAAAGGCATGCAAATTGGAATGAAAGAAGTAAAACTGTCACTATTTGCAGACATGATATTACATAGGTAAGTCCTACTAAAAACTCCATCAAAAAACTGTTAGAACTAATAGACAAATTCGCAGACTAGGCCCTGTAATCTGAGGTCTCTGCTCACAAAGCAATCCTATACCCTCTGGTCATCCAGCCTCTCCAGCTTCTTATCCCTTAGTACCCTCCCCTCCTCTTCCCAAGTCCCAGGACACAAAATCAATACACAAAAATTTGTTGCTTGTTTATACACTGATAATGAACTATCGGAAAAAGAAATTAAGAGGGGCATCTGGGTGGCTCAGTTGGTTAAGCATCCAACTCTTGATTTTGGCTCAGGTCATGATCTCACATCCATGAGATCGAGCCCTGCCTTGGGTTCTGTGCTGACAGCACAGAGCCTGCTTGAGATTCTCTCTCTCACTCCCTCCCTCTCTCTCAAAATAAATAAATACACTTTTTAAAAAAAAAAAAGAAGACTGGGGCGCCTGGGTGGCTCAGTTGGTTAAGCGTCCGACTTCGGCTCAGGTCGTGATCTCGCAGTCCGTGAGTTCGAGCCCCACATCGGGCTCTGTGCTGACAGCTCAGAGTGTGGAACCTGCCTCAGATTCTGTGTCTCCCTCTCTCTCTGCCCCTCCCCTGTTCATGCTCTGTCTCTCTCTGTCTCAAAAATAAACATTAAAAAATAAAAATAAACAAATAAATAAATAAATAAAAAGAAGGAGAAAAGGAAAAGAAGAAAAAAGCTTGAGGATATCATGCTCCCTGATTTCAAACCATATTACAAAGCTATAGTAACTAAAACAGTATGATATTGGCATAAAATGGACACATGGATCCATGGAATGGAATAGAGGGCCCAGAAATAAACCCATGCATGTATGGTCAGTTAATTTATTACAAAGGAGCCAAGAGCTGGGGCGCCTGGGTGGCTCAGTCAGTTGAGCGTCCAACTTGGGCTCAGGTCATGATCTCATGGTACGTGAATTCAAGCCCCACATCAGGCTCTGTGCTGACAGCTCAGAGCCTGGAGCCTGCTTCGCATTCTGTGTCTCCCCCTCTCTCTGCCCCTCCCCTGCTCATGCTCTGTCTCTCTCTGTCTCAAAGATAAATAAAAACATTTTAAAAAATTAAAAAAACAAAAAACAAAGGAGCCAAGAGGCACCTGGGTGGCTGAGTCGGTTGAGCTTCAGACTTTAGCTCAGGTCATGATCTCACAGTTCATGAGTCTGAGCCTCACATCAGGCTCGCTGCTGTCAGCCTGTCAACACAGAGCCCACTTCAGATCCTCTGTCTCCACCTCTCTCCACCCCTCCCCCACTTACACTCTCCCAAAAAACAAATAAATACTAAAAAAAACAAAACAAAGGAGTCAAGAACCTGTGATGGGGGAAAGGACAGTCTCTTCAATAAATGGAACTGGGAAAGCTGGACAGCCACATGCAAAAGAATTAAATTAGACCATTATCTTAAACCACATACGAAAATTAACTCAAAATGAATGAAAGACTTGAACATAAGACCCGAAACCATAAAATTCCTAGAAGAAAACATAGATGGTAGGCTCCTTGGGTCTTGGTGATGAGTTTTGAATCTGACATCACAAGCAGCAAAAGCAAAACTAAACAAGTGGGAGGACGTCAAACTATTTCTGCACAGCAAAGGAAATCATCCACAAATGAAAAGGCCACCTACTGAATGGGAGAAAATATTTGCAAATCATATACAGGCACACTGCCGAGATATGGCAGGTTCAGTTCCAGACCACCGCAACAAAGCTCGTACCACAATAAAGTGAGTCAAACGAATGTTTTGGTTTGCCGGTGCATGTAAAAGTTGGGTTTACACTCTACTGGCGTCTATGAAGTGTATAATAGTATTATGTCCAAAGAAACAATGTACATGCTTTAGTTTAAAAACGCTTTATTGTTAAAAAATGCTAACCATCATCTGAGAGTTGTAATCTTCTTGCTGGTGGAGGGTCTCGCCTCGATGCTGACAGCTGCACACTGGTCAGGAAGGTGGGTGCTGAAGGCTGGGGCAAGTTCCTAAAATAAGACGTGAGTGACGTTGACCACATCAGTTGACTCTTCCTTTCAGGAATGATTTCTCTGTAGCATACGAGGCTGGGTGATAGCATTTTATCCACAATAGAGTTTCTTTCAAAATCGGAGTCAATCCTCTCAAACTCTGCCACTGCTTTATCAACTAAGTTTACGTAATAGTCTAAATCGTTTTGTTGTCGCTTCAACAGTCTTCACGGCATCTTGACCAGGGGGAGATCCCATCTCAAGAAACCACTTTCTATGCTCACCCATAAGAAGCAAGCCACTCCTCATCCATTCAAGTTTGATCGTGAGACGGCGGTCATACAGGCACATCTTCAGGCTCCGAGAGTAACAACAAAGGTCAGTGATCACAGATAGCCACCGCAAATAGAATAATAATGAAAAACTTTGAGATATTGTGGGAATTACCAAAATGTGACACAGAAGCATGAATGCTATTGGGAAAATGGGACCGACAGGCTTGCTCATTCCAAGTTTGCCACACACCATCAATTTGTAAAAATTATAATATCTGCAACATGCAATAAAATGAGGTGTGCTCACATCTTACAAGGGACTAATATCCAAAATATACAAAGAAATCATACAACTCATCAATTTTTTAAAAAAAACTGGTTTAAAAACAGGCAGAAGAGGGGGCGCCTGGGTGGCTCAGTCGGTTGAGCGTCCGACTTCGGCTCAGGTCATGATCTCACCGTCTGTGAGTTCGAGCCCCACGTGGGGCTCTGTGCTGAGAGCTCGGAGCCTACAGCCTGCTTCGGATTCTGGGTCTCCCTCTCTCTCTGCCCCTCCCCCACTCATGCTCTGTCTCTCTCTGTCTCAGAAATAAATAAACATTAAAAAAATTTTTTTTAAATAGGCAGAAGATCTGAATAGACATTTTTCCAAAGAAGACCTAGAGAGACCAACAGGTACGTGAAAAGATGCTGAACATCATTAATCATCAGGAAAATGCAAATCAAAGCTGCAGTGGGATATCACATCACACCTGTTGGAAAGGCTATTACCAAAAAGAGAAAACAATATCAAGTGTTGGTGAGGATGTGGAGAAAAAGAAAGCTTTGTGCCCCGTTGGTGGGAATGTAACCTGGTGCACTCACTGGGGGAAACAATATGGAGTTTCCTCAAAAAAATTAAAAGTAGAACTACCATATGACCTAGCAATTCCAGGTCTGGGTGTTTATCCCAAGAAAACTAAAACACTGACTTGAAAAGATATGTGCCCCTCCATGTTCATTGCAGCGTTAGTTACAACAGCCATGCTATGCACGTGTCTGTCAGTGGCTGAATGGATGAAGAAAATGTGATACACACACACACATATATACACAACTCACTGTGAAGTATTACTTAGCCGTAGAAAGGAGTGAGATCTTGCCATTTGCAACAACATTAAAGGACCTCAAGGGCATGATGCTAAGTGAAATAAATATCATGTGATCTCTCTTATATGTGGAATCTGAGAAAAATAAAATAAAAAACAAACAAAACAAGCTCATAGATACAGAGAACAGATTGGTGGTTGCCAGGGGCAGGGGGTAAGGGATGGGAGAAGTGAGTGAATTTTTTTCAGATTTGAAAAACAAAAAAAGAAAGAAGAAGAGGGTAAAGGGAATTTGTATGAGCCTCTGATCAAATTTAAAGAGAACTACTTTCCCAAATTTAATTAGCTATGCATATTGCTATAAAAACCAAAAATTTTTAAGACATTTTACATCAAAGCATATGTTTTCATATAGAATATTAATATCTCCATCTTTATAGTAGCACAATCATAAAATATAATTTTTAATATTCTTTAAAGAAAGAAGGGGCCAGCAAGGGTCAAAGTACCTAAGTCCCATGAAAGCCCTAGTGTGGTCCCTAAGCTGCTCTTGAATTCCTGACTCACAGAAACTTTGAGATAATAAATACTTGTTACTTTAAGCTACTAAATTTCGGGGTAATTTGTCACATAGCAAGAGAGCACTAATAATACTGGCCTCATAAAGATCTGAGGGCAGAGCACTGCAGACAGGGGAGAGCAAGGCAAAGGCCCTGGGGTAGAAGTAATCCTGGCATGTTCAAAATGAACAGGAAAAAAAAAGTGTTACTTAACCTCCTGAAGCCTCAGTTTTCTCATCTGTAAAATGGGGATGATGATTGTCACAGCTGCTCACTGGGTTGTTATTGGGATTGATTAATAGTATCTGACACAACTGTTTGCTATTAAGCCTCCTCTTGGCTTCTCTTTCTCCTCCTCCTGCCTAGACCTGATATCTGAAAGCCTGAGCCTCTTGCCAGCCACTTTGGTCTTCTGCCCCCAATCTCCATCAACACGCCCAGTAGCTGGAGGTCCAGAGACGCTTCCAGACAAGATTCTGAGCTCAGAGAAATAGGTATTCCACAGATGGGAATGAGAGGAGTTCCAGTTTTGCAGCTCTCCCCTGAAATCCCTGCCTTCTTTGCCCATCACCCACTTGCTAACTCCCTTAGAGCCAGTGAGAGTCTCCTACAATTCTAGAAGATTCCAGATTGTCAGACAAAGCCCTTAGTTTCCACCAAAACCCTCCATTTGCCCACACATCCACCTGTGCTCTGTTGGGGCAGAGAGAAGCCCTTCTCCACCACTGTGACGGCATCAGCCCCAAAGCAGGGCCACAGCACAAGGTCTCAGCCACAGTGGTGGGGGAGGGCTGGAATTAGTTTACACGCACGCGCAAGCACACACATTCCTGTACTTTGAAGCCCCTCCCTGCCCTTGGGTGGAGTCCTTTGTGTACCATCACAAACAAGTTTGTGAGTGAGAGTGTTGGAGTCAATAGTCCGTGAACTGGCTGGGTGTTGCACACACCTCCGTCACTGCTGGCCACAATCTCTGTCCCTACCAAGCAGGCACACCATATTCTAGACTGCTAATAACAATAATAATGATAATCAGTAGTGGAAGGGTGCTTCCTCTCCTCCAGGCGCTGTCCGAAGACCTTCACAGCAACCACATGAGGAGTGTACCATTATTATCTCCAATGATGTATTGAGAGCACAGAAAGATGAAGTAACTTGCCCAAGGCCACACAGGAGGAAGAGGCGATTCAAACCCAAGCAATCATCAGCAGAGAACAGACGGTGCCATACAGGCCTGCGTGCCCTGCCCATTCAGGCCTCAGCTGCCTGGATCCAAGGATGGCCGGTCCACGAGATGAGGATCTGGACCAATCAGTTGCTCCTTTAGCAGAAATGGGATCAGTGGGCACAGAGGCCAAAAGAAACTGAGCTTCCCCACAAAGTAAAGACAAGGGGACAGCCTTCAGGGCCGGGAGTCAGAGAGGACAGAGCAGCAATTCAGACAAAAGCAAAGATGAAATGACCAAGAAGCTACCAGAAGAGGGGCCTAGAGGCAACCTCAGGCTGCTGGCTCCTAAGCTCCAGGTTGCTGGAGACCTGGTGGCTGAGCGACTCCCGCCCCCACCCCAGAGATCTGGAGCCTCTCCTGCATCTACAGTAAGTCTCCTTTGTGGGGCAAGCTTCGAAGAAGTCTCCCACCCTGGCTATCAGAAAAGCTCTGAGCAGAACATACTGTGCGGCCTTGGACAAGCCACCTAACCTCTCTGAGCCTCCGACTACTCCATGAAATGCAATTTTGTAAGAATTCAAATAGATACTAAGAGGTTGCTAGCACTAATAGGCCTAAAGGCGATGGCAGAGATTATCAGAGCATTCTGGCGCTTCCCACTCCACTCCCCTGGTGAACTAAATCCTGAATAGCATAGTTTAGGCTCTGACTGGGGCCCTACGTGAGTGGCACTGCCCTGATCGGGGTACCTCGTGTGCCACAAGACCCCGTGTGCCCCACCCGGGTGAGAATGCTGCCGTGGGGCTCCTGTACCCCTCTCCCCTCTGGGGCCCTGGCCTCTGCCCAGCCCTCATCAGCCTCCTCCCCTGCCCACACCAAACAGCTAGGATCTGCTCTGTTGTTGTGCTTTAACAAACTATTTGGGGATCACAAAAAAATTACAAATAATATTTCAGAGAGGTCCCACACGCCCTTCGCCCAGCTTCCTGTAATGTTAACATCTTGCATAACCATGGTATCAAAACCAGGAGATTAACACCGGCACCATACTAAGCATCGGTGACAGCAGAGAGACGTCTCAGCCCAGCCCTGCCCTCGAGGAGTCACGGCCTCGGGGAGAACAGATGTGGAAGTGAGACAGTCACCCTGTGATGAGGTCCAGAGAGAGGAGGCTCATCTTGCCGGTGGGGTGTAGAGCGGAAGCCCTTCATTCCAGCACAAGAGGGTCCCGGTCTGAGCCGAGCCCTGAAGAACAAGTCTCCAGAAGTCAATGTTCTTCCCCAAGTACTGGTCCAGGGCTTACTGAGGGTCCCTTTCCCAGTGAATTTTCAGGGAAGACAAAGGCCGAACCATAGAGGGAGACGAGACCAGGAGGCAGACAGACGGGGGCCGAACCCCCGCTTCAACACTGTGCGACTCTGAGCAGGTGACTCAACTTTTCTGGGCTTCAGATTCCTTGCTCCTCCCATGCATCTCTCTCCCTGTTTCAGACTCTGCATCTCGGGTCCTCTATCAGATGCAGTGTCTTCCTGCCTCTCGTTCATCTCGCCCAGTCTCTCTCAGCCTTGGCCCTCCCCCCATCCCAAAGCCCTTGGAGTCCCATTAATTTTGAGAGGCTGTCTGGATGGATTGCCGCCTGGCCCCGTCCTGGGGCTCAGAGAGCTGTGTAATTATCCACTTGGAGCTGAGGGGAAGCGATAACCAGTTCTCCCTCCCTCCTTCCCTGCTTGCCTTATGCTCATCCATTTTGCTCAAACATCCCCAGGGAAGCCGATTATGGAGGGGCCCACTGGGGGAGGTGGGATGGGGATCCTCATTACCTCAGACAAGGTCAGTGAAAGGGAATACCAAGGCCCTGACCCCCCAGCCTGGGCCCTTCTGTCTGTCCCAGACATCACAACTTAATCTCTAGACCATTATCTCCAGCCAGGAGCTCACTCCTGTGCCCCTGCCTTGTTCAGCCAACTTTCCCCGGGGCACCTGCTGCGTACATCCCACAGGTCCTCAAATTCAACACCTCCAACCTAAACACATCATCTTTCCTCCCAGCCCTGCCTCCCCCATCCCTACCCTCCTCCTCCCACACCCCACTCATGGTCACCTCAGCTAATGTGCCACAACCATCCATTTCTCTGTTTACCTCGGACCAGCAGGACCAGCTTCTGTGTCTTAAAACTTACCTGGGAGTGGACCCCTTCCCCTGGACAGCCCATGGACCCTGCACATTGGCAGTGTCCCAAGTCTGATTTATATCATCTTACCTGCAATCTCCCTGCCTCTGTGACACCCCCCTTCGCAATCACAGACACCAAATTTCTCCACCTCCTCCTGATCCCCCTACATACAACCCAATAGTCCCCATCCTGGGGCAGGAGAATGGACTTTGGAGTGGATAAGAACTGAGAGATAATCCCAGCTCCATCATTCCCTGACTGTGGCCTGGAGCAGGTCACTTCACCTCTGGCCCTTGGTTTTATAGTCTATGAAATGGGACTAAGGGGACCCACCTGGCAGGGCTGTTGGGAAGATAGGGTGAGAATATCCAGAATTACAATCTCAAATGACTATAGCACCAAGCAAGTAACATGCAGGAGTGAAGAGGCCTGGTGGGTGTGGCCAGACAGTGGATGCTCCATCAAAAGGGGACAGCTGTTCGTCACTCCAGCCATTGATGCCACAGGGGATATGGGCCTCGAATGGCCAGGACTTCCTAGTTCCCAACCATGTTTCCATGTGCAGTCTCCAGCTTTGTATATGTTGGCAATGAATTGAAATGTTTCTTTAGCACCACGAAGGCCAAACTGGCCCAGGGCGCCAGTTTGTAATCCTTGATGTATGCAAGGGGTTGAGCCCAGTGCTGGCCCAGAAGAGTCAATAAACATTAATTCCCTAATCTGCCCTTCTTATTCACTCACTCTCTCAACAACCAAAAGTCTCCCCAAGCTATTCCTCCCATGCTGCCCTCACCCTTATCATCTTCATACAGCTCCTAGTGGCCAGCAGCCCCAGGCCGCACCCCACCCAAGGTGCCTTGCCCTGCTGGGCTCCTCCCTGGACACTTCCCAGTCAACAAATCCTCTCCCTTTCATTTTCTCACTGCTCTTTCCAATAACATATCAAGGTGTGTAAGTAGTTATGATTGACCTCTAAAGTAGTAATTATCACCCCCACCAAACAAATGAGGGAAGTGAGGTCCAAAGGGCGTGAGTCAGTCAACAAATACTTATTACACACCTACTATGCGCCAGGCTCTCTTAAATGGCAAGTCCAAGGTCACACAGAGTATTCTTGGTTGCAAGTGACAGAAACCTAAGTTAAACCTGCTCAGGCAGAAGCCAAGATGGCAGAACAGCATGGAAGTTTTCTGTGTGTCTCGTGTCCATGAAATACAGCCAGACCAACAATAAACCATCCTACACACCTAGAAAACTGCTTGGGGAATTAACACAACAACCTGCACAATCTGAGCCACAGAATTCAGCAGGTACACGGCACAGAGAGGTGAACTCGGGGAGAGAGAAGCCACGGCGGGTAGGGAGGTGCTTTTGCAGGCAGAGAGAGGACAGAGACGTGGCAGGAGGGGGAGAATACAGGAAAAACACTCCTCCCCCCCAAAAGCAGCTGGAGAGAAATGGAAAATTGGAAACAGTCACAGGGACTAAACTAAAAAGGGAGAAAAAAGAGGGTTTAAATTCCATTAAGACTGTAAACAAGGGGAGCTCAAAGTCTGCAACTCCACAGCTCGATACCTGGTGCTGCTCTGGTGGGAAGGTCGACTCCCCAGGAACAAAGTGGGGTCTGGGAGGTTCTCAGGCCACATGGGGAAAGGCGGTTCCACTGCTGGAAGGACATTTGGTAGAGATTGTTGAAGCCACCTGGTCCCAGCAGACCCCAGAAAACGGCCACATTCGCTGGTGCTGGAACAAGGTCGTTAAGGGTGAAGCCTGGTGCCAGATGTGTGTTGTGATTTTCCATAATCCCTGAAACGCTGCTGCTACACTATCTCACGAACTTTTTCTGGGGCAGGCTGGCACCTGGCCGCAGTCTCAGGGCACCAGCAGCAGCAGGGTCCAGCAGGCGTTCCTGGATGCAGCCGGCATTTGGCCATTGCTTGGTGAGACCCTCCTGCAGAGGGGCAGAATGGGTCAAAGCCGCAGTCCTTCGGAAGGGGCTGGGGAAAACAGCCGCATTTGAGACAAAACTCGGGAGAGAGGTACTGCCTGGGGCTTGGTCACGGACAGTGAAAAAGCGGGGAGTGGACGAAAGCTGAAGACAGAGGACGGGTGTATGATTGCTGATCTGGGAGAACAGAGTTCCGATACTAGAGACTGGGTAGCTGGGTGCCGCCATTTTCACCGCTCCCGCGCATGCGCATAGGCACCTACGAGCGCCAGAGCAATCCACCCCAGTAGGCTATCAGCGCCATCTAGTGGAGAGCAGAGCCATTACACTGAGACCCACCCAACTGGGCCAACCTCGCTCTTCAAGAACACAAGTCTCACCGCCTGCTTAGTTTATGGATTATAAAGCTCTTCATAGTCTGACTTTTAGGGGAAAACGAAGTAATTTCAGTCCTATTTCAATCTATTAGCAGGTCCATCTATTCAACTTCCTTTCTTTTTTTTCTCTTTTTCACTTCTTTTCTTGAATGCAGAAAGAGAAAAACTTCATTTTTACTTTCAATTTCTATTAAAAATATTTTTCTTTAATTTTATTACTATATTTTTACTTTTATATAATTTTTTTCAAATTCTATTTTATGTCCATAATTTTATTTTAGTCTATTACAGTCTATTCACTTTTTCAAATTTTCAAACGATTTCCTTTTTTTTCCCTGTTTTCTCTTCTTTCTTTCTTTTCTTTTTCTTGAATACAAAAAGAGAAATTTTTCATTTTTATTTTTAATTTTTATTAAAAATATTTTTCTTTAATTTCTCCCACTATATTCTTTACTTTTGTGTGATTTTTTTTCAAATTCTATTTTACTCCCATCATCTCATTTTAGTCTACTTCAGTGTATTCATTTTTTAAAATTCCCAAATGATTTCCTTCCCCCCCCTTTTTTTCTCTAATCTGTCAAACCACTTTCAACACCCAGACCAAAACACACCTAGAAGTAGCATCATTTATTCGATTTGTGTGTGTGTGTTTAATTTTTTAATTTTAATATTTTTTTAATTTTAATTTTTTTAATTTTAATTTTTCTACCTCATTAATTCCTTTTCTCCCTTCAAAATTAAAAAATGAGGGAAGTCCCCCAAAAGAAAGAGCACAAAGAAATGACCACCAGGGATTTAACCAACACAGATACAAGCAAGATGTCTGAACCAGAATTTGAATCACGATAATAAGAATACTGGCTGGAGTTGAAAATAGATTAGAATCCCTTTCTGCAGAGATAAAAGAAGTAAAAACTAGTCAGGATGAGATTAAAAAAATGCTATAACTGAGCTGCAACCATGGATGGATGCTGCAGCAGCAAGAATGGATGAGGCAGAACAGAGAATCAGTGATATAGAGGACAAACTTATGGAGAATAATGAAGCAAAAAAAAAGAGGGAGATTAAGGCAAAAGAGCACAATTTAAGAATTAGAGAAATCAGTGACTCATTAAAAAGGAACAACATCAGAATCATAGGGGTCCCAGAAGAGGAAGAGAGAGAAATAGGGGTAGAAGGGTTATGTGAGCAAATCATAGCGGAAAACTTTCTTAACCTGGGGAAAGACACAGACATCAAAATCCAGGAAGCACAGAGGACCCCTATTAGATTCAACAAAAAACGACCATCAACAAGGCATATCATAGTCAAATTCACAAAATACTCAGGCAAGGAGAGACTCATGAAAGAAGCAAGGGAAAAAAAGTCCCTAACATACAAGGGAAGACAGATCAGGTTTGCAACAGACCTATCCACAGAAACTTGGCAGGCCAAAAAGGAGTGGCGGGATATATTCAGTGTGCTGAATCAGAAAAATATGCAGCCAAGAATTCTTTATCCAGCAAGGCTGTCATTCAAAATAGAAGGAGAGATAAAAAGTTTCCAGACAAACAAAAATTAAAGGAGTTTGTAACCACTAAACCAGCCCTGCAAGAAATTTTAAGGGGGACTTTCTGAGGGAAGAAAAGATGGGGAAAAAAATATATATATATATATATACCAAAAGCACCAAAAGATTAGAAAGCACCAGAGAACACCACCAGAAACTCCAACTGTACAAGCATCATAATGGCAATAAATTCATATCTTTCAGTGCTCACTCTAAACATCAGTGGACTCAATGCTCCAATCAAAAGACATAGGGTAACAGAATGGATAAGAAAATAAGATCCATCTATATGCTGTTTACAAGAGACCCACTTTAGACCTAAAGACACCTTCAGATTGAAAATAAGGGAATGGAGAACCATCTATCATGCTAATGGTCAACAAAAGAAAGCCGGGGCAGTCATACTTATATCAGACAATCTAGGCTTTAAAATAAAGACTGTAACAAGAGATGAAAAAGGGCATTATAGCATAATCAAAGGGTCTATCCACCAAGAAGACCTAACAATTATAAATATTTATGCGCCAAATGCAGCAGCACCCAAATATATAAATCAATTAATCACAAACATAAACTCATCGATAGTAATACCATAATAGTAGGAGACTTCAACACCCCACTCACAGCAATGGACAGATCATCTAATTAAAAAAATCAATAAGGAAACAATGGCTTTGAATGACACACTGGACCAGATGGACTTAACAGATAGGTTCAGAACATTTCATCCTAAAGCAGCAGAATATACATTCTTCTCTAGTGCACATGGAACGTTCTCCAGAATAGACCATATACTGGGACACAAATCAGCCCTAAGTAAGTACAAAAAGATCGAGATCATACCGTGCATATTTTTAGACCACAACGCTATGAAACTCGAAATCAACCACAAGAAAAAATTCGGAAAGGTAACAAATAGTTGGAGACTGAAGAACATCCTACTAAAGAATGAATGGGCTAACCAAGCAGTTAAAGAGGAAATTGAAGGGGCGCCTGGGTGGCGCAGTCGGTTAAGCGTCCGACTTCAGCCAGGTCACGATCTCGCGGTCCGTGAGTCCGAGCCCCGCGTCAGGCTCTGGGCTGATGGCTCAGAGCCTGGAGCCTGTTTCTGATTCTGTGTCTCCCTCTCTCTCTGCCCCTCCCCCATTCATGCTCTGTCTCTCTCTGTCCCAAAAATAAATAAACGTTGAAAAAAAAAAAAAAGAGTAAATTGAAAACTATATGGAAGTCAATGAAAATGGTAACACCACAACCCAAAACCTCTGGGATGCAACAAAGGTGGTCATAAGAGGAAGGTATATAGCAATCCAGGCCTTCCTAAAGAAGGAAGAAAGATCTCAGATACACAACCTAACCTTATGCCTTAAGGAACTGGAAAAAGAACAGCAAATAAAACCCAAAACCAGCAGAAGACAGGAAATAATAAAGATTAGAGCAGAAATTAATGCTACCAAAACCAAAAAAAAAAAAAACAGTAGAACAGATCAATGAAACCAGAAGCTGTTTCTTTGAAAGAATTAGCAAAATTGATAAACCACTAGCCAGTTTGATCAAAAAGAAAAAGGAAAGGACCCAAATAAATAAAATCAAAAATGAAAGAGGAGAGATCACAACCAACGTAACAGAAATAAAAACAATAATAAGAGAATATTATGAGCAATTATATGCCAATAAAATGGGCAATCTGGAAGAAATGGACAAATTCCTAGAAACATATACACTACCAAAACTGAAACAGGAAGAAATAGAAAATTTGAACAGACCCATAACCAGTAAGGAAATCAAATTAGTAATCAAAAATCTGCCAAAAAACAAGAGGCCAGGGCCAGATGGCTTTCCAGGGGAATTCTACCAAACATTTAAGGAAGAGTTAACACCTATTCTCTTGAAGGTGTTCCAAAAATTAGAAATGGAAGGAAAACTTCCAAACTCTTTCTTATGAAGCCAGCATTACCTTGATTCCAAAACCAGACAGAGACCCCACTAAAAGGAGAACTATATACCCATTTCCCTGATGAACATGGATGCAAAAATCCTCAACAAGATATTAGCCAACTGTATCCACCAATACATTAAAGAAATTATTCACCACAACCAAGTGGGATTTATACCTGGGGTGTGGGGCTGGTTCAATATCCACAAAACAATTAATGTGATTCATCACATCAATAAAAGAAAGGACAAGAACCATATGATCCTCTCAATAGATGCAGAGAAAGCATTTGACAAAATACAACATCCTTTTTTGATAAAAACCCTCAAGAAAGTAGGGATAGAAGGACCATATCTCAAGATCATAAAAGCCATATATGAACGACCCAATGCTAATATCATCCTCAATGGGGAAAAACTGAGAGTTTTCCCCCTAAGGTCAGGAACAAGACAGGGATGTCCACTCTCACCACTGTTATTCAACATAGCATTGGAAGTCTTAGCCTCTGCAATCAGACAACACAAAGAAGTAAAAGGCATCCAAATCGGCCAGGAGGAGGTCAAACTTTCACTCTTCGCAGGTGACATGATACTCTGTATGGAAAACCCGAAAGATTCCACCAAAAAACTGCTAGAACTGATTCATGAATTCAGCAAAGTTGCAGGATATAAAATCAATGCACAGAAATCGGTTGCATTCCTATACACCAACAATGAAGCGACAGAAAGAGAAATCAAGGAATCAATCCAATTTACAGTTGCATAAAAAAACATAAAATACCTAGGAATAAATCTAACCAAAGAGGTGAAAAATCTATACACTGAAAACTATAGAAAGCTTATGAAAGAAATTGAAGAAGACACAAAAAAATGGAAAAAGATTCCATGCTCCTGGATAGGAAGAACAAATATTATTAAGATGTCAATACTCCCCAAAGCAATCTACATGTTCCGTGCAATCCCTATCAAAGTAACACCAGCATTCTTCACAGAGCTGGAACAAATAATCCTAAAATTTGTATGGAACCAGAAAAGACCCCAAATAGCCAAAGCAATCTTGAAAAAGGAAACCAAAGCAGGAGGCATCACAATCCCTGACTTCAAGCTATACTACAAAGCTGTAATCATCAAGACAGTGTGGTACTGGCACAAGAACAGACACCCAGATCGACGGAACAGAATAAAGAACCCAGAAATTGACCCACAAATGTATAGCCAACTAGTCTTAGACAAAGCAGGGAAAAGTATCCAATGGAAAAAAGACAGCCTCTTCAGCAAGTGGCGCTGGGAAAACTGGACAGCGACATGCAGAAGAATGAACCTGGGCCACTTTCTTACACTTTACACAAAAATAAACTCAAAGTGGATGAAAGACCTAAATGTAAGACAGGAAGCCATCAAAATGCCCGAGGAGAAAGCAGGCAAAAACCTCTTTGATCTTGCTCACAGCAACTTCTTACTCAACACGTCTCCAGAGGCAAGGGAAACAAAAACAAAAATGAACTACTGGGACCTCATCAAAATAAAAAGCTTCTGCACAGCGAAGGAAACAATCAGCAAAACTAAAAGGCAACCGACAGAATATATAGGGTTAGTATCCAAAATCTATAAAGAACTTATCAAACTCAACACCCAAGAAACAAATAATCCAGTGAAGAGATGGGCAAAAGACATGGATAGACACTTCTCCAAAGAAGACATCCAGATGGCCAACCAACACATGAAAAAATGCTCACCATCACTCATCATTAGGGAAATACAAATCAAAACCACAATGAGATACCACCTCACACGTGTCAGAATGGCTAACATTAACAACTCAGGCAACAACAGATGTTGGCGAGGATGCGGAGAAAGAGGATCTCTTTTGCATTGTTGGTGGGAATGCAAGCTGGTGTAGCCACTCTGGAAAACAGTATGGAGGTTCCTCAAAAAACTAAAAATAGAACTACCCTATGACTCAGCAATTGCACTACTAGGTATTTATCCAAGGGATACAGGTATGCTGTTTCGAAGGGGCACATGCACCCCAATGTTTATAGCAGCACTATTAACAATAGCCAAAATATGGAAAGAGACCAAATGTCCATCGATGGATGAATGGATAAAGAAAATGTGGCATATATATATATATATATATACACATATACATACAATGGAATATTACTCGGCAATCAAAAAGAATGAAATCTTGCCATTTACAACTACGTGGGTGGAACTGGAGGGTATTATGTTAAGGGAAATTAGTCAGTCAGAGAAAGACAAAAATCATATGTCTTCACTCATATGAGGACATTAAGAGGCAAAACAGATGAACATATGGGAAGGGAAACAAAAATAATATAAAAACAGGAAGGGGGACAAAACAGAAGAGACTCATAAATATGGAGAACAAACAGAGGGTTACTGGAGGGGTTGTGGGAAGGGGGATGGGCTAAATGGGTTAGGGGCACGAAGGAATCTATTCCTGAAATCATTGTTGCACTATATGCTAACTAATTTGGATGTAAATTTTTAAAAAACAAAATTAAATTAAAAACAAAATCTTACCCACACACACAAAAAAAAACAAAAAACAAAAAACAAAAAAACCTGCTCTGGAAAAGGGACCATGTAGTAGCTCTGTGCCTGCAGGAAGGGAAACAATGTGGCTGGGCTCCACCGGCTAAGGGAGCTGGGATGCAAAGGCCTTTCCCAGAACTCACTTGCTTCTCACTTGTTGCTGCTTCCACCAGCAGATCCAGAACATCTCTGTGTTTATCATCAGATGGACACTGCCCCTGTCCTGTGTTCAAATGCCCCTGGGAAGGACGCTTAGCAGCTCAGCTTGGGTCTGTGGTCGCACTGGGCCAATCAACAGAGCAAGGTACCTATGACTGATTAGCTCAACTCGGGCCGGTCCCAGCCCTGGGCCAACCAACGCTCAACAAGACAGCAAGCCCTGTGGGGAGATTGTGGCTGGTTGGAGAATGGGGATTCCCCAGGAAGTGCTGTCTGTGCAGACAAGAGATGTCTTACTTAGCACTCTCCCAAAAGCCAGGCCTGAGGATGAGGATTTATGTGAGATTGTTTGTTGGGGAGGTGATCCCAGGAAATATCAGCATGGGAATGGGAAGTGAGGCCAAGAAGGAAAGGAAGCTGGTGAAGGGCAGGTGATTGAGCGAGTTGCTTCCTTGGGCAAGTGAGATTAATCCCGCTGGGGGCCTCTGGGAAAGAGTAGGACTTGAGCCTCACAGTTACCTCAACCAAAGGGGGTGGAAGTTGGAGGATTTATTCCCTAATTTCTATCAGTCATTGGTTGAGGGCTACTCCGGTGAGGTGCCAATTTGGGGGTACTTCCAGCCACCCCATCATAAGCAGGGGCCCCAGAAGCCCAGACAGCGCCAGGCAGGGCGGCAGGTGCTGGCCATGGGACGTTGGCCTGCCTACTGTAAATCACCGAGCTTTGCACAGTCCTCTTAATCGCCAACACCGAGCAGGCCAAGGAGACACGCAGAGGGCACTGACAGCATGTGCTACGCGTACTCACTACTTGAGGAAACAAACTTTAAAACCATCACTGACCAGAGGTGCAGGGCATTCCTGCCAGAGCCCAAAGGGAGGTCCCTGGCCCTTGGATGCTTGGGGCAAGGTTGTGGGGGGGCACCTGGGTGGCTCAGTCTGTGGAGCCTCTGACTCTTGGTTTGAGCTCAGGTCATGATCTCATGGTTTGTGAGTTTGAGCCCCATATCGGGCTCTGCACACCCGTGCGGAGCCTGCTTAGGATTTTCTCTCTCTGTCCTTCCCAGGCTCACACACTCTCTCTCTCAAAAAAAAAAATTTTTTTTAACCTTAAAAAAAAAAAAAAGCCTCACAGGAAACTGAGACAAGCTGCTGTGGTCACAGGGCACTAGGCGATGGGGACCATCTCCCCAGTGTTACTGTCAGGCTGACTGGAGCGATGGGGAGGCAGATGGGGGCAGTCAGTGCTGCCATGACCCAGCCCACCCAGAGCCTCAGAGACACTCAGAGATAGTAGAGAGGGACCAAGGGGCGGGCCAGCTCCAGCCCCCACCCCCCCCCCGACCCCCAGCCTCAGGCTGAGCTTGGGAGCAGAGGCAGACTGGTGGAGTGGCTCCAGGGGCTCAGGAAGAGAAGGTCATCAGGGAAGAGCATGACGATGAATGCCATGCCCACCGGGGGCTCCAGGAAGGTAAGACAAGAATGTCCACCCTCCCAACTGGCTAGCGGCAGCCTTCAGAGCCGGGGAGGAGAGAAGGGTGGGGAGCATGCCAACCGTCATTCCTATGCTTTCCATAGGCCCTGCTGTCTCTCCCATAACAGCTCTGTCACCTGCCGCAACACACACAGAACAGGGACTAAGGCTGGGAAAGGAGAGTGGGTTTGGACATGGCTAGGGAGCAGAAGTGGGATTTGAACCCAGGGCCGTGTGGGTTCCATCTGTCGCACAGCCCTCCCCCGCTTCCCAGCTCTGCCTCTTCTCCGCCCTGCCTGCCTCCCACCCTTGCACCCCTACCTCCTTCCTAGACTCCTGCCATACCACAGCACCCATCATTCTGCCAAGGAACAGTCGGGAAGTCTTGCCACAAGCTTTCCATTTCCAGAAGAAAGCGAAGCTTCTCCAGCACAGGAGCAGGCTCTCCCGCTAAGCCAGCCCAGGCCCCGAGATAGAGGCAGATCGTCGGCAGAGGAAGCTCTCCCAGGGGCTGGGCCTTGCCCTTCCCCCAGAACTACAGGAATGGGTCTCCTCCATTCCCTCAAGGTCACAAGCAAATACAGGACAGGAACCTGACCTGTGCATCCCTGTATCCTTCCAGTGGTGGTGAAGGATTGGACTGCTGAGGTCCACATGGCTGTTTACTTCCCCCATTCCCCCTCAACGAGTTGAGACAGGCTCCTCTAAAGACTGCCACCAAATAGTGAGGGAAAGAGATCAGAGAGCAGTATCAGCTCGGCCTTTCTCCCAGATAGGGATCCTCGCAGTGAACAACAGCATCTTGCATTTATGAGGTATTTATGATGTGCCAGGCACACACGTTTTGTGTATTTTTATTCATCTAACCCTCACAGTAACCCTACAAGATGGATACTATAGTGGTCCCTGTGTTCCAGATGGAGAAAGTAAGGCCCAGAGGGGCTAAGAAAATTGCCCAGGGTTGGAAGCCAGTAAGAGCTGAGTAAGCAGGAGAGTTGGGTGGGAATTTGGGCCGCCTGACTCCAGAACCCATACTCTTAAAACAGCATCTTGACAACACACTTCTGCTCAAAGATTCAGCAAGGCTCGTGGCTCCTTTACTCTTGATAAACAGAAACATTCATTCATTCACTCATTATCAATCGCTCATTAGGCGGCTACTACGGGCCAGGCGCTGTGCCAGATGGTAGAGACAAGAATGAGCACGATTCCCATGGCCCAACCTCTGTGTCTGTCCTTTTGAAGACGGCACTCAAAAGGAGGAGAGGACATGAAATACACAGGCACTTCCCAACTACAAGTGCGGTTGTGACACAGTCACAAAGGAGAAGCAGGTGCCAAAAGAATGGGTGACAGAGAACCTGATCTAGTTTCAGGGGTCAAGAGAGGCTTTTCTGAGAGGGACATTTAAATCAAGATCTGGAACTTGAGGTGATGCTAGCTCAGGGAAAATGAGGAAAGATCATTAAGGCACGTGCAAAGGCCCTGAGGTGGGAAAGAGATTCCTGTGTTCTAGAAAGTGAGAGAAGGCCAATGTGGCTGGAGCACAAAGACAGAAGGGAAGAGGCTCAGAACAAAGGGTAGCAGAAGCCTCATCATGCAGGGCATTACCATATTAGCAATATGAGACTTTATGTCAAGACAGTGGGAGCCACTGAAAGGTCTTGAACAGATTTATTTTTTTTTTAACATGACTTGCATTTATGTGTTTGGTGCACGTAGAGCATTTGGCCTAGTTTCTGGCACAGAGGAGGTGTTCAATAATGAAGCTGACATTACTACCCCATTTTCCAGCTTTTCCACCTCTCCTGGGGACAGGAAATGGACACCACCTTGGCCCCACAGGCTGACTTCCCTTGTCAAAAGGACCAAAACTTTACTCTCATTTGGGAACAGGGGTTTCAATAGTCATCAACGCGGTGTCAGGCCACAGTGCCTATACTGCCCTTTGTCTGCTGCATTTAGAAGGGAGCCTGGGAGGTGGCTGGTGTCCAGAAGGGAGTCCAGCTCCCACCCACCCCATACCCATTAACAGGGAGAACAGGCAAGAAACAGGAAACAGGTGAGCTGACCCCACAGGGTACCTCCCCACAGGGAGGCCAAGACTGTCTCCTGAAGTTAGGGCTCAGGGAAGGGTCCCTCCGAACCGGAAGGACATGTCAAAGATGATGAGGAGAGTCAGGAATGCCCTGGCTGAGGACCGGGGGACATGCGAGTAGGGCCAGAGAACCAGGAAAGAGAAGAGTAAGAGAAAGGATGACAGATAGAACGCATTAACCATTTGCAGGGCAAATGGCCCTCCAGCCTCCTCCCCTCTCCCTGGAAAGAAGGAAACCCTTCTTCAGCTCTGATGCATCGGCCCTGCCTTTTTCCCCTGCAAGCTTCCTGAAAAGGTTCAGTCTCTGCTTTCCCCACCCACTGCCTTCTAGCCTGTGTCACCACAGCCCTGCTGAGCTATTCTGCCAAAAGTCACCAGGGACCTCGACTGGCCTCTCTGCAGGCGGGTTTCCCGTATTGCACTTTCATGACATACATCCTCCCCTGCTTGCACTGGTTTAGCCTTCCACAGACAACGCTGTTTCTCACCTGCTTCCTAAAATGTCAGTGCTCCCCAGAGCTCTGCCTGGACCCTCTTCTCTTGTCACCCAGCACGCACTCCACGGCCACCCTCTGGGGCTCCCATCACCTCCTTGGGGCCAGCTGCTGGCTGCGGACCGTCCACATGGCTGTCCTCCACGTGGAGCACTGACCTCACTAACTCCTGATCATCTGGGAAGAACCTGTGCATCCCCTTCCCTCCCCCACCCCCACCAGACAGCCTGCTTTTCCTCCTATGTTCCTTACCTCCAACAGCGAACCCACCACCTGCCAATCACTAACACAAGCAACCTGGGAACCATCGGGGTCTTCCTCCTACCTGCCCCCTGCATCCAGTCAGAACCCATACAGGCAGTGCTGGCTGTACTCATCAACCGCTTCCCAAATCCATCCCTCTGGCTCCTCTCTTGCCTAAATCAATTGCAATAACTTACCAGTCCCGCGTGCTTCTTCTCTCAAACAGAGGGAGCTTTCTAAACACATAGTCGATCCTTATTATTCACAGATTCCATATTTATGAGTTCGTCTATTCACTAAAATGTATTTGTTTAACCCCACCCCACCCCCCACCCCACCCCCCACCCCCGCCAACGAAATCAATACACTCGGTGCTTTCATAGTCATTCGTGGACGTAACCAGGGCAGCCAAAAATTTGAGTCCCCGACTTGCATGTCCCCAGCTGATGCTGTTGGTGGTTTTGCTGTTTAAACTGGCCCCCGAGGGTAACACTGAAGTGCTGGCCAGTTCCTAAGCCCAGGCGGGCTATGTGGAGCCTTAGGGAGAAAACACATGGCGGTTCGATGAGCTTCGTTCCGCGAGTTACAGTGCTTTTGGCCACGAGGTTAACGTTAATGATTCAACAATATATATTAAATAAGGTGTCTTTAAGAAGAAACACACATAAAACAAGGTTAGGTATCGATCAGCTGATGAAAATGCAACCTGGCAGAACCTGGCAGAACCTGACACTGCACTTCCCCCACTGGCAAAGTTTCAGTATTTGCTAATTCAGTGTTTGCGGTGACTTTACGGAACGTAAGTACCACAAATAATGAGAATCAACTATACCGGTATGACCGTGTAGCTTCCTTCCCTCCCTCATGCCTCCCTCCGCACACAAGGTAAATCCAAACTTTTCAGCACAGTGTTCCAGGGTCTTTCAGGGTCCAGACTGCCCTTGCCAACCTTCCAGGTGTCTTCTGGTACTCCCACAGCCCCCCACCCAGTCCACTCTCTAAAGGTCTTCTATCATCTTTCACGGAGCTCCTTTGCATACTCTGGGCCCTCTGCCTCGGAGGCCTCTCCTCCTCGGCTCCTCTTGGTGAACTCCTACACATCCTTCAAGATCCAACTTAAATGTTACCTTGTCCGGATCTCCCTCTGGCAGAATGTGACGCTCCCTTCTCTGTTGTATGTCCCTCATAGCACTTCTCACAATGTTGTACCTGATCCATCCGTGTGTCTCCCTCTCCTGGACTTGGAAATCATTTGGCGGGAAGAACGTAGAGGGGGACGGAGATGTGTGTGAATTTTTGCAGCGTGCATGAATTTCAGACATCATTCATTCAGTAAACATAAATGAGGCCTAACCTGGTACGAGGCACCATTCTAGGCACCAGGGGTAGAGCAGCAAACAAAACAAAGCACTGCCCCGTGTAAGTGTGGCCTCTGTGTGTGTGTGTGTGTGTGTGTGTGTGTGTGTACATGTGGGGCTGCACTGTGCTTGCTGTAGACCTGTGCTATTTGTGGCTCCCCCAGGTTTTGCATTTTTAACCCAAAGACAGCACTCGTCCACATGAGGTTTCCCCTGGTATGCCTGTCTCCCCCTTCCCTTCTCTGCCTCCCCTCCATCTTGGAGAGAAAAGGCATAGGATTAAGGAAAGGGAGGAAGTCACTTTTTGTGAGTGCCCACCCTGTGCCAGGCGTGTGGGGGCAGATCAGTTCACACGCATCAGGGGTAGTCCTAAAGAGGGCTTCCTTTGTGCCAGGCACTGTTCTAGCACCGTGCCTCGGTTAGCTGGGTTAATCAGTGCACCAACCCTTCCAGGTAGGCGATCTTACTGTCTCACTATGCAGATAAGAAACTGAGGCATCACATAGAGGGGACGAGGCAGAAGTGGGATTCCGGCCACGCACCCTATGTTCAGTCACTGTACTGCATTGTGCTCACTGCCTCCAAGGACACTCCTCATGGGCAAAAAAAAAAAAAAAGTCTCATTGTACTTTGGAGAATAGGGAAATTTCCCAGGTCTAACAGTACCAGAGGTTGGGGCACCTGGGTGGCTCAGTCGATTAAGCATCCAACATCGGCTCAGCTCAAGATCTCGTGATCCGTGAGTTTGGCCCCACATCCAGCTCTGTGCTGATAGCTCGGAGCCTGGAGCCTGCTTCAAAGTCTGTGTCTCCGTCTCTCTCTGCCCCTCCCTGCTTGCACTCTGTCTCTCTCTCTCTCAAAGATGAATAAACATTTTTTTAATAAAAAATAAATAAAAGTACTAGAAGTGAAAATCAAATCCAGAGGGCGTGAGATTCCAGATGCAGGGGTGTGAGGCCCAGAGATGCATGTGTGCTCACTAGCTCACTCAAAATAAATAAATAAACTTTAAAAACTAATAATAAAACAAGGGTTGGTGGAAAGGCTATTGAATGCAGTGTTGGGAGTCGGGGGGTTCTGTGTATGTGTGTGTGTTGGGGAGGGGGTGGCCTTTTGCACAATCCCTCATGCACCCAGGGTAGGGGTGTAATGACTGAACTGGATTCCAGCAGGCACAAGATGGTGGAGAAGGGGAGACTGGGCCCCGAAACCTGTCCCATGGCCTCTTGGCAGTCATGAGAGGCTGTGCAGCTGGTACTGGTCTTATCAGCTGGTAATCAAGGCCAAGTTGGTGAGTTCCTGGAGGTCAGGGGCTTGTCTGCTTTATGTCCTGCTCACAGGTCCCTAAAACTGTCTGTTGATGTGGATTGATTTGTTTATCTAACAGACAGGTCCAACCTGGAACCAGCTCAGTTAAGATCAACTATTCCAATACAGTTACCATGATGTGGAAGTTCAAGGCCGTGGAAGCCCAGAGATGAGGCTCTAAGCCACCTGGAATGGCATAGTCAGGGAAGGCTTCTTGGAGGAGTACCAGGCGATGCGAAGAGCGAGGGAAGGGCATCCAAGGGTGAGCAAGGGATGGGGCAAAGCATTTGGGCTGGAGACAGTGTTTGGGAGTCACTGTGCTTCCGAAGGTAACTGAAGCCATAAGGATGGAAGGCCAGAGAGCAGCCTGTAGAGTCCCAAGAAGCAGCACGGGGCATTTCTGGAGAAGGATGAGAAGTCAGGACGGACCTCAGGTCCTCGCACACAAGGCCAAGGATGAGTGGACAAGCCGAGGTTCAGAGTGGACCTGTGGCTCTACCCTAAGAGGATGCCAGGATTCTGGGCTCAGCACCCAAGGAAGAGTGAACCATGAACCCTTAAGTTTCTGGGCCTCCTCAGAGGCAGTCTGGGGAGGCTAGGGCCCAGCCAATGGCAGTGCCACGTACAGCTCCGCCTCCTCCCAGGCCAGCGGCACACCCAGCTGCCTGCGGACTCTGCAGGCTCCGTCCCAGGAAGGCGCTGCCCCAAACACCCTCCCTGGTTCTGACATGAGTTCCAGCTGCCTCCGACTGCCAGCTGCCAGGACCCTTGAGGAGTAGCCACTCAGGTAAGGCCACCTGTGTCCAGATGGACCCTTGGTGTACCTGGCAGAAGGAGACATCTCTGATGGAGAGGCGAGGGAGGCAGCCTGGACATATTCGCCACCCTGGGTTCTGGTGGGAGAGGAACAGAGGGCTCCTCCCTCCACTGCTCTGGGTTCTTTCAGCTCTCCCCAGCTGAGCAGAGGCAGGAGCCAGGGACCAAGTGGGAGAGGGGCTCACAGGGGTGCCAGAAGCTGAGCAAGCGAAGAGACTCTGCCTGGGCTTGCAAAGCCCCACCCCACCACACCCTAGGTGGGCTGGGCCAGAAGCCTCTGGGGACTAAGGGCTGGAGCCTCCTTGGCTGTTCCCTGTCAGGCTGCCAGGAGTTCCTCCCACCTTAGGCAGGACCGAGCAAAGATAAGTTGATGATTCACTACCAAGTGGTAGGTGGTATAGACAGAAGAGTGGAGAGACAGGGTAGGAGACAGGGTGGGAGCAGAGACGCCTCCAGCCTCCCTAACCTGACGTCCACCTCGTGGAGGAGAGGACGGGCACAGGCCCCTTTCCTGCAGCTTAGGGAAAGGGGTCCAGGCCCCAGAGTGCAATTCAAATCCCAGCTCTGCTGCTTCCCAGCTGTGCAAATATGAGCAAATTAATTAACCTCTCTGTGCTCCACTTTACTCATCCGCAAATTGGCAATAAAAAATATCATACCCTTTCATACTATATTGGTTCGTGCAAAGTGCTCAGAACAGTGCCTGGTGTTGCATAAACACCCTATAACTGTTGGCTGTTATCACTACCCTGCCCATCTCTAACAGATCCCACAGGCAGGACAGGGCAATGCCCAGTGCCTAGACCAGCGCTGGAAAGGGCACCAGGAACCCCTTACAGCAAGAGGCTGTGCAGTCTCCCTGAGGTCCTTGGGGATCCCAGCAGGTGAGACCACAGTACATGGGTCTCAGGGAACCACCCCCCAACCCAGGAACCAGGCAGAAGAGCTCCAAGAGATCAAGTGGACACCACACACTCAGAATGGCAGTCATACTCCCTAAACGGAGTTAAATCTGATACCTGTGTGTTTATCACGCTGAACTCACCAGTGAAACTGACCAGAGCAGAATTTCCCATTTTGCTGTGTTGACAAGACTGCTCCATAAGATGATTTAAAAAAAAAAAAAAAAAAAAAAAAAAAAAGGTTCTGTGGTCAAAGGAGTTTGGGCAATGCTACATATTTCGTCCCCCTTTTGGAGACTCACAGCGTAAACGTATTAGCATGGTCAAGTAAAGGGACCTATTTAACTTTGCTGAACCTGTGTTTGCCTACCTTTCTTGGACACAGAATCCTTTTCTCTCACTACTCCTGTTGCCAAACTATGGACAGGATTCCATGGAACCCCAGTTTGGGAATCCAAACTACAGCATACCAGGCGACTCTAGGAAGGCCATTGGATAAAGAGAACCGTTGTCCCCTACTTTATCTTTCAGCTGGATTGTCATTGGCCTTGCTTCTAGTGAGCTGCATTCCAGCAAGACATTGCCTGGGTATTTACAGATGGCAGTCTGGGGACAAGTTTCCAGCAGCCTCTCCAGCCCAGTCCCGCAAGCCAAGGAAAGGGCAAAGACCGGGTTCCCCTTCGGAGGGGCTAAGAGGAGAGAGCAGGGCTCAAAAGGAGAGAAGTCTTCCTGAGGCTCGGCCCCCTGAGGAGGAGGGCCAGGGTCAGGACAGAGGGAAAGGGCAGAGTGTCCACCTACTTAAACCTTCACTCTGCAGGACTGTAAGACCAGAATCTCGGGGCCCTGGGAGGAAAGACTGACTCCCTGGACCCACCTTCATGCACTTTTATGGATAAGTGTTGGGTTCTGGGTTGAATTAGCTGGGCTCAAATCCCAGCTCTGCACCTACTCGTTGTGCAATCTGCATAACCCCCAAACCTCAGTTTCCTTCATCTGCAAAATGGGGACAATAATAGAACCTAGCTCCTCTGTGGCTATGAGAATTAAATACAGATGATATACAGTATTTCTATAAGGTGCTCAGAGTGAGTGCTCTATACATGTGGGGAATTCTTATCATTTCTCAGCAGTAGCACCCAACAGCTGGGTCCACCATGAACTGGGGGATCTTCGAGGGGCTCCTGAGCGGGGTCAACAAGTACTCCACTGCCTTTGGGCGAATCTGGCTGTCTCTGGTCTTCGTCTTCCGCGTGCTGGTGTACCTGGTGACGGCTGAGCGAGTGTGGAGTGACGATCACAAGGATTTTGACTGCAACACCAAGCAGCCGGGCTGCTCCAACGTCTGCTTTGACGAGTTCTTCCCCGTGTCCCACGTGCGCCTCTGGGCCCTGCAGCTCATCCTGGTCACCTGCCCCTCGCTGCTCGTGGTCATGCACGTCGCCTACCGGGAGGCTCGGGAGAAGAAGCACCGAGAGGCAGTGGGGGAGGATGGCGGGCGCCTCTACCTGAACCCCGGCAAGAAGCGGGGTGGGCTCTGGTGGACCTACGTCTGCAGCCTGGCGTTCAAAGCCGGCGTGGATACCGCCTTCCTCTATGTGTTCCACTCGTTCTACCCCAAATACACCCTCCCTCATGTGGTCAAGTGCCACGCAGCTCCGTGTCCCAACACGGTGGATTGCTTCATCTCCAAGCCCTCAGAGAAGAACATCTTCACTCTCTTCATGGTGGTCACGGCCGCCGTTTGCATCCTGCTCAACCTCGTGGAGCTGGCCTACCTGGTGAGCAAGAGATGCCGTGAGGGCCTGGCAGCGAGGAGAGCCAGGGCCACGGGCGGAGGCCATCGCCCAGACTGTCCCACCTCTTCCTACAAGGAAGACGACCTCCTCTCGGGCGACCTCATCTTTCTGGGCTCGGACTCTCATCCTCCTCTCTTACCAGACCGCCCTCGAGACCATGTGAAGAAGACCATGCTGTGAGAGCGGCCTGATCAAGCCTGGTTGGAAAGGGCCCGGCATCTCCCATGGGTGCAGCCTTGGGGGTGGGGGAGCTGAGCTGCAAGCAGGGGCAGGTAGGAGGGGGCGTCCTGCACCTGCCCCTACTGCGGGGCCTCGGGAAGGTTACCCCTCCACACTGAACCTTAGTTTCTTTCTGTGTAAATTGGAGGCGAAGCCCACCTCGCTGGGTTGTTGCCGTGAGGAGGGGTTTAGAGAATGGATGTGCCAGTGCCATCTGTGGGGGGGCGCCCACGGTCAAGGTTTAATAAAAGTCAACGCCTCCACTTGCTTCGAGCCCTGCTTCGTTTCTTCATCCTTTGTGACCCCTGTCAGATCACTGGGTCAACGTCTCTTGCCCCTGCAAAGGGCTGGACTTGAACCAGCCAGGGGGAGGGGCCGTACCCTCCCCCAGAAAAAGTCCCCAGCACTCCTGGGGGTCATGCCGATTGCTCAAGCTCAAGACAAGCCTTTATCCCCAGTTGCAAATTTAAGCCCAAGGGCTGTCTGCAAACATAATGGGGCTTAGCACGTGGGGACGTGTGTGTTGCAATGGAAAGTTCATGAACTTTTGAGTCAGAACACTTGCATTCGAACCCACGTTCCACCGGGACTCTGGAAAAGTGACTTCAGCTCCTCTCTAAAGTGGGTTAATAATGTGGAGCCTGGAGGGGCTGGGGGGTGCTGGATGAGCTCATGGCTGTGGATGGGGTAAGCCAGCTGTAAAAGGCCACATAAATGTTAATCATTGGTATTAGGAAGTGCTCAATAAATGCTTGTGGGAAATCAAGCAGAAGAGCCCCTCCCTGGCTGCACATTAATCCTCACTATCCGAGCCACCGGGACAGTCAGAAAGGACACAGGCCCAAGGCCCCTCTGCAGCCCCCACCCAGGAAGACCCTGACTTCCCTGCAGGCCTTCCCCAGGGACCCAGGTCTACGGAGACAGACAGGGAGGCTATGCCTGGCCCCATGCCAGCTGGGACGTTCCATGCTGCTGGCCTGCATTCCTTGTCTCCACCCGAGCAGCGGTATCCTTGTCTGAAAAACCAGAATCTGTCCCTCCCACCCCCCCACACAGCTCACCAGCAGCCCAAGCTCTAGTCCCCAGAAACGTCTCCACCTGGGTGCAACGTGATCCTGGGCTGAATCAAGGTTGCCCCTCTCCACATATACCACCTGCTGAGGACCCCAGAACCGTGCTTCCGAAAAGGGCAAGAGAGAGGCCTGGGGACAGAGGGACTAGGGGCAATAAGGCAACTGGAAGGGGCTAGGAGCAACAGACAGGGGCTAGCGTTGGGGCTGACCTGGGCCCTGACATGAGAATACAAGGCTCCTGCACTGCCTCCCCCCCTCCAACAGTTCCACCTACATACCTGCCAGCCCAGGGAGCCAGACCCAGCCATGCCCATCCAGGCTGGAGAGAAGGCGTGGGCCAGGGGAGAAGAGCCACACAGGTGTTTGCTCTGAATATGTGCCCGGGGAAGTCCGCCCGCCGGCCCACCCGCTCACTCTCCCTTGGCTCATTGGCTCAGAAAGCTCCACCCCGAAGAGGAGTGAGGAACAAAAGCTGCCTCTGGGAGGCCCTCAGGCACACAGACAAGCCCAGGGACCAGAGAGTGGCTGCTAGACCCAAGAAAGGTGAGGACCCAATCGGGCCGGAGAGGGGGCTGGGAAGCAGGGACCAGGTGGGCTGAGGAACCTCGTGAACTCAGGCTGCAGGCTGGGCTCCTGGGAGGAAGAAAGAGTACAGAGGATCCCTGGAGAAACCCCAGGGAAGACCCAAGGAGGGGAGGGGACATCCTGCCAGACCAAAGGGAGGACAGAGGACCAGAGAAGAGACAAAGAAAAGGAGGGACCAGGAAGAGAGAGTTTCTGCTCAGTTCAGCAAACATCTACTGTGTGCTCACGGGGCCAGGCCTGGTGCTGAGTCCTGGGGGAACAGATGATCCAGACATAGAGGCTGCCCTCCAGACGCTGACAGTCTGGTGCAGGAGACAGGTAAACAGGCTGTTTGAACACCAGTGATCCATTCTGCCATGAGAGATAGAGGAGGGTATTCAGAAAATGTCCCAGGGTGAGAAGCTCTGAAGATGGTGAGGTCTGAGTCAGGGATGGGGCGGGGGGGGCTGGGGCAGGAGAGAGAACCTGATGGCTCTCCAGATAAGGGGGTGTGGAGGACAGAGCACATCGGACAGAGGCCCGACCAGGAATAATGGGAGACCTGGCTGACAATCAGAGAAGACAGGTGTCCCTGAGAAAAAGTACATGATCAGGGGTGGACCGAGCCAGAATCCTGCCTTTGTCCCTTTCCCAGGCCCTCCCTAAAGCCGAAATGGTTGGCATTCCAGAGGAACCCACTGTGGTCAGGACAGTCAGCGCTCGCACGGGTGCAGGGAAGGGGAGGCGCATGGGGCCAAACCGCCACAGCTCCAAAGAGCCTATTTAGTGTGGGAGGAAATGTCCGGGCTGGGGATGCCCTGGGCCTCTCAGTGAGGATGGTTATCACTCAGGGGTTCTTCAAAGAGGCCAATGTGAACACACCCAGCACAGGGCCTGGCTCATGTTGGTGCTCATTAGAAGCCGGAGGATAATGATACACACCCCTCATCCCCTGCCCCTGTCGAGCCCCAGCAGCTGGCAGGAGGGCAAATCATCCAACCTGCACCTTCTTCCTGTTTCTGTAGAAGTTATGCTATCCACGGAAACTTGGGGTCACAGAAGTTGGCAGGCACATCCATGGAAGATGATTACCTTTCACGTTTATCCGTTACCCTGTAGAATAAAACATCCCCTGATTTTGGAGCTGGAAGATGGGAGTTCAAGACCAGCTCCACCATTTCCAGCAGGGGGAGGCCTTGGGTAGGTGGCTGTCTAGGCCTTAGTTTACCCACTCCCCCCCCCCCTCCATGAAATGGGGATAACAGCCATCCCTACCCCCCCCCCACACACACACACACCACCACCAAGTCATTGCAGGTGAGGACGTGATGACAAGGTGGTTCTGAAAGGGTTTTGCCAATCGCACCTTCAATAAAGGGCACCCATTTCCAGGCCTCGTGGCCCCCACCCCGGAGTGGGCACTCGCGGTGTAGACCGTCCACGTGAGGAAGCAAGGACACAGTCGGCATGAACTGGGCGTCCCTGCAGGGCCTCCTGAGCGGGGTCAACAAGTACTCCACGGCGCTAGGCCGCATCTGGCTGTCGGTGGTGTTCATCTTCCGCGTGCTGGTGTACGTGGTGGCCGCGGAGGAGGTGTGGGACGACGAGCAGAAGGACTTCGTCTGCAACACCAAGCAGCCAGGCTGCCCCAACGTCTGCTACGACGAGTTCTTCCCCGTGTCCCACGTGCGCCTCTGGGCCCTGCAGCTCATCCTGGTCACCTGCCCCTCGCTGCTCGTGGTCATGCACGTCGCCTACCGCCAGGAGCGGGAGCGGAAGCACCGCCTGAAGCACGGCCCCAACGCCCCGTCCCTGTACGACAACCCCAGCAAGAAGCGGGGCGGGCTCTGGTGGACGTACTTGCTGAGTCTCGTTTTCAAGGCTGCCGTCGACTCTGCCTTCCTCTACATCTTCCACCGCCTCTACCGGGACTACGACATGCCCCGGGTGGTGGCCTGCTCCGAGTCCCCTTGCCCCCACACTGTGGACTGCTACATCTCCCGACCCACGGAGAAGAAGGTCTTCACCTACTTCATGGTGGCCACAGCTGTGATCTGCATCCTGCTCAACCTCAGTGAGGTCGTCTACCTGGTGGGCAAGAGGTGCCTGGAGACCTTCAGCCCGAAGCGCCAGCGGTCTCCGCGCCGGGATCACCTGCCCGATACGTGCCCCCCATATGTCCTCTCCCAGAGAGAGCACCCCCAAGATGGGAACTCTGTCCTAATGAAGGCCGGGCCGGCCACGTTGGATGCAGGTGGGTTTCCATAACCTGTGAGGTTGGCGGCTGGGACCACCGGGTCCATGGTCTGTTCCCTAAGGCCACTGCAGGGCAGTGGCCTCTTTTCTGCAGCAGGGCAGGTGAGGAAGACGGTTGTGGGGCTCAGGAAGCACCCCCATGGGCCAGCGCTGGAGAGCAGCTTGGTCTCTAGGTCCTGAGCCCCGGGGGAGGGAGGTTGACGGCTGGTGGGGATTTTGTATATGGCAATGGGGTATGTCAAAACCTTAATAAATGTGATTTTCCCAGTATTTTGTAGACCAGGTGGGGAGTGGCGGGTAGAAGTGTCAGGGGGGTTCACCATGGACCTCAGAGAGGAGCCACAACCACTCAGTGGGTGACTGCACCCCAGAACCTCAGATCCAAGGTCATCGATGCATCACACACACACACCACCACACCACACACACTCACACGCACCACACAACATACCACACATACACACACAGAGTGTGCCCCCAGGACGTGGTAGGAATGCCAAGAGGTGGCTCCAGGGGTCTCTGGACTCTGCAACCAGCCTTGGTCTGCAACCAGCTGGCCAAGGCAAGAGGAGTGGGATCCCAGGAGACCCTGGGCCCAGCACAGGTCAGTTCTCAGTGGGAGCCCCTGCAGTGAATGTGCATGGTTCAGGAGGCCTCGGCCCCTCCCCCATTCCAGCCTCCCTCACCCTGCCCATCACACTCCTCAGAGAGAGAGTCTCCCTGAGTGTATCAGGGGAAGGCTGGGAGGGAGGGGAAGGTGCTGAGAGTGAGCCCAGGATGGGGAGTCTGTAGAGATATCCCCACAGGCCATGGACCTATTGAGAACATCAGAGCTACAGGGTCCCTCCCAGAGCCTCCAGTCTGAGGAAATCCCCCTCTCTTCACCAGACACACATTTCCTCATCCTCCCACCCCCATCCCCACCACTCAGACCTTGACCCCTCCCCAAATCACACCTCCAGTATGGACCTGCCTCAGAGCCAGAGCCCCCACCAACAGCCCAGGGGAACAACCCTCCGGGAGGCCCCCAGGCCTCCTCCAGTCAGCAGCTCCCATGCTGACCACACCTACCGTCCTCACACATCACCGACTCCCTGACCATGAATGGCACCCCAGCCACCCAGTTGTCCCAGGCAGGAGCTGGCCTGACACCCTCATGCCCTCCCCGTCTCCCAGCCTCTCACACCCCACAAGCCAGTGCCAGTGCAGTTCATCCTGCTAACTCCAACCCTAAATGTCTCCTGAATCTGTCCTTCCTTTCCCACCACCCTTCCACCATGGGGACAGAGTAGTCCTTCTATATATGAACCTGACTCTGGCATTCTTCCTGCTTTAAAAATTCTTCCACTACTGCCACTACCCTCCATTGCCCTCAACCTGACCCCTGCTGGCCTCCCCAGTGTCACCCCTGCTTCCTCCCCCCTTGTTCCCACCAATAATACCAAAGGGCTTATGGGTCCCCAACCAGACACATCATGCTGTGTCATGCCTCATGCCTTCGCATAAGTGTTCCTTCTGCCTGGAATACCCTTCCAATCTCCCCTGGGATGCTTCCTTGAACCCCACGGTTCAAAACCTTAAACCTAGCCTGTGCCTTTGCCTTTGCCCATCGGTCTGTGAGCCCTTCACGGGCAGGACGCTGACTCACCCAGGTCCCCAGCTACCTTTAATAAATGTTTGGTAAATGAGTAAATGGGCTATGAGCTGCCTGGCGGAAGAGACCTGTCTTGTTTATCTGAATCCTTCACCACACCTAGCCCAGGAAGCACAGATAAGTGTCCTCTCATTTGCTTATAGATTCCATTATTGTTCCATTTAACTAAATCTAGCCTAAAGATTTCATTTATAGTTAAGGAAACTGGCCTGGAGAGGGCCCACCTAGCTGGGCTGTGTCTCTAGTGGTCCATAGAGAGCCTCTGTGCCCCACGCCCAATTACGGGACAAGATCAGGAGTCACTTCTTAGGTCAGGGTCCCTGGAAACAGAACCAACAGCAAGAATTTGTTTGCATGTGATGGAAGGAGCAAGAGAAGCAGGCTAGGGAGGGGAGCAAATTGAGCTGGGTATGGGCTCAGGGAAATGGCCTTGGCCGGATCCCTGTGGGGTGAGGGGCCTTTGGATCATAAATCCCATCTCTGAGTTGTCCCAGCGAGAAAGGGCATCAAGCTTTGGAACTCCCATACCAGTCAGTCATTGGCTTCAGGCAACCCCATGGGCAGCAGGGCTGACAGGAAGGGGTAGGCGGTTCCTATTCAATCAAGGTCAATTCTCCAGGGACAGCTAGAAGCCATGAGTGCCCTATATTCACAGCAGTTGGGGAATGGTTGTCCCCCAGCAAAGGGGACATGGGCAGGGCACCAAAACCATCCACTGAACTCCTGCCCCCAGGAAATAAGGGTGGCTCTACCTCCAATCCAGACCAGAGCTGTGACCACCAGATCCCAGAAAGCAGGCTAATGCTCTCAACCAGTTCAGAACCAGGTGACCCCATGCTTCTCAGACCAGCCCCCACCAGCCATAGCCATATCCCTCTGAGATTCCAGATTCCCCATTCCAGTTTCTGCCAGCATATGGTGAGTGCATCCTAGGACCTGACTACTCCTGTGGCAGCCCTGTTCATAGGTGCTGTTCTCGGAGATCCCAAGTCCTGAGCCAGTGACCCAGAGAGTGGTGGAACACCATCTGAGCCGCTAGCTATGGAACTTTTTTTCTCAGTCCTGCCCACACTCCCAAGGCCCCCCCACAGCCCTCACTACCACTCTCAGACCTTCCCATCTCCCCCTTCTTGAACTCCCTTCGCTCAGCTCAGGCCCCTGCCATCTGTCTCTTCCGCCTTCTGCCCCACCCCCATTGCTGCCACCTCATTGCTTCTAGCTCACTGAAGACTTGAGGACACAAGTCAGGGTCTTCGGGTATTCTCTCGTGGCCCAGGGCTGCCGGAAACATCTGGGCGTCACTCTGTCCTTTTCATTCCATGCCCTCGGTGTCTCTCATGACCTCCTCCTCTGTTCCATTTAGCTACCCACTCACAGGACCACACCCCAGACTTTGTCTTCACCCAGTACTACTCCACCTCTAGAATCTCCCACTTGATTCAAGCCAACAAATAGTTATTGTTCACTTTTACATGACAAGCCCCACGCTAGGTGCCAAGGATCAGACACAGTCCCTAATCTCATGGAGGTTATATCCCATGAAGAGAACAGCTCTTAGCATCCTGGAGTGCACAGGGTGCTGAGGGGAGGGGGGAGGGAGGAGGGGGAAGGGGATCCAACATCCAGGGATTCAGGAAAGGCTTCCCTGAGACTTCTGAAGCTCACACCTAGAGAAAGAAGAGGATTTTGCCAAGCAGAGCAAGGAGGGGATGCCAGGTGAAGGGACAACATGAGAAAGGCATGGAGGGAAGAGCAAGGACAGGGTGACCAGGACAGGAAGTAACCCAGAAGGGCTGGAGCCCAGTGTGGGGGCTGGCAGTAAGAGTCAGGCCCAAGTAGGCAAGGGCTACATCATGCAGAGGTTTCATGGTAAAGCCCTGTTAAGGATTTTGGACTTCATCCTCAGGACAATGAAAAGTCACTGGAGAGACTCAGCACAGAGGTGAGATGATCTCATGTGCAGTGTCTCTGGTTAATGTGCAGAAGGGCCAAGGCAGGGCTACTTATTTGGAAACTGATGCAATAGTCCAAGTGACAAACAACAATGGCCTCAACAAGGGTGTGTGCATTGGGGATGTAAAGAAGTTGCTGGATTTAAGAAAGATTTACGAGATAGAATCAGATCAATTGGGTGATTTGAGTGGGTGTGCGGATCAGGGAGAGAGGAACCGTAGTGACGCCCAGGTTTCTTCTCAGGGTGGTGGTGCCATTTCCCCAGGGGAGAGGCAGGTTTGAGGGACATAGTGATAACTTCAGTTGCAGACACATTGAGTTGGGGAGACAAATAAGATATCTTGGTTATCTCCTCTTGTTCCTGGACCAGCTTAGCCCCTGGATCACCTTCTCTCTCTCTAAGGCTATGCGTATTACCATTTCTGGTGACCACATCTAACACCTACCTCGCCATGCTTTGACTTCCTTGTTCCCCTCCATCTTTAGTCACCCACATATGTCTTGTCTTAACAAGAGCTGCATCATCTCCTAGCTCACCCACTCTGCTTCCCGCTCCAGCGCTCCCTCTGCCACATCTACTGTTTCACCATCCATCATCAGCCCCTTTATGTCCTCCCTCCCCTCTTTTCCCAGCTTAGACTCTGTGGGCCCCTCATAGATGTGTCCTGCTCTCCCTTGCCATTGCCTGCTGCTATAGTCACTCACCAGGCAAGACAAACCCCAGTTAAAACCAGCTCTCCATGTGGCACCCATTCCAGAGCACCTGGAGAATAACACAACTGCACTGACTGGTTTCAGTGGAAACTTCTGAGTACAAAGCTCCGGTGGGCACTCAGCACCTCAGGCAAGTCTACATTTTCCTAAAACTTTAACCCTAGTCTCTGAGATGACTATATCATACCTTCTCCTCTTGCCCCCTTCTGCCTAAACCTCCTCAGCTGACAGGCAAGCATTATGTGCCCCTTCACTCTGCCTTCTCCCCTGTGACACGGATGAGCGCCCCTGCTCCTGATACCCCCTCCTCTTGGACACTGGACCCCTCACCTCTCACCCCTCTGGACTGTGCTCCACAGCTGTTGCCTCACAATTCTGTAAAAATGCTATGACGTGTCCTCTCTCTTTCTGTCATTCCCTCTTGACATCACATCCTTCTCCAGCCACCACCCCCTTTGCAAAAAACAAAACTCTCTAAAGGTGGTCTATTCTTGCTGTCTCCACCTCCTCATCACATTTACTCATTCTAGTCAGGACTGTTCTTTCAAGTTCACCAATGGCCAACAAGCTGCCAAATCCAATGGTTGGTTCTTCAATCTCATCTTACTCCCCCAGCAACATACGGCCACTGAGAGCTCCCTCCTCAAACACCATCTTCCTTTGGCTGCCAGGAAGCACCCTGTCCTGGCTTTCCTCCCACCACATCGAGGGGCCCTCCTTGATCTCCACCGATGCTTCTTCTTCCTCTTGCTGGTCTCTAAATGCAGGGTGCCTTAGGGCCCAGTTCTCTACCCTCTTTTCCCCTCTGTGATCTTGTCCAGTACCATCTATAAAAACCATCTATAAACCAATGGCTCCCACATTTATATGTTCCCACCTAACCACTCCCATGAGTGTTGGACTCATATATCCAACACTTCCTTTCAGTCATCCAAAACAGAACTCCTGATCCTACTAACAGAGAACAGATTTATGTTCTCTCCCAGTCTTCCCACCTTGGAAGAGGAGATCCCCACTCACCCAGCTGCTGAGTTCAAAAACCTACATGCCTCTTTCTTCACAATTATATCCACACCATTAGCAAGTCACATTGGATATAATTCTAAGTTCAAAGTCCATTCCCTTCAGACCGTCTCCAAGTGCTTCCATCCCAGGCCAAGCCACCTCACTGAACATCTGGATACCTGCAGCAGCTGGCCCCCTCCTCTCTCACTCCTCTGCTGTTCCTTCTGCACGTGACAGCCTGAGAGATATTTCAACCAAGATCAGTCAAGTCACCCCCTTGCTTAAAACCCTCCGAGTGGCTTCCATAATGGCCATAAAAATGAAAATTAACCATTCTTGGGGCATCTGGGTGGCTCAGTCAGTTGAGCATCCGACTTCGGCTCAGGTCATGATTTCATGGTTCATGAGATCAAGCCCCACATCAGGCTCTGTGCTGACAGGGCAGAGCCTGCTTGAAATTCTCTCTCTCTCTCTCTCTCTCTCTCTCTCAAAAATAAATAAATAAACATTAAAAAAAAGATTTTGTTCCAAAATTATCCCCCAGGTAGGAAGGATTTGTTTTATATCCAAGTCCTTACCAAGTCTCTCACATTGTGGGGCATGCTCTCAATTACTGCATTTTGAAAAACAGAATGCTCTTTGGGGGAAACTCATTAGCCTGAAATTACCCCAATCAATGAAGTCTTGGATATCCACAGAGGTCACTGGGTAGAATCAGAAAAAATGCAGGCAAAGACATTTCACACAGATTCCATCATTACTCCCAGTGGTATGACGTTCCAATTGCAAATATTTTCTTCCTAGGCAAGCCCTTAAAAAAACAAAACAAAACCACATTAAGAACAATAAAAAAAAGTGGTTGTGTTAAAGAGATGACATATACACACCTACCAGATGATTTTTTTTTAAGTTATACAACCTAATATTATGCAACCGGGTTTTGTGGAGAGAATAAAGTTCTCGGTATCATTCACAGACTTAAAAAGCACTATTTCACAAATAACTTGGACAAAAATAAAGTTTGTGTGTTTTGTAAAAGGTTAATGATAACAAACAAAACTCTAATGACTATTAACCCAGGTGTTACAGAAAAATGTTCAAAGTTTAAAGAAAATTGCTTCATAAACTATTCAGGGGAGAAAAAAACAATAGGTTTACTACATTGTTCTATATAATGTGATTTTTTTTAATTTTTTTTTTTACATTTATTGATTTTTGAGACAGAGAGAGACAGAGCATGAACGGGGGAGGGGCAGAGAGAGGGAGACACAGAATCTGAAACAGGCTACAGGCTCCGAGCTGTCAGCACAGGGCCCAATGTGGGGCTCGAACTCACGGACCGCGAGATTATGACCTGAGCCCAAGTCGGACGCTTAACCGACTGAGCCACTCAGGCGCCCCTATAATGTGATTTTAAAAACAGGTTGCAAACTCTAGAGAATATTATGCTAAGTAAAATAAGTCAGAGAAAGACAAATACCATATATATGATTTCACTCATATGTGGAACTTAAGAAACAAAACAAATGAACATAGTGGTAGGGGGCAGGAAAAGAGAGACAAATCAAGAAACAGACTCTTAACTATAGAGAACAAACTGATGGTTACCAGAGGGGAGCGGGGTCCAGAAATAGGAGAAATAAGTGATGGGAATTAAGAAATGCACTTGTGGGGCGCCTGGGTGGCTCAGTCGGTTGAGCGTCTGACCTCGGCTCAGGTCATGATCTTACGGTTTGTGAGTTCAAACCCCACGTGGGGCTCTGTGCTGACAGCTCGGAGCCTGGAGCCTGCTTTGGATTCTGTGTCTCCGTCTCTCTCTGCCCCTCCCCCACTTGTGCTCTGTCTCTCTCTATCAAAAATAAAATAAAAATGTAAAAAAAAAATTAAGAAATGCACTTGTGATGAGCACCAGGTATTATATGAAAGTGTTAAATCACTAAAATCTATACCTGAAACTAGATTCATACTGTATATTAGCTAACTAGGATTTAAATGAAAACTTGGAAAGAAAAAAATATATAGGTAGCAAACTAAGTTAAGTAAATTATTATTTTGGTCACACTAAAAAGTTTATGTGTCCATATAAGCCCCCAACTTTTTAGAGGGTCCCCTCACTGGGAATATAGAGGGTTGCTTTTGTTTTTTTAATGTTTATTTTGAGAGAGAGAGAGAGAGTGTGTGCAAGCAGAGAAGGGGCAGAGAGAGAGGGAGACAGAATCCCAAGCAGGCTCTGCCTTGTCAGCACAGAGCCCGATGCGGGGCTCGATCCCATGAACCGTGAGATCATAACCTGAGCTGAAACCAAGAGTCAAAGGGTTAACCAACTGAGCCACCCAGGAGACCCTAGGGGGTTGCTTTTTACTTGGAGTTATCATATATCTGGGCTTATGGTAGGTGGTAACTCAAGCTGTGAGGGTGGCTAATATTGTACAGAGCCTGGGGGGGAGAAACGAGAAGATGTCCTAGGATGGAGGCTTAGAGGCCAAAGAGAAGGGGGGAAAGCCAGCAAAGGGGACTGCAGGGTAAATTGATATCATAGAAGCCAAGGAAGTATGATGTCACAGAGGAGGAAGGTGATGTCACAGAAGCCAAGAGATGATTGTTCTAAAGAAGTTTGTAGAACTTCTAGAAGAGGAGTCTCTAGAGAAAAAGAAATGATCATCAGGGCCAAACATTGCCTTGGGTCAAATTAGATAAAGACTGAGAAGTGTTCATTCAATTAACATAGATGGTCACTGGTACCCATGGCAGGAGCCCATCTGTAGAGAATGGGGTGAGGAAACCAGGTCCCAGTGAAGTGAGGGGACAGTGAGGGCCAAGTAAATGGAGACAGCAACCGTGAACAACTGGTTGGAAAATGGTGGCTGGGAGAAGAAAAGAAAATGAAAGGGTGTTCGTCGCAAAAGGGTGGGACCAGTCAATTTTTTCCTTTTGTTACGGTTTAAGAGACTTGGGAATATTTAAATAATGATGAAATGAATCCAGTACACAAGAAAGGAGGTCAAGGTCCCCCTAGAGCCAGAGGGAATGGGATGCAGAGCCCAGATGGAGGCACATCGGCTACTGTAACAGGAGGGAAGGAAGAAGTGGGGAGACAGGTGCAGGTCACCCCCGTCTCTTACCACAGCCTCCCCACCACCCTCTCGCTCAGCTCCTCCCTCAACATCTGCCCATGTTTATTCAACCGACCGACAGGGGACCTGAGAGGCACCTCCAGACCTGACCCCATGACCTCCCAATCTGCTAGCCCCTCCTACATTCACTTCCTTCTGAATCTAGCCTAGGATTGGGATCCAGAGTCTCTCGCGCCACCCTCACATGAGAGCTCTTAGACTGGTGTCTGTCCTCCCCTCTAGACTGCAGTCTCTCTGAGAGCCAGAACAGAACCCATCTGGTTTGTCAGTGTATCCTCAGGCCCTGCATCATGCCTGGCATACAGTAAAAGGGTAAGAAGTATTTGCTGATACAGTAAAATGGTAATAATGAGATAATGACTGGAATGAACTGCTGTCCTACCAATTTCCCCATCGTCCCTCTGTCCCTCCTATCTAGCAGGACTCCAGGCCCAGATCAGTCCAACAGTGCTTTCCCATGGTTGCACCCTGTGCTGGGCTCTGCTCCAGTGAACCCAACAGCCAACCAGAGTGAGGTCACTGCAAATCCGTGTTCTCCAGCCCCACCTGACAGCCCTCGTTCTTCCCTGCTTTGGTCTGTCTGCTGTCATTCATGGTGGCGTTTGGCCTTCTCAGCCTTCTCCACTCTCCTCGAACCCTCTAGCCAGTTCTATCTTATCTTTATCCCACGTCTCAGAGAAAGCAAAAGCTATCCAAGAATGCTCTCCTGTTGACTGCCACCAGACCAGTCGCCCTCCCTCCTTTCCCCCAGCACAGTGAAAGGGGTGAGCCCACTCCCGTTAATGCTTTAAAAACCCCACCCCCACACCCTATGCTGAGGACTCCTCTCTCCCACCCCCTCCTGCCTTCCTGTTTCTTCAACCTCTAGCTCTCTCCTGGCTGTCCTGGCACTTAAGCAGGCTCACACCTCTCCCATCCAAAAATCAAAACAAAACCCTTCCTTGAACCCATGTCTCCCACAGGCATCTCCTTATCTCTCTCTTGGCTTTTGCAACTGTGCATCCTAAAACAGGTCTACACTCACCATCCTGACTTCCTCATCTCCCACTCCCTCCCACCAGCTATGATCAGTCTCTGCTCCATCACCCCACTCAAACCACCCTGCCCTTGCCAAGGGCACCTAAGATTCCTTTGTCACCAAGGCCAGTGGGCACTACCATTCCTTGAGCCAGGAGCCATTTAATAGGGTAAACAGCCCTCCCTCATTGTACCTCTTCCCGTATCACAGACACCTTGTACGTTCTGTCCACCCGGCCCTTCTCCAAGGGGGAGCTAAAGGCGACTGCCAGGCGTGCCACCGGGCCTCTCGACTTCAGGGTGGATGTGTGTTCCCAGGTGGGACCACTCGGGGTTCTTCCCCAGATTATTTGAGTCTTTCCTAAGGGAAACTTGGGAAAGTGTGAGCTCAGAGCCCATGACCATGAGAAAAACCATGTGCAAAAGCCCATCAACACATGGAGAGAAGCCAACGGTCAGAGAGGAGCAGAGGTGAGGCCAGCTGGAGAGGCTCTAGACACAGCCAGACGTGGCTCTACTGAGTGCTTCTGGGGCTCCAATACATCCCTCCCCTCCTCGTGTTTCTACAAAGCAATCAAGTGCCCAAACTAATTCAAGTCAGATTTCTGTCATTTGCAAGCAAGAACACTGATTAATACACTCAGGCTTCTTCAGTTTTCCTGATGCTCCAGTCATACCCCCTCAATCTCCTTCAACGTCCCCCATTGGGGTGGTCCTCGGGGCTCTTCCCAAGCTGTTTGCTCCCCTCAGGCTCCACTCCCTCCCTGAGTGAGCTCCTCCTTTATCATGTCCTTCATCATCATCTGGACACTGCTGACTCCAAATCTGTATCTGCTTACAGATTATTTCCTCATCTCCTATTTTTCCCTCATAGTCCTCATTTTTCTTAATATTTCTATTGTGATAAGATATACGTGAAACTTCCATTCTAACCATTTTTAACCACACAATTCAGTAGAGTTAATTTCATTAATAACGTACAACCATCACCACTATTTCCAGAACTTTCTAATTACCCCTAACAGGGGCACCTGGACGGTTTAGGTAGTTAAGCGTCTGACTCTTGATTTCAGCTCAGATCATGATCTTACCATTTCTGAGACTGAGCCCTGTGTCAGACTCTGTGCCAACAGCATGGAGCCTGCTTGGGATTCTCTCTCTCTCTCTCTCTCTCTCTCTCTCTCTCTCTCCCCCCTCCCCTGCTTACATGTATATGTGTGCTCTAAATAAATAAACTTTAATTCTCCCTAACAAAAACTGTGTACTCACTAAATAATAACCCCCACTCACTCCTCCACCCAGGCCTTGGTAGCCTCTAACGACTACTGTCTATGGATTTACCTATTCTAGACATCCAGAGATCATACAATATTTGTCCTTTTGTGTCTGGCTTATTTCCGTTGGCATATTGTCCTCAAGATTCATCCATACTGAAGCATGTATCAGACATGACTCCTTCGTATGGCTGAATAATACTCTACTGTATGGACATACCACCTTTTTGTTTGTCTGTTCTTCCTTTTGATGGACATTTGGGTTGTTCCCAGCATTTGGCTTGGCTATTGTGAATGGTGCTGCTATGACCACCCATATCTGAATCTGAGTCCCTCTTTTCAGCTCTTCTTGGCCTTGACCTAGGTGTGGACTTGCTGGGTCATATGGTCATCCTGCATTCTTTCTGCCAATCTGTCTTCCACAGCAGCTGCACCGTTTCACACTGGCACCAGCAGTGCATGAGGGCTCTTCTCTTTCCTGTCCCTGTCCCATGCATCCAGATGCCTCTTGCACATCCACACACGTGTGTTCCACGGACACCCCAGCAGGGCATTTGGATGCAGAGGAAAACTTGGTTGTGTGAACAACCAGTGCTGAGCCACACCCCACCCCCGAGGATCTGGGATGGGCTGTGTTGGGCATGAAGTGAGGCTCAGGGTTGGAGTGACACTGTCTGATGCTCACCTGAATCATAAAAATGGGGGGTTTACAAGTCATGTCTGAACACTCTCATGGCCTTGTCAAGATGACTGCACTGGAATATCATCAAACACACATGTCATTTAGCCAGCTCCAGATACAATGAGCCTATCATTTTTTTTTTTTTTTTTTTTCTGCTTCTCCCAACCTGCTTTCTTTCTTGTGCTTCCCAGCTCGGCCAATGGCAAACCATCTACTCAGGTGCCTAGATCAGGACCTCCCCAGTTCGTAGAAACAGCAAGTTCAGGAACCACAGCCCTGCAGCCCAGTCCCAGTCTAGGCTCTACTTCCTGAGGCCCAGGGCCCATCACCTCCTCAACCCAGAATCAAGGCTCCAGAAGCTCCCACACTGCAGGTGGCAGGCTGATTTCAGGCATCTGGCACACATCTCACCCCAGGCTGGCTTCATTAGCCCACACCTTTGCAGCTCAAAGGACAGCCCAAGCAAAGACTTCTTCCTCATCCAGAAGGAGAGCAGAGGCTGGGTGAAGACAGACAAATTCAGACAGACAGACAGCCCACCTGCCCCTTAAGTACCAGGTGTTTGAGCCTAGTAGCAGGAAGGAGGGGAAAGAGATGAGGCTTAATCAGTGAGGGCTTCCTGGAGGAGGCAGGTGGCCAGGGAGGGACTTCTAGAGGGTAGGTAGCTGGGACACTAAGCTAAAAGGAAACTGGTGAGGGGCGCCTGGGTGGCTCAGTCGGTTGGACATCTGACTCTTGATCTCAGCTCAGGTCATGATCTTGGAGGTGTGATTTCAGGCCCTGCATTGGGCTCTGCACTGGGTGTGAAGCCTACTTTTAAAAAAAATTGAAGAAGGGAACTGATCAAACACCTGCTCTGTGCTGGCCTGGGATGGGGGTTTATTGTGTGCATGTATTTACTCGTTTGGCAAGTACTTTGTCTACAAAGTGCCGAGCACCATTTTAGGCACTGAGGATACACCAGTGGACACAACAGACCAAAAAAAAAAAAAAAAAATACCTGTCCTCACAGCTTCTAGTGATGGGAGAGACAATTAACAAGAAGAATATGCAAAATATAAAATATGTGACGTGATCATAGTTGCTAAGGAGAAAATTTAAGCAGGAGAGAGAGAGTGTGGGGAGGGAAAGGTCAGTTCTAGATGGGGAGGCCAGGGAAGGCAAGGCAGCACCCGGCACAGAGAAAAGCAAGCACGCAGGCCCTGAGGCTGGGAAAGACGCTATGCAGACCCATGCACAGCAAAGAAGTCAGCAGGCCGGGCAGCAAGAGAGCTGAGGACCGTGGAAAACAAGGCCAGAGTCCTCAGGTGAGGCCTGAGAGGGACCACCTCACACAGGCCATCCTGATACCCCTGGCTGTCACTCTGAGTAAGCAGGAAGCCTGAGCAGCGCTTTAGGGAAAAGAGGGGGTGCAATCCCCTTGGTGGCTGCGTCAGCAATGGATGAATGGGGGCAAGGACAAAGCAGGGTGATCCGTTATGAGGCTACTGCAATAATCCAGGAAAGAAACAAGCCGTGGGTTTGATGTTACCAGGATAACCTTAACAGAATCTGTGAGAAGCGACCAGATTTTGAAAATATTTTGAGAGTAGCACCAAAATGATTCTGTGGCACTGAACGTGGGGTATGAATAAAAGGAATCAACAATGACTCTTAAGTTTGGGGCCTTAACAAGTAGATGAGTAACATTGCCATTTACTGGAAAAGTAAGAAGGATGGAGAGGGATGTAAGGAGCAGGTTGCCGGGTAAAACACAGGACAGCCAGCTAAATTTTAATTTCAAAAAAAGAATAGATAAGTGTCTTTTAGTATAAGGAAGTCCCGTGTACAATCTAAAATTCAATTTTAACTGAGCACGTGATTCGGGGTATGGTTTTACTTAAGGGGAGGGGCGTTTACTTGTTTGCTTTGTCCCTAAATCTGACAATCTTACTAAAGGAAGGAGTTAGATTGGGGACAAGGTGAGTCTGCGATACTTACTAGACACTGATAGGAGAGGTGGACGGGCGGCTACGCACATGAGCCCAGAGTTCAGGGGGCTGGTCTGGCTGGAGATAAATAAGTATCTAGGAGTTGTCAGCCTAATTCTGATTATTTTAAGCCCTGAGACTGAATGGCACCGCCAGGAGAAGGAGTGGGGCCAGAGGAGAGAAGGAGCCTAGGACTGAGCCCCGGGGCACCTCAATACTTCAACGTCAAGGAGATCTGGAGGACCCAGCAAAGGAGACGGAGAAAGAAAAACCAGAGAGGAAAAAAAGTCAGGAGAGTGTGACATCCTAGGGACCAAATTCCTGCCGGGAATGCAGAGCCTTAGCTGTGGGAAGCCGGGCAAGAGGGTTCAGGTGGAATGCGATGAACCAGGGACTGGTTAGAGTGACTTCAAGAGGGGACGGAGGGAACAAATGGAGATGATGCATCAAGACGACTCTTTTGAGGAGTTTTACTACAGAGGAATGGAAAGAAACGAGGCAGATGCTGGAAGAACGGAGTGAGGGAGGTGTGTTTGTTTTTTAAGACAAAGGACTACCAGCACATTTATTGTAAAGGGAAAGATCCAGTAAAGAGCAGAAGGGAGAAGATGGAGGAGAAAGAAAGGAGGGAGGTCCGGGGCGGGTGAGAAGGGATGGGATTCAGGACACATGTGGAATCTTGAAGCTTGCCGGCAACTCAGAAAAGCCAGGCGTTACCTCTATTTGACGATAAAAGCTGTGTGGGCAGAAGTCCCAAGTAAGTCCCAGTGTCTTGGAAGGAAAGCAGTATTCTAGGCTGGATCCTGGGACATCTCTTCCTTCCTACCCACAGCCCCAGGCATGCTGCAGCACGGCTGGAAAGCCCCCATTCTTCCACCTGACCTGCTTCGCAGCTGGTTCTGCCTGCCCCACTCTGCTCAAGGGAAGAAAGAGCCCCTGCCGCACATACACAAATGCAAGGAAACCCTCAGCCAGAGAGGGAAGCCCCTACCTGAGGCCTGGGCAGAGTTTCAGACACTGGGGGAGGCCTGGAACAAAACCAGCCCCTGCCAAGGCCTGGGCCAGAAGAAGTGCAGTGCCAGGCTTAGGGCCCGCCACCCCCAGAGAACAGGTGTAGACCCTGAAGGGAGTGTGGGTGGCTGGGGCAGCTTCCAAGCCCAGCTACAACACAGTCTTGCCCTGAGGCAGGGGGCTGGCCTACATGGCCTCCCACACATTCCCCTGCTCAGGGAGCAGCACTTGGAAGTGGGACGGCAGGGCCTCGCAGCCTCTTTCTGGAATGGGGACTTGTCCAGATCCCTCCAAGAAAAAGCAGAGGCCGGTTGTTGGAGACACTGCCTGATGTCAGGAGGGAGGGGGCAGCATCTGGCAAGGTCCAAATGATCAGGAGCTCGGCAATAAAATCACCTGGTCACCAGAGCAGAATAACCCGACCACACACAGAGACCCTGCCACACGCCACCATCTCACAACCACACATGCACACAACCTCACAAAAGCCTCCCAGCCACCTCTGCAATCATACCCGTTCACAGCCACACCACCAACCATTCACCCATATTCCCCACACCCCCCCCCCCTTAACACACAGCTACCCAATCGCACTTACCAGACAGACAGTCCCCACACATAACTTTCTGTGCACCCAGCATTTACTTTGCAAACAATAACTGAGTGTCTGCACTCTGGAGAAGCAGCAGGAGTGCTACTGGCAAGCCCGCTGCCCTCTTAGAATGTCAGGGAACGTTCTGAAGTGACACTGCTGAGGAAGTGGATGAGGTGACATCAGATGGGGTGCCCAGGGAATACCTCTTTCAGAAGGTGATGAGTGAAAAGCAGTCCGGGCAGAGGGCCAGGCGTCCATGCAAAGGCCAGGAGGCTGGACTGACTGTGGTGTGTTTGTGCAGCAGAATGAAAGCCGGGGTGACTGGAGAAGAGTGACCAAGGAGATGTGGGATAGGAGACAAAGCAGGACCAGGTCATTTGGTGCTTTGTAGTCCAATGTCAGGAGAGTGGGTGTTAGTATAAAAGTAATGGTAAGTCACTGCGAGGTTTTCATAGGTGAGTGACATCTGATTTACATGATGAAAGCATTACCTTAGCTAGGAGAAACCATGGGAGGAAAACTTTTTCAGTTCCCAGAGTAGGGAAGGCATTTCTAATTATGACCAAACCCAGAAACCAAAAAGATAAGATGGATACATGTGACTGCATAAAAAATATTTTAATTCTGTATGGCAAAAATTCCATATTCAAAGTCAAAAATACAAGTGTGTAACCAGGGACTGTATCTTTTTTATTTGTATCATAGACAGAGGGCTTATTGCTTTAATATATAAAGAGCCCCTAAGAAATCAATAATTTAAAAGGCAACCATCCACTAGAAAAATGGGCAAAGGCAGGAGCACCTGGGTGGCTCAGTTGGCTAATCATCTGACTCTTGATTTTGGCTCAGGTCATGATCTCCCAGTTCATGAGATCAAGCCCCGGATTGGGCTCTGCGCTGACAGTGTCAGCCAGCTTGGGATTCTCCCCCCACCACCTCCCCCCTCCCCGCCCTCTCTCTCTCAAAATAAATAAACATTAAAAAAAAAAAAAAGAAAAATGGGCAAAGGCAAAGGACAGTTCACAGAAAAACAAACAAAATGGATGTTAAGTATACCAAATGATGCTCATCCTCAATCATAATAAAAGAAATGCAAAATAGAAGTATAATGAGCAAAGATCATACAGTTTGATAATGCTCTACATTAGCAAGGACACAGGGACGCAAGCACTCACGTCTGGTGGCAGCGTAAACTGATACATCTATGGAGAGGATTTGGCATTATCTATAAAAATTTAAAAATGAGCATACAACATTACCCCAAAAATTCCACTTCTAGGAATGTATCCTATGGACCTAATTTTAAAATGTGTTAAATGATGTTTGTCCAAGCATATTTATTGCAATGGTGTTTATAATAGAAAGTAGGAAATATATGATTGGAAGCAGCCTTACGTTTCATCAGTATGTGACTGATTAAATACATGATAGTACACATACTATTTAGCTGTTCTATGCATAGAACCATGTGCATAGCATACCCACATTGGGTAAATGTCAAAAGGAGAGTATATAGTCAAAGATGCATAGCTGATCTCAGGAAGGAGAAACAAGTAACTGGAAACCTGGTGGTCATGTGGGCAGCCCTGGTCACATAATCTGGGGTTCGGGGAGAAGTCAGGAGTAGCACCACAAGCGTGGGACTCCTCAGTGCTGGATAGTATTGAAAGCCCCCAGACTGGATGAGTTCACCCGGGAGAGAAGAGGCTAGAGCCTGGGACATGCCCGCCCTGGACACCAGCATGTGGCCTCCAAGGTGCAAGAAAACTGGGAGTGTGGTGTCAAGGAAACCCAGGGCAGAAAGCGTTCTGAGAAGGAGGCAGTGGTCACCCGCTGTGTCAGGTGCTTCTGTAGGTCCAGGAGGGTGGGGATGGAGACACGACTGTTGGATTTAGCATCATGGAAATCCGCGGTGACCTTGACAGGGTCGCCTTTGTGACACAGTACCGGGATGGAAACGTTGTTCAAATGGGTTGAAGAGCGACTAGGAGGGAAGGAAGTGGGGAGCGGGTTTGCTCTGAGATGCTGGAGAGCAACAGGCCGCAGGGAGCAGATGGCAGAGTCATGGACCCTCACAGGACGCTCTCATGTTCACACATCCCCCAACACTGGCACATACACAGAAGCACCGAGACCACCCGGCATGGGGTCTCAACAGTGATGTTCAGGGGCCACGACCCAGTGAGTGAAAGACGGCCTCTGCCCTGTGGCTTTGCCCCATCCACAAGGCTGAGACCTCCAGAGCTGGCTCTGCTGCTTAGCATCTGTATGACCCTGGGTAAGTCACCTAACCTCTCTGTACCTCAGTGGGAAGGGTCACACCTTCCTCCCCACTGTGAGGATGAAATAAAGTCTGCCAGCCATGTCTGGCGCAAAGATGTCTCTGAACACGCAATGCAGGGTTAGTCTCTATCGAAATGAGTAGTCGGTAGGGTGACCGTGTAATGGATCTTCCCAGGTTTGGGGGCACTCTTGAGAGGAAGGGGAGGATGCGAATTACACTGGACCACAGGTGGCAAACCCGTACAGTCCTGGGGAAATCCCATGTACAGTCACCCTTGTGTTAACCACACCATCTCTATGTCTCCATCTCTATGGAGACAGCGAGGGCTCAGCCCCAAGGTGACTAAGACCCCAGGGCTCCCAGGGAGGCCAGAAACGCTGGGGTTTCTCCAACAAGGCTGGGAAAGCTCCTTGTCACAGCACACTAATAAATAAGATAAAGCCTCTTTGTCCCCAGAGCCCAGCCCAGCTGCAGGCCCGCCTCCTTCCGCAGTCTCTAGGGCAAGGGCGCTCTCGCCCCAACATCCGACCCCCTCGCACAGAATCTGCCCCTTGTCCTAACTCCAGGCGACCACCTCTGCCCTCACCCCTGGACAAAGGATCCCCCCATCTCCTTTCCAGGCACAGGACTCGCTGTGTCCTTTCCATTGTGGACGCAGAGTCTGCTCCCCACCTTGGAGGCCACAGAGCCTGAGCCAGGCACCGCCGTGGAGGCTCATCGTGCCCAGAGTGCCCCCAAGCAGGGTCCCGGCCGGGCGCCGGGCAGGAACAGAGACCCGCAGGGCGCGGGCACAGTCGCCGTGGCAACGCGTGTGGGCGAGTCATGATTGCAGGCTGTCCCGGGCCACAGCACTTAACAGTTTAGAGTGCCTCCCGCCCCTGATCTCATTGGAGCCTTTGCAACAGCCCTGCCCATGGCCACCGATGCCCCCATTTCCCACATGAAGAAACCGAGGCTCGGAGCAGCGACGAGCCCCTCGGAAGGCCGCCCCGGCGGCGGGTGGCAGCGGGACTAGACGCGGACCCCTTGCGGCCGAGCCGGCTCCCAGGCTCCTCCCCGGCCCTCCCTCCTCCGCGCCGCCCCCCTGGCTGAGCCCGCCGCCGCCGCGCGCCTGGCCTCCACTGCAGAGCCCGGCTCCCGCCCCTCCGCCGCCGCGCGGGGCTCCCGGACGCGGGCTCCCGGTGAGTGTGCGGGTGGGGTGGCGGGACTCGAGCGCTCCCGGGCGACCCCCAGCGACGGGGTCGGCTGGGGGGGGGGTGCGAAGGAAGGGAGGTGGTGGAAGGGTCTCCCCCAACACCCCCAGTGCCCTCTCGCCCCTCGATTCTGGGCGAGGTGGGGGCTCTAGGGGGCTTGGAAGGTTCTGAGACACCCCCTCCCACGTCCGCAAGCTCCCGAGCTGCCCCGGATGAAAGGAAAGTGGGTGAGGGGAGTGGGGGGAGACTGCAGTGGCATTATAGAGTGTGGCGACAGTTGGGCGAAGTTTGGTCCCGAGCTGGGAAAAAGAGGATGGCTGGGGGGTGAGGGTGGGGGGGAGTGCTGGTGGCCGGCTGGGGTAATCAGAACTGGCTCCACCTGTCCCAGTTCTGAGCTTGGAGGGAAATTCTTTGCAGATGAGTGGAGTCCCTGGGGTGTGTTGGGCGGGACTGGACAGACAGGACCGGAAGGTGGAAGGTGGAAGGTGGAAGGTGGGGACCCAGAAGGGGGCTGCACCCAGGTGGGTGTCGGGTGACAGGGCCCCTCTCCTCGGGAAGGCTGGCAGACTGGGCTCCAACCACCACTTCAGTCTTTTTGAGCTCCCACCAGGTGAGTGGCAGGCTGGGGAGGGAGTGATCTTAAGATTCTTACAACAGCTCAAGAAAGTAGGAATTCTTTCCCTTTACAGATAAGGAACGGAGGTCAAACTATTAAGGGATTCTTGGAAGTCACCTGGCTAGTAAGGGGCAGAGCTGAGGCTGGAATCCAGATGTGACTCCATGCTCAGTGCACATTTCTCTGCTCGTCCCCATAAGGCCAGGTCTCAGAGGAGCACGTGGGGGAGAAGAGGGTCTGCAGGGATGGGGTCTTCTGCAGTCACACCATGCTGTTGGAGAGTCCCGGAGAAGAGGCATCAGAAGAGCTGAGGTGTTGAGAAGCAAATGTGCCTTCTCCCTCTGGCCAGAGCCGGGAAGTCCTTCCCTCAAGCGACCTTGTCCAGATTGTTCTGCAGGCTACCTACCTGCCCCCACCTCACAGCCCTTCCCTCCAAGCTGCCTCTCTGAGAAGTCAGCATGCATTTCTTTATCACCCAGCACTTACTGAGTACCTACTGTGTGCCAAACACTAGGCACTAAATATAACTCAGTAAGCAAAACAGCACTGATATTCTAGCGGGGGAGACAGACAATAAATAAGAACCAAAAAATAACAAATACTTTAATATCAAATGGTGATTAAATTCGAGGAGGAAAATAAAGGAGACAGGAGCAGAGTGACTGGGAGGGCAGGGCTCCCAGACCCAGGGTAATCTGGGGAGTCCTCAGCGATTAGAAGGACCCAGCCATGCAAGGTTCTGGAGAAAGAGCATTCCTGGCAGCAGGAATAATTGCAGAGTCCCCAACTCTCCTCACGTGGCTGGAGCAGAGAGAGGCAGGGTGAGAATGTAGGAGAGGAGGGCAAGAATGTAAAATCTGGGGTTTCATCCTAAGCGTAATGTGAAGCTAGTAGAAAGTTTTAAACAAGGGAGTGACACGGTCCAAGTTAGTGGATTCTAGGGGCCCAGGAACAGATGCCGAAAGGCCAGCGAGGAGGCCCTGGCAATAATACCAGCAAGCGTGATGGTGGTTTGGAGCAAGGTGGTAGCAGTAGAGGGGTGAGAGGGGCCCTGCAAGACTTGGACCCACAGGCATCATGCATGCTCAGAGGGGCATCGTGTGGTCCAGGAGCGCCCACATGTGCACACAGGCCCACACATGCACATGGAGACACATGTTCCCACACCCATGGCAACAGGCAGACACTAGATGTACTCAGGCAGACCCACCCATCCACACCCTCTGAGTCATCCCAGGACTGGGAGGAAGATGGGTGGTTCTGGGGCCTGAACAAAGTATGTCTCCCCACCACGGAGCCCGGGCATCCAGCATGGCTGGGGTGGTTGGGGCTCCCCCAGGCTCTGGCACAGGGAGAGGGATTGTCTCTAGATTTTCCCTGGATCTGGTGTGCCAGGAGCCAAACCACCTACCATCCCCCACTCACCCCCAACCTGAGTTGTTCTCCCAACGTCACCACCTACTGACTGGGAGACCTTGAGGAGGTTATTTCTCCTCTCTGAACCTCCGTTTCCCCTCTGCAGAATGGGCTTGCCAGGGAGCAAGAAGATCCTCTGCCCTTCTACCTGGACTACGGTCCTGCTAGCTGGACTAAGAATGAAATTAGAGACAGATAAACAAGAGAAAATCTAATTTAATTTCATGTGAATGGGGAATCCACATGGATGTGGAAATTCCAAAGACAGATGAAAGGAGGTATATATGCCCTCCTGAACTAAAGAGAAGGGAATAGGGGTCTGGGACTTCAAAGGGAAGAAATACAATTCACCAAGGATGAAAATGAGTAAATATTTGGTAAACAAATGTTTGCTGGGCCACTCAGAAACAATGGGATGTAGAGGACTTTGATCAAACAGGCCTTGCTAGGCTCCTCTCTGTCTACCCTCCTTAGTTCGTATAACAATGTAGTTATCTCCGGTGATGGCTCTCTTCCTGGAGCAGGTCCTCTATCTGAATACTTCTAGGCAGTTGAAGGAGAGATAAAGAGCTTTTCCTGAATCTGATGAGCTTTGATTGCTTTTAACTCAAAATCATCTGCATGCCAAAGTGGCCTATCTTGGGGCAGCCTGCCCTTGGTCCCTACAGGCTCATGACCCCACCCCTCACAAGACGGTAGCAAGGAATCAGTGAAGTAAGTTGCAAGAACCTGGTCTGGGACAGGCATCCAGCAGAGGAGGGGTAGGAGGTGGTGGAGAGCACAGCCTGACCCCCCCACACCCCTGCACTGACAGCCTGGCCTGGAATCCAACTGCAGTTCTAAATGAGTGATTTGGCCTCTCTAGATTTCACAATGAGTGGCCAGCATTTATTGAGCACTTACTATGGGTTAAGTGCTTTGCAACGGTTATCTTCATCTGTAAATGAGAAGCATAATAGTATCTACCTCATGGGGTCATTATAAGGACTAAAGGAGATAGTGTTGCACAGCTTTTAGCTCCTCGGCTGACCCATAGTAAATGCTCAATAAATGGTCATTGTTATTATCAGCAAATGCACATTCCCTTCCTTCATGCATACAAGCTCTGTGACTTTTGACTTAGCCTCTCTCTAGGCCTGTATCCTGCCTGTAGCCTGGGGGGAATAATAGTCCTGATCTCAAAGGGTCATTGGCTGATCAAACGCATCTATCCACATAAAGACCCCAGAACAGTGCCTGATACACGGTAAATGCTCACATCAAATGTTACCTATGCGGAGCACCTGGGTGGCTCAGTCGGTTGAGCATCCGACTTCAGCTCAGGTGGTGATCTCACGATTCCTGGGTTCACACCCTCCCATCAGGCTCACTGCTGTCAGCCTGTCAAGACAGAGCCCGCTTCGGATCCTCTGTCCCCCTCTCTCTACCCCTCCCCTGCTTGCAGTCTCTCAAAAATAAAAATGAAAAAATACATAAAAATATACATATATATGTGTGTATATACGTATACACGTACATATAACAAAATAACATATATATGCAACAAAATAAAAAATTAAAATAATAAAAAAATTTTAAATGTCACCCATACATTAAACATGGACTTTTCCCTTGCATGCCGTCAGGTGGGCACGGCCCCCGGCACGCCCGCCAAGCACCATGGACTGGAAGACGCTGCAGGCCCTCCTGAGCGGCGTGAACAAGTACTCCACGGCATTTGGGCGCATCTGGCTGTCGGTGGTGTTCGTCTTCCGCGTGCTGGTGTACGTCGTGGCCGCGGAGCGCGTGTGGGGGGACGAGCAGAAGGACTTCGACTGCAACACCAGGCAGCCCGGCTGCACCAACGTCTGCTACGACAACTTCTTCCCCATTTCCAACATCCGCCTCTGGGCCCTGCAGCTCATCTTCGTTACGTGCCCCTCGCTGCTGGTCATCCTGCACGTGGCCTACCGGGAGGAGCGCGAGCGCCGGCACCGCCAGAAGCACGGGGACCAGTGCGCCAAGCTGTACGCCAACGCGGGCAAGAAGCACGGCGGCCTGTGGTGGACCTACTTGTTCAGCCTCATCTTCAAGCTCCTCATCGAATTCCTCTTCCTCTACGTGCTGCACACGCTCTGGCATGGCTTTAGCATGCCACGCCTGGTGCAGTGTGACAACATGGCGCCCTGCCCCAACATCGTGGACTGCTACATCGCGCGGCCCACCGAGAAGAAGGTCTTCACCTACTTCATGGTGGGTGCCTCTGCCGTCTGCATCGTGCTCACCATCTGCGAGATCTGCTACCTCATCTTCCACAGGGTCCTGCGAGGCATAGCCAGGAACAAGCCCCCGAAGGGCCACAGCCTCCCATCCTCCACCAGCCGGGCCTCCACCTGCCGCTGCCACCACAAGCTGGTGGAGGCTGGGGAGCTGGGCTCCGACTCTGGCGACGACAAGAGACACGCGTCTGCACCCAGCATGACCCCCATCTGACCACAGGCTGGGGAGCGACGCTGGAGCTGCCAGTGGGGACAGATGGGCAGTACTGCACGGGGGGAGGGGTCCTACAGGTGCTGGGTGCCCCCACTTTGAATTCGCTACTCTATCCCGTTTCATTTTTGGCAGATTTTTTGAGCACTGGGCACTGTGCTGTCTACCCAGGTATAAGTCACACCCCAGAACTAGTGCCAGCCCTTGGGGGAGACAGACGTCGAAACAAACAAATCAACGACTGAGTGCGAGGGGACCCCCAGGAGGCTCCCAGCAGAGCTTCCGCCTAACCCAGGAGGGAGTGATCAGGAGAGACTACCCTGAGTACAAAATGTTTGAGAGAGGTGAGAAGGGCTTCCTAGACGAGAAAGCGGCAGGTGTTTGCAGGGGAGATGTTTGCCCTGGTTTGGAAGCACCGGATCAAAGGGAGTTTCATTCCCTTGGGAGAAGCACCCAGGTTCTGGGCTGGAAAGGAAGTAGTCTCTAAGCAGTGGGAGGTCCAAAGGCCTGAGGGTGAGCTTGTGAAGGGGAGGAGATGGCTCTGTGACGCCACCTGCTGCTCGAGATACTCGGGTGTCCTCCTGGTCCCCACTGTCCTCAGGGGAAGCCCCCTTTCTCCCAGTTCTGCTCCTCCCAGGCTCAGACAGCTTTTCTGCCGTCTTCTTGCCACAAACGTGCTCAACCTAGTGCCAGCCTCTCAGACTCTGCTGCCAGAGACTCAAGGTAGATGTTCCTTGAAATCAATAAAGGCTGTGTTTGGGGCGCCTGGGTGGCGCAGTCGGTTAAGCGTCCGACTTCAGCCAGGTCACGATCTCGCGGTCCGTGAGTTCGAGCCCCGCGTCAGGCTCTGGGCTGATGGCTCGGAGCCTGGAGCCTGTTTCCGATTCTGTGTCTCCCTCTCTCTCTGCCCCCGTTCATGCTCTGTCTGTCTCTGTCCCAAAAATAAATAAACGTTGAAAAAAAAAATTAAAAAAAAAAAAAATAAATAAATAAAGGCTGTGTTTTATACAGGTTGGCTCCGTCCTCTGTTCTGTACTCCCACCCACAAGACCCTGAGGGCAGGGAAGGTAGCCCTCAGGAGGGCTGTACGTCTGGGGGTGAAGGCAGACTGGGGCTGGGGTTGATCTGGGTGGGGATGTGGGTGGAACCTACTGGTATATATGTTGTGATTGTAAGTGTGGTCACAAGAGGACGCTGTGCTCCCTCTGCAACAGCGCTTCCCGCGTTTCTAGGGAGAACACTGCTCTGAGCACACACACAATCATTGTTCTCCCCATAGATAAACCACACTCCCTCCTCCTCCCAATCACCACCATCAACAATCCACGTCCCCACCCTGTGTACACAAATCTCTGTTATTCATACTCTCACTCCTTATAATATGCCACAACAGGATGGTTGTCTCCTCTAAAGGTGGGAGTCCCAGCCTCACTCAAGCATTATTCAGCAGCTCCTTCCATCTGCCCTGAGCATCGTTGGCTCACCGGGGCCCTGGCAGGAGGTGGAGAGTGCATAGGAGAACAGGAGCTGAACTCAAACAGCTCCGAGTTAGGGGAGACAGTAACATACTCGTCTTCTGCAGTAACCAACAGTTGGGGTGGTTCACAGCACCCCCCCCACCCCACCCCCAGTACTGTGTGGTGACCTGCAATTTAGGGGACACCAACATTCAAGCCAGACTGGAATGGAAAGCAAAAGGGGGTGCAAGTCTCCACTAATGAGAGACACATTTAGTGACCATCAAAGCCAAGGCCAGGGGCCAGAAACCTAGGAGCAGTGAACCAAGAGCCAATGCAGGCAAGGAGAGGACAGATCACTATGTCCACAGAACAGGCTATGGTTCACCTTTGCTCTTTCGTGTGGCTATTAGTGGGGTGGGTAAGCCAACCAAGCTTAAAGGGCCCAGGGTTGGGCTGACACCCACCCCCCACAGTCTGAATCATAGCTTAACCACTTCATGACCACAGTCACCACGCTGCACCTTGGGCAAGCTTTCAGAACGGCAGTCTTGTCATCATTACAATGTGAATTGCACCAGTCAGGGTCCCAGCAAAAAACAGATGGCACATTCAAACCCAGTAACTTTAAAGAGTTTCCTTGAGGGATATTTTTTCATGTTTATTTATTTTGAGAGAGAGAGAGAGAGAGAGAGAGAGAGAGAGAGCCGGTGCATATGCACATGAACACGTATGCAAGTTGGGGAGGGGCAGAGAGAGCAAAACCCAAGCAGGCTCCACGTTCAGCATGGAGTTCAATGCAGGCTTGATCTCACGACCATGATATCATGACCTGAGTTGAAAGCAAGAGTCAGACGCTTAACCAACTGAGTCAATTTGTTTTAAAAAGTATGGGCATGATCAAGGAAACCACAAACACTACTGCAGTGCCCTGGGGCTTGTACCAGGGTAGCCACGGACTGGATTGCCACACTGGAGCTGCAAGGATGCATTCCACCCCAGCGACCAAATAAATACCCCAACTTCACTTTCTCATCTCCTGCTCTCCTGCCAGTGGCTCCCACTGACACAACCCAACCAGGATCCAGAGAGCAAGGGAGCCAAATGAGGCAGCCAGTTATGGCTCAGCCTCCTGGGGCACAGAGCAGGGTGGAGAGTTGACCCGAGAGACAAAGGGACCATATTCATCCCAGCACTCAGAGCAGTACTACTCCTGGGGTTGCTGTAGAGATGAGACACTGAAGGTAACCCAGCAGTATGGTGCTAATGTGTTCAGTAAATATCCAGGCAGGAGCTTGCCTGCTGCCCAGGCCACAACAAGGCCAGTCCCAGCCTGGCCTGGATGAGTGCAAAGGTCTCAGGGAAGGTCTCTCCTACTTGCTGCCACACATTCCAGCATCTTCCAGGGCAGTTTCAGCTGCTTGGCCAAGGATGGCTTGGAGGCCAGAGCAACCAGAGGACATCACTGGCTAGCTCAGCACAGACTGAGCCTCCAGCCCCAGGCCCCTTCTCCAGGCTGGGGGTGAGGACCGTGGTTGACAGGATGTCCCAGCCCTGTCCTGAGATGTGCCACCTTCGGCCTGAGAGCCTGAGAGCTGTTCTGAGCAGTGCAGCTCACTCTTCTGATCCAGGACACCTGGAGCTACTGTTCACCATCCAGAGTCCCCAGCACACAACGCTGTCACCACAAGGTGGCTCTCATGTCCCCTGGCCTTCTCTTCTCAGGGTACACGCTTCTATCTCCTCCTTCCCCAGCACATGAGCATTCACTGCAAGCCTCCTTCCCTCACGCACATGATAGATTTAGATTTCACGCACACACAGCCTTCACAACCACACCTACTGCACGAAATAACAGCCACCACGCAGCCCAAGCTAAACAGGAGATTCTCTTGTGTCATCACCCTGGTCTCAGCTTCCTATTATGGATTGAATGTTTGTGTCCCCCCAAAATTCATACCTTGAAACCCTAACGTCTACTGTAATGGTATTAGGAAGTGGAGCCCTTGGGAGGTGAAGCCCTCGAGAATGGGATTTGTGCCCTTCGAAGAAGACACAGAAGAGGGAGGACCTTTCTCCCTTCACCACGTGAGGACGCAATGAGAAGACAGCCCTGTGTAAACCGGGAAGAGGGTCTTCACCAAGAACCTTTTTGGACTTCCGGCCTCCAGAACCGTGAGAAATAAATTTCCATTGTTTAGGGCCCCCCACGTGTGGCATTCTGTTCCAGCAGCTTGAGCTGAGACAACCACATCATCTCGCACCTGGATTACCACAACGACGTCCCTGCTTCCTGCCCTAGCTCTGGGAAGCAGAAGAACGGAAAGGGGAGGAAGCGGGACTGAGCGACAAGACCTGTTGCGCTGTGTCCATCAGGCAGAGATTGTCGGTTAGAGGCGGTCACGTGGAGTTGGCTGGGCCCTTGACCGCTGCTTGGCTCAGTCACTGCCTGGGGCCACCCCCCGAGCCTGGCCACCTGGACAGCTGGAGTGGACCTGAAAGGGCTAACAGCTGGAGGCTGTCAGCTGCCCAGACTCCCACAGCTGGGCAACAAGTCCTATCCCAAAGGGGGATGTCCATATTCACCGCTCACCCCCACAGTCCATTCTCGGCACCACAGCCCCAGGGATCCTTTACAACCCAGATCAGGCGGGGTCACCCCCCTGCCTGCACCTCCTGAGACATCTCACACAGCCCTTGAGGGGCCTCTAAGATCTGCCCACCCCACACCTCATCTGCTCTCTCTCAGTATGCACCCCTTCTCTCTCACCTCACTCCAGCCACACTGACCTCCTTGCTGCCCTCAAGCAGGAAATGTTCCTGCCAGGCATGTTCCTGCCTCGGGGCCTTTGCACTCTCTGTTCCCTCTGTCCAGAAGGCTCTTTCCCTCCATCCTTTCCTTCAGGGTGCGCATCAAATGCCCGCTGCTTAGTGAGACAATCTCCTCTCTTCTACTCAACGTCAAAACTGCACCCTCAGCATGCTCAACCCTCCCTCCCTGCTTTCCACATAGCTTTGTCGCCATCTAGCAGGTTCTGTGTTCTGTCTCCCCACAGCTAAAGTGTAAAATCCCCAAGGACAGGGAGTCTTGTCATTCCCTGGTTGGTCTCCAGGGACCACTGTCTAAGACAGTGCCACAGCAGCAGGGGGTGCTCAGTAAAAATGTGCTGAATTAATACGTTCATATATGGGGCTGGTGCCCTGCTAGGTGCTGGGGATGTAAAGAAGACCCCGCTGCGTGCCCTCTAGGGGCCCTCAGTCTCATGCAGTAAGTGACGCGCCCGGGGTGGGAGGAAGGGAAATGGGGTGGGGGGAGGTTTAATCGGTAGAGAGTTTCAGTTTTGCAAGATGAAAAAGTTCTGGAGCTCTGTTGCTCAACAATGTCAATGTACTTAACACCACTACTAAATGGTACATTTTTTAGCGGTTCAGATGGTAAATTTTATGTGTTTTTTTTTTTTACCACAATTAAAAATAAAATTTCTAAAAATAGCCACCCAAAAACCCAAAATAAAACAATGCACCCAGGGGCAATACGTGAGCCACTGAGGGCACCAAGGCTCACCTAACCCAGGGGAGACAGCAAGGAGGCTTCTGGGAGAAGTTGACATAGAGCATAGAAAGACTTGTAGGTTAGGCATGTGAGGGCACTCCAGGCAGAGGGAACGGCATGGGCACAAGTAGAGCGCTCAGAGAACTACAGTAATGGAGTATGGCTCAATCACATGGTGAAAGGGGGAGAGGGATAAGGCTGGAGGCCTTACTGAGAGCACACTGAGACAGTGGCCTAAACAGGGTCAGGGCAGTGGGAAGAGAGGGAGGTGTGGGGTTCCAAGGATGCCTTGCCCTCTCCACCTGCTCCTCTCTCCCTCCAGGAGAGGGGATCAGAAAGGCTTGGGAGAGCCTGGGCCCAGCAGCGGGAGAGGAACTCAGAGCGAGGCTGTCTTGGGGGCGTGGTAAGAACCCGCCTCCAGGGACCTCCGTTCTCATGCCCTCCGAGGTCAGAACTAAGTGGGCGCAGTTGTCAGCTTTGGAAATCCGGGAGGAGGCTCTGCTCAGCCTGGCCCTGAGGGACAGGCCTGGAAGGGGAAGCAAGCTCAGTCTGATCCTGAAGTTTTGAGGTCTGAGCCAGGCCCAGCACACTTGCTGCCCCAGAAGTCTGCTTGCCAGGGCTGAGGGCAGGACCCTCAGGGACCCAGCCCTGGGGCACTGGGAGGACTGAAGCCTGCTGCAGAAAACCTACTGCAGAAAAACCAGGACCATTCCACCACCTGCCCCAGGCCTCAGCCCCCACCTGCCACGTTTCCTTTCCTTAGCTGTCCTGCCCCCCACCACTCCACTCTGGGTCTCCTTCCCCTCAGTCCTCTCTGCTCCCATCAAGACCAACCCACAGACTCTTTTTGTCACAATTGTTTCTTCACGACATTTTTAGCCACTGCTCACTTGAAAACTCCTTGTGTACCACTATGCTATGTGCTGATTGGATCTCTTATCAACTCCACACAGTAGGAACAATCACCATCCCCATTCTACAGAGGAAGAAACTGAGGCACAGGGGTTTAAGCAACTTGCCTAAAGGCACAGGAGTCCTCAGCAAAGTCTCAACTTCTAGATTCTTTGGCCTCCTCCCAGCAAAGTCTCAGCACCCTAGGGGCAGCAGCCAAGGTCTCGAGACCTTGCAACCCAGGCTCTTGCTCACACTGTTCCTTCTGCCTAGAATGTTCCCCCTTGCACCCCCTTCAACCGGCTAATTCAGTCTTCTCAGGAAACGTCCCTAACCAAGTCCCCTCTGAGTCACCCTGTAGTCCTCAGGAGAACCTTCCAGATTTGCTACTTTACTCTTACCTAAGGGCTGATATGCTCAATTCCAGCCTCCTGTAGCAGCCAGTGAGAGTGGGAGACCAGAGACCACACCTGGCTGGCTATGGTCAACCCCCCAGCTCCACTTACAATGCTGCAGCACAGCAGACCCTCATTGACTTTCATCGACAGGGCGATGCCTGAATGAAGGATGGCAGGTTCTGCCCCCCACCCTTTTTCATTCCTTTGGGAGCCCCCTCCCCATTTAGAGGCATGAGCAAGGGATCCAAGCTAAAGGTGGAGAGCCCCTCCTCTTCAGTCTCCAGTGATCTATGGGAGTTGCTTAGTGACCTCTGATCGCCTGCCCAGGAGTGGAGATGTTTGAGAATTCCGCAAGAATTCAGGCTGGGTTGAGAGCCCAGCTCCACCACGGACTCTAGGGAGGGCAGATATAACCCCTCTCTCCCGATGTGGTCCCTCACGTCCTGATGAGCCTCGACTGCCAAGTCCGGGCACAGTGCGAGGCACACGGTGGCACCCTGAAAAATGAGTGGTCTTCTCTCTTTTTTCTGACCAAGGGCAAGAGGACCCCATGGTCAAGGAAAGGTCCTTCCCTGGAGGCCCCCACACCCTCATCCGCATCTGCCCATCCCTCACAGCCCTCAGGTCAGTTGCAGGATCAGAAAGTTCTCGCTGTGATCCTTTCAAATCCAGCCACCTGGGAAAGGTTTGGCCCTGCAGAACTCCTGTTCCAGAGCCAAAGAAACTGAGGCTGGGAGGGTTCTGGGCCGGAACACCGCGCAGAAAGCGAAGAAGGGGAGCCAGAGGCCTCTCAAGCCCCCTCCGCCTCCTAATTCCCAGTGCCAGTCCCGGGGCCCTTTCCTTAAGCGTCGCTACAGGGAGTCGGCACCTCCCGGTCCCCGCCCCCGGCTCTGAGAAGCGCCCCGCCGCCCTCCCGTGGCGTTTCCTGCCCCCACCCCGCCCCTCCGCGCTATTTAAGGCGCCCCCGCCGTCCGGCGCCGTCCAGCAGGGCTCCCGCGGGCGCCGCTCCGCCGTCGCTCTAACCCCGCCGCCACCTGGGCCACCCGGCAGGCAGGCGGTGAGTTGGGCTTGGGGGTGGGGAGGGCCAGGACGCCACCTGCTAACGAGCGAGCGGGGCGGGGGGAGGGAGACGCCTCCGCCACCGGCCGCTCGGCCGCCACGGGCTGAGGGTTGCTGGGGGTCGGGGAAGGCGCGACGGCTGCGGGCCAGGCTCTCTGCTAAGCCACGTTACTGGCTTCTTTCACTGTATCCTTACAACCCTAGGAGGTGGGAGTATTATTTCCATTTTACAGGAGAGGAGACTGAGGTGCTAAGGTTGACGCTTACCCAGGGTTAGTTAGCAAAAGGGAGCCAGGACCAAAGTCTGATTCCAGAGCCTGGCTCTAAAGAGCTTTGCTCCTTGAAGAAGCGCCTCCCCTGCCCCCTTCCCTGCATTTCTTCCCCCAGCTCTCTGCCCACCCACCTCCCCCATACCCCGTGTTCTGGGAACTTGGTGGCCTATGCCTCCACCCTGCTATGACAGTTCTTTTAAGAGTCTAGAATTTATCAACAACAGCTTGGGGGCCCAGGGGGTATGGAGGAAGGGGGTAGGATCAGTGTCCATACTTAAGTGGCAGGTGGTCACTATTGTTGACAGGTGGAACTAATGCAGGATGTTGCCTTTAGCATCTAACACCCTTCCCACCTGCCCCTTACCACAGCTCAAAGGTTAGAGTGAGGTCAGCTGGGTGACTTACCATGGGCAGGGGGGCAGGGACCTGAGGTTTTGGGCTCCCTGAGAAGCTGAAGATAGCACCACCACTGCCCACAGTTGGGGACAGCCAGCCCATCATGGGCAAAAGGAAGGAGGGGCATAGCACAGCCATGTGACCTGGGGTAAGTTCCTCAGATTCTGTTCCCATAAGCTCAGGAGCCTCAATTTGATCCAAATCTTGAGCTGTGTTATCCTGGGACTCGGCCTGGGAACAAGAGGGATACAGAGGTATGACAAAACAAGGACCTAGTAGCCATCATCCAAAGATCAGCTTTTAGGCCTGACCACCCTGCTGGCCGTGAGCCCCCAAGCCAGTCCCTTCCCCTCCTGGAGCCTCAGTGTCCCTGTAGGTAGAATGGGTGTGGCCAACCTCCCTGCAAGCTTGTTGCCAGGACAACTGAGAAGGATGTCATGCTGACTGTGTCCTCTATCTCCCTGCAGACGGAGGAGGCCGGGTAGCCATGGGTGACTGGGGCTTCCTCGAGAAGCTGCTGGACCAAGTCCAGGAGCACTCGACTGTAGTGGGCAAGATCTGGCTGACGGTGCTTTTCATCTTCCGCATCCTCATCCTGGGCCTGGCTGGCGAGTCCGTGTGGGGCGACGAGCAGTCAGATTTCGAGTGTAACACGGCCCAGCCGGGCTGCACCAATGTCTGCTATGACCAGGCCTTCCCGATCTCCCACATCCGCTACTGGGTGCTGCAGTTCCTTTTTGTCAGCACACCCACCCTGGTCTACCTGGGCCACGTCATCTATCTGTCCCGGCGTGAAGAGCGGCTGCGGCAGAAGGAGGGGGAGCTGCGGGCGCTGCCAGCCAAGGATCCACGCGTGGAGCGAGCACTGGCAGCCATAGAGCGTCAGATGGCCAAGATCTCGGTGGCAGAGGACGGCCGCCTGCGGATCCGCGGGGCGCTCATGGGCACCTACGTGGCCAGCGTGCTCTGCAAAAGTGTGCTGGAGGCAGGATTCCTGTATGGCCAGTGGCGTCTCTATGGCTGGACCATGGAGCCAGTGTTCGTGTGCCAGCGCGCCCCCTGCCCCTACCTCGTAGACTGCTTCGTCTCGCGCCCCACAGAGAAGACTATCTTCATCATCTTCATGCTGGTGGTCGGACTCATCTCCTTGGTGCTCAACCTGCTAGAGCTGGGACACCTGCTGTGCCGCTGCCTCAGCCGGGGGGTGAGGGCCCGGCAGGGCCAGGATGTGCCCCCGGCCCAGCGCACCTCCTCGGAGCCCTACCCTGACCAGGTCTTCTTCTACCTCCCCGTGGGCGAGGGCCCCTCGTCCCCGCCTTGCCCTACCTACAATGGGCTCTCATCCAGTGAGCAGAACTGGGCCAACCTGACTACGGAGGAGAGGCTGGCTTCTTCCAGGGCCCCCCTCTTCCTGGACCCGCCTCCCGAGAGTGGCCAGAAATCCCCCAGTCGCCCCAGCAGCTCTGCTTCCAAGAAGCAGTATGTGTAGGGGGCTGGGGCTTATGTCACCCAACAGAGGGGCCCAGGGAAGTCTGGCTGCCTTGGATACCCTCTCCCTAAAGACTGCAGGAAAGAGGGGAGCAAGGGAAGCAGATGCTTGCTGGCCAGGAGCCCTCATTGCAGATTGTGTTTGAGCATCTGGGGCTTTCCTGGTGACCAGAGGGGCACCATGGATCCCCCTCCAGAACATGACTGCCACAGGCACAAAGCCAGCTTGGGGTGCTCCAGACCAAGGGCCTTGTGGGGCCTCTGGACTTTTTCACCTGGTTCAGAGCAACCCAGAGCCAATTTACCCCTCCCTCATGAAAGATTCACCTCTGCCCACGTTGTCCTCACAGGAAAGGGCTGGTTGAGGCTGCTGGGTCAGAGACCTCACACACAGCCTGTGCTGGATCTGGCCCTGTCGAGGGGACTGGTGTCTCGTTCTCACTCCTTCCTAGTTCCACTGTTTATGCTTCTAAAATAAACAAGACTTGGTCACAAGCTACGTGTGTCCTGGTGCTGTCATGATGTGCCACCTGGGAGGTTGGGGGGCAGTCGCCTGGCCCGGCTTCCTTTTCTTTGCAGTCTTGTATGATCCGTCTTTGGCCTCTGCAACCCCAACTCCACCCAGCGTCTTAAACCCTCAAACCCCTACATCCTGCCTCTCAGCAGCCCTGAGTCCTGAACGCTCACCTTTTGAAATGCCTCTACAATGCAGCCCCCCACAACGGCCAAAGCCCCTGCCTGTCCCCATCCTGCCCCATGGCCATCCAGTGCCCTGGCCATGCTGAGTGCAGTGTGCTTCCTTACTGGACACTCTGCTCCCAAGCCCTCTACCCTATCCCAGCTCATTCTGGACCCCTTGGTATTTGGGGAGGCAGATTTAGATCACTTGCCTCCTCCTACCTTGGCCCTTTCTAGTCTGCCCCCGCTAAAGGCCTGCAACATATCTCCTCCCCATGCACTGAGTACAGAGAAATCTTGCCTCTGAGTCACAAAGTTTGCAGTAAAAGTAGTAAAAAATGGAACTGGATGGGGCGCCTGGGTGGCTCAGTCGGTCAAGCGTCCGACTGGCTCAGATTGTGATCTCGCAGTTTTTGAGTTCAAACCCCGCATCAGGCTCTGTGCTGACAGCTCAGAGCCTGGAGCCTGCCTCGGATTCTGTGTCTCCTTCTCTCTCTGCCCCTCCCCAGCTTATGCTCTGTGTCTCAAAAATAAATAAAACGTTAAAAAGAAAATGGAACTGGATCATGACGGATGAATAGTTCACTGGGAAGGGCAAGAGGACACTGAATACTCGGGCAGAGAAAATTGTTTTTGTAAAAGCACAGAGAAGGGGAATGGGCAGGGGGTCCTGGGGGTGCTTAGGGCCTGGTGAGCCATCCAGGATGGGGGAAGTACGGGTGAGGATGAACCCAGTATTGGCAGAGTTGACCCTTCATGGAAGGTGACCCAGGTGGTGGCAAGCACTCAGATAGTGGCCCTCAGAGGCAAGCTGGCTGTCTTCCCCTAGTCAGGGAGATCTGGGGCTGGACAGGGACCTGGGGTCCATCCCATGTGGCCACACGCCTCTCCTTGAGAGCTTTACAGCATGTTGGCAGCTCATCCCTACTCTCATCAAGATAGGTCTCCAAACACCAGCTCTGTACCCCTCACCCTAGAACTAACTTATTCACGACTTACCCATCAAGTTTGGATGCTCAGCCTGAAAAGTTACAGCCCTATAATTCCTCCGGCTTCTGTTGTTCCTTCTGAATCCCAGAGATGTGACAGACCAGCCTCCTCATGGCTCCCCAGACTCATCCAGGTATGTTCCCACCTTGCTCCTTTGATGATCTATAGTGCCCTTCCCCCAACTTCCAAACACTACACTACATCAAAAAAGGCAGTACCTGAGTGCAAAGAGAAAGATGAGCTTTGATATCAGAGGGTCCTCAATTTAAATGCTACTTCTGACATGTACAAAGCCTTGTGGTCTTAAGTCAATTGTTTCCCTTCTCTAAGTCTCTGTTCTCTCTGTAATATGCAGATAACACTGCCTGCCTCACAAGTTACAAGAAACAAAAATAAGAGAATGTACATGAGTCTGCCTAGCTTATAGTAGTCATGTAGTGAAATTCAGCTGAGCCTCTAGCAAGGTTATCACAGGTCCTTCTTCTTCCAGGAAGCCCTCCCTGATTTCTCCAGCCAGTCCCCAGTGATGATCTCTACCTCAGGAAACTGAACTGCTGCTTAGTATGAGCCTGTTTTATCTACCCAGTGAGTCTCTAAGGATCACCACAGAGTCACTTTTATTCCCCACGGGCCTAGCCCATCATTCACTTCCATCATTCACAATCCCACATGTCTATGACATGAGGGATTGAGATAGACTTGGCAGAAAGGCTGTTCGTGAATAAGAAGGGCATGATCTGGGACACTGAGGTCCTCTTCCAAAGGGTTCTTCCCCAGCCAGGGTGAGAGGCCAGATCTGTGGCTTAGAGGTCAGTCTCTGAGAGCCAGCCCAGTCTGAGGGCTCTAGAAGCCTGTGCTTCCAGTAGGTATTCCCTACCTGTCCTAGCTTGGAAAGGTAAGAGAAGAAAGGGCTAGGTGAGTAAGGAAGGTATCCTTCCCCTCCCTCAAGGGTCGCCTGCTCTGAGCTTGGAGTTGGGTCTGGGGTCAGACCAGGGACCTGGCTCTTGGGCAAGGCTGGGGTTGGGTCCTAGACTGGTGGCCACACAACCACGAGGGCAAATGGGCTGTGGTCTGAGGATAAGAATAGTGCCATGGGAATGGAGCCACACAGGGTGGGTGGGCCCAGTGCAGTAGGGTGAAGACTTATGAATGCAGAGGGGCTACGAGTTCCATGCCACTTGGCTTTCGTGACAAAGTACCACAGACAGGGTGGAGGGGACTTCAACCACAGAAATTTATTCTCTCACACTTCTGGCCGCTAGAAGTCCTAGATCAATGTGTCTGCAGGGTCAGTTCCTTCTGGGGCCTGTGAGGGAGAGTCTGTTCCAGGCCTCTCTCCCAGCTTCTGGTGGGTTGCCAGCCATCTTTGACATTCCTCGGCTTGCAGAAGCATTGCCCCACTCTCTGCCTTCATCTTCACATGGGATTCTCCCTCTGCGTGTGTCTGTCTCTGTGTCCACGTTTTTTCGTAAGGACATCAGCCATATTGGATTAAGTTCCTCCTAATGACGTCATTGTAACTTGATTACCTCTGTAAAGACCATTTGCAAATAAGGCCACATTCTGAGGTACTGGGGGTTAGGACTTCAGCATGCCTCTTTGGGGGACACAGCACACCACCCCACCCGCCCCGCCTCACCTCTAAGCACTAGTGGGGCAAGGCCAAGGAGTATGTGTTGGTCTCAGGCACCTCCTCGGAGATGCGGGCCTGGATGGAACACAGCAGATTCCAGCTCGCTTCTTCCTCCCACCTGCCTATTCCTCACCACCACCCAAATCTACGTTAGCAACAGGCAATTCTGGGTCACAGAAAGAGCCACTGGGGGCTTTACTCCTGACTCTCCTCACACTCACTTGACTCCAGTCCCTGTCCCTCTCTGGGCCTCAGTTTCCCCCTGTGAAATGAAAGGGTTGAATGAGAAACAGGGAGTAACCTGTCACTAATCACCAGTCTAAAGCTCACGAGTGATGTGCTATTTTTCATCAATCAGAACAGATTCAACTTTGTTTCTATAATAAGATCAGTTCCAGTCACTTGAATTCACATTGCCTTCCTAAGTAGGAAAGAAAGGGACAGGATTATTTGGAGTGCACTGGGAATTTTGCATAACCCAAGGTCATCTTATCTGTGACCCAGGGGAGCGTGTGAACGTCATGAGCTGCGCATAAACAGAGCTGTCAGGGTTGGGTGATGTCAAACTTCTTTCCAATCTAATGTGCTGGCTCACTGGCCGCTGGGTTGCTGACCTCATGATTCTACGGACAACCCCCGGTTCCTTGAGTGTAGATCCTTTTGTTTCCTTTTTACACTAACCTCAGCATGCCCACGGACGTTTACAGGAAGGGATCTCCATCACGGAATTGTCAGAATTTCTTTCTCCACCTTACAACTTCCCCCACCGGCCCTGGCTCTGACCACAAGTGCCTCACAAGGCTCAATCTTTCTGTCCTTCCCATGCAAGAACTATAGCCGCATGCAGATAGCCACCAGGCTGGTCCTGAGTCTGCTCTTACCCTATTTTTCCAGCTGACTGATTTCCAGAAGTCTCTGGCCAACCAATAAGTTGTCTACTTTCCTCTTAACAGGTGCATCACTCCCCTCAGTGCTAGACATGATAGTTCAAGTGGTCAGAATCCAGATTATCAATCTCTCTTGACTCAAAACTTCTACCTCTATGAATGCAATGTAGGATTATGTTAACTTTGCTATTTTCTCCTCTTTTCCATATATAGAAATTTTTTTCAGATTATAAAGGTCATGCATGATCATTGTAGATAATGAGATCCCGCCATCCAGGCATACTAACTATTAATATTCAGAAATAATTCCTTTCAGGCTCTCCCATGCATATTTTTTAAAACTTTTTCAATGTTTATTTATTTTTGAGAGGGAGAGAGAGAGAGACAGAGACAGAGTGTGAGCAGGGAAGGGGCAGAGAGAGAGGGGGGCACAGAACTCTAAGCAGGCTCAGGCTCCAAGCTGTCAGCACAGAGCCCGATGCAGGCATCAAACTCACAAGCTGTGAGATCATGACCTGGGCTGAAGTCGGACACTTAACTCACTAAGCCACCCTGGCACCCCCTTTCCATGCATATTTTTAAATAAAATCTGAATGAAGTTGTACCTACAGTTTTATATTCTTTTTTCATTTTACATAAGTCACAAAGCTTTTCCCCATGTCATCAAATTGGAAACACCACTTAATGGCTTTATCACACGACTTTATCATTCTCTACTTAACCATGACCGTGCTATTGGATTTTTAGATTGTTTGCAATCAATTATCCTCTGTTATAAATTGTACCATGATGTAGATGCCTGTACATAAGTGTTTTCCAAATTGCCTATTTCCTTAAAAGAAAGACATTCCAAGCAGTGAAATTACTGGGTCAAAGGTACGACATTTTTTCATTTTAAAAAGCTAGGGGCTTTTTTCTGATGGTGGAAGTAATCCATTGTGGGTTATTCAGAAATGCAGAAATGCACAAATTCTAAGAAGTGGAAGCACCAGCCACCTCTGATCGTGGGAGAAAAGGTGGAGCTGGAAACAAGAGAGCTGACTGAAGGCACTGGGCACTGAGGACCCTCCTTCCCCCACCCTTACAGGGATGGGAGCTTATTCTCAGGAGAAGACAAAGCAGAGGAGGAGGGGGAGACACCATAGAGAGTACAGGGTGGGAGTAGTATAAAGACCAGAGGGCAGTTGAATGGAAGTTTACATACTTAATGGAGAGACCCTCAGCCTTCTCCCCCTCCCTCCCAGCTGGCTCCCAGAATGCTGCTTCTAGATGAGGCTATAAAAAGAGAAGACTGCTGGCCACAGAAGGCTGCCTTGAGGAAGGTGAGGAGGGATTCTCCACAGAAGAGATGGGGAGAGCATCCCAGACAAAGGGAATAGCATTCTCTAAGGTTCTGAACAAGAAAGCTTGATATATTATTCATTGTTCAGGACTTTTTTCTATATGACCTGCAAGTTGCTTTCCAGAAAAAAAATATTTAAATATTCAATAGCATTGCATGAAAGTACCCATTTCGGGGTGCCTGTGTGGCTCCATTCGTTGAGCGCCCAAATTTGGCTCAGGTCATGATCTCGTGGTTCATGAGTTCAAGCCCCGTGTCAGGCTCTGTGCTGACAGCTCAGAGCCTGGAGTCTGCTTCCGATTCTGTCACCCTGTCTCTCTGCCTCTCTCTCTCTCTCTCTCAAAAATAAATAACCATTTAAAAATTGTTTTAAAAATTACCCATTTCAAGGCACCCACACTAATATTATTAAACAGTATTTTAGGGGTGCCTGGGTGGCTCGGTTAAGCGTCATACTTTGGCTCTGGTCATGATCTTGCAGTTCATGAGTTCGAGCCCTGCATCCAGCTCTCTGCCATCAGCACAGAGCCTGCTTCGGATCTTCTGTCTTCCTCTCTCTCTGCCCCTCCCCCACGACTCTCTGTCTCAAAAATAAACATTTGTTTTAAATATTTAAAAAATAAAATCTGGCAGAATATATTCTCCTTTTATTTTTTTCACTCCTCTTCAGAATCCTGAAATCCATGTCTATATTCTCTAGGCAGGTGTTTGGAAGAGTCTTCTCAGTGGAATCTGACAGACCCAAAAGGAAAGACCTAAAGATGTGGCCACTAAGGGCTCCCTAAGGAAATAGAGCCACTCTATGTCCATGCAATGAAGATCAGTCACAAAGCCCCACCCATTCACTCTGAACATCCCAGTATCTTAGTGACCCTTTCTTAGATATGAGCACACAGCCAAGGATGCCAGGCATTTGAGGAAAGCATCATACATGAAAGAGTCTGAAACAAATCACTGAGTGCCCTGCCCAATGAACAACATAGGTCCACACTACTGAAAATGTTCAGAACACAGAAGACAAAGAGATGAGCCTTCAAGACTGCAGAGAGAGAACATAGTTCCATATGTGGTCTCAAGAATCAGAATGGCACCACAGTTTGCAACAATACTGGAAGCTACAGGACAATGGATCAATGCCTTCCAAATTCTGAGAAAATTTATTTTCAACCTGGAATTCTATACTCAGGCCAAGGACCAATTAAAGTAAACTCTACAGTCTGCAATTGTTTTAATAGCATGATCCCTTGAAGGTTTGAATAAACTTTTTTTAACTTAATGTTTATTTTTGAGAGAGAGAGAATGCCCAGGAGCAGGGGAGGGGAAGAGAAAAAGCTAGGCAGAGGATCTGAAGCAGGCTCTGTGCTGACAGCAAAGATCCCACCATGGGGCTCGAACTCACAAACCACGAGATCATGACCTCAACCAAAGTCAGACACTTAACCAACTGAGCCACCCAGGTGCCCCAGGTTTGAACAAACTTGTCTGTAAAGCCCATCAGACTTGATACCTTTTTTTTTTTTGCCTTCATTTAGTATTTTTTTAATTCCAGTATAGTTAACATACAGTGTTATATTAGTTTCAGGTGTACAGTATAGTGATTCAACAATTCTCTACATCACCCAGTGTTCTTCACAAGTGCACTCCTTAATCCCCATCACCTATTTCATCCATCCCCACCACCACCTCCCCTCTGGTAACCACTGGATTTGTTCTCTGTAGTTGAGTCTGTTTCTTTAATTTCTCTCCCCCTCTCTTTTTTCCCCCTTTTGCTCATTGTTTTCTTAAATTCCACATATTAGTGAAATCATATGGTATTTGTCTTTCTCTATCTGACTTTTTTCACCTAGTATATACTCTGCAGCTCCATCCACGTTGTTGCAAATGGCAAGATTTCATTCTTTTTTATGGCTTAATATTCCATTATATTCACTTCTTCTTTATCCATTCATCTATTGATGGACACCTGGGCTGCTTCCATAATTTGACTATTGTAAATAATGTGGCAATAAACATAGGAGTGCATATATCCCTTTGAATTAGTGTTTTTGTACTTTTTGGATAAATACCCAGTAGTACAATTACTGGATCATAGGGTAGTTCTATTTTTTACTTTTGAGGAACCCCCATACTGTTTTCCACAATGGCTGCACCAGTTTGAATTCCTACCAATAGTTAGAGAGGGTTCCTTTTTCTCCACATCCTCCCCAACACTTGTTTCTTTTGTCTTTGGTTTTCACCATTCTGACAGGTGTGAAGTGATACCTCATTGTAGTTTTAATTTGCATTTCCCTGATGATGAGTGATATTAAACATATTTTTATGTGTCCGTTGGCCATCAGTATGTCTTCCTTGGAGAAATGTCTGTTCATGTCTTTTGTCCATTTTTCAATTGGATTATTTGGATTTTTTTTTTTTTTTTTTTTTTGGTGTTGAATTGTGTAAGTTCTTTATAGATTTTGGATACTAACCCTTATCAAACATGTCATTTGCAAATATCTTCCCCCATTCAGTAGGTTGCCTTTTAGTGTTGTTGACTGTTTCCTTCACTGTGCAGAAGTTTTTCATTTTGTTGTAGTCTCAATAGTTTATTTTTGCTTTTTTCCCCTTGCCTCAGGAGATAAATCTAGAAAAATGTTGCAATAGCCAATATCAGAGAAATTACTTCCTGTGCTCTCCTCTAGGATTTTTATGGTTTCAGGTATCACATTTAGGTCTTTAACCTATTTTGAGTTTATTTTTGTGTATGGTGTACAAAAGTGGTCCAGTTTCATTCTTTTGCATGTTGCTGTCCAGTTTTCCCAACACCATTTGTTGAAGAGATTATCGTTTTCCCATTGGCTATTTTTTCCTGCTTTGTTGAGGATTAATTGGCCATATAATTTTGGGTTTGTTTCTGGATTTTCTATTCTGTTCCATTGATTTATGTCTACTTTTGTGCCCATACCATTCTGTTTTGATTACTACAATTTTGTAATATAAGTTGAGGTCTGGAAGTGTGATAAATTCCAGCTTTGTTTTTTCAAGATTGCTTTGGATATTTGGGGTCTTTTGTTGTTCCATACAAATTTTAGGATTGTTTGTTCTAGTTCTGTGGAAAATGCTGTTGGTATTTTGATAGGGATTGCATTAAATCTGTAGATTGTTTTTGGTAGTATAGACATTTTAACAATATTTGTTCTTCCAATCCATGAGCATGGAATGTCTTTCTATTTCTTTGTGTCATCTTCAATTTTTCTCATCAGTGTTTTATAGTTCTTGGAGTACCAGTCTTTCACTTCTTTGGTTAGCTTTATTCCTAGGTGTCTTGTTATTTTTGTTGCAACTGTAAATGGGATTGTTTTCTTAATTTCTCTTTCTGACGCTTCATTATTAGTGTATATAAATGCAACAGATTTCTGAACATTGGTCTTGTATCTGCAACTTTATTGAATTCATTTATCAGTTCTAGTAGATTTTTGGTGTAGTCTTTCGGGTTTTCTATATACAGTCATGTCATCTGCAAATAGTGAAAGTTTTATTTCCTCTTTACCAGTTTGGATGCCTTTTCTTTCTTTCTTTCTTTCTTTCTTTCTTTCTTTCTTTCTTTCTTTCTTTCTTTCTTTCTTTCCTTTTTTTTTTTTTTTGTCGGAGTGCTATGGCTAAGACTTCCAGTACTATGTTGAATAAAAGTATATAGCCTTTATTATGTTGAGGTACGTTCCCTCTAAACCTACTTTGTTGAGGATTTTTATCATGAATGGCTATTGTACTTCACCAACTGCTTTTTCTGCATCTATTGAAATGATCATATGGTTTTTATCCTTCTCACATTGATGTGATGTCTCATGTGATTGATTTGCAAATATTGACCCACTCTTGCAACCCAGGAATAGATCCCACTTGATCATGGTGAATGATTTTTTTTAACGTATTGTTGGATTCAGTTTGCTAGTGTTTACTTGAGGTTTTTTGCATCCATGTTCATCAGAGATATTGGCCTGTAGTTTGCTTTTTTTGTGTCTTCATCTGGTTTTGGTATCAGGGTGATACTGGCCTGGTAGAAGGAATTTGGACGTTTTCCTTCCTCTTCTATTTTTTGGAATACTTGGAGAAGAATAGATATTAACTCTTATTTCAATGCCTTTTTTATGTCACTCTGTAAAAATTTTTTTACTGTCTCCAGCAACAGTTTGTCTACTCAGATTCTCTTCTTCATGAATCTTAGTACTTATTGCTATAGTCCCTCCCCCCACCCACACACACACACACAAATGCTATTTGAATTAGGTGTTTGGACAGCCTTAGGTAATCACACCAACTATTCTCACTTTGCTTACACTTCAACTAAAAGCCCTAAATAAAACTGTTCCTTGGCTTCTCTGTGTGCCATGTAAGATGTTTTGTATCAGAGTGATACTAGTTTGGTGAGCTGCCACTAACTATTACTAATATGAGCTTATGCAATTGGGAATTTGGGTACTAAAAGTGACACGTGTGACATCTGCAACAGCAAAATGCCATCGTGTCCACTTCAGCCCATTATGCCAACTGATGAGAACCATCCTCTTAAATCTGGATGTTCACCCAGAGTATTAGTGACTCTTAGCTTTGATAAATCGGATTTATCCTTCATCCGATAAGTCTGAGAGTTTAATACAATTAAATGGCTTTCCCTGGTGGAATCTACATTTATTCCTGGGTCTGTATGTGTGGAATCTTTGTTAAGTGCAAAATACTATTTCTAAAAGACTGTACCCCTTTTTCTACCCCACTCCAGGAAGGGGGGTAGCACAGCAAAGTATCACAGAGAACCTGAGGGTGGTGGGGGACCTGATTACCTAGGCCATACCCTGAACTCAGAGAACCTCAATCATCCCAGCTCAGCTGTGATCCAGAGGATCTCTAAAAGCAGAAACAGAAACTCAAGGGTGGGGGGGATGATGAATTCTTAAAAGGGGGAATGAAGGACAGACACGGGAAGCCAAGCTCAGCAAAGGATCCAAAAGCTTCTCAAGATCAGATGCCCAGGCATTAGGTTAGGACCACAGGTGCCCAAGCCAAGCTTTAGCCATGAGAAGACATTAGGTTAGGACCACAGGTACCCAAGCCAAGCTTTAACCATGAGAAGAACTATTGTCAGCCTTATAGCAGTCAGTCCCTGTAAAGAACAGAACACAGTATGGCAGGGAGCTCAGATGCCTTCCCAGGACTGGCTTAAGAGAGGCCTCCAGAGGGACTAAGGAGATGACAACAGGGTATATGTGAGTAGAGACAGGGAGGGGACAGGCCAAGACTGAGAACACCAACCCAGAAGTAACATCAGTGGAAGTTTTGGCACTATTTCCAAATGAGATCATACATACCACTACGCTTTAGCATATGTGTCAAAAAGCATTCAAATTTTACATCTTTGGGGGATGCCTGGGTGGCTCAGTCCGTTAAGCAACTGACTCTTGATTTTGGCTCCGGTCATGATCCCACAGTATGTGAGTTCAAGCTTTGCGCTGACAGTGTGGAGCCTGTTTAGGATTCTCTCTCTCTCCATCTCTCTCTCTCTCTCTCTCTCTCTCTCTCTCTGCCCCTCCCCCACTTGTATTCTCTCTCTCAAAAATAAATAAACTTTTAAAAAATTTTACATCTTTGAAACATACCATAATTTTTATATACAATTACTTACTATTTAATATAGCAAGAGCCTCAAGAAGTAAAAGTGGCCTGGGCTTTTCAACACCTGAAAGGCTTTGAAAAGAGAAACTTGGACTAAGAATTTTGATAGTTGAAGTTTCTAGGTCTCCTCCACTAGAACATGAGATCCCTGAGGGCCTGGACTATGCATCCCCAAAAAAACAAAATCAGGAAATTCCCACAAAAAGTAATGATTTTCTGAACCAGAAAAAATGTATTCATTAAGGTTTATAGAATTTAATTGAACTGAACTCAGAGATTCTGACAGGGCTCAGAAAGAACACTTTCAAAAGAGCTAAGCCCATGAGCTTATCTGCACAATATGAAGTAGAGACTAAGAGATTTACAACCAATTTAGGAGAAGAAAACTCCAAAATATTGCGTGGAGGCAGGTAAGCATCACAAAAAGAAGCGAAAGGAAACTATATCCCTGAAGCATGGGACAGAGGTAGGGGGAAATGGGGCAAACAGAGACTCAAGCAGGTAAGAGAAGTTCAGCTGCCTGGAACAGGCATCCACACCCTTCCCAATGAGGAGGGAGTGCCTAAGAGGCAGAGTCTACCTCCCATTATGGAAGCTGAAATGAGAACAAAGCACCTTTCAGGCTTGGGACGATGCTTTGAGTTCAGTCAATCAGATGTTTCTGCCCAGGTTCCTCCCAGAATCCAATATCCAATAATGATAACTGGAACAGGAGACAAGCCTTTGGGCCCAGTTGTGGCAGAGTTGGAAGTGAGACTCCTGCATAAAAGCCATTGGTGCCTCTCTCTCCTGGCCTTGGTGCTGATAGGAGGGGAAAAGTCCTCCCTTGAGATTTGGTAACCACAGACATGTTCTCACACAAGTATGGATTTCAGTTTCTACTCTTTGTGAGAGCCAGATACCCCAAGTAGTCTTTATCCAATATAAGCCTCAGGGGACTTAGAAGAAAGTCACTTTTGAGGGATGTTTCCTCAAGGAAAGCCACGTGGAAGTCCCATAGGAAAAGCCCCACCATATGTGAACACACAATCCAAAATTACAAAACACTGGAGTGCCTGGGTAGCTCAGTTGGTTGAGTGTCTGACTTCAGCTCAGGTCATGATCTCACAGTCCATGAGTTCGAGCTCTGCATCGGGCTCTCCACTATCAGCACAGAGCCTGCTTTGGATCCTCTCTCTCTCTCTCTCTCTCTCTCTCTCTGCACCTCCCCCACTCACCCTCTCTCTCACATAAATAAATAAACACTTAAAAAAAACACAAAACAAAATTACAAGACACACAAGAAAATAACACACTATGAATTAGAGTAAACAAAACAACATACAGAACAATTTGACCTCCCCAAAACTTTGAATCACTGAACCATTGAATAGGGTCAATAGATTGAATTGTGACAGATTGAATTATTACTGGCCCCAACACTCTATCCCTCTTTGCATTGCACCCTTGCAATGGCCTCATCAAAGGCAGAATGTACTTTTACACCCCTTAACTTAGAGCTTAAGTAGATGCCTTATTTTGACCAGTGGCATGTGGAGGAAGTAACCATGGATCAGTTCCCAGAGTAAGTCTTAAGAAGGCTCATATATTTCTGTTTGTTCTTCTGTGACTCTTCAGTTATGATGAGAAGATCTTCCCCTGAGTGGCTGTTGCCCTTTCAGCTAGGGCCCTAAAAGAACACTCTAGAAGCAGAGCTGTCCCGGCTGCCCACAGATCTGCAGTGAGAAGTGAAGCCATGCCAGCTGCCACCATGTTAAGCAGAAGTTCCCAGTTGAGCCTAGCCTCACTCTGCAGACCTGCCCCAGCCAATCAGCAGATGCATAAGAATAAGTGGTTTTGGTTTTAGGCCTCCAAGTTTGGGGATAATAACTTACACAATGTCAGTATGTAAATAGGTAAGTTATACAAACAAATATGTTTAAAATCATTAGAAAAAAAAGAATAAAAAGGGAGAAAAAAGATCTTGTTAAGAAATTAAGGTCCATACATTTTAGAGAACTAAATCAAACTTATAGAACAAGTTTTAGAAGTTATTAAAATTTAAAACTAATGGAGAATTGTGCTTCTACTCACAAAGAATCAACTGCTATGAAAAATGCCCTCCCATTAGAAACAACTAGAAAACCTAAATGAAATATTATGAATCAATTCCTTTGGACACTGGGCAAGAGGCAGCAAGGGACTATCATCCCTGAGAGAAGGGAAATAAACAAGGTGAGCACTATAATTGTCCCAGTTAACTGTGTGGAAAGTTTTCAGGCTTCAGAGCAGAGAAGCAGGTCAAACAGAGACCAGAAATTTTGCTGAATCAAAGAGAAAGAGATCAGATTTAAGGGAGGTCCAGACAGCTAGACTTTCTGGGGAAGAATACCACAAAAGATGCAGCCTCACAGAGAAAGAACTCCAGAGATCCTCAGAAGGGTCCCTCAAGTGCACGGTGAAACTCTCTGAAGACAGGGCAAGAATCCCTGGAAAACTATAAGCTGAACAAATCCTGGAACTATTTCTGGGCTCAGAAATAGTTTATGTTTCCATCTGCCAGACTGGAGAGACCACATAAATCATAAGACATTGAGAAAAGTTCTGACAAAGGTATTGCATAGTAGTGGAGTTAAATTAGCTGCACACTAAAGGATTCTCTGGACCCACCCTAACAAAACTTAAAAGCAAGCCTCACAAGGATCTAACTAATCCTTAGTAACTTATTTGTATGCTAGAACAATTTGAACTTTTTTTTAAAGGAATACAACTTAATAAGAACTAACAGACACAAAGAAGTGTAATCAGTAACCAGGAGAAAATTTAATAAATAGAGATAGACTCAATAGTTATAGAGATGAAGGAATTACCAAAAAAAGTGAGTTAAAAGAGTTATTTTATATATATCAAAAGCTACGGTCAAGTATATAAAGGAAAACATGAACATACTGAAGACAACAATGGAAAATATTTTTTAAAGACTAAAATGGAACTTACATAGAAAAAAATGCAATATCTGAAATTTTTAATACACTGGATGAGATTTACATCAGATTAGACTTTGAAGTAAAAATTTGAGAAGAGTCCCATCACCTATGAGACAATATCAAGTAGTCTAAAAAGAAGTGGGAATATACTAGAAGTGGAAAAGGGAAAAGAGAAGACACTAAAAAAATATTTAAGAAAGAAATGACTGAAAAAATTAAATTTCATGAAAGTCATAAACATCTCATTAAAAAAGCACAGTGAAACACAACGAGAATAAATATAATTATAGTCACACCAAGGCACATCATAATCAAATAGTTGAAAACCAGAGATACAGAGAAAATCTTAATAGCATCCACAATTTTTAAAAAAGCATTATATATAAAGAATAAAGAATGAGAGAAAACTTTGCATTACAAACTAAGTAAGCTTGGGGTGCCTGGGTGGTTCAGTTGGTTGGGCAACCAACTTCACTCAGGTCATGATCACACAGATCGTGAGTTGGAGCCCTGCATCGGTCTCTGTTTTGACAGCTCAGAGCCTGGAGCCTGCATCAGATTCTGTGTCTCCCTCTCTCTCTGTCCCTCCCTCACTCACGTTCTATCTTCTCCTTCAAGAGTAAATAAACATTAAAAAAAAAAATTAATAAATAATAAAAAAGTAAGTAAACCAAAGAAAAATGGAACAATATATTTAAAGTTAAAAAAGAACTGTCCAGGGGTGCCTGGGTGGCTCAGTCAGTTGAGCGCCCAAATTCAGCTTAGCTCATGATCTCGTGGTCCGTGAGTTCGAGCCCCACGACAGGCCCTGTGTTGACAGCTCAGAGCCTGGAGCCTGCTTCCAATTCTGTGTCTCCCTCTCTCTCTCTGTCCCTCCCCCGCTCACAGTCTCTCTCTCTCTCAAAAAATAAATAAACATTAAAAAAAATTTTTTTAAAGCAATTATCAGTGCACTCCTTAATCCCCATCACCTATTTGACCCATTAAGGAATGCACTTATTATGATGGTAAAAAAAGAAAAACAAAAAGTGGAGAAGGTAATTGGTTTTAGGAAGGTGTGCAGGTCCATTTCAACTGAATCAAGAAATTGTTACATATTTTTTAAATGTTTATTTATTTATTTTGAGAGAGAGAAAGAAAGAGCACTCGCATGAGTGGGGGAGGAGCAGAGGAAAGGGAGAAAATCCCAAGCAGGCTCCATACTGTCAGTACAGGGCCTGATGCAGAGCTCAGACTCATGAACCATGAGATCATGACCTGCGCTGAAATCAAGAGTCGGACGCTCAACAAAGTATACCACCCAGGCACTCCAACAAATCATTATAAATTTTTTTTAAATGATCTATAGTACATAAGTATTAACATTTGTTAAATACTGGGAATGGATTCCTGGGCACTCTATTATACTATACATTTCTGAAGTTTTGAAATATTTCTTAATAAATAATGATAAATAATAAATAAAAACAAAGAATTAACAATAACAAAAGAACTGTCCATCCAGAACTCTAAATTCCAGGGAAAATAGATTTTGAAAATGAAAGTGAGACTTCCAGTTTCCAGTCCAGGATGTTGGGTCTGGAAGTCACCATTTCATCCTAATAACAAGTAAAAAGCTAAACAAACTGAAGAATCAACAAGTTTCCTTGGATCTATGAGAGAATTGAGGTCACAAGACAAAGTATTGCCCCCAAAAAGGAAAGGCCAAGAGGTGAATATAGAAAATCACAATAGACCAGACCCATCGGCTGAGACCTCTGACAGAAACAGTGCCAGGGTAGGAAGACCTATACGGTAATTAACAAATCCTAGAAACTCAGTGTGGACAAGTCTGAATCCAAAATTCCAGAGGGAAGTTTGTGTGGGGAGATCCCCACACTTCTGTGAGTTTTGCCTTCAAAATCCCAACTAGGTTCTCACAGTGAATATCAGAGAAAAATCCCCTCTGTTTCCTGCAATGGGAGGGGAAAGTAGCCATTTGGAAACACACCAGAGTCCTGTTCTTCTGAACAACATCTGCCCTCAGGAGAAACTTTGAACCAGCTGAGAAGCACTTGTGAAGTTCACAGTCAAGAACCACAGGCTCATTAAGAGACTGAGACTAATCATAACACTTTTGAACACTTCCTCTGCCCCCACACCTTACCACCATATTACCAAAGTCCTATTTACGGCAGTTCCTTTTATCCACTATGTAATGACCAGTTATCAAGAAAAAAATCACAAAGCATACTGAAAAGCAAAAACACAGTTTGAGGAGACAAACATCAGAACCAGACATGGATATGACAGGATCTGTCAGCCTGGGAATTTAAAACAACTATGACTAATATGCTAAGGACTCTAATGGATAAAGTAGGATACAAGAATAGGTGGGCAATGGAAGCAGAGAGATGGCAATTATAAGAAAGAATAAAAAAGAAATAGTAGAGATCAAAAACACCGTAACAGAAATGAAAAATGCTGTTGATGGGCTTATTAGTAGACTGGACACAGCCGAAGAAAGAATCTCTGAGCTTGAAGATATCTCAATAGAAACTTTCAAAACTAATAGCAAAATGAAAAAGACTAAAAACAAAACAAAACAAAAAAGAATATCCAATAACAGTGGGACAAGTACAAAATGTATAACATACACATAATAGGAATACCAGAAGAAGAAAGAGAGAAAGGAACAGAAGAAATATGTGAAGAAATAATGACTCGGAATTTTCCCCAAATTAATGTCAGACACCAAACCACAGATCTAGAAGGCTCAGAGAACACCAAGCAAGGAAAATATGTCTCTCCAAAAAAATGCTAACACCTAGACATACCATATTCAAATTGCAGGAAATCAAAAAATAAAGAAAAAGTCCTGAAAGAAGTTAGAGTCAAAAACAAACAAAAACAAACAAACAAACAAAAATAACAAAACACCTTACCTATAGAGGAGCAAAGCTAAGAATTACATCCAATTTCTTCTCAGAAAGAAGAGAGTGAGGTGAAATATTTAAAGAGTTGAGAGGAAAAAGTCACCAACCAAAAATAAAGGAGAAATAAAGACTTTCTCAGACAAACAAAAATTGAGAGAATTGGTTGTCAGTATACCTGCCATGAAAGAAATGTTGAAAGAAGGAAAGGAAAGAGAGAAGGGCGTCTGGGTGGCTCAGTCAGTTGAGCGCCCGACTTTGGATCAGGTCATGATCTCACAGTTCGTGGGTTCAAGTCCCATGTCAGGCTTTGTGCTGACAGCTCAGAGCCTGGAGCCTGCTTCAGATTCTGTGTCTCCCTATATCTCTGCTCTTCCCCTGCTCGCTCGCTCTCTCTCTCTCTCTCTCTCTCTCTCTCTCTCAAAAATAAAATAAACATTAAAAAAATTTTTTAACTTTAATTTTTTCTATTTTTATTTGATCTAACAAGTTGGTTCAAAAACAAGAATAGCTGGAACACCTGGGTGGCTTAGTCATTTGAGTGTCCCACACTTGGTTTGGGTTCAGGTTATGATCTCACAGTTTGTGGGTTAGAGCCCTGCGTGGGATTCTGCCCTGACAGTGCAGAGCCTGCTTGGGATTCTCTGTCTCCCTCTCTCTCTGCCCCTCCCCTGCTCATGATCTCTCTCTCTTTCTCCCTCTCTCTCTCTCTCTCAAAAATAAACATTTAAAAAATAAAAAAAACAAAATAGCTAATATCTATTCATTTGTGTGTGTGTGTGTGTGTGTGTGTGTGACTACACATAAGTGAAATGGACAGTAGGAAAGAACTAGGATTATTTTATTATAAGCTACTCACACTACTCATGAAATGGTATAGTATCATTAGGAAGTGGATTTGGATTAGCTGATATTGATATTGATAGGAAAAGAATAAAACAGTCTTTGTTCACAGATGACATGATTATCTATGTAGAAAATCCTAAAGAATCAACCAAAGAAACTCCTGGAACTAATAAGCAATGTAGCAAGGCTGTCAGGATACAAGCTTAATATACAAAAATCATGTGGTTGTCTCCATAGCTCAGGGGTTAGAGCAGTGTAATATACAAAAATCAGGGGTGCCTGGGTGGCTCAGTGAGTTAAGTGTCTGATTCTTGATTTCAGCTCAGGTCGTGATCTCACGGTTCATGGTTCGAGCCCCACATCAGGCTCCGTGATGACAACATGGAGCCTGCTTGGGATTCTCTCTGCCTGTCTCTCTCTGCCCCTACCCCCTCAAAATAAATAAACTTTAAAATATATATATTTTATATGTGTGTGTGTGTGTGTGTGTGTACGAAAATCACTCACTTTCCTGTATACCAGCAATGAACAATTGGAATTTGAAATTAAAAACACAATATTGGGCACAATATTGGCTTGGTGGGTTGAGCATCTGAATCTTGATTTCGACTCAGGTCATGACCTCATGGTTCATGGGTTCAAACCCTGCATTGGGCTCCACGCTGACAGTGTGGAGCCTGCTTGAGATTCTCTGTCTCCTTCTCTCTGCCCCTCCTCTGCTTGCTCTCTATCTCTCTCTCTCTCAAAATAAATAAATATTTTTAAATTTTTAAAAAGAAAATCATTAAAAAAAAGCACTACCATTTATATTACCACCTCCCCAAAAAGGTATATATTTAGGTATAACTCTAATAAAATATGTACATGATCTATGTGAGGAAAACTATAAAATTCTGATAAAAGAAATCAAAGAAGTAAATAAATGGAGAGATAGTCCATGTTCAAGGATAGGAAGACTAAATGGTATCAAGATGTCGGTTCTTCCCAACTTGATCTATAGATTAAATGTAATCAGAATCAAAATCCTAACAAGTTATGTTATGGATATCAACAAACCAATCATAAATTTATAGGTAGAGGCAAAATACCTAGAATAGCCAACATAATATTAACGTTTATTTTTATTTTTGGGACAGAGAGAGACAGAGCATGAACGGGGGAGGGGCAGAGAGAGAGGGAGACACAGAATCGGAAACAGCCTCCAGGCTCTGAGCCATCAGCCCAGAGCCTGACGCGGGGCTCGAACTCACGGACCACAAGATCGTGACCTGGCTGAAGTCGGACGCTTAACCGACTGCGCCACCCAGGCGCCCCAAGCCAACATAATATTAAAAGAGAAGAACAAAGCTGGAAGACTGACACTACCCAACTTGAAGACTTATTATAAAACTATAAGAATCAAGATGGTATTGGTAAAGAATAGCAAAGTTCATCAGTGAAACAGAATAAGGAGCCCAGAAATGGACCCACATAAATATGGTCAATCTTTGAAAAGGGAGCAAAGGCAATACAAATAAAGGATAGTCTTTTCAACCAATGATGATGGAACAGCTGGACATCCACATGCAAAAAAAAAAAGGGGGGGGGGTGCCTGGGTGGTTCAGTCGGTTGAGCATCTGACTTTGGCTCAGGTCATGATCTAGCGGTTCGTGGGTTCGAGCCCTGCATTGGGCTCTGTGCTGACAGCTCAGAGCCTGGAGCCTGCTTCAGATTCTGTGTCTCCCTCTCTCTCTGCCCCTCCCCCACTCATGCTCTCTCTGTCTCTCTCAAAAATAAACATTTTTTAAAGATTTTTTTAAAATTTGAACAATTTCTCCTCTTGAAAGACACTATTAAGAGAATGCAAAGACAAGCCCCAGACTGAGAAAAATTATTTGCAAAAGACACCTGATAAAGAACTGCTATCTAAAATATACAAAGAACTCTTAAAATTTAATAAGAAATCAACAACCCAATTTAAAAAATCGGCCAAAGACCTTACCAGACATCTCACCAAAGAAGATATACAGATGGCAAATAAGCATATAGAAAGATATGCCACATCGGATGTCTCATGGAAATTAAAACAAGATACCACTACACACCTATTACAATCTCCAAAGTCCAGAGCACTAATCACCAGATGTTGGTGAGAATATGAAGCAACAAGGACCTCATTCATTGCTGGTGAAAATGCAAAATGGCACTGCCACCTTGGAAGACAGTTTGGTAGTTTCTTATAAAACTAAGTATACTCTTACCATACAACCTGCAATTGTGCTCCTTGGTATTTACCCAGATTTGAAATTTCTATATAAAAGCCTGTGTATAGATGGTTATAGCTTTATTCACAGTTGCCAAAAGTCTTTCAGCAGGTAAGTAGACAAATAAACTGTGGTACATCCAGATAACAGATTATCATTCAGCATTAAAAAGAAACAAGTTATTAAGCCATGAAAAGAGATGGAGGAAACTTAAATGCATATTATTTAGTGAAATAAGCCAATTTGAAAAGACTGTATTATTTCAGCTATATGATATTCTAGAAAAGGTAAAACTATGAAGATAGTAAAAACAACAGTGGTTGCCAAGAGTTAGGGAGGAGAAAGGGATGAATAGGCCTGAATGGTAAAGATGAATAGCAAATAGATAATTTTAGGGCAATGAAACTATTCTGTATGATATACAGTTGTCAAAACCCATTTAACACTAAGAGTGTTCATGAATAACAAGACTCATTGTTTTTAAGACATCAATTCCCCCAGGGGCACTTGGGTGTCTCAGTCGGGTAAGCATGCAACTTCAGCTCAGGTCATGATCTCACAGTTAATGAGTTTGAGCCTCACATCACTCTCTGTGCTTACAGCTTGGAGCCTGGAGCCTGCTTCAGATTCTGTGGTTCCCTCTCTTTCTGCCCCTCCCCTTCTCTCTCTCTCTCTCTCTCTCTCTCTCTCTCTCTCTCTCTCTCTGTCAAAAATAAACAAACATTTAAAAAAAGACATCAGTTCCCCTGAAAGAGATTTCTAAATTAAATACAACATAAATTAAATATAATATAGTTTAAATACAATCACAATCAAAATTCCAGCAGGGTTTTTGGGTAGAAATTGACAAGCTGATTCTAAACTTATAAAAAATGCAATATACCTAGAAAAAGAACTGGGTTGGAGGACATATGCTCCCTGTTTTCAAGACTTACTATAAAATTATTATAATCAACAAGTGTGGTATCAGTATAAGGATAAACATATAGACCAATAAAACAGAATAGAAAGTCCAGAAATAGATCCATACATACATGGTCCATTGAGTTTTCACAAAAGTGCTAAGGTAAATAAATGGAGAAAGGATAGTTTTGTCATCAAAACATGCTGGGACAATTGGATGGGGTGGGAGGGAAGGAACCTGAGACCTTAGCTCCGTAAAAACCTAAACATGAAAGCTAATAATATAAAACTTCTACAAGTAAAAAGAAGAGAAATTCATGAGTTAGATAAACATTTATCAGAACATAAAAAGCACAAACCATAGAAGAAAACATTGATAAGTGGGACTTCATCAAAGGCAATAACTGAAATAAGTGAAGAGATGCTCAATAACATTTTGGAAATTTAAGGAAATACAAATTAAAACCATAATGAAATACCACTACAAAACCCACCATAAAGGCTAAAATGAAAAAATAAAACTGAACATACCAACAACAGGATGAATCTCAGAAACATGCTAACTGAACAAACAAACAAACATAAAAGATGATACACTATATGATTCTATTAGTCTGAATTTCTAGAAAAGATAAAACTTCAGTGGGAGAAAGCAGATCAATGGTTGGTAGTTTCCTACTGTAAAAAGTCATCTTCCTGGGGCGCCTGGGTGGCTCAGTTGGTTAAGTGTCCGACTTCGGCTTGGGTCATGATCTTGCAGTCCGTGGGTTCAAGCCCCGCGTCGGGCTCTGTGCTGACAGCTCGGAGCCCGGAGCCTATTTCAGATTCCGTGTCTCCCTCTCTCTCTGACCCTCCCCATTCAAGCTCTGTCTCTCTCTGTCTCAAAAATAAATAAACGTTAAAAAAAAAAAAAAAAGTCATCTTCCTTAGTACTAACCAACCAGGGTTGTTGCAAGGATTAAATGAGATGACCTCTATTGAGAACTTAGCACAGTATTTTTTTGTTTTTGTTTTTTAGGATCCTAATAAAACTTTATTTTTAAATTCTTTTAATGTTTATTTTACTTTTGAGAGAGAGAGAAAGAGTACAAATGGGAGAGGGCAGAGAGAGAGGGAGACACAAAATCTGAAGCAGGCTCCAGACTCTGAGCTGTCAGCCCAGAGCCCGATACGGGGCTCGAACCCATTAACCATGAGATCAAGACCTGAGCTGAAGTCGGAGACTCAACTGACTAAGCCAACCAGCTGCCCCAAATATAACTTTATTTTAAAAAAATAACTCACTGTTAGAGACCAGAAGTCTAGCAGGACCTTTACCAAAATTTTAAACCATTATTTTATAAGATGAAAATAAGTACTTCTCTGTATGAAACCAACCTAAATTAGATGACTATGTGTATATATATATTTTTTCTTCTTTACCATATCACTGGTCATTAAAATCACTAATTCTTCTTGATTAACTTGAACTCAACTCAAATAGCAAAGCAAAATCTAATACAGCAGATGCTTCTTCCACTTTAAAAAAAAAAAAATGGCTGGGGTGCCTGGATGGCTCAATCAGTTGAGCATCCGACTTCAGCTCAGGCCATGATCTCACAGTCCGTGAGTTTGAGCCCCGTGTGGGGCTCTGTGCTGACAGCTCAGAGCCTGGAGCCTGCTTCAGATTGTGTGTCTCCCTCTCTTTCTGCCCCTTCCCTGCTTGTACTCTGTCTCTTTCTGTCTCAAAAATAAATAAAAGCATTAAAAAATTTTTTTTAATGACCAAAGTTGTATTACTCAACATAGTAGGAAAAAAATAAACAAACATTGAATGGTCCTGTTTGGTCCTGTGCTGAGATGGGCTATTTTGACGAAGAACAGAAGAGTATGAAGGGGAGAAACATAGGTGATAGAGCTGACAAACTTGGACTTGAACCCCAGCTCTTCTCCAAGTAAATTAGGTAGGAAAGTTTTGGCATGCATTAGACCCACCTCACTAGGCAAATGGGAAGATACAATCACCACCCAGCCAGCATTTGCCTAGAACATACGTGGTCTAAGCAAGCACTTTATGATATGGGATGCTTAAATGGTAGTGGATCAAAACAGTCAACATACATTGTGATAAGCTTTTCTGCCTAATGATATTAAATATCACCTTTCATTGTACTACAGAGAAAAGACATCTGAAAAAAGCCATACAATTTTGAAACCCTTTCATTTTTTGTGTGTAATGGCCATTAACAAGTCTATAATAAGGTTAGGATTCCAATTAAAAGAAGTGTTTCCATGAAAGCCTTCAGGGCTCAGTCGTAAGTCATATGGCATGGAGTAGCACTGAATTTGGCATAAGACTTAATGACCTTATTTACAGCCTCCAAGAAATCCTTCTCAGTAACAATTTTTCACCCTGCTCTGATGGCAAACATACCAGCTTCTATGCAGGCACTTCTAATCTCAGTACCAGTGCTGTTGGGACACAGTCATGCTAACAATTCAGATCTGATATCACTTTCAACACTCATGGAATGAACATGAGTCTTCAAAATGTGAGTCCAACCCTCTAGATCAGGTAAGCTAAATTCAATATTTCTATCCAATCTCCCTGGCCTCCTCAGTGCTGGATCCAAAGCGTCAGATCTATTAGTGGCCATCAGTACTCCCATGTTACCTCGAATATCAAAACCATCCAGCTTATTGATCAGTTCCAGCATTGAAGCACCATCATCAAAACAAGCCCTTGCAATAGCATCAACTTCATCAAAGATAAGACATGCTTTTTTTGTTCTGGCCATTTCAAAAAGCTTGCAAACTATTAGAGCCCCTTTACCTAGGTACTTCTGTATAAGTTCAGATCCAGTAACTTGAATAAAACAAGCATCAGTCCTGTTAGCAACTGCCCGAGCACAGAGTGCCTTGCCTGTACCCCGTGGACCAAAGCTTAGCACAGTATCTTGCACATAGAAAGTTCAAAAATTGTTAGATAGATAGATAGATAGATAATTGATATACAGAAATAAAGAAATCACTGATATTTTTGTGTTAGAGCCTGCTGGGGCTCATCCATATCATGTTGTCTCTTCTTCCTGGACACACTGCTAGATCCCTTTTCTATCCTCCTTGCATCTAGGTAGGACCATGCAACTAGTTCTTGCTGAGAGAATACAGATGAATGTGGTATGAGTCACCTCTGAACAAGGCAATTAAGAGTGGGTTGTCTTCTGCATGTTCCATTTCCTGGAGAATGGAGATGGTCTCATGGATGACTCTGAGACCCTAGAGGATGATGGAACCACAGCATGGAAGGAGCCTGGGTCCCTGAATGACCACATGGAGCAGAGCTCCCGTCCCCACCTGACTGCCCATGTGGTGTGCCAGACTGTGAAATAAGTAAAAAATAAACCTTTATTGTATTGAGCCATGAAGGATTGGTTTTTTTATTGTTGTGGTTATACCATTAGCCTCCCTGACTAATCCAATACATGCATATGTATATGTATACCCATACACAGTATCATGCTATGCTTGTCCCTCGTACTCTGAACGCAACTCCTCAAAAGCCCTAGTTCATGCTGGGATCAGCTTCCCACTCTTCAGTTTCCATCCCCGGCTCCATGCTCAAACCTCCATCTTTACTTTACTTTCGGTTACAATCCTGACTCTAAAGTCACTGATAGACCAAATCCCACATCTAAGTAGCATGTCTTTATCTCTAGGCACTGAAGCACAAGAGAATGAACAAAACTTTGTGTTTCTAAGACCTAGATCCAAATCTCTCTATAAATTACCAGCCGTGTGGCCTTGGCCATGTGACTCTATCTCTCTGAGTCTCAGTGTCCCCATCTGTAAAATGCAGATAATAATGTCTTCTTCATAGGGTTGTTGTGAAGACTAAACTAGATAACAGATCATAGGGGCCCACACAGCCTCTGATACACTTAAGTCCTGCAATGAACCCCAAACTACTTGCCTCATCCCCAAGGGCTACCCAGACTGGCCCAGGAGCCCGCCTACAATGTAGGGGGCTGTGAACGTGTGGGAAGAGGCACACCCCACCCCAGGAGAGATAACATCTGCTCAGCACCACTTCCTGTACCTATGGAGACAAAACTGTAGACCTCTTACTGCAAATATTGTGGCAATCTCCTCTAAATCACACACTGAGGACAACAGCAATGGCAATAATCATGTACTAACACTAGTTACAATCTCTTGGGCTTATTGTATCATAGACTCAAAATGATGGAAGTATATTTTATTTTTACAACAATTCTATGAAGCACTTTTTCTACAGATAAGGAAAGTAAGGTTCAGAGAGGTTAAGTAACCTGCTGAAAGTCACATAGCCAGTAGTAGCAGAGCTAGAAACTGAATTTATTCATACATTCGATCTTTCATTGATTTAGTCAACAAATCATTTCTGCTATCTGCTATGTGCCAGACCATGCACTGGGCCTGAGACACAAGATGCAGGAAGACAAAGTCCTTGAGGTTCTCTGGAGAAACAGATCATGACTCTTTAGCTAGTCCCAGAAAGAATGGAGCCTGTGCAACACCTCTCCCTCTCTGGTTCCCTTCCCCAGCTCTGCTACCTCCCAGAGCTGCTGAACCCCAGCAACAGCCCAGAGACATTTCCTGAGACCACTGTTTTCCTTGGCCCTGCGATGGGAGACAGTATGCCCAACAAGGTGGAAAACAAGGTGGGGGAGGCAAGCAGGGAGCAGACCTCCCAACAAACTGTCCCTTTCGCTGGTGGGAGCAGGGAACAGAGGAGGCTGCCCTTCTACCCACCCACCAGCCCATCCAGGCCATTGTTCCCTTGTTGTGACAGGGGGTTCGGCTAGGGCCCTGCAGACTGGGGGCTTCCTCCCCAGCCAGCCATGCTTGGACAGCTGGAGGAAACAGGCGGCCGGAGAGCCAGCTATCCCTCCAATAACAACAGGCTGCTGCCCGCTGGCGGCCCTGCTGAGGGACAGGCTGGAAGCCAGAGAGGCCACCCCACTCCACCCCGCCACTGGCAAAACATGTTTTCTTGTTTTCTGAGGGGGAGGAGGAGGCCCGTACCCATCCTGAGCAAACACAGGAGCTGATAAGCATGGACAGGCCTGGCTGCCAGGCTGCCAACGAGGGCTGCAGAGGCAGGGGCAGGGGCAGGGCTGGGCCCACCCTGGAGGTCACTCAGGCCAGAATGCCAGCTTCAGAGTCAGGGTGGGGACAGTGAGCTCCTGGCCCCTCCAGGGATAAAGCACTCAACTCCAAGTCTGCCCACACTGAAAAGAGAGGACAGGGGCTTCCAAGCCACCAGTACCATCACTGACCTCAGAAATACACGCATGCTAACGTTTGATAGCAAAAGTGCACCCATCCATTGGGTGCCCATTTTTCGGCTAGTCTCTGGGACAGCCCCCTTACCAATACCACCATTTTCAATACTAGAGAGGAAATAAGATACAAGAATTGCTTCCCATTACCTTTTTCACAAAAGGTGACTGAGGGGCAAAGTGACTTGTCCAAGGCCACACAGCTCTTGGGATGTAAATCCCCATCTGCCAGACCACAAAGCTCATGATCTGTTTCATCGTGCCCTAGCGAGCCCCTTCATATTTGTGAGGGTCTCCAGTTTACAAAGTACGTACAGCCTGCTGTATTCATTTACTGGGGCTGCTGGGGGGCTATCATCGACCTGCCATAGCTACCCTCACTTTTCATAAGGAAGCTCACAACAGACCCATTAGGTTAATGTCTCAGTTTGGGATTTCCCTAAAGCAGACTCTGAGGTAAGGATTTGAGTGCAGCATAGTTAATTCAGGAATTGATCCTAGGAAGTTCCCATTAGGCACATCAGTGTGTCAAGACAGCTGTGGGCAACTGGGATTCAGTCACACTAGGAACACAACACAGAACAGAATTGTCCCCCAGAGATGCAAGGAAGCTGACATAATCCCCCATCACTGCCACCCATCTTTGGTTGAGGGCTGCTCCTGGGCACCTTAGCTCTCTGAGACTGCCTCCGAGGGGCTGAGACTGTCCTGTGGCCAGAGAAAGTCCTCAGGTAGGTGCCAAAGGGGCATGAGTGGGGCTCTAACAGCCTCTGCCACAGTTAGTAAACAGAGAAATCATCCCCATTTTGTAGATATAACTATAAAATGTTCCCCCAGGCCATGCCATGCCCAGACCTATGTGTACTGAGGCTCAGACCCCATGGGCCCATCTTCAGCTCTAGGTAAATGGATAACCTCTCACCAAGAGTCACAGCCCCTGCAGCCAACCCCCCAGGCTCTGAACCCCTCCCCGAGATTATAAGCCTCACCATCCTCATCCATTCTGACCCTGTCCAGAGAGAACTATGTCCTTGGGTCCTCCCCCCTTCCACCCGTCTTCCATCCCCACCCATGACTTCCCCCTCCAAAAGGTGGGAGCAGGATTTATTTCCTCCTTTTCAGAAAGAAGGTCTTAATATTACTGTCCAGCAGCCATATAATAATCCACAAACACCCTTCACCACTTCTCCCACTACGTCCAGGGACTCTTACAAACCACCCCTGGTGGCCCAATCATTCAATGCCAAAGTGCCCGATGCAGGTGCACAAAGAATGCCACACTGGGCACCTCACTGTGCAGATGAGGAAAAGTTCGAAAATTCAAGTGATTTGTCCAACTTGATCACAGCCAGCTATCTTCTGATTCCAAGTGTTTGGAAAAGAGGGAGTACGCATCCAGTCACTGGGGGGTTATAACAGATGCTAGAAATGGGGTGTTCTGCTCTGTTTTCATCCTACCATTTGCATGTGCGCAGAGGGACGCCACAGGGGGTGGGGGTCGTCTACCCCAGGTGTGGACAATAAAGGGGTCCATTGTCTACAGCAAATGTGTAAGTAATAAAACTAATTTTATTATTGACTTATTATCACTAAGCACTGGCAATTCTCGAGAATATTAGTGACCAAATAGCCCTCCCACCCGCCACAGCACTGAGCTACTCCTCCCCCATTCTGTATCCCCAACAGACATGTTGATTCAATCCAGGCTCTTTTCCACTGAAGGGAGATGCTGCTACAAAACCCATCCTCCACACGACTCTCAGCAACTATATTCTGAGCTGGCATCAGAACTGACCTCTAGGACCTTATGCTTCTTAGCCCAGACCCTGTTCAAGAAATGGTCCATAGGCTGTTCTCTAAGGCCAGGGGTCCAGCCTGCACCCCATCCTCTTGCACATAACCCAGGGCCCTACCCCTACCTCTCTGATGTCACAATCCTCACTAATCTTCCCTCACTGTCCTCGGCGCTATTTTTTTTTTTTTTTTTTTTTTTTTTTTTTGCCTTTTTGCCATGCTCTTGTCCAACTCCACACCTGCTTCCTGCCCCCAGGGCTCCTAGGGTCCTGGCCTGAGAATTCAATCCAAAAAAACTTGGCCTCTGGCCGGACTACCTCAGAGCTGTGATCTCCCAGTGGTCCTGCTGCACAGACCCACAGGGAGCACATAAGGTGACTTCTCACCTGTACATTATGTCATCAACACAGCCTTGAACCCTCTGGGAAATCTCCTGAAGGGAGGCCTGGCCCTTAGTGCCTGTCACTGGCGGAAGATTAATTATGATTTGCTTATAGGTTTAGTGTCTCCCTCCACTGAAAAGTAAATTTAAAGAAAGCAGACCTGGTGCATCTTCTTCCCCCACTATGTCTCCAGTACCTAGAGCAGTGACTGGAACAAAAGAGGCACTCAGCAGCTAGCAGTTGAAGAAGTAGATGAGTTTTCCTCAGCCCACACCTTGGCCACAGAGGCCCAGACCCACCTGGGGTAGCTTCAACACTCAGTATGGCTCTGCCTCCAGGATCTCAAACTCTGAGCCCCCTCGGAGCACACTGGCCCTTCCCTCGGAGACTGGATCTCAAGCTCTTCTACCAACCCATCCTCTCTCCTGCCGGCTCCCTGTTTGAGAACCAGGACCTCAAAATCAGACAGGCTGATTGCTCGACCTCTCTAAGGTTCGATGTCTTTTCCCCAACAAAATGGTAAAGTAATAATGCCTGTCTCACAGGGATTAACAAGGGAGCTAAAACACACCAGATTTGTAGTGAGGACCCAATAGTGTTTACCATCACTAATGCCAAGTTAATAATGCATTATTAATACTGAATTAAGAGGCTTTTATACAACAGTCCAAAGGAAAAAATGCCAACCCATTCACCCTCCCCCAGGCCTTACAGGGATCCCTGAAGAAAATGTTCAAAATTTAGGTTTACCAGGAACTCAGACTTTAAAACAATGGGCTAATCACCACCCATTTCGCACGGCATTCATGACTCTAATACTTTATCCCTCCCTGGACCCACAGCCTTTGTAGATGACTTCGTAGCTGACTTTGTAGCTTTTCTCACTAAAGAGATGGAGTCCACCCCACCCCACCCCCAACCCCCTGGATCTGGGCTGGCCTCGTGGCCTGCTCTGACCAACAACATGTAACAGAAATGACTGTGTGCCAGCTCTGGGCCTGGGCCCCCAGAGGTCTTGCATGTTTACATCTGCTCTCTTGCATCTCCACCACAGCCAAGACAGCATGCCTGGACTAGCCTGCGGGAGCAGAGACTGGTGGAAACGCGCCGAGCCACAGCAGCCGAGGCAGCAGCCCCCAGACATGTGAATGAGCCCATCCAATGTCAGCAGAGCTGCCTAGCCAACCTCTGTTGACTCCAGACTTGTGAGCCATGCACCCTATTGTTGTATACCACTCAGGCTTTATTACACAGAAAATGCTGACTGATGCACTATACAACCAAGTGTTAGATTGTGGTCTAGCCTTTCCACCAATGGCCAGCCAGCTTCTTCTCATATACCTCCATCAATGGGAATCTGATCACCTTCAATGGCAACCTAGTCCCAAAAATCTATCCATATTTTGAGCTAAAGTCTCTCTCTGTGTACTTTTTTTTTAATGTTTATTTATTTTTGAGACAGAGGGAGACAGAGCACGAGTGGGGGAGGGGCAGAGAGAGAGGGAGACACAGAATCTGAAACAGGCTCCAGGCTCTGAGCTGTCAGCACAGAGCCCAATGCGGGGCTCAAACCCACAAACCGTGAGATCATGACCTGAACCAAAGTCGGACGCTTAACCAACTGAGCCACACAGGCGCCCCTCTCTCTGTGTACTTTAGCCTTTGGGCCAAATTCCTAGATTCATATGAGAGTAGCCCAATCTCTCCTATACCCATTTGGTGCTTCAAAGTCAGCATGTCCAAAATCAAAAGCTTCTCTTTTCTCTGTTTTGCACAGGGCAAGACACTCTCGGGTCTATGAAGTCTTGCTCTTCCTCACCCCCTGCAGTGAAAGGGTGACAGAGCCATGAGGCACACATCTCTCTCCACTGTGGGGACAGGGAGTCTCACCCCACCATTCCTTCCTCCACACTGGCTACAGTGTTCTGTCCATCCTTCTTCGTCAAACAACGTTACCTTGCATCTACTCTGTGCCAGGAGCTATGCTAAGGATGACGAGATAAAAGGCAGATCTACTCTCAAGGAGTCTGTCGAGAGAAGGGGCTCATCTTTCTCGCATAGGGATCTGATGATGATACTATGATCTATTATTGGGTGCCTACTGAGGAGGCAGCATAAGGCAAGCTGACATCCTGCATTCCCCCTCACTCACACACACACACCTGCCCCTGTGGGATATGTGTGACATTCCTCTGGTACTTCTGGTTGCCCAAGAACAAAGGAAAGGGAAAAACCAATGGTTAACTGATAGAGATCACAGTCCTGCAGGACGTGAGTCTCCATCAGTTTACAAATGTCTTAGGAAATTACAATAAAGAGACAATCTTATTAATAGCCTAACCTCCAGAAACCCATAGACTCAGTTTCCTGGAGCCCCAACATCACTCTCCCCTCCACAGCAATGTGGGAAACAAAGGCAAGAAGGAAATGGCAGGTAAAATTAAATTTCTTTATAGTCTACAGCCCATTGACAAATATGTGAGATGGGCAGAGTAAAACATTCCTCCAGGAACTCCCTACTGTCTTAATGCCTTACTAGAGGAAAAAACAACCTTAGCTTGACAATAGCTTGGCCTCCAGTATCTTAGGAGTCTTCTTTAGCATGTAAAAGTACTGTTAGGAACCTCCCTTTTGTCTTTACCTCATCTGACTCCATAGAATACAATCAGTCACTCTTCACAACAGGGGTGCACCTCATTCTGCCCTGGGGTCCTGTCCCTGTGCTTTAATAAAATCACCTTTCTTTCTTGGCCATCAGATCCAGACCCCCACCACCACTCCAAAACATATCACCTACTATATGCCAAGTACTTTAAATCATATAAGTCTCAAATCCTTGCAATGGTTCTACTGAGTTTTATTGTGTCCCTTTTTATAGGAGAGGAAACTGGGGCTCAGAAAGTCCAAGTGACTTGCCTGAGCCATAGCTCCAAAAGTGGCAACATCTAGCTGTTGGCCCCCAAACCCAGGCTCTTCCTGTGGCACCAAACTGATGCTGTCATTATGTCCGTCCCCTACTCAACACTTCAGTGACTCCCACGACTAGGCCTGCAGGCTCCAGGCTCGCCTGCCTCCCTTGGCTTGTCTGTTTCCTCAGCCTGGAAATGCTCCCTCACATCCTGACCTATCCATTTCTCAAGACCCAGGTCAGGTGCACCAAGCTAGGAGGTCTCCTCAGCTAGCAAGACTCTCCTGTGTTCCCACAGACTCTGTCAGGCCCTCTGTGCTGGCGTGGGTCAGTCTCCCACAGAAGACTTAGGGGTCCCAGGAGACAGAGATGGAGTCTGACCCATCTCCAAACTCCCCAGGCTGCATCATCCCACAGAGGGTCTGTACTCAGGAGTTGCAGAACCAGACCAAGCTGGATTAGATTGCCGAAAAAGTGGGGTTAGTCGTGGGTCAGAAGTTGGTTGTACAGACGCATTTGACCAATATTTATGGAGTATCTACTATGTGCTCAGTCAGGATTCCTAGTTGTCAGAAGTAATAACAACTCTGGCTAACACGTGTGGAAAAGATTATTGGAAGAATATAGAGTAGTAGTAGGAAGACTAAAAAATGAGGCCTAGAGAACCGTGGGGAACCCAGGCAGGTGTGACAGCAGGAGCTCCAGTTGAGGCAACACTGTGGGCAGAAAACTCATGCCGAATGCTGTGAGTGTCCCTCCCGCCTGCAGGCTCAGCCTCTCTGAATGAGACCACTGCTGGCCTTTATCTTTGGGTCTTGTCTCTGGATTCAGCCCTAAGCCTAGATCCCGTGTCCCCACCCAAGCTGCCAGAAAGGACGAGGAGGATGTATGTTGCAAAGGGAGGCTTCTGTAGTGAAAGATGGGGCTCTGCTACCCTCCGAGACTCATATGTGACCCCTTCACGACAAAGAGGGGGTTGGGGGTGCTGGATAGACAAAAATGTGTGACAAGTGTCAACAGTACACCTTTGCCGCAAGGAACTTACATTTTGGAAGTAGAGGTGAGGAAGGACCTTAGAGACTATCTGTGCCAGCATTTTCCAATGTGTGCTCAGTGGGACACAGTGAGGACAGGAGCGTGAGAAAGGCCAAGTGACAGACCCTGGATAACTTGAGTTTTTCATTTCAGGACTTGTCGGAGCCTTGATACACCACTGAATATTGTGTAAGTCCAGGAGCAGGAGCTTTTCCCTCATTTGTCCATGCCACCCTTTCCCTGAAGAGTATTCAGCAGACAGGGAAACCCCCATCTAACTCAATCCTCCTTTTCAGACAGGGAAACTGAGGGACTTTCCTGGCCTCACTGGGTCCCTGGCCTCCTGATTATCAGTCCAGAACCCAGGGAAAGGACCCATTCCCGGGAAGAGGAGGCAAAGGTGGAGGCAGGGACCTGGGCCAAGGGAAGTGCTCAGGCCCTCCCCTGCCTGGCACTGCCTTCCCTGCTCTGTCTGCTGACATGAGCTCACCCTCCAGGTGCGGCACCCTTCAGGACTTCAGGACCCACTTCCACCTTCAGGAAACTCCTTGGGGGAAGCGGGGGAGAAGAGTCCTGGGCAGCACCAGGCCACCCAGGCCCAGCTCCCAGTTGCCTCAGCACCAGAGGGAAGGGGACAAGACACCCCAGCAGTTCCTGGCTGAGAAGCAGGAGTGCTGGAGTCCAGCTGTGGGATCTCAGCCATGGGCCCTTGGGAAATGTTTGTTAATTCTCTGAGTCTCAGTTTCTTCAGCGGGGAAACAAACTAAAAAATATATATATATATATCAGCTGAGACATTACGAATGATTCAGTAAAGTATATAGCATCCTTCTTCAGATATGAAGATTTACTCTAAAATTTTTTTTAATATTTATTCATTTTTTGAGAGACAGAGTGTGAATGGGGAAGGGGCGGGGGGGCGGGGGGGACACAGAATCTGAACCAGGCTCCAAGCTCTGAACTGACAGCACAGAGCCCGATGCAGGGCTTGAACTCACGGACCTAGAGATCATGACCTGAGCCGAAGTTGGATGGTTAACTGACTGAGCCACCCAGATGCCCCCAAGAAGAATTATTCTTACATTGGGGATCAGATAGGAAATAACTTTCCTCTTTTTCCTAATGAGAGACCCTGAAAAAGACTTCTCAGATAAGTCATAGTAACTCAAGGGGGACTTCCGCAAAAGGAGGTGTCTCCTATCTGGTTATGTCTGGAAGGGCCTAGAAACAGAAATAGGACAGCATTAACACTGAGGAACTTCTTCCAGATATATTTTCTGAGTGCCACTAATGTGCCAGGACCTGTACTCACAGTTACTTATGCGTGCACACGTGCACACACACACGTACGCACATACCTCATGCTGCCTTGTATCTTCATCCCTGTTCCCTTCTCTGACATCCCAGGCTGCCTGGAATACACTTTCCCATCTTCACCTGGTGAATTTCTGTTCATCCCTCAAAACTCAGATGAGGTCTTCCTGGCCTCTCCTCTCTCCGGGCTAAGTGGAGGGCCTCCTCTGTGCTCTGTCTGTGCAGATCCTCATGACCGACCTTCCCACCCTAGAGTGAACTTGCCTGTTTGTACACCTGCCTCCCCCAGTGGATTGTGAGTGACTTAAGGGCTGTGAGCTTAGAAGCCTAACCCGGCACATACAGGTCGATGAATGAATGTATAAATCAGCCTTCAGCTCTTCCTGGGGTGGGAAACCCGGGGCTTTTGCCTCATGCCAACCCTTGAAGCCAGGGTCTGCGTGCCTTCACATGTACCCCAAGGAAAATATGCACTGTGTCCAAGTGCTGGAGAGTTTGTAAGAAATAAAGGGGACATGCACACCCCACCACAAGATCTCCCCCCAAACTCATCAGACATGTTTGTTCACAGTCTCCCTCCCACCACACTAGTAGCTCAAGTGGTAAGCAGAATGATGTCCACCCTCGCCAAGATGTCCACATCCTGATCTCCAGAACCTGTGAAAGTGTTAGGTTACATGGTGGATTAAAGGTGGATTAAAGTGACAGATGGAAGTAAGGTCATCAGCTGACATCAAGATGGGGAGATTATTCTCTATTATCAAGGGGATCATAAAAAGTAGAAGAGGAAGGCAGAAGTAGATGTCAGAGTGGTGTGACATGAGGACTCAAAATAGCTGTAAAGATGGAGAAAAGAGAAAAGGGGGCCATGTGGGAAAGAATTAGGTGGCTTCTGGAAGCTGGAACAGGCAAAGAAATGGATTCTCCTCTACAGACTCCAGAGAGAAACAACTTTGGATCAGTGTGGTCTGTTCCAGACTTCTGACCTCCAGAGCTGTAAAAATAAATCTGTGTTGGGGCACCTGGGTGGCTAAGTCCCTTAAGCGTCTGACTTCGGTTCAGGTCATGATCTCGCAGTCCGTGGGTTGGAGCCCCCCATTGGGCTCTGTGCTGATAGCTCGGAGCCTGGAGGCTGCTTTGGAGTCTGTGTCTCTCCCTCTCTCTCTGCCCCTCCCCCACTCACACTCTGTCTCTCCATCTCTCAAAAATGAATAAATGTTAAAAATAAATAAAAAATAAATAATCTGTGTTGTTTTAGGCCACTAAATTCGTGGCAATGCATTTCAGCAGCAATAGGACGCTAATACATCCTTCTCTGGCCTTAGCCCCTTACTATGCTGACTCTCCTGGTAATTCTTCTCTGGCTCCAAAGCTACACAGCTCACCCAGATAAACAGAAGCCTTGCAGTTGCCCAAACCCACCCTCCTTAAAGGCAATTCAGCAGCCATCTGTTGTTAGGCAAGTTATGTATCCCTTGACAAGAGGGCTCACAATGGCACACCTCACAGCCTGTGCTCACGAGTTTCACAATCTGGCCAGGAGGCAAAGACACTTCTTATCCACACAGTGCAATTCTCTGAGAGCATCCTGCTCTGAGCTCTTGGAAGCAAAGGGGAGGGGAGCCCAGATTGGATAGGAGGGATCAGGAAAGCTTTCTGGAAGAGGTGGCACAGAGCTGAGTTTTGAAGGGTATGAATAGTCAAGTGAAAGGAAGCAAAGGACAGTGGGTCAGAAAGACTCTGGGGCATGAAGAGAAATACAGAGACAAGATAGAGACATGAGAGACAGACAAACACTGCAAATTGTAGAGGCAGAGAAAAGGCCACAGAGAAAGAGGCAGAAAACAGCTGACTGTCATGACTGGCTACTCCCAGCCCAGCCTCCCTCCAGTTCTGGGACAAAAAATAGCCTGGCTGACCCATAGTGTGCAAAGCATTTCCTGTGCAGCCCTGGGGACCCCTGAGCTGTACTTTCTCAGGGGTGGGGCTGGCTGAGAGGGGGGCAGTGAGGGCAGAAGAGGAGGAGACAAGAAGTCCTGGGCCTGCATCAACTAACTCTCCAGGACAAGAGTGGCTGAAGATGGGGAGGAAGTGACATGCGTATGTCAGGATCCATGTATGTGTATGAGCCACGAGGGTGCCAGAGGTGTGTGTGATGCACTTCCATGTGTGCACGTGGCTAATCCTAGGGTTCTATGTCCCTTCCTGGAAAGTGAAGGCTGGACGGACAGACAGCAGGTCATGGTGGACACCTCTCTATGTTATGCCCCTGGGTGAAAGGCAGCTCTGAGAGCCTTCTTGAGTACACAAGCCATCCCCCCTGGGGAGCCAACAGCTTCTATGTATCAGAAGCAGCTTCCAGTTGACTCTTTATGCTGCCTGTTCCCCAAGGGCACCACCTCTTTGTGCTCTCTTCAGGGGCCAATGACCTGGTCTCAACTTTTGCTGGGGAATGAGTGATCCAGCCAGAACCTTCTCTGAGGAACTTTTCCAAGTAAAAGGGGGGGGGGGGGGGAGGCAGGGGTAGAGTTAGGCCTAGCTTTCAGAACATCTCATTGTGAAAGATCTCTTCGTCTCAGGGAGATCCCAAAGCTGCCCCAGTGACTTTAGCCTAGACCCTTCCCCCACCCTCCTCATTGAGTCCCTGTCCCCACCTTCCCCGAGGTCATTTTTGAGACTATCTTTAACCAGCTCTTTCCATTCTTTTTTCAGTTTATTATTTTACCCTCTACCTCTGCTAGATTTTTTTAGTATTTATTTCATTTTATTTTTTTGAGAGAGAGAGAGAGAGAGTGCAAACGGGAGGGACAGAGAAAGGGAGAGAGACAGAGACAGAGAGCATGAGTAGGGGAGGGGCAGAGAGAGGGAGAGAGAATCGCAAGCAGGCTCCATGAGGTCAGGGCAGAGCCTGACTTGGGCTGATCCCACGAACCATGAGATCATGACCTGAGCTAAAATCAAGAGTCTGATGGCTAACTGATAGAGCCACCCAAATGCCCCTAGCCCTGCCAGACTGTCATCATTCCAACACATGGAGATGTCTTTGAATGTGAAACACACTTTTTTCTCTTTGATGGTCCTGCTTTTGGAAACATTCTAGCAGAGCCTGAGTAGCCATTGGCTGGGCTGGGCTGCCACAGAAGGACTGCTCCAGAGGGGATTCCTGCTGGCGGGGGTGGGGGGTTGGGGGGTGGGGGCAGCTACGCACACCGCAGGAAGTCATCCAGGGGAAACAAGGTAGTCCCTCACTCCCCTCCTAGGTCTGAGTTCTCAGCAGGATTACCTCCCATGACCTTTTGGCTCAAACTCTGACACATCTAACAACCAGCCGGGACCTTTGACTCGACCACATTGGGACCCATGGAGCTCATCCGAAAAAACCACAGAAGAGCTGCTAGGCTGGATATACACTAGCTTCATCTGGCCAGGCCAGGCCAGGCCTTCCTCACCCTCACCGCACCTACTCCCTCAGCAGATAAGAGGTACCATCGTCCCTGCCTTCCCAAAAGGAGACCACTGAACTCCTGGCTTAAGGAAAGGGAACTACCATTTATTGGACATCCGTCATGTATCTCCTTTAGTCAACACACCAACCCTTCTAAAAGGTCACTGCTGTTGTGGAGAAGAAGGGATTTCCAGAGGAGGCTAAATCAGGATCTGGAGTCAGGTTGTATCTGACACATGAAAATGACAGTGCCCTCTCCTCCCAGCATCCCTCCACAAGAGGAGGGTCCAACATGGGGGAGTACACAGAAAGGGAGCTCCTGGAGAGAGACCAGAGCAAGATGCACTTTCCCCCGGCTCAGCTAGGACTGGGCCAGAAGCTCAGGGAGAGAGGGGGAGCTGCTAGCAGGGGAGATGCCTTTCCCAGGGGATTACGTGGGAGAAGGCTCACAAGCCACACTGTTTGGGGGCCCAGTGACCCAGTACAACTTGGATTTGGTGAGAGGAGCCTTCTCTCCACTTCTTCATAGAATTCCACGTGGCTCCAGTTCAGCAAGGGCTGAGGGACATGTGATGTCAGCTGGCACCCTGTCTGCAGGTTTGAGGGCACTGGGACAGCACTGGGCTTGGAAGCAGGGCCCCTGTAGCCCTTCTGGGGCCCGCAGGCCAGGGCCACTCATGAAACAGCAGGCTACAAACACACATGGCATATCCTGGGGACTCTGTGACCAAGTAGAAGTCTGGGGTCCTATAGATGCGGAGCTAGGAGGCAGAAAAGGTAAGGTCTTAACGTCAATGCGATTTCATTTGTAACCATAGGTTGCTGAAGCCAGGGAAAGCCACACTTCATGAACCTTTATGGATGTCAATCGAGCTCAAAGAGGCCAAGTCCTTTGCAGAGGTGGGAGAGCCAGTGCCATGCTGGGTCTCTGGCTCCACAGCCATGATCCTTCCAGTACACTAGTCTACCTGGGCACCCCTGATGTTCACGTCAATGCCAACGTCCCAGAAATCCTCTTAGTCATCCCACCCCACCTCCCTTCCTAAGGCCAGTGCATTTGTGGTGAGTGATCACAGCAGCACAGAGGACTAAGGCCTTTGCAAACCCCTGCCCTGCCCAAGAGGTGCCATCACACCTGCCCCCACCCTCATCATGCACCTAAGAAACTGCCTGCCTTCTCTGGAAACTTTGGCCCCATTCCCCAGGCCACTGCAGAAGCGGCCACATTCTCGCCTAATACTTGCCCTTCCCTGGCTACTACCTGTCAGTCAAGGGACAGCTACATGGACCAGTGGACCTCCTGTCTGGGGATTTCTGGATTTGGAAAGCAAGGACTACAGTCAGTCCTGTGATAGAACCTGTCTTGTATCAGACTTGGGAGCTCTCAGCAGCCGTATTCCTCCACATGGAAGAAACAGGTGTGCACAGAGGTCAGTGCCACCGCAGAGAGACACCCAGAGGTGAGAGGAGCAGAGAAAGTACTGGTGGCCTTCATGGCTGCCACTGAAGCTGGTTCGCAAACTATGAAGCACTTTTTGCCTGAAAAGCTGTAAGCTGGATTTCGGCCACTTGCTTAAGGCGCTGTCCAGCCTCCACATGCCCTTTCCCTTCCCTCCCAGGAGAGGCAGCACAAAGCAGCAGCACCAGGGAGAAGGAAAGCGGGAGGGGGCACCAGCCAGAAGGTCCCATGGGCCTCTCTCAACAATGGCACGGGCAGCCCATTGTTCTTTCTGGGTTGACACACCTCCCCGGACACCCCCACTGCTCAGCTGGCAGCCAAATGAGGCAGAGGCAAGAATGGGTAGTAGGGGCAGTTCTAGTATCTTCAGAAAGCTGATGCCCGGGGACCACCTCTTTCACTACAACTTCCCAAGGACAGAGAGGGAAAGAGAAGAGTTCAGATGGGGGACAAGAGAACAAGGTGTTCTGTGCTAGGGCAGGAGTGACCCCAGGCCTGGGTGGAGAAAGGGGCTGGGAGACTTCTGGTCAGTAGAAACAAAGATGGGTGTTTGATCTCTACTTAGACTTCCAGTGTGGCCTTGAGTCAGCCATTTCTCTTTTCTTTCCTTCAGGGACCCCACCTGTGAAATATGCAACAGGAGAATATATTCTGCGCAAAAGAAACCTGATCTCTCCCAACTTGGCCTCATGTGTGACCCCAGACCCACTCCTAACCTTAGCACCTGCCAAACTCCTCTGAACTCTAGCTGCTGGGATTGTCTGTATGCCTGCTCAAGGTAGGCAAGCCCATGAGGCCAACCCAGTGGCCTCAGTTGTCAGACACACTGGGACTCCTCTGTTGGTGCAGGCATCAGCGTCCCATCAGGGAAGGGACAGGAAGCTAGGACCCGAACAGGGAGGCTGAGCTACTCCAAGGCAAGATCCAGCCCAATGCTGATGTCTTTAGACCAGTTTGATACTCAAAGCAGACATATTCCAGAACTGGAATTTTAGGGGATGGGGATATTCAGAGCAGGAGCCCAGTCCACAGCTTAGGAACACAGAAACCAGCCCAGACCCTCTGAGGGGAAAGAGAGAAAGGTAAGGAGACAGTAACGAGCCCAGTCAGGGAGTCAGGAAGCTAAGCAGGGCTTAAAAACTGGATAAGCTGGAAAAGCATAGCTGGGAGTCAGACAGCTGAGGTCCAGGGATGCCCAGGACTCACACACACCAGGCTGTTGGCAACAAAAGCTAATTCTAGAGCCCAGTGGCCTGCCAAGGCTCCGGGATCAGACCAGGCTGAGTGGTGAGGTCGGCCCCTGCAGCTAAGCACGGAGTGAGAAGACGCTGAGAGTCACATGCAGGACTATGCTTGGGAGGAGGCTGTGTCATCGCAAGGCCATGTGGGAAGAGAGCCCAGAGCAGCGGCTTAGAGACAGAGTCTTATGGCCGTCGTGCCCCCCAAGTCCTAAGTAGCCACAACTCACACCTGTGTGGGCGGTGTGGCACACAGGGCAAACTGTGTCTGCGTGCAAGGGCTGGAGATGGCCCAACCCTGGGGCACAGGGCCGACTTGGGCAGCTCACTCAGAGGTCCCTGGCATCTGAGTGTTGGCCCAAGTGTGCTCTGGACTCACTCCACTGATGGAAGAAGAGCACCATACACAGAGTCCAAACCCCACAGACACTCCAAGGAGAAGAGGGCCATTATCGCACTCAAGCCCTCTCTCCTCACTCATTTATTTTCTTCTACTTATCAGATTCTGCGGTATAGCACATCCTCCAGCTAAGCGCTGTCCAACAGAACATTCCACAATGATGGAAATGTTCTGGCTCCTCTGTCCAGTACAGTAGCTACCAGCCACGTGCAGCTGGCGAGGAGCTGAATTGTTAGTTTTAATCCATTACTTTTCACTTTTAATCGTTGCACATGGCAAGTGGCCACCATATCAAACAGTGCAGTTTTGGCTCTTCCGTGTGGTGGGGCGGTAAAACCTTCTGAGATCCAAACATTTAACCGTGTCCATGTACCAGGGGCTACCAGCAATGGCTCTCTGTCCAGGGTAGGGCTGAAGGGACAGGGAACAAGAGGGAAAGGGAAAGAAAAGAAAGGCCTATGCATTACCTTATTTCGTCCTCACAGAAACCCTGCAAAGTGAGATTATCCCCACCTCACAAATGAAGACAGACACAAAAAGCTTTAATAACCTGCCTAAGGTCACACAGTTAGTTAGGGCCAGAGTCAAGGTTTGAACCCATGTGTATGACCTCAAAGCCCCTGGTTTTCCACCTCATTACACAGCCGAGGAACAAAGTGCCCCTTCCTGGCACTGACGGGTCAGAGCTGAGCAGGGCAAAGCCCCGGGCTGCCAGACGTCTCTAACCTGCCTCTTCCTGAGCTAGGTCTGCCCTGTTACAACTTCTCCATTTGGCCTGAAGTGAATTTGTAGAACTCAGACACACCCAGATTCACACACAAGGCCAAAGGCACATGGCCAAAGAAAGATGATCTGCTTCTGTGCCGTCCATTAGTGCAGATAATTAACAGTTGATTTGATATTCTTGGCATAGGGGAAGGCACAGCTCTGCTTTGTTTGGGCTGATATTAAAATACCTCTTCACTCCCCTGCACACGCTGATTCGCTCACTGCTGGAGGACCAGACAGCGGGGTCAGAAGTGAGCTGGAAGGGAAGGAGATGAGGGTGGAGAAGGAACTAACATTTCTCAGACCTCTAATTTCATGCCAGGTACTAAGAACTTCAACAGACCATCTCGAGTACTGATCATCTTATGAGGTGGTTGTGATTCTTCTGGTTTTGTGGGAGCAGACCTGAAGCTCGGAGAGGTGAGGGGGCCTGGCCAAAGTCACACAGGTGACAGCGGCAGAGTATGACCTCAAAGTCGAGGTCTGCTCAACTCCAAGCCCGTTTTATATCACACTGGCTCTTGGCAGAGATCTAGAAAACCCACCACTGCTTATAAAGGGCCTGAACTCCTTTCCAGGTCTGTCTGGCACGACGCCCGAAAGCAGACTCCTGCTGCAGCCATCCCTTCTCCCAGAAGTTCAGGCTCCCATGAGCAGGAGCGGACCCCAGCCCCCAACCTCATTGTGCAGTCAGTGACAATGAGAGGCAGGCTGTCCCTTTCTCACCCACCGCTTTCCTCCCCACCCCATGGGGTGCTGCCAGTTCAGCACAATAGTGCATTCTGTGTCCAAGAGCCTCTGCTGGCGGCCCCAGGCTTTTGCAGCCCCTCCAGACAATGGCAGGACCCAAAAGGCCTGATAGCCGGTGACAAATGTATGTGAATGACCAGCTCACAGGAAGTGGCCTTCAATAGTCCGATAGCTTCCTGTATCCTGACATTGTGAAAGCCCACTTCCTGTGCTGTCTCTGAAAATACAGCTCGGCAAAGCTGGGGGCAGGGGCAGTGGTGGGGCTTCCCTGTCCACCCCCTGGCCCAGGCAGGATTCAACTCTCCCTGCCAAGAAAGCCACCCATCTCACCTCATTTCTGATTCAAGGGTGAATTCCCTGCTGGCCTCTGCCCTGTTTCTCCACCTCCTTGCCAAACCCCACCCAAGCCCAATCAGAACAAAATGACCTATTTTTAAAGACTGTGTGGCCTTCCTCAGTAACAGTCCCCTAGCCCCCAGTTCCAGGATCTCAGGCCTTCTGCTGGGAAAAGCTTTCCCGTGTCTCCTTGCATACCTCTGGGACACACTGAGCACGGTTCTAGGCTTATGAAGGCCTCTTCAGTCACCCCTTCAACCATCTACCCTATCAGAATGGATGCTCAGGATTCCTTCAGCTTCCTCTGGGTCATGAAAAGCACAGCACAGCAAGAGAGCAGGGAGGCCTCCTTTCCCTCCAGGCTCCAGCTAGACCCAAGAAAAGTCTTTTCCCAGGCAGTGCCTCCCCCATGAACCCTGCCTCCCAAGAGAGGCTGATCAGAGAGAGCAAGACAGGGGGCAGCTAGGAACAAATGCAACTGAGCATTTTCTATGGAGTCAGGCACTAGACTGAGAGCTTTCCTCTCTGTTACCTGGTGACATTGAAGTAAAGCCTCATGTTCAAGACAAGGACACAAAGAAATGAGGTCATTGGCAGAGGGTCACCCAGCTAATGGGAGGCGGAGTCATACCACCCCTAGCCTTGCTTTGTACTGGGAGACACGTTCAGGTCTGGGAATAAGGGAAGGGTACCATTTACCCCCTCCTCTCACGTGCCCCCTTAGGCCTTCTACCCCAGACCCCAGACATGGACAGTCCTCCCTCAACTTCCTGGCACTGGAGAAGCAACCCTCAGAGGGCAGGGGGCTGTACCCACCCAGCCGCCAGCAGCCTGCCTCTGAGCATTGTTCTCCACTTTCGATAAAGGAGGCACTGAATCAGCCTCAGGCCATTGTGGCTGCCTGGGGGAGGGGGGCTGGTGTGGGAAGCCAGACAGGTCAAGGGGTGACTACCCTCTTCATTCCCAGCTAGCCACTGGAGACCTGAGAGCTCCAGCTCAGCCAGTGAGGAGCCCCAGGCCCACAGTGTCCAGGATTGGGGAGAACAAAGAGGTCTCTGGAGATGGAAAGGAAGGGAGGAAGCACTCGCCAGTTTTCCCACCCTCCACCCTCCCTGTCCCCGGGGAAGAAAGGCCATGGGCACAGTGAAATCAGCAGGGACCGCCAGCTTCCCTGGGGTAGAAAAGAACTCCGAAGCCAGCAGACCTGGGCTTAAGTGGCACCACCTTCTCCACCTGTGACTTAAGAGGGTGGCTTAGTGGCTGAGTCTCAGATTCCACCTCCTTAACATGGAGACAATCCCTGTCTTGCAGGCATCTTGGGAGGATTAAGTGAGATTTCGTGAAGCACCCACCCAACACTTAGCCTGCAGGAGCTCAGCAAGCAAGCTTAAGTCCCTGTTCTTGGCTGGGATTTGTCTGCCTCAGGTGCCGAGACTAATGAGGGCCACCAGAGAACCGGGGCGGCTGTCCTCCAGCTCTCTTCCAAGAGGCCGGAACATCGCAATCCCAGGACTTGAGCTGGCTGGGCAGGAGGCGGCTGGCAGCCTGTCCTAAAGCATCCATCACCCGTGCCTGTACGTTGGCTCTGGACCCTGAGGGAACCAGGGGCCACACGAGCCCCAGGGCTGCAGACCCCAGAGGGACACAACGAGGGTTGGGGAAGGGCAGGGCACCATCAGAGGCCCTTGAAATGTTCTCTAATCCGCTGAACAGGGCTGCATGAAAGTGACACAGAGGTGGGCTCCGGGCCAAAGCAAGGTGCTGGCTGGTTATCTGTGGCCAATTCCGAATCCCAGCAAACATCTGAGTCACTTTCCCACCCTGCTCTGCTTTTATCAAAACACACATGAGCTCAAGGGAGAATGTCTATACTGGAATATCAGCATGAACCAACCCAAGCAGGCAGGTAAATCTTCTGGAAAAAATCATAATTCTCGGTGCCTTTCTACCGCTCCCTACCTGAAAGGATACTTACTGTGAGTTGCAGAGCTCAGCTAACACAAGGGCAGCTGAGTTCTCCCCTCAAAGTCAGCCCCCACTGGGAGAGCCTGGGGCCATGGCCAGGCCTGTAAAGGCTGCCTCGAGGCGGAAGGGCGTCTAGGCTCTGATAAGGCAGGGGAAGGACAGGACCCATGTCTGGGGCCCCGCTGACTGTTCCTTCACCCCAGAGACCACAGGGATAATCAGCTCACAGTGTCTTCCGGCCTCAGGCATTTAGTTGCTACCCTACGGTCTCTTGGGGAGGCGAGGGGGAGCCAGCACCAGCTTCACCCCAGAACCAGGCCAGCGCCAGAGGCCAGCAGGCCCCTGCCTCAGGGGGCTGGGTACCCCACACCCAAGTCTCTCCCCTGAGGCAGAGGCAGCCTTTTCCCTACCGCTGCCTTACCCTCAAAATTGTGTCCCCTCAAAATTCATGTTGAAGTCCTGACCCCCAGTACCTCAGAATGTGACTGTGTTTGGACATAAGGCCTTTAATGGGGTGATTAAATTAGACGAGGCCATTAAGAGTGGGCCCTAATCCAATCTGTTGTCTTTACAAGAACAGATTTGGATACAAAAGACACCCGGACGTGGTGTCACCCACCCAAGTGCACAGGGGGACCACCATGGGTAGAGCAAGAAGGCAGCTATCTCCACGTCAAGGAGAGAGACCTCAGAAGGAAGCAACACTGCAGGCACCTGATCTCAGACTTTTAGCCTCCAGAACTGTGAGAAAAGTAATGCCTGTGATTAAGCCACCTGGACTGTGGTATTTTGTTGCAGCCACCCTAGCAAATTAAGACCCTCCTCTTGATGAGGGGTCTGGGGGGACTTCCTCCTCACACACTGTCAGCTGGGTTGGTGCTCCGAGAGCCACGATAACCCAGGAAGGACCCCTTCAGCTTGGCCCTTCCCCTCAGATGCCCAGCTTCTACAGCCTCCTCCAGAAACCTCCACCTGCCTACAGGCCAATGAGTGGGCCAACCAAGGCAGAGCTGTGTGGGTGTCGGGGACCCAGCTGGAACCGGGGGATGCTGCGAGATGCCAAAGCAATGCAGAAGAGGCTGGGGGGTGGGGGAGACAGTGAAGCAGGGGTTGGGGCAGAAAAGCACCAAATGGCAAAGCCAAAGGGCCTCAGAGCTGAGGATCAGAATGCCCTCACCACTCCCCAGCCTCCTGCCACGGCATTACTATAGGCCCATTTCCCCTCTACACTCAGGAACCTCCTCTTAAAGCCCAGAGAACAGGGCCTTGTTGCAAGAGTACATGCGTGGAACATAAAAAAACTGCTATGAATCAAAATAACCACCTTTCCTGAGGGCTATCAGTGAGTCTCAGTTCCAAATGCCTTGCATGTTTTCTCTTAATCTTCACAATGACCCCCTGAGATAAGTCCTGTATTAGCCCACCTGACACGTGGACTTGAAACAGAGAAGCTGGGCAGCTTGGATGAGGCCTCAGAGTTCTAAGTGGCTATGCTGGGTTTTGAACCCAAGCAGCCTAACTCCAGAGCTGAGTTTCTTGGAGGGGAAGCGGGGAGGGCCGGGATCGGAGCCCTTCGAGGCCCCAGCATATGTCAGGGAGGTGACAGCCAGCCAAGGACAGGGCTTTAGGGACAACAGTGGATAAACAAACCTTGTCATCAATTGACCAAATTATAAACACACGGGGCTCCATCTGTGGGAAAGTCTGTGACCTTCTACCCTCCTGCGCGTGGGGAAAACAGCCTGGAGAGCATCAGAGAGGCAGAGCTACCCCTAAAGGTTTGTCTGTGGTCCGTGCACTGGGAAATCGAAAGTGGGAAGGGGCAGGAAAAGCAGGCTGCGGCCTCCATCCGAGGTATGTCACGTGAGCCGCCCACAGAGGGCCCCAGCTGTGCCCTATGGCCAGCCTGCACTCAAAGGGTGCTTCCCTCATCGGGTCTACCGGTCTGCAGGCCAGCTGACCTTGCTTTGGTGTGATGACAACATGTAAACTGGGAAGGGGAGGGGGCACCGGGTGGCTACAAACCCAGCTCTGCTGGTTATCTGGGGTGAGCCATTTCCCGCTCGGGGCCTCAGATCCCCTGTCAGCCTAACAGGAACCAGTGCTCTTCTCCCTTCTGGTTGAACTCACTGGGGATGAGGGACAAATGAAGACGGCTTATTGTGAATACAAGGTTTGCCTCAGCTTTTAGGTGAAATGAGGAAACAGAAGCCTGCCTCACCTAGCAGCCCACCTGCCCTCCCCGGCCTAAGGGATGAATGGAGACAAACGGAGACACTCCCAAAGCAGGGGCTCCCTCAGACCCCCCGGCATTCCCAGGCCTCCCTAGGATTTCCGTGTCCCCCAGGGTTGGCCCAGGGTTCTGCTGAGGCTGAGGGAGAGCCCCACCTGGTAAGGGCATTAAGGGATTCCCTGGGCTCCATCCCAGGGCCTTGCCGGGTTCCTTGGAGCGTTCCCATCCACCCTGCCGAGCTGCTGCAGGGCTTTGATCACTACTACACGAAGGGCTTCCTGAATGCTTTCCTGAGGACATTGTTCCCCACTACAGAGTCATCAGGGTCAAATTCATCATGGGCTATGCTGGTCCAGGTCCCACCCAGTGGGGAAAGCCAGCCCTCTGCCCAAGCCCCACTTCCCCTGGGAAAATGAAGCCAGTGGCTTGTTTTGGTTTCACTCATGACCAGCCTCGGGGAAGACAAAGCAGTAGCAACACAGTGCCGCCATTAGCTCAAGGCGGCCAGGCGCCTCAAAGCACACGCCCGGTGGTCTTGCCCCCTCAGCTTCCATAGAAGCTGGTCTCCGCACCCAGCCCCAGTTGTCGGCTCCACCCCAGAATCACACTCGAGGGGCCTCTTAATTCACTCAACATTTATTGAAAATGACTCTGTGCCAGGCCCCCTGCGAGGGGCAGAGGTGGATAAGACGTGGCGCCTGCCCTCAAGGAACTCACAGTCTAACGGGGGAAGACACACACCCGTTACGGTGCCTTGTAACAAATGCCACAGGACAATGACCACAGGGCTGGACAAGCAGGGAGGGAAGGACAGCCTCCGCTTAGGAAAGTGCCTTTGAGCCTGTACTATATCTTGCAGCGTCACAGGAGTTCACCAAGTAGCCAAGGAGGAGGGACACACGATGGACATAGAGGTATCAGGATTGGAACAAGCATCATGTGCTCAGGAAGCGGCAAAGGCTGGCCTCTGTCCCAGGGATGATGGGAGGGAGGCTGGAGCAAGCTGGTGAAAGAAGGAGTGAGGCATGCCAGGGGCTCTGGTGAGAGGAGCCATGGAGGTCTTTAAGCAGTGACCTCATCAGAAATGTCTTTTAGGGGCGCCTGGGTGGCGCAGTCGGTTAAGCGTCCGACTTCAGCCAGGTCACGATCTCGCAGTCCGGGAGTTCGAGCCCCGCGTCAGGCTCTGGGCTGATGGCTCAGAGCCTGGAGCCTGTTTCCGATTCTGTGTCTCCCTCTCTCTCTGCCCCTCCCCCATTCATGCTCTGTCTCTCTCTGTCGCAAAAATAAATAAACGTTGAAAAAAAAAAATTAAAAAAAAAAAAAAAGAAATGTCTTTTAGAAAGAAAATGCTGGCAGAAATAGGAAGAACTTCCAGGAAGAGACTGACAGTTTAGGCAAGATGATGCGATACAGAGGAGGGTAACTGCAGGTTGGCTCAATGGAGCCCACAAGTGGGGGGGTGGGGGAGGGAGTCAGACAACAAGGGAGAAACAGGACAGAGGGGGAGGGCTCCACGCCAAACCTGGGGTGGATTCCCTCAATCTTCCCAACTCTGTGAGGGAGGCAGAAGCATCCCCACTTTACAGATGATGTTTGGAGAAGTGAAGTGACTTTGCTAGTCACACAACTAGATTACGGAGCTATCTGCAAACCCATCATTCGATACTGGAGGGAAATCCAGACTAATTACTCTTCTCCATTCTTAAAGCTGGTATCCCAAAGACTTCTCTTTAGCAAATACTCTGGGAGACTGTGTACAGAAAAGGAATAGAAGAGCATTTATTTCCATTTCATTATTCAGACTGGCTGCCATCCAGTGCGCTAGAAGTAAGGCTTCACTGGACTATCACATAGCACTTGCGGTTTTCAAAGCGTCCTCGGGATTGGTTTCTCCTTCTCTTTACACCATCAGCAGGGAACACACTCACGTCCCCAGTTTGCAGGTGGAGAAGCCAAGGCCAGAGGAAGTGAAAGGTCATGTCCCATGTCACCCAGTTTCCTTGTCCCCAAGTCCAAGGCTCTTTCCTCTACCTGTGCTCCTGATACAGAACTCCTGGGGATTCTGCAACCCCTTGCTCTCCACTTCCCATCTTTGACCCTGCAGACGGCACCAACAGAACTGCTACTTAGTGACACAGGTCTGGCCAGCTTGGTTCTTATCCAAGGCAGTCCCTTCTGTAAAGTATTCCTAAGAAGTCCTCAGCCACCAGGCCTGTCAGGGTCCTGTTATCATTCTCCCAGCCAAGCCTGGTCCTGCCTCCAGATCCCCACTTCACCAGGATCACAAGGATGCATGCAACTATTGCAGGAAATGGAGGCTTTTCCTGCAGTAAAATGAAAGCAGCTAACATTATTGAGCACCTACCTACTGGTTGTCATAGACCCTGCTAAAAACTTTACATGTTACCTTAGCCTTGCTGCCACCCAGCAAAAATAGGTACTCTTATCCCCATTTTACAGATGAGGACAGTGAGGTTCAGAAAGGCTAAGTGACTTGCCCAAGGTCATTCAGCTAGTTGCGGAGGCAGTATTCATAACTCAACTGTTGGACTCGAGAGCGCACTGTATTTTTACTCTGCCACGCTGCCCTGGCTCACCACTCTACAAGTGCAGAGACGTCCACACCAAAGTGGAAAAGGAAAAGGGAGGCAAGACAGCTTTTCCATTGTTTGCTGCCGGGCTCCCAGGCAGCTTCAGGGAGGCTAATCCCATGGTGTTTCACTCGGCCAACAGTCCCACCAGCCTGGGACCCTGGGAAGCCGACGAGAGTCAAAGGGCTCCCTGGCAAGCTTATCCTGGCAGCTGCCCAGCTGACTTGTGCTAACACAGCAACAGGCACAGGAAAGGCTCTAGAGGGAGTGGAAAAGCACCAGACACTGGGCCTCTGAGGGGACAGAAGTGATTCCTGCCCAGCTCAGACAGGATAACCCTGCTCTAAAGCCACCCACCGTCACTGGACCGAGAAAACACCCGAGAAGGGGCCAAGCACCTTTAGCAAGCACCAAGCACCTCTCCTTACTAATAATGTGTTTCAGTGAGTCGTGACAATGGGCCAGTCCAGAAGAGGGACATGTGCCTCCAAGGTGAATCAGCAAGCATGGAAGAAACCAGTGCCCTGGTTCCTTCCAGCCACCTTGGCCTGTCTTTGCCCACAGCCACAGGAACCCTGCTACTCGATGTCACCTGAGCAGAGGCAAGAAGGCGCGCACTGTGTCAGAGTTCCACCGCGGCAGCAGATCCCGGCCAGCCGTGGGAAAGAAAGAGCCAGCTGGGGATATTAATAGACCTGCTGGCGGCAGAGATTCAGTGAGGGCAAACCCTAGGAAATGAAACTGCCCAAGAGGGGGCATAAAATGAGACTCCTGGAAGGGAGCAATGTAGGTTTCCAAAGACAGGGCTTCGGCAGCCAGGCCCTGGGCGGAGCTACATCAGCAGTGACAGGGTTATTCTGAAATATCTGCAAATCCAAAAATGTCTTAGTTTGTGGGACAACTTTTTTGGTGCGGTTTCTGTAGGTTTTCTATCCTCTAAAGTTCTGCTTAGACTGGTATTAGATATTAAGTATCTAATATCTATTAGACTGGTTTCAAGAGAAACTAATCCTGGGCCCTAATATTTGCCACAAGTTGTTATACTGCTTTAAAAAAAAAAAATGTATAGCTCGCAGATTTCACTGAAAGGAAAGGGACAGTTTGAGAAGTCACAAATTGGCAGCTACCGGATGAAATTAAATCCACGGGTATGTTAGCAGGCTTTGAATTCTTTTTAAAAAATCAAATGTCAACATTTAAAAATCAAGTTTCCAAAAAAAAATGCGTAATATTCTAAATTTCTAGCATCTTTTAGAAAAAAGGAAAAAAAAAAACGAAAAATTTGGCATCACAAATTGGAAGATGCTGCATGGCCACTGCCCCCTTTAGGCAGGCCGGTCCCTGTAATTCCTGGCCTGGCCTGTTCACTTAAGCCCCGCTCACTTAAGCACCCCCCCCCTCCCCCGACTGACCCCTGGGGGCATGCGCCTTTGCCACTCCTTGTTAAGCCCAGGGAAGGGCTGCCAGGCTTGGTCATGCTCAGGACCACCACAGGGCGGCAGCACTGGTCTGTCACCCGCCAGCGGGCTAACCAAGCTGAGCTCGGCACACCCTTGCAGAACCAGACATCTCATACTTACCTCAGTGGTAGACACTCCCACACTCATTAGATTTATTCCCTAAAAGCAACAGTGGCTCATTTCAGCATCCCCACTCGCTTCAGGGACTGAGGAGGGCCACTAACGACTTGCTCTCTCCTCTGGCCACCCCCTTCCACATCTTCCCAGCTCCACCCACCCCACCTGTTCAGGAATTCCACCTCCACCCACCTGTTATACCAGCAGGCCTCAGATCCCAAGAGAAGAGAAGCAGGACAAACCCACCCCCCCCCCCACCCCACCACCACCATCACCTTGAAAGACAGTTCATTCTTCATCATATGCTCCTTACTTGCTTTTGCTCACTTAGGTTAAATGTCAGTTGACTTCATGGACAATAGGTTCTTACACCTCTTCCCACCCTCTGCTCTCACTGCCCTTCCAACAGCACTAGTGACATCTTAAGCGGCAGCATTTAGTATAAATTCCTGCAGCCATTTAAGAAAGACCTTTGGTATTATGCATCAAGGTCCTCAAAACTGCACATCCATTTCACCCAAAATGTCATTTGTGGTTCCTGCCATTGACTCCAAAATGCAGGAAAAGCTTAAAGAAAGATATTCATTGCAATATTTACACTAGTGAACGACCAGAAACAATCCAAATGTCCAGCAACTGGGAAATTACTGAAAACTACATTTTTCCCACTTGATGGGCAGTTGTGAAGCTATTAAAGTAGGATTGTGAAGACCATGTGATAAGATAGAAAAAATGATTACGATATGAGAAACTATGTAAAGAAAGAATATAAAATTAAGTGGACAATAATGTAAAAATCTTAAAAACCTATGCCAAGAATTAGTGAAAGGGAACAAAATGCTACTTTTGTAGTTGTACTAGAGGCCTAGTTGGGGTTGGGCATGGGGCTGACCCTTTTTAAATCTCTACCAAATGTTCTTTAATGTATATATATTATTTTTATAGGGAAAAATGTAGTTCTGTGTACAACTGGGAAATTTGATAGCAATTCTTAAGCTCCCTGGTCTACACTGAATTCACACTTTGAAATATCCTATAAGCCTCTTCCCATCATGATAAAAAGGCTGCTGGGAACCTGCACGTCCAGGACTCATTGCCTGGGCCCCGGAGCCCTTAGTTAAAGGCCAGTATTATCCACCCCTGAAGTGCCTGCACTTGCATAACTCCTAAGGAGACCCCAACACTATCTGGAAGATAGGATTCAATCAACAGTGGTTCTCAGATGCCACTTTAATCAAGTTTTGTACCATACAGTGATGGGGGGCGGGGGGGTGAAAAATCATGACTGTTTTCAAGCAAATTCACCTGTCCCAAGGCAAACTGCCTGGACTTCCAAGAACAGAAAAAGGCTTTCCTCCCCGAGGAGTCTCTTTCCTGACCTGATAGGATAGGATTTCAGGAAGAATGAGCACAGGAAGAGGGCAAACTAGTGAAAGAAGCCAGGTAGCTTTTTGAATTCTTCCCAGTGCACACAGGAACTAGGCCTGCAGGCATGCCTCCTAAGGCAGCCCCAACTCCAGCCCCTCCCCGCCGAGGCCGAAGAGCCTCCCCGCAGAAGCAGACGGCCATCGTTTATAACACTTCTCCCAGCAGCACGCCCAGAAGCGCAGAAGCCTGCGCACCACACAACGGATGCAACCTTCAGGCCAGAACCCCCAAGGGCCTTTCCTCTTCACTGGCCCCTCGGCTGCTCACGTGTCTGCCTGGCAACAGAACAGCAGCCAGTATGTGCAAGGCTGGGTGGTGCGGGAAGGGCCAGAAGAAGCAACAAAGCAAATGACATGTGGGTTCTGGGGCCGGGTAGACACGGTGGCAGGGCCACTCATGGCCCACAGAAGGACCCATGGGGCTCTGTGTCCTCCATTAGTTCTTCTCCGGGCGGTTTCTGTTCAGGACAGCTTTAGGGGCAAATTCCAGCTTGTCCTTAAGGCTCACCACCTGGGTGTGGTCCTTGCCTAGCAGTTCATCCAGCTTGCGGTCCTCCCGGCGCTCAGAGATGCTCTTCTCCTCCTCCGCGGGCTGGGGATCCTTTCCCCGGATGAACCATTCCAGGTGGTAACCCACAGCCCCGACCACAAAGGCCACAGGAAATGTGACATAGGGAGCATAGGTACGCACCACGGTCCAGAGCACAGGCCACATGACATCTGCAGAAGAGCACAAGGCCGCATTAGGGAGAAACCAGCACTCCCTCTTCCCCGAATACGGACAACCCAACCCACTGGGGCTCTCCACTTCCCAGGAAGCCTGGCACAATTTACTGAGCGTCCACCCTAGGCAGAGTAATCCAAGAGGGTACCTTGCTTTAGGCAACAGTTCGGGCCCTGAAACAACCTAGGCAGTTTTCAAAGACATGATTGTTAGGGAAAGGGGGAAGAATCTCTTTTATGTACTATGCTCTTTGACAATTACACAACCATGCATGGCAGTGTTCCCCACAAGGGAACCTCTGAGCTTACCTACCAAAGATTCAAGTCTGTTATTGACCCCAGGCCCTGCCTCCACAGTTTGCCAACATTACAGGAATGGACAAGAGCCTTTCTCCGCTCTATGCAGTTTCTCCATGAACACAACCAGCCATAATTTTCCTACCATGTGTAGTCCCACTGTGAGTCTCCTGGCTCCAAGATAATGAGAAGTAGTTTCTTTGCCTCACAAAAATAATAAGGAGCATATTTAAGTGGCCAAAACCCTAATCCATTACTCAACCATTCTGGATGTTATATAAATGATGATTTTTTCCTATTCTGACCTTGATTTCCCTAACAATGAGACATATTTATACTTTACAAAACTGCTGCCCAAACCTCTTTCAAAATACGTTCTCTTCGGGGCACCTGGGTAGCTCAGTTGGTTAAGCATCCAACTCTTGATCTCGGCTCAGGTCATGATCTCACAGTCAGGAGATCAAGCCCCACGTTGGGCTCCTTGCTGAGCGTGGAGCCTGCCTGGGATTCTCTCCCTCTCTCTGCCCCTCCACCCCCTCTCAAAAATAGATAGATAGATAAATAACAATATACATTCTCTTCAACCAAGCCCATACCCTCATTTTGCATAATAAACTCCTAAAAATATCACCAACACTGAAAAACTAGGGCTTGAGTTTTTCTGTAAAAAAACAAACAAACAAACAAAAAAACACTGTACAAGCCCATGGCAGAAAAAAAAAAAGGTGGAATGGCTCTGGAGCGTCCTGAAAGTAAGTAAATTAAGCTCTTACGTGCCAGTCCTTGGGCTAAGCAGTTTATATACAGTATTCCCTTTAATCGTCATGTCTACTCTAAGAAGTAGATGGCATTATCAGAGGGTTAACTAACTTGCCCAAAGTCTCAACTAAAAGATCATTCCATTTGCACTCTGTAGGTGTTTCTCCAACTTGGCTATCTCTGGTCTAAAGTGTACAACTGAAACCTCACCAAGGATAAAATGATTCTCTCTTTTTGGTTCCAATTCTCTTTGGAGAAATCCAGTGTTCTGTGCACCAAGACTATAATGGATCAGCATCAAGGAAAAAGACTGCAGCAGCCTCAAGGTTCCCCTCTGGGTCCTTTGTCTTAGCACCAGGCCCTATGCTGGACAAGTCACACACTAGTCATCACCTGATCTTTACAACACCTCTATGAGGCAGGAATTATCAGCCCAGATTTGTGTCTAAGGCCACAGTGGCTCAGGGACATTATGTTAACTTGTCCAGGATCACTAGAAGTGACACAGCCACAGCTTGTGAATCCAGGCCTCTCCAAACTTCAATGCTTGTGCTCTTTCTAGTGGTTAAGAACACATTGCAGACAGGTGTATTGTTTCCTCCAAGTCCTGGACTTGGGGAGAGCTTCCTGCAATTTCTTCCCATCTACTTGGCATGTCACTATCTGGAAGAGCTTCCCTCTTGGGCAAACTCTCAGATTACTCAGATTTGTGAAATCATAAGACTTAGAAGTTGTTAAAACTCCGATGAAGAACCTCAAACCTAATACTTCATTTTCTTTCCTTTTATGCAAATTCCCTATAAGTAAACACTTACTCTAAACAGCAATCCTCCATTCAGATCCCTCATTTGCCGTCAAACACAGCAAGCATGAGTCCACAATTCATATCACTCCCCACATGCAGCAAAGGTCTCTCTGTCGTCCTGCCCACTCTAATCATTCCCCAACTAGTCAATTCATTCATTTATTCAACACTTAGAACCACTTTCTCTGTGACAGATGTTGGGCTGGCAGCCTACCCTACTTATCTGCATTTCTCAAAACACTTAAGCTCCAAGAGAGCAAGGACCATGTCTGTGTGCACCACCCCCCCCCCCCGCCTGGTATAAAGCTCCCCAAAACAGTTTGTTGAATGAATGAATGACAGCTCAGACAACCCGCCAGTGTAAAATCACAGCAGTCACCCACCCCCTCGCCCTCAAAAGGCGGCAGGAATACAGCAGGCTACTTTTCTGATTCCAAGAAGCTAAATACTCTCCAAGTCATCCCTGGGGTATCAAAATGAAAGCAGCAAATACTGGAACGTATTCTTTCCGGCCCAACACAGAGGGAGCCTGAGTGCCCGGTAAAGGTCAAGTGGGTTCCCGGGAAGCCTGTCCTTGTACCGGCGCCCCGGAGACCCAATGAGACCCGAAGCCGCAGTTCCGAGATTTGAGAAATGTTAACAAGGGCAGATGAGAGCTGACAGGGTGGAAGGACCGACCCTGACCGTCACTCGAGGCCAGCCCAGAGATGGGAGCGCAACTGAGGTCCACGTCCAAGTATCTGCCCTTCTCCCTCCTCTGGGCTCCCAGGCCCTGCCCGTTATCCCACCAGGCTCGTGGCCTTGTCGGCGTCTGTTCTCACCCACGTGCCTGAGGCCGAGAAGCCCTAGTCGCAAAGGGTCTGCTGGGAGCCCAGACTCAGCTTCCGAGCGCTGGGAAGAGAGGAGCTGTCAGGCCGGGGCGGGAGCAGACACTCGCGATCACCCTTGCCTAATTCAGAGGTCACTGCCTGGAGCCGTCCCCCCGGCAACGGGCGGCCCCGGCGGCCGCTCTGGGGGAGGGAACTGCCCGCCGGGACCGCGTGCTCACCTGCGCCGCAGCCCGCACTGCACCGTCCGGGCCCCGTCCTCCGCCCGCTCACTCGCCTGGAGCACCGACGTCTCCACTCCCAGCGGCCCGCAGGCCCTCACCCCGGGATCCCGCCCACCTGCGCCTGCTCTCTCGGAGCGCGGCGATTGGCTGAGCTCCAGCCAGAGAACCAGAGGAAGCTAGGCGTCCTCAGCAGGCCCCGCTGCACAGAGAAGGGTACTCCGCCCCCTGGTGGTATGGAGGTTTCCCAGTGACGGTTTAGCCCGTGCTTGTCGCGGGGAGAAAGTGGAAGGTCATCCATTCTTTATTCAACTGATGTTTATTAGGCGTCTTCTAAGACCTAGGTCTGGGCACACAAAAATTAAAGACAGATTCCTTGACTTCAAGATCCTCTTAGCAGAATATAGTCTAGAACTCTAAGAACGCTTCAGAGCTGGGCTAGCTTTCTAGCCATGTGACCTTGGGAACATTATTAATCAGCCTGCGCCTCCTTTCCAGCTTATGCATAAAGGTAATAACACCTATTTCACAGAAGGTTGGGAGGGTTTGATGAGATAATGCATGTAAAGTGCTGTGCCAGGCACAGAGCAACAGGGAAATAAATGGTACTATCGTTGGTATACAAAAAATTGAAATGCAGTAAAACCTAAGTCTTATCTGACCCCTCAGATACAAGTATTCACTCCCCCTGTATCCACTATGCCCTGTACAGACACGTATTTGATCACATACAGTTGACCTTCGAACCACAGGGGTTTGAAACTGTGTGGGTCCACTTATACACGGATTTTTTGCAATAAATACAGTACAGTACCATAAATATATTTTTCTTCCTTATGGTTTTCTTAATAACATTTTCTTTTCTCCAGCTTATTTTATTGTAGGAAGACAGTACATTATATATATATAATATACAAGATATGTGTTAATCAATGGTTATCTGTAAAGCTTGTGGTGAAAAGTAGGCTATTGGTAGTTCAGTTTTGGGCGAATCAAAAGTTACACACGGATTTTCGACTGTTCAGGAGGTGGGTACCCCTAATGCCCTCATTGTTCAGGGGTCAACTGTGTAGAGAAAAACACCAAAGCTCAAGTTCCGTAACCCCCCACTAGCCCCTCTGACATCTGTTCCACGAGTCTCAGCCAAGCATGTTTATCTGTAGGACACAGGCTAAACTCATATTCCTCCATGCAGACCAAACAGTTCACACCTCTGTGCCTTCTTTTACTATGCTTTTTCATCTACCTGGAATGCCCCTCCCACCTTTCTTTACCAAAGTAGCTCTGGCTCATTTTTCCAGCTTCAGGGACACCTCCAAACAGGAAGCCTCCTAGATTGCTTAGGGCATCACTTAGCTGCTCTTCCTCTATGATCTCAAAGAAGTCAGTGCTGGAGTGCCTGAGTGGTTCAGTCAGTTGAGTGTCCGACTCTTGATTTCAGCTCAGGTTGTAATCTCACGGTTCATGAGATAGAGCCCTGTGTCAGGCTCTGCACTAACAGCCTGGAGCCTGCTTGGGATTCTCTCTCTCCCTCTCTCTCTGCCTCTCCCACCCTCTCTGTCAAAATAAATAAATAAACTTTAAAAAAAAAAGTGCTACGCTCTGGAAGTGGAGATAGAGAGAAAGGAACAGTATAAAGAAACACGTAAATGTGTAAGAAACCATTATTAGCAGAACTTGTTCCTCAAAAGAGAGGAGAAGGAAATAGAATTGCCTAGAATAATTAGCATTCAGCCAGCCAATCCACATGTTCTAGGCAATGGGGATGCAAAATTGACTGTGACCACCCCTGTCCCAGGAGTTTTCTGAAGAGATTGCCCGGCCCTGAAAGCAGAGGGGTCTGTGAACTGCCAAGGGAGTGACAACAGAAGCATGCACAAGTAGCCCAGAGGAGCCCAGGAAGAATCAGAGAGTGCTCACCAGAGGCACCTACCCTTGAGCTGAGTCTTAAGGGATGGCTGGTAGTTCCGTCAAGCAGAACTGAGTGGAGCTCTAGCGTACAGACTTAGGAATCAAATGTGGGTTCAAATTCTGGCCCTGCTGCCTGCTAATCTCAGAAAAGCTGTTTACATCCTTTGTTTAAACACAGGCAATAAGTTCCCATCTCCTAGGGTGGTTCTGAGTATTATATCACCTTCTGTGTATAAAGTGCTTGGCACAGTGCTTGCCCCCCCCGCCCCGAGTGCTCAGTAAATGGTCACTGGTATGTTCAGTATTCCCCAAATTGCTTCCTCCTTCTGTAATGCCTGTGTCCACTGAAGGCTTTACTTATTCCCTAAGCCAAAAACCTAAATGACACCTTCAAAATCTCTTCGTCTTCGCATTATTCCCCAAACCCAGCTTATGCTTTCTGGAATGTCTCTGAAGTTCTTCATCATCTCTTACCTGGACCACCTTAGCAACTCCCTGAGTGGTCTTCCTGCTTTCCATTGTTCCTCCCAGTCCATTTCCATTCTTAGCCAAAGGGTCTTTCAAAACCTTAAATAAAACCTTGAAATCTCCAGCTAAAACTCCCTCTCTTCCCATGGGTCCCTTCTGGCCTCTCTCTGAGCCTATCACCTACTGCCAGTCTCTGCTCTTCCCATGACCCCACATACACTTACCCTACCATTCGTTTGCCCCAGCTGGTCCCTTTGCCTGAAATGAACATCCTCCCTCTCTTCCTCTGCTGCAAAACTCTAACTTATCCTGCAAGACCCAGTTCAAAACGCCCCTCTTGCAGAAAGCTTTCCTAGAATCAACTGGCTGCTAGAGGCTCTATCCTCTGGTCTCCTCAGCCCCTCTGGGAGAGGCCTCCCTTTGTATGTACCTGTCTGTTTATATGCCTGGCTATGGCCAAACAGGGAGCAATTTAAGCAAAGGGACTGGATCTAACCCTTCACTTGCCCGTGGAGCCCAGCACATCTCCCCAGGCCTCAACATCCAGGGACTCCCTGCCACATCAGCCCCACATGAGGAGATGTAGACGTCCTGTCTGTAGCAAGATGCCCATTACACTTGTTCAGGGCTGTCCTGTTCCTCTATGCCAGTCCCATATACCTCATGGTCCTGGAAAACCCAGCCCAGTTTCTGGGAAAAGACATAGACCCATAAAGAGCTGTATAGTGCAGATGGTAAAACTCAGACGAAGCCACTTCTCAGCTTTGTGATTTGGGGTAAGTTTAAATTCTGAAAGCCTGTTTTCTCAGCTGTAAATGATGGTAACAATATCCACTCGAGAGGATTGCTCTGAGTATCATCCAGTTCAAACCCAATTTTAGAGATGAGAAAACTCCATCTCAGAGAAGTAAAGTGACCCAGCCAAAGGCTCACTTGGCAAGTCCAGGGGAAATAGACAAATGGGCATTTCTAGTTGAAACTTTTGGACAGTCATCCAACCTAAATGTTCTCAAACCTGGCTGCCCATCAAAATCACCTGGCACACTTGTTAAAGACTCATTTGGGGGCAGAGAGTCTATTCACAGTCTTGGACAGGGCCCAGGAATCTGTTTGGGATCAGCTCCAAGCTGACTCACTTTGGGGAATTTGGAACATATAGGGCTCCTCTCTACCTTCCAGTGGCCTCATCTAGGCGTGTGTGTGTGTACGACCTCATGCTTTTCAGGTGGTCTCCCACACCAGCCTGGAAAATAGCTGCTTCTGCCACTCTCCTATTCAAAACCCTTCCGTGGCTCCCCGTGGCTCTCAGGACCCAGACCCACTCTCCTCAAGTTGACCCAAAAGCCCAGCATGGTCAAGCCTTTGCACTCCCAATGCTTTCCCTCCTCCTGGCCTTTGCACAGCTGTTATCAGACCTTGGAACATTCTTCCCAGCCCTGGCACTGCTCCAGTGGCTCTTTCCAGCATTCACCCTTATTCTGTAACTGCTTGTTTACTTATCTGTTTTTCCCATAAGACCGTTAGTGCCATAGGATAGCAACTACACTTGTTCAGGGCTATGTTCCAGGTGCTGGCCAGTGCCAACAGTGGTTCTTGATAAATACCTGCTAAATAAATGAATGAGAACTGGCTAGTCCAATGTGGCCCAAAAAGGCAGTCAGAGACTTGGATGGCTCTTCTTCCTGCCTCAGGGTGACACATCAACCCCAAGGACCAGAAGGGGTTGCCAGACAGGGTGGGAGCTGTCATCAAACCCTTTCTGGACTGGGAAAGCTGTAGAGCTAAAAGCTCACGGTTTGGCATTAGACAGACCTGGGTCCACCACTATGAGCCCTGCCTGTGACTTTGGACGGGTCACTGAACCTGTCCGGGATTTCAGCTCTCTCACCTGTCATAAGGATGAGCTCCATTCATGTAAATCACTCTCCCCCTGCCTGACCCGGAGCAAACATCCCATAAACATTAGCCATCACTACCAGGTCTGGGTTTCTTCTTAGCTTCCCAGGAAAGTTCTGTTGCCCCCCCCCCCGGCACCCCCCCCACCAAAGTGCCCACCCAGAGGAGGCATCAGAAAAATGTGACACTAAATTGAATAATGTTTCTGCTGCTGATCAGTAGTGAGTGGAACAGAGGGAACACCGGACCCTTCGGGGAAGGGAAACCAGTATCCATCCATGTCTAAGAATAACAGCAAACCCTGTTTATTGAGCGCAGGCCTGCCGGTGAACCAGGCTTTGGACTCTGGGTTGCCCTGTTGGTGGAGGGAAGCCTGGGAGCATTGAGAGGCAGAGAAATGGACTAAACTAGGAGGAGGAGTGAGGAGGAAACCCTCCCTTCTTCACTGCCCCCGGGCCCCTCCAGTAGGGCTCAGATCCTTCGCAGCCACCAGGGGGCCGAATCCCCTTTGCCCCAGCTGGCTCAGGCGACTGGGCTCTCCCCATATCAAAAGAGCGGCTACCGGCCTCCCCTCCCACACCACCCACTTCCCGACCACCCCCAGCTCCCATGCACGGGGCAGAGGTGGCTCCTTCTGGAGAGAGCAGCCGGCTCGAGTGCAGTTCTGCCGTTTTATTTTTCCTGGGATACTCAAGGGGATGTGGGAACAGCCACAGGTGTGGTGAGGGGAAGCCCCGTCTCCCCTCCCCAGCAGCTGGGAAAGGGGAGAGGCCCAGGCGCCCTGGTCCTGGGTTGGTCCAGCCACTGTGGTCCCTGGGCCCGGTGGGCTGCGGGCTGAGGGTGGAGCCCCTGGGAGGGTGGGGCAGGCTCCTAGGTGGGGTTCGGGATTCTTCATAAAAAGCCACGAAGCTTGATCCCCACGAAGCCCAGCCCCGCGGGGTGGGGGGAGGGGTGGGGGGGACGCAGAGCCCAGATGGGGGACCCGGCCCGGCCTGGCCCGTGGGGGGTAGTAATGGCAGAGATGGTGCCCGTGGGGAGGAGGTGGGGACGAAGCGTCGGACCAGGAGGGAGGGGAGTCCAGGTGGGGGCGCAGGGCGGAGAGGCACGGCCCCCAGCCCAGCCCGGGCGCCTTCGCGTGGGGTCAGGAAGGTAAAAAACCCACGAGAGTGTGACGGGCAGGAGGGGCCGGGGCGTGCGGTGCCGGCGGGGCGGGCGCACGGGGCGGCCCGCGTTCACAGTGACCTCGACGCTGGGTGTACAGTACGGGTAGAAAACCGCGGGCCCGGGCCCAGGCTGGGCGGGCCGGGCCGGTCACAGCCTGGTCTGGGCCTCGGGGATGTAGATCTCGATGCTGTCGGCGCTCTCGGTGGCCGAGCTGTGGCGGAAGGAGGCGGCGCGCTTGGCCGCCAGGAGCCGCTTGCGCGCTTCCTGCCGCTGCCGGTCCACCGAGTCCAGGGAGCGCTCCTTCACCGGCACGCCCCGGCCCCGCGAGGGCTTCTTTGGTATCGGCGGAGGGACCTTCTTCTCCTCCTGCCGGGAGAGGGGGCGGCGGCTCAGTCTGGAGGTCGGGGTCCCCCCGCCCCCGATCCCGCCTCCCGTGGGACTGACACCAGGCTCCCGCGCGGGAGAACCGTCCGAAGCCGCCGCCACCGACGCCGGCCAAGAAGTCCCGGGGGTGCTTGCGGCAAGGTCAAAAGCCACTTTTCATTAAAAATTAGGAAACCTGGCGCCCCCTGGTGTCGCCGTTCGCGACTACTCGCATCAGAGCGCTCACTCCTCTGAGACGGTGGGAAGTGGGCGATATCCCCCCAGTCGGGAGGAGTGCGGCTTCCCCGACTCGTGCAAGGAAATGGGGGTTCGCTACTGGACGTCTGGGCCTCATCACAGACAACCTCTAGTGAAGTGAGGGCTGACGGGCCCGCCAAGGTCCCCGCTGTGCCTAGGTCCAAGCTAAGGGCAGTCTGGAATTTCGCTCCTCTGCTGCTTCAACCTACAGCTGGTCCTAGGCGGCTGCAGCCACCTCGGGGCTCTGGCAGCTCAGGCAGTGATGAGCACAGGGCCAAGCAGATGGCAGTGACCAAGAGTGGGATCATATTGAAAGAAGATGGTCACCATCACCTGTCCAGGACTGCCTTTGCTCCCTGTGAATGTCCTCTGTTCCCCTGCCTCTCCCCACAACAGGTCTGTCTGGGGAAGGGCATTTTCCAGTCTGTCCTTTTGGCTTGAAGGGACTCTCCCCTACCTTAGGCTCCAGGAGTTTCCAGCTGTTGGCCTTAAGTTGCTGTAGCTCCAGGAACTTGAGGGTCACATCCTCGATAGAGAGCTGCAGGAGATCCCAAAAACCCGCCAGGTCCTGGAAGGTGGGCACGGGAAACGCAGTGGGGTCCTTTAGTGGAGAGAGACAGAGGAGAGGCAGCCAGTCAGGAAGATCTGTGCCCCAGCCAGGACCAGAGAAAGCCCCATCCACCCTCACTGTCAGGAAGTTCAACCTGGGACAGTGGGGTGGGGGCATGAGAGCCAGCGAGACAAGAGCGAGCCCAGGCCTCTCCCTGTTGGGCACAAACACCTGGTCTCACCTCCAGGCATACGCACACCTGGTAGGCTCTAGCCCATGGGCACTCACCATGCTTTGCTGACACAGCCGGAAGAACTGCTGAACTTTCTGGGACAGGAGAAGTTGTGTACTGCCCACGGCACTGCGGATCTTCTCCAGGACTGGAGAGCAGAAGGAGATTCAGGGAAGGGCTGGATGACACTCCTTTCCCAGCCTCCAAGATGTCTGCCCTGAATGACTCAACCTTCCCGTATCTGGCACTCTCTGTCTGTCTGTCTCCTCCAGTCCCCTCCCCATCCCATCCTCAAGTTCCTAACAAACAGCTCCTACCCCATTTCACCAGGCCAGCTGTATCCTCAGACACCAGTGTTTCTTCCTTCATACAACCTCCATTTCGTAAGCACCTATGCTCCTGTGTCTCTCTTCCCTCCCATGTCATGGAACAGACGGAAGCCAGCCCCAACCTGGCCCTTTAGGCTTAGCCAGGCACTAGCTTGATGACCACCATCGGTCGAATTTTGTCACTCATCAGTATAGGACTCCTTGGCTCATTAAGAATTATGGAAATTTTCATATGCCTGACTCTTGTCTTCTTAGTCACTATCCCATAAATGTAGGGATTCTGACGTATGACTGTCTCCCCTCAGATGGATTTGCAGAGAAGGGCCATGGCTTCCCTCAGTCCAGGGCTGTGTCTCCTTCACCTAGGCCTCAGACAGTGATCTAACATCATGCACTGCCTTGCCCTCTGCCTTGAAGTATGGTCCGACTCGCTAGATCAGACCTGGACTCCCACACCAGCTCAGATGAGAAGAAAGTCCCCTTGATCCCCATGGACTGGGTGACTTGGACTGGCAGCCATCTCCTAAGAGGCCCAGCTCCTTCATCTGGTCACTTTCCCTGTCCGACCTTGACCTCAGCCTCTGAAGCTGCTCCCCACTTCCTTCCAAGAGCTCCCGGCATGCCATGCTGCCAAGGGGAGACGTATGGAGGTCAAAGTCCTCACAGAGGCACACTCAAGCCCAACCAGAGGGCCCCCCCCCTGTTCCACGGCTCTCCGCCCACCCCCAGTGGTGATCTCTTCGCGCACACAGGGTCCCCCACTCACTCTCCTCCGGCAGCTCATAGTCCTCCGCCTCGCGCTCCATCTGCTGGCACCAGTGCTCCAGCTTCTCCACCTCCGCCCTCAGCATCTTGATGAACCACTCGCCATCCCGAGGGCAGGGGGACGTGCGGCCTGAGTCGGGGAGGCTACGTGAGCCGCGCTCCATCCAGGAGTCCCGACGGCTGGACCCGGGGCCAGGGGTGGGGGCAGGGGCAGGGCCTGGTGACCCATCGGTGGCCGGCGGCTCGTACGGCAGTGGGTAGCCCTCGCGGTAGGCCCACTGGCCCTGTGTGTGGACCGTGCGGAAGACTGAGTAGGTGGGGGCCCGGGGCCCGGGCTGGGGCTCAGAAGCGTGCCTCTGGAAGGAACGTCCGAACTGCAGGGCCTTGTCTTCTGTGGCCACTGTGGCCAGGCCAGCCAGGCCCTCCAGCTCCAGGTCTGCCTGCACACCCGCCGTCACACTGTTGGAGCGCTTGAACCTTGCCCGCCTGGTGAGAGAGGTGGCTGTCATCCCTGCCCCTTCCTGCTCTCATCGCCATCCTCACCCCCACCCCAGGCCCAAAGGAAAAGGAAGAAGAAAAGAAACCTACAATGTGATGGACGCTAATCCACGACCTTGAACTATACCAGCCCTTGCAGGTGGGTACAGAATTCCTGTTGCACTGCCTCTGGACAGGGGAGGTATTCAGAATATTTAACAATCTGTACTTGGTGGGCAGAAAAGATGCTGGCATACAGCAATCAGGATGGACGCACCCAAAGTGCTCAGAGCACGGCCTTGCAGAAGCAAGGGGCAAAGCGTAGGGCGAGAGAGGGACCAGGGTGGTGGCTCTTTACCAATGAACACAGAAACATTTCAGCATTTGGACAAACAGCATGCCTTTGCTAGTTTACAACAACTGCCTGGGTTTGTCTTCAGCCCTTCAGAAACGAGTAAACTAAGGCCCAGAGAGGCCATTGGTCACCCAGCTACAAAACAGCTGAGCCAGGATTTGGACCCACGGCTGCTGGCTCCACAGCCCAAGCATCTCCCAGCACACCAGCTGCTGGAACATCAGGAAGAACTGCCTTGGAGCGGCCGGAGGGTGGGGGGAGCCTGCAGCTGAAAGGACTTCTCTAGGGAGCCCCACAGCTCAGCCCAGAGCCTGGCCAGACACAGTCAGCCAGTGCCAGTGGAGTTGAATTAAGTTGTTGGCAGGAATGACATAGGGCCTGGAAATTTCTTGTCTTTGAGTTAATATGCAAATCCTCTGCAAAACAGAAAGTCAGTTGGCTTTCTTCTGTTTCACCCCCTCCTCAGTTCAGAGTTCTTTCCTATGAAGAAGTCAGTAGCCTCTGAAGTGCATGGAGCTGGGGTCAGACAATGCTTGAAGAAGTGGGAGTCAGGAGATGTGGGGGTGGTGGGGAGGGGTGAACAGAAGTTTGACGTCTGGAAGTTTCCAGACCAAAAAAGAAAGACCCATATGTCCTAAGCTACCTCCACCCCATTACGGTCTAAAGAAAGGGGAACTTGGGGGGCCAGCTCTAGGGACCCCTCAAGCTTCCCAGGAGTCTCCTCCAACCCCCACAACTTCAGCCTTCCTCTTGCTGCCCAGGCCTCCTCTCCCTGCCTGTCTTGCCTGCCTGCTTCCCTCCAGCTGGCGGGCTGCCTGCTGGGAGCCTGTTGCCATAGAAACCAGGCCCAGAAGGATGCTGCAGGACCCAGGAAAGAGAGATGCACTCATGTGCAGTCTCCAACAAGCCCTATGTCCCAACCCCCACCCAGAGAGACAGAGAAAGCAAGAACATATCCGCACTGCCTCCCACATGATCTTTACCCTGGCATCTGCTCTGTCCTGCCCTGGTCAAGATTTCTATCAGCCTCTGCCTTGATGTTGGACCAGACTCCTTTTAAGACACTTCCGTCTCCACTCAGCACAGCACCAAAGAGAAGCACTAGATGAGGAATCCGATCTGAGTTCTAACGCTGGCTTTGTTGCTGTGTGCCTTTGGGGAGTTACTCCCCTCCATCTAGTGTGTAAAATATATCATACAATATATATAATTATACATAAGCATACATGCACACATACATCCTATATAAAATGACAGGAATGGACCAAAAATCACTAAGGTACTTCCTCTCTCAAAAATTATACCTTGCATATTTTCAGATCAGGGGCCCAACATTCCCTCACCACTGAGGGAATGTTCCCTCCCTCCAATCCACTCAGGATTAGAGCAGTCTTCCTAAAGCTGATCTCTGCCCAGCTCATTCCCATGCCCCAAACTCTTCCACAGCTCCCCACTGCCAACAACATAAAGTTCGGGTTTCCTCTGCTGGCATTTCCCCAATGCTAGCATCTAGTCTGGAAGCAGTCCTCTTCTCTAACCTCACCCCCCCCCCCCCGCATTCTCCTCATTCCCCAAGTCGATTACACCGGCCCTGACTCTAAGCCTTTCTGAAACGGTCTTCCTCCTCCTCCTCCTCCATCCCTCCCTGTCCATTCCCTACTCAAGTCATGTCTTCCTCTGTGAGCCTCCTGATTGCCCCCAAGACCATCCTCAGCACTGCATCTCCCTCAGCGGCCTTCTTGCATTGGGAGACAGCCCCCCCACCCCCACCCCCAGTTCAGTTCAATTGTTCTCGGTTTCAGGTGAGAGTCTTGTGTGCCTAACTGAACTGTTGGGATGCACTTTCAAAATATCCATCTTGAATATTTCTGTGCCTCTGAGCTCCCGTTAACCTTTGGCTCCTTCAGAGCTCCAGCCGTTGCAAACCACACAGGTAAAGGTGGGGCTTGCCCCAGTAAAAGACATTATTGAAGACCTGCCTTCCCTGTTTGCCTCCCTGGTACCCTCATGGAACATGGCTCTGTCCTTCAGCACCACTGGCGTGCTGCCTTTCACCTCTGAGGGGATCCTGAGAAAATTACGTTCTGTCTTGATGGAAACAGGCCACATGGGCTGGAACAGAAGCTTGCATAAGTGCCCCAGGCTGCCTCAATGAAGCCTCTTCACCATGTCTACCTCAAGGAAGACCAAAAAAGTTAGAGCTTATGGGAATACTAGAAGCACAGTCTTTACCAATACTCCCAGCAGGGGGTCAGAAAGTGGCAGAGTTTCAGCAGGAGTCAGTCAACCTTGTGCAAGTGGTATTTTTCTTTAATTTTTAAAAATATTTGTTTATTTTTGAGAGAGAGACAGAGACAGACCACAAGCAAGGGAGGGGCAGAGAGAGGGAGACACAGAATCGGAAGCAGGCTCCAGGCTCTGAGCTGTCAGCACACAGCCCGACGCAGGGCTCAAAACCATGAACTGTCAGATCATGACCTGAGCCGAATTTGGTTGCCCAACCGACTGAGCCACCCAGGCACCCCGTGCAAGTAGTATTTAAAAGCAGCAGTGTAAAGCACCTGGCTGGCTCAGTCAGTGGAGCGTGCGGCTCTTGATCTGGGGGTTGTTAGGTTCAAGCCCCATGTGGGGTGTAGAGATGACTTAAGAATAAAATCTTTTAGGGGCGCCTGGGTGGCTGTCGGTTAAGCGTACAGCTTCAGTTCAGGTCATTGTCTCACGGTTCATGAGTTCGAGCCCCCCCACTGGGCTTTCTGCTGACAGCTCAGAGCCTGGAGCCTGCTTCGGATTCTGTGTCTCCCTCTCTCTGCCCCTCCCCAACTCACTCTCTCTCTCTCTCTCTCTCTCTCTCTCAAAAAAATGAATAAACATTTAAAAAAAGAAAAAAATAAAATATTTTTTAAAATTAAAAATAAAAATAGAGAATAAAACCAGCAGTGTGGGACATGATCACCTAAGAAAAGAGCAATGGAACAGAGATGCAAAGCCCTGGGGAACATGGACATTTCATGAGTGGATGGAGACAATGCAGCCCCAGAGGCATCTAAGCCACAGAGGAAGAGGAAGAAAACCAGGGGAGAGTCACCTAAAGGCAGAGAGAAGACAGAAGGGTCTCAAGAAGGAATGAGCAACTGACATGGAAAATACAGCCAGTTGAGAATTAAAGGTGTCTACTGATTTGGCAATATGGAAGCCTCGGGAGACCAGGGCAAGAGCCAGTTTGATGGAGCATGGAGGCTGAGGCAGATGGCAGGAGGTTGTCAGGAGGTGGAGAAAACTAGGCAAGGCAATTCTTTCAAAAAGGTTAGTTGAGAAACGAGGAAGAGAGAAAACAGTATACCTTTAAGGGAGCGATATTTTGGCTATTTGTCAATTGTATCTCAATAAAGCCGGGGGAGGGGAAGAGAGGGATATTTTGTCTAGAATGGTTCTCCCATGCCATATCTTGACAGGAGAGAACCTACAGGGGAAGCAGCATAATGGTCAAAGAGGTCCACGTCCTAGCTCCTGGAACCTCTGAATAGGTTACCTTCCGTGGCAAAAGGGACTTTGCAGATATGGTTATATTAAGTATCTTGAGATGAGGAGAAAAGTCTGGATCATCCTGGTGTGTCCAATTTAATCACAAAGGTCCTTATAAGCGAAAGAGGGAGACTGGAAAGTCAGAACCAAAGGAGATGGGATGACAGGATCAAGGCTGGATGATGTGATGTGGGGACTCAACCTGCCATTGTGGCTCTGAAGACAGAAGTGGGCTACAAGGCAAGGAATGTGGATAACCTCTATAAACCAGGAAAAAGTGACACAATGGATTCTTCCCAGAGCCTCCAGGAGTCCTGCCAATACCTTGATTTTAGCCCAGTGAAACACAGTTCAGACTTCTGACCCCTAGAAAAGTAATATAATAAAAATGTATTGGGGCACCTGGGTGGCTCAGTTGGTTAACTGTCCAACTCTTGATTTTGGCTCAGGTCATGATCTCACCATTCATGAGTCTGAGCCCTACATTGGGCTCTGCCAACGCTTCTCCCAAGCGAGAAGCCTGCTTGGGATTCTCTGCCACCCTCTCTCTCTGCCCCTCCCTCCTACTCACATGCATGTTCTCTAAATAAATAAATAAGTAAATAAGTAAATAAATAAATAAATACTTTAAAAAATGTTTAATGTATTCTTCAATGCTGCTAAATCTGTGATAATTGATTATAGCAGCAATAGGAAACTAACACAACCTGTAAAGAAAAACTGATTGGAGAGGAAAGAGGCAGTAGTCAAAGGACCAAACATAAGGGCAATAAATAATAACTAACATGCTTTGAGCACTTAGTGTGTGCTAGACTTAGCATTTTGCATAAAAACATGCTAAGTCCTCAAAAACAGTCCCACGATAAGAGTGTCAGTATCATCCCTACTTACAGATGAGAATACTGAGGCTTAAAGAGAACAAGTGGCCTCTTAAGATTAGACCGTTATCGGGGCACCTGTGTGGCTCAGCCAGTTGAGTGCCCAACTTTGGCTCAGGTCATGATCTCACAGTTTGTGAGTTCAAGCCCTGCATTGGGCTCTGTGCTGACAGCTCAGAACCTGGAACCTGCTTCAGATTCTGTGTCTCCCTCTCTCTCTCTGCCCCTTCTCCCACTCATGCTCTGTCTCCATCTCTCTCTAAAAAATAAATAAACATAAAAAAAATTGGGGGGAGGAGGGTGCCTGGGTGGCTCAGTCAGTGAAGCATCTGACTTCAGCTTAGGTCATGATCTCACGGTTCATGGGTTCGAGCCCTGCATCAGGCTCTGTGCTGACAGCTCAGAGCCTGGAGCCTGTTTCAGATTCTCTCATTCTCTCTCTCTCTCTCTCTCTCTCTCTCTCTCTCTCTCTCTCTCTCTCTCTTTTTCTTTCTCAAATAAATGAACACTAAAAAATTTTTTTTTAAATTTTCCCATAAACATATGGGCAACTAATCTTTGACAAAGTAGGAAAGAATATCCAATGGAATAAAGACAGTCTCTTCAGCAAGTGGTGCCGGGAGAACTGGACAGCGACATGCAGAAAAATGAACCTGGACCACTTTCTTACACCAGACACAAAAATAAACTCAAAATGGATGAAAAACCTAAATATTTGTAAGACAGGAAGCCATCAAAATCCTCAAGGAGAAAGCAGGCAAAAACCTCTTTGACCTTGGCCGCAGCAACTTCTTACTCAACATGTCTCCAGAGGCAAGGGATACAAAAGCAAAAATGAACTATTGGGACCTCATCAAAATAAAAAGCTTCTGCACAGCAAAGGAAACAATCAGCAAAGCTAAAAGGCAACCAACAGAATGGGAGAAGATATTTGCAAACGACATATCAGATAAAGGGTTAGTATCCAAAATCTACAAAGAACTTATCAAACTCAACACCCAAAAAACAAATAATCCAGTGAAGAGATGGGCAAAAGACATGAATAGACACTTCTCCAAAGAAGACATCCAGGTGGCCAACCAACACATGAAAAAATGCTCCAAATCACTCATCATTAGGGAAATACAAATCAAAACCACAATGAGATACCACCTGACGCCTGTCAGAAAGGCTAACATTAACAACTCAGGCAACAACAGATGTTGGCGAGGATGCGGAGAAAGAGGATCTCTTTTGCACTTCTGGTGGGAATGCAAGCTGGTGTAGCCACTCTAGAAAACAGTATGGAGGTTCCTCAAAAAATTAAAAATAGAACTACCCTACAATTGCTCTACTAGGTATTTATCTAAGGGATACAGCTATGCTGTTTCGAAGGGGCACATGCACCCCAATGTTTCCAGCAGTGCTATCGACAATAGCCAAAGTATGGAAAGAGCCCAAATGTCCATCGACGGATGAATATATACCAAGAAGATGTGGTATATATATATATATATATATATATATATATATATATATATATATATATATAATGGAATATTACTCAGCAGTCAAAAAGAATGAACTCTTCCCATTTGCAACTACATGGATGGAACTGGAGGGTATTATGCTAAGCGAAATTAGTCAGAGAAAGACAAATATCCTATGACTTCACTCATATGAGGACTTTAAGACATAAAGCAGATGAACACAAGGGAAGGGGAGCAAAAATATAAAAACAGGGAGGGGGAAAAACAGAAGAGACTCTTAAATATGGAGAACAAACAGAGGTTACTGGAGGGGTTGTGGGAGGGGGGATGGGCTAAATGAGTAAGAGGCATTAAGGAATCTACTCCTGAAATCATTGTTGCACTATATGCTAACTAACTTGAATGTAAATTAAAAAATAAATAAAAATTCAAAAAAAAATTTTTAAAGATCAAAAACAATTTTTAGTACAGTCTGGTCGTGGAGACCAGCTCTTACAACAGTACACTCCATTGCCTCCCCAGGATTGTGGGAGAGGGGCAGCTTTAATCAGGAAGAGGAGTGCCCTAACCTCAGGCAGGACTGACGGCAGAGGAGGGGAGGGATGCAAATAGGTGGGGGTCGGTCCAGAAGTGGAGAGAGGTCCCACAGATGACCCCAATCATTACAATGAAGTGAGTGGGCTGGATATTTGGGGGCGGGGGGGCGGGGGAAGAAATGTGAATGAGCAGCTTTAGGGGGACGCGGCCCAGCAAAGTGGTTAAGTGCATGCTCCCTGGAGCCAGACTGCCTGGATCCAAAACTCAGCTCTACAGCTTGTGCCTCAGTTTCCTTGTCTATCAATGAGAATGATCACAGGATTCTCGTGAGATAATATATGTAAAGAACTTAGAACAGCACCTGGCCTACCCATTGTAAGTGTTAGCTATTGTATGGAGAGGCAGGGAGGTTTATAGCTCTCACTGAAAAGAAAGGGAGCTAGACAAATACAATAGTGGGAATGTAGCACTGAGAACCCAGTGAGGGATTGTAGTTATTAATTATTGTGATTGCTGCTGATCACTTCCATCTGTTCTCACAGGGCATTCTGAATAAAACCTCTTTTGTACTCCAAAGCACATTGTATTATAGTTAGTTATTTGCATTTCTGTCTCCCTTATAAATAGAGCCATTCCTCACATAAACGTTGGCTGAGTGGTTGGTTGGTTGGTTGGTTGGTTGGTGGATGGGTCGGCTGGTTGGAAGGAAGGATGGTAGAGACCACTAATCATCCCCCAATATCCATCCTCCCTTTCTTCCTTAGTAATAGAATACCACAGTTTTAAGCTGGACACATGGCCACTTTGAATAACGATTCTCTTACCAGTCTCCCTTGCAGCTAGGGATAGCCATATAGCTAAGGTCTAGCTCACAGGATATAAGCAGAAGGGGTATGTGCAACTCCCAGGAAATGTTCTTAAAAGGAAAATGTACCCTTCTTTGTTCCTTCCTCCTCCCTGCTGACTGGAATGCAGATGTGATGGCTGGACTCAAGCAGCCATCTGGGAATATGAGATGGAAGCCAAGTGCTAAGGATGGAGAAGTAATGAGATAGAAGAAGCCTGGGTCCCGACACTGCACAGCACCTACCAGCTCTCAACCTAATCTCTCTAGACTTCTTGTAAGCAAGAGGGAAATAAACTTCTGTCATACTGGGGGTTTTCTGGAACTTACAACCAAACCTAATCCTAACTCTAACAGATGAATTTTCAGTCCAGGGCTTATGTCCCTACTTAATTCTGTTCTTGGCAGTATTTGCTGTGGTCTCACCAATAGCTGTAAACACAGGATATAAACTGGCTTCAGTTGTGAATCATCACTACTTCTTAACAATGCCTGTCACAATATTTTCTCCCCAAGCTTTTTTTTTTTTTACACTTTATTTTTGAGAGAAAGAGACAGAGCACAAGTGGGGGAAGGGCAGAGAGAGAGAGAGAGAGAGAGAGAGAGAGAGAGAGAGAGAGAGAATCTGAAGCAGGCTCCAGGCTCTGAGCTGTCAGCACAGAGCCTGATGCGGGGCTCGAACCCACAAACCGCAAGATCATGACCTGAGCCAAAGTCAGACAATTAACTAACTGAGCCACCCAGGCGCCCATCTCTCCAAGCTTTTTAACAAGGTTGAGGAAGCCTCCCCCCTCGAGCTCTTTGGGGTGACAATGATCACATTCCTGATGATTCTGGAAGTTGTTACATGGTTACTTCAGGGAGACATTTCTACTGTGATTCTCTAAGGGATAACACAAAGGGCTCTGGGAAGAAACTGGTTTATCCCAAGAGACACAGCGTCCAAGGAATGCTCAGCATTCAGGAGTCGTCAAGAGGTTTTGCCAGGAGTATTTGGCAGAAGGCTGGCGGGGGTGTAAGGAGGGAACTGGGCAGGGAGGGGGAAGGGCAGTGACATTTCAGCAAGGTACACCTATTGTACTGGCTCCCTCTCTGAGAAAGCAGCTAAAGGCTTATATATATCATCAATCAGGGGCCTTGAGTCCACCACCCCAGCCTGGGGACTAAGACAGTAACAGGTGGGGCCAGGGTAGGAGATTTAAGAAGAGCAGTGGCCGCATCCACATCCAGGGCTTGTGGTCAATCAGCAGTGCATTGCTTTCGCATGACTGCTCTGGGAGTACAAATTCATGAGGATGGAAACTTCCTTCCCAGGGCTCAGGGGCTTCTATTCTTTCAGTACATGCCATTCCCAAGGCCCCAAAGTCAGAAATTACCATGATGCTAAGGAAAGGGTGGGGTGGGGTGGGGAGGGGGCTGCCTTCCTCCCATAGAGTTCTCCAGGTGGCCCTGTTTGGGCACAGCTGGGTATAAGTAGGGTTGTTAGATAAAATACAGGAGCCCCTGTTGAATTTGAATTTCAGATAAGTAACAGGTAATTTTTTAGTATATCTCATGCAATTTGGGGGGACTCCATATACTAAAACCTCTTCATCGTTTATCTGACAACCAGACTTAACTGAGCATTCTGGTGTTTTTTGTTTATTTTGTTTTCTTTTTGCTAAATCTGGAATTTAAGACAAGCTCTTAATAGGAAGGATCTACTGGTAAAAGATAGGAGGGGATTCCCATAGAGTTTGAAGCAAAACTCATATGGTTTCTATGTTCTTAAAGGGCCCCAGGAATAGTCTTCTAACATTTAGCAAGGTCATGTGATACATTCTTTTTTTACGTTTATTTTTATTTTTGAGACAGAGCATGAGTAGGGGAGGGGCAGAGAGAGAAGGAGACAAAGGGTCCGAAGAAGGTTCTGTGTGCTGACATCAGCGAGCCCATTATGGGGCTCAAACTCATGAACTATGAGATCAAGACCTGAGCTGAAGTCAGACACTTACCCAAATGAGCCACCCAGGCATCCCTGTGCATTCTTTTTTTTTTTTTTTAACGTTTATTCATTTTTAAGACAGAGAGACAGAGTGTAAGTGGGGGAGGGGCAGAGAGAGAGAGAGACACAGAATCCGAAGCAGGCTCCAGGCTCTGAGCTGTTAGCACGGAGCCCGACGCGGGGCTCGAACCCACGAACCGTGAGATCGTGACCTGAGCTGAAGTCAGGCACTTAACCGCCTGAGCCACCCAGGCGCCCTCCCATGCATTCTTTTATCCTGGCCCAGAGTATGCTGGGTCTGGGTAGACAGGTGCTGTAGGATGCCCTAAAACAGCCCTGGTAACTGTTTCTTAAGTATGCTCCCTCCCACCACAGGGACTTAGCACATACTGTTCCTTCTGCCTAGAACACTCTTATCTCCCACTTCCACCTAGTTAAACTGTATTAACCATTCATCGAGATCTCTACCCAAGTGTCACTTCCTCAGGAAAGCCACGCCAAACCCTGACCAGGTCAAAGCCCCCTACGATACACTCTCAACTGTGCACATACCTCTCCTTTGTGGCACCACCACAGCTGTACTTCTACATCATTTATGAGCTACTCAGATTTAACATGGCAGTATGCTTCACAGGGCAGGGGCTGTCTGGTTCCACTTACCTTTGTATCCTCAGTGCCCAGCATAGTACTTGACAAATAATAGGGGTCTAATAAATATCTGTGGACAAATGAATCTTAGTTGGGGGTGCAGCGGAGATGGAACTGAAGAAGCACCCACAGCCACCCATCCCTGTGTAGTTCTAAGCCAAGGCACCACAGTTATGGGCAACTGGAAAAACCCACCGGCAACAGGTCTAAGGGGCAATAAATCTGAACTCTTCACCCAACAGGTTGGCAGGGAACACACTGAAAGGCAGAAGAGGAGAGACCTTTCCTTTCTGGCAATTTCTAAAACCAACGGGCAGAGAGAGATGACAGATACCGGGGCCAGTGAGACAGGAGTAAGAACAAGAGAGTCCAAGAAAATGGGGCGGCAGCAGGTGGGGGCTCCTGGATGTCTGCCTGGAAAGGCTGCTGGTAGTCATGGCTCGCTTTTATGTACCATTTGGGGCATGGTGTGTGGTAAGTCAGACTTAAAGTGCCAGGGACATAAGGGACACAAAGGACAGTGCAGGTGGATAACTAAGGATGCCTGCAGCAGACAAGCAAGGGAGCCTGGCCAGAGAGATGCGCCAGATTTCTTCTCTCCCCACCTGTCACCCCCTTGGATTCCCAGCATGATCACCTGTCCCGGGCAATTCAGCTCTTTAGACATTTATCCAACACCTTCTCCCCCTCACCAGCTCACCCCACCAAGACCCCACGAATACCTACACAAGAGCAAGAAAGACCTCCCCTCAGCCTGTCCCTGTCCTTCCATGACTTTGCTCCAAAATGCTTCTCAAATTGGTCCGCTTCTCTCCGTATCTACTGCTATCAGCCTAGTCCAGACAACTGATCAATACGGCAGACTGAACTAACTTGAAAAGCTCCCACTCACACACACACTGAAACACAGAGAAACACTGGATAAAATAAAGTCAAACGGTGTTTCTGCTATAGTGCCAAGCTTGAAAATAGAAAGAGAGAAATCATCAGGTACTAGAGACAAAAAGGAAATTCAAAACCTAAGAAGTGAGAGGGAATCTAAGCCAAGTGAGCCACAGGAAGAGTGGGCCAGACATATGCTAGAGGCTAGATGGTAATGCTCAGGGAGGAAGAGAGGAAAGCCCCCAAACCCGTGCATCCTGGGGAGCTGGAAGGAGACCCCATGTACAAAGCCAGCAGCCACGAAGGGTCATTTTACTTACAAACGTGGACTAGAAAATGCAGGTCATGCTTCAGAAATGTGGCCCGGAAGTCCGTTTTGTGTGTGGGTATGAGTTACAGTGAGTGCTAGCACTGAAATCCAGAAACCTCAAGAAGGGACATGGACTCTAAAACTGGTCCCAAGCTGAAGCAGTACTTCAGCACAGAAAACACTGAACGCATGAGGACGGAGTGGGCAGTAACAAGTAATAGTGAACATGTAAGTTGGTCTATAATATGCTTGTAAATCTAAACTATTAGACCATGAAAGATATAAGAACAGCTGCTTTAGCGGAGTTTTTTTTTAAGGAGGTATAGTCAAAATACTAGACAAATACAACATGGAAGATGGGAAGAGGGAGTTAAGAAGGAAATTAAGGTGTTCCAAGCTTCTTGGTGTTTGCCCATGAAGGGTAGAAATACTCACTGGTTTTAGACTTCAGTAGAAAAATATGAAACTAAGTATATTTGCTAAACATTTGAGGAAAATCACTACTAAAATGTAAACTTCCAAAGCAGTAGAAGGAAAAAAGAAATAAAGTAAATTTGATCAGTTCAATAGAAGGCAGAGAAGTAGGAGAGGAGGAAAGCAAAGAAAAAGCATGACGGGGTGCCTAGCTGGCTTAGTCAGTACAGCACGTGACTCTTGATCTCAGGGTCATGAGTTCAAGTCCCATGTGGGGCATAGAGCTTACTTTAAAAAAGAAAAAAGGGGGGGGTGTAGAAAAGGCATTGTTAAAGAGATAATAAAAAGAAGTCCAAATAAATGAGTAATCAATATATATATATGTATATGTATATGTATATGTATATGTATATGTATATATAGAAATAGACTAAATACATCTACTAAATTTTAGCCCCACACTGCTTACAAGCAACAGATCTAAAAAGGATATAAGGAGGTTGAAAATCAAAGTATGAAAAAGGAGATTTTGGAAAATTAACCAAAAGAAAACAACCATAATGATAAAATCAGGCAAAATAGACGTCAAGGCAAAAAAACTTAGTGAGGATGATCAGCAGCCTATTTAATGATCAAAGGGGCAACCCACCAAGAAGACATAACAATCATAAGCCTGAATACTTCTAAGTAGCACTCTCAAACTGAAGAAAAAACTAATAAAAGTACCAGGGAAAATGACACATCCACAATCATGGTGAGACATTTTTAATACAACTCTCTCAGAACTGGCTAAAAAATGTAAACAAAAATCAAAGCCAAACATTTGAAAAATATAATTTAGAAGTCTGACCATTTATATAATAAATGTATATATGAGAGAGGAAGTCTCAACAAATTTTAAGGAATAAAAAATATACTGAATGCATACTATTACCACATGCAGCAAATTTAGAAATTAGTAGTGGAAAGATAGCTCCCCACCACCCCCCACAAAATAATTTGGAAACTAAAACAAAACAAAACAAAAACTTGTAAATAATTCATGGAATTCACAGGTGAAAAATGAAATTAGGATAAAAGTTACAAACTATTTAGAACTGAACAATAAAAATACTGCATCTCAAAATTCATGAAATACAGTTATAGCAGTATATCTAAAAGGAAAATTTATAGCCTTAAAAACACACATTAGAAAATAAATAGTGTTCAGGAAACTGTAAAAAAGACACAGAAGATAGGAAAAAGAAAAATAATAACACAAAAGTAAAAAAAAAAAAAAAAAGGAAACATTAAAGATAAAAAAGAAAGAATAGAGAGGCTAATGACCCCAAAGCTAGTTTTCTTAAAGACTGATAAAATATAACTTTAAGGGGCACCTGGGTGACTCAGCTGGTTAAGCGTCTGGCTCTTGGTTTCAGCTCAGGTCATGATCTCCCGGTTTGTGAGTTTGAGCCCCACATCGTGCTCGGGATTCTCTCTCTCTTCCTCTCTCTCTCTGCGCCCCCCCCAAAATAAATAAATAACTTCTTCTAAAAATATATATATCTTTAAAATATATTAAAATGATAAACCAGACAAACCTCAGACAACATTGATCCAGAAATAGAGATTGGACATACATATATGGTATTAGGAATGAAAAGAAGGGGCATAAGCTACAGATACAATAAAAACTTATAAAATTATAATACTATGACAAAGAATATTTGTGCCAAAAATGTTTTAAAACTGTCATTTTGGGGTGCCTGGGTGGCTCAGTTGGTTAAGCATCCAACTTCAGCTCAGGTCATGATCTCACAGCTTGTGGGTTCAAGCCCCATGTCAGGCTCTGTGCTGACAGTTCGGAGACTGGAGCCTGCTTCCGATTCTGTATCCCTATCTCTCTGCCCCTCCCCCACTCATGCTCTGTTTCTCTCTCTCTCAAAAATAAATGTTATAAAAATTTTTTTTAAACTGTCATTTTTTTTTTTGTATAATGGCCCATTTCTTAGAAAAATATAAATCACCAGAACTGACTCAAGAAGAAAAAGAAAACCTGAATAGGTCAATAACCATGAAAGAAACTAAAGCTGTAGTTCAAAAAGTTTCTCCTAGCCCCAAAGGCATCAGGTCTAGATAGTTTTATGGGCAACTTTTACCAAAACGTTAAGAAATAGACAATTCCTACTTTACACAAATTGTTCCAAAGAACAGAAACACAGATAAGGCTTCCAAACTCATTTTAGGACTCCAGCATAACCTAAATGCCTGAACTGAATAACAACAATAAAGCAAAACCGTCATCTAATATCACTTATGAACACAGATATAAAAATCTTAAAGTAGGGGCACCTGGGTGGCTCAGTCAGTTGAGCATCCAAGTTCATCTCATGGTTCATGAGTTCGAACCCCGTATCTCGCTCGCTGCTGTCAGCACAGAGCCCACTTCAGATCCTCTGTCCCCCCTCTCTGCCCCTACCCCACTCACACACTCTCTCTCTCTCTCTCAAAAATAAACCCCAAAAACATCTTAAAGTAGTAGCTATTCAAAAAGCCAGTAATGTATATAAAAATAATACAGCAAGACTGCGACAAAAGCCACTAGAGTTCCGTATGTCCATTCTTCTCTTTGTCTTTAGCCAGAAGAACCCTGATTTTCAGCAATGTGCCCTGCTCATTGTACATTGCTTCCCAACTAAGACTATACATCTCATAGCCTCCCTTGTAGCTAGATGCCACATGATGAGGTACCTGAGCATGTCATATGTAATTTTCAGAAAGTCTTTTTTACAAGGAAGGACTGTGTCCCTCCTCTCTTCCTCCTCGGTACTTCTCAGAATACAGATAGGACTGGCTGGAGCTTGGGCATCAGCTCCTGGGAAGGAGGCGATGCACAGAGTGCAAGACCAGCAAGATAGAAAAAGCCTGGATCCTGACACTGCACTTCTACCTCCAGGCCTTTCTTTTTCTAAGTGAAGGAGAAACTCACTTAAGATACTATTGAGGTTCCAGGCACCTGAGTGATTCTGTCAGTTCAGCGTCCGACTTTGGCTTAGGTCATGATCTTGCAGTTCACAAGTTCGAGCCCCGCACTGAACTCTCTGGTCAGCACAGAGCCCACTTTGGATCCTCTCTGTCTCCCTCTCTCTCTGCACCCCCCTCAAAAGAAAACATTAAAAAAATTTTTTTAAAGATTCTATTGAGGCTCTGCTACTTCCAGCAAAACTTAATCCAAACTGACAATAGCATCAAGCAGGGTTCATCCCAGGAATGAAATAATGGATCAACGTGGAAAATCTATTAATATAATTCACATTACAGATGAAAGGAGAAAATCTACGATCATCCAAGTAGATTCTGAACAAGCATGCAATAAAATTCCAGCTCATTTTCTATTTAAAAGGAAATAAAAATGAAACTTCTTAGCCAACTGGGAATAGAAGGGAATTTCCTTAACCTGATAAATAGTATCCACCTAAAACTGTACCAAACATCACCTAACTTGTGAGCAGGATTTGAGAAGATAACCACCAATGTCAGGAATGGGACAAGACTGCTACACTCCACAGTGAACTAGAAGTCCTACACAATGCATTATTGCAAGAAACAGAAATTAAAAGAATACAGATTTAAAAGAAATATCCTTATTTACGGAAGACATGATCAACTATATAGAAAATCCATCATGATTTTCAGACAAACTACGAGTCCTAATAGGAGACAGCAGCTAATCTGCTGAATACAAAAATCAACGTATAAAACTTTATAATCTTCCCGTGCACTGGTAGTGCCCAATTGGAAAATAAAATAGAAAAAAGAGGTCCTCTATGATGCAAAAGGCTCTATCACCTTTCTTCTGTATCAGGAAACATTCCTGCTTACTAGACTCCCCATACTCACTATTATTTCCCTCAAGTTCATTCTCCACTTAGCAGCTAGTGATCTTTTGTAAACATAAATTAGATCCTGTCATGCTTCTTTCACCTTTTAATGGCTACTCATTAGTTATAATTAAATTCCAGTTCTTTATCATGCCCGTGCTCTGCATGACCTGACCTCTGCCTATTCTCCAATCCACTCCCTCACCACTGCCCCATCTCGTTCCACACCAGCCCCAGAACCTTCTTTTGGTTCCTGGTGCATGTCAAACTCTGTCCTGCCCAAGTGCCTTCACATATGCTATTCCCTCTTCCTGGTACCCTTCCACCAACAATCATCACCTGAGTATTCCCAGTCAATCCTTGAGTTACCCACTTACCCTAAATAAGATCCCTTCTCTCTTAGATTTTTTCTTTCATATTCCCACCATAACATGTAATAATATCCCATTACATATTACACCATAATGCATGATCATATTTCTTTCTGTGGAGTATTTATTCACTGCCTTGGTTCCCTTCCAAGCCATAACTTCTGTGAGGGCAAGACTCATGTCTCTGATGTTTCCATGAGCCTTTAATAGGAACAGTCATATAAGAGATGCTCAATGAGCATTTTCTGAATGAATGAATGAATGAATGAATGAATGAATGAATGAATGAAAGTTTACTGATTTAGCCAGAATCTCAGTAGAATGTCTACTGCACTCTTTCCAGGATTCAGGCTTGTTAGGAAGAATAGGGGGACCCCCAGGGGTCTCACTGGATGAGGGACCAAGAAGCCTTATAAAGGAGTGAGTGTGGGTAGTGGGTTTGGTTGATGGTCCACAGAGTAGCATTAGAGTTGGGGGAAGAGTTCTGAACACAGAGCTGCCTCCCTCCATGACTCCTACCCCACCAATCAGGAACTCAGGTCATGGACTTGTGAATTGGGTTTACCATAAAGCGCTCCTTTCCTGGGATCTTTGTGGAATATTAAGAGTTTGGAGGACAGTGGCTTTCAGGAGCAATGGAGGCAACAAGGCAGCTATTGATCACTCTTGGTGGAAGCATTTACAGCCTCAGGAGCATATGGAACGGCAGGGAGCTGGAGCGTGCATAAAGAAAACTGGTGCAGCCCACAGGAACCCCACGACTTGATCAGGCGTGTGCGTGCGTGCGCGCGAGCTCGCGCGCGCACACACACACACACACACACACACACACACACACACACTACTCCCAGGAGTTCCCAGAAATAGCTAACAGAACTTTAGGGGAGGTCAAAAGGCCCAACAGTGGCAGCTGGGAACAGCTGAAGGGGCTGCTACTAAGACTCTAGCTTTATTCTTCTAGTGCGTATGGCCTGGACAACACAGATTACCATAAAACTCTTGCAGCCACCATACTTAGGGCCGCTGGCCTGGTGGCATTGCAGCCCAGAGGGCAGATGGGCCACTGTGGCACTGCCACATGGTCATTAGAGAAAGCATCTTCCCATAGGGAGCCAACAACAGAGGGACTCCTCCCAGTATCCCCTCCAGAGCTGAATGCTAATTTTTCAGCTGGAAATTAAGGAAGCAGTGTTTCTGAGGCCACCTAATGCCAGAATAGTGGCTGCTGGTAATTCTACTATCTTGGGTACACCACAGACTCAGGCATGTAATAGGTACCCCTGACTGGTTAAATGCTTGTGTGAGCCAAGTGAGGAGGAGTATTACATTTGCCAGAGGCCCCTGAGAGGCAATCTTCATGTTTATTTGTTTCTTTTTGAGCTCACATACTTGTACACCACAGGTCATAAGGAGGGATTAGGAAAATCCTGCTATCCCCCATAAAGGACAGTTGTTGGAGGCCTGCTCAGCACCTACCTGTTACCTCTCCCTACCAGCCCCTTCCTCCAACCACTCCTGTCGCCTCGGAACACCTGGGACAGGCACGGGTACAAGGAGAACTCACTTTAGATCTGATGGCTGCCCTGCTGACATCTCCGAGGGTAACCTCTGTGGCTGCCCAGACTCCTCCCCATTAGGAGGGCTCTAGTCGCAGTCCAGAAAGAGAGGGTGTGCAGGCAGACCGCACCAAGAGAGGCACTGTGCAGCCTCCTCTCCTCTTCTCCCCCAAGGAAGCCTGAGATAGCCCCACCCAGACCTACCTCTTGTCCTCTTCCACCTGAACACCAATGGAGTGGAACTCTCTTCGACTCCTGTTCTCCGTGTCCGAATCCGAGATAGTCTCCACCTGGCGGCAGGGTAGTGGGAGTCAGTGGCCGGGGCTAGACAAGGGACACAAGCTCTCCCCAGGCAGAGGGGTGAGCAGAGGCTGAGCCCCAAGCCAGTGGGCAGATTCTGCAAAGACAATCTGACCCAACAAGAAAAGAGACCCAGGAGGTCAGAGGCGTGGTACTGGCAACCAGTAGAGGCGATGGCTCCACGACAAGTGACAAGGGAGTGGGCCGGGACTGGTTGTAAGGGCCCTGTCGATGACCAGGCACAGAGCAGACCAAGGAAAAGGTCAACCCATCCCCACCGGCCAGGGCCTGAGCTTGCTTCGGCGCCTCGTCCTGCCGTACCTGCACCCCAATGGACGGCCGCCACTTCCGCTGCCGCGCCAGGCTCCGCAGCTCCTCCCTGCCAGGAATGGTCTTGATGATGAGTGTAGGGGGCTTGGGGCTGGCCCGGGGTGGCACCGGAGCCAACTCCAGGGTGCGCGCGCCCATGGCCGGGCCGTCCAGCCCGTCCGCGGAGCTGCAGCGCCGGGCGGGGCCCTCGGCGGCCGTGAAGCTCTCGTGGGCGGAGTCGGTGCTGCTCTGGGCCGTGATGGAGATGCGGGGCGGGGCCTGGCTTCCCGGCGGGATGGGGGACGGGGCCTTTCTGAAGTTGAAGGCTGTGGCCGGAACGCAGAAACGCAGCGGGTGAGAAACTCGCGTCCCAGCGGGTGTCTTGTGGCCCACCGCCCCACACCCACGCGGTGCCAGAGGAGGCAGCAGGCACGCGTCCTCCAAGCGCTGCTATGTACAGAGCCGAGGCTTGTTCTCCCCATCATGCGGCCCAGAGAGGCAAGCCAGCTGCCCAAGATCACACAGCACAGCTGTGACTGGGGCCAGCGCCAGAACCCAGGGTGCTCTCCAACCTAGGGCCGGGCGGGGGTGCAGAGAGGGCACACTCACAGGAGCCGGGCCTCCCTGAGACAGAGGCAGGGGCAGCAAGGAGGGGCAGGCAGTCGTCGTCTTGAGAGCAGCCGGCCTGGATGGCCCGGAGGTAGCTGTGGCTCCGCATGCGGAAACAGCCGGGCAGGTCCAGGGCGTCCACTGCCTGGGACTCGAGTTCCCCAAACACAGACCCGCACACGGCCTCCAGCTGCTGGTTCAGCTCCTCACTGAGCTGGGGGCAGGGGGGTAGGGAGGATAGTTACAGGGGTGCTGGGATGAAAGCGGGTGTCTCTGAGGCGCATTGCCTTAGGAATGTATCTGGATCTGCAGAGACTGCCTCTGTGTGATACTGGGACAAAAAGAAACCCTCACTCTGTGCAAAGAAGAAGGATTGAGGATCCTACGCCCTGTGCAGCTCTTCAGGCCTGCCTCCACTGTCTTGGGGTCTGTTCTTTACCCTAAATACTTCTCCTTCCACCCCATCTATGCCTCTCCCGGACACCTGGGACTGCCTCATCTTTCTCTCCACCTACAGCCAGCCCCTCACATTTCTCTCACCTAACCCAGAGGGAGAGGACCAGGGACATCCACCCTCCTGCCCAGTATGGAGGTGGGGAACTGCAGGGAAGGCAGTGCGTGCCTTTTATTTTATTATTTATGATCCATTACATTACAAAACTGATTGCACCCTATAGAGATATATATACCATGGGGCAGGGCAGAAATTAATGGGTAAGTGACGGAGCAAAAGTTTTTGTTTTGATATTTTCTGGTACAGAATCCATGGTGGTTTAAAAAAATTAAAGCAACTAAGAAAAAAAGCAAAACGAAAATTCTGTTCATGGAACCGTGTCCCCTAGCACTGCACTAAGACTAAATGTACCGCAGAGATTGCAGCATCGTTCGTATTATATGAGAAAACTGGCACAAAGGAAAAATAAAGGTAGGTGGTCCAGGGATAAGCTCTACACCCAGAGCACAGGATGAGTACAAGTTTGACCCTGAGCTTCAGAGCAGCCAAAGCATCAAGGAGTATAGCCTGCAGGTTGCCTGCACAGGCTACAGAGCCATACCCACCTGGACTCAGATGTTGGCTCTGCACCTTCCTAGCACTAACTACTTAAAGCTTTGGGGCCTCAGTTTTATCACCTGCCCAGTGAGAATGATAATGGTACCATCTTCATAGGGATATTTAGGGGACTCAAAGAAAAACATGTGGGGCATTGGTGCAGGTACTGGTACATCCTAAGCCTTCAGTGGATGACATGTGAAGGTCTCAGGACCTACCTGGAAGCAAGCCACTGCTCATGAGAACCACAACTATTCCCTGTGATTGAGCCCAAGAGAAATCCCCCCATGAGTGATTACGTAGAGACCATTGGAGGAAGTCATGGATAAGGTCCTCGGTAGCATCCACATGGTAAATATGACACCAAGTGTCCCATGGCTGCAACTTGTGACATCTCCCAGGAGATTCATGACATCATATTTATGTGCAATCAACAGATAAAGTAGTGGCTTGGCTCACGTGTAAAATGCAACTTGACATTTCCATAACTCCACCTCCAAAGCATAACATGACATCACTAAATTCTACCTCAAATTGAGCAGAAATTTCCATCCAATTCTACTGATCTTAATTTGCCCAAACTAAGGCTCAGAGAGAGCCGATGAACTGTCCAAAGATGCCCAGCTTGTAAGTGATTTACCAAAGTTAAGTGCCAGGTTTCCTGGCTCTTTTCCCAGGCTGACTGAGCATCAGAATCTCCTGAGGACCTTGTTAAACCTACCTTAACTCAAGCTCCACTCCAAGGATCTGAACCCAAGGCTCTCTACCCATATGCCTCTCTTTGCTTTGGCTGCTTCAAAGCTCAGGGACAAAATTTTGTGAAAATTTGGATTCAGTGGTTCCAGTGTGGGCCCAGTAATCAAAAAGGAGTGTCTGGACTTCTTTCTGCGGCTTGTTCTAAAGTAACTTCATTAAAAATAATAATAATAAAATAAAATAAAATAATTTCATTACAAGTGTACAGAAATCACAGGTCATGGAAAAATCAATCCAAGATCCTGTAGAAGTTAAGTTCTGCCATGTTTGGCACAGGCCACACTTCTGTGGCAGCTGTGGTTTTCATCATGACTTCTGCAAGTTTCCTATCTCTGGACCTCTGGGGTACCAAGGACCAGTTTTATTTCCTAAAGCTCAGAAGCTGATCTAACTCCTGCTATTTCTAGGCCAGGCTCAAGATACTCCCCAACTAGAACCAATCCAGCTCAGAGAGTCCCTTCTGGGGCATAGGAGAGTTGATCTAACTCCAGTAGAGAGCATTCTGGATACCACAGATGGAAGGAATCTCATTTTGCAGCTCATCTCTGTATCTCCAAGCCTCTTCTGTGTGTAAAGTTCTAGACATAATATCTGGCATATAGCAGAGGGTCTTAAATCACAATGACATTACCTTTCAGAGGCCTCTCCTTCCCAGAGTCTCTGAAGCTCTTGAAATCCCAACCATATGCTATTCCTATGACCAATTCTATCCAAGGCAGACAGAGGGAAGGTGAGAAACTCCCTGGGGACACACTTTCTATCTCTACTGGCCAAGAGGAGCTTCTGAAGTGTTTCCACAAGGGACCAGGACCTAAGGGAAACACAGACTTGTATAGACTCCCAGAGGAATATTGCACCGGTGTTGATCTTTACTGTATTAGAATTATAAAATTGTAACATTGTGCTGTGAATTCTCCTATTATCCCTGCACTGCCTTCCACCCTGTTTCCCCCAGCCCCCACTTTCAGTAGAGTCAAAGTCAAAGAATCCTCTTAGAAAATAGGAACCTTAGCCTTTTTCCAAATCAGACTCAGAATCCGTAAATATTTCCCAGGGTGTGGGATATTTAGCAGAAAACGCTTTGCTTGGGTCTAACTGAAATTGTCCATGCTAGAGTTGGCGGGTTCATCTGGGGGCTACGCCACATCCTCTATAGTTTACCTGTGTCATTTAGTTTAGCTAACCTTGGAAAACACTCCCATTTCAAAACACTCTAAAACACTGGATAAAATATAAGAAATGTTTTATATGCATAGCTGAGCTCACAAGAAAGCACGATGTGTCCCCAGGGGACAAAAGCAAAGAGGAGACCAGAAAATCAGAATATTAGCTGTGTGAGTCAGGGCTGCAAACAGCCCAGGGGCGGTGGAAGGTGGGGGTGCAGGTTGCTGGTCTCAGGGACTAACGGGTTTAGGTATTAACACTCACTTGGGTGTGGGAGTAAGGCGCTGGGCCCACATGAAACACAGCATTGGAAATGAGAACCTCCATAAAGGTAGGAAAGGGGAAACCTTTCGTGAAAAGTAGACTAAAAAAAAATTAATTATCAGCACAGGATGATAATAGGAAGCTAGTCTGTAATCTAGGCACTGGAGGGAGGGAGAAGTAGGCCAATGTTCTAAGATTTTTGTAGCCACAAGCTGGTCTTCACATAGATACAGGATTCTGTCTGCATAGGCCTGGGTGACAGACACCTCCCTGCAAATTAAAAATTAACATAAAATGGTCCCAGACCAAGAATAGTCTAACAGAAGCGATTGCAAAGTATTTTCTGAGGAACAAATTTCTAACCCAGGCTGTTCAGGACTGTCACAGATAAAGTTCCACTGAAGATGAGTTCATACCAGACCATGTGGTACGCTACCCACGACACAGCCCCTAATGATGTCCACCTCCTAGCATTAACACCCTTGTATAGTTCCCTCCTCTTGAGTATGGCCTATACTTATTGTAATACATAGAACATGGCGGATACAATGGAATGTCACTTCTGAGATGAGATTACAAAGAGATTGTGGCTTCCATCTCGGGCACTCTCTCTCAGAGTCTTTGCTCTGGGAGAAGCAAGCTGTTATGTTCTGAGTAGCCCTATGGTGAGTCCCACATGTCAAGAAACTGATGACTCTGGCCAATAGCCAGTGAGCATCAAATGGCAACAGCCATATGAGTGAGTAAGGAAGTAGATATTCCTCCAGTCAAGCTGTGACATGACTACAGCCCTGACCAACGTCTTAGTGAAGCCATGTGAGTCATCTGATCCAGAGGGTACCCAGCTAAGCTGCACTGAGATTCCTGACCCACAGAAATGGTGAGATAATAAATATTTGTTGATTTAAGACACTATGTTTGAGGATAATACGTCACACAGCAATAGATAACTAAAACAAACTGTGACATAAACAACTAAGCTTTTATTGAGCTAAGCCATTGAGAATTCAAGCTTCATCTGTTACAGCAACTCGTGTTACCTTAGCTAAAATAGATTAGCTTTTAAACTATGTTTAAAACTTCTAAAACTTAAAAGATAAAACTGAAAATATAAGAAGAGAACATAAACTTTGAAAAGAAGACTAGAAATATTTAAAAGAAACCAAACCAGCTTTCCAGAACTGAAAAAAAGTCAGTCAAATAAAAACATAATTAATGAGTTAAATCGTAGATGAGACACAACTGAAAAGAAAATTAGTGAATCAGAAGATACATCTAAGGAACTTACCCAGAAGGCAGCATAAAGAGGCAAAGAGATGGAAAATATGAACGAGAGGTTAAGATGCATGGAGGAAAGAATAGGATCTTGCAGTTCGTGGATTCAAGCCCCATGTCAGGCTCTGTGCTGACAGCTCAGAGCCAGGAGCCTGCTTTGGATTCTATGTCTCCCTCTCTCTCTGCACCTTCCCCATTTGAGCTGTGCCTCTCTCTCAAAAAAATAAAATAAAATAAAATAAACATTTTTTTAATCTTAAAACAAAACAAATAATAGGAGCTCCAGATGAAGGAATAGAGAGAATGTAGAAGAGGCAATATTTGGAGATAATTATACTGATGGAGAATTTTCCACACTTCTAACTTCAAGCATGACAGAGTGACAAGCTGGACAAAACTGTCAAAAATAACTATTTCCTCACTCTGAAAATCAGTCAAAGGTATACAAGAAAGAAACATATACACGAAAATTACTGAACAGCAGGAGTCCGTGGTGGCCTTGCCTGGGGCTGCTCCCATTACTCAAGTTCCCAGCTCTATCAGTTGCAATAGTTCAATCAGGGTGAGGCAGGCTGTGAAAAACAGCTGCTTCATTGCCACTGCCACTTAATTTGGGCTCACTTAATTTGGAACATTGTCAGGTATAGCATCAAGAACGGGGGGGGGGGGGGGGGGGGGGGGGGGGAATAGAGCAGGAATAGCCAGCAGCACTGCTAAGCTGAGATTTCAATGCTGTTTGGGACAAGCAATGGACTAAGAGATGAGGCAGAGATTTAACAGAGAAGTTTCAGGGGATGAAACAGCTAGAGAAGGTTTGATGAGCTCTCCACATATCTTGAGTTAAGTAGGGGTGAGTGCATACACAGCAGAGACCAGAGACGTCTTGAGCTGCCCACACCTCCCTGGCCAATGGGACCTGTGCACATGTGCGGAGATAACACAAGAGAGACTGGCAAAAAGTAAAATTCAGGGTAGGCTTAAAAAGAGCCTGAAGTTTGTACTCCCAAGTCCACACACACAACCATAAGCAGAGAGAAGCCTTTCTGGCTTAAGGTTTTTGAGCACAATCTCTGACCAATCTCTGGCTGAACACTAAGCTATACAGACACAGGACAACTCCTAGGAAGGCAGGCTTAAAAATAAAAACAAGAAAGAAAAGAAATTTAGTGAATACATCAGAGGCCACGTTTAGCATGGAAGACAGATTTCACAGATTTAGTCCAGGGATTAACAAACACATAATAAACAAAGCAATAACAATCAAGGGGTAAAATAAGAATCCAGAGTTGCTACAATATGCTATCTAAAATGTTCAGAATAGGGGCGCCTGGGTGGCTCAGTCGGTTGAGCGTCCGACTTCAGCTCAGGTCACGATCTCGCGGTCCGTGAGTTCGAGCCCCGCGTCGGGCTCTGGGCTGACGGCTCAGAGCCTGGAGCCTGTTTCCGATTCTGTTTCCCTCTCTCTCTGCCCCTCCCCCGTTCATGCTCTGTCTCTCTCTGTCCCCAAAATAAATAAATAAACGTTAAAAAAAAAAATTAAAAATTAAATAAATAAATAAATAAAATGTTCAGAATATAACAAAAAAATTATGAGACATGCAAATAAACAAGAAAATATGAATGTTCCCAAATGTCTGATCGACAGACAAAAACTACAAAGCAGCTATTACAAATATGTTAAAAGAAGTAAAGTAAATCATGTTGAAAGATTTAAAAGAAAGCACAATAACTTCATGAATAAAAAATCACAACAAAAAGATAGAAAAAAAAATTTTTTTAAAGAACCAAATAGATATTCTGGAGCTGAAAAGTACAATAACTGAAGTGAAAAATTCACTAGAACGGCTCAGCATATGAAATAATCAGTAAACTTAATCAGTATAAATTATCCTATCTGAAGAACGGAGAGAAAAAATAATAAAAATAAACAGAACTTCAGAGACCTACAGGACAATAACAAGTAAAGCAGTATACATGTAATGGGAATTCTAAAAGAAGAAGAGAGAAAGGGGAAGAAAAAGGAACAAGGAAATAACAGCTCAAAACTTTCCAAATGTTATGAAAAATATTATTCCGCAGATTAAAGAAGCTCAGCAAATTCAAAGTAGGTTAAACACAAAGGGATCCATAGCCAGATACATTACAGTCAAAATGTTGAAAGCCAAAAACCAAGAGAAAATCTTAATAGCACAAGGGAAAAACAATTCATCACATACAAGAAAACAACAATATGATTAACAACGGGCTTTTCATCAGAAACAATGAGTGCTCAAGGCAGTGGAATGGTATATTCAAAATGTTGAAATGAAAAACTGTCAGCCACTGGGGCCCCTGGGTGGCTCAGTCGGTTAGGCGTCCGACTTCGGCTCAGGTCATGATCTCACGGTTCGTGAGTTCAAGCCCCGCGTCGGGCTCTGTGCTGACAGCTCGGAGCCTGGAGCCTGTTTCGGATTCTGTGTCTCCCCCTCTCTCTGCCCCTCCCATGCTCATGCTCTGTCCCTCAATAATAAATAAATGTTTAAAAATATTTTTAAAATAAAATAAAATAAAAACTGTCAGCCAGGAATTCTATATTCAGCAAAATTATTCTTCAAAAATGGAGTAAAATTAAAGATGTTTCCAAATACATATAGACTGAAGAATTTGTTGCAGACCTATCTTACAAGAAACAATGGAAGTTGTTCAGGCTAAAGGGAAGTGATACCTCATGGTAACTCAAATCCACAGGAAGAGATGAAGGGGACCAGAAATGGCAAATATAAAAAACTCTATAGATATGTTTTTCTCATTTTTTCTCCTAACTTCTTTAAAAGGTGCAAAATTTCACAAAGCTATTATTTATAATACCAACATTCCTTTATAATAACTGTTAGTTTATAGCATATACATAGGAAAGGTACATGACAATAACAGCACAAAGAGAGGAGAGAAAAAAGAGACACATTGGAGCAGAATTACCAGAATTAATTTTTTTACCAGAATTACTTAGATTTTAATCAGTTATGATACACTTTGTAATTCCTTGAGCAACTCTAATAACTCAAATAATATAGTAAAAGGGAATTAATAACAAAGAAATTAAAATGGTTCACTAAAACATTCATTTAATACAAGAGAAGACAGTAAAGAAAGAACAGAGGAGCAAAAATGACATATGACGCAATCCAACCATATCAATAATCACATTAAATGTGAATGAACAAGAAAGCCTCATTCGAAAGGTGGCAATTGTTAGATTGGATTTTTTTTTTTTTTTTGAAGCACAAGTAGGTTGAAAGTAAAAGGATGAAAAAAGATGTACCAACAAACAGTAACCATGAGAGAATTTTCCAGATTTGATGAATGACATTAATCTTCAGATTCAGGGAGCACACACACATATCACAATGAAACTGCAGAACACCAAAATCAAAGAGAAGATCTCAACAGCAATCAGAAAGAAATGAAAAACTATGCACAAAGACAATTAGATTGATTGCAGACTTCCCAACAGCAACAAGAGGAGACAGATGACAAAAGAATACATTCAAAACACTGAGAGAAAATAAATGTTGACCTAAGATTCCATAATAAGCTAATTTATGTTAAATAACGAGGGCAGACTACATCTTTTGTTTAAGGCAGAGTTTTATACTAACAGACATTCACTGAAAAAATTACTAAAGAAGATTTATTTTTTTAAACGTAATTTATTGTAACTAAAGAATATTTAAAAGGAAGGAATGAAACGTAAGAAGTTATGGGGGGAGGGGTTAAAGATATGAGTCTATATGATCAAGTACTAACAGCATAAAATTTGGGCACCTGGGTGGCTCAGTTGGTTAAGCGTCTGACTTCAGCTCAGGTCATGATTTCACAGTTCAAGAGTTCAAGCCCTGCGTCGGGCTCTGTGCTGACAGCTCCGAGCCTGGAGCCTGCTTCAGATTCTTTGTCTCCCTCTCTCTCTCTGCCCCTCCTCCATTCAATCTCTCTCTCTCTCTCTCTCAAAAATAAATAAAATGTTAAAAAAATTTTTTAATGTGACAATAATAAAGACTAATTTGGAGAGGTAAAAAGAACATGGGACAAAATACCAGGCAACATGTACAATAAGAAGGGAAGAGGTCATCAAAACTAAAGTATCCTAAGGAAAGAAGAAATTGTCAAATTTAGACCTTGCTAAGTCAAATATGCACATGAAAATTATAAGAGTGACCACAAAGAATGAAAATAGAAAATAGAACTGCCAAACCAGTGTGGGATTTGGTAGTAAGAAAAATGAAGAAGAAAACTAATCCAAAAGAAGGTAGGAAAGGAGTAGAAAAGCATCACTCAAAAGGCAGGAGAAATAGAAGGCACACAATGAAACAGCAGTAATACTGTTGTATTGATACAGGTGTACCAGTAACCACAATAAATGTAAATGTACCAAACCCTCAAGCCATTGTCAGTATAGATATAAACTAAATTCCTTAAACTATTTACAAAAGACCTACCTAAAACATAAGGAGACAAAAAGCTGGAGCACACCTGTGGTGTCAGAAGGGTAGCAAGAGGACCACTGTGGCTGCAGCGGGTGACAGGCGGAGGAGCATTAGAAGCAGGATTCGCAGGTAGCAAGGGACAGATTGTGCAGGGCCTTGTAAGTCCTCTGAGTAAGGTGAGGGTTTTGAGTGAACGTAATTCTATTTTGAAATGATCACTCTGGGATGTACTGAGAGAGAATGATGTGGGGCAGGGGCACGTGCAGGAGACCATTCAGGAGGCAGTGTCAAAGCCCAGACAAAGGCCATGGTGACTTAGGCTGGAGTGGTGGCATCGGAGGTGAGAAGTGCTTTGGTCCTGGATATACTTGAAGATGGGACCAACAAGGTTTGCTGAAAGCTTGGATGGGGCATGTGAGACAGAGAAAGGAGTCAAGACTGACTTCAGGCTTTTAGATCAGAACTCCTAAAAGGATAAAGTTGTCATTACCTGAAACAGAGATGACAGTGGACGGAGGAGTACGTTTGGGGAGGTAGGGGGAATGGGGTAAGGGTACTAGCAGTTTCGTTGTGGATATCTTAAATTTGAAATGTCTACTAAACATCCAAGTGAGATTTCAGTACACAGTTAGACACAAATGCCAAGCAATTATGAGAGGATTGGGGCTGGAGATACACATTTGGAAGTCACCAGGCCCTCAATAATATTCAGAGCCAGGGCGCCTGGGTGGCTCAGTTGGTTAAGGATCTGACTTTGGCTCAGGTCAGGATTTCACGGTTCGTGGGTTTAAGCACCGCATCGGGCTCTGTGCTGACAGCTCAGAGCCTGGAGCCTGCTTTGGATTCTGTGTCTCCCTCTCTCTCTGCCCCTCCCCTGCTCTCTCTCTCTCTCTCTCTCTCTCTCTCTCTCTTTCAAAAACAAATAAACATTTTTAAAAATTTTAATAAAATAAAGTAATATTCAAAGCCATGAGCCTAAATGAGCTCACTTAAGGAGTGAGTGTAGAGAGAAGTCCAGAAACTAAGCCCTGAAAAAAATCCAGTGTTCAGATCCTGGCGAGTTAGAGAGGCACTGGTGACAAGACCAAGCGTTAGCAGCCAGAGAGAATCTAGGAGAACCTAAAAGGTATGGTGTCCTCAAAGCCAACTGACTGAGGTGTTTCAGGAAGGCGAAAGTCCTCATCTGTGTTAGATGCTGCTGATGGGTCAAGTAAAATGAGGACTGAGCATTGAACTAGTGGGTTGAGCAACATAGGCTACTCTGATGAGAAACAACAGCTGTGCCAATCAGATTCCCTGATTCAGGAAATGTAACAAAGACCTCAGCAGCAAACAATAGGAGCCAATGTGGACATTCTTCTGCACTGCTTTTTTGCATTGATCTTTTTTCCCTGGCAAACAGTAAAAATAGCTAACCTTTACTGAGTGCTGGCTATGTGCCACGAGCACTATTATGATGCCTATTTTTAAATAGAGAAAGTGGGGCTCAAAAAAGTCAAGTAACTTGCCCCAGGTCACTCGGCTGGTAAGGAGCTGAGCTAGAATTCCAATTCATGCCATACATGTAATTACTAAACTGCACCGCCTCTGCTTAGCTAAGGGGAAAGTCTACACTTAGGGATGGAACTCACATTTATAAAGTACCACTTTGGAGCCAGGTACCTTGTGTTTGCATACATTTTCTCACGGAACTCTCACAAAGCCCCTGAGATAAATATCACTACTACTGTCATTTTAAAGATGAGAAAACAGAGGCGTTGCCGTGTCTTCCAATGGTTGGAGTGGCGGGGAGAGAACTCAAGCACAGGCCATCTCTCAGACCTCAGCTCTGCCTATCCCTGTACCATCTGCACAATCAAGCCTGCCTTTTGCATGGGGCGAACTGGGAGTAATCAGGCCATGACAGGACTGGAAAACCTCAGAAAACTGATGCTGCCCCTGCAAACTCATCACTTAGAGGCCCCTCGGTGGCTTTGAAGGATGTGACTGAGACCCCCCAGGCTGAGTCAGATCCAGGAGTCCCAAGGCCTCCCAGCTCCCCCAGAACCAGACCTGGGCTCTCTCCATGGGCAGACCTCTGATTTTCAGGCATAGGCTGAGTATGGGACTGACTCCACCCCCCTTCCTTCCCACCCTTTCCTTCAGGTGTGCTGGACCATCCCTACCTGTCCGGTGGTGAGGGAACGGCTGTAGCCAGGGATGGAGCTCCGGGGATGGATCCGGGGTGGGACACAGCAGCTGGGAAAGGTCAAAATTCCAGATTCAGAATGGGGGTCTGCTAGAAGGGGGAATAATAGCACTGGGGCCTCTGAGCAGGTTCTATACCTCAGAAACCCCCAGACAGGGATCCTCCCAGGAGACTCCTGGGTGAAGAGACTCTCCTAAAGAGGCACTCAGAGAGGCACTATCTCACCAGGGACCCCCTCTTTCTGTGGGGCAAAGCGAGACTCCCCCAGTCGAATCCTAGGCAGGGAACCCCTCTGGTGCACATCTCCTGCAGGGACCCAGCATCAGCTTCCCACTCTCCGCCCCCAGCCCTCCCTGTCCTTACTTGATCCGGGCCTGGTCCACGCTGGAGGAGCGGCGGGAGGTGAAGCGCCGGGCGACTGCTTTGGGGGACGTCTTGGGGCTGCCTTCTGAGTCTCCACTCTCCTCATCCCCCATGGCTTTGATGTAGCTGCCGCTCCGCATCCTGCGGCAGGGGATCTCCCCATCCTTGCCCCCAGTGGGGTAACCCCCCCAGTCATCTTGCGGCACCTGCAGGGACAGGGGCTTCTGTCTCTCAGACACGTCCCTATGAAATCTAGAAGCCAGAACTCTCTATCCCCATTGCCGGGGCGCTCTGCTAGCTGGAGCAGGCCATGCTCAGGGGCATGCAGAAGCGGAGCCGGAGGTAAGGTTTCAGCTGTCCCCTCCCTTACAGGAGATGCCTCATCATCCTCCATGGACCTTTTACTACTTAATTGAGGGCCACCTATGGAGTCTTGGAGGTGATATGCCAAGTGCCAAGAGGTTGAAGATCGGAGGCCAAAGTGACCTGTGTTGACCCACCCCCCCGCAGTGAAGTATCACCTGCCCTCACCTTTCACCCCTCCTGCTCCTTCCTTCTCTTAACCTGCTGACATCCTAAATCCTCCAACTCTCCCTCCTTCCCTCTCTGAGGAGTCACAGAGGGCTCTAAGCAGGGAAGTGCCATCAAATTTGGTTCAGAAAGAGCGCTCTGACAGTCCAAAGGGGGGATGCACTGTGTAGCGCTGGGAGAAGGGCAGGGGATCGAGTGGCAGGAGGGAGACCAATTAAAAGGCTTATGCTGTTAGCCAGGCAAGAGATGATGAGCCTAAATTAAGACCATGACAATGAGGGGGACGAGGAGATGGAAATGAGGTGTTAAGGAGCATCAGTGAGCCTGATTAGATGTAGGGGGTGAGGGGGTGGTGGGGGGTGCGCTGGGAGGAGTCACAGATGACTGGGAGGCTGCTGGCTGAGGACCTGGGGGATGGTGCTGTTGTTCACTGAGCCACAGAATCCCAGAGAAGCAGGTTTGGGGAAGAGGTGATAGGTCAGGGTTGAGCATCTTAAGTCTGGCAGAGAACTACTGAGCAGGTGGTTGGATGTTCAGTTCTGGAGTTCACTGGAGAAATCTGGGTTGGAGGCAGACACGTGGGAGTCATGGGCGGCAGCTGAATCCATAGGGGTGAATGAAACAGCCCAGGGGAAAGAAGAAAGAGAGCTGGGGAGGGATTCACTGACATTTAAAAAGGGGACTGCAAAGAAAGGAAGAAAAGCCTATGAAGTCACCTGAGAAGGAGTGGGCAGAGGGGTAGGAGGGAAGTCAGGAGAATGCCATGTCATGGAAACGGGAGACATTTCCAGAATAAAAGGAGTTGATAATGTCAAATGCCACAGTGCATTGAGAGGTTAGTAATTCGGGCTGAGGAGTTAAAATCCATGTTCAAAATCTCGCCCCGTCACTTGCTAGGCAAACTTGGGCAAAACTGATTACTCTCTCAGTTTCCTCATCTATGAATCAGTAATGACAATTATGCCTACATCCCAGGGTTGGTGGGAAGGATAAATAAGTCAATATGACATGCCCAGCACATAGTAAGTCCTCAGTAAGTGTTAGCTATTATTATTATAAGCCTTGAAAAGTGCCTTTCAAGGAGAGCTTTCAAGAGACTACTGGGGACCAATGCCAGAACATTTTAGAGGACAGGGGATGTGGATGTCAGACTGTAATAAAGGGAGAATGAAAGGAAGTGAAGGTGTAGAACCTATGCTTTAAGAACTTGGGTATGAAGAGAAGACAGTAGACAGAAGGGGGTACGGAGTTGAAGATTTTGTAGGATGAGAGACTTGGGCATGTTTTCAGAATAAGAGAAAGAGCCAGTAAAGACAAAGCTAGCCTTTAAATGTAGGATGGAGAAGGGGCGGTCAATTCAGGGATAGAGGGGATCCCGGGGAGATGGGCTCAAACCCTGCTGGAGGGATCAGTCTGGGTGAGTGGTCTTGGCTTTTTCTCTGAGCCAAGAAGGAAGGCAATGGGGGTGGCTGGGGATCTAGACGAATCCGTAGGTGGCTGACAGGAAGGTGAGGGAACCTGTGATGGTTGGCCTACACTAGGAAGAATGACGTATAAATAGAGGTGTGGGGGAGAGGGCTGGGGCAGGCAAGGAAGATTTCGAACACCTGTTGTAAGAAACAGGTTGAATGGGGTGAGGATGGAGACTAAGAAGGTCAATATTCAGGGACAGCATAGGGTTCAGGGGAGGAACAGAGACTCTGGGGGTGAGGCTAGGTGAAGGGACAGAGATAAATATGAGAACAGAGACCCAGGGACGGAATGGGTTCCCAGGATGGAAGTAACCCACCAGGAGGAGCAGGGCTCAGTGAAGATGCTGGAACTCAATCAGAAGAGGGTAACGCAGGGAGGAACATAAAGGAACAAGGGCTCTGAGGACAAAGAGGGGTTCAAAAGAGGGTTGAGGGAGAGCTGAGGTCCAGTGGGAGAAATAGGGTCTCAACAAAAGGGTTAAGGATCCAACAAAGACACCTGGTCTGATGGGGCCAGCTTCCCTTGCTTTTGTGCAAGGTCCCTGCAATCTGTTAGTTCTCCCCCAAACAGGCTCTGACTTTGCAATCCTCAGATGTCTTAGAACCCCAGACCCCAAGGAATCATTCCCTTCCCTGCACTCTACAGAGAGGAGCCACAAGCAAGCAGAGAGAGACAGGCCAGCAGATGGGATAGCCAGGGCACTCTCTGCCACACTGCAGGGCTCCCACTCCACAGCCACTGCAGCTCCTCGCTCCTCTGCAGGACACTGTGAGGTGCATGTTAAAAAGGAAGCCCCCAGAGAGGTCAGGGCAGCCCTGGAGAAGCAGCAGGAGGCAGCGGAGTGGCAGTGAAGCTCCAGGGACAGCCAGGGCTCAGTTATAGCAGAAGAAGGGCTGGTGTTCCCTCCTTGGCCCTTTCTGCTGGACCCTTCAAATCCCAACTTAGAGGACCTCTCTACCCAGGAAAGGGGCAATTCAAGGACAACCCAGAAGTCCTGAATCCAAGAAGTTTCTAACCTTCCCTACTGTCTGCCCCCCCGCCCCCCGCCCTTCTTGCTTTCCCTTGAGCTCTTGTAAGTTCTCCACCCAGAAGAGCCCTAACGTGTGAAGAACTTACCAGCAAGGCCAGGGACACCCAAAAGACACATGCAAGGTCAATTCTCTGTACCTTTGAACAAGCTGTAGCCTCTTCCTGGAAGACCCTTAATCCTCTTCTGCATTCGACCAACTCCAGCTCCACCAGGATTCAGCTCAGGGGCCATTCTCCCCCGAAGCTGCTCTGAGCAGTCCCCTGGCCACCACCACCCCAGGTGGGTGAGGTGCCCCCTCTGTGCCCCCACGGTGCCTCGGGCACTGTGCTATCACAGCCTCATCACTCTATTCTACCTGCTTCCTTGTCAATCCCACCTCGACCCTGTGGGCTCCTCACAAGCAGCGTCTGTGTCTTCATCTTTATATCCACAGCACCCAGGAAAGCTCACTGAATGAATGACTGTGGATTAAACACGTGGAATGTGGGTTTGGGGGATAACTCTAAGTCTGCTGGACTTCCAGACCTTGTAATGACTTTTCCTCCTAAACCCATGGGAGGCCTCAAGAAGTCCAGGGTGGGGTGGGGTGGGAGGGTTGGCTGGCTGGCTCAGTAGGAAAAACATGTGACTCTTGATCTCGGGGTCATGAGTTCGAGCCCCATGTTGGGCATAGAGATTATAAAATAAATGAAACTTAAAAAAAAAAAAAAAAAAAGCAAGTCAGGGGTATGAGGGGTATGGGAGAGGGTCCTGAGGCAGAGAAAAGGAAGGTTGAGAGAGAAGATGGTGAGAAGAACCCGATCCCACCTCAGTGAGAAGATGGAGAGGGGACAGTGTGGGATGGATAAGGGCTCCATAAGGAGGAGTCAGAACTCCTCGCCTCACCTGCAGAGACCACACAAGTGGTGAGACAGGATGGAGACAGCATGCCAACTATCACGGGCACAATCCACTCCCTAGAAGCCCTGCCCTGGTGTTGTATCTGGGCCTCAGACTTCAGTGTGTCCCCAGCCTAGGAAAACCCACAGGACAGGCTCCCAAGGCTCTTCCACAGCCTTGTGGTGTCCTACTGCAGGCACCCCAGAATGACAAACCCCAGCACAGGCACATTCTGGAAATAACTGACCTTCATATTCAAACAGTATCTGGACCACCCAGATCTGAGCAGAAAAGAGGTCTGGAGAAGGCCTGGGGGCAGGAGAACTGCTTTCCAACTGCTGACCTCTAATCTCAAGGGAAGCAACTGCCAGGGAGTACCACACTGTCCTGTCCACTGCCTACCCTCAACCTCATTCTGCCTCCGAGCTCATGAGACAGAGGCCAGCACAGCTTGTCCAAACAGCAGGTCGAAGGGAGGTCTTCCTGGCAGTGACATATAATGTCAGAATAGAAGGGCCTCTTCGTTGTACAAATGGGGAAACCGAGATCCCAAAAGGGGCTCGAGGTGACACAGTGAGGCCAGGCAGAACCTCCCTGCCTCCAGGCCTCCATCATGGGGACAACTGACTCCCATCCAACCCCTTTGATAGCTCCCCGGGTGACAACCTCAATGAGGACTGAGGACCCTGTTCCCCACCCCCACCAAAACCTCACCTGCAGATAGTGATAAGTCCTGGCTTTGGCCTTGGCCTCCGGACCCAGGAGTCCCTTGCCTGGCCCAGCCCCTGGGTATCCATCCCGGCCCTGGCTGACCATCATGGTGTGCCAGGCACTTCGCTTGACCGATTGTCCATCCAGTGACATGGACATGCCAGTGCAGGCGAGACAGCGGCCTTCTGACCCGCCCGAGCGCCCCTTGAAGCTCAAGTCCCGGTAGGACCCATCTGGAGCCTCCAGGCAGAAGGGACCACCAGGCTCCCCAGGGGGCCGCCCACCCGCTAGGAAGCCGCTATCGCTGTCCAAGTTGTCATCAGAGCTCCACCAGCCAGCGGCCTTGGACTGGTGCCGCCCGTCCCCCTTGCGGTCCTTGCTCTTGCTCCTCTTGCCGTGCCGGGACTGGTGGTGGTGGTGGTGGTGGTGGTGATGGTGGTGGTGGGAGGTGTGGGGGCCTCCAGAGCCCGGGCCGGGGTAGCTGTCTCCTCCAGAGCCACCTCTTCCCTCAGCCTTGGGCCCATTATAGTCCCGCTTCCCTGGGGCCTCCAAAGAGTGGGACTTGGCGAAGAGCTTCTGCACAGAGTGAACCAGGTGCCGGATGCGGCTGGGGCTCTCGCTGCGGGCCTCCGGGGCAGTGCCAGACGCTGGCCCTGACCCGGGCCCGGCCCCTGCTGGACCTCGCTGGTATGGGAGTGTGTGGAAGCCATCTTGTTGAACTGGCAACTGCTTTTCAAACTGGTCCAGGAGTGTAGAAGGCAGGCGGGGGGCACCCTTGCCCTGAGGGTGGCCCACACAGTCTTCACAAGTGTCGAAGGGGCCCTGGCCGGGGTACATCCTGGGGAAGGTGCTGCTCCCCCCCCCAACCCCGGCCCCCCCTGGCCCTCCCTCAGGGCCTACTGATGGCCCTTCACTCAGGCTCAGGGGCCCTTCAGGAGAAAGGTGTCCCAGGCCAGCTCTCGGGGCACAGAAGCGGGGCTCGGTGGAGAAGGCCTCCCCGGAGCCCAGCAGGTACGGGGCCCTGGCAGCTGGGCCCACGTCCATATGCTGCTGGTCGGCAAAGCGGGCTGGGCGGGGATGGCTACCGCGGTCGCCATGGTAACCCCTCATGGCCTCAGCAAGGGTTCTTCATAGTGTTGGGGGCCAGGCCCCAGGAACCTCCTGGGAAAATAAAGAGAAAAAGGATTTGGAATGAACAACAGGCCACTTCACCTAAAACTATCTATTATTAGGTATTCCAGTATCCCTTTAGGTAATGCATATCAATTGATTGTAATTAATTGTACTATCTTTCCACAAATGAGCTTCAAATTCCTTAAAACAGTCATACTAGACAAAGACACAAGGGCACAAAATAACGCCATCATTCGTCAAATGCTGCAAATTTGATAAATACTTATTCACAAGACAAAATACCCTCAGCCAAATGAGTTTCTAAAAATCCTTAGGGTACCCAAAATAAAAGGATACCCAAACAGACTATATATATATATATATATATATATATATATATATATATATATATATATGAAACCAGTCATTAGGTGAACTAGCTTTCAACAAACTGGCTGTAGGCAAATTGATCCAGAGCCACACCTCTGCCCCAGCCCTACCCACACCCACTGCTTCGAGGAGCCAGGCCTCAGGGTCATGGCCTCCAGCAGCAGCAACCAAAGAGAACGCTGGACCTGCATCTACATACCCACCCCCTCCCCTTCTTTCCACACCCTGTTCCTTCCATCTGGCTGCAGGCTCATTCTCCTCCCTCCCACACCCCCCCCCCACCCACTCCAGGGCTGAGACAGGAAGGAATAACCTAAGATGACTGCCTCTTCTTCTTCTGGGTTCCAAGTGTTCCCCAGTGAAATTTCCCCTTTTGCCTTTCACTCCCATTGGCCACCCCCATTCCACTGTAGGGGAGTCACACAGGGAGGAGAAACCATAAAGAGAAAGAACGTTGGTTGTACAAGGCAGCATCTAAATCCTAAACTGGGATTGGAACTCAGGAGTTCCTCCTCCCAGGAACGGTAGGCTGGAAGGGCAGGGAGGTGGTGGAGAGAAAGCATTGGAACCAGTGCCCCTGGCCCCCATCCCAGGCTTGCCAAGGCTACAGGACAGAGAGGTCAGCTCTCAGCAAGAACTGCCTCCAATCAGGACTCCAGAGCTGCCAGGACAGGAGCTACAGCAGGAGGGGGTGTCAGCAGGAGGGACAGGGACTGAGGAGCTGGCAGACGGCGCCCTCCCTCATCCTAGACCAGGCTCCTGGGCCATCTGCTGACTAGGAGGGGATGACAGCCTCAAAGACTCCAGACAGCAGCACCTCCGAGACCCATCCTCCATTCCTCCCCGCCACCACCTCTCCATATCCACTGTTTCAGGTTGCATCCAGAATAACCCAAGTCATTCTGATTTCGGAACCTCAATCTACTCCTCATCTCCCAGGCTCCTACAACTCACCATCTGGGGTTTCCCATCCTTGGTGTCAGGATCCCCACCACCAAACAGAATTCTAACTTCAGAAGGCTCAGGACCACTGGCTCCTGATGGAAAAGAAGAGTAGTGAGCAAAAGAAGAGATTCTCCCAGAGTCCTCAGAGGACCAGCCTCTGGCCTTGACAGTTTCCCTTCCCAACCCCCCAAACCAGGACTGATTAGATCCCCCATGATGCAGAGCCTTTGGACCCCCGGGAAATGAAGTTGGCTTCATTATGCAAATACATGCAAATGAGCTTACAGGTTGGACTACCTCCAACTGCAGGTGTCTGTGTGATCTGTCCATGGTGCTGAGCCACTGCTTTTTTTTTTTTTTTTTCCTCCATTGCCCTCAAATATAACTCCATTCCACAAATATTTGTTGAGCAGCTACCATAAGTAAGACTCTAAGTAAGAAGTGTGTAGAGGTGATTTAAGTGTGGTCTCTGTCATTGAGAGGCTTATAGTCTAACAAGGGACCAATCCCACATGACAGGGTTATTTTAAGTCGCTATATTTTTGCACAAGCTGTACCCTCCTCCTAGAATCTCCTTCCATCTACTCCCTTCAACCCTTTCTCTTGGCTAACACTTATCCAGATGAAGCTTCACCGTCCCTTAAAGACTTTCTGTACTCTTATTCTGGGTTATATCTCTCTATTGGGCTTTCATAACACCCTGGGTTCCCCCATGAAAGAAACATAATACTGCATTGAAATTGTCTGTTTCAGTTTCTGTCCTCTCAACTAGAAAGTGGTCTTTTGCAGTGTAGGAACCATATCTATTTATCTCTGAATCTCCAACACCTCACTCAGGGCTTTGTCCAGAGCAGGTGCTTAATAAATTGTTCACCAAGTAGATGAATAAATGACTGGACTAGAAAGGGGTAGCAAAACATTATGCTAGTTCAGATGAAGACAGGAACAGATTTAATAGAGGGAGAGTGAGGAGGCTTCCCAGAGAACGATGTGTTTGGGATGGAGAACAAGATGGCTGTGTGTTCTGAAGACAAAGTGGTGGGGGAGAGAGAATTCCCAGAGGAGGAAACAGGAGGCACAAAGGCAGAAGAGGTGGGCAAATAAGGAATTCTTAGGGGTGGGCTGTGGGAGTTCCAGCAGACATTTAGGGTTTGGCAAATACTGGGATGAGGTGGGAGAGAGAGAGAGAGAGTCAGGAAGGAAGACAACTCTGAAGTTTGCAGCAGCCGTGACTGGAAGACTAATGATGCCATTATTAGACACAGGGATGTCAGGAAGAAGAGCTAGCTTTGCAGGCATGATTAATAGTAGTGGAAGAGACACAGTCAGACATCAGGAAGAACTTCCTGACCCTGAGGAATGTGAGACAACGGAGACAATGGTGGAGTCTCCTGGAAATCTTCCACAGAGGAGAGGGTGAGACATGCCCAGCCCCTGGCCCACCCTGTGGCCTGGACTGGAAAAGCTGTTGGTTACCTTTTCTGGAGAGAACCTGGGGTGACCTCACAGATATCAACTGCTTGGCTCTAGATAACAATTCTTCCCCACTGCCCTTCTCTGGGGAAGCAGAAGTGACTTCAGACCAAGAGGCCTCACAAGCAGTTGTTGGAAAAGCTCTTGGAAGCATCTCTTTGCTTTGGAAAGAAATTTTGATAGCCTGGTCCTTCATCCACATCATGATCCTCCTCCTCTTGCCCAGGCAGGACCCACGTTTGAGACTCACAGCACAAAAGTGAGTCAGACCATCTCATTTGCTTTGTTTGTGGTCACATCAAGGAGTGTCATGCTGAGCTTACCAAGGGTAGATGTTCCCAGGCTCCCCCTACTCCTTGGCCCCGCCTCACACAGGTGCTGCTGTGAAGCCTCTGAACCTCCATCAAGATTATCAAACTTCAGTCCCTTTAGCATCAGCCCATGTTCTCCCAGCTCTAAGTCTCAGGGGAGATGGGCTTCTCTTCAGACAAACTACCCATGTCCTATAGGGTAGCACTGGGTAGTGGAAAAAGTACAAGCTCTGAGACCAGAAGGTGTGTGACACTAGACAAGTGACCAGATGATGCCCACTCATCTATCTCCCAGGATCTTAATATCAAGTGATAAAATGTATATGAAACCATTTTATGAACTCTAAAAGATTACACAATGTAATCCCTCATGTGAATGCTTTATTCTGAATTTGCAAAATCCCCAATATCCAAATACTAAACTATGATCAAATGCAAACTGCTGGGGGAAGGAGATACCCAATTTACGGATTTCCTAAAGAAAAGACATCATTGATGTAGATTGGATTATACAGGCTTCCTCTTATATGGTATGCTTTACCATCACATTCTCCTGCTGTCACCTTATATACTAATCCATAGAGAGGCAAAACAAGCAAGGAGGGGACTAATAATTCCATCTATCACCAAGACCTACGGATTTTGCTTCCTAAAAATAGATCTGCCCACTATTTCCATATCCACCAACAATGGTTGGCTGCCTAGCTAAAACTCACTCTCAACCTCCCTTCCCCCTTCCCAGCACCTGTAACTAGAGGCTACAGGATTCACTTTTGGCTAATGATACATACATAAAACTCGATGGTTTCTGGAAAATATTCTGCCTTTGTGATAAAAGGAGTGGAGCTTGCTAGTACCATCCTTCCTCCCTTTCTTCTAGGCTTGAATACAACCATGAAGCCATGAGCTAAGGCGGCCTGTCTTGCCACCATGAGAGAAAGGCCTAGAGAATCCCAGAAATGCTAGTCCTGGAGTCATTGAGCCATGGAACCAACATAAGCCGTCTGCCTTCCTCTGGGCCTAAATGTGGTAAGAAATAAACTCTTCTTTATTTAAACCATTGTTGGCCAGGTTTTCTGTATTTGTAAGTAGAAAGCACCACTAACCAATCCACCTAACTCAGAACACCATCTCCTGCCTGAGCATCTGAAAAATCTCCTAACTGGTCTCCCTACTTCCTTTCCTACCCAGCTTCCAATCCAAATGGTCACTTGGAAACAGAAATCTGATATTGTCACTTTTCTGCTTAAACCTCTTTATTGGCTTATTGATGTTCTTAAGATAAAACACCATAACCTGTCCAACAAGGCCTGCAGGGTCCGGCCCTTCCTACGTTTCCAACACCCTCTCACAACATGCTCCCCCTTGCTTTCTCTGCTCCAACCAGGCCACTCTTTTTGCAATCCCATGATCCCATCAGGGACCTGTTCCCCCTGTCCAGAAAGCTTTTCCCGCCCACCTCTGCCTTGTTAACTCCTACACACCCTTCAGATCTCAGCCCCGTTGTTGCTTCCTCGGGGCAGCTTTCTCTGGCCTCCCCGACTAGGTCAGATCTCCCTGCTGTTTGCTCTCAAGGCATTAGGCACCTGTATAGCTCTTATATCATTACCATTTTCAATGTGTGTGATTTGGAGATTGTCTGTCTCTCCCACTACACTGTAAGCTCCATGTGAGTGTAGGAATTTCATCCATCTTATTCACCCCCGCCCCCAGAATGATGCTTGGCATATGGCAGGTGTTTGTTGAGTGAATGTGAGCATTTCACTTATGACATCTTATTTAATTTCCACAATTATTCCAAGGGATCGGTACTATCCCCCCACTTCCATTTCACAGAAAAAGAAACTGAGGCTGGGAGAGGCTAACTGATCTGTCCTGGGTCACAGAGTTGGTGGTAAAACCCAAAGTCAAACTCAGTGTTGCCTCACCCCAACATCTTAGCTTTCCTCCCACCTGTGCTGTCAGCCCAGAGAAGACACCCTTATTAAAAGCCATTCTGAAGTAAACACAGTAATGAAAGTGAATTTGTCAAAAGAAGAAGAAAACAAACAAACAAAAACCTCACATGTACCCACACACTCCAGAGCAAACCAGAGTGTGGTATATGGTTTAGCCTTTTCCCCAAAGGTGAGTACTGAGTTTGTTCCAAGTCCAAGGTCAGATAAGTACAGAGTAAAGGAAGCTCCTTGAAGCCCTATGACAATTCTAGGTGCTGGTGGTATGTTCCCCATCTTACTGCATGAAGTCACCTCTCTACTATCCCAGGACACAGAGAGTTGCTCAGGTGATGAACCTCTGGGCCCAGGGAAACAGCCACTTTTGCAATTGCCTGTGCTAGCTCGGGAAGTGGAGAGTGGAGGAGTCTGGGAGGGTGCCGTGTATGACAAATTCTCTGATGCAGCTCGAATCTATCTGGGAATGGAAGAACTGGCACACATGCCGTCACCAAGAAATTACCCAATTTAGCACCAACTACACAATCCAGCAATTAGTTTCTTAAACCGGAACTTGCTGCGGGCCGCCAGGCTGGCGGGGTTGTTGTTACAAATCTCACTGGGAAACCAGCTGTGTAATTCGCCAGGAGGTTGTCACTGCCCCAAGCAATTACCTTCCAGAAAAAGAATGGAAAATGGAGGAAGGAAAAGGGCTGCAGAGGAAAGAGTCAGTGTTTTCTTTTTCTTTCCCCCAGGGCCCTGCCCAGCCAAATCAGTTGCTTTTCATTTTCTGAGACCCAGGCAACTCACAAACTCCCTGGATCAAAGCAGTTATGGGTGCAGACTCTGTTGTCAGACTTTCTGGGTTCAAGTCCCTTTCCACTTACTCACTTGCTGTGTGTCCTTGGGCAGGTCTTAGCCTCTCATCTGTAAAATGGCAATAATAATAGAACCATCAGAAAGGTAATAGTGATGTGATGGTTAACAAAGTGCAGTCTTTAAAGCCCTTGTACCGTACAGAATACTTAATAAAAGTAGCTCTCATTATCTGTCCTTTCAATTTTTTTTTAACTTCCTCTATTGGTTTACAGTGTGACCTTGGGTGGGTCACTTAATCTCTCCAGGACAACCATATGAGACCAAAGGTATTCTGCTGGGAAAAAAGCAGTTCTTAGTCAAGGCTGTCCACACCTGGGCACCAGGGAGCCAGACGTGTTTGGCAAAAGCCAATGTCTCAGAGGTAGACACAAAGCAATGCCTTGGGCAAAGCAAAGATAAAGATTTCAAAAATCAAATGTTATCCGATTCATGCCTCCCCCCACGAAGCTGTCTGGGAGAGCTACACGCTGGACACAATGGTCCAGATGGCAGCAAAGGGGTACAGTTGCTCTCTTGCTGGGGATCAGCCCTATCTAGTCCCCTCACACTGGAACCTATGAGGTCATCCCCATACCAGTTCCAACACAACAGAGCTTGCCACAAGCAAGGCCTGGAACTCATTTTGCTGCTGTAGTCCTGGGCTTCTGCAAGTTTCAGGCTTTGCCTACCCATCCCCTTTCCCTGTGTCAACTTAACCAGCATGGCCAGGATTCTGCTTCAGTTTTCCTGTCCGGTCCTCCACCACCCCCTGTCCTAACAGCAGCATATGTGGCGGGGGCTCACTACTGGGGAGCCTTAACACACAGCCAATGACCTGTAGCCCATACTGCTGTGTACATGGGTAGGCGTTCCTCCCCCAGCTGTCTGCCTCCTCCTGCATCCAGTTCTGCCTGAGCCCCCTTGACCATTTCAACACTTGGCTTTGCCCAGCTGCCTTTGGCAGCATCTCTTGTAGCTGGGCTGGTGCCCTTGTCCCTGACCTCTCTCAATCCTACCACCAGCCCTTAGGACCCCAGAGAAAAACTTCCTACACTTACTGCCCCCAGAAAATGGAGAAGGAAGGAGGAACAGAATATTAGGAGGAAGGCTTGGGGTCTTTTTCATTCCCCTTTATTGCTTTATTTAATCAAGTCTTCCTGGGGGGTTAGGGTAGGAATTTTACAGAAAACAGGCTTACTGCCCCAAAACACTCGAGACATTTAGGTAGAGGCAAGTCTAAATCCATCTCCTGACCCATTGGACAGTGCTCAGTCTGTGAATAACCCACACTACCTATAATCTCTTTGAAAATCCCACCTCAGGGGGCTTTGCACTTGATGTTCTCTCTGTTGGAACGCTCTGCCCCAGATATTCCCATGGCTTCCTCTGCCTCATCTTTCAGGTCTCAGCTCAGAGAGGCCTTCCCTGACCACTCACTAACTAAAGTTGAGCCCCATCCCCCAGGTACGCTCTACATCAGCCTGCTTCATTGCCTTCATAGCACTTATTGTTCTTTGAGATTATTTTCTTTATCTGTTACATGTTTATAGTATGTCTCCTGATAGTAGAACATAAGCTGCAGGACGGCATGGACTTTGTCTGTTTCATGTGCTGCAGTATTCTGGGTGTCTCGAACAATGTCTGACATTAACAGGTGCTCAAAAAAATATCTTCATGGGGGCACCTGGGTGGCTCAGTTGGTTAAGTGTCCAACTCTTGATTTCGGCTCAGGTCATGATCTCACGGTTTGTGAGTTCAAGCCCCACATCGGAGCCCACTGGGCTCTGTGCTGACAGTGCACAGAGCCTGCTTGGGATTCTCTACCCCCCCACCCGCCTCTCTGCCCCTCCCCCACTCATTCTCTCTCCCTATAAATAAACTAACTCTCTCAAAAAATAAACTAAATATATAGATATACAAATATAGACATATATATCTGTGTATCTGTATGAATGAAAGTCTTCACTTGCTACCCTCATCCACTCTACTCCTGTGCCCAATAGCCCAGAGAAAGGACCTCCACTCCTTTCCATCTAAAAGCTTTAGAGAGCCCCTAAAGGATTTAGTATTAGAAGACCAGCCTCCAAACCCAGCCCTGCTCACCATACCTATCTAGCCCCTCTCAACTGGGCAGATACAGATGGGTTTTTTTCTAGCTGCATCTGGGTCTCTCCAGATGTGCCCCTTTGCACAGCTCAAGGAAGGCATTTGGGAGAAAGAGGAAGAAAGAGTGGGGAAAATGACTCTCCCCACACTGCAGACAAGAATGAGACTCTGAAGAGGGAATCTCAGGGCTCAGGGTCCACCACCCACACCAAGTAGGTCTCTTTATTCAGACTCTCTGGGTTCCAGCTCCTCTCCCAGCTGGGGCCATATAGCCAAGAGACACCAGAGCAAAGTTCAGTTTTCCTCCTTCTCCAGGGCTGCCAAAGGCCCTGCGGGACACAATTCAGCCTGGTCTCCACCACCCCCTCCTCCTTCCTAATTGCAGCCATGGCCAACTGCTTTTGGCCTGCTCCTCCCTTCCTGCCAAGTGAACCAATTCTCAGTCTCTTCTGCCTTGTCATGTCCATGTTCCCCCTCCTGAAGATCTCCAGAAGCCTCCTTTGGGGGAAGTCATGCCTGCCCACTGCTGTAAGGCAAGACTCTTAGGACCAGACTCCTAGAGGACCCTGGTCAGAGGCAGCTAGTCAGAGAGACTGTGGGACTTGAGTTAAACTATTTGGGTTCATGTCCCAGGTCCACCACTTACTAGACATGTGGGCTTAAGGAAGGCCCTTCATCTCTCTTGAGCTCTCTTCACCTCAACTTCCAAATGGGGGCAAAAATAGTTCCTTTCTCATTGCATTGTCACAAAGATTAAGATAATACAGGCAAACTGTCCATCAATCCTATTGATAATGAGGGAGAAACCACTAAAGTGTGTGAGGTCTGGAAGCAGGGTCTCTAAGACCATTCTCAAATGGCCGTGGGCAAAGGCTGTAGCCATACCTGACTCAGGTTTGGATCAGAAATGGGTGCTCTGGAAACTCATTTGTTTCATGTTTCACCCAGGACTTTCTGTTTGCCTGAGCTCCTTTGGAAGACTTCCTACACCTTGAGCATGCTGAAGATAGCAGAGCAGCCCTGGAGGCCAAAGATAGTGGCATTTGAGACTAGAGGCCCTTGATTTGCAGACCCACCAAACCCTGAAGCCAGGGCTGGTGGTCTCTCTTCCACCGCCAGGGATCTGAAAGGGAAAGCCCAGTGACCTTGTTGCTGGGTATTGGAAAGACAATCATCTGCCTCAAACCATTATATTGCAGCCTACCTGCATGACGCTGAAAAACTTGCTTATCTGAGTCCCAATTTGCTCATCTGGAAAATAGGGATAATACCTACCTCCTAAGGTTGTGGCAATGAGTAAACAAGCTGATCTAACCAAGGCAGCTGACACTATGTCTCCATATGGTGGCTTCTTTTGACTTTAGCACCCCAGCACCTTCTGCCATTTGCAGGTGTTTGATAAAATTTGGGCTGCTGCTTCTCTGGCCTCCATGATGCTGCCAGACTTCACCCTGCCAGAGCCATTAGAGAACAACAGGTAGGATCCCAAGCCCATGGCAAGGGTCCACTGGGCAGCAGCTTCTCAGGCAGGCCAGGCCCATGGCCTTTCTTACTATCTGGCCCAGATGTCTGGTTTCCTCATGGAATCCAGAATTTAGGTCTGCCTCCTGAGTTAGCACACCGTCCTGTAAGCTCTCTGTGTCAGCTTGGACGGGGGCTGCCTGCATCAAGACCTGTCTCCTCCTCTGGGTTTCTCCTACAGGGGAGTCACACACAGGGCCCCCATGAAGGCCGGTTGGTTGGCTGACTGCCAGAGTTCACGTGGTAACACCTCCCACCCCTTACCACTGCCTGATCCTGTCCCAGCCTCCAGGGTACCTTAGCCTCTGCTCTCCTCTCTGGATTTCTAGGCTTAGCAGGAGCCACAACCACAGTGGGAGACAGCATGGGGAGAGGAGACAGTACAGACTGTGAGATCCCTCCGTATGGAAGGCCTGCCCTCCCAGCTCTGCCCTCTGAAGAATAGTATCCATTCTTCCAAGAAACCTTACTTACTTACGAGTGCCCTCCCCATCAATCCCAGGACACAGCAGTTGCTATCTCCTCTTAGGCCCCATACTTCAACCCAATAGGGTAAATATTTGTTTGTAGCCTGTGAGCTCCTTGAAAACCAGGATTCATCCGATCTGTTTCTGTATGGACAAGACCTGGCATATAATAGATGCTCAGTAAGTGATTGAGCCATCAAGAAGTAGTACCCCTCAGCTGGGGCACAGGGCGTAGAGGAGAGACAGAAGGTGGCAGCAGGGAAATGACTGCCTGCAGCTGGATCAGAACTCCCCAGCAGGCAGAGCTGGACCAGGGTGATGTGGGTTTCCTGAAGAACGGGGCATGTTCTGTCTAGGGAAGCATGTTAGCAGAAGTTGGAGGGCCACTTTGGAGGGATGCTATAGAATGGATTCAAGCACTGAACACATTTCAGACAGACAACGTCTGCTGCCTTTCAACTCTGAAGTCCAAGGTGCAGCTCTGTGAATGCCTACAACAGAGCAGGCATTGTATCAAGTGCTTTTGATGCATATCTTTATGCAATCCTCGCAAACTCTCCTTTGCAGTGGGTACCATTTTTACTCCCATTTTACAGATGAGGGACTGAGGCATATTGAAAAATATAAAGAAAATTGCCCAAGGTCACAGGGGTGGAGGAAGAGGAACTGAAATCTGGTCTGAGTCCAGGCCCAACATTCTCAACCACTGGGAGACCAAGCCCAAGCAGGTCAAAAGTTGCATGTCTCTCTGACCAAATGGATTTGATGAGGCCCCCAAGTGGACTCCCAGTGTGTCCTGACTCATCACTCAGCCTCAGAAAACCTCCATCCCTGCTATCCCTCCCTCGCACATGGGCACATGTTGCCAAGGCTGCTTATTCACAGTTTAACATATGTGCTCATCCAGAGTCAGATTACACAGCCATGCATATCATCCAACACAATTCACGTGGCATTTGTCATATATATAGGCATCATCTACATAATGTGCACAAATACACACAAACTTGTTCCCACAAGGGTTCACACATCTGCATTTTTATCCAATGGACATTGATGCTTCTACACAGAGAAGCTGCACAGATGCAAACCTCACATACATGTTCATTCACATGTTTATCCCCAAACAACAAATATACATGTTCATTCCACATCACTCAGGCACCCACATCTGCTCAATGTCGTACACCAAATCCTCCCCCAACAAGAACTTTATCCATTGTTCCCAGATCCAGTACTAGGCCCAGGTGAGCAATGATGCTCCCTCCCTCTGGGGTTGGCCAGGCAGTCCTGAAAGGGGGAGAAGGCTCAGCCTGCCTGTGATGGATGGAATTAATCTATTGAGCTGGAGAAACTAAATAATTAAATCCCTAATCACCCCCCCAAGCCAGCCCAGGCCAATATAGCTGAGGGAGGGAGGGGGCTCTGAGGCCCAGACCAATATCCTAGAGAGGGGGAGGGGCTTGGGAAGAAAGAGATGGACAGAACCCTCCAGGAGTGCTCTCAGGGAGGAGCTCTAGCAGGCCGGCAGACAGACAGACAGACTGACATGGTTCTCAAGGGCCACAGGCTCTCCCTTTCCATGCTTGAGAAGAAAGCCTACCACCATCCATTGATACAGAGTGAGAGGATTGTGCCCCCCCCCCGGACCCCTCCCTTCCCCTCCACAGATGCATCCTGGGAGTGCATGGGGATAGCAGACAGACACTCAAACTGCCCAGGACTGTGGCTGCCAATGGGGTCCGCCCAAAGTGGGGCTGATCCTACCATCGGTAGGGGCCTAGCACACCCCTGCCTCATTCAGAGCAGGTCCCTCCACAGCCTGATGCAGATGGCAGGGAAGGACCCCTCCACACAGGTGCACCTGCTTCCCTCAGGAAGTGGGTCCAGCACGTGGCTAAGAGGCTGAGAATGGGGCAGAGGCCTGGGCAGGGGGGCTCACGGAATCAGCCTGGGAGCAGGCCCCAGTCCCATTGGCTGAAAAGTGGGTCATTTTCCTTTTGAAAAATAGTGAGAAAATGGAGAAGTAGGTCGGGCTCTCATCCCCTCAGCCCCAGGCACCATCCCCGACTTGTCGGGTGGGGTGAGGAGAGATCTGCACATGCCACGGCCCGGCCCCATCTCCCCCAGGACGCTGCCAGGGAGACCCCCAGCACAGGAGGCCAAGGTCATCAGCATTACTCAGGACACCCAAAGGGCACGGGCACTCAGAGGCCAGGACTGGAGCTCAAGCCCCACCCTGCCCTGGGGGCCCTGGGGTGAAAGCAGCTAGGGCCAAACCACGGGCAGGGTGGGGGCTCCAGCACATAGGACCCTGAGGAGCCTCCTCCCATCCTCACGTCTGTCGTGATACCTCCTCTCTTCTCCCTTTCCTCTTCGTCCACGTGGGCAGAGTCGTTGCCATGACACCGCGGGCAGGTGGGCGGCTCTGGCGGCAGCTTCGGCCCAACCCCCAAGCTCGGAGCCCAGGTGGGAGGGGAGCGGCGACAGCGCCCCCGCCCCTAGTCCAGATGGAGAGGAGATTGGCAGAAGGCCCCCAGACACCTAGAGCCTGCAGGGGGCTCTAGCACTGGCCTCGGGGGGATGAGGCAACCCGAGCGCGAGCCTGGAGGTCTGGGGGAGCAGCTCAAAGAGGGCTGTAGGCCTTAACCGGCCCTACCCCAGTTCGGGGAGCGGCACGGGGCGGGGCTGGCCCACCACTCCCACTTCTCCCCTTTCTCGCCGGCCCTCCTCCCGGCTTGCCCCACGTCTCGAGTCTCAGTCCCTTCCCGCCCGCCGCCAACCAGCCCCGCCTGAGGTCTAACCTCAGTCCCGCACTCTGCTACACCGGCGCGATTCCCCGTGTCTCTTGGGAGAGAGGAAAACAGCCAAAGTTGAGACTCTCCGAGAGATTCCTCCCCTACCACCCCCACCAACCCCCCCCCCCATCCTCTGGAAAACGGGTCCCTTTTCCCTGGATGTCCCCACATACCTGAATTCACATCACAGCCTGGGGGAACCACTCACTCCTGAGCCCATACTCGGCCAAGGCACCCACCCCACCAGGAGAGAGGACCCAGAATGGAGCAGGGAGAGGAAGAGGGGAGGGAAAATGCTGAGGAGGCTGCCCTGCCTCCACCATATCTGACTTCAGGAAGGCTGGCCCAGAGCCCTGAATCCTTTCCGGGTCTGGGTCCAGACCCAAGGGCCTCTGTCCTAAGTCTCTGTGGCTCTGACCTCCTAAGACCCTTCTCCCTGTCCAGAATGTTGTTCCCTACCCTGTTCCCTAAGGCAGGAGCCCTGTATCACTGACCAAATGGAACCAGAGGGACCCCTACACAGCAGCCCTCTGTAATCTGGCTGGCAGGGGTAGGCCTAGGTGGGGTGGTGGTGACAAGACCCAAAAGGAAGGGAGAATGTCAGCCAGGGTTATCTGGAAGGTGTCCGGCTTGCCATGGGGTGTTCATGACATGCAAACCACATACACACATAAAGACATTTTTACTTTCTTCCTTAGCTGTCTCCAGCTGAGACAATAGATCTGACTGGCCAAAATACATACGTGTGCATGTGTGTGCACAGGAGTGCATGCACGCATGTGTTTACACATTGCATCTCCTTTTATCCACCTCTACTTCCACTGTTCTACATCAAAGCGGCCCTCATCCTAAGTTCTCACCAAAGCTACCTCAGCAGGCTCCTAACTGGTCTCCCTACCTCACATCTTGGCCCAACCCCCATCTATTCTCCTCACTGGCTGCCAGTGTGATCTGTCTAAAATGTGTTTATTCAACAAATATGTATTGAATACCTACTCCGAGCCAGGCACTCCTCTGGACACAGTAAATACAGCAGTGAACAAAACGGACAAAGCTCCCATTCTGAAGAAGTTTATATTCTAGTACAGCATGTATTATAGCATGTATATTAGAATGTATAGGGTATATATCCCCTACATACACCTCTGAGCACCACAGCGTCTGATCAGCCTCGGGCTTGGCTCCCTGACTCCGAAAAAGATGATAAACAAAGATATTTAATAATGGAGTGGGGTGAGGAGACAGAAAGACAAGGGGATAGTCAAGATTGACTGTGGGGGAGGCCTCTCCAAAAATGTGACTTTTGAGCAAAGACTTGAATAAAGTAAGAGAGCAAATCACATGGGTATCTGGGGGAAGAACGTTTCAAGCTGAGGGAAAAGTTAGTACAATGGCCTCAAGGTGGGACTGTGTTCACCATCTTTGGTTCTTGTGGAACCAAAAGGCAGCCCTTGTAGGGATGACACCTGAGATCAGGGAGGTCACTGGTGACTGGGAGGTCAGCATTTATGTCACTCAAGCCCCACTAAGCACTTTGGATTCCATTCTGAGATGAAAAGCCATTGGAAAGGCAGGACCTCATCTTACTCAGGCTGGTTTTCCAGGGGAGAATCTGTGGGGGAGGGGGCTGGCAACGGTGGAAATAGGGAGACCAGCTAGGACATTTCCTGTCACTGAAACACCTTTTCCTACAGTTGTCCACCTGGGGAATACCTGTTCTAACTTCAGGCTGTGGCTCAAGGGCCTCCTCTTCTATGGATCCTTTGCCAAACCCTTCTCCTCCCCACCCCAGAACTGACCAACCTCTCTATAGGTCTCCACCATCTCCAACGAACATTTATGTTGCACCACCTTCCTTAATACTCTCCTTACTTGGTTCCAGGTCTTTTACCTTCCCTAGATTGTAAGTTACCTGAGGTCAAGGACCATCCCCAGTGTCCAGTACAGACTGTAGCAGATCGTAGGCATAAAATAAACATTGGCTGAATGAAGGGATGCATTGGATGAGGCACATGTGGTGTAAAAGGGACGATCTGCAGGCTGTTGTTAACATGTGAGTGGGTGAGTGAGGTGCACATGTATGCACTCACCAGGTGCAATTAGGCCAGTGTTAGCATATGCCCACATATCTCTGCATACTCTGTTTATATGTATGTTTGTTAGCATGTAAGTACATGGTGACAAATACATTCCTGTAGATTTATTCATGTGTGTACATGTTAGAATGTGCATTTAGGTCAAGGTAGGCATACTGAAGCATAGACAAGTAATATACACAGACACACATACACACATATTGCCACATGCCCTGCACGTGTGAGACTCATACACATACTCAGGCCTCTCTAATATCCCTGCCCCTTTCACCCACCAAGGCTACTTTGTTCTGCTTGATTCTTGAAATGTCTGTGATCATGTTAATGTTTAATCTCCCATATTCTTTCCCCACATACACTCCTAAGCGCCATAGCATCTGATCAGCTTGGGTTCGACTCCCTCACTTAGCTATCCTCAAGGCCTGTATAGGTTTCTCCTCTGAAAACCCACATCCTATGGATGGTAGTGAGGAACATGAAAATTTGAGACATCTCAAAGAGGCTGCTTTCTGGAGAAGAGCCACAGGCATCAGAGTGGATCAAATTCAAGCCTGTGGGAAAACAACTTTTGGACAGCCCCAGTGTTTAGCCAGAATCTCTCTCTCTCTTTCACTCTTTCTCTCGGTCACATTTATTCACATGACCCAACTTAAGTGCATATATTCATATGCTATTAATTCATGTGTGCACATATGTCCCCACATCCATGCTCACATGCAAACTTAAACACATATGCACCGTTGAGTGAGCACCCCAATACACACACACACTCACACATAGGTTTAATTGTCTTCGAAGTCACATATATACGTGGATGCGCACATAAAGTCATACATACATATACTTAGGTATACATGTCTCAACACTTATACACAAGTCCGTTAATGTGTTTGAATACATTCATACACCATACTCATGCATATGTGTACATATCCACAGTCACATACCCACTCACAGGCAGAAAAACACATACATGTGCACTGGAAGAGCAGAGATATACAGTCCATCCCCTGACTTCTATCCTGTGAAGAAAGCCAGGAGTCCATATTCTCTCCAAAGGACATCACAGGTTTGCACTCCCTCTCTTTCTTGCCAGTCTCCCACTTCTCCATTTGGAAAGTTGTTCCTACTATCAATAGGATATGTCCCACTCCTGGACACACCCCATTCCCACCCACTCTCAGAAAAAAAGTCATTCTAAAAATGGGCTCTGTTATCCCTTTGTCCGATGCCTGTAGTAACCAATATTTCCTCAGGCAACCTGGAGGATCAGTAACAATGAAGCAGGTGCACCTTGGAGTAGGTGTACTTTTACCCACCGAAGAGGCAGCTCCCACCCCCACCCCCATATACATATGTAACTCTTAAATTTAAAAAGAGAAAATAAAGAGAAAATATCAAGATCAGAGTTTTTCCTCCCAGTACCTCTGGATATGGTCCACTGCTCCCAGACTCCAAAACAGTTACTGGAGCAGAAGAAGGAACAGTCAGATTATCTCTGGGCCCTAAAACCTCCTGAGATGCCTCTCCTTTCCTAGAGGGCAACTTCATGATGTTCAGTGGACCTCTTCCACCCCAGCCCAAGGACCCTGCCAAAGAGAGGATCTCAAGGCTCCAAAATGTAAAGATGATGACCTTGGCTCAAGATAACAAAAAAAGCAAGTATTTAAAAAAACAGGAGCTGGGTAGGGAGCAGGGAGGGAAGCTGAAGACACCTCCCAGCAGGAAAGTGGCTGCCGGAACACTGGATCATGAATAGCAGGACTCTCCAAGGGGCCAGGGAGAGGGAGGTGGACATCCAGTATTCCGTGTGGGGGTGGAGGGGTGACTGCTTCAGGCAGTAGCAGCAGATCCAAAGTAAAGTCTTATCAAAGCTGTTATGTAACCAAGGGAGCTGAGTGGAGCACAAACACCTCCCCTCCCCAAACAGGCACCCACACCCACACCCACCACCTCCCAGCACCCACAGCATAGGAAAACTCAGCTCCTCCCAAGCAGCTAGAGAAGAGCAGAATCATCTTGATGAGTTACATCAAAACCATGATGGGTGATGGGCTCCTTATTAACGAGAAGTCACATCTGGGAAAGAATGAACTGGCTCAGCTTGGGGTCCCTACATACTTCCCCCTTTTCTTGAACTCCCTGCCACACCCAGTTTTTGCCCAGCATCATCTGGAACCCTCTCTGCTCTCCCCTCAAGAAGGATCCCATTTGAATATTTGATTGTGCCCTTGGGGATGGGAAGTGAAGCTGCCATCAACCCCTCCTGCCTGTTGTTCCCCCATAGTCTCATCTGCATGTCCTGACATTTGGCTCTCATCCCCCTGGGATGACAAGGGAAAGGACCTGGAGAAATAAGGCCTTGCTCTATTCCCTTCTGAGTTACAAAGACGAAGTCCAAGAACCCAGAAAATTGAGATAACTCTAGGTTAGTGGGGAAAAGATTTCCAAGGAAGCTGAGGATTGAAACCCAGACGCTATCCCCTAATTTCAGGGGGGGGGGGTTCTCCCCCAGATCTTCCTCTTCTCATTGCCCTGTCTCCAGTGGCTTCCTCCTTCTCTGCTCTGTGGCTCTGAACAACCCCACCCACTCTTGAATCCTTTGCTTGGAAATCTTCCTCCCCAACAAAAGTCTCTCCCAAATGCTGCTCTGAGCTGTGTTTGGGGTAGGCAGAGCATGAGACAGGCTTGCAGAATATTTAACTGTCCCCTGCCTCAATTCCAAAGTATGCTGGGCAAAGGAGTACCACATAGTCAATCAAACTGTCCTGAACTCCTGAGCTCTATCTACCCCAGGCCTAACTAGTAAACCTAAGCTCTCCTAATCCAGAACTGTCTTGAGTCTGAACTTCTGGGACCCAGTAAGAGAAAAGCTGGTGCCCATACCCCTGAGCTTCTTGCACTAAAAACTATCCAGAAGAGAGCTCACAGCCACAATATCATCCTCCATTCCTACCTCCACACTAACAGAAAGGTGGTTTTGGAAAGGGGAGGGGGAACTGAAACAGGAAAAGAGGAATCCTTTTCTCAAATACCACTAATAATTGTGAGGCCAAAGACAGAGGGAGGACCCCAGAATCTATCTTTCCATCCAGGGACTCCTTCCTTGGAAAGTGGGTCATCTGGGAGAATTTTTCTAGTGAGCCCTCAGCACTGCCTAGTCACCATTCCATCATCGGGTCCCAACGCAGCCCCATTCAAGACCCAAGACAGTTCCGAAGAAGCAGATTCCCGCCGAGTCCCGTTCAGCACTCGGGACAGCTCCCAGCGACTCTGAGGGGCCAGTCCCCAGAAACCCAGGATGCTTCACCCCACCACACAAGGGTGCTCTTTAAAACAGAAGCCCCTCTCCCCTGCCCATCCCACACTCGCTCCCGTCCACCGGGAGCACCTGGTATTGCTCCCTTCCTTCTATGTCCAAAGAGAGAAAAGAAACCCAGACACGAGGCTTCCCTGAGGGAGCCTAGAGAGAGGACCCCACCCACCTCCTTTCAGCCCTGAGCCTCTCAACGCCACTCACAGCTGGTTCTAAAAACCACTTTTCCTTCTTAACCACCACCCCAAAGATAAGAGAAATACTCACGTGGGGGCTCCCAGCCCTGTAGGCAGATGTGGTGGGGGGAGGCAGAGAGAGGTAGCTCCCCACACCCTGATCTGAGCCCCCTTTCTGAAGGAGCCAGCTCCCATCTGGACTGGGGGGAGGAGAGACATGTGGAAGCACTGATTGAGGGGAGGGGAGAAGGGAAAGGGGAGGAGGCAGTAGCGGGGGACTGCGGGGTGGGGGTGTCGAGATGGGGGCAAGGGAATCCTTTTTAATTTCATTCTCTCCCCATGTCTACATCAGCCCTGCAGGCTCAGCTCTTTAATATTTACACATAGGAAGAGGAGAGGATGAGAAAGAACAGAGAGTGAGGGGAGCAGGAGATACCTGAGCTCAAAGGACACAGAGGCAGGGGCCTTCAGGAGCGGGGAGTTTGAGCCCCCCACATCATTCCCAGCCCACTCCCATTCTCAGCTCTTGACTGGAAGGAAGGAGGAACCCTGGTACCATTCTGTCCCTTTGTTAACAAGACACTTTGAAGCTGCATCAGAAAAAGATCAGATCCCCACCCACATACCTGGACACCCCCACAAACCCAGATTTCTTGGGTGACTTATGTGCAGATGGTAGAGGCAGTATTCATGTGCAAGCATGTTCTGATACTTGAAAGCATGTTTCCATGTGGGTTGCTGTGTAGAAGCATATGAACATGTCAGCTAGCATGTACAGGTCTATACAAGAATGCTCTGAGTGTATTCACATGTAATAGCTCAGGCAATCATACCCAAACTTATGTAATCAAACGTGTAAATCAGCCCCCCAGTGACCTACCCCCAGCTCTCTAGCTACAATCCAAGGACAAGGCCATCCACTTCTCTAGAAGCCCTTATTTACTGGCCCCCTCCCTCAGAGCCTCACTTTTTCTTTCTGTGACATGGGAAGAAGAGCTGGTGGGAAGGCATGCTGCATTTGAGCCCAGGGACTCGACAAGTTATTAGCAACAATGAGCTGGCAGCTCGTTACCATAACGATGGTGCCACTGCCTCACCCCAGCTCAAACCCAGACTCCCCAGACAGCAGGAGGCCCGCTGAGCCAGCAGTCTTCAGACTGGGGGGCGGGTAAAGAAGGAATCAAGACATAATGCTTGTATAGTGGAGGGTACACAGCTGTTCTTCCAACTCCCACTGAGACAACACGTTGAATCCACCAAGTGGGAATAATATCAGACTCTGGAAAGGTTTCCTGACCATGGGGATGATAAGACACTAGAAGGGATCTGTAGAAGCCCCTCTAGACAAAAGGTTCTTTTGTTACTTGCTCCCTTCATCGCCTCACTCCAAGAACCTCTTCTACTGATCTTAGTAGACTAAGAGAAAAAACAAAACAAACAAACAAACAAAAAACAGCCAAACAGAAGGCCCCTGTCTGAATTTCAGTCTTCCCGTCTGTGAAATGGGGACAATTATCCTATCATTTCCCCTAGACTTCCAGAAAGTTTAATTAGAAAGGGTTTAAGGGTAACTATAGACCCTTCCCAAACCAGAAAAGCCCCAGAAGTTTCTCTACCCAACAGGAATCCATGAAATAAGGAATTGTCAGGCCAGCTAGAGGCAAAATGCATCAGAAATTGGGTGGGATGAAGGAAAATGGAGCTCAGCCAGCTCAAGCCCTAACATCAGCTGGAGAGAGATGATGTGAGGTGCCAGGCAGCAGCCGAGCTGCCACAGAAGAAAAGTCTGGGAGTCTGGCCTTCAGCAACTCCAGCCCCTCACCAGCAGGTATCAAGACAAACCCATGGCCTACACAGTGGTGGGTATGGTTACAAATCCCCATCCCCAATAACATCTATCTCTCTTTTTGAAAAGGGCCCCAGGTTGAAAGATCTACAGCCTTAGGCTTAGTTAGTCTTTGATTCTTCTCCTCAAATCCCCTCTGCTGAGCTCTGATGGGCACGGATGGGGGTGGGAGGGGGAGAATTCCAGGAAGGGAAAGCAACAAGGGGGGTTGGAAAGTTCCTGGGCTAAGACTAGCCAGGAACACACAGGTTTGCTGTGTGACCTTGGGCAAGTCCCCTCCCTTCTCTGGGCTTCAGTGTCCTCACTTTATAATTAAGAGGTTAGACGAAGTTAATTCTAAGGTCCTTTCTCTGGCCATCATTCAATAGCTACATACAAATTCACTCCTTGGACATGAGCACCCTGGCATAAAATGCCAGTGGGCACTATCTGCTAGATCAGTGGGACAGTGGGAGTGAGGGATGCAGGGCTTGTATCTGAGGCTGTTCATCCTATGTTCATGTTCCTTTTAGAAACACCTGCCACCCTAGCCCTCCCGGCTCCCTTTTTAGACCCTGATTCACTGCCAACTCACGAAGCCTCTCCCTTCCCTCCCTCCTCTCTTTCTCCCCCTCTCTCCCTTTTAGGCCTTGGCAGCTGGGTGCAGAAGTAGCCCCAGCAGTCAGGGAATGCTGGGGTGAGGTGAAGATCAGTGCCCCCAGGGTCAGAGAGAACACACCAGGGAGTACTATTCTTTAACCTTGGCCCAGCCCAGCTCTTTGAAATCACCCAAAGACCTAGGTTGGAGTCTTTCTGTTCCACTGATTAGCAGGGTGAAATCATGAGAAATGCAATTCACCTCTCAAACCTCAACATCCTCATCTGTAAATTGGCATTGTATTTAGTTGAATTACATGAAGTTGCTGTTTTCGTAGGTAAAAAGCAAAAACAACTGAATACTGACAATTTCATATGGCTTAACCTGGCCTGCCTGCTTCCCAAGGCTGTTTGGGGATAAGAAGAAAGAGTTGAGAGGGGAGTATTTTTCAAAAGCCCTGGGCTGATAGAAGGGCATTGTTTTCCTACTATTATTACTTCAAAGAGCTTTAGCACAGACCCACCTGGAGCCAAGGAACTGAACAAATGACCCAGAACTTGGAAATTTAGGACTTGGAAGTCTGGGAGACAGCCACCTGCTCTGATGACTAACAACAGGACAGAAGCTTCCACCTGGCCTCCTCAGCTCCTGGCACTAAAGGGCCCTTGGTGAAACATTACTGGGCTGACACAAGTTCCCAGGCTCCAAGATGAAGCACACAGACACTCCAGCTCACCCCTGGTCATACTACCACCAGGGGCCCCAGCAGGCAGGAAGGACACAACCAGTAGCATCCTAGAGGATACCCCCTGAGGTAGGTGAAGGTGAGGATCAAGGTGGGGAGTACAATGCAGCTCTTGCCTGAGTCAGAGGTGAGGAGTCACAGGGGAGGAGGGATGATCTGACCTCAGAAAAGTCTGATCTCCCTGTCCCATGCCTCCACACCACCAGGAATCCCCTGGGGAGAGGAGGGACAAGGCCCAGGTGTCAGTGATTCAGAATGAACCCTGCTCAGATACATTCTCACACAGCCAACACACACACACAGGCCACAGACACCTGGACCCACTCACAGAGACACAGTCACACTGGCACACACACATCCTATTCACATACACACGCACAGAGACATACACAGGCACACACGGTGACAGCACACACACTCATTCACACACATGTCTACAGATACATACACTGTAACACACTCCACACTCACTGCATACACCCACTGACACACACTCACCCACAATGACACACGCACACACTCACTGCATACACTCACTGCCATACAGAATCACCCACAGACCCACACGGTGACACACTCACACTCATCACAGACACAGTGACACGCACTCACACTCACACACCTGCAAAGGAAACTTCTCTCCGGATCTCCCCAACACCACCACTTCCCCCCCACAACCCGGCTGGCTACTCCCTCCCCGGCCCGAGCCTCCAGCCCCGGCCAGCACTGGGCCGGGGCTGGCCGGCCCCCGAGGCTCAACCCCGGAGGGCCGGTCCTCGCTCCGCGTGGTCCCCCTGCCCGTGTCCGGGGTCAGGCCCGCGGCCGCCAGGCCGGGGCGGGGGCGGGGGCGGCGGAGGAGGCCCAGCCCTCCCCCCACCGCTCCCGGGGCCGGGAGCCGAGGCCGCGGGAGCCCGGGGCGTGGGCGGCGCCGGGGCCGCAGCCAGGCCGAGGCTGGGGGGCGCTGCAGAGGGCGCCGCGAGCGCGGCCCCGTCCCCACCCCTCCCCGCGGCTTACCTGGCCCGGCTCGGGCTCCGGCCGGGTTACATGGTGCCGGCGGCCCGGGCCGGGGGCGCTGCGGCGGCGGGCGGGCGGACGGGCGGGCAGGGACGGGGCCCGGCACTGCGGAGCCCCCAGCGGAGGGGCCGCGCCGGCTGCGGAGCCCCGAGCGAGCGCCGAGCGGCAGCGGGCGCGGGAGCGGGAGGCGGCCAAGCCACGGAGGCTGGATTTCCCGGGGACCAGGAAGGGGAGGCGGGGGGATCCCGCCCGCGCGCTCCGCCCCCGCCCCCGCCCCCACGCAGGGCTGCCGAGCCCGGGAGAGGGAGGGGGACCGAGCTCCCCGCCCCCGCACCGGACCCAGGAGGGCCGAGGTCGCAGCCGGCGGACGGCCGCCGGGGTCTCGGAGGAGCGCCCGCCGGGCGGAGCGACAGCCCTGGGGAGGCCCCCAGCTCGGGGGTGCGAACCAGCTCCCCTCCCCGGGGACCACCGGGTCCGTGTCCGCCCGACCCAGGAACAGGCACACGGTGTCACGACCAAGCACAGCCGACCTAGGCACAGGGACCCAAGCCCCGAGGCGGGCGGCCGGGGAGACAGTCGCACAGCCTCACAGGCACGGAATCGCGCCCACCGAGGCACAGTCACACCCTGAATGTCACACACAGCCCCCCATACACGTTGCCTCGGGAGACCCTTCGGGTTTTCCCAGTCAGCTGCCCGACTTCGGCTCCTGGCCTGGGTTCGAGGAGCCCCCTTTCTCTGCCCCAGCCCCTGCCAGGGTGGGGCGCTGTGCCCGGCCTCCAAGCCACGGACCGGAGTCCCCCACCCACAGTCCGCACAGCCCCAGGCATTCCCAGTGTGGAGGGAGAACCCCGCTATACCTGGCGACTTTGCTGGGGCTCCCACCCTTGCCCACTGTGCCCGCCCACCTCTAGGCCCTGAGCCAGGGTTTGTGCCATGGCGGGGGCGGGGTGGGGAAGGGAAAGGGGACTGTCCGAAGCACAGCCGGAGGCTGCAGAGCCAGGACACAGGCTGCAGGAGCCAGGAGAGGCGGAGGAGAGCTGACTGCAGCAGTTCCTGGCTGGAATCCGTCTTGGCGCCCAAAGCGATGCTGTAATGGGGGGGGGGGGGGGTGCTTGGGGGAAGCCGCAGGGGGAGGGGCTGGAAATGTGGGGGAGGGGCTGGTCCTGGATCCTGACTTCCCAGGGTGGGTGTGAGGGAACACTGCTTCAGGCGCTGAAAGTTGGGGTGGAGAGGAATCCTTAAAGCCCTCTTCCCATCTTCCTTCCTTCACCTTGTCTGGTCTTGAAAGCTTTGGGGTGGTGAAGTGAGGGCTTGCAGGCTTGAGAAACCAACTGTCCTCCTCTCCAGGAACGGATCTTGGAGTAGTTATGATTGAACATCCACTCAACAATTCCCTTTTCCCTGTACCCCTTTGGGGTTCCTGGCTCTTCCTTGTATAAAGGGGGAAACTGGAGCAGGGAAAGTAGAATTCAAAGCTCCAAAAGGGAGCTACACCCTTTCCCCTTATGTCAAGATGCCACATGACATAAATGACAGAAAGGAGTTTGGAAAGCCCTTCCCCAAGGAAACTTAGAAGTCTGGGGACGGGGGTCTGGCAGAATGGTTACATGCCCTGCTGCCCACAAGACCGGTTCCATCAAGAATTTTCAATCATGAGCTAAGGTTGCAGACCATTTCCAGGCCAGGGACCACCCACGAGCAGATATGACAGAAAATAAAGTAGAAACTTGTTCTCAGGAACCCACTTTAGAACCGAAAGAACCATTTTGCTTTCCATGAAGTATGAGAATAGCCATCATGTCAGACACCAAAAGGCACCACCATGGTTTCTCAGATACACATTTTGTTAACTATTCTGACGTTGGAATGCATCTTATAATGGATAGGGACATTTAATATGGTTTTCTACTTTCCTCTTAAAGCTGTCATCAAAGGGTTGATATGCTTGAGAACTGAGAATATAGGGCAGCTTTCATTTGTTAACTCAACAACGATTTACTGATTATGATTAATCAGACAGGCTTACCTTAGGCCGTGTTCTTTCATAGCCATCCAGTGACATATAAGGGAGATGGAAATGTAAGCCAATAATTACGATCAGGGCCAGCTTCTTAGGAGTGTGAGCTGTGCAGTCACACAGAGTCCCGCACTTAAAAAGGCCCCACTCTTGGTTTAATGCTCTGCTGTCACTATCTTGGAATTCTTAATCTTTAACAAGGGACCCTGCACTTCACAAAGTATGATTGCCGTGTTAGGAATTCCATGCCTTAATAGAGATAAGCACAGAATACTTTGAGTCTAGAGGCAACAGCCAACTCTGCCTCAGTGAAGAGGAGTAGTCAGAAAAGCAAAGAAACATAAAGGAAGCATTTGAGTAGGCTCCAAGTTGGGAGAGAGAATTAGGGTAGAAAACCACACATGTGCAGAGACAAGAACTCATCAAACTGTCTGTCATTCAAGCAGTATGGCAGACTAGGTGCTTCGTTGATCCTCCCACTGAAAACGTGATAAGTGTTAAAAAGTGATAGCTAAAAAAAATTTTTTTTAATCTTCTTAAATGCATCAATGAGCTGGCAAGAAAATTAAAATCACCCCAGCCAAAATCTAACTGAAGGCAAAACCAGAGAAGTATGCAGAGCACTGAAGGCAACTTTAGTCTTGGCGGTTTTGATACATTGGTTGCAAAAATGGCACCAATTCACCTCTCCCTGCATCCATGTCCTTTGCCATATGACTTTGAAACTCCCTGCATCAAGAGATCACTCTATTTTCCCACACCATGAATCTGACTTGCCACTTGCTTTGGCCAATAGAATAGTGAGAAGTCACGTGCCAGTTCTAAGCCTAAGCTTTAGAGCTTGCATACTCCTGCTCTTTCTCTTGAACTCCTGCCTCCACGGTGAGTGTAAGCCTGGGATAGCCTGCTGGAGACAAGAGACAGGTGCAGGAGAGCCAGGCTTTCCCAGCCAAGACCATCAGAGCCACCATCTCTTGGTCAGGTATAGCCAGCTGACCCCCAAACATGAGCAGCCAAGAGCAACAGAGGTATATACCTGACTGTCGCTGACTGCAGACACTTAAGTGAGGCCAGCTGAATGAGAAGAACCATCCCACAAAGTTGAGGACTCTTGAGCAATAATAAATGCTTATTAATTTAAGCCACTGAATTTTTGAACGGTATGTTATGCCATAACATTGTGGCGAGAAATAACTGACATGCGGGTATTTGCTAACAGGTGAAATTGAGCTTCAGTTTTCATGATCTCTCAGGGCAATATGGGAAAAAAGATAAAGCACAGGGTCTGCCCAAGTTGAGCAAACACTCCCCTGCATAAACTTAGAACCTCGGGCGCCTGGGTGGCGCAGTCGGTTAAGCGTCCGACTTCAGCCAGGTCACGATCTCGTGCTCCGTGAGTTTGAGCCCCGCGTCGGGCTCTGGGCTAATGGCTCGGAGCCTGGAGCCTGTTTCCGATTCTGTGTCTCCCTCTCTTTCTGCCCCTCCCCCATTCATGCTCTGTCTCTCTCTGTCCCAAAAATAAATAAACGTTGAAAAAAAAAATTAAAAAAAAAAAAAAAAAACTTAGAACCTCAAAGCATTCTCTCTACTCTAAGGTACAGGCGAACTAGAAAAAACTTGCCCCATCCCCACACCCAGGAAATTGCAAGAAAATAACTGGTTTTTTTTTTAACGTTTATTTATTCATTTTTGAAAGAGAGAGAGAGAGAGAGAGAATGAGTGGAGGAGGGACAGAGTGAGAGAGAATTCCAAGCAGGCTCCATGCTGACAGCATCAGAACCTGATGCGAGGCTCAGTCTCACAAACTGTGAGATCATGACCTGAGCTGAAATCAAGAGTCAGACGCTTAACTGACTGGGCCACCCAGGTGCCTCAAGAAAATTACATTTTAAACCTTGGCAATAGCAATGAATGTAGGAAAAAAGAATCATCTCCTGAGATTCCACAACTACAACTTAGACCTCACACAATATGCAACTATCTGGGACATCTGAAAAACCTCAAACCAAGAATTTAGCATTAAATGATTCCAAACTGGTAGTGCCCCAGGTGCCAGGCAGAAGCCAATATAAAGTTCAGGCCTCGAATGATTTCCACAGATAAGGTTCCAAAGAAAATGAATGAACACAATCAAATATCACCAAACACACATGGAAATATGACATCAAGGACAAGAACCAGCGGGGCGCCTAGGTAGCTCAGTCAGTTGAGCAGCCAACTTGGGCTCAGGTCATGATCTTGCAGTTCATGAGTTTGAACCCCACATCAGGCTCTCTGCTGTCAGCATGGAGCCCACTTCAGATCCTCTGTCCCCCCCCCCCCCACCGCCCCATCTCTCTGCCACTCTCTCTCAAAAATAAATAAACTTAAAAAAAGAAACAAGAAAAAAGAACAAGAACCAGCTAAAACAACAAATAGCAGAAACATCTGCAAATAACTCAACTTAGAGTTGTGAAACACAGAATATAAAATAACTGTTTAATATATTTAGAGATAAAACAATCCTGTTGCCTTTCACTTATTTTCCTTTTTTTATTGTGCTGGCCAGGTCCTAAAGTACAATGTTAGAAGTGATGATGGCAGGTAAGTTTGTCTTATGTATGAATTTAATGCTCTGGCATTTCTTCTTTATGATGATATTTATTGCAGAGTTTTTGGAGACCTCTCTTGATCAAGTAAAGGAAGTTCAAATTTAGTTCTAATTTACTAAAAGTTTTAATTAAATCCACATTGAATTTTATCAAGGGCTTTTTCTGCATCTTTTGACATGATCATGTGGTTTTTCTCCTATAAGCTGTTGTGGTCAATTATATTTAGAGATTTTCCTGATATTTGATTTTATTTTCCTGAAATAAACCCAACTTCCTCAAAGAACTTTATGATTTATTGTACATATATCATTGGACTTGATCTGCTAATATTTGTTTTGGATTTTTTTCATCTATATTAATAAATAAAATAAGCCTGATATTTTCATTTTTTTGTTATCTAGGACTTGGTATCTAAGCTATTCTAGCTTTATAGAATGGGTTGGACAAGTATTATCTTTTTTCTTTTCTCTAAAAAGTTTATATAAAGTTGGAATGATCTGATATTTTTAAATTTGGTGAAACACATCTGTAAAACTATCTGGAACTGGTGTTTTCTTTATGGGAAGTGTTTTGTTTTGTTTTACTATTTCTTCTGTTTCTTTAACAGTAATATTTAAAGCACTATTTCAGGTTTTCTATTTCTTTTTGAGTCAGTTCTAATAAGTTATATTTTTCTAATACTATGTCTGTTTTGTCTAAGTTTTCAAATGTATTGCTGTAAAGTTGTTGACAAAATTCTCTTATTATCATCTGAATCTCTGCTTCCTCTGTGATTGTGTCTGCTCTATTTTTTTGGTTAACATTTATTTGTGTCTGCTCTATTTTTTTGGTTAACATTTATTTTTGTCTGCTCTATTTTTTTGGTTCTCATTGGCAGAGACTCTTTGTCCATATTTTAATCATTATAAAGAATCAATTTGTTAATTTTGCTGATCTTTTCTGTTGTATCTTTTCTAATTTCTTGATATCTACTGTTATTTTTGTTATCTACTTTATTCTACTTTCCTTGGGTTTACTTATTCTTTAACTTACCACTTAAGTTGGAAACTTAGTTCCCTAATTTTCAGCTTTTCTTCTTTTTTCATATAAATATGTAAGGCTAAAAATTATCCTTGAAGAACTATTTTCGCTGTATCTCACATGTTTTATTATCATTCAGTTCTGAGTATTTTTAAATTTCCATTATGATCTCTTCTTTGACACATGAGTTATTTGAAAGCATGTTTTTCATTTCTAAATAGCAGTATTTAGGGTATATTTGTGATCAAAGAACCTTGCCCGTATGATACTTTTTCTTTAAAATTTGTTGAAACTTGCTCTGTGACTAGTATATAATCGGTGTTTGTAAATGTAACACATGTGCTTATCAGTCTTCAAGGTGGCCCTCAATTATTCTCATCTCAAGGCATTAATAATCTTGGGTAGTCACCTCCCACACTGAATAATAAGCCTGCTATGTACAAGCAATAAGATGTTGCAAAAATGATAGCATGTGACTTCTGGGGCTAAGTCATAAAACACCTTGCAGTTTCCACCTTGCTATCTGAGGTTGCTCACCCTAAGGGAAACCAGCTGCCATGTCATGAAGATATTCCAGTAGCCCTGTGACAAGACCTACAATGAGGAGGAACTGAGGCTTCTTTCCAACCACTAGCACCAACTTACTAGTTATGTGGGTAAATCAGTCTGAAAGTAGATACTTCTGCTTCAATCAAGCCATCAGATAACTGCAGTCACTAAAATCATCTCCGTGAATCTCATGAGAAAATTGAGCCAATTCTGCTGTCAGCACAGAGACCACTTTGGACCCTCTGTCCCCTTCTCTCTCTGCCTCTCTCCCCCTAAAATAAATAAAAATTTTTTAAAAAGATGTATTGAATCAAAACCACCCAGCCAAGCTCCTCCTGAATTCCCGACCCATAGACATTGAGGTATTTTTTAAATGCTTATTTTTGTTTTACACTACTGAGTTTTCTCAGTAGTGTAAGATAGATACTAAGATAGTTCTGGAGAAGATTTTGTACTCTTTAATTGTACTAATTGTCAAGTCTCTGTTGTACAATTTTATTGTTCACGTCTTCCACATATTTAGTGTATTTTTATCTGTTTGTGTTATCACCAATTTAAGGAAATGTATTGAAATCTCCCACTATCATGGTGGATTTGTTTATTTCCTATCTATTGTAGCCCTATCAAATTTTCTTTTAAGGTACTTTTTTAGGCACATGCATGTTACGATTAAAGAGGGAAAATAAAACTAACATTATTTTCAGATGATATAACTCTTTACCTAGAAAATACAAAAGAAAGACAAATTGTTAGATGCAACTGTATTTAGCAAGGTGCCTGGATAGAAGATCAATTTACAAAAGTCACTTGCATGTTTTTACATTAGCACAATACTAAAACATGTAATCTGCAAAAGTACATCATTTACTGTATTACAATGAGCGGTTAGATATTTAATAACCTAATAAAGATGCAGAAAAGTATAAACATTTCTTGAAATTTTAAAAAAGCTAATCAATGGAAAGATAATTCATATCCATGAATTTAAAAAGTATAACTTTATAATGAAGTCAGTTCTTTCCATATTGATCCTAGATTCAGTGCAGTTTCAATAAAAAATCATGTAATTTGATAAGCTGGTTCTAAAATCAATATGGAAAAGTAAACAACAAGGGGACAGTTTTTAAACTTCTTATCATGAAAAATTTCAAACACACACACACACAACAAAAATGTAGAAGAAAGAATAATATAATACTCCTCCCCCTGTATCTATTCAATTATCCAATTCAATTATTATAAACTCCTGGCCAATCTCATTTAATTTACATCTTCCACTTCCTCCTCTCTTTGTATTATTTTGAAGCAAGTCCTAGACATAATATCTTACTAATAAACATTTTAGTATGTATCTCTAAAATACAGGCATTTTTTGTTAAATATAATTGTAATGATCACATCTAAAAATTTAACAATAATCCCTTAATATCATTAAATATATAGTAAAATATACAAATTTCCCTGATTCTTCTCATACAATTGATTAATGTCACTGAAGTCTTTTTTAACCTATAGATTCCCTCTCCATTTTTTTTCAGCAAATTCATTTGTTGCAGAAAGAAGATTGTTTATCTTGAGAATTTCCTATAGTTTGAAGGTTTTCTTGCAAAGTTGTTTATCATATTTCTCTATCCCCCCATATTTTTTTGTAAAATTTTATAAAATTCTTAAGTAGACCTAGAGGTTTGATCAGACACAAGTTCAATTTGAGGGCAACAATTTTTTATAGCTAGTACTGTATATTTCCATCAGTGGATGATTGTATCTGGTAATATCTCTTTATATGATGCCTCTTTTTTATGCATTAGAGGTTGCAAAATGGTGATATACCAATTATTTAATTCCCTCCTCAGTTATTAGCTGGATCATTTCTATGAAGAGAAACATCACTCCTCAATTATCTCTTCTATGAAGAGAAATATTCTCTCCTCAATGCATAGTTCATACAGGAAAAGCAAAAAAACATTTGATTTGTTCCCTTTAAGTTTGAGAAACCATGAGTTGGTTAAAAATGAACCTTGACTTGGAATGCCTGGGTGGCTCAGTCGGTTAAGTGACCAATTCTTGATCTTGGCTCAGGTTATGATCTCATGGTTCATGAAATTGAGTCCTGAGCATGCTTGGGATTCTCTCTCTCTCCCTCTCTCTCTCTCTCTCTCTCTCTGCCCCTCCCCTGCTGTCTGTCTGTCTCTCTCTCTTTCTCTGTCTCAAAATAAGTAAAAAACTTAAAAAAATGAACCTTGACATCAAAAAATATTTTTAAAAAATCTTGACTACAAAAAAGCAACTCTTTTTTTTTCTGTTTTTCTTTTGTTTTTTGTTTGTTTATTTTCAAGTTAAATAACATACAGTGTAGTCTTGGCTTCGGGAGTAGAATCCAGTGCTTCATCACTTACATATAACACCCAGTGCTCATCCCAAGTGCCCTCCTTAATGAAAAAAAGCAATTCAAAATGGATTGCAGACCTAAAGATGAATGGTAAAGTATTAAATCTTCTGGATGGAAATATAGGAGAATATCTTTATGATTTTGGAGTGGGAAAATCTTAAGCAGGATGCAAAAGGTGATAACCATATAATAAAATATCATAGTAGGATTCTAGGAAGATGATGGAGTAGGAAGCACCAACAACCTGTCTCCTTACCTAGGCAACAATTGCACTGGAGAATCTATTTTTGGAGCTCTGGAGTCTTTGGAAAGGCTTGCAACTTCCAGGAAAAACTTGGACAATAAATTCCTATTAATTTTGGTCAATTTCAGGTTTAGCACAGTAACATCTGCTTATCCCCCACCTCCAGCTACCTGACAGGTGGCTGTGCATGTTTTCTTGGAGCAGCTTGCAGAAGCCAGGGTGCCAAAAGTAGCCTTTTCTCCAAATATCAGGGATCTGTGCTCTGACCCTTGAAAGTTACTTCAAATAACAGGATGTAGACAAAGAGGAGGTGGCCATTGTATTTGGACCTCCTCTCATTGTTGCAAGACACCCACACACACACCCCGGCTAAAGTGACTTCCAGGGGATTTAAGAAGCTAGATCCTGCTTTCCCTTCATTTTTCTTTCTCTTTTTGGTAACCAGACATTAAAGACTAAGATATTTAAAAGCAACTACATATATAGGAGAAATTAGAGTGTCACTGGGCATATGCAGGAAAAGACGTGGTCTCAGAAAACAGTGGAGAAGACCTTAAGTTTACACCTCAGGTTGATCCTAGGCATAGAAACAGTTTACAAAAATGTATTTAAAGGAAGAAAGGAAGAAATAAAGATGAAAGAAGAAAGAAAGAAAGAAAAGAAAGAAAGAAAGAAAGAAAGAAAGAAAGAAGAAAGAAAGAAGAAAGGGAGAGACAGAGATGGCAACCCTGGGGATAGGAGGAAACTCTGATTTCCAGAGTTACCACATTATTAGGTACAAATCTCAAGTTTTCAACAATATATCACAAAGTATACCAAGAAACAGAAAAGTATGACCTATGCAAAGAGAAATAATAAACAAACAGAAACAGTCCCTTAAAAAGACCTAATGCTAGATTTACTAGACAAAGACTTTAAAGCAACTGTTTTAACAGTATTCAAAAACTAAAGAAAGCTATGGAGAAAGTCAAGAAAATAATGTATGAACAAAATGTCTATCAATAAAGAGATAGAAAACCTAAAAAGAAGGGCACATGGGTGGCTCAGTCGGTTGGGCATTCAACTTTGGCTCAGGTCATGATCTCGCGGTCCGTGAGTTCAAGCCCCACATCAGGCTCTGTGCTGACAGCTCAGAGCCTGGAGCCTGCTTCCGATTCTGTGTCTCCCTCTCTCTCTCTCTCTCTCTCTCTCTGTCCCTCCCCCACTCACGCTCTGTCTCTCAAAAATGAATAAATGTTTAAAAAAAATCTAAAAAGATATTCTAGGGATGAAAAATACACTAACTAAAATGAAAAATTCACTAGAGGCATTCAAACACAAATTTGAACAGGCAGAAGAAAATATCCATGAACTTGAAAGTAAGACAATGGAAATTATTGAGGCTGAGGAACAGAAAGGAAAGAGATTGAAGAAAAATGAACAGAGCCTAAGGGACCTATGGGATACCATCAAAGGACCAGCAAATATATTGTGGGAGTCCTAGAAGGAGATTAAAAGAGAGAACGGAACAGAGAGAATGTTTGAAAAAATATTGGCTGAAACTTCCCAAATTTGGTGGAAGACATGAATATAAACATCTAAGAGGCTCAAAGAATCAAAGAGGATCTCAAAGAGACCTACACTGAGACACATTATATTCACACTGCCAAAAGACAAAGACAAAGAATTTTGAAAGCACAAGAGAGAAGTGACCTGTCGCATTACAAGGTGTCCTCAATAAGATCATAAGCAGATTTCTCATCAGAAACTCTGAAGGCCAGACTAGAGTCATCAATATATCAAAATTGTTAAGAGAAAAAAAAACTGTCAATCAAAAATCTTGTATTTGGCAAAACTGTTTTTTAAAACTAAGAAGGATATTAAAACAATCCCAGAAAACAAAAGCTGAGGAAGTTTGTTACCATTAGACCTTCCCTGCAAAAAAGTGCTCAAGGTAGTCCTGCAGGGTGAAATGAAAGGACACTAGACAGTAATTCAAAGCTGTATGGAGAAATAGAGATCCTAATAAAAGCTGAGGAGCCTGGCTGACTCAGTCTGTACAGCATGTGACTCTGGATCTCAGGGTCATGAAGTTTGAGCCCCACATTGGGTGTAGAGATTACTTAAAAGTAAAATCTTTTTAAAAACATTTTTAAAAGATCTCAGTAAAGGTAAAAACATGGGCAATCATAAAACCTCATATTATTGTAAGAATGGTTTGTAACTGCATTTTTTGTTTGTTTTCTACATGATTTCAGAGACTAATACATTTAAAGAAAAAAGTGTTAGTGTAAAAGCTAGTATTACTGCACCTTTAGTTTGTAACTTCACATCTTGTTTTCTACCTAATTTAGGAGACTAATGCACTTACAATAATTATTAGTTTATGTTTGAGAACACACCATATATAAAGATATAATTTTGTGATATCAACAACCAAAAGCAGTGGGGACAGAGCTTTTTGTATGTTATTAAAGTTAAGCTGGTATAAATTCAAAGTAGTTGTAACTTAAAAATTTTCAATGAAATCCTCATAGTAACCACAAAGAAAAGAGCTCTAAAATATACACAATGGGGCATCTGGCGGCTCAGTTGGTTAAGCATAGGACTCTTGATATTGGCTCAAGTCATGATCTCATGGTTTGTAAGATCAACCCTGGCGTCAGGCTCTCTGCTGACAATGGGGAACCTGCTTCGGATTCTGTCTCTCCCTCTCAGTATGCTCCTCCCCAGCTCATGCTCGCTCTCTTTCTCTCTCTCTCTCTCAAAATAACTAAATAAACTTTAAAAAAAAAAAAGAAAGAAATAGGGGCGCCTGGGTGGCTCAGTCGGTTAGGCGTCCAACTTCAGCTCAGGTCACGATCTTGCGGTCCATGAGTTCAAGCCCCGCATCGGGCTCTGTGCTGACAGCTCAGAGCCTGGAGCCTGCTTGGGATTCTGTGTCTCCCTCTCTCTCTGACCCTCCCCTATTCATGCTCTATCTCCCTCTGTCTCAAAAATAAACTTTAAAAAGAAAAAAAAGAAATAAAATATACACAAAAGGAAATGAGAAAGGAATACAAGCATTTCACTACAAAAAATAAGCACAAGAGAGGACAGTAATGTAAGAGCAGGAGTGGCTATGCTAGTATCAGACAAAATAAATTTTAAATCAAAAAACATTGCAAGAGACAAAGAAATAAGTGAAATAAGCCAGTCACAGAAAGACAAATACTGTATTATTCCATAAGTGTAAGTGTATGATTCCACCTACACAAGGTACTAACAGTAGTCAAAATCCTAGGGACAGAAGGTAGAATGATGATTACCAGCAACTGAGGGGAAACGGGAATGGGGAGTGGTTATTTAATGGGTACGGAGTTTCAGTTTCGCAAGGGAAAAAGTCCGGGAAATGGATGGTGGTGATGGTTGCACAATAGTATGAATGTACTTAATGCCACTGATTGTACACTTAAAAATGGTAAGGATGGTAAATTTTATGTTATGTGTATTTTACCACAACTTTCAAAAATTGAAGAAAAGAATACTGACAAATTGGATTTTGTTAAAATTAAACTTATGTTCATTAAAGACATCATTAAAGAGAGTGAAGAAACAAACCACAGACTGGGAAAAGGTATTTGCAGTATATCGATCAAATGAAGAACTCACATCCAGAATCTGTGAAGAATCCCTACAAGCCAATATGAAACAAAAAAACAAGCCACAAATTTTAGTAGGAAAAAAAATCACTTGAGGAGGAACTTCTCGAAAGAGGGTCTCCCACTGGCCGGAAAACCTGCATTGGATACCACCACACACTCAACAGGATAACTGTATTTTAACAAGAACAGTACAAGTGTCGGTGAAATATGGACCAACCAAGACTCTGATACCTTGCTGGTAAGAGCGAAACGGTATAGCCATTTTGGAAAACTGTTTGACAGTATCTGCTAAAGTTATACAGAGACCCTATGACCCAACAATTCTATTCCTAGGTATATACTCCCTACCAAGTAAGTGCATATGTCCACCCAAAGACATGTACAAGAATTTTCACAGCAATTTAATTGATAATGGCCTAAAATTGGAAACAAAAATGTCCATTAATGGTAAAATAAGTAATAAATGTAGGAATAGTAATTCTATTAACAAATGAAAATCATTCAGCAACTAAAAAAAAAACTACTATTACTACTACACGCTACAACATAGAAGAATTTATATTCTTGCTTCTCAAGTGTGGGCCACAAATCATCAGTATCAGCATCACCTGGGAGCTTATTAAATGCATACGATCCAAGGTCTCACAATAGACCTACTGAATCAGAACTTGAAAATCACCAGCTGATACATATACACGTTAAGAGTTGAGAAGAATTATTCTATACCTTATACTGAGTGATAGTTACATAGATGTATATAAATGTAAATTTTCATCAATTTATACATTTAAGATTATACATTTAATTTGCACATATTAAGGCCTATACATTTAAATGCATTTTGCTGTGTCTTTTTTAACCCAATACAAAGTAAGATGATCAAACAAAAGTAATGGTTCACTAGCATATTCCAAAGGTCACCAGTGAGAGATTTTTAGTATCATTACAAATGTATGTATTAAAATATATTTGAAGTATTTTAACCCATCAAAGTTATTGTTGTACTTATACTCTATTTTTCCATCTTTGACCAGGGTTCAAGTTGGCCACCGGGCCATTTGCAGTCCCAGAAATATTTATAATTTCCTCATTTTGTAATATTAGAAAATATTTCGACTCATTTTGTACATTTTCTATCCAGATGTGAAAAATAGCCATTTTTCCAAGAATCCAGGATTCTTTTAATTGGAAATCATATTAAAAGCTCCAAAATGGGTACTAAGAGATCTAATTAATTACCTTAAACATTTCTGAAGAAAAGAATAAAGTGGTGTGATTTGCCTTATCAGATACCAGGGATTATTAAGAAGGTATAGCATCAGGACCATTTGATGCTGGCTCAGAGATACAAAATGATCAGTACAATAGACTAGATTGTTCAAAACAGATTTACATATGGAACTTAGATGTACAACAGAGGTGGCATAGCAGATATATGGGAAAAGGAGGGGAACTGATGATCTATTTAGAAAAATAATTAATTGGATCCCTACTTTACATAATGCACAAAATTCAGTTCCATATGGGTTAAAGACTTAAATATCAAATAAATTTAAATGTCTTATAGAAATTGTATTAGTCAGGGTTCTCCAAAGAGACAGAGCCAATAGGAGATGGTAGATAGATAGACAGATAGATAGATTTATATTTATTTTAAGGTACATTTATGTACATTATGTACATTAAGTATATGGGGTGCCTGGCTGATTCAGTCAGTAGACTATGCAACTTTTGATCTTGGGTTTGTGCGTTTGAGCCCCACATTGGGTGTAAAGATTGCTTAAAATTTAAAAATCTTTAAAAAAAATCTTAAAAATATATATATGTATATATTTAATATAAAATACGTGTCAATATATTTTGCATATATAAATATGTATTTGCTTATGAGTTACATAAATAAGGATATAAATATATATACAAATACATAATTTATATATGTGTTAAATATATACATATATATATATAAAGATTTATTATAAGGAATTGGCTCATGCAATTATAGAGGTTGAGAAGTCCCAAGATCTACTGTAGGCAAATTAGAGACCCAAGAAAATTAATGGTATAGTTCTAGTCCAAGTCCAAAGGTCTGAAAACCAGGAGAACAGATGGCATAAGTTCCAGTTGGAGTCCAAGTTCAAAAGCAGAAGACTGATGTCTTAGCTTGAAGACAGGCAGACACAGAGAATTTTTTCTTACTCAGCCTTTTTATTCTCTTCAGACTTCAACGCATTGGATGAGGCCCATTCACATTGGGGAAGGCAATCTGCTTTACTGAAATGTTAATCTAATCCAGAAACACTTTCACAGACATACCCAGAAGTAATATTTAAATATCTGTGTACCACATGACCCAGTCATGTTGACACATGAAACTAGTGTGACACATCACAGAAGTATAGGTAAATATCTTTCTGAACCTGGATTAAGAAGGTTTTCTTAAACAAGGCATACAAAAAGCACTATCTCGGAAAGATAATATCGACCCATTCGACTATATGAAAGTGAAGAACTTCTATTCATAAATCATCTTTTTTCATTTTTGATTATTTTTTATTTTATAAATCATCTTAAAGAGAGTGAAAAGCTACAAATGTTGAGGACATATTCATTATATACATAAATGACCAAGAATTGGCATAAGGGATTTTAAATTTTCTTCATATAAACTCTTTCAGGGGCGCCTGGGTGGCGCAGTCGGTTAAGCGTCCGACTTCAGCCAGGTCACGATCTCGCGGTCCATGAGTTCGAGCCCCGCATCGGGCTCTGGGCTGATGGCTCAGAGCCTGGAGCCTGTTTCCGATTCTGTGTCTCCCTCTCTCTCTGCCCCTCCCCCGTTCATGCTCTGTCTCTCTCTGTCCCAAAAATAAATAAAAAACGTTGAAAAAAAATAAAAAAATAAAATAAACTCTTTCAAATCGATAAGAACAAGACAGGGATGGCTGGGTGGCTCAGTTGGTGAAGCATCCAACTCGGTTACAGCTCAGATTATGATTTTGCAGTTTTGTAAGTTCAAGTCCTGCATCAGGCTCTGCACTGGCAGTGCTGAGCCCGTTTGGGATTCTCTCTCTCTCTCCCTCTTTCTGCCCCTCCACCTCTCATGCTGTCTGTTTCTCTCAAAATACATAAATAAACTTAAAAAAAAAAAAAGACAATCAAATAGAAAAGTACATGAATGATACATGAGTAAGATACATGAGCAAGATATATGAGCAGGAAATTCTCAGAGGAAATGCATATGGCCATATATGCTTGAAGAGATGCTTGAATTTATTAATAAACAGGAAATGCAAGTCAAGACCAGAATGAGATACCAATTCATACCCATCTGATTGGCAAAAATTAAGATATCTGTCAATTCCAAATGTTGGAGATAATGTGGATCAACGCAATCTCATATTATTTCTGGTGGAAGTATAAATTAGGACAACGATTTAAAATAACTTGATATTAGCTTACAAAGTCTGCCATTCATAAATCCTTAAGGATAATATTCAAAGTATTAACAACCAATGTCACATGGATATTGACCAGAGTGGAGTGCCTGACCAACCAGCCTAGATGTTAGCCTGTAGCTATACTGATGTGCACTGACTATTTATCTTATGTACACTACAACCCAGCATTCCACCCATAGCTATGTGCCCAGTGGAAATTTCTGCTCATGTTTATCAAAAAATAGATAAAGGAATATTCATAGCAAGACTGTTGATAGTAGAAAAAAATAGAAACAACCAAAATGTTCATTAGGAGAAGAATGAATAAAATAGTCATGGAATAGTCTCACAACGGAAATTATAGAGTGTGCAAAAATATAGAAAAGTCTTAGTTAATATAATGCAGATATTTTTTAAAATCCCAGAATATTATATATGCCATAATACTCTTCATAAAGTTCAGAAACTATTAAAACTGAACAATATATTGAGGTCACATATATATTTATTAGAACTATAAGAACAAAAAAATGAATGATAATCACAGATCTCAAAAAAAATTTTTTTTAACATTTATTCATTTTTGAGAGACAGAGAGAGACAGAGTGCGAGTGGGGGAGGAGCAGAAAGAGAGGGAGACACAGAATCCAAAGCAGGCTCCAGGCTCTGAGCTGTCAGCAGAGAGCCCCATGCGGGGCTCAAACTTACTGACTGAGAGATCATGACCTGAGCTGGAGTCTATCGCCCAACCGACTGAACCACCCAGGTGCCCCAATAATCACAGATTTCAGAAGGGGGAAAGCAGAATTATAGGATGGGAAGAAGCAGATAGGTAGCTCTTCTAGCTCTTGAGTTGGATGGTGGGATTAGGTAATTCATTACATTCTTTTAGAAATACACGCAGGGGTGCGTGGGTGGCTCAGTCAGACCTCTGACTCTTGATTTCACCTCAGGTCATGATCTCAAGGTTCCTGAGATCGGTCCCTGCGACGGGCTTGCGCTAACACTCTGGAGCCGGCTTGGGATCCTCCCCCTCTCTCTGCACCACCCCTCTCTCTCAAAATAAATAAATTAATAAGAATTTAAAAAAAAATACATGCATACATACATACACACATACATTCATACACAAAATAGAGGTCTGTGTCCAATGATGACAGTGAGTGACCATGAATCAAGGATTAAGATTTATCTAATTCTGTGTGTCTCAGATTCATTAAAAAATAAAAGACAATTTTGAAATATGAGCAAAGAACAGGAATTTTAAAGAATGATCAAGTAGATAAGAAAAGGAACTAAATATAACTTCTAGCAATGAAAAATATAATAACTATAATTAGAAACTCAATAAATGGGTTTAACAGCCAACTGGATGCAGGTGCTAATAGAATCAGTGAACAGAAAGAGCTGAAAAATATATGAGGAAGACATCCTGGAGAGAGAAAGCTCTGAGAGAGAGGTTACAAAACGTGAAGGGTAATGTGAGTTGGCCAAACATACATCTAATCAGAAGCCCCCCCAAAAGAGGGAGACCATGGGGTAGAGGCAATATGTGGAGAGATAATGGCTGATGCTTTTCCAGAATTGATAAAGGTATCAAGCTACAGTTGCCCAATGAATTTCAAATAGAATAAATAGAAATAAGCCCACACCTATTACATCATGTTAAAACTGCAAAATCTGGCACAAAAACAGACACATAGACCAATGGAATAGAATAGAAACCCCAGAACTAGACCCACAAACGTATGGCCAACTCATCTTTGACAAAGCAGGAAAGAACATCCAATGGAAAAAAGACAGCCTCTTTAACAAATAGTGCTGGGAGAACTGGACAGCAACATGCAGAAGGTTGAAACTAGACCACTTTCTCACACCATTCACAAAAATAAACTCAAAATGGATAAAGGACCTAAATGTGAGACAGGAAACCATCAAAACCTTAGAGGAGAAAGCAGGAAAAGACCTCTCTGACCTCAGCCGTAGCAATCTCTTACTCGACACATCCCCAAAGGCAAGGGAATTAAAAGCAAAAGTGAATTACTGGGACCTTATGAAGATAAAAAGCTTCTGCACAGCAAAGGAAACAACCAACAAAACTAAAAGGCAACCAACGGAATGGGAAAAGATATTCGCAAATGACATATCGGACAAAGGGCTAGTATCCAAGAAAAGTTCTTTAGACCAAATGTGATCTCCTCTGTAAGGAGTGATCTAAGATGGAAGGTCTAGGATGCAAGAAATAATAAAGACAAAGAAAATGGTAAATATGTAGATACATATGCATAAACCATGACTGTTAAAATAGTAATCATAAGCTCTGGTGAGTTTTCCAAAGATGAAATTAAAACGTAGGACAGTAGCTTATATCTCTGGAAAGGAAAAAGTGGAGTTAAAGTGTCCAAGGTCCTTGTATTTGGGGTGGGAGTGGCGGTGTAAGGGGATTGACTTCAGACTTTCATAAGTAAATATGTTAAAATTTCTAGAGTAATCAATAAAAGAATAGAAAGAGAGTACATAATTTCCAAAATAGTTGTAGAAAAATTTAAATACGAGACACTCAATGAAAGTGGGAATCCAAGTACCATTTCAGAATGATTACACTGTGTAAGGATAGCAGAGGAGGATGAGATTAATGATACAGACAGGAGCAAGATTATGGAGGGTGTGGTGAACCTGGCTAAGAAGCTGGACCTCTAGGCAATGAGGAGTCAGTGAAGAGTTTTCATGTAAGGAAGAACAACATGGTCAAATTTGTTCTAAGAAGCAACACTCTAGGGGTGCCTGGGTGGCTCAGTTGGTTGAGTATGTGACTCTTGATTTTGGCTCAGGTTATGATCCCAGGGTTGTGGGATGGAGCCCTACAGTGGGCTCCACACTGAGCATGGAACCTACTTAAAATTCTCCCTCTCTCTCTCTCTCTCTTTCTGTCTCTCTCTCTCTGTGTACCTCTCCCCCAATCATTCTTTTCTCTCTCTCTCTCTCTCTCTCTCTCTCTCTCTCTCTCAATAAATTTTAAAAAAAAGAAAGAAAGAAACACTCTAACAAGAACATGGGTATAGACCAAGTCTTATATAAACATATGCACATGCACACACACCTACGTGTAATTGTACAAAGATAACCAAAACTCTCAACTTTTACCAGTTGGTAATACAAATGTCACCCATCAACATTTGCAACTAGATCTTGTTAGCTTAAAACCAAGGATTTTTGCAAGCAAGCAAAAAGTGGGAGCTCTGGACCATGGCTAGCTGAGCCAGAAATCTGCATGCTCAGGCCCCAACCATTCATGAAAGTGCCACCCCACACTGGCAATCGAATCCCATCATTGCCACAAGCCATTGTTTGTGGAGCTGAAATGCTGCAGCTTTGGCTTGATGCTTGAGATTAAAGTTATCTCTTGTGAAATAGAGAGAATGCTTTTTCTACGTTATGCTCAGTTGGAGAGGTCCTGCCATGAAATTGCTTGAGCTGTTAGTTATATCCTTCTTTTTCTTACTGCCATAGACATCCAGGCAGGGACTCCATAACCTCAGGATTTATTGTCTCCATAAGAGTCATATTCCTGCTGGAACTCTATTCCTATGGATGTCATCCCTACCACCCCATGTAGGAACTCCCACATGCTGGTGCTAGAATTCAGCTGTAGCCTGAAGGCCATGAAACTTGGACACTGCATCACACTCAAGGCAGAAAGTCCATGTCTTCACCCCTTGAAAGTAAGAAAGAGATTCTCCTGAGACATGCTCAGGGTAAGAGAGGAGGGGAACCACATAACGAGATTGACTGAGCCCCAGGGTATTTCAGAAATCAATGATTTAGGGGTACCTGAGTGGTTTAGTCAGTTAAGCATTGACTCTTGATTTCAGCTCAGGTCATAATCTCACAGTTTGTGAGTTCGAGCCTGCATCAGGTTCTGTGATGGCAGCATGGAACCTGCTTGAGATTCTCTTTCTCCCTCTCTCTCTGCCCCTCCCCAGCTCTCAATCAATCAATCAATGAACAAACAAACTTAAAAAAATCAGTGATTTAACTCTTCCAATTAAAACTCATAATGCATGTCTCCCAGGATGCACATCTGCCACCAGAGTGGTTGGATTGGAATCACCTCCAGTTTCAGCCAGTGTCCTATACCTGGGCACTCTTCTCCATTATTGTGACCTATCGTTAGAGCTGGTTTATGTACTCAACAACTTTTCCCATTTATATAGGGAGTTTTCCCTCAGTGGTTTCTGGTCTCCTTCCTTATCATCTGGTTTCTCTTTAAGGTCACCCCTTTCATCCACCATATTGTATATCTCTGAAAAGAGTTTAAGACTTCTCGCCAGGGGTTCCTCAGGCCTTGTGTAAATCACTAGATGTAAAAGGATACAAAGAGAGGAGGATTTGTCCAACCTTTCTCAGAAACACCTGAGCCCCAGTTCATACACAACCATAACATTCTGTTACATTTATATCATTTTTGTAAGTTTTTAAATTTATTTTGTGACAGAGAAAGAGAGAAAGTGCAGGGGGGAGAGAGAGAGAGAGAGAGAGAGAGAGAGAGAGAGAGAGAGAGACTCCCAAGTCTGACCCAGGACTCGATCTCACAAACCGCAAGATGATGACCTGAGCTGAAACCAAGAGTCGGATGCTTAACCAACTGAGCCACGCAGGCGCCCCACATTTATTTTTAAAGCAGTTTTTAAAATGCTTTCTTGAAGTATATTTTTCTTTTTTAAGTTAATTAAAATGTTAAGTAAATTACATTTTTAAATTTATAAAATAATTATATTGAATTACAACTGGATTGTATATAATGTGCATACATATGTACATACATATATTCACTGCATAAATTGTAAGTGTACCACTTGATCAACATGTCACAAAGTAAACACATTCCTGTAACTTGTCCTAATCAAGAAACAGCACATTATCAGCACTAAATTATATGTTTAAATAAGGACAACTTGGTAGAAGAAGAAAGGAAGAGGCTCAGATCTCCCCAGGGTCTGGCTCAGATGACTGAGCAGTGCCATTCACTAAAATAAAAATCACAGGAGGAAAAGCAAGACTGGAGGAGAAAACTACTCATATTACCTCAAACATGTTGAGTTGGAGATGTCTGTGGGACTCCCAGGAGACTCTCCCTCATAGACAGGTGGACCTGTGGTATGAGAACTCCAGGATAGATGGATGATAGATAGATATAGATAGATAGATAGATAGATAGATAGATAGATAGATGATAGATAGATAGATTTGATGACGGTAGTTTCTGAAACAAGAACTGGGAACCATAGTTTGTTATGAATTTTTGTGCTTCTCCTAGATTCAAGAGAGAAAATTTTAACAGCAAAGTGTTGACATTCTTGGGGTATTTTAATGTTTAGACAATTTGCTTAGCCTCTCTATCCTTAGTCTCCTCATCTGTTAAAATAGGTATAACAGTGGAAACTACCTTATAGAATTCTTGTGATTAAATACTGAATGTTTCACTAGTAAGTATAAAATGTGTAGAACTGTGCCTGAGATGTAGGAAACAGTAAACGGCTGTTCCCACTTATGAGGACAATAAGTCTAACTATTTGAAATGAAGACTGTTCTCAATATTTTATTTTCTTACTACAGGCCAAGTGTTGGGAAAGCAAACATATGGGTCCAGACAGTAGCCTCCTTAAATTGAAGGAAAAGAGGTCCATATCTGGTCCCTGTGATTAGGAGAGTCTTGCATACCACACACACACGCGCACACACACACACACACAGACACACACACACACACACCACAATTTATTAAAGTACACAAGGATGCCTCTGTCCCTCTGGATCTAAAACTGTTGAAATTACATCCAATAAGATGTCTGAAGAAAAGGATAAAAAAAGGAGCAACAATTGTCAGCACTAAACAAATATGCACTTTGATAAAGAACGTTGCCATGATATTATTAAAAGGATAATATTATATTTGGTATGTAACTAACAAAAGCACTATATTTCCAGAAATCAATAGATATTTTCTGGGTATAGTACAGATGATTTTGAAATTTTATTATAGAATGGAAAACATGTAAAGTGGATAAAAGGGTAATGACAAAATGAGTAATCATTTCTGAGATAAAGAGTTCAAATGAGATTAACAATATAATGGGCAATATAGTGAGAGAAGAAATTATATATAAAATTTCAATAAGTAAATATTACTTCAGTCAACTAGATTTTACAGGAACAAGAGTCATATTGAACAACAAAGTTTATTTCCTTTTTTATAGTAATGGACATATAACATAAATTTTACCATCTTAACCATTTTGAGGGTACATTTCAGTGATATTAAATGCATTCATCCTGCTGTTGCAACCTTCACCACTATCCATCCCCATAACTCTTCTTACCTTGTAAAACTGAAACTCTTTACCTATTAAATAATAACTCCTTATTCTCTCTTCCTCATGGCCCCTGGAAAACTCCATTACACTTTCTGTCTCTAGGATTTTGACTACCCCATGTACCTCATATAAGTAGAATCTTACACCATTTGCCTTTTTGTGACTGGCTTCTTTCACTTAGCATAATGTCCTCAAGTTTTATTCATGATATAGCATATTACAGAATTTCCTTACTTTTTAAGATGTAATATAGGTATATGCCACATTTTGCTTATCCATTCATCAGTTGATGGACACAAGGGTTACTCCCACATTTTGGCTATTGTGAATAATGTTGCCGTGAACATGACTGTACAACTATCTCTTGAAGACTCTGCTTTCATTTCTTTTGAGTATATACCCAGGAGTAGACTTGCTGGATCATATGGTAATTTATTTTTAATTTTTTGAGAAACCCTTATGTCGTCTCCCACAGCAGCTGTATCATTTTATAATTCCACCAACAGTGTATAAGAGTTCCAATTTCACCATATCCTTGCCAACACTTGTTATTTTCTGTTGCTATTACTGTTTTTTAATAGTAGCCATCCTCATAGGTGTGAGGTGGTGTCTCAGTTTTGCTTTGCATTTTCCTAGAAATTAGTGATGTGGAGCATCTTTTCGTGTGCTTACTAGCTATTCATATATGTTCTTTGGGAAAATGTCTATTCAAGTCCTTTCGTAATTTTTGAATCAGCTTGCTTTTTGTTGTTGTTACAATTTTAGGAGTTCTCTTTATATTCTGGATAATAATCCCTTATCAGGTATACCATTTGCAAATATTTTCTCCCATTCTGTACGTTGCATTTTTTTTCCTTGCCTAATTGCTCTAAAACTTCCAGTGAAAGTAGGCATCCTTGCCTTGTTTCTGGTCTTAGAGGAAAAGCTTTCAGTCTTTTCCCATTGAGTATAATGTCTGCTGTGGTTTATTTATATTTGACTTTTATTGTGTTGAAGCTGTTTCCTTCTATTCCTAGTGTGTTCAGTGGTTTTATCATGAAAAAGTGTTGTATTTTGTCAAATGCATCAGTTGAGATGGTTATGTGGATTTTTCCCTTCATTGTGTTGATGTCAAATATGACACTGATCAATTTTCATATGCTGGACCATCCTTGCATTTCAGGGATAAATCTCTCTTGGTCATAGTGCATAATCCTTTAATATGGTGCTGAATTCTGTTTGCTAGTATTTTGTTGAGAATTTTTTCATCAGTGTTCAGAGATATTGATTGGTATGTAGTTTTCTTTTCTTGTATTATCTATGTCTAGATTGGTATCAGGGTTACTCTAGCCTCATAGAATAAGTTAAGAAGTATTCTCTCAGGGCGTCTGGGTGGCTCAGTCGGTTGGGCGTCTGACTTCGGCTCAGGTCATGATCTCACGGTCCGTGAGTTCAAGCCCCACGTCGGGCTCTGTGCTGGTGGCTCAGAGCCTGGAGCCTGCTTCAGATTCTGTGTCTCCCTCTCTCTCTGACCCTCCCCCGTTTATGCTCTGTCTCTCTCTGTCTCAAAAATAAATAAACATTAAAAAATTTTTGAAAAAAAAAGAAGTATTCTCTCTTAAATTTTTTGGAAGAGTTGGAGCAGGAATAATGTTAATTCTGTAATTTTTGGTGGAATTCCTTAATGAATCCATCAGGTCCAGGACTTTTCTTCATTGGGAGATTTTTTGATTATTGACTCAATCTCCTAACTATAATAGCTACATAAAGATTCTTCTATTTCTTCATAATGTAGTCTTGGTTAGGTTTTGTGTTTCCAGGAGTTTGTCCATTTAATCTAGGCTATCCAATTTTTTGACATGCAATTGTTCATAGTACTCTCTTATGATCCTTTTTATCTCTATAGAATCAGGAATAATGTCCTCACTTTCATTTCTGATATTAGTAACTTGAGTTTTCTCTTTTTTTTCTTAGTCCATTTAGCTGAAGATTTGTCAATTTTCTTAGTCTTTTCAAAGAACCAGCTTTTGGTTTCACTGACATTCTCTATTGTTTTCTATTCTCTATTTCATTTATCTCTGCTTTAATCTTTATGGTTTCCTTCCTTCTGCTTGCTTTGGGTTTAGTTCATTCTTTTTCTAATTCCTTAAGCTATAAAGTTAGGTTGTTGGTTTGAGATCCTTCCTGTTTTTTAATGTAAGCATTTATAACTATGAATTTCCCCCTTAGCATTGCTTTCTCTATGTCTCATAAGTTTCAACGTATTGCATTTTTGTTTTCACTCAACTGAGTATTTCCTAATTTTCCTTGTGGTTTCTTTGAGTCATTGGTTGTTTGGAAAATGTACTGTTTCATTTAACCTTATCTCATAGTGGTCAGAGAGATACTTTGTTGATATCTATCTTCTAAAATCTATTGAGACTTAATGTATGACCTAACATATAGTCTATCCTGGAAAATGTTCCATGTGCACTTGAGAAGAATGTGTATGCTGTTGTTGGGTGGGGTGTTCGGTATACGTCTGTTGGATGTAGTTGGTGCATTGTGTTGCTTAAGCCTTCTATTTCCTTACTTAACTCCTGTCTGGTTGTTTTATCCAATATTGAGAGTGGGGCATTGAAGTCTCCAGTTATCATTGTAGACCTATTTCTCCCTTCAATTCTGTAAGTTTTTGCTTCATATATTTTGATCATCTGCCATTAGGTGTGAAAAGTTTTTACAGGCACACCTCAGAAACACTGCAGCTTAGGTTCCAGACCACCACAATAAAGCAAACATCACAATAAAGTGAGTTTAGTGTATTTTTTGCTTTCCTAGTGCATGTAAAAGTTATATTTATACTATATTATAGTCCATTTTGTGTATGATAGCATTATGTTTTTTTTTAAAAGTACATACCTAGGGGCGCCTGGTTAGCTATTGGTTAAGCATCTGACTTCAGCTCAGGTCATGGTCTCACGGTTCATGAGTTTGAGCCCTGCATGGGGCTCTGTGCTGACAGCTCAGAGCCTGGAGCCTGTTTCAGATTCTGTGTCTCCCTCTCTCTCTGCCCCTCCCCTGCTCTTGCTCTGTCTCTCTCTGTCTCTCAAAAATAAATAAATGTTTAAAATTTTTTTAAATTTTTTAAATGTACATACCTTAATTTAAAAAATAACTGATTGCTCAGGCGCCTGGGTGGCTTAGTCGGTTGGGCATCTGACTTCAGCTCAGGTCATGATTTCACAGTCTGTGAGTTTGAGCCCCGCGTCAGGCTCTGTGCTGACAGCTCAGAGCCTGGAACCTGTTTCAGATTCTGTGTCTCTCTGTCTCTCTGCCCCTCCCCTGCTCATGCTCTGTGTCTCTCTGCTTCAAAAATAAATAAAAACATTTTTAAAAAATTTAAAAAAATAACTTATTGCTAAAAAGGCTACCTATCATCTGAACTTTCATCAAATCATAATCCCTGATCATAGATCACCATAACAAATATAATACTAATGAAAAAAAGCTTGAAATATTATGGGAAACAGCAAAATGTGACACAAAGACATGAAATGAACAAATGTTGGAAAAAATATCACTGCAGTGTTACCACAAACGTTCAGTGTATAAAAATACAGTATCTGAGAAGTGCAGGAGAGCAAAGCATATCTTCTTACCATATTAAATCATTTGCTAACGTGTAATGGTTTTCTTTGCCTCTTGTAAACTTTTTTTATTCAAATACTGTATTACCTGATATTAGTATAGCCACTCCTGCTCTATTTTGGTTGCCATGGCATGGAATCTTTCCATCCTTCCATTTTCAAAGTTTGTGCCTTTGGGTCTCAAGTGAGTCTCTTGTAGATACTAGACAGTTGAGCCATTTACCAAGCTCTGCTCCTTTTGACTGGAGAGTTTCATCTATTTACATTTAAAGTAATTACTGCTAATGAGACTTATTTAAGTCATTGTGCTATTTGTTTTCTACATGGCTTCTACCTTTTTGGTCCCTCATTTTCTGCATTACTAGCTTCTTTTGCGTTTAGTTGATTTTTGTTGGTGAAACATTTAGATTTCTTTTTCATTTCCTTGTGTGTATATTCTAAAGCTATTTTCTTTGTGGTTACCATGGGGAGTACATTTAACATCCTAAAGTTATAACACTCTAATTTGTATTTATACCAGCTCAGTTTCAATAACATACAAAAACTCTGCTCCTTTACAGCTGTCCCTATCCCTTTTGGTTGTTGATATCACAGGATTGCATTTTTAAAGATTTTTTAAATGTTTGTTTGTTTTTAAGAGAGAGAGAGAGAGAGCACAAGCATGGGAGGGGCAGAGAGAGGGGGAGAAACAGAATCCAAAGCAGGCTCCAGGCTCTGAGCTGTCAGCACAGAGTCCAACGTGGGGCTTGAACCCACGAGCTGGGAGATCATGACCTGAGCTGAAACCAGACACTTACCTGACTGAGCCACCCAGGTGCCCAAAATTGCATGTTTAAACATTAAGTGTCCAAAAACATAAAGTAATAAATGCATTAGTACCCCAAATTGTGTAAAAAACAAGGTTTGGAGTTACAAACCAAAGTTATAGTAATACAGGCTTTACATTAATAAGTCTTTTCTTTAAATGCATTAGCGTTTAGGGGTGCCTGGGTGGCTCAGTCAGTTAAGTCTCCATTTGTGAGATTGGGCCCTGCATCAGGCTCTGTGCTGGGCATAGAGATTACTTAAGATTTTCTCTCTCCCTCTCCCTCTGCCCCTCCCCTGTGTGTGCACGAGTGCACGTTCTGTCTGTCTCTCTCTCTATCTCTCTCTCTCTCTCAAAAATAAATAAATAAATAAATAAATAAACAAACAAATAAATAAATGCATTAGTGTTCTAAACCAGGTAGAAAACTAACAAAAAATACAATTACAAACCATTGTGACAGTAATACTAGTGCTTATAATTGCCTATCTATTTATATTTACTGAGATCTTTTATTTCGTCATACAACTTTAAATTACTGTTTACTGGGGTGCCTGGGTAGCTCAGTCTGTTGAGCGTCTGACTTCGGCTCAGGTCATGATCTCGCAGTGTGTGAATTCGAGCCCCGCATCATGCTCTGTACTGACAGCTCGGAGCCCGGAGCCTGCTTCAGATTCTGTGTCTCCCTCTCTCTCTGCCCCTCCCCTGCTCATGCTCTGTCTCTCTCTGTCTCAAAAATAAATAAAAACATTTTTAAAAAATTACTGTTTACTGTGTTTTTTCTTCTCACCTTGCAGGACTCTACCTGTCTTTCAGGACAGGTCTAGTGGCCACCAACACCCTCAGCTTTTGTTTATTTGAGAATGTCTTAATTTCTCCCTCACTTTTGAAGGACAGTTTTGCAAATATAGGATTCTTGATTGACAGTTTTTTTCTTTTAGGACTTTGGGATTATTTTTAAGTTTTTATTCATTTAAGCAATCTCTATACCCAAGGTGGGCCTTGAACTCATGACCGCAAGATCAACAGTCACCTGCTCCTCCAACTGAGCCAGACAGGTACCCCTCTTTTAGCACTTTGAATATATTGGCCACTCTCTTCTGGCCTCCAAATTTTATGCAAAATATGCTGATAATCTTTTGACAATCTTCAAATATAATGATTCACTTATTTCTTGCTGCTTTCAAGACTCTCTTTTTTTAAAGATTTATTTATTTATGTAATCGCTACACCCGACATGGGGCTCAAACTCACAATCACAAAATCAAGAGCTGCATGCTGTACCAACTGAGCCAGCCAAGTGTCCCAAGACTCTCGGTTTTTTGAACGTTTGGTTATAATGTGCCTTGGTGTGGGTCTCCTCGAATTCATTTTACTTGGATTCATTGAGCTTCTTGGACATTTATATTCATGTCTTTCATCAAATGTCTTTCATCAAATTTTTTAGCCATTATTTCTTCAAAAACTCTGACCCTTTCTCTCTCTCTACTCCTTCTAGGATTCTTAGGACACATATGTTGGTCCACTTGATTGTATCACAGATCCCTGAGATTCTGCTCACTTTTCTTTCATCTTTTTCTTTCTGTTTCTTAGCCTCAATACTTTCCATTGTCCTGTCTTCAAGTTGGCTGATTCTTTCTCCTGCAGGCTCACATCTTCCTTTAAATCCCTCTAGTGAATTTTTTATCTCTGTTAGTGTATGTTTCATTTCCAGAATTTCTTTCAGATTTCTTTTAGGTTTTCTATCTCTCCCTTCTTTTTTTTTTTTCTATGTTTATTTAATTATTTTGAGAGAGAAAGAGAGAGCACAAGTAGGGGAGGGGCAGAGAGAGAGAATCCCAAGCAGGCTCCACACTGTCAGCACAGAGCCCAACACAGGGCCCTATCCCATGAACCATGAGATCATGACCTGGGCCAGAATCAAGAGCTGGACACTCAACTGACTGAGTCACCCAGGAATCCCTAGGTTTTCTATTTCTTTATCGATATTTCATTTGTTCATACACCATGTTCTTGATTTTCTCCACACAGTTTTTTTAGTTCTTTGAGCATCTTTAAGACAGTTGTTTTAATTTTTTTTTTAGTTTATTTATTTTTGAGAGAGAGAGAGAGACAAAGCGTGAGTGGGGGAGGGTCAGAGAGAGAGGGAGTTGCAGAATCTGAAGCAGGCTCTAGGCTCTGAGCTGTCAGCACAGAGCCTGATGCAGGGCTTGAACTCACAAACAGTGAGATCAGACCTGAGCTGAAGTCAGATGCTTAACCAACTGAGCCACCCAGGTGCCCTTTAAGACAGTTGTTTGAAAGTCTTTGTCTAGTAGGTCTGCCATTAGGTCTTTTTTAGGGACCATTTCTGGTGGTTTATTTTTCTTCCTTTTTTAAAAAAAAAATGTTTATTTATTTAGAGAGAGTGTGTGTGTGAGTAGGGGAGGGGCAGGGAGAGAGGGAGAGAGAGAATTCCAAGCAGGCTCTGAGCTGTCAGCACACAGAGCTGGATGTAGGGCTTGAGCTCACAGACCCTGAGATCATGACCTGAGCTGAAATCAAGAGTCAGACGCTTAACTGACTGAGCCACCCAGGCACCCCTTTCCTTCCTTTGAATGGGCCACTTTGCTGTTTCTTTGTATGCTTTGGAACTTTTTGCTGAACACAACAAATTTGAATCTAAAATTATGGTAACTCAGGAAATCATTTTCTCCCCCTCCCTAGGGTTTACTCAATCTTATTTTTTTTTTTTTTATTTACTGTGAGTTTTGTTTGTTTGGTCATTTTAGACCATTTCTGTGCTGAGGGTCAGAATAAGGTGTAAGCTTAATATCTTTGGTCTTTCTGGACCTTTTCCTGGGCAAGTGTGGCCACTTTCTAATTTTCTCTATATATGCAGTTGCTTTTCAATGTTCTAATCTTACATATCTGTCTCTCAAAAGGGAAAAAGCAAAAATAAAGGAGGAAAAAGAGACCCTGACCCTTTAAATCTCCTGCAAATCACTTCAGCAGAAATGTGTTTTTCAACAAGGGGGGATCAGGGTGGTGCGACAATGGCCGCACATCTCTTTGCACCTCTTTGATCAGAAGCAACTATCAGTGATCAGAGCACAGATCCCGTATATTTGGAAGACAGGATCATAGTTGCACACCCTATCTCCCATGTACTATGTGCAAGTTGCTCCAGGAATACTTACGCAGCTGTCTGCTATGTGACTGAGGGGGAGGGGATGGTGTTATTGTACTAATAGCTAAGAATGACCAAAATTAGCCATAATTTACCATCCTAAGTTTTCCCCAGAAGTTGCAAGCCTTCAAAGACTCTAGCGTTCCAAAACAGTTGCATCAGAGAGATTCTGCCAGTGCAATTGTCCTCTCGGTGGGGAGACAGATTCCTGGTGACTCCTTTTTTGCCATCTTCTCAGAGTCCTCAAGCTAGTATTATATATATTGGAAAATACCAGAAGAAAATACGGAAGTCAAAAATAATTATCACAAGGGGTGACTGGCTGGCTCAGTCAATAGAGCATGTGATACTGGATCTCAGGATTGTGAGTTCCAGCCTCATGTTGGGTGTAGATATTACTTAAAACTAAAATATTTAAAAAATAATTATCTACAAATAAAAAGCTTATGCACAGCAAAAGAAACAAACAAAAAGACAACCTACTAAACGGGAGAAGATATTTGCAAATCACAGATCTGATACGGGATTAGTACCCAAAACATATAAAGAATTTATACAAATCAACAGCAGAAAAACAAATAATCCAATTTTAAAAAATGGGCAGAGGACATGAACTGACATTTGTTTCTAAGAAAGCATATAGATGTTCAACAGACACATGAAAATATGCTCAGCATCACTCATCATCAGGGAAATACAAATCAAAACCACAGCGAGGTATCACCTCACACCTGTCAGAATGGGTAAAATAAAAAACACTAGAAACAACAAGTGTTGGCAAGAATGTGGAGAAAAAGGAACCCTTGTGCACTGTTGGTGGGAAGTAATTCCACTACTGGATCTTTACCCAAAGAATACAAAAGTACTAATTCAAAAATACATATTAACCTCCATGTTTATTGCAACATTATTTACAATAGCCAAATTTTGGAAGCAACCCAAGTGTCCATTGACAGATGAATGGATAAAGAAGATGTGGTATGCATATACAATAGAATATTACTCAGTCACAGAAAAAAACAAAATCTTGCCATTTGTAACAACATAGATGGTCTAGAGGGTATAGTGCTAAGTGAAATAAGTCAGTCAGAGAAAGACAAATAGCATATGATTTTACTCATATGTGGAATTTAAGAAACAAAACAAATGAACAAAGGAAAAAGAGACAAACCAACAAACTCCAGAGGGGAGGTGGGTTGGGGGGATGGGTGAAATAAGTGAAGGAGATTAATAGTACACTTACCATAATAAGCACTGAACAATGTACAGATTTGTTGAATCACTATATTGTACATCTGAGGCTAATTCAACACTGTATGCTAATTATACTGAAATTAAAAATTTTTTAAATATATTTTTTTAAATTTTTTTTTCAATGCTTTTTATTTATTTTTGGGACAGAGAGAGACAGAGCATGAACGGGCGAGGGGCAGAGAGAGAGGGAGACACAGAATCGGAAACAGGCTCCAGGCTCTGAGCCATCAGCCCAGAGCCTGACACGGGGCTCGAACTCCCGGACCGCGAGATCGTGACCTGGCTGAAGTCGGACGCTTAACCGACTGCGCCACCCAGGCGCCCCTTAAATATTTTTTTAAATGAAACTTTTAGAATTTTAACGGAAGTTTTTAAAATTTGGGGCACCTAGATGGCTCAGTCGGTTGAAGGTCCGACTTCAGCTCAGGTCATGATCCCAGGTCTTTGTGGGTTCTAGCCCCGCATCAGGCTCTGTGCTGACCGCTTGCTCAGAGCCTGGAGCCCGCTTCAGATTCTGTGTCTCCTTCTCTCTCTGCCCCTCCCCCGCTCACACTTTGTCTCACTCTGTTTCTCAAAAATAAATAAATGTAAAAAAAAATGATTTTAAAAATAAGTTTTTAAAATTTTAAATGGTTATCACATCATTACTCCTATACATTTTTTAGAAGTATAAGAGTTTCTTCTTTTTTATTGGGATATACCTTATATGCAATAAATTGCACAGATCTTAATTGTATAGATCTGTGAATTGTTACATATGTAATTGTTATCCAGATGAAGATATAGACATTTCTGGTTTCCCATAAAAGCTCCCTTATGCATGATGCCACTTAATACATTCCAAGAGATAACCACTGTTTTTTGAAATTCTATTGGCATAGAGTAGCTTTGCCTGTACTTTATGTAAAAATAGAATCATACAGAGTGTAGCTTTTTGCGTCTGGATCTTTTGCTCAGTTTTACAATTGTAAGATTCACCCATGTTATTGCATGCAGTTAAATCTTTTTCATTGCTGTTTGGGGCGCCTGGGTGGCACAGTCGGTTAAGCATCCGACTTCAGCCAGGTCACAATCTCGCGGTCCAGGAGTTCGGGCCCCGCGTCAGGCTCTGGGCTGATCGCTCAGAGCCTGGAGCCTGTTTCCGATTCTGTGTCTCCCTCTCTCTCTGCCCCTCCCCCGTTCATGCTCTGTCTCTCTCTGTCCCAAAAATAAATAAACGTTGAAAAAATAAATAAATAAATCTTTTTCATTGCTGTTTAGTATCCCAGATATGACTATACCATAATTTATTAACCATTCTACTGTTGATTAACATTTGGTTTGCTTCTAATTTGGGGCTATAATGAAAAAAGCTGCTATGAATATACTGCATGCATATTTTTTAGTGGACATAGGCATTCATTTCTCTTGGGCATATACCCAAGGAGCTGAGTCGTACAGTCATGAAACACGTTTGTTTAGCGTTAGTATATTCTGCTGAATAGTTTTCTAAATTTGAAGTAATTTGAAGGAAGATATGAACATGATGAGAGGAGAAATAAAAGATTTTACGATAACTAGGTGGAATTTCTAGACATGAAAAATATAATGTGAAAAAGTCACTGGATAGCAAATTAGACCCTGGAGAAGAAACATCAATGAAGCTGAAGACACACAGTAAAAACTATTCAAAATGGAGAACAGAGAGGGGAAAAAAGAGACTGGGAAAAATAAACAGACTCAATTTCAAGTGGTTAAATTTACCTGTAACTGGAATCCTAGAAAAGTAGGGAAAGTACACAAAATTATTTTAAGAAATAATTACCAAAACCTGTACCAATATGATGAACACTATAAAGTTGTTGATCCAAAATGCTGAAAGAACTTGAAAATATTTTATATTTTCTGTGACAATTTAATTCAATCATTTTTGATAATGTGCTGACTTTCGGTCTTTAAAACCACAGCTTTGCACCTATTTTTCTGCCCTGTCATTATGAAGGTATAGTTGTCAAAGTAGGAGGATGGAACATGTTTACCAGTGTGTTAACTTCTAACTTTTTTTTTTAAAAGTTTATTTTTGAGACAGAGAGAAACAGAGCATGAAAAGGGGAGGGGCAGAGAGAGAGGGCGACACAGAATCAGAAGCAGGCTCCAGGCTCTGAGGCATCAGCCCAGAGCCTGACGCGGGGCTCGAACTCACAGACTGAGAGATCATGACCTGAGTTGAAGTCGGACGCTTAACCGACTGAGCCACCCAGGCACCCCTAACTTCTAACTTTTAAATATTTAGACACATAGTACGTAGGCCTCTATTTGTACTTTTTCCCAGCACTCCACAAATGCTCAGGGTCACTGTGAACCCAGCGGTCCGATCACAAGTACATTTCAGAACTAGACTAGCGCTCGCTGGGAATTAGGGGTGAGGAAGCATGATTTTATGTCAATATGTCTGGATTAGCCTCGGTGGTGGACATGTGACGCACCAACAGCAAGAAAGGCAGGCCTGGGAGAGCCCTAGAGGTGATTGTTCTGGGAAGTAGGTTGTAGTTCTTGAGGCCAGAATATAGTCCAGGGAGGTGATTTCAGGATCAGCAAGGGATAGCTGCAGCCACAGGGGGATAAACACCATCCTCCTAGGGCTAGAGGAAAGGGAAATAGATGTCAGGGCAAAGAATCAGTTTCAGAGAGAGCACCTTGAGGACTGAAGATGAGAGAGAAATTAAGGTAAAATCTGACAGGCTTCCCTACAGAAGCCAAAAGGGCAGGTGGTACCTGGGCTAGAGGCAGGTAGGCAGGTGTGTGCAGAGGCCAGGACCTGGACCAGCCCCGGTCATGGGCAGGAGTGGGGATGGGCTGGGTACAGAGATCTGGACTGCGAGTAAGTTGGGAGAGGGAGTGGGGTCTAATACAGAAGGGGACTTTGATTCTTTCTGTGTCAGGAGCAGCTTCTTGGCACCACATTTGGACCCCCACAGCCAAATGGCCTAGGTGGGTAGGGCCAGGGATTGAGCTTCCTGGTCCTGCAAGATGTAGGGGGAGTCTAGGGCATACTAACTGATAGCTGCTGAAAACAGTTGGCAGATGAGTTTTCCCTGGATCCTGAAGAAAGGGGTTGTCTGACATCTAATCAAGGACCAACCTGGGCTCCCTTCTTCTCCATCCTGGGTTGAGGGAGGGTCTTGGGTCAGATTCTTGAAGGTTTGGAATAAGTAAGGGGATCAAGAATCCAGAAGGACTGACAGTACAAAGCAGACTGTTCTCTCTCATCCCTTGAGCTCTTTGCCTCCTGGTCCGCACCCCAGGTTCCAGTCTCTTGAGTCAACAGGGAGGAAAGAAGGTGATTCTCACACACTGTAACTCTAGACAGAGGCTTTATTTCCACCAGGTCTGACCTCCCAGAGGCAATCAAATCTCAAGTTATTTTTCCCCAGGTCAGACACAGAAGACTAAGTTAGACATTTCCCAAAGGAAACTGACTACTTTACTACAGGAAAAGTCACATTAAAAGCAAGATAGTACAAGACCATGGGGATGGACAAGGCCATAGGGAATAATGTTTTTATCTGGACAGAAATAAATTCAGCCTTAGGAGACTCAGCTGGCCCTAATGCGGACACCAGATCATTTCTCAATGACCCAGCCTTGCATGGCCCCGAGGCTGAGCAATTCATTCCACCAGAGCAAGTAAATTCATGATGTGGGCCTTGGCCTGAGATGCTGGTCCTCAATGCATGGGATAAACCAGCCTAATCCCCAAAGGAGAGAGAGCTAAACATTATTGTGGACCTACCGGTGTGCAGTTGGGGTCTCATTTGTGCTTTTGTTTAATTTCTCCAAAAAGCAAGATAGGCTAAGATTTGGCTGGTGTGAGGTCTTAGGTGACAACTTTTCCTTCCCACTCCCACCCCCACCAGGTTTCAAATAAACACTGAGGAGACTGAGCACCCCTCTAGGAAAAAGACAAAAAATAGCCATGCCCATAGTGGTAATGCAAACAAGAGTCCAGATTCAAGAAAGGGCAGGTGACAATACCCAGACCTGGTAAGGGTGTGGTAAAACAGGGACCATCACATACTGTTGAGTGTCTAATTGGTGCAGCATTTTTGAAGGCAATTTGGTGATGTAATTAAACAATTTAAGTGCGCACACGTACTCCTTGACAAAGCAATTTCATTGCCAGGAATTTATTCTACAGATTTTACAAGTATGCAAAGATTTGTGAACAAGGACATTCATTTGCCTCATTTATCACAGTAAACAAGGAAAACAAATGCCCATCAATGGTGGACCCATTGAGTAAAATAAATACTCTGCATCTATCAAAAAGAATGAGGTAGATGTACAAGAAATAATTATTATGAAAAGATATAAAGAGATGTACAAGATTATTAAATGAGAAAAGAAATTGCAGGAGAGCCTTGTAATCTTATCCTATTTGTGGGTTTTTAAAGACTATTAATTGTACATATATTTGTACTGGAATAGAAAACATACAGAAAGATACACACAAGAAAAAGTGAACAGTGGCTACCACTACGGGACCTTTACTTTCTATTTCACATCTTTCTCTACCGCTTTGAATTTATTTTCAAACATGTATTACTTTTAAAATATAAAAGAGGGGTTCCCAGGTGGCTCAGTTGGTTAAGCACCCAATTCTTGATCTCGGCTCAGATCATGATCTCGCCGTTCGTGAGACTGGGCCCTGTGTCAGGCTCTGCGCTGACAGCATGGAGCCTGCTTGGGATTCTCTCTCTCCCTCTCTCTCTCTGCCCATCCTCCGCACGTGTGCTCGCTCTCTTTCTCAAAATAAATGAATATTGAAAACTAAAATAAAATTTAAAAGAAAAAAGAAGGAAAAAGGGACCAATGAAAGGTAACTTATCAAATGTCATCATTAGAAAGCAAATTCAGAAATAAGACCTGAAGGTCAGTAAGACCTGGTGGCTGACTGGGGGACCCTTCCTGACCCAGCTGACTGGGCAACATGAACATGCTGCTCTCACTCCTAAGTTCTAACTCCTTGAGACCCAAGCGCTCTCGCCGTGGGGCCTCCTGCAACATGGCTGAAGAGAGGGAGTGGCTCTCTTCCCCAACTGAAGCCAATTTCTGAGTCATCAAGGCATATACAGGGAAAGCACTGGTGGCCAGTGACATTGGCAGGGATTTGCACCCAGTGACAGAGTCCCAGCTCAGCTGAAGCAGAAGGCAGCAATTCTGGCAGATCCCCATCCCAGCTAATAGCAGGATAGATCTCCAGCTTGGTTACCACCAAGTCTTGGCACAGGAGTCTTGGCACAGTGGAGGTGATGGCAGAATTGCAGGTATCCAGCAACAGCAAAAGGAAGCAATCATCAAGACTGAGTCAAGAATAAACCTGGGTAATATGAGCTTGGAGAATCCCAGAAAAACTTGAGGAAAATCTACCTATCTGGAATGTCTGAGCATTTTAAGTTAAGAATACCCAGGGTTCATTCATTCATCTTATATACTGAGGTCTTACTGTGTTCAAGACACAGTAGCAAGCACAGGGGATACAGCAATGAATAAGGTAAACACAGAATTTATTAAGTTGAATTGGATGAAAATACAATTGCCAATATTCAACCTTTTTGGATCTACAAAAATGGCACCTTCCTATGGATCAACGTAAATACATTCTGGCAAGAGAAAAGAAAAGATGAATTTCCTAATTAATTGCTTGATTACAATTGTGAAAATAGCTATAAAGGGACAATCAGATTTAACACAATTGTGTGAGTGTGTGTGTGTGTGTGTGTGTGTGCGTATGTGTGCGCGCACACGTTGCTGGTCAAGAAGGGCTTCTCTATAAAGAGTTACTTTTAAAGAGGTGAGGATGAAGAGGAATTAACTTAGTGAAGGAGAGGGACGGATATCATTCCTGGCCAAGCCAGGCGCAAAGGCCTCGAAGGGAAGGAAATTGGTCTGTTCCAGGGACTGAGATGGTGAGTGAACCCACGGAGAGGGGCGGAGGCGGTAGAGGATGAGATGGGGATAACAGGATGCTGAGACGGACACAGGAGCCAGATCACGGCATAATCCAAAACACTGCAACGTCTGGAGAACATTCAGGCAACAAAGCCTGCTCATTCCCCCTTGTAACCAGCGAGCCCCGCACTCCACAGCGAGGCGGCCAATGGGAATCGAGTCCTTCCGAGGGCTTCCTTCACCCAGTGCGCCACGCGCAGGGTGGCAGTGGTGACACAGGCGGGGGAGGCCCGGGCCTCAGGAGGAGGAGGCCAGGGAGGCCGCGTGTGCACCGGGAGCCCTCACCCCAAGGCGGCAGCCCAGCGTCCAGCAGTCCTGGCGGAAGCGGCGCACCGAGAAGCAGTAGATGAGCGGGTCCAGGCAGCTGTTGAGGCTCAGCAGCGCCAGGCTGAGGGTGTGCAGGACGTCGAGCGTGGAGGCGGCGCGGCACCCGCCGCCGTCGCTGCCCGCGGCTCCCTCCCGCCCGGCCACCCAGGGAGCCAGCAGCAGGTGGTAGGGCGCCAGGCAGAGGGCGAAGACCAGCAGGAGCCCCAGCACCATGGTCCTGGCCGCGCGCCGGTGCGGGCCGGCGGGGGCCGGGCCGGGGCCCGAGGGGGCCGCGAGCGCCCGCGCCAGGCTCACGTAGGCCGCGAGCACCAGCAGGAAGGCGGCGGCGAAGAAGGCCACGGTGGCGTAGGCCAGGCCGGCGCGCGCCCAGCCGTGCTCCAGGCAGCGAGCGGCACCGCCCGGACCCGGGCGCAGCGCGTGCGGCGCGGCCAACGAGGGCGCGGCGCAGGCCAGGCCGGCCAGCCAGGCGGCGGCGCAGGCGGCGCGCGCGGGGCCCCGGCGGCGCAGCGCGAGGCGGCCGGCCGCCCTGGGCCGGGGCCCGCGCACCGAACCGCAGCGGCACACGCTGATGAGCGCGGCGAAGGCCACGGCCGCGTAGGTGGCCACGTAGTAGGCCGCACCGGCCGCGCGGCAGGCGGCCTCCGGGAAGGGCCAGTGGGCCGGGCCCAGGTAGTAGGTGAGCCACAGCGGCAGCGTGAGCGTGAAGAGCACGTCGGCCAGGGCCAGGTTGAGAAGGTAGAGCCGCAGGGCCTGGCCCAGGCGCCTGCCGCTGCGGACGAACACCGCCAGGGCGGCCACGTTGGCCGGCAGCCCCAGGCCCAGAGCCAGGGCGTAGGCAGTGGGCACCACGATGAAGCGAGCAGGGTCGTCCCAGGGGCTGCAGCCGCCGACACCCGGGTCCCCAACACTGCCGTTCATCTCGGACCTTGCACCAGGGAGAGGAAGAGAGGTCACTGTGGAGGCTAGCCACAGAAGGCCTCCGTACCACCTCCCCCCCCCCCACCCCCACCCCGTCTTCCTCTAACTCAGTCCCTGCTGGGAGGGGACACTAAGGAGCAGGGAAGTTCATGTGGGAGAGGATGAGGACTGAGCTGAGCCAGCACCCCTGAGGATGGAGAACAGGGGGTGGACTCCAGAGTCCCTTGAAGTACAACGGGCTTGCTGACAAGCTGCAGGAAATGAGGAAGACACAGGAGTCTCAGATAGCTTGGAAATTTCCAACCTTGGTGACTGAGAGGGTGGAAGTGCCGCCCCTCACAGATGGAGTATGGTTCAGATATGTGGAGGCACCGGCACGTGCTTAAGCCCGAGCAAGGCTGAGCCAACAGGGAGTTCTGGAGAAACCAGAATAGAGTCCTTCCCAGAAAAAGCGCAGTCCTCCCTCCTCCAATACTATGGACGAACAGGCTTATGCTGCAGTGACCCTGAGGACAGTCCCATGCATAGTGACCTTGGACTTGCCTTAATGAAGGTCCACTCCCCGCTTGCCTGTACCCCGGGGGGCAGGACTGAAAAAACGGTTCAAAACTCTCAGGCTTTCCAGCCTGGTTCCTTCCCCTCACCTTTTGACCACAAAGAAGTCCTGGGTCTGCTTCAAAATTTTGGCCAGCAAAGCAAAACAGAGCACAGGCCCAGGAATCAGGCAGGTTCTAGATACACACGCTTATTTGCCATGTGACCTTGGGCAAATTACTCCGCTTCACTGAGCCAATCTTTCTCTGCTGTAAAACGGAGATTAAGATACCTACCTCACAGTGTTGTGGGGAGAACTATGAGAAAACATAAGTAAAACTCTGAGCGCTGTGGCTGACACTGGGGAGACACGCCAGAACCATTAGCTCCTTTCCCTCCAGGCAGCACACAGATGAATGTGTATACCACCCACACAGGCACCCCAAGCAAACAAAACAACACAGAGACATCTGGGCGTATTCCTCTTCTCTCCCCAGGGGGGTAAGTGCAGAAGCCCATGTCCTGTTCCTATTTTTGGCACAGTCACCCCCCTAGGGTGTCCCAAAACTCAGTTCCTCCAATACCAAAATTTGTATTTCTGCCTCTGCACCCCTTAGGCTGCAATCCTTTCTGGGACCCTGAGTGGAATGTCTTCTCCCCTCCCTCTCCACTCTGTCCACTGTTGGCTCTAGCCCCCAACTGCCCCACCCGGAACCTCTCCCTGCCATCCCTCCAGGTCGTTCCTCTCTTACCTCTTGCTGTTAAAGCTCCTGCAGCAATCTCTAGGGCCTTAGGGGGCCTGGCTTTAAGGAGCTGAGACAGAGCAGAATCCACTCCCACCCCCACATCTCAGACCCTCCCATCAACCCACTAATCCCAGGACGCCACGTGAAGAATGGGCCAACAGCTGGAGGGGCTGGGGCCCACCTGTGGCAGCTATAAGCTGGGTTTGTGGGGTGCGGCCAGGGCCGCAGGGGAAGGGAGCATCTTTGAGGGCAAGGGGGCACAGAGAGGGAGATAGAAAAGCAAAAGTAAGGCCTTGCAGCTGAATGTCATGGTACTGACCTGACCAAGGTTCAGAGTGCGGTTTGAGGGGGGCACATATCCTGAAGCCTGGCTTCTCCTTGGGCCAAGGAGGCACTGCTGGAACTCAAGATACTCCTGCTGCTGTCAATCCCAACTGCTCCACACCAGCTGGCCAACCCACTCCTGCAGCACCCTGCCTTTCCCACAGCTGCTAGGTGGGCCCTACAGCCGAGCTGGGGGCCCGGTAGCTGCTAATCAGCTTACAGGCCAAGCCGTGGTAAACAGGAGCCCTCAGTCTAATGCCAGCTGTGAGAGGTTTTACTCAAAGTCCAGGCTGGAGACAGGCTGACTGTCGCATCCCGGAAGGAGTAGAGATGGTAAGAGACCAGGATCCTAGGGGCTCCAGGTCCTATGTTTATGGCCTTCAAAATGTTCATGCAGAGGGGGAATTCTGGAAACAAGGCAGATTTAATCACATTGGGCAGATCATCTCCTCTACCCTGTTGAAGGGAGCAGGGGTGCTATGCCTGCCCACTTTCAACTTGGACAGCCGGTGCAGTGCAAAGTGTGGGTTCTGGAGTTCATCAGGCCCTAATGAATCTCAGCTCTGACACATGGGCACTTAAGCTTTCTGACCACATCTTCCCATCTATAGAACAAACTAATAGCAAATGCTATTTAATGATAGCATTTATTGAGCACTTATTATGTGCCAGGCACTACCGTAAGCACTTTCTCACTAAATCCTCACAGCAACTCTATGAAGTATTTACCATTATTACCCATATTTTGCAAAGAAGCTCTTCCCTTTCTTTGCTGACCAGGGTGGGTAAATCTTAACTAGTCTAAGTCCATCATAGGAATTCCTTTCTCCTTACGAATGGGTGGTCTAGGTACAGAGATGGGACTAATTCTGGCCAATGGGATGTGAGGGGAAATCTGGGGGTCTTCCAAGAGAGCTTTCCTCTCCCTTTTCACCTTTGGATGTTATGTGCAAATGTGCCGTCTGGAGCTGCTGCAACTATTTTGCAATGCTGAGGGCAGGAGCCAATAAATTGAAAGCAGCAGAGCAGAAAGTTGAAAGAACATCAGTCTTTGAGGTCATTGCAAAGCAGCCAAATTACCCAACACAGAAACTGAAAGTATGTTATCGCTGGACCTCTGTCAAAGAAAAGGATTCCTGATTGTTTCGACATTCTATGTAGTGAATGTATACTACTGCGTTAAACAAATTTTTTTTTAACATTTATTTATTATTGAGAGACAGAGACAGAGCATGAGCATGGGAGGGGCAAAGAAGGGGGAGACACAGATTCTGAGGCAGGCTCCAGGCTCTGAGCTGTTAGCACAGAGCCTGACGTGGGGTTTGAACTCACAAACCACGAGATCATGACCTGAGCCAAAGTCGGACATTAACCGACTAAGCCACCCAGGTGCCCTAATATACTACTCCATTTTTTACGTCTATTTACATATACTACTTTTAGATGTACCAGTGTGTCACACACACACACACACACACACACACACAATATATATATATATATATATATAGATTGCATCACTGTGCTTTCAGACACAAGAGGAAAAGACCTAAGGGTGCCAACTTGCTTGAGGTTCCCAGCTAGTCAGTGTCAGGGCAGAAATTACCATTGTGTAGTAAAGATGAAATGGACTAATGTACACAGACAACTTTCATTCCTATGGGCTCCCAAAAGCCACTGTCCCTACCCCCAAAGTAATCTGTCGGCTGGTGGCTATGGCACTTGCATAAATAAGCTCTTTTCCTCTCTTTCATTATGGGAGGCATATTACTTTCCAAAAGGCCCCCACTGAGGTGAAGACAGTTGGTGATGTGATAGTAGGGACTCTAACGTGGCCACTTTCCCTCAGTAATTGTCCATACACACACACACACCCTTCTGATTCCCTGGGACCTCTGGGATTCATCCCCGGCTTCCAGCATTGCTCTACCATGCAGCATCCCTTGAGTTGGCTGTCCTCTGCTTCCATGTAGATATCCAAGGAGCACTGCACTAAGTACCTACCTCGCCACCAAAGGCTGCAGTTTCAGATCCTGTAAAACAATGATCCAATGCCCATCTTTGTTAGCTCCGCAGATCTAAAGTGCACAAAGTAAAAGAATGGGAGGGGATATCTCACGTGACTGGAAAGCACACAGGCAGAGGCAGGTACTTAGACTCTGCCATAGCCAAGGTGTAAATTTTAAGTATGTAATGCCAATGCTTTAAATGTGCGGGTCTTTTGAAGCAGCACCCTCACTTAGAGGGAAAGACAGTAAGCATGCAAAGGTGATTTACTGTGAAGTTTACAATAGCAAAAAACTAGGGACAATCTAAATGTTCCTTAGTGGGGGCTAGGATAAATATATTACAGTACATCCTCACAACGGAATACTATACAGCCATTAACATCAATGAGGTAAAACGGACACGGAATGAATGGTGTTACAGTATGTTAGTTTTAAGAGACATTTAATAAAGTAATTTATAATTGCCTCATTTCATTAAAAACATCTGTACAAGGGCATACTAAGAGTTGAGGTACAGTTATTAAAAAGGAGTGGATAGTGGTTATTTTTGGTGCATTAAATTTTGAGGTGATTTAAATTGCTTTTCTGTTTTCTATTTCCACATTACATGAGGAATGACAGTATGTGCAACACGTGCTCCTCAAAAAAGAGCAGTGAATGTCTCAGAGAGAAAGCAGGGTCAGGTAGAGAAGATGTCTGCTTCGACACTGAACAGCCCTGGATGCACGGGTAAGAAGGTGGCAGACTCGGCGTTCCACCATGCTCCTGCCGTGATAGTGATGTGGCATGAAGAGAAAAAAGGACTCCCAGGACTCCTTGAACGCACTTGCAAGAGTCTTCTTCCTAGTGGGTCTGACCACCTTCTGAGTTTGGACTCAGAGCTGGCAGATATCCAGCAGCAGCAGGAGCCCCAGGCAGATGACTGCTGGGATGTAGGTGTTCGGTGACTCTTTCAGAGATGCCAGGGTGAAGATGGCTCCTGGAATGGAAAGTGAGGTCCCTGAGGCCCCCTGCCCCTCTCCAGCTGAAGCCTTCCCATTCAACACCTCCCAACCACACCCACACAGAGCCTGAGCTAGCTGCTCTCATCTCTCTGGCCTCCCAAACAGAACCAGGAATCAGAAGCCTCTTAAACTAATGTAGCCCCTCTCAGAGGGTGAGAAAGAAACAGGAGCAATCTAGCCAAATAACGCAGGGAGGTAGGTAGGTGGGCATCTGGGAACAACTTCTAATCCTTCTCCTTTCTTAATCCTACCGGAGGGAAGGTGGAGGTATGGGAAAGATCCGAAAATGAGGGAAGCCTCAGAGATGGAAAGCAAGTCCGGGGGGGAGGGGTGGCAGTGGTGGCAGCAATGGTGACACAAGGCCAGGGGATCCAGAAGAGTCTGAAGTCGTCTGATCTTTGAAGCAGCAGCTGTCTTGGTACATCAGCAGGTCCTGTGGGCAGAGCTGCTACGAGGGGGTGCTCTACAACTGCCTGTCACAGGGAAATTCTCTGCTTTTCTGGGGGCCCTGGCTTCCTTGCTCTCTATTCCCACCTGCCAGACACATAACCCCACCGGCAGCTGCAACTCCATCCCCTCCTCTCTAGGGTAGGGCTTAGGAGAGAGCAGTAGGGACTTTGAGATTATATACATCCATACAATGGGAATACCCTGCAGCCAGCTGAACTGATGAGGTAGGAAGTATGTCTGACAAAGAATCACGTTCTAGTATATTAAGTTTTAAAAGCACCTGTCCTAGTCCAAAGGCCATGGAAAATAGAGTACAGCAGGGAGGGCTCCTGGTTCTAGAAAAAAAGGAAAGGAGGCAACAGTAAAGGGAACAGCCAGATCTTCCATGATCCTCTGCCAGAAGCCCCGATTTCCCCAGCCCAGTTGCACCCCCTTACCCATCATGAGCAGGGTCAAAAGCAAGTTACTGATCTCTTGCAGCATCGGTGGGCCCAGGACCAGCAGCAGCCCAGCCAGCAGTTCCAGCCAGCCCACAGCCTCTTGATAGCCCATGGGATCTGGCTGATAGCCGAACACCTTCAACGGGAACACCTCAGCAAACTGCACAAACAGGGCTTTCTAGGGGCAGCAGGGAATGTCTGTCAGCCACACTCAACAAGGATCCACTGCCTGGGCACTCCACAGGGACATTCTGGGCCTGCGCCCTCAACCCCTCCCCACCCCACCCCCCCCAACAAAGGAGCTACTATTCTAGGTCAGGTCCAGGGTTGAGGTCAGTCTGGAGAGGGGAGGGTCTCCCTGGGGAGGGGCGGGGGGAGCTGAGCTTTGGAATCAGGAAACAGGCTTTACCCTCCAAGAAGGGCTGGATGGTGTGGTGCAGAGATGGACTGATTTTCTCAACAGACTCTCACCAGATTACAACCCAGCCCCAAATTCCAAGACCAGGAAGCTAGGCTTGCCAACTTTAGGAATGTCACAGCTTCTCTTTCTTTCTGCCTGACCTGCTTTCCCCTGATGACACTATGCTGGGAATATTGGGAGGTGGGGGTGAGGATGGAAGGGTAGACGGTTGCTCATTCAACGGATTCCACGATGAATATGGTATGCTGGGCCTGGATCCCACTGCAGTCGACACAAGAGTAGTTAAGGAGGCTCAAAGAGACTCATCGTGCTGAGTTAGGCTCCGTGAGAACTTCAGCCTCAGGCTGACTACCTTTTCCTGCATCGCACCCCACCCCCACTTTAGCTCTACCTCCCCTACTGTCAGCAGCAAGGAAGAAACTCTAAGCGGCTGGCTCTGGGGAGGTATGTACTTCCGCAAACAATCCACCACCGTAAACCAGGGAGGAAGGGCAGAACCCAGGCCTGGGAGACTGAGGCTGGCAGGGGTCTCCAAGTCAGGCTTATTTGAAGGGCTGGGGAATTGGTGAGCATAAGGGCACGAAAGCTTTCCCGAGTCTGGACCTAGCCGGAAGGTGGAAGAACTTGTAGACTTCCCTCTCAAGCTGCCCGGGAAGGGTTCTCTGGATTCTGAGTTAGGGGAGTGTCTAGATTGACTCCGGCTTCCTGACCTGCCGCGTAACCTTTAGCAGACACACTTCACCTTCAGGGCGAGTTTCCCAGCCCACCAAGCGGTAATTCATAAACCCATCCTCATGAACCTCCCAAGAACGCAAACAGGAGAAGGAGGAGAAAGGGGCAGGGAGGGTTCTGGGTCCCCCTTCCATTCCATCTTCTTCCGCCCGGGGTCCCGGCGCATTCTTCCTCCAGCCCTAGGTTTGCCCGGGGCCCCCAGTGCTCAGCTGGAAGATGTGCCCCTTCCGTCTAGGCAAGAGCCAGAGGACTCGGAGGAGCACCCCGGGAGAGCGCCTACGTCTCAGTCTAGCACTGTCTCGCCGGAAGGCAGGCGGGTCCGCGGGGCACCGGCGCGGGCAGGCGGGCCGGTCGCCGCGCGGGGGGGGGGAGGTAACGGCCGCGTCCGCAGTACCCGCCGCCGCGTGGCCGCCCACATCCCGCTGCTCACCATCTGCTCGGACGCTGGAGCCGAAATCTGCCCCGAGAGCTTGGCCGCCCCCGTGAGCGCGAAGAAGCCACCCAGCAGGACGCGCAGAGCGGCGAGCCCGAGCGCCATGGCCGCGCAGGTCCTCCGGGAGGGAAGGAAAGGGAAAGGAAAGGAAGGGGAGGAGAGGAGAGGCCCCGCCGAAACCCTCCCCCTGCCGCCCGCTCGGTTCCTCCCTCCCCAGGGCCACCAGAAGACCGGCGCCAGAACCTCCCGCTCCCCGCCCCCCACCCCGAGGCTGTTGCCACCCTCTTTTCTGGCCCCCACCTGTTGCGAGGGGAGACGGCCTTCGGGAGGGGCATCCCCATCTCTCAGATGGGGGCACTGAAGCCCAGTGGCTCAACTGACCGCACGAGCCCCTTTGAATTCAAGGGGCGTCTCTTGTCTCCCAACCAGTATGACTGAGTAGAGTCAGACTCCAGGAGTAACCATCTACACGTGCCTCGCAGAAGACCGGGGTTTCCTTCCAGCCTGAGCCACCCTAGCTTTGGGATCTGAGCTGCCACCTAACCTCCTCGGGCCTCACTATTTGCATCTGTAAAAGCGATTAAGCCTGTTCTCCTTAGGAACAGGCCTAGCACAATGTCTGGCACCTGTAAGAGCTCAAACGTTATTTGTAAATTAGTAAATTATGAAATCATTAATAAGTCGGTAGCAAGTAATTATAAATTGTTTTCTTTGTGTAAAATATATTTTTCCTCCAATTCCTCTCAGTTGAAATTAAAATATGAAAAGTGTTTGAAAATTCAGACACTTGCAGCATAGGTAAGAGAGACTTGCACTAACAAAACCCTACAGGCCACTCGTGGTCCATCTGCTATAACCTGGAAATCAGTCAGTCTAGACCTTGATGGACAAACTGTGGGCCAAATTTAGTCAGCGGTTTTTTTCCACTGGTTCCCCCTTCTTCCTCCCCAGCTAACAATGTTTTACATTTTTTAATGATAAAAAAAATTTTAAGGCAGCTTTCATGACACATGAAAATTATATGAAATTCTTAGTTCAATGTTCATAAAGTTTTATTGAAACACAGCCACACTCATTTGTCTGTGTATTGCCTACAGCTGCTTTTGTGCTGCAAACCCAAAATTGACTAGTTGCCACCACATGGCCTGCAAAACCTAAAGTATTCACTATCTGGCCTTTTATGGGAAAAGTTTGCCAAGCCCTGGTGTAGAGCGCCACAGAAACCCCTACTCTCCTGCAGCTTCTATTTCTGATCAGCCAAGCTGTTTAGGTCTTTGTTTTCTACGTACCCACAACCTGCTGGGGTGGGTGGCTGCCTGGCTGAAGACTGCAATGTCCCATGTGCTTCTAAAGGCCAAGCAGATTAACATCCAGGTGTGCTGATACATTACAAACAGGCTTTTTGTGACCATTTTTGTCCCTAATCCAGATGATCCAATCAATCAAATAGCTAAATTCTCTGCCTTGGACTATTAAAATTATAATGTATAACTAGGTATAAATGCACAATTATTCCTCAACAAAAAGAAAAATTATTAAAACATATAATCACTGAAAACACATATCCACATTAGGAAATTATATTTTAGGATATTTATACAAAATTTAACACAAAATTATAGACTTTGATCATTAGCAATACCCATCTTACTATTCTTTCTCCTTTACTAATTTTTCTATCCTTGGAATTAAAGATGTGACTGCAAGTCTTAGAGCAGGACCAGAAACCAACAGATTTCTTTGTCTTGACTCAGTCAAAGCGGAAAATGTAGCATCACATAAATAAACAGTTGAAAAGGGCAATAAAAACTTCATTGCCTTTTCATGGAGTTCTGGGTAATTTGTCTTTGCATTTATCCAAAACTGAGTCACAGACATTGATTTAAATATTGACTGTAATTCCAAATCTGAAGATAGCTGTACTAGTTTTTCTTCTTCGAAGTCCATGAGATTACTATCTTTGGAATTCATAAAAGGATTAATTATCCACAAATTTCCTGAACGCAAGTCTTCTTCTGGTGGGTAACAGTCATTGAACATTTGACAAAGTCCTTCCAGGTGCTCAAAAATAATGCTTGCAATGCTTCTCATATTTAAGTCTGATGAGTTTACGAATTCGGAAAATGAAGGGAACATGTCATAATCATTCTCTTGTGTGCGCTTCAACCACATTTTTAACTTTTCCTTAAGTATATCCATTTTATTATACAAATTGAAGAGAGTAGTCATAGTTCCTCGGAGACTTAAGTTGAGTTCATTTATAAGTGAAAAAATATCTGATAAATAGGCCAGCTTTGCAACCCATTCTTCATCAAGAAAATACTTGGCCAAATCTGAATGCTTCTGGTTTAAAAAAATTTCAATTTCATGTCGTAGTTCAAATAATCTTGTTAAAATTCTCCCTCTCGAAATCCAACGTACTTCAGCATGAAGGGGTAGATTCACATGCTCAGGCCCCATTTCTTCACACAAAATTGTTAACATTCGTGAATTTGATGCATTGCTCTTTATAAAACTTAAAATTTGTGCTGACTGCAAAAGAATTTTATGTAAGCATGGAGACAACTTTTCTGCTGCTAAATGCTCACGGTGAATAAAACAGTGTGTAAATGCCACTGTATTCGTGGCGATTTCTTGAATCTTTGCCCTTAAACCAGAACACCTGCCAGTCATGCTTGCAGCCCCATCTGTACAGAGACCAACACAGTGTTTCCAATTCAGAGACTTACTATCAATATATTTATTTATTAGTTCAAATATTTCAAAACCAGTTATTTGAGAAGGCATTTCAATGCAACATAGTAATTCTTCTTTTATATCACTGCAATCATAATCAATGAAACGAATATAGCACAAAAGAAGGGTGATATTTGAGATTTCTGATGATTCATCTACCTGAAGGGCAAACCACTTTGACTTTCTGACTTTTTGAATCAGCTGATCTTCAATGTCTGCAGACAACTCATCAATCCTGTGTCCAATCGTGTTATTAGAAAGAGGAATGGTTTTCATTTTGTCTCCAGCACTTGAACCCAAAACTTCTGAACACATTTCCACTAAATATGGTTTAATTAATTCTTCGGCAATGGAGAATGGCTTCTTGCTGGCAGCAATTTGGAAAGCAATTAAATAAGAAGCTTTCACAAGTGACTTTTCAACTAGTAAACACTTTTTTAAAGAACTATTCTGACATTCCATTTCAAGAGATTTTTGTTCAAAAAAATCTACTGGTTTGTTTTCTAATTCTGAATGTTTTGTCTTCAGATGATGAGAAAGATTTGCTGGCTTCATGTTTTCAGTGGATAAGATTTCTCCACAAATGACACATTGTGGCCTTGGTGAACTTTCTTTTGATCCTGGACAGATAATAAAACCAACTTTTAAATATTCCGCATCATAAGTCTGGAAAAAACCTATTCTTTTTTTCTTTGCAGGTGGAGAATCAAGTTCCGCATCATTTTTCTCATTAGGCATAGGTAAATCTGAATGAAATATTTGAATCACTGTTATTTTTCAAGAAGAAATAAGCAATAGTCTTTATGTTTTCCCCCACACATTTAAAATATCTTTTTTTAGTATTTATATTTGTCAAAAGAATACACTAACGTTGAAACAGAAACCACAGAACTTTCATGGTGCCATTAAAAACAGAATTTCTCAAAAAACAAAACAAAACAAAACAAAACAGAATTTCTCCTTGCCCAAAACTTGGCCACTGACTAGAGCAAAACTATAGGCTGCGGGACATGCAACAGATTGCTGGAATTAGGGCTGAAGTCCACAGGATGCATCAGTTAAGAATAAATTAATTTACTTTTTTAAATTTCAGAAAAAAGAAAACAAATGTTTAAAAAGTTAACATTTGGTGAATCTAGCTGTAGAATATATTAATGTTCATCGTGCCATATTTTCAATCATTCTGAACTTTGAAATTTCTCCAAATTAAAGTTGAAGAAAAAAAAAGGTTAATTAGTAGTTTTAATACCCAATGTATGAGGGTAAAGAGAAATGGGTGTTCTCAAACACTGATGTAATTTTTCAGTTTTGCAACACATATCAAAAAGCCTTAAAAATCTATGATAGCTTTTGAATCTGAAATTCTACTACTTAGGATTTATCCTAAAGACCTAATTAGACAAGTGAACAAAGATTCATTTACACAACTTAACTCAATACTGTTTACAATATTAAACAACTAAAAGCGATCCAAGTGTCAATCTTAGGGGGATGGATAGGTACATACATTGGAATCTATGCATCCATTGAGAATCTCAATGTATATTTAAATTTATATTGACATGGAATATTTCTGATGAGCAATGTCAAAGGAAAAAGTTCACAACAGTACATCTTAAGCAATCCAGTATTTAATCTAGAAATTTTTAAAAAACATATAAGCACACACATACCCACACATATAGATGTCCACAGATCTTTTACTACCTTCCACATGTGAATGTATATAGAATATAAGTTCATGTACACAGAGTATATCATTTTAACAGGAATATACAACAATCAAATTTACTTTGGAAGGAAAACAGGATTCTCCTTGACTCCTACTAAAAGAAATGCACCCTACATAAAAACTCAAGATTACTTGTTGACAGATTATACCTTTAAATAAACTACATATATCCTGTGTAGTAAAATTATCATTAAAAACAAAAATCAAAAAATGCTTTGGGCAGAGTAGGCTATGTAAGTAATTGAAAACATGAGGGTAGTGGCAGTTAACATGGATTGGGGCAGCAATAGTTTACAGCCTTTCCAAATATGAATTCAAGCCATTTTCCTGATCACCAACACCTCAGACACACAGTTATATTTTTAGTAAATGACAAATTAATTCGCATTGTTTTTAAAAAGAAAGAAGAACTACAGTTAAATCATTAACGCTTTTAAAGAAATTTGTATCTTAATAGTTATAATAGTTTGTACATTTGAAAAACAGCAGTGCACAGAGATATCTGTCCACATAATGCTGTGTGTGCAGATGGATTCAATTTAGTAGTTATTGGTGTTAATGACAATAATTACAAAAGGAATAAATCAGATGTTCAAAGGATGTGATGCAAGGATGAATGTTTTCCCGCTTAAGAAATGGTATATGATTTTCTTTGCCTTTCTTAAAAAAAAACAAAAACAAAACAGAGTTAACTTTCCACATAAGCAGAGCACAAGGATACATACCTGTCTGACATTCCTTGTGTTGTGTATGTGGTTTGCAAGAGGTGGCCTTGGTCTGTGTGACAGGCTTGCACAATACTGCTTTGTTCTTTAAAAGCTTGGAAGACTGGGAAGATAGAAGTTTTGTGGCATCTATCTGTGTGTTTCCCTAGTTAAAAGCAAATTCAGAAACCAAAAACATGTTTTTTAGTACCTTAACACTGACCAGAATCACTAGCAATTGAAAGTTGGCACATAGTAAAAGAAACAGAATTCCTGTGAAAGAGTAGTTGCAATAAAGAAGCTACTTTGGAAAATATACACTAATTCCTAAATCTTCTAATTAGTGTCAGTTCCATTCATTAATTTTTTAAAAATACTCTGCCTATAGTAAGGACAATCAACACAATAAAAACAATCTTTACTGATTAAGACAACTGGCTATTCAGAAAAATTAGATCCAACTCAGACTTTATGCAAAATATATTCCATATTGATTTAAGACCTCAACATGAAAAAAATGAAACTTTAAAATCACTGGAGAGGGAGTGGCTAGCTGGCTCAGTCAGCAGAGACTCTTGATCTCGGGGTTGTGAGTTCAAGCCCCACGTTGGGACGAGAGATAACTTAAAGATAAAATATTCAAAAAATAAATAAAACAAAAAAATAAAATAAATTAAATCACTGGAGAACTTTCAAATGACCAGAACAAAGAGGAGGTATTCTTAAAAGAAACACAAGAATTATAAACAAAATAGAAACGACTAATACATTTGACTATCTTGAATTTTTTTTTTTTTTTTTTAAATAAAGGTCTGTATAAAACAAAGCTGAAGAGTAAGCAACAGAGTTAGAGAATATATTTAAGGGGCACCTGGGTGGCTCAGTCTGTTAAGCATCCGACTTCAGCTCGGGTCATGATCTCAGTTTGTGGGTTTGAGCCCCACATCAGGCTCTGTGCTGACAGCTCAGAGCCTGGAGCCTGCTTCCGATTCTGTGTCTCCCTCTCTCTCTGCCCTCCCCTGCTCTCACTCTCTCTCTCTCAAAAATAAGAATAAAACATCCTAAAGGGAGAAAGAGAGAGAGAAAATGTATTTAAAAGATGTTTGCTGGAGTGCCTGGGTGGCTCAGTTGGTTAAGTGGTTAAGTGTCCGACTTCAGCTCAGGTCATGATCTCGCAGTTCATGAGTTCAAGCCCCACATCAGGCTCTACACTGGTAGCTCCGAGCCTGGAGCCTGCTTCAGATTCTGTGTCTCCCTCTCTCTCTCTGCCCCTTCCCTGCTTGCTCTCTCTCTCTCCCTCTCAAAAAATAAATAAAAATTAAAAAATTTTTTTTCATAAATAAAACATGTTTTTCACTCAACAAGTATTTACGGAATGTTTACTGTAACTCAGGCACTGTTCTAAGCCCTGGGGATACAGCAAAAAAAAAGAGAAAGAAAGTCCTGCCTTTATGGGCTTTACATCCCACAGGGAGACACAGAAGATAAACAAGTAAAGCAAATATATATCGTATAATTCCAGGTAGTGACAAGTGCTATGAAAGAAAGCAGGGTAAGGGAATGGAGGGTGATGGTGTGGAGAAAGGCTATTTTTAGAGTAAATATTTGAGCAGAGATCTTCTGAATACTCAACTCAAAAGAACAAACCACACAAAGGCCTGAAGTCAGAGGACTCCAGGCAGTGGGATTACAGATGCAAAAGCCCTGAAATGGGAGAGTCTAGCATGCTTTAGGAACATTAGCAAGAACAAGGCTGAAATAAAGTAAGCAGGGGCTAGAATGAAATGTTTGAAGAGGCTGGCAGAAGCCAAATCGTATAGGATCTTGAAGGTCTTAGTTTCAAAAACAGTAAGAAATTAGGATTGTATTTTAAATATGATGGAATGCACTGCAGATTATATTTAAATTTACTTTTTAAATAAGCAATGGATGTAATAATTTTGAATTATGTAATAATACAAAAGGTATAAAAGTATTTACATGAAAAGTAAGTTTTCCAGCCATCTACCCCCTGTCCAGACTCAACCTTGAATACAAGGTTCGCAGTTTTGTTTTGTTTTTGAAGTTTATTAACTTGAGAGACAGAAAGCACATGTGTGAGCAGGAGAGGCGCGGAGAGAGGCAGAGAGAGAGAGAATCCCAAGCAGGCTCCACATTGTCAGTGTGAAGCTTGATGCAGGGCTCAAACCCACACACCATGAGATCATGACCTGAGCCAAGATCAAGAGTCGGACACTTAACTGACTGAGCTACTCAGGTGCCCTCCTAGTTTCTTACACATCCTTCTAAAGGTGGTCTATGTAATTAAATAAGTTGCTTCTGACTACAAATTGTGGCATATTATTAGCAAGGCTCTAGCACCTTGTACTGTACCTATTAGCAAGCTATCTTAGAGGTATATTTACATAACTTTGTATAAAGCCACCCTAATAACAGCTTTATACATTGAATGTATCATAGGTAATCTGAAGAGTCTCTGCTACTGAAAACTGAATGTTAAAAACATTTGCTATTACAAACAAGGCTTTTTTTTATTACATTTATTTATTTTTGAGAGACAGAGTGAGACAGAGCACAAGCAGAGGGACAGAGAGAGAAGGAAACACAGAATCTGAAGCAGGCTCCAGGCTCTGAGCAAGTGTTCAGCACAGAGCTTGACGTGGGGCTCGAACCCATGAACCATGAGATCATGACCTGAGCTGAAGTTGGACACTTAACTGACTGAGCCACCCAGGCGCCCCAAACAATGCTTTAATAAATACCTCTACATATAAATTAATTCTACACGTGCTAGTATATTTATAGAATAAGGTATTCTAAATTGTGGTTTGGTGGGTCAGAAGACTTTAATTATGTTGGTACAGTCACACTGCTTTCCATAGAAGCACACTATATCATATTATATGACCTTCAGCAATGTACGTGAGCTTGTTTCCCAACACTCCAGTTAATATGGTATTTATGAAACTTTTTGTTATTTCTCAATAAATGAAAAATTATCTAACAGTAGTGTGGTTAGGTATTTTGCATGTTTAAGCATTATTAGTGTTTCCTCTTCTGTGAACTATCTACTCCTGTCCTGTGCCCTGTTTTCCTTTAGCTTTTAAAAAAAATTCTATAAAGTTAAAAAAGAAGGGGGTGGGGGGGACACCTGGGTGGCTCAGTTGGTTAAGCACCTGACGGCACAGGTCATGATCTCACAGTTCAGGAGTTCGAGCCCCACATCAGGCTCTCTGCTGTCAGCACAAGAGCCTGCTTCAGAGTCTCTGTCTCCCTCTCTGCCTCTCCCCTGCTCACACTCTTTCTCTAAAAAATAAATAAACATTTAAAAAATGTTTTAGAAACTTCTATGCATAATTTTTTGAATGAGTAACATGTGACATAAAATTCAAAGACTTTAATATCAAACATGAAAATATACTAATTTCCCTCTTAAATTCTGCCTCAGTCGTTCAGTTCTCCTTAGAGGCAACCACTATTATCTATTCATTGGCTGCCTTCCAGGGCTTTCTATACATATGTATAGGTATGTGGTGGTGGTGGTGGTGTGTGTGTGTATGTGTGTTTAAAACACAAATGGCAGTTTGCTATACCATTTGGCCTTTTTCATTTATTGTATATGAGGCTGTCTATGTCTGTACATATATAGTTACCACATTCTTTTTAAGTGCACAGTATTCTGCTGTAATGGATATAGCGTACTTATTTTAACTATAGTCCCCAAAGAGCTGCTGTATATGCTTGGGCAGGGAATTCCACTCACCAGACCACATGACTAAGTATGAGCTAGGAGAGGGGTATATTTCAGGTTCTACCCATGTAGGCCTATTTTTTTTTTTTTTCTAGTTCACACAGTAACTGAGAATGAACTCACAATGGCCCTGACTATTGATCAAACAATGTGGCTGTTTTCAAGCCTTTGCTACTACAAACAATGCTGAAATCATCCCCGTACATACTTCAATTTATAAATGTGCAAAATATATCTGAAGGATAAATTCCTAAAAATGGAGTTCCTTGGTAATATGGTATTTACATTTTAAATTTTAACAAGTTTTACTAAATTGCTCTCTGTAGCAGTTTTACCAACTGCAATTGACAACATGTAAAAATGCCTTAACAGTGTTATCCATTATTTTTATTGTTGCCAATCTGATAAAGTTGGAATTTCTCTAATTTTAAAGTTGAATATCTTTGCATATGTTTAAGAATAATTTTTATTTCCGGGGCACCTGGGTGGCTCAGTCGGTTAAGCATCTGACTTCGGCTCAGGTCATATCTCATGGTTCATGAGTTCAAGTTCCACGTCAGGCTCTGTGCTGACAGCTCAGAGCCTGGAGCCTGCTTCAGATTCTGCCTCCCTCTCTCTGTCCCTCCCCCATTTGCCCTCTGTCTCTTTCTCTCTCTCAAATATAAATAAACATTAAAAAAATTTTTTTAAGAATAATTTTTATTTACTAGTCTGATGGATCAGATTTTGTTGCCCATTTTTCTACTGGGTGCTGGGTCTTTTTATTGATTTATAGAAGCTCTTTACATATGGAAAAACTGGCTTTTTATGACATGAATTGCAACCTTTTAATTTTTTTCATGTCTTCTGACTTTGAAATGTAGCTGAATTTCCATAACAACTCTTTATGGCTTCTGAGTTTTGTGACATATTTAGAAAGATTTTCTCCACTTGTTTATTAAAGTTCTTTCCTGTATTCTTCCCTACTACTTTATTATTTTTTTACATTTAAATCTTTTCTCCATGTGGACTTCATTTTGGTGGAACTTGTAAGGTAGAAATCCAATTTATTTTTTTCCATATGTATGCTCAGTTGTCACAATGCTGTTTATTGAATAAGTTTCTCCTACTGATCTGAAGTGCTATCTTTATTATTTCTAAATCTACATACATATTTAGGTCTATTTCCGGACTTCTATTGAGTTCATGGCTTCAGTATCAATTGTTTTATCTTTCTAGCTTCATAAAATTTACAGTTCTACTATAATTTTGGAAACTTGCTCTTCCTCTTCCCCCTTCTTTATTCTTCTTTTACAGAATTTCATTGAAGATTTTTAAGCAGTGGAGTGACACAATCTGATTTAAAATCATTCTGCTAACAATGTGGAGAAAAAAAATGCAAAGGGCAAGAATGCAAGCAGGAAGACAGGTAGGAGGTCACTGCAATGAATCAGAGAAAAGACGATGGTGCCTCAGACAAAGAAGGTAGCAGCAGGAATGGTAAGAAGTAAGGAACACTAGAGAGGAAGTCTGGGGTGGAATAAAAGGGTTCTGATTTAGACATATTATTTGAGATGGCCATTAATCATCTAAGTGTATATGTCAAGTAGGCAACTGGATACATGAATCTGGAGCTCAGAGGTCATGGCAAGAGAAATAAATCTGGGAATAAGCCACCATCTAGGGGGTGTTTAAAAACCACGGGACTGTACTGAGTCCTCAGGAAGATTGAGAAAAAAGACAAGTATGTTGACCTAGAAGTTGAAGAAGGTATTTGAAGAAGAAAGGGAGAGCAACTGTATCAAATGTTACTGAAAGGATAGGTTAAATGAGAACTGGAAATTGACCACTGGACTTGCAAAACTAAAGGTTCATGGTGACCTTGACAAGAGCAATTTCTCCCCCTGCCCCCCCGTGTTTGTTTATTTTTGAGAGAGAGACAGAGCACAGTAGGGAAGGAGCAGAAAGAGAGGGGAGACACAGAATCTGAAGAAGGCTCCAGCTCTGAGCTGTCAGCACAGAGCCCAATGCAGGTCTCCAATGCATGAACCGCAATATCATGACCTCAGCCAAAGTCTTAACCAACTGAGCCACCCAGGCACCCTGACAAGAGCAGTTTCAATGGAACGGTGCAAAGCCTGACTTAAGTGCCCTAAGGAAAAATAACAGATAAGGGAGTAAGGCAGGAAGTTGAGGCCACCCTTAGAGTTTTTCTAAAATGGAGAGTAGAGAAATAGGACAATAGCTGAAGGGCTCTGGTGTTAAAATATTTTTCATAGATATTAAGTATTACTGCATGTTTTTTGTGTCAGTGAAAATGAGTAGAAAGAGGTGGGGGCAAATCCAGAATATATAAAGAGATTCTATAAATCAATAAGGAAAAGATAATTCCACACAAAAATGGGGAAAAATTAAGAACAGGAAATGAAAAGAAAATTCAAATGTTCAAAAATACAGACATATAAGCAAAATTGCTAGTTATCAGTGATATGCAAAATAAAATAAGGTATTACTAAATAGACTGACAAAAAATGTTTAAATCTGACAACACTGAATGATAGCAAGGCTGTGGGAAATGAGTATAATCATAATCTCCTGGTAGGAATAAAACTGAAACAGACATTTTGAAAACAAAAATGCAAATACTCTTTGAATTCAAAATTCTACTCTTCCATATCTACACCAGACAAACACCAGCACACGTGCACAAGGAGATGTATACAAGATGTTGATTGTAGCAGAGATTGTTTTAATAGTCAAGACCTGGAAGCAACCTAATGTTCATCAACAAAGCAAGGATAAATAAAATGCATTACTTTCATATAACACTATCCAGCAGTCAATGAACTAATAAGAAATGAATTCAGTAAAGCCACAGAATACAAAATTAACAGACAGAAATCAGTTGCATTTCTATACACTAATGAAGAACTATTAGAAAGAGAAACTTAAAAAACAATCCCACTCACAATTGCATCAAAAAGAACAAAATACCTACAAATAAATTTAACCAAAGAGATGAAAGATCTGTACTCTGAAAACTATAAGACACTGATGAAAGAAACTGAAGGAGATACAAATAAATGGAAAGCAATACCATGCTCATAGACTAGAAGAATTAATATTGTTAAAATGTCCACACTACCCAAAGGAATCTATAGATTCAATTCAATTCCCATCAAAATACCAACATTTCTCGTAGAACTAGAACACAGAATCTTAAAATTTGTATGGAACCACAAAGACACTGAATAGCCAAAGAAATCTTGAGAAAGAAAAACAAAACTGAAGTATCACGCGCTCCCTGATTTCAAACTACAAAGCAATAGTAACCACAATAGTATGGTACTGGCCAGAAAACAGACATAGAGATCAATGGAATAGAACAGAGAACCAAGAAATAAACCCATTCATATATGGTCAATCTATGACAAAGGAGACAAAAATATACAGTGGGTAAAAGACAATCTCTTCAATAAGGGAAAAACCCAACAACTACCTGTAAAAGAATGAAACCGGACCACTATCTTACACCACATGTTGAGTAAGTGTTGAAACTATAAAACGCCTTGAAGAAAACATAGGTAATTAGCTATTTTTCATTTTTTAAATTAATTTATTTATTTTGAGAGAGACAGAGACAGCATGAGTGGGGGAGGGGCAGAGAGAGAATCCCAAGCAGGCTTCACGCTGCCAGTGCAGAGCTCAACTTGGGGCTTGAATCCACAAAACTGTGAGATCATGACCTGAGCCAAAACCAAGAGTTGGACGCTTAACCCTCTGAGCCACCCAGGTACCCCGGCAGTTAGCTATCTGACATAAGTATCAGCAACATTTTTTTGGACCAATCTCCTCAGGCAAGGGCAACAAAAGCTAAAATAAATAAATGGAATTACATCAAACTAAAAAACTTCTACATAGAGAACGAAATGATCAACAAAGTGAAAAGGCAATCTACTGAATGCGAGAAGATATTTGCAATTCATGCATCTGATAAGGGAATATCCAAAATATAGGAAGAACTTATACAACTTAATATAAAAAAAATAACCCAATTAAAAAATGGGCAGAGGACTTGAATAAGCATTTTTCCAAAGAAGACATATAGATGGTCAACAGGTATATGAAAAGATGATCACATCACTAATCATCAGGGAAATGCAAATCAAAACCACAATGATTCATCACCTCAAACCTGCCAGATTAGATATTATAAAAAAGACAAAAAAATGAGAAGTGTTGGCATGGATATAGAAAAAAACCCTCATGCACTGCTAGTGAGAATGTATATTGGTGCAGCCACTGTAGAAAATAGTATGAAAACAGTATGGAGTTTCCTCAAAAAGTTAAAAATAGAATTCCCATATGATCCAGCAATTCAACTTCTAGGAATCCATCCAAAGAAAACCAAAACACCAAAGTGGAGAGATACATACACCCCTATGTTCACTGCAGCATTATTTACAATAGTCAAGATACGGAAGCAACCTAGGTATTCACTGATGGATGGATAAAGAAGTATGATGCGCGCACACGCGCGCACACACACACACACACACACACACACACTGGAATATAACTCAGCCATAAAAAAGAATGAAATTTGCAACAACATAGATGGACCCAGAGGGTATTATGTGCACTGAAATAAGTCAAACGCAAAAAGACAAACACCTATCAGAGAAAGGGAGAGATTCGGGGGCGGGGGGGGGAAGGAGGGACAGGCAAAACAGGTGAAGGGGATTAGGAGGTACAAACTTCCAGTTATAAGAAAAATAAACCATGGGGATGTAATGTACAACACAAGGAACAAAATCAATAAAAATGTAATAACTTTGTATGGTGACAGATGGTAACTACAACTTACTGTGGGAATCATTTTACAATGTATAAAAATATCAAATCACTATGATGTACTGATGTACTCCTGAAACTAATAGGATACTGTATGTCAGTTATACTTCAATTTAGGAAAAAAACCATAAGTTTTAAAAGAAAAAGAAAAAAAAAGATAGACTAAAACTAAGCAAATAAGCCCAATCTAACAATGGTTAATTCTCAACGGTGAGAATACAGTAGAGCAGGAGTTAGCAAAGTTTGGAGTGGACCAAGCCCAGCCTACCACCTGGTTTTGTAAATAAAATTTTATTGGAATGCAGCCACTTACTCATTTATGGATTGTCTATGGTTACTTCTGCACAACAGCAGAGATGAGGAGTTGCAACAGAGTCTGTATGGCAAGTTTAGTCTAAAACATTACTACCTAGGAAGTCTGCTGACTTGTGCACATTTTTTTTAAGTTTATCTTGAGAGAGTGTGTGACAGCACGGATGGGGTGAGAGGGAAAGAGAGAGAGAGAATCCCAAGCAAGGCCCACACTGTCAGCATGGAGGCTGATGCAAGGCTCAACCCATGACTCAAGAGATCATGACCTGGGCCGAAATCAAGAGCTGGACGCTCAACTGACTGAGCCACACAGGAGCCCTGACCTGTGCAGATTTTCATCTTTGTCCTTTTCTATATCTCACCTTCCCCTAAAATTTAAGACTATTTAAATAACTTGAAGGAGAGTCAAACTAAAGTCTGAGAGAAACAAAGAAAAGATTCTAAAACTTTCATTTTTTTTTAAAATTTAAGAGTACTACATATACTTTGCATTGACTAAACTGAAAACATTAATCAGAGCTATTCTATAACACAGTTTATTTTTTTTTAATTTTTTTTTTCAACGTTTATTTATTTTTCGGACAGAGAGAGACAGAGCATGAACGGGGGAGGGGCAGAGAGAGAGGGAGACACAGAATCGGAAACAGGCTCCAGGCTCCGAGCCATCAGCCCAGAGCCCGACGCGGGGCTCGAACTCCCGGACCACGAGATCGTGACCTGGCTGAAGTCGGACGCTTAACCGACTGCGCCACCCAGGCGCCCCTATAACACAGTTTAAATGACTGGTGAATTATAGAGGTACTCCACATAGAGAAAAAATACATAGGGCAGTCCTGTTTAAATGAGGGATGTATTCTTGAAAACCCAGAATAATTCAAAACTAACTGTCCCATATATAGAAGAAAAAGGATGCATTCTCAGGATACATAAATTTGCAACCAATATAGAATATTTTTATAATATATACTAATAACATTAGTATAAAACCTAGTCTATTAATACCCTTATTAATTATACAGTTATGTGCTTAAGAGAATTATTCATTCTGTTATAGCAATTTATTAATCACGTAATTTTAAAATATAACTTAATGTATAATATACAATATACAAATATAAGTACAAAGTTAACTTAATGATATTGCATTAACTACTGCGGTATCCTGCCTGAAAATAACTGAGTAAAAGTTATCATTATCATCTTCTAACAACACAAGTAAGGGGAGAGTTAAAAGGTATCAAATTAGGACAAGCTATCTCGCCACATCATGGGGAAGGCGGGTCTGAGTCCCTGGAAGATTTCTACTAAAGAATGAATCTGATGTGGCTGGTTTTTGCTCTCATTTTCTTTGCCTCTGGGGATTTCTTGATATGCAGACACACTGTCCATCTTTCACCTTGCCACCATGAAACAGCAATCCACATTTGGATCACTTTCTTTAATAATAGCAATTGTTGCTGGAATATGGTCAAAAGCATATGCCAGTTACTTCGCTGCTGGCTGCTGTGCTGAAGGCCCAATAAGTGCCGGGACCCTCTTCCAGCTGCCTTTGTTTTTCTAATTCTAGCAAGTCTTCCTGTATTACTCCATGGAGAACCACCCAAGCGAAATTTCAGCATCCCCTTCACCAACCTTGCACAAATTCACCTTCTTTGTCACTTTCACAGATTGTTTATCAGGCCTGAGGCTGTCGTCTTCCAAGATAAAGCCTCTTTAGATTATGGTAAAGCTGAAATGTTTTGATAGCTTCGGTTAGCAGCTATAGCTTGCCTGCTCATTTTTATACTCTTAAAACTTTGGTAGGCTTTAAAATTAGAAAGCCAGCCATGACTTGTAGTGAACTTTTTTGTCTCACTTTCAACTCCTTTCAAATCATTAAAATTACTTCAGGCCTTAGCACAGGCAATGGCTTGAACTTAGGGGGGCATTACAGCAGCACTGATCTTGCAGCTGAGTTGCCAGGATTTTTTCCGTTTACTCCATTATTCTTGCCTGGTTATAAGATTGTGTGTGTGTGTGTGTGTGTGTGTGTGTGTGTGTGTGTGTGTGTGTGAACTAAACGATGTATCTTCTTTAATGCTGCTTTTGTTTTTTTGAGCATTATCTCAATATTCTGCAGACTGCACTCTCCTAAATGAACAGCACGGGGGATCACATCCTGGTCTGGCCTTTATCACAGAGTTTTATCACATCTAACTTCTGTTCCAAAGATACTGAATTTGGGGTACAGTTTTTTAGCACTAGCACCACTACTTAATGAACTTGAATGACACTGTTATATGACATACAAAAATATCTTTAATTATACCAAAAGCAAATGTTAAGACAGCTACCAAAAACAGTCACCAAAAACATTAACCCAAGATCCAATATATTAGGTTCATGTGATATTGATAAAAGATGATGGGAATTTGTTTCCTGCTAACACAAGATATAGGAAAATAATGACGTAATTTGCAATCCTTTCAACTAGTCAGATTGGAAATTATGTGTTTCCTCAAAATATTTTTTTTAATTTTAAAAAGTTTCACAATACTTCAAATTGGAAACATAAAGTGGGAACTTAAATGTATTTTTACTTTGCACTATTTTCAGCTTCACATAATTTGAAGATGCATAAAATAACACTACACTGAACTTTTTCAAGAGACTTTCCAGTCTAAAAGAAAAATACTTGAATGTAGTAAAAGAGAAAAATAAGCAGCCAGATGGAATTAACAAGAATTTAAAGAAATTAAGGAGCCAGGGAGCCCGGGTGGCTCAGTTCGTTGAGCGTCTGACTCTTGATTTCGGCTCAGGTCATGATCCCAGGCTCATGGGATCAAGCCCTGCACTGGGCTCTGCGCTGAGTGTGGAGCCTCCTTAACATTCTTTCCCTCTCTCCTTCTGCCCTCTCCCCTGCTCGTGCTCTTTCTCTCTCACTTTTAAATTTTAAAAAATTTTTTAAAAAAGAAAGAAAGAAATTCAGGAGCCAGAACACAACGAAATAAATCAGAAATGCATTCTTATTAATGTAACTTTAAGATTCCGAAACAAAATCAGTGCATAATACTCTACTTTTTTTTGAAGACTAAGCGAAATGCATTCAGATACATATTAGAATGCTACATCCAAAATGAAAATAAACCCAAGTGGCATTATGAGGGAAAATATTAACGATAAAACTTACATCTTCAATGACTTTTTGTGTTGCCTCTTTAGTAACTGCACCTGTTATAAATGAACACACACATTATTATCCCCAAAATATACAGATGTAAACACTGAGACCAACAAGTTATTTTCCTCTCACTAAGGTGGGCCAGAGTCTACTCCAGAATTTCTCAAAGAATGGTCCAAGAAAACTGGGCATCAATATCACCTGGGATGCCTGAGAAAGGTAAGGATTCTTGGGCCCCAATTTCATCCTACTACAGTAGAATCTCCGGTGATAAAGGCAACTATATTAAAATCACTTAGGTTTAAAAGAATAATAATAAATTGTACATGCCTCTTCCTTCCCTACCCATGCCAATCTGCCTGCTACCCACTTCCCTCTGAGAAAAAGGGGCATGTTTCCTCACAGAAATATAAAAGTAAGTATTACTAACAAGAGCTACTTAGACAACACACTCAACTCTATAGTCTAATTAAATGCCTTTACATCAAGTCATACCTTTTAAAACACTATTAGTGTTCCCTGTGGGCTGGGCAGGAGGTATTTTTGCCAATGACACCACACTGGTTATAACTGGTGTTGTATTTTTCCTTGTAGAAGGGAGCTCCGTTGAAGTAGTTTGCGCCTTATAAATATTTACTGATTAAAACAAAAAGGTAAGACCTAGTAAAAACAAAAGGGTTACACACACACACACACACACACACACACACACAAAACCCTGTTCGACAACTAAGTTTCCAAGAAACAGTGCAAATATCTAACTCTGTATAATGTAACTCTATAAAAAGAGTGATTCTGGTCAGATTAACATTCATTAGGACTTAAAAACAGCCTGATTTTCTAAAATTATAAACTTCAAATGCTATTTAAAAATATAGGTATTAGCTTTAGAATTAACTGGCCTTTCCTATTAGTGAATATTAAAACTCCTCCACCTAAGCTTGCTTCAAATAAAAATTTAACATGACAGTTTTTATAAAGAAGTTGGTGAGTCTGCTACCCATCCGCTGGTTTGTCAACACATATTATAAAATAAAAATTCTACCACTGACCTGACTGGTCTTAGGGAATGGATGATGACATAAAAGATTGTCACATGGCATATGTGATTAAGATGATGATCAATAAAATTGCAAAGGTAGACAAGGGCCAGACTGTAAGGACAAAGCACATGGATTCTGTCAATTCAACAGCACTCCAGGCTTTGATCAGACAGCATAATATCAAATGGTTTTACCCTAATTCAGAGAAGTACTACTTCAGGGAGCAACTTTAAGAACATGCCACACGTGTAACTATTCATCTGGATATTTTGACCATATTAGCTTTCCTACTTGCAAAATTATTCTTAGCCAAAAAAATTTCTGCTACCTATGAAGAACTGGTCTACTTTATTTTTTCTGATATAATTAATGTGTTGGTTCTTTTTTCCTTGGCTACAATCAAACTCTTGATCAAATCTTACACCAGTCATAGCAACTGTATTAACATACTTCTATTCTCTCCTTCTGTTTGCCCTGATTTTCTATTTTTTTCTAGTTTATTAACTGAATAACATATGCCCCTTAGCCCTGATTTTCTATTTTTTTCTAGTTTATTAACTGAATAACATATGCCCCTTAGTGGAAATTATTTATGTACAGATAACATCAACCAAAAGCAATCAAATCTAATTTTCCTATAAAATACATTTATTGATTCCTTGGTGTGTTTGATTATGATAGCAAAAAGCATCAGGATTGATTTTCCCTGAAGGGCAATTTTTAAGAATTCTTACAAGAGGGACATCTGGGTGGCTCAGTCATTTAAGTATCCGACTTCGGCTCAGGTCAAAATCTCATGGTTTGTGGGTTTGAGCCCTGTATCAGGCTCTGTGCTGACAGCTCGGAGACTGGAGCCTGCTTCCGATTCTGTGTCTCCCTCTCTCTCTGCCCCTCCCCTGCTCATGCTCTGTCTCTGTCTCTCAAAAATAAATAAACATTAAAAAAAAATTTTTTTTTTAATTCTTACAGGAAAAGTTAAGGACATCCAGGCGATTTGAATTCAATAAAATTTTGATGCTATTATATTTACAACTGTGTGTACTAATAGTATATCCTAGCACTGACATAAAGATCCCATTAGCCAAGTTTAATTTTTACCTTTATTTTGTGAAAGAGGGTCATTCATAATTTGTCGATGACAAAACTCCAAGACACAAAATAAGTTACAGAAATGTTTGATGTTTCCTCGCCATTTTATGGACTCACTTAGCTTACCCTGTCGTTTACAGCCATCACACTTGGCCATCTGAGAAAAAAATATAAGACAGGATAGGCTTAAAACCATAAAATAATGAAAAGATAACATTAATCATAAAACCAGAAGGCACTATGAAAACAGGATATGTAAATCAGCTGAAATTACAAAATGTAAGGTTCCTACCTTAAAATACTCTGGTTAAAAATGCATATACTTGGGGCGCCTGGGTGGCTCAGTTGGAAAAGTGTCCAACTCGATTTCAGCTCAGATCATGATCTCATGGTTCATGAGATGGAGCCCTGAGTTGGGCTCCTTGCTGACAGTGCAAAGCCTGCTTGGGATTGTCTCTCTCCTTCTCCCCCTGCCCCACCCCTGCTCTTGTGCACACTCTCTCTCAAAATAAATAAATAAATATTAAAATATATATTTATTTGCTTTACATACATATCTCCATCTACAGAATATAAAAACTGATCTCCCATTTTCAAAATTACTGATGAAGGAATCTAAAGATAGGCTCTATTTTTAAAAGGTTAAGCAGTGACATCATGTAGTAGAAAGAATATGCACTTTGGAGTTGTAAAGACATTGATTCATTCAACAACTATTTAATTAGGCACGCTTTGTCTTGAGCACCGAGATAGGCGCCACATAATTATGATAAAGACATACCTCCCAAACAAAAATATTGTATTTTAGCGGGTAGGGAGACAAACAGATGATTTCACTGGCGTGTTATAGGTGCTATCCAGCTATCACCTACCAGCTTCTTGAAGAATACACTACTGAACCTCCCTGGATCTTACTCCTTTTCCTTATTTATAAGCTGGTAATAACACACCTACCTCTAAGGATTATAGTGAGGATTAAATGCAATAACACTTATGAAGCACTGGACCTGTATTAGTGGTTCAATTAATTGTAGCTTTCATTGTTAGCCTTCCAAAAAAAATAATTTTTTAAAAAATAAGTAGGTAAGGAGATCAGTCACAGTCATTTGACCTATGAAGCAAGAACAAGGTCTGACTTCAAATTCATCAGAGTAACCTTCTGAATGAGACAGCCACTTAAAGGCAACATAACTATAAAGGCAACTTAAAGGCAACTTGAAAGAACTCAGTGATAAATAAGGTTTGTGTGCCTCAAGAGAAAGCAAAAGATAAAAATAAAAGGAATATACCCTCAAACAACAACAAAGCCTCCAGATATCATATGCTCTTTACCACCAAAATTTCATGTTTATATTCAACTGAGTTTTGCTTTGGGAGCCCATAATTTATTTTACCCAGTTCTAAACACTAAATTTTACTTCACATGATCTGAACGTATTTAAGAAAATAATTTGTACTAACTTCAGAAAACCAAAAAGGTGTATTACATTTACCTGATAAAACAAAACTGTAAATTTGGACATGCAATCTTCACAACAGAACTCTTCTAGCTTTCCTTCCAATCGATTTTCTACCAAATTAGGGGATGTCTGTGAGCAGTAACTGCACATCTTACAGTAATTCCCCCAGCGCTCTCCAAAGTCACGGGCAGAGAGGAATTTGCAAACTGAGAACCAGAAGGGATGAAAGGAATAAACATCAAACTTACATTAACTCGAAGGAGGTAAAGTGAGTTTCCACAGTCTCAGACACCAACTAAGCTAGTTTCTTGCTTGCTTCTTAAGCCAAGAAGCAGTAATTGCTTAAGTATCCTCTTTACAAGTGGGTACAAGAACAGGAAGATCTCTCAAGTCACTGATAAACTTATGAAGAGATTTTTTACACTCTAATCTAATACCATTGACCGAATTACCTTTCAAAAGTTTTTTTTTTTTTTAGTTTTAAGCAATTTATTTAGATGACTGTAATTTTAAAAATCACTACAATTTGGCAAATCATAATCACAAATATAATATTTAAATTTGTTTCAAGTTTTTCTTTGAGATTATTATAATATTTAAAAAGACTTTAAAGTGAATTAAGCATGAAAAATAAAATGAATTAAGTATAAACTCAAGAAAAAAAAACCCTGAAATTATACCTAAAACAAAATTACTTGAAAATTAATTGTAGAATAGCCCAACTCAGCATGAACTACTTTGTACCAACCACAAGCTCTGTGGATAAAGCTGAACCGCTTGCTTTGTTTACCTTCACTACAGAATGGCTTATCAACCCCTGAGAATCGGACAGTCTCCTTTATAATTTTCTGCAGTTTACAGTAATCACACATTGCCATAACTTTATTTTTCTTTTTGTATTCATCAGAACAAGTCTTGCCACAAAAAAGAAACATTCTACCCTGCAGAGATTAAAAAAAAAAAGTCATTAAGACCTAATTAACAGTTGCTTTATCTTTAAGAAATCATTCTCATTTCAAAGCAAATGAAGTGACTGTCAAAGATGAAAAGATAAATGCTTCTAATGGATATGTTTACAATTCAATCCCTTTCATAATTTCTCTTTACCTTGTAGAACAGAAGTTCTGGTTTTGTGGCAAACAGATGGTTACAGTGCTGACACTTGAGTTTAACAAGTGTCCGGGTTAAAGCAACTTGCTGGGATGGGGCCGCAAGAGGCCGGAAACTGGCTGCAGGAGAACCACTGATGGAAGCAGGGGAACCAGCAGAGGTGTTACCTCCTCCAGCTGATACTGATGACCCAGCCGGTGGGCTTACAACCACTTGGCCCTGAGGCAGGGACACCGCTGACGAGTTTGTTCCTTTTGGCTTGTTAAATACATTCTGAACGAACACAAATAAGGCAAAGATTTTAGCAACTGAGAAACAACTTGGTAATTTTCATTTTCTCATTTTAATAAACTACTACCTGTAACATTTTATAAATATTTTTTAACATTTTATAAAGTAGTTCACAGAAAGAGTTTAAATGGCATACTTCCAGAATAGAAGGACTGAGAAATGTAACATAAAAAGGTTTAAGAACTTGAATTCAGGCTTTCCAAACATCTCTAATATAGAGGTCTAATAAACTAGAGCAGGCCCCTTCTTTTCCCCCAAAATACCCCTCCATCTGCATTCCCATCACCACCCGGCCTCTGATGGCTATTATGAGTACAGTGGAGGGGCGCCTGGGTGGCTCAGTCAGTTGAGCGTCCGACTTCGGCTCAGGTCATGATCTTGCAGTCTGTGAGTTCGGGCCCCACGTCGGGCTCTGTGCTGACAGCTCAGAGCCTGGAGCCTGCCTTGGATTCTACGGCTCCCTCTCTCTCTACCCCTACCCCGCTCATGCTCTGTCTCTCTGTCAAAAATAAATAAACATTTAAAAAAAAAAAAAAAGAGTACAGTGACCACCAGTAGTCTCTTTCTTCCTGGTGCCAGGGACATTGCATCAGGCACCTTGCCACCCCAGGGGACCACTAAACTCTACCTTCTCTGTGTATCTCTCAGAGAGTGAGGAGCAAATGGGACAAGAAAATGGAGGCTTATGATTCCATGCCAGGAGTCAATACGTATCTGGCCCATGATGAGAGGGACACATGAGCACATCACTGTGCCACCTATCTGAACCTTATCTTAGCTTCCATCATTTTGAAAAGGATAGCGCCAAGGGCAAAAGTAGGAGGGAAGGGCAGTTTAGGTAAGGACCTTGAATTTAGGAAGAGGGCACTGAGGCTCAATACCTGGCTTAGACATTTTGCAGAAATGACTTCTGGGACCAGAGTTGAACAGAATTTTTTTCTTTCTAACTTGAATTTACTCTTTTGTAAATATGGACCTTCAGCAGTTCACATATTGCCATTCCCCAATGCCTAAGAGCGCTTAGGGGTAAAATACTACCTCAGATCATACCTGGAAAGCCACCACACAACTGGAGCTGCAGAAGCTATAGATAGTTCCATTGGACATGGCTAGGTGATACTGAGGGATTGCTGAGGTTTTACAACTATGACATGAAACCTGGACACCTTGGCAACAACAACAACAAAAAAAAACAATGAATAAGCTACACAGATGAACACATGATCCAAAAGGGTATTAGGGGAATTAAAAAATATTCAGTAATATACAAAGCCAAAATCAAGCAACCTTACAATAATCTGTAAAGCTAACTGTAACTAATCTCAGTTAAATTCCACTTACACAAAAACTAACTTGGAACTTACAAGTGTGGTTTTTATTTCTTTCTTTTCACATATGGAACTACAAAATAAATGCCTCAACCAAACCAGTGAAAAACTATTTTCACTTACAAATCAGTTCTTTGAAACTAAACTTTGGGTCTTTATTTAACCACACAGATAAATTCAATTTGTAACAAAATGAAACAAAAGCAGCTACATTGTTCTTTAATAGTTACTAAATCTATAAATTTATCCAATGTAAACATTACCTGAAGAAATAACGGTCTTAACTCTATAAGCAGATAAACAATTAATAGAGCAGAAAAGTTCGGTTTTTCCTGAGTCGTTGGTAGTCTCAATCATTTCTGCTGAAGGCCTCAATGATTTCCCCAAGGCGTATGGAGGAGTTTGGGCTGAATTCTATCAAGAAAATAAAATAACATTTAGATACCTAGCACAAACACCCACATTGTTTAAGAAAAGAAAAAAGAAAAACTAACTATAAAGATTGCCTTTGATTGAAATATCTGAGCTCAAAGGACTATGAGGCCACTCTAACTATAGATTTTTCTGGAAGTTGGGATGTGAGAAAAATGAGTTCTTTCAGACAATAATGAAATGTAAACTGAAGAAAATGAGTAACTACACTCACATACATTAACAACAAAACACATTAAAGGTAATGAATTTGGTATTTGTTATACACTTTTCTCATTAAAAATAATCTAAGATGACCAGGTAATCCATGAACCAAAGGGCCATCCTCAATAGTCTTGGACATCAATCTATAAGACTGTCTACCACCTTTAAGGTTACATAATCAGTAAGACTCTTTAGCAGGAGGAAACAGAATGATGCTTAATGTAAATTAGGAGATCTTACAGAACTACCTGTTTTTTAAGCTGAGTTTTACACTAAAATGTGTCTGTAACTTTACTCATATTTTAAGAAACAATAATTACGATGGCTATCATTTATACAAATTACCAATATTATTACTTATTCAGTGCTTATCAGGAGCCAGGCCCTATATTAAATACTCTGTATTTAACTTATATATACTGTATCATGGAATCCTTCAAACAACATATTGAAATACTTTTAAAAGTTATATTAACAAGAAGTTTAAATTAATTTTAATTCAATTAACAAATAAACAGAAAAGTGGGAGATTAAACATTTCATCTCGCTCCAAAGATCCAGGCTAACCATTACACTATACTGTCATTGACACAACATAGTCTCTCAACAAGAAATTATATGGGGAATTAAACAGTAGGAAAATACAAATTGTTGGGACTGCAAGCTGGTGCAGCCACTCTGGAAAACAGGATGGAGGTTCCTCAAAAAACTAAAAATAGAACTACCCTACGACCCAGCAATTGCACTACTAGGCATTTATCCACGGGATACAGGTGTGCTGTTTCTGAGGGACACATGCACCCCAATGTTTATAGCAGCACTATCGACAATAGCCAAAGTATGGAAAGAGCCCAAATGTCCATCGATGGATGAATGGATAAAGAAGATGTGATATATACACACACACACACACACACACACACACACACACACACACACACACACACACACCGGAGTATTACTCGGCAATCAAAAAGAATGAAACCTTGCCATTTGCAACTATGTGGATGGAACTGGAGGGTATTATGCTAAGTGAAATTAGCCAGTCAGAGAAAGACAAATATCGTATGACTTCACTCATGAAGACTTTAAGAGACAAAACAGATGAACATAAGGGAAGGAAAACAAAATAATATAAAAACAGGGAGGGGGACAAGACATAAGAGACTCTTAAATATGGAGAACAAACACAGGGTACTGGAGGGGTTGTGGGAAGGGGGATGGGCTAAATGGGTAAGGGGCATTAAGGAATCTACTCCTGAAATCACTGTTACACTATATGCTAATTTGGATGTAAATTTTTAAAAATTAAATAAATTTATTAAATTTATTAAATTAATAAATAAATAAAAATCTTTGCCAAAAAAGAAAAGAAAATATAAATTGTGAAGTTTCACTATATAATCTTCCTGGTGAAAGAGGAATATCACTTATACAGTTGACAGAATATAATACCAGCAACAAAATTAGAAACAGAACGGATTTTTGGATCACATATATAAAAAAAACACGGATTTTATTCTTGTGAAAACAGTAACCAAAATGCCAAAAGTGGTAACTCCTTGAAAAGGGATACTTCTCACAGATCAATGTCCAACACCAACTACTTGGAGGAATTAAAAATAAATCAAACTTGCTAACTGAAAAAATTTAGTTATCATTTATGCTTTTTTAGAAAAATAACTTTTTAAAGACTTCATTCGGTAATAATTAACATAAATATCTATTTAGTAACCAAATGAATCTATTATTCATTACAACAAATAAAAATTAGGTAAAGTAGTCGAATAAGGCATGTTGCCAAAATAATTACAATTCATCACAAAACACATTAAAAAAATATATTTTCTAGGGGTGCCTGGGTGGCTCGGTTGGTTGAGCGTCCAACTCTTGGTTTCTGCTCAGGGCATGATCTCATGGTTCATGGGATGATCAAGCTCCACGTGGGGCTATGCACTGACAGTGCAGAGCCTGCTTAGGACTCTCTCTCTCTCTCTCTCTCTCTCTCTCTCTCTCTCTCTCTCTCCCTGTCTCTCTTCCCCTCCCTGGCTCTCTCTCTCAAAATAAATAAACATTAAAAATTTTTTTTTAAATACGTATTGTTTTTTCCTAAAAGGAAAAAGAGAAAGATATGCTTTAGATCTACTGATTTTTAACATCTTATGCCTGTTGGCCACAGTTTATTTAAAATAATATGGAGCTTTCTCCACTTACCAATATATCATAAAACATTTCTGACTCACAGAAAATCATGAAAGTACATTAGTGTATCATTTCACTATAGTCAACACACCACCAGAACCTATCCCATTTTTCTGCAGGGGAAATCACACCCCAAAATCAATTGATGGGAAGAGCCCACTCGTTTATTTTAACCTCATCCCTGCACAGCCATCCTGGAAGGAGTGACGGACGGGCCTTTATACCTGCTTATATGCTGTGACGCTTGTTGAACTAAACACCTTCTGGGACCGGCAAGGCCCAGAGCTGCTGTAGCAGTAGCCCCCACAGTTCTCACAACAGTTCATGGTGAGGTTGTTGGCGGAGTGAAATTTTGAGAAACAGGCATCACTACAAAGACCATGTACCACATTTTGATATTTAACTTCAAATCGGATCTAGGAAATAAAACACACACACATCCAAAATAAGTAAAGCCAATTAAAAATCTCTGATCTCTGGTCACGGCAGGTTTGCTGAAGAAGACCACCAGCCTTGTGGGATTGGCTGTCAGAGTCCACACAAGAGGCTAGGAATATTGTACACAAAGGTTCTTGATGTTCTTGGGGTGCGTGGGTGGCTCAGTGGGTTGAGCATCTGACTTGGGCTCAAGTCACGATCTCGCAGTCCGTGAGTTCGGGCCCCGCGTCGGGCTCTGTGCTGACAGCTCAGAGCCTGGAGCCTGCTTCGGATTCTGTGTCTCCCTCTCTCTGTCTGCCCCTCCCCCACTCGTGCATGCCCTCTCTCTCTCTTTCTCTCTCTGTCAAAAATAAACATCAAAAAAAATTAAAAAAAAAACCAAAACATTCTTGATGTTCTTGAGCAAATGCCTAAAAATGCAGCATATAGAAAGTACACAGAACAGATTACAAATGAAAAGTTGAGTATGGTTAAAGGGGAACCAGATGTTAAGAAATCAGAAGACCAACTGCAGGATGGCCAACTAGTAGAGGTGATTCTTCAGGCTGAAATGAACCAAGTCTGGCAAGAAAACTTTAGAGTGGAAACCATGGGAGCCTTTAATGGAAGAGCCTCCTGCCAACCAATGGAAATGGCCAATATAATCATCATTAAATGACTAGCATGTTGATGGGAAACTGATATAATTAATATTCTGTAATATTAAAAATGTTTCCTTATTATTGATGCCTTATAAACAAGAAAACTAATACAGAACATACTTAGAGTTGTTAAAACTGATGACTGTGGTAACAGGGATTGGTGAATCCATATTTGATATGTAAAGCATTCATGTAAATTATTTCAAAGATGGTTTTTTTGTTTTGTTTTTTTAACAGAGAGGTTGTGCAAATATCTGAAAGTTAATTGGAAAAATTCCTACAGATTTTTAATGCAGAGGCCATAACTGAAATGTGAAGTATTTTTAGTAGTGTCTTCAACACATCATTTAATGTTTTTTATCCTGAAAAAAATAGGAAAGGTACTTAATTATTATTATTGTGTAGATAAATTTATAAATCACTGAAGTGAAGTACTAAGAGTAAAAACCATCAAATTATAGTTGTACAGCTGAGGAAACTGATTTGGTATTTGAAAGAAAGACTTCTTATTTATAGTGGTAATTGTAAAAACTTTTTTTTTGTCTCATTTAAAGAAGTTAGCTTTCTGTTGCTTAGCCTTTTGTTTTCTTGATCAACCAAAGTACATCAAGGTAGAGATAGAATTTATATAAAAGAAGAGACATAAAGAGTTCCTAAAGTTTATCGGACTTATGAATAGGCTTATATTCAGAACATCTTAGTCACACATGGGTTGTAACTTCAAAGTAGAATCACTAGGTGGTTTCCACTAAGTTTCCAATATGAGTGCAGTTGGGTATCAAACTGAAGATAAATGCTATCGCAGGAAAGAAACAGTTGGCATAAATTACTTTTAATGTGTCCTCACCCTTTCTTCCTAGACCCTATCATTTCTAAATACCTAAGTTGGTATTTTTTAACTTCAAGACAGTACTCTTTTGTGTTTGTACGCATATGTGTGCGTTTTGCTATTCCTTGTGTTTTGCTATCCCTGACTCAATTCAGAATTTTTAGAATGAGAAAAATTTTTTCCCCAATATATTTCTCCCCTACAATGCTATAAATTGAATGGTAAATAAATACTAAATGAAAAAAAATCTCTGATCTCTGAGCAGAATCCCAGGAAAGGTACAATGTAACTTACATCAGCATTCTTCTGACACATGCTGCACTTGGTTGAAATGCTGTTAGTATATATGGTAACAACAGGCTTCTTCTTTAGCTCATAAGAAGAAAGGCATGATTGGCTGCAGAAATCTTTGCTAGAATTTTCAAAACGGGTCGTGATCACATCCTTTGGATTTAAAATGTCTCTAAAAATAAATAACAAAAGGCAAAATGAAATATGTTCTTCATAATTGTAATTTCTTCCTCTTTGTGAGCTAAAATAACTATGTTTACTAAGGGCAGCTATTGCATGCTAGAAAATGGCTGGCCAGGGATAAGACATCTGAAAACCTGGGCTTGATGATTAGTTCTGTTAGTTAGCTGAGTGACAGTGAGTGAGGTAATTACTCTCTCAATTTCCTCATGTAGAAAATGGGTTTATGATACCTAATTTATCGATGTGTTGAGGGAAAATTATATTTAAAATATATCCAGCCAGATGTTCATGACAAAAGCCGTGAGGCTTCCAGCTCCAACCAAGTTTCATCCACTGGAGCCAATGGAAGAAGTGGCCATCCCTCAAGTCCAGACCACAAAACCCTTGTCCTCTTACTAGCCAGCAGCTGCTAAGAGTAGGAACAGCAGAGACAAAGAATGACATGTTTGTTTGTTTTTTAATTTAAATGCAAGATTTGGGAAACAGATGAACTACCGAAGATTAATACAAAAAATAAGCATGATATATAAAACTGAACTATAACTGAAGAGATCAAAGAAACAGAGGACAAAAGAACTATTAAGGTTTGGTAGCAGAGGACAGATGGAAATAAGAATAAGACAGAAAGAACACAAATAACTGAGTCATTCTGTAAGATTCCTCAAGTTATTTTGTAAGAGCCCATTGATGTAATACGCACTAACGGTAAAAACAAAGGCTGAGTATTGCCATTTTCTGACAAGTATAAAAAAACTAACGGAAATGGTCAGTAATCAGAAGCACTAGTACAAGCCATGAAGAATATAATGGAATAATATTATATACAGTAATGTGTACTAAGTAATTGCTATGTACCAGACATCATTCTCTTTACTCAAATTATCCAACTTAATTTTCACAAAAATTCTGTGAGATAAGTATTATTATAATTGCCATTTTACAGATGAGGAGACCAAATCGGAAAGGTTAAATAACTTGTCAAAGTCACAAACTGGTAAGCAATGAAGCCAGAATACAAATTCTAGGCAGTCTGATTCCACATTCAGTGGTTCATCATTCCACTCTTCTGCCTCCCATCCTGTGCCTTTATTATACAAAACTGTTTCACAGTAAACTATTTACGAATAACAATAACAACAAAGTACTTTAATTTTCTAAAACTCACCTAACCTTAAAAATAGGACAGTGAATCTTGGAAACCAAGTGGATATGCTTACACACGGATGAAGTTATTAATTTTGAATAGTGATTTTTCTACTAAAAACAAAGCAATAAAGAATGTTATTTAATAATGTGAATCTGCCAGTGGTATAATATACATATATGTAAACCAAAGTGAATGACTTTTTAATGGAAATCTGTGCACATGAATATAAATGCATTCTAAACCTTACGCATCCAAATGAATCTTACACCTTAACTTTAATCTTAGAAAAACCATACATCTTCCAAAAACATGGCTCCAACATTCTTCTACTTTATCCTTTATTTACAATAACTCTAAGAACAACTTTTCAAAGTTATAGTCAAGTATCATGTTTAACAGTATGACTCAGTTTAATCGTCTACAGTAGTCAACTGATAAGGCATCAAGCAACTTCTGACAATTTGTAAAAATCAAACCCATGGTTTAAAGATAGATTTGTCACCTATCTTGGTCTAAAGGAAAGTTTCATAGGCTCTGAACGCAATGCCAAATCAAGAGAGCAAAAAAATTTTTGAAAAGGAGCAGCGCTATGGTAGAACATCTCTGACAAGAGTAACGATTTAAAAAAAAATAATATGCATTTAGATGTATAACTTGTGCTGTGTTCTTTAAAATTTAATTCACTTTATTTTGATATCTGATATGTTGAAACGGAGTATCTAAAAACAGAAAACTAAACTTACCCTTCTAGATCAGTTTCACGAGAATGCTATAGAAGAGTTTAAGTAAGGTATTAGAATGGCATTTTAGAACAAAACTAAATTTGAATATTTATGTAAAATATTTTTAAATTCCTCTGTCCTTTTAGTTGGAGATTTTCATTTTAACATGATCTACTTTTAGATACTTAAGGCCAACACCCCAAACAGATAAAGAAACTGTCGTAGATCTCCAAAGACAAAATAGGGGCCTAGAAATAATATGTTAAGATACATGATGTGCTAAGCCCTGGGCTAACATTGTCTCATTAAAATCTGAGGAAGTAGATACTATTTACCAATGAAGAAACTGAGGCTTAAAAAAAATTAAACATCTAGCCCCAACGTCATATAGTTAGTAAGGGATAGAGCGTGATCTACACAATAAGCTCTTAACTTTTTTCACTCTACATTAACACTTCGGACAACACAATACATTCTTAGAACTACATTACCACGGGAAGAGGCAGAACATGCCAAATTTTTCAAACATACTAAGGTAGAGAAAGAAGTTTATGTGGCTTTGTTACTATTTCTTCCTCTCTCTGCATCTATGTGTGACTATAAAGCAATAACTTCAAAGAACTTTTTTTAAGAAATAAACACATTATTTTGTGGCCATTTAGAGATTTTTTTTTAATCTTCTAAAGAATTAACTAACTTTTATATACTATTATAAGACCAATGTTATAATATGTTATATACTTCAATAACTTTCAAGATAATAAATAATTGTGAACGGCTTGTTGTCTATACTCACAGGATATATGAGCAGCCCTGCAATTCCCACAAATGGTTTGTTATTTCTTTCCACAGTAAAATTTAAACTTAAAGAGACAGAAAACTAGTTAAGATGGTACTTTTAACACCAAGTCTCTTGTTTAACATTACAAAGAATTTGCAAATTTCTCAGCTAAAAAGCTATTTCCATAGAAACGTGCTCAAGAGATTTAAAGTAGCAACAGCATATTTGAACTAAACTAGATACACACTAAAAAAGTAAGGTAAAAAGGGATGTAATTAAGAATTTTATACTTTGAGCAGTTTGTGCAGGTTTTCCTGGGAGGAGTTGGTACGCAGACAGGTGAAGGATATCCAGTGATGCACCGCGTGGAGCAAAAGAGCTGAGTAGATCCTGTCTTATGATATGCAGTTTGCCCTTTATAAAGCATTTTTTTACAACCAGAACAAAAAACCTGAATAGCTACGGCTGGAGCCGAAGGAAGCAATACATTTGGGCCAGATGATGCAAGAGAAAACTGAAAGCCTGGAGTCAACTGTTGGGCTATAAATACAAAATAAGGGGGGAAAAAACAGTTTTAGTATCAACACAAACACATATACATTCTCCATTTTTTAAGACAAATTCTCAGTCTCCAAATCCAATTAAACACTCTAAAACAGGGAGTTTCAAACTTTTTTTTTTGGGGGGGGGGGAAGGTGTGGGTTCAAACTTTTTTATAACCCATAGTAACAACTATATTTCACATTATAACCCAGGAGACACATACATACATTTCTGTGTATGTTTATATGTGTAAAATTTAATAACTGAAACAGTTTTGCAAAATAATGTTTCCTTACTACATGCATCACATTCTTCTAATACAATCTTATTCTATTCTCTCTCCCTCCCCCACCCACATACATACATGTATATGTGTGTGTGTGTGTGTGTGTGTGTGTGTGTGTGTATTTTTTTTTTAAGATTTTAAGTAATCTCTACACCCAATGTGGGGCTTGAACTCATAACCCTGAGATCAAGAGCCGCATGGTCCACTGACTGAGACAGCCAGGTACCCCTCAATTCCACTTTTTAAAATGCTAGTCAACACCACCTACCCAGTTTAAAAAGTACTGCTTTATCTTAAGGAAAAAAAGATTTACATGAGGACGTGCTCTCCCTCAGTTCTACTAGTTAGAATATAACAATATTAATCATAATTAACTTACTTGGTCCTATTTCTTTCCTTTTTTTCCTTTTTTAGATTTTATTTTTAAGTAATCTCTACACCCATTGTGGGACTCGAACTTACAACCCTTGAGATCAAGAGTTCCATGCTCTACTGACTGAGTCAGCCAGGTGCCCCATATTCAGTTCTATTTCTTACCAAGAGGACTGTCACTGACTGAAAACACAGCACTAATTTTCAGTTCACTTTCTTGAGTTTTTTGCTTTGGGGCATGTCCATACTCCTTAAAGAAAAAGAAAAGAGAGAAATGAGTACAGTGTTAGTATTTAATTAAACTAGAAATTCAAGAAAAAAATAAGTCTGTCATATCTCTTCTACATTCTAATCATAATCACCTTCACAAATACCTCAAAAATCAAAATTTACAAGTTGTTAGAACAGATTTAAACTTTACAAAAAGGACCTTTCAGAATTGGAAAATCTTTCATGACAGTTATTACTACTTTTCAAATGTAATATATAGGAGTCACATACAGCTACTTCAATGTTCAGCACTACCCTTACTTTAGTCTGTGTTTGTAAGAAAATGATAAATAACATTAAGTCTGAATGATGTAGAGTTTGGATCCAATTACAGATCTACAAACTGTCATATCTGTTAATGGCATAAAGACACAATGCAATCTGTTTGTTATACATAACATCATCACAGCCTAAATCAGATTTATTCTAATTATGTATTCTTTAAAATGCTTTAAGATGAAATATAATCATAAAACAAAGTTTTATTTTTTTACAAGACAAAATTCTAAAAATACATATATCAATTTTAAAAAAGACTTCTTTATTGAGATCACAACCATCCTACGTTATGTTGTTGTTAAAATAGCCTTACATACTTCAAAATAAAAACTTAAGGGGCACCTGGGTGGCTCAGTCAGATAAACGTCCGACTTCAGCTCAGGTCACAATCTCACAGCTTGTGGGTTTGAGCCCCACATCAGGCTCTGTGTTGACAACTCAGAGCCTACTTCAGATTGTGTCTCCCTCTCGCTCTCTGCCCCTCCCCCACTGTGTTCCGTTTCTCTCAAAAATAAACATTAAAAAGTTAAAAAAAAAAAAAAGTCTTACTTTTCTGAAACAATGGTGATAATAAATAGTAGTTGTATTTTACATCCTTATACTTAGCAAAATAAATGATGGGTATGTCAGCTCCCAAAGCTACTTTTGGAACTGCTTTGGACTATTACATGCCAAAGACTAGGAACCACTGCATTAATTTACCACTTCCCATAGTGTACATTGTGGCGCCAAATGAGCTGCTGCCTATGAGTAGGGACTACAGTATCTTCTTTATAGGTGAGGAAAGTGAAGCTTAGAGATGGTTCAGCACTTTGTCCAAGGTCACAAAGATACTAAGTGCACAAACGGGAATCAAACCCAGGTCTATCTGTTTCAAAAGCCATGCTATCTCCCTCATAGATGGACAAATATAAAAAAATTACTATAATGAATTCAAACCCCAGCCCCCACCAGAAATTAAGCTCCCAACTCCTTTCACTCATAGCACCTGTCACAATATGTCACTTCTTATTTATTTGGGTGATACTTTGTTTGTCTAGCATCCTTCTTCTTTACCCCAAATGTGCAAGACTGAAAGGACCATGGCCATCAAGAACAGGCACGATATGTTTTTCTGCCTCTGCACACTCAACATGTGGCACAGTTAACATAACCTAACAGAGAAGGCTGTGGGTTCTGACAGAAGCAGAAGCAGATGTGATCTTGACTGAAACAAATTTTTTAATCTTTTCTAGTTTCAATTTCCTTATCTACAAAATATATTATCTAACCCACAGGGCCATGATGGAGGGATAAATGATTTAATACAGATGAAGTATGTAGCATGATCCCTTACAGATAAGCCAAAACTGAAGCATGATTTATACACAAAAATGCTAGCTTTTATTACTTTCACAATTATAGCATTTAATAAATATTTGTTAAGGGGCACCTGGGTGGCCCAGTCGGTTGAGCATCCAACTTCGGCTCAGGTCATGATCACACGGTTTGTGGGTTCGAGCCCCGGTTCGGGCTCTGTGCTGGTAGCTCGGAGCCTGGAGCCTACTTCGGATTCTGTGTGTGTGTATGTGTGTGTGTGTCTGTCTGTCTCTCTCTCTCTCTCCCTGCCCCTCCACAGCTCACGCTCTGTCTCTCTCTAAGAATAAACATTAAAAAATTTTTTAAATTTAAAAAATATAATAAATAAATAAATATTTGTTGAGGAGCACCTGAGTGGCTCAGTTGGTTGAGTGTCCAACTCTTGATTTCAGCTCAGGTCATGATCCCAGGGTTGTGGGATCAAGTCCTGCATCAGGCTCCGTGCTGAGCATGGAGCCTACTTAAAATTCTCTCTCTCTCTCCCCTTGCCCCTCTCCCCACTCTTTCTCTGAAAAACTAAATCAATCAATAGACAAATAAATAAATATTTCTTGAATGAATGAGTCCAAGTGGATAGTCTTACATATACTAAAATAATAATGTTTATTTATTGGCACTTGCATAAAAAAGAGAGGAAGTTAAAAGTACCTATATACACCCTCCTTCAAATTACCAAAAAGAACACTTAAGAATCAATATAAAATTAATTTGCCCTATCATCAACTCAATCTCTAATATTTTTCTAACATGCCTGTTAAATTTCCCCCAATTATTTCCTTTTACTTCACAAAGTAACTGTTCCAAACCATCACTGCCAAGTCACAACCATGCAAATGTCCAGCTCCCTGATGTTTAAATTTCACCAAGAAAAACAGAAACAAAGAACTCCCTCAACACTCTGATTCCCCCCCCCCACCATGCCTACAAATTGATCAACAAACTGTCCTCCTATCTTCCAGGAAAAAGCAACCTTCTTACATGACTGACTAAAAACAGGCTTGCGTTTGGGATCCTGCTCCCTCTCCCATCTTTAAGCACTCCATAGTATCATGTATCTTCAGCCTCTCACCACCTCCATGCTGGTTTTCTCCTCTCAGGTTATAAGGAACCTATTTCTTAAGGAACTACTTACTACCCTCTTCCTCTCCCCTTCCAATCAGTCAGTGAAAAAGTGCCTCATTCTTTCTCTACTTCTTTATTTTTCTTTTAAATGCTTATTTATTTTTGAGAAGAAGGGGCAGAGAGAGGTGGGGACAGAAGATCTGAAGCCAGCTCTGCACTGACAGCAGAGAAGCCAGATGTGGGGCTCAAACTCACAAACCCATGAGACATAACCTATGCCGAAGTCAGACACTTAACTGACTGAGCCACCCAGGCACCCCTTCCTTAATCTGATTCCCTCCTGAACCTAATGCTATCAGGCTACTGCTTCAACTGAAACTGTTGGCTGTTTTTTGTTTGTTTTTTTAAGTTTATTTATTTACTTAAGTAATCTCTACCCCCATCTGGGGCTAGAACTCATGACCCTGAGAACAAGTGTCACATGCTCTACTGACTGAGCCAGCCAGGCACCCTCAATTGAAACTGTTTTAAGATTAACCAATCACCTCACAGTTGCTTAACCCAATGAACACTTTTAGGTTTTATCTTACATGGCTTCTCAGATACATTTGACACTGCCAATGATTCCATTCATTGTCTTCTGGTTCTTACTTCAATTCATTATTATGTCTTTCTACCCTTCATTGATGTTCTTATATTCAACCCTAGGGGTATCAGAAGCCCCTAGAGGTCTTGTTAAGACATAGACTGTTGGGCTTCAACCCCAGTTTCTGACTCAGAAGGTCTGCACCAGGGTCCAAGAATATACATTTCTAACAAGTATCCAGGTAATGCTGAGGCTGCTGATTGCAGGAACTACTTTGAAGCCACTTTGAAGCCCTAAATTAATCCATTTCCTAGCTTTCTGACGTGAGCTCTACTCTCCTCTCTCTACATTTTTTTCCCTGAACAATCTCACCCATATTCGTAACTTCAATTATCACCTATATGAGGTTACCAGATTTAGCAAATAAAAATATAAAAGCTTGGTTAAATTTGAATTTCGTATAAACAACAAATAGTTTTTAGGATAAGTATGTCCCAAGTATTGCATGCAACATACTTTCAGTAAAAAATAATTACTGTTAACGTGAGAGTCAAATTTAACTGGGCATTCTATATTTTATCTGGAAACACTACACCAAATTTCTAAATACCATCACTTCTTGGCCTTTTGGCTAAGATAAAGTGCAACTCTCTAAATACCATACCCATATATGCAAATGCCTCCCAGTGCAAATTACCAGTTGACTGTCCCACCAGCCCTTTAAACACAACAGATCCCAGGGCACCTGGGTGCCTCAGTCTGTTAAGCGTCCAACTTCAGCTTAGGCCATGATCTTGCAGTTCATGAGTTCTAGCCCCACATCGGGCTCTGCGCTGACAGCTCAGAGCCTAGAGCCTGCTTTGGATTCTGTGTCTCCCTCTCTCTCTGCCCCAACCCTCCCCTGCTCATGCTCGCATCTCTCTCTCTCTCAAAAAAAAAAAAAAAAGAAAGAAAAAGAAAGAAAAAAAAAAAACATTAAAAATAAACACAACAGATCCCAAACGGTACTTATTACTTCCCCCCAAATCCTGTTCCTAGCCCCTCAGTAAACTGTATCATCAAAAACTCAACTTACCGAGGACAGACACTTCTAAGTACTCTGGGACTCCTCCTTGACCCACATACCTCATATGCTATCTCTAGGTCTGATCAACCCTACCTAAATATCTCAAATTCATTCTCTTTTCTTCTCTTCTTTATTGTTGAACACTCAACCACTAAACATACCACATTCGCTCACCTCTCCATGACTTGACACATGCTATTTTCTATGCCTGAAAACCTTAATCGTTACAACTCAAGTGCTACCTACCCCATGAAGCTGTTCTTTCCTCTCCAGACAGACTTCAGGGCTCCTTCCCCTATTCTCCCAATGCACCTTACACAATTTTTTTAGAGTAATTACATAAGACTGTGATTCTGTATCTGTACAGAGGTGGCACAAAGCAACAGAAAGAATACAAGTTTGAAAAAAAAAAAAAAAGAAAGAATACAAGTTTGAAGCCAGTTCCTATTCCAGTTCTGATGCTGCCTTTGAATTTGGCAAATTACTTAACTTCTCCTTTTCTCAGTTTCCTCATGTGTAAAATGGAGTAAAGATCTGCCCCTCATATGGTTGTAGAATTTAAGTGAGAATGCATACAGCATGCTTAACACAGCTTCTGATGAGGCACGCTCAATAAATAATTACCCCTTTTTCCTGTATCTTTATTCCTCCTTACACTATTAATTTCCTTGAGAACAGAGGCCCTGTCTTTTCATCTTCTGAAAACTAAATAACTAACACAACTTAGCCTACAGGATCATGGTTAAGGGGTTGGGAATCTTGAACCAGACTGCTTGGGTTTACATTCTAGCTCAACCATTTACTAGTTGTGTGACATTTAACAAGTTACTACCTGTCTCAGCTTCTTTATGTGTAAAGCAGGGATAGTAATAGTATTTAACTCCTGGGTCCTGCTCATCAAATGGAGTAATATATGTATACCACTTACAACAATGTTAAACAAGTGCTATGAATCAGAGTTAGCAAGAATAAAAACTCAGTGAATGAATGACAGCTCGACTGTGACTTTAACATCCAGAACAGACTCTTAGTAGAGGTATTCCCCACCTTCCAAAAGTTCATGTAACTCCACTTTGCTTTCACAAAAGACCTAGGTCAGTTCCTGCATTTGCCAACCAAAAGAAATCTGAAGATTTTCACTTTTAAGAGAAAAGGCAAAAAGCGAAAAACAGCCTTCAGCTTTGTTTTGCAGCGAACAGTTACAGCGCAGTGTGCAGCGTGAGACGCGAGAGTGGCACCACCGAGCTCCTTTCCCAAGAACCACACTCAGCATCTCAGCATCAACCTGATGCTGCTGTAGCTCTGAACTATGTAAGCATTGGTGCTTTCTCTTCATTTATTTTGTGCACCTGGGAGTAAGATGTGTCCTAAGGTATCAGAAAAGCCTAAGAGTGGTTAGTTTGGGGGGTCTAGGAATACTCAAAAATTTTTCCATATAAACCAATGGTAATCAATTCATTTTACACCATTTCAGCTTACAAAAGTTTTCATAGGAACACTACTTTCAGATGGGGGAGGGGGGAGGCTATATATCAGAAAATATTAAACATTTTCTATTTCTTGCCTCCTATTTTCCGAAATTCGAATGCAACATGGAAAACACTACACATGATTTGTTTAATTGGCTTTTCTATCATAGTCCACACTATCAATTATGAAAAAAAAATTACAGCCTATTCACCTTGAGTAGCCTTAATATAAACCAAAGAGAACTGAGTTGGTTCGTATCCACTTAAAATGTAAACTGTTAGGGGGATTTTCATTATCATAATTTTGATATTCAGAAAGAACACTCAACTCATAGCACAATATTTGTTAAATTTATGTACCACAGACAAGGCATAATGAAAGAAAAATTGGATCTGGAATTTTAAAAAACCGGTTTTGTATCCCAACTTGCTACGAGACCTTGGTGAAGTCACTTATTCCTTCGGGCTCAGTTTCCTCATCTGTGAAACAGAGGCTCTTTTATTCCAATTTTTGAGCATGTACTTTGTGCCAGTCACTTGCCCAGGAATTGAGGATTCAGGTCAAATAAGACCAGGGTGTATGTAAACAAAATTCACTGATGTATAGATGCTACAGCAAAAGTGAAAGCAATATACAATAGAAAAAAAGAGAATTACTAATTCTACCCCAGTGACTATTAAACTATGTCTTAAAAGAGGAGAAAACCTAGGCAAAGCTGCCTAGTTTAGAATACCACGGGCAGAAGAAATGGCATGTGCAAAGGGAGAAAACAAAACTCAACAGAATATGCTTCTGAGTAAAATGCAGATAATTTGCAGACTGAGTAGATTCGAAAAGGTGGGAAGGATAACCAATGATACTGAAGACAGAAACAAAGGCCAAAACGTGGATAGTTTGGATGTTACACTAAAAAGTTCACGCTGTATCACACGAGACAGGGTCTTTAAAGGGAATGGTGTCATCAGATCTGTAGAGACACAACAGCATCATTATACAGTGTTTTGAGGGAGGCTGTGACTACAGGAAAAAGGATGAGTAGGAAATACAGTTCAAATGAGAAATAAGAAATAGGGAGGAAAAGGAAGAGACAATAAAAAAATTCTTCAAAGGTAGAATCCACAAAACTTGGCAAACAAAGCAACGGCTCTGGAAGAAGAAGAGTAAGAATTTACCATCTGGGGGGAAAGTAAATGTCATGGACGCCACCATCCCCCACCCCACACCCCACGGACACACCTCATAAGCCTTCTCAGCACAGCACAGGAAGACATAGAGTTGACGAATGAAACAAAGCTTTATGGCGTCCCTGTCCTGAAATAATACTGCCTTTAAGATGGTATGAGAAATAAAATATTACCATCATTTATTGTTTTATTATATTATTTATATTTTTAATATTATTAATTTGCTTATGTAATAACTAGAGTCTCAAGCAAAAGAACTGTCCAAGAAGAAAAAAAAATCATTTTTTGCCAAAACAACTAACCAATGTCTCCATATTGATCCCCAATCCGGGTTTCCAGTCCAGGTTCCTAAGGGTAGCTAGATGATTTTTCTGAACATGTTTATCTCATTCTCCCACTTAAAATCCTGCAATGTCTTCCCACTGCTCTCAGCATGCGCCTCATCCTAGAGGCAGAATAACAGAGGCTTTGAAGACTGACTACCTGAATTTGAATCTAGTCTGCCATTTATGAGGTGTGATCCCTGGTAAATTGCTTGACCTCTTTGTACTTCGGTTTCCTCATCTGTAAAATGGGAGTAATAACATGGTTGTGAGAACGATGTCTGCCACAGTCTAAGCACATATATCAATAATAATGAGTTAATATTTATGAAGTCACACATAATATACACTACACATTGATATATAAATACCATCTACTATCAGTGTTGGTGTTATGATCAACATTATCATCATCACCATTTTCATACCTTTTCTGTTCCAGGCCCACTGGTCTTGCAGTTTTTCAAAAGAACCATGCATCTTTCCAACTCAGGGCTTTCCTATATGCAGATCCCTCTGTCTGGAACACTCTCCATGCATTTGCCTAGTCCATTCATTCTTCATAATTCAGCTTACACATCCTTCCCACAAGGAAGCCTTCCCTAGCCAGCCTCTGCCCCCAACCACACGTAGGTCAGACTCCCCATTTTAGGCTTTTCTTGAAAAGCACTTGTCATAGTGTGTAATTATATATATTATTTGATTAATTACTTGTGCAATGTCTATCTCCCCCACTAATGTATAAGCTCAATGAGGGAAAGGACTAAACGGACTCCTCGATCCCCTGATACAGAACAGACCACAAGTACTTACAGAATAAAAGGAAACTACTGTCAGATACAAGAGAATTAAAAAAAAAAAAAAGGTACCAAGTATAGAAAAACAGTAATACATATTACTTTCCTTTTACAAAAAGAAATAAACAGTTACTAAGGTCTCATTTACAGAGCAGAAAAACCGATTTACCCACCTAATGGGGAGAAAAATCAGCTTGGGTTGTTTTAACATACAAGCCAGAAACTGACTAACTAAAAATCTGAATTCACCAGATAGAAAAGAATTCAACATTTTTTTTTATTTAATAAAATGAAATGCTTACTTGAGCATTGTCAGGTTCTTCTTTAATTTTGTCCAGAAGTCCCTGCTGTGGTGCCATTGCCTTGCCACATTCACCATCCAAAGGTTCTTTCATTCTAATTGTTTACGTAAAGGAATTCCCCAGTCTAAAACTAATAGATTTCTTCTTGGGGAAGGATAGCTGGACTCCTAAAATACAACATAAAGGATTGGTATTCAGGTTTATTCTTCTCATTTTTCCCTTCATGTTTATATTAAAAGCTTTGTGTTGCGCTCAAGGCTTTAGAGTTGAGCCTCTGAAAAACAATTCTTCTGGGGCCATGACTAACTCTAGTCTCCCCTTCTCCTTCCTTCTGCTCCTTTAGTAGTTCTCACCACATAAGGAAAGTTTCCCGGCCACAGCTCCCAACCTCCCTAATAACTTCAAAGCCAAACGCTCTGGTCTCTCAAATGCTGAAAGTTACAAAGGGAACCAGACCAGCAACCCAAAATATGGGAAGAAATTACCAACCGCTCAGAGGAAAGGACTCGGAAAACAGTTTCTGACTCCAGGAGAATTAGTACTTGGAGGCCCACCTCTGCTTTTATTTCTCAAAGTGGGGACACACCAAGCTCCCCACCCCCACTTCTAACTCAGCCGCTGCTGGAGGCCTCCATAAGGGCCCCATTTCTTGGCCTAAAGATAGACCAGAGCTCCAAATGCCATCACAAGTGAACAACAGTACACCCTTGTTTAAAGCGGACCACCTGCACCTTCCAGGGTCTCCCTGGAAACCATTCCCACGAATAAGCCCCCCTAAGCTTTGCTTCTTAAATGCTTTCCTGTAAACAAGAAATTCTATTAGCCATTCAGCAGATTTCCGTTCCCCTAAGGGTAAACGTTCTAAACCCGAACCAAAAAGGAAGCCCCCCAAAGTTGTCTTTATCCAGAGTCAAGCCAGGCATGGAAATGGGCAACTGGTGGAAAAGCCTGCGGGGAAGAACACATGAGAACTTTCGACCACTTGCCACAGTTACAACCATCTAAGGGTGCTCATCCCTCTTTGGAGTAGGGTATTCGCTCCGAAAGTCTCGTCCCCACCAATAATCTCCACGCCCGTCACCGAGTACAAACGCGGCGACGTTGTATCGGAGGGAGAGAACGCGACCCGCAAATCCCTGTCACCGCGTCCCTGCAGCGAAATCCGCACGGCGTCAGCCGCGCAGCCCGTCCGGCGCCGCCCCCACCCGGTGCCCGCCTCGTCACGTGGCGCGCCCGCCGCCCCGCCCCGCGCAGCCCTGGCCGCCGCCACCCGCCGCGCTCACCTTCTGGCCACCTCCCGGCTCCCGGGGAGTACCGGGGTGGGTAAGGCCGCCTAGGACCCAACGGCTTGCGCCCAAAGACCAGGATGATTTCCTCTTACTGAAATTCTTCCGCCTGATCCATCACAACGCAACACCCAGCCAACCGTGCGTGCGCAGCCCTGGTCTCCGCCCCCCCACCCCCGTTTCCCGTCATGCCCCGGACCTGAGCCGAGTGGGTCTTCCCAGGATTCCCCTTTGCTCAATTATGGTTGACTTCTTAAAGAGACCAAGACCCAAGCGTGAGAAGGTAGAAGTAAGAGACTGGGGCAGGAAGTTGGGGGCATTAGAAACCCTGCACTATTCTTTAATGCCGGTTTCCAGAAAGATGGCCTGTTAAAAGAATATAAAAATAAATAATGGCTGACATTTATTAAGCCAAGTGCTTGCTAAACACTTGTACGGCATCATTCCACTTAATCCTCACCACACCTGCAAGAGGTACAAATTTTTATCTGGGAGATGTAAGTGAATAGATTAATTAACTTGCTCGAAGCCAAGTGGTATTTTTCCATTCAAAATTGTTTTTTGATTTGTGACTGCTGTATAGTATTCCATTTTGTGAACATGCTACAATTTATCTACTATTTATGTACCTTTGAGATGTTTCCAGTTCTTGGTTATTAGGAATGTTGCTGCTGTGAACATTCCTGTCTTTTGTTGCAAGTTTGCTAGGTTTATGCCTAGCAGTGAACTTGCTTGTTACATACACATAAAACTTTAATGGAGAGTTACAGTTGCCCCACATCCTTGCCAATAGCTACTATTGTACATCTTTTTAATTTTAACCATTTTTGTGGGGGTATAGTGGTATCTCTTTGTGGTATTTTATTTTTATTATTATATTTTATTTTTAAATCATCTTTACACCCAATATAGGGCTCAAACTCACAAACCCGAGATCAAGAGTCACTGTCTCCACCAACTGAACCAGCCAGGAGCCCCTCATTGTAGTTTTAATTTGGGTTTCTCAGCTTTCTAATGAGGTTGAGCCCTCTTTTGGATATCTGGATATCCTCTTTTATGAAGTGCCTGTTCAAGACTCTTACCCATTTTTGTATTGGATTGTATGCCATTTTATCATGGGTATATATTCTCAATGAGTCCTTTCTTGAAAATATGTATTGCAAATTATCTTCTCCCAGATATAATTAGTTAAGAGGAGGTCATATTGGCATAGGGTGGACCCTTAATCCAACATAATTTGTGTCCTTATAAGAAGAGGAGACATAGAGACAGACATTTGAGGAAAGAACAACGGGTGACAATTGAGGCAGAGACTGAAGTACTGCAGCTGCAAGCTGAGGAATGTCAAGGATTAAAGGTAAACACCAGAAGCTAGAAGAGACAAGGAAGGATTCTCCCATACAGATTTCAGAAGGAACAAGGCTCTGCTGATACCTTGATTTTGGACTTCAAGTCTCCAAACTGTAAGACAATAAATTTATGTTTGTAGCACTTTCTTACAGCAGGCCTGGAAACTAAGATATGGTTGAATCTTCCAACCCATGAAAATAGTATATCTCCCCATTTATTTCTGTAATTTCTCCTAATAATATTTTATGGTTTTGAAGTATAGAGATCACACATCTTTTTTAGATTTATTCTAGACCTTTGATATTTTATGGTATTTTAAATGGTAAAATTTCATTTCTTAATTGTTTTTATTTCCAGTGTAAGTATAGAAATACAATTGTTTTTTGTATGTTGGTTTTGAAGCCAGCACCTTTGCTGAGTTCATTTATTAATTCTAATAGTTTATCCATATTTCAAATTTTTTTTCTGTTTCTAACTATATAGAAAATAATGACAAATTTATTTCCTCCATTCTAAGCATATAATTTTTATCTCACTTTCTTGCCTTATGGAAATGGTCATATTGGACATCTGTATCTTTTTCCTGCTATGTTGTTTTCAATATAAAATCATTAAATATTAATTTTGCTTTAGAATTTTTGCATTTACCTGTGGGGCATTAAGTATGGCAAATTCTTTGAAACTTCTTTCATCAAGAGAGGGAGTCTGTGTCCCTGCCCCTTGTTTTGTAGTTGGCTTTGTGAATTATTTTGACTGACAGAATGTGACAGAAGTGATATCATGTGAATTCCCAAGTGTAGGTCTCAATATCTTTGCAGCTTCTGCTTTCACTTTCTTGGAACATTCTCACCACATGTCAAGGTTAGATGGGTTAAACTACTGAATGATGAAAAATCATGTGCAGAGAGTAGCCCCATAGCCAGCACTAATGCCACATAATGTGAGTGGAACCACTTTAGATCCTCCAGGTTGATAGATGACTACAGCCGCATGAGTGAGCCCAGGCAAAATAAGGAGAAGAACTACCCAGCTAAGCCCAGATTTTTGATGATGATGATGATAATGTATTTATTTATCATGAATGAATAAATGGTTCTTATTATAAGCCAGTTAGTTTGGGGTGCTTTGTTATTTAGCAACAGGTAACTGTTACAGAATTGATATCTAGAAATGGAGTACTGCTATAATTAAAATCTAAAACATGACATTGACTTTGGGACCAGGCAGCCAGCAGAAGTCTGGAAAGACAGCAAGGAGTCTGTTAGTGGAGGCTGGAAGAGCAGTGAGGAAATTGTTATTGGAGGCTAGAGAAACAGTAACCAGTGTAATGCAGCAGCAAAATGTTTTGCAGCACTGCCACCTGTAATAACATGGAAGATAGAAAATGTAGTTAGTGAACTTGTGGATCTGGTTAAGAGATTTCCAGGCAGAATATTAAAAGTGCCTATTGATTTATTTTAGTTACCTGTGATAAGATTTTGCAAAAGATAAACAAGCTAAAAAAGGAACTTTTGTTTTCAAGCAGAAATTAGACAAAATATGAAGGGCCCAGGACAGTCTCTCCAGCTAACAAAATATCATCAAAATAAGAAACAACCTCAGTTGGGGCGCCTGGGTGGCTCAGTCGGTTGAGCGTCTGACTTCGGCTCAGGTCACGATCTCGCGGTCCGTGAGTTCGGGCCCCGCGTCGGGCTCTGGGCTGATGGCTCGGAGCCTGGAGCCTGCTTCCGATTCTGTGTCTCCCTCTCTCTGCCCCTCCCCCGTTCATGCTCTGTCTCTCTCTGTCCCAAAAATAAATAAACGTTAAAAAAAATTTAAAAAAAAAAAAAAGAAGCAACCTCAGAGAAGAAAAATCACATATAGGATATTACAGGTAAATGTGGCCTCAAAGTCAAGATCAACTCAAGAGTGCCGCTGTAAGACAATGCCTCACAGACCCTCTCATCCAGACAGAAGGGCTTCTAAGAAACACAGGGCATTGTCCAATAACAATCTGACACAACCAAAATAGAGTTTTGTCTCAGAAAAATGGATGTGATTTGGGGGGCACAGAGTGAATCCAGTAAGATCCACAAAGGTTTTTGTTTTTGTTTTTAGAGAGAGAGCAAGCGAGAAGGGGGGGAAGGGCAGAGGGAGAAGGAGAGGGAGAGAGAGTCTCTTAAGCAGGCTACATGCTCAGTGAGGAACTCAACACAGGGCTCGATCCCACCACCCTGGGATCATGACCTAAGCCAAAATCAATAGTCAGACACTCAACTGACTGAATCACCCAGGCACCCCAAGATTTTATTTTTAAGTAATCTCTACACCCTATGTGGGGCTTGAACTCACAACCCTGAGACCAAGAGTTGCAAGCTTCACTGACTGGGCCAGCCAGGCACCCCTCCTCTTCCTTTCTGAATAGGAGCATTCATTGGAGTCATTATGTTTCTGTATCATCAGGTGTATTGCGTACGTGGGCAGCAGGGAGCAGGGGGAACAGATAACTTGTCTTTTTAGTTCACAGAGTTGCACCTGAGCAGATGCACCCAGTGAACTAAAGGAGTTTCTTGTTCATAGACCTGATTTAGATGGTGAGATCATGGACTTTGATCCACTGCCATAATGGCTTGAGACTTTTGGTTGAGGATGTGAGTGTATTTTCGTTGGGAGGGGACATGAATTGTTATGTCCAGAAGGCAAACTGTGAGAGACTGTTTCCAAAGATGGCCACCAACAATTCCTCCTATCTCTGTATGTGCAATGAGGTTTCTCCTACCATGAGGTGGATTCTTCCTTGCCACTTGAATCTAGCTGGCCTGTCAACTTATTTTGACCAATAAGTTGCAGGGGAGTGACAGTGTGAAGTTACAGGTGTAGGCATTAAGAGAACTGGCAGCTTCTGCCTTTGCCCTCTTGGAGCCACCAGCATGTAAACAGGTTTGGCCACCCTGCTAGAGAGACCAGGTACAAAAGGAGAGAAGTCCCTGAGCTTGCCTGCCAAGGTCCCAGGGAGGTGGGTGAAGTTATCTTGGGCATTCCAGCCAAATTCCTAACTGAAAGCATCAACATCCTATGGGACAGAACTCCCCAGCTGAACCCAACCAATCACAGAACCATGAGATATAACAAATTGTTGCTTTAAGCCACAAAGTATGGGGGTGGTTTGCTACATAACAATGGATAACTGACACACTAAAACAGTTTACATCTTTTAGTTGGATGTTTATCAGGAATTCCTCTTAGTACGTATGTTCTGTTTCAAGAATCCTTACTGTATACTTCTATTTCAAGTTCCCATTTGCATTATTGTGACCTGTTTAAAGTACAGATTTATTGTTTATCGCTCTTTCTTTTCTTCTCCCTTTCCTCTACCTTGAAAACTAGTTACAGTATTTTATTTTCCTCAGATACAGTTATGGATGATACATATTTTTGAATCACTATGTGTTAAAGAGTATATTTGTATAACAAAGAAACCCCAAAATGCAATACCTCAAATAAACTGAAGTTTATCTTTCTCTCACATCACCGTTCAAGGCATGTGTTCCAGGTCATTAGCAGTTGTGTTCCTACAACATCATTTATGAACACAGGATTCTCCCATCTTGTTTCTCCATCCTTGAAACTGGTTCACAGACACATCTTCCTGAGGGTGTGAAGGAGGCACACGTGGGTCTTATGTTGCTGGGCTCAGAAATGACACATAACACTCTGAATACATTCTCTTAGAGACTCTTTTGTCCACATAGCCATGTCTAACTGCATTGAGGGGGGTAGGGGGGGAGGTGCAAGGAGAGAATAGTGTCATGTTCCCAGCTACAATGATAACCCCACAGTAAAAATGACATATTTGTTACCAAATTAAAACAAAAGTCACTGGGAAGTGACAGGCAGCTCTCCAGTTCGTGAGTGTAGTGCAGACGTGTGAGTAATAAGTAAGAAAATCCTATGTGAAACATGAAAAAGAACATTTACTTACAAAGGAAAGAGAATTAGACCAGCTTTGGACTTCTCATCTGCAATACTATGACAGAAACTAAAATCTAGGAATGTTATACATGTCCAAGACATTTGTCATGGTCAATTAATGACATTTCTGGAAGTACTGGACAAGGTATGGTGTAGATTGCTAACTTTCCAGTAAATTTCAGTCTTCCTTTTCTTTATGATCAGTTCTATCCATCATAGGCAGACCAAGCCTTCTCCACCTCTCCCCTTCTCAGGACTGCCTGGCCAGTCCCAAGAGGAGGAAGCCCCATAGCTTACCTGGGCCTGGGGGTAGTGGAGGAAATGTGTATAAACGTGGGTCGATGAGTGTTTATTTAGTGATGAAGTTAGGTTTTAACATGCTTATCGGTGAAGAACATATGAAGATAGGGTGCCTGGGTGGCTCAATTGGTTAAGCTGCTGACTCTGGATCCCTCTCTTGAAACAAATAAACTTAAAAAAAAAAAAGAGTTAAAAAAAAGAATATATGAAGATAAACATTCATGGCAACATCTATATACAGGCAGGAGTTTATGTAAGTTGTATGTGATTTAAATTACTGTAAATATGGGTGTGCATGTATAAGAAAGCAATAGGAGTTGGGGTTCATTAGGCTGTGACATTATTCCAAGTGGCCTCCAGGCAACCTTGACCATGCCTAGACAGACAGGCAGCTTTTGGAGTGCTGTACCTCTCTGGGACCAGCCCTATGTCCTACCATGATCTCAAAGTTCAGAGATGGAAGGCCCTTTAGTGGTTATATGGTCTGAGCTTGTGCAGTGTTTGAATCCTTGCTGCAGCACTGCAAAGGCGATCTTCAGTCTCTGTTTGCACACCTTTCAAGACAGGGAGTTAACTCCCCCCTAGCAACTCCTTTCACAGTGGACAGCCCTGCCTTCAGGAAGGTTCTGATCATAAACCCTGGCTAGGTCCTAGGAAGGCCTTCTCCTTCTCCCTCTTCTGTCCTCATTCCCACTTACATAATTCAGCTCCTGGGTACTTCCTTTCCTTTTCTCAATCACCATGACTAAAGCTATCAATTATTATTGAGCCAGAGCTGGTGCTAAGCACTAGAGACATAGAAATGGATGAGTTAAATTTTATCTTTTAAAAAAATGTTTATTTTAAGAGGGAGAAAGAGCATGAGCAGGGGAGGAGCAGAGACAGAGGGTGAGAGAGAATCCCAGGCAGGCTCCACACTGTTAGTGCAGAGCCTGACACCAGGCTTGATCCCACGAACTGTGAGATCGTGACCTGAGCTAAAATCCAGAGTTGGATGCTTAGGGGTGCCTGGGTGGCTCAGTCGGTTAAGTGAGCAAATGAACACTCTCTCATGCTCTCTCTCTGTCTCAAAAAAAAAAAAAAAAAAAAGGAATTAGGAGTGATTAACCAGGTCGAGGAGGAAGAGAGGTGGCTTTCAGGAAAGACTCCCTGGAGGAAGGAAGAAACATCTGAGCTGAATTAGAGGCAGAGTCAGGCTGAGGAAGCCTGCAGTCAGTGCTGCCTCCTCTACCACACACTCTCCAACTGTGTCCCTAGCTCCTCACTGTCTTTTCTCCTGTTAAGCCTGGAAATCCAGAGAGGAGAGAAACAGGCTTAGACATCTCCAAGGCTGGGGTCAGTATCTCACAGAGTTACAGGCAGAGCCAAGGTGGGAGGTGCCACCACGTGAATGCAGCAGCACGCCAAGTACCCTGTGAAGCCCAGCCCTGTGTCTGACTCCCCTCTGGGAGCGGCTCAGAAGGAGGGCACAGGCCCTCCAGCCCACACAGAGAGCTTTACAGGACAGTGTGCTAACCCAGGAGGCAGCCCTAAGCTCTGGTTCTGGTGAGGGTCTACATCCCTGGACCAGAGAATAGGAAAGGCCATGGGCCTGGCCTGGCTGAGCAGCTCTTGCCCCAAGGGTCCCCGCCATGGGCTTAGGTTCCTAACTACTGCTCTCTGGCAGTTCTGGCAGGCACACGTGTGCCAGCACTCTGGAAGCCAGGGCACATCTTGGACTCTATGGTTACATCAGCTCAGCTCAACCCGTCAGAGATTCTCAGACTAGAGAAAGCTCTGGGGCATTAAGAAAGAAGAAAGAAAGGAAGCAAATGAATTCCTTCTGTACCAGGCACTACACAGGGGGCTTCACACAGATTAATCCTTTGATACTATAAATCTCAATTTTAGCATAGTCATAAGAAAAGACTGAACTGTTAACACTTATCTATGATAGGTAGAATATTAGAGGACTTTGTTTCAGTGTTTTATACAATAATACATTATCAGAAGTAAAATATCTTGGGGTGCCTGGGTGGCTCAGTCAGTTAAGTGTCTGACATCAGCTCAGGTCATGATCTCACAGTTCATGGGTTTGAGCCCCGTGTTGGGCTCTGTGCTGACAGCTCAGAGCCTGGAGCCTGCTTCGGATTCTGTGTCTCCCTCTCTCTGCCCCTCCCCCGTGCGCGTGCGCGCTCTCTCTCTCTCTCTCTCTCTCTCAAAAATAAATAAAACGTTAAATATTTTTAAAAATAAAAAAAGAAGTAAAATATCTCTAGCAGCCAAAATATCTATTTTGATAGATAAGATATATATTTTATTTCCCACATTTTATACAAAGGGTCAGTCATTAACAGTGAAGTACTGACTTCTATTTGCTCTGTCGTTCTTTGTCAGTTGAGGTAGTGACTTGTCTAAATAGAGAGTTTGAAAGGACAAACTATGCAGTTTGGGCTTTTCTTTCTACATGGAAGCAAGTTGTCAACAGGAAACTAGTTTTCCTTGGCTCTTCTCTGCCTTAAGTATCACAGGGGCAGGCCTGCCATGTGGGGAGTCTTTATCCTCCAACCTAGCCTTTTTCCCAGTAATGAAGGTGATGTGTACCTTTATTTACCATTTCCTAAGTCTTATTTCTCAATTGGTTTAGAAGTTAGTGGGGAAGAGGAATGCTAATTGTTTGGCCCCCTTGAATCTCCCAAGAGTACACAGAAAGAATGCTGAATCAGGAGATACAAAGTCAAGTTAGTAATCCTAGACATGCCACTTATGAATTGTGCCCTAGAGCAAAACACTTACCATTTAAAACCTTGATTTTTTAGCTGATGAAGGAGTCTATGTTCTTTTTTTTTTTTTAAGTTTATTTATTTATTTTGAGAGAGAAAGTACAGGTCAGGGAAGGGCAGAGAGAGAGGGAAACAGAGAATCCCAAGCAGGCTCCGCACCTTCAGCGCAGAGCCCATCTATGTTCTGACTGGTTTTCTAATGTAGTTAATGTACAGTGTTATATTAGTTTCAGGTGTACAATATCGTGAGTCAACAGTTCCATGCTCATCAATTAAGTGTACTCCACCTCCTCTTCTTCTCCTTCTCCTTCCTCTTTTTGAGTAGGCTCCATGGGGTTTGAACTCACAACCCTAATATCAAGAGTCACATGCTTTACCGACTGAGCCAGCCAACCACCCCAGGTCTGGTTGTTTTAAGCCAAAAAGGGAAAATATGGTGGCCTTGAGAATGATGAGAAAATCTAAGAAAAGGTTTAGACAATGAACAGAACAGAATCCCAAAATCTGTCAGCAAGAATAGCTTGATCCAAGTCACTGATAATTGCTAAAATAAACTTTATGCCAAACAATTGGTCTTTTAGTCTGGGTAAGCTAATTGCTAAGATAAACTCCCAAATTACAGAGGTTCTACAATGTGAACATTTGTTTCTGTCTCACACAATAGTCCAACATGGGTACTCCTGTTCTAGTGGCTTTTCTGGGCAGCTGTCCTCCAGGCATTGTCTCAGGGACCCATAATCTTTACATTCTGTGGCTCTATCCTCTTCTATGTCTGTGGAGTCTTCTCCATTCAGCCAATGGTTGGGGAAGGGCAAAGATCACATGAGGGAGGTTTATATAGGTCAGGTCTAGATGTTGGCCATTGTTTCTATGTTCCATTGTCCAGAAATCAAGTCACATGCCTGCACCCGACTGCAAGAAAAATGTAGTATATTTGTATGCCCAGGAGGATAAGAAAATGGGGTTTGATGAACATATGAAAGCCTCTCTCACAACATCCCTTGAACAAGATTCAAAGTTCTGAGAATGATCATCTGATTGGCATAGCTTAGGTTACTAAGCTACAGGCCAAATCAGGAAAGAAATACAGAAAGAATCAATCCCTTTCTATTCCACTGTGAGAGGAAGCAGACAAGGGAATTGTCTTTACTTACAATGGAGAATTTTCCTAAAAGGGAGATCAGGATGCTTAGAAACAGGGGGAGAGTTGGATGCTAGACAGCCAAAAATGACAAATGTCCAGTATATCTGTAATCTGCCTATGTTACACAAGAAAGTCTCTAAAGGTTTTTTCAGCTTTAATTGTTCATGACTCAGATGCAATAACTAAAACATATATAGATGTCCAAGGATTTCTATTGAGAGCAACAGCCCTCCAATTCCTAAGGGCCTCCCTGACTCTCAGAAGGGCAAATAATTCATAGAACAAGATGATGCCTGTCAATACATGGGAAAGCATTAGTGCTCAATGGAACCATGTAGTCTAAGAAAAGTATGATTAAGTAACATAACATGTTAAAATGGAAAATAGCATTGCAACTTCACGACCTTGTTTGTTTTTTTTTTCCAGGTTTGTCACTACTAAAAGACATAGCAGCTCTAATATTTTGACTCCACATTTACTCTCATGTATATCCCTAACACCTAAATTTGATCTTTAGTAGTTTTATCCACCAAAATTATCTGGAATTCATTGCAAAGTGGCTGATTATATGGGGCAGGGGAAAAAATAGTATGACTTCAGAACATTCTCTTATGGCAAGAAAGGAGGGATGTTTCAAGGATGTCAGGGGTGGAGCTAAAAGGACAACACTTAGAGATGTACCCAGTGGTGAAGTTGTAATAATTAAATTTAAATTTAAATAATTTAATATAAATAATTTAAAATGTCATAATTAGAGAAAATTGGAATAAGTAAAATCTACAAAGGCTATGCATTCATACTAAGACTCAAATGGGAAAAGTAAACAAAAAAATAGCTTTAAGTAAACAAAAAAATTTTAATACAATAAAGGATGAATACAATATATGTTTAATGATTAGTAATGTGTATGTCTTTGCATGTACAGGTGTGGCTGCACATATATTTTTTTCTTCTGTAAAAGGTATGTTGACTTAAATATATCCACATATAATTTACCTATATCTATGATTTACATATGAACAAGCAGATAAAAATGAACCAAAAGGTAGGAGGAAGGAGTCATCAACACTAGTAATTTTGTAAAATTATCACGACCAGATAGAAGGTGAGTCTGTCAGTTATTCAGCACCACATTTACAAAAAGCAAGTAAAAATAGAGTTCAACAGATATTCTAAGAATGAGAAGGGTAAATCAATATTCTATCTTTCAGGAGATAAAACAACAAAATGGCTCTAGTAATTATAATAAGATACTGATAAGAAATACATAAGTTCCTAAGCAGATCAATGTCATATAATAGCAAGATGGCTATTGGTCATGCAAACCTTAGAGCTTACATAATTTCCAAAATAGACACTAAGTTTAAAAATTTAAAAACCATAAGGAAGACAGAGGATTATAAGTCCTATGGTATTTTAAAACTTTTACTATTACAAAAGGGTTTTAAATAAATGGTCTTAATTACCTTGGACAACAAAACTAGGTCTTATGTCCCAACCAAGAAAGAATTAGTTGATATCACAGATCCTGGAACCTCAACTGATTTAAAATTGTATTTCTTTTTCTATTTGATTTGGTAAAATTTCTGAAATCCCAGAAAATAATCAAAATGCTATTACTGAAACCTTAAGAAAATATGAAAGTAAATATAATCTTAAGAGATATAAAAGTGGTACAAAAATAATACAGTAGTAGTCAACCTATGGCATTGAATATTCAATCCAGGCCTACCTAATTGATACAAGTGTAGTCGATTTTGTCATCTTTGTGTTTGTGCACAGTTTGCTGATATTTAACGCCTATGAGATATTCAAAAGTATCAACCATATTAAATTTGTAATTCCAGCTTAAATTGTTTCAGAGAATTAATCAAATGTGTATTCTGGTTTAGTGATCAAGAAAAACTATTTCAACATTTTATTTACTAGAAATAGGATTTTGGCAATTGGGCATTAAACAACAAACAAGCTGTGAGTATTCTCCAAGCAAAAAAGCCCCCTGGACATGAAAAATACTGAATCATAAGGCACAAAGTAGATAATGTGTTTTTACTAATACTCCTCACGAAGAAGGGGAAGTAACAAATGGGAGACTTGAATAAGGGGTTGGTTGAAAGAATTTGGAAAACTGTGGCACATACACTTTCTGAGAGAGACACACACAACCAAACAGATAATTAGCCTACAGTGTGGTGATTATTACAGAAGTGATACTTGGACCAAAGAAGAAAGAGAAGTTAACCTAACCTGTGCATCTATTACTTACCAGGCATAATAGAATACGATGAAATTGGCTAGATGTTTGTAACCAAGTATCATGGAAACCTCACATCAGTTCTAATTCCAAAGATTTTTCATAATGTGGGGAAACCAGATTAAGCCCAAAATGGCCCCATGGCTAGGATCTAGACATATTCTCCAGGCCTACCTAATTGATAGGACAGCCAAGAAGTCTGTTTTCTAAGGGACTTCTAAGAGAGAACTGATGTGAAAGGAAAAAATAAGCCATCAGGACAAACCTGGTGCAGTAATGAAGCCTCAGGGACAGTGGATCGGTGACTGGACAGAATACAGTGTCTGTCACTTGGATTTGATTCAGCCTCGGCTCAAATGGTGTCACGTCTAGGGAAAGGGAAAGACAGGGGAAGAATGAGGTCTCAAGAAGACACAAAAAAGAACAAAACTCAAAACTTGAAACATCAGTTTTTGCAAAAATTTCTGACCAATATTAACCCTACTTCAGCACCCCCTCACACACACATTACAGTGCAACACAAAAGTGAAGAGAGATGGTCTCCTCACTTTATTATAGATATCAAAAGATCATATTGCCAGGGAAATGGTGATTACAAACAAATTAGAGGTCTCAAAAATTAGTTAAACAGCTTCCCCAGCTTCTGCCAAGGTTGTAAGTGATAGAGTTAGCATTTGGATCTGAAAATATGTGTGGATCCAATTCCTCCCCCCCCACCCCTTTCATTTCAATGTGCTCCTCTGTGGTCTCCAGGCTGTGTTTATTTCTAATGATAATTACTTCACTTGCAGCTCTCTAAATCGGAGGATGCTCAGTCTCCTATACCATCTGCCTTTGGATTTTTTTTAAGGTTTTAAAGTAATCTTTACATTGAATATGGGGTTTAAACTCAGAACCCCGAGATCAAGAGTCTCATGCTCCACTGACTGAACCAGCCGGGCACCCCCCATCTGCCTTAGGATTTAAAGTTGGGTCTATACCCCCTATGCCCCTCTTTGCTACTCTTACGTAAAAATTCATGTTCCTTTAAAGCTCATTTCATCAGGCCTTGAGTACCCCTCCTTATTACTGGCATCTACTTATCTCCTAGTCACTCTTTAACATTCATTGAAGAATTTAGCTCCTGGCTCCGTTTTCCTCTTCTGCCACGTATTCACCTTTCCCATGCACACTTCTAATACCTTGGTCTCTCAGTTTATTTAGCTTCTCAATTTCACCAAACTTTTCCCCTTTCTACCTGCACCTCCCCACTCCAATGACACATCTTGAGTCCTTTGCCTAAAATTGCTCCTCCTCGGAAATAATATATTCAGATATCCCACTTTCTGACCACACCCTATTTTTTCTCACTCAATTTCTCCCTCTAAAGCTACCCTTCTATTTTATAAAGACCTCTGGTTCCTCCATCAGTCTACTTTCATTCTATTTATTCACCTTTTGCTGTCTTCTCTTCCTTTTATGTTTTCTACTAGTCACTTGCCGATATCCTCCACTCTCTTCTATGGACCTTATCTCATTTCGACCTGGAAAAACCCTAAATCAACTTCTCCATGCCCACACCTGTGCTGCTTATTATTGTTGATAAAAGTCATAGAGTCTACCAAACTGGCACAAATATAAATTCTCAGGGTTCTCAGCCTCAACTGGGCTGATGGTATGTCTAGAAATCCTCCCATGGCTCTTTTGTCAGTTTTCTCTTCCATTCTTCACAAAGACTATTCAGTTTCTCCTTTCTCTTCAAATCTCTGACCCAAAACTTCACTCACAGCAGGTGACATAACCTCTTATTCTCATAGAGAAAATACTATACAATCAAATAAGAACTTCCTCAGTTCCTGGCACAAAATGAACAGTTTTCTGCAATTAAACCTACCATTCTTTCTTTCCTCCAATTACAAAGGAGAGAGTGTCTCTCCAGCTACTACCTTATCTTTGTCACAGCCACATACCTCTTAGAAGAGCTGACTACACTCGTTTTCCCTTCTTCCTATCACAGCCACTCCTCAATCCACTGCTATCTGGCTTCTGCCTTCCACAGAAACCACTCTTGGCAAATTCACTAATGACTTTGTTGCTAAATCCTATGGCTATTTATCAGTCCTTATTTCAGCAGTCAATGGCATTGCTGCTATTGACCTCATCCTCTCTTAAATCCTCTCTTCACGTGGCTTTGTGATACCATATTCTCCGAGTTTGCCTCATATGGCCTTAGCCATTTCTTCTTAGTTCCTTTCTTGTGTTCCTATAGCTACACTAATTTGTTAATTATCAGTGTTCCTTAAGGTTTCTGTCTTTGGCCTTTTCACCTCACTCTACCCACAATGAGTGTACTCTCAACCACCCACTTCTGTGGCTATAATCATCAACTCTGTATGGTAACTTGCAAAACTACAACTCTTTCCGAGATATTTCTTCTGAACTGTTTATTCAACTGCCTATTAAATATTTATCTTTGGGTATTTCATGGTGTTTCAGACTCAACATATCTAAAACTGAACCCATTATTTGCCCCAGTGCCCCACCCTTTCAACAGCTCCCCTCCCCCTCTTGTATTCCCTATCTCTTAGAATAATGCCACCATCCCCTAGGATGTAACAGTGAGAAATAGAAACAAAGATATTCTGAAAGAGAAAGGATACATTCACCCATCCATTCATCAAACAAACATGTATCAAGTGACTCCCTACCCAGTATTGTGTTAAGTACTAGGAGATGGGCTGAAAAGAGACAAAGACGTATAGTTTCAGAAACAGAGAAGGTGCATGTCAGGCAGAGATGCAGAGAAAGACCTACACAGAAAGTTTCATTTCGTGTGTTTGATAACCAGGGGGAAAAAGTATATATATTTCAAATAGTTGTCCTGAGACAGGATGTTACACTTAATTTGGGTGCTTTTTAAATTTTTTCTTCAGCATAAAGAACCTTGATGAAGAGGGAAAAGGGCTGATTAAGGAGACAAACAGAATTGACTCATTCTTATTCTTGTTATTGGCAATTAGCTGTGTACTAACTATCTAGTTAAATCTCATACTACGATTTTGCATCATTCTTTGAAATTTATGGAGCTTTTTTTCCATTATAAAAGTGATACAGGCTATGGTTGGGGGGGGGGAGGATATATAAGAAGGCTTTTGGATGGTATAGAATTCAAAGACTAAAGTTGTGGGATTAATTCTCATTCTTTCTGAACTCCTATTCTTGGACACAAAGCAGAATACTCTTTTTTTTTTAAGCATTTATTTTTGAGAGAAAGACAGAAAGACAGAGAGACAGAGCACCAGTGGGGGAAGGGCAGAGAGAGAAGGAGACACAGAATTGGAAGCAGGCTCCAGGCTCTGAGCTGTCAGCACAGAGCCCAAAGCAGGGCTCGAACTTACGAGCTGTGAGATCACGACCTGAGCCGAAGTCAACCGACTGAGCCACCTAGGCACCCCAGAATACTCTTAATATCCAGGTGTTTTCCTAAGGGTTTGATTGCCACTGATTATCAATGAGATCCTGGGGAATTTTAGGACTATGGCTTGACTGCTGTTGGGCCTCTCTCTTAAGCTGTTTATTCAAAAGAGGTAAGTCAAGGAATTAAGTTGGGTTCTGATGCTTCATCCAGAAGTAACAGCGATGATTTTTAGGGCATATTCAGGTATGGAGAAAATAATATTTATTTTCTTCCAAATCTGAAGCCTCACACTGCAACACTGGCAGAAAATTTAATCTCAGTCATTATTGGCATTCTCGAGAAGGCCACCAGAGGTCTGCATAGTTCTGGGCCCCCCCCCCCCCCCCACCTTGAAGCATCAAGGAAGCTCTGCAACGATTGGCTCAGTAGTCCAGATTGGTTATTGGAGACAGCCACTGCCCCAATCTGCATGTTCTCCACAGGACAAGTGGCTTTGGCACGTGCATCTTCAGCAAGGACAAAACTCCTTATGTTCAGGGTCCAGTCGTCTCCCCACAGCGCTGTTAAAGAACATGGTACACGTTCTTCAAATCACACTATAGACCTTCACCCTCTTCCTAGCCTTCTGAAACCTTTTCTTCCTTGGTTTTCTCTAAGACACTTCCCTGTCTCCTACACACACACACACACACACACACACACACACACACACACACACTCATACATACACATACTCCCTGGATACTTTCATAATCTTTTCAGTCGGGTTGAATTTTTATAAAACATAAGACAGCTCTTGACTTCCAACAGCTTCTGCGTTGGCTCCTACCAAAATCTCTCTGACAAAGATGCAAGGGAGGGAAAGTATACAATACAAATCAATGTCTCAGAAATTAGATAACTGCCTCGTGAACAAGCAATTTGCACACTCAATGGAAATCCTCACCTGGGACCAGGAATCAATCTTTCTTATAGTGTTTTCTTTTCTCAATCCTATTACCAGGAGCAGGGATGTGCACTCAGTGCTCCAGTTCTCCTGAAGCTGTTACACAAAACCTAGGGCTTATCTCTCATTGATATTTTTTACTTGCACGAGTCATTCATTTATGAGAAACAAGAGTCTACACATCTTATAGACCAATTGCTTTATCTTGCTTAGATAAACTTATGTTAACTTAGAAAATAAAACACATTTGTTGACAGCAATTGCTCATGAGTACATTTACTAGATAGGACTTTTGGCTGCAAGAGATAGAAAACCAAATCAAAGTAGGTTAAGTACAAAGAGAATCTACTGGCTTACATAATTTGTCCAAGAGTTGGACATCACAAATGGATGGACCAGGGAGGGAAGGTGTCAAAATTAGTATTATATGACTTAGACTGGAATCAGAGTCCTCCACCTCTCAGGTACTATGATTAGGTCAGTGATGGTCATTTGATGGTCACCACCTCACTGGGATTTTTTTTCTCCCACCCTATCAAAAAACACACTCTGTATCCAGTGAAAATATCCTTCAGGAGTGGAGGTAAAATAAAGACATTATTAGAGAAGAAAAACAAAAAGAATTTCTTGGCAACAGTCCTGCTCTAAAAGAATTGCTAAAGGAAGTTCTTCAGACAGGGGAATGATACCTGAAGGAAATGGGAACATCAAGAATCAAAGAACAGAAGTGGTAAATATATGAGTAAACGTAATAGACTATTCTCCTCTGGAGTTGTTTTAAAAATATTTGTTGGTTGGGGTGCCTGGGTGGTTCAGTCAGTTAAGAGTCCTGCTCTTGGTTTTGGCTCAGGTCATGACCTCACAGGTCATGAGTTCAAGCCCCGCATCAGGCTCTGTGCTGTCAGTGCAGAGACTGCTTGGGATTGATTCTGTCTCCCCCTCCCTCTCATGCCCCTCCCCTGCTCTCACTCTCTGTCTCAAAAATAAATAAATAAATAAAATATTTTCTGGTTGACAGCAAAAATTATTAACACTGGCTGATGGGGTTTAGAATTCTAATACATAAAATGACTATAACAAAAGGGTAGAGAGAGGATAAACAGATTTATTTAGGGATAATATTTCTACATTTTACTTGAAGTGGTAAAATACTAATTCTAAGTGGACTATAAAAAGTTAATTATGATTATTGCAGTCACTAGAGCAACCACTAAAAAAAATTATACAAAGATATATGGTCATAAATAGTTAAAATGGGGGGCGCCTGGGTGGCTCAGTCGGTTAAGCGGCCGACTTCGGCTCAGGTCATGATCTCGCGGTCCGTGAGTTCGAGCCCCGCGTCAGGCTCTGTGCTGACAGCTCAGAGCCTGGAGCCTGTTTCAGATTCTGTGTCTCCCTCTCTCTGACCCTCCCCCATTCATGCTCTGTCTCTCTCTGTCTCAAAAATAAATAAACGTTAAAAAAAATTAAATAGTTAAAATGGAATACTAGAAAATGTTCAAATTAGCCAAAAGAAGGCAAGGAAAGGGAACAGAGAACAAATAATAAAATGATATACATAATTACTAGATATTATATTAGGAACATAAGAATAACTTGGAGAAACTAACTTCAGTTACCAATGTAATATTCAGAATCACCAAAGGGTCTGAATTTAAGGTTAACTGCAGAGGACATTTAGGGATCATAGCAGCAGGGGTCAGGAGGACCTTTTGACCTGGACATAGACTTTTGATAATATCTCAGGAAGCATGGTCAAAGACAAGATTGCAATAAATTCATCATTCAACTCTATATATCTTTTATAATCCTATTATGATTTTAGGAATAGCACAATTATTCGATACTATACTCTTTTAGGTGTTGAAAATGTTAATTTGTTAAGTAGCATTTAAAATATACCATGAATGGGGTGCCTAGGTGGCTCAGTTGATTAAGAATCCAACTTCAGATCAGGTCATAATCTCAAGGTCCTTGAGTTTGAGCCCTGCATCAGGCTCTGTGCTGACATCTCAGAGCCTGGAGCCTGCTTCAGATTTTGTGTCTCCCTTTCTCTCTGCCCCTCCCACTCCCCCACTCGCACTCTTTCTCTCTCTCTCTCTCAAAAATAAACACTTAAAAAGCTTTCAAATAAAATATACCATGAATATATATACAATGGAATATTACTCGGCAATCAAAAAGAATGGAATCTTACCATTTGCAACAACATGGATGGAATTAGAATGTCTTATGCTAAGTAAAATAAGTCAGAGAACGACAAATATATGATTTCACTCATGTGGAACTTAAGAAACAAAACAGATGAACATAGAGAAAGGGAAGGGAAAATAATATAAAAACGGAGAAGCAAACCATAAGAGACTCTGAAATATAGAGAACAAACTGAGGAGAGGTGAAGGGTACTTGAGTGCAGGGATGGGCTAAATGGGTGACGGACACTAAGGAGGGCACTTGTTGGGGTGAGCACTGGGTGTTATATGTAAGTAATGAATCTCTAAATTCTACTCCTGAAACCATTACTACACTATATGTTAACAAACTTGGTTTAAATTTTTAAAAATAAAATAAACCATGATTTTTACACACTCATTTGGGATCATCTTAATATACTAAGACCACCCGCAAATGGAAAAAGCCTGAACCCCCTCTATTGCTGCAGGTAATTCCTTTTACTGGTAATTTACTCTGTACCTTGAACTTTTCCAACCTTGTCTTTCCAATCCACGTGCAGATGACACAGGCACCCAAGGATGAAGGAATTGGGGATTTACAGAAATTGCTGAGACCCATCTTTTGAATCCAGTAAATCTAACTGCCATTCCTGAGTCCATCCGACGCTGCCCCAGCCTCTAAGTGTCCAAATTTGTGGCTATCTAGCATGGCTTCATACGTCAGATCCCACGGGACTGTAAACGCTCTTCCCGCCTTCTGTTGCTAAGGGGAACTGGATCATTCCCAGCCAGCTGCGCTGCGCATGCTCGGCCGCACAGCTCGGCGGGAAAGGGGCGGGGTCTACCTGACTGTTTCGCATCAGAGTTAAGTTCCTTAGAGAAGCGTCCTGCGGCGAGCCTCACTGAGGGGAATTAGTAAGCCTCCTTAAGTGGCTGTGTTGTCGGTCTTTATTCCTGCGCCTTACCGGAAAGGGGCTGAGAGTTTCGTCTGTCAGAAGGAGGATGAAGCGTCGGGTCGGGCCGGAGTCCTAAAGATGGTTCCTTGCGTGCGGCTTCCGCCATGTGAGAGTCGGGAACTCGGGTCAGGCCCCTGGTTGTGTTTGTCCTTTTCTTTAACCTTGTCCGCAGAGTCGGGGGATCCTTGTCCAGCATTTCCAGCGTTTCTCGCCGCCCACTGCCCCTGCGTCGTAACTGCGCTTTCGGCGTTTGGTCTCTGTCCGCGGCCTCTTTTTTTAAAACATTCATCTGATCGTACCGGTGGCTCTCGATTAAGCCGTGGTGACTTTTCAAACTTAAAAAAAAAAAAAAAAAAAAGACATCATGGAAGTTCTTTTGCAAATAGACGTGTATACGGAATCTCAACTAAAAGAGATTGAATAGTTACTACAAAAGTTTGACTCGATGAATTGGAATATAAAATCGGGATTAGATGAAGGTGCAGTCTTTATCATTTCAGTATTTTGCCTTAGTGCACAGGGATTGAGAGTATTTTGGTTTGCATGGATTAGTGTGTGCAATCAGTAACTTCCAGCTTTGTTAGGATGCAATTTCAGCAAGAGTTGGATCACTAATAACACCTGACAGTAACTTGTATTCCTCATCACAAATATATAAGACAAGAACTTAAAATTTATAACAAGAACTAAAAATAAAATATTTATAACAAAACTATATTAATTTTAGTTTTGACAGGATCAGGATTCAACAGTTTACGGTTTTTTATTTTTTATTTATTTTTTTTTAATTTTTTTTCAACGTTTATTTATTTTTGGGACAGAGAGAGACAGAGCATGAACGGGGGAGGGGCAGAGAGGGAGACACAGAATCTGAAACAGGCTCCAGGCTCTGAGCCATCAGCCCAGAGCCCGACGCGGGGCTCGAACTCACGGACCGCGAGATCGTGACCTGGCTGAAGTCGGACGCTTAACCGACTGCGCCACCCAGGCGCCCCATCTTGCGGTTTTTTAAAAGATTTTAAGTAATCTCCATACCCAAGGTGGGGCTCAAACTCACAACACCGAGATCAAGAGTTACATGGTCTACCGACTGAGCCAGCCAGGCACCCTTGCCATTTAACTTGTAGGTTGAAGCAAGAGCATTAGGGAAGTAGATGCCCTTGCTAGAATAATGAATTTGCTTCTGGGATTTTCTGTGAGTGAGCATATAACAGGTCACAATCCAAAAAGGATAGGTGAAAAGCTGTCCTCTTAACTCGTCACTGACAAAGCTACAAGGAATTGAGCTGTAGCTACAAGGAATTGAGCTGTATTCAGCCAGATGGCAGGAAAAACTATTTTCTGAAGGTCACTTAATCTGGCACAAATTGAGGCTTTGGAAGTCTCTAAAATACTTAACATTTGGTATATTATAGAATTAAGTATATTTCATGATTTTTAAAGTACATTTTTAAAATAATATGAATGAAATGTCTGCTGAACCCCTAAAGCTACTGATTTACAAGAGTTAAGTTCAAGGATTTTGGTGTTCAGGGACCTTTCTGATATGACCCATGTCAGCTTCTCAAATGTTATTTCCTTGCACTAGCACTCTTACTTTTTATCTCTAACAGTAACTCCGCTTCTTACAGTTCCCACGTTTGTCATTTTGCACATGCCGTCTCTATACCTGGAATATACTTTGCATCATCCTTTGTAGACACTTTAAAACCTAGCTCAAATTTTATCTTCTAGAAGATTTCTTCCCTCTTTTCTGCTTTTTACCTTGCATACACTTAAATTGTTGTAATCATACTGTGCTAGCAGTGTATTTATAATAGAGTGTTGGGACATCCTAATCGTTCCTCTAATTCCAGTACCTAAATGCTTCATAAATAGTGGCTCCCCATTGCCTGTAGAACTAAGCAAGGACATTTTAGTTTGGCTTGAAAAGCATTTAGCCTTCTGCCTCCAGCTTTTCTTTTTAATGTTTATTTTTGAGAGTGAGAGACACAGAATGTGAGCTGTGGAGCGGCAGATAGGGAGACAGAATCCAAAGTAGGTTCCAGGCTCTCAGCTGCCAGCACAGAGACCGGCACAGGGCTCAAACTCACAAGCTGTGAGATCATGACCTGAACCGAAGTCGATGCTTTACCAACTGAGCCACCCAGGCGCCCCTCCAGCTTTTCTATCAAGATAGTAAAAAAGCTTACAGAACACAAGTGAATAAAACAAGTTTTTGCAAAGTGCCATGTATAAAGAAATAGCTATAATGCAAAGAAGTAAAATGTTAGAGTCTAACTGCTTCTGGACTCATTCATTAGTCACTTTATTTTTTCTTGTGACCACACCACTAGTAAGTCCTCCAACTTTTTTCTTTTTTGAGATTATTTTAGCTATTCTAGGTTCTGTATACATTGCATATATGTTAGAATTATCTTGCAGGTTCCACAAAAACTGGGACTGATCTGTAGCTCAGTTTGGGGAAAACTGACCTAACGGTATTAAGTCAATCAACAAGCATGCTTTATTTCTCCATTTATTTATATCTTTCTTAATTTCTCTCAGCATTGTTTTGTTTTTCATTGTAGAGATCTTGACATATTTCATTAGATGTATTTGATGTTTTATGATGCTGTAGAAAATGGTTGTTTTAAAATATTTAATTGTTATAGTGAAAAGAAATGATTTTTGAATATTGACCCTCCTAAATTTACTTAATAATTTCAGCAGTTACTTGAAGATCCTTTTGGATCATGACCTGGGCCAAACTCAGATGCGTAACCAACTGAGGCACCCAGGCATCTTGGACTAAATTGTTTCTGACAAGAAAACAACTTTATTCTAATTTTTGTTCTCCTGTATGTCTTTATTCTTCAGCTGCTTTTAAGATTTTATTTTTAGTTTTCACCAGTGTAACTACAACATACATAGTTGTGTTTCCCTTTTGTATTTACCTCATTTGTGTATTCATAGAGCTTCTTGAATTTGTGTGGTTTGATATTTTTCTTTATCTGGGGGAAATTGTCCAGCCGGTAGTTCTTCAAATATTATATCTGTTGCATTGTCTGTTTTCTCTTTTTCTGGGACTCTGTTTACATCTGTAAATAGATATATTGTCATACTCCGCATGTTACTTACATTTTTTTTGTAGTTTTACCCTTTTATGCATTAGTCTGAACTACTTTCTACTATTGATATAAAATTTATTAAATTATTAATTTCCCTATTTTCCAATTCTCAAATTTCCATTAACTCTTTTTTTTTTTTTTTAATTCCAGGACTCTGCTAAACTTCTCTTTTTCTCTGTTTTCTCAAATGCGCCAAAGACCTAGCCTGATAATACCAATATTAGCCACCTGTAGGTCTGTTTTATTGTCTTTTTTCTTTTAATTGATTTTCAGTCAGTCTTATTTGGGAGTTTTTGGTTGGGGTGTACCCATACATTTTTACTGTACTGTCAACACTGTGGATGAAAAAATTTAAAGACTAACTGCACTAACTCCAGAGAGTGCTGTTTCCTGTAGGCAGGCAGACAGTTCTTACAGATTACATTAATCCTGTTGAGGCTAGTATTAGGCCTTGTTAGGGCTTATTTATTTTTGGTTTGCTTTCTTCTAGGGAGTAGTCTTTTCTCCTGGGTTGTGGTCTGTACTCCTAGCACATGATGCTCCCCTGGAGTCTCAACTGCAAGTCCAGATCTTTACCAAGTCCCCTCTACCTTTGCTGGGCTTAAATTTCAACTTTTTCTTAGCTCTGCAAAGCTTCTATAATCTCTTTTCAGCTCTTTAGACTCCCAGTTGCTATTTTCTGTTTCCTATCTACAGAGTATTGATATGCAGTTTGGAAGTCAGCTAATACGTGGAGGAGGAGGAGGATACTTGTATGCAAATTGGGGGGGTTATTTCTCTTTGGTTCTCACCTCTCCCTTGTGCCTCTAGAGTTCCAACTACTTTGGTGACCCAGAACTCCCAGCTCCTTAGTTCAGTATGCCTGTTTTCTGCTTGGGCTTGTTCCTCTGCCCTGGAAAGTGCCCTCAGGGGCAAAGCCTGTTAATTTTATCATTGTTTTCAGTAGGAGGGTTTATCATACTGAAGACTACTCTGTTTTGCCTAGATTTTTTTTTTTTTTTTTTTTTTAAATAAGCAATTTCTACACTCAACCTGGAGCTTGAACTCAGGACTCTGGAGATCAAAAGAGTCACATGCTTTGCTGACTGAGCCAGCCAGGCACCCCTAGATTTATCAGCTTTTTATTTATTTATGTTTTTAATATTCATTTATTTTTAAGAGACTGAGAGAGACAGAGTGTAAGCAGGGGAGGGGCACAGAGAGAGAGAGAGAGAGAGAGAGAGAGAGAGAGAGAGAGACATACGAATCCAAAGCAGGCTTTAGGCTCCGAGCTGTCTGAGAGATCGTGACCTGAGCTGAAGTCAGATGCTCAACCGACTGAGCCGCCCAGGCACCCCTATCAGCTTTATTTTTAATTCTTACCAATCTGATGAAACTTGGAGCTGAGTTGGTTTAGAAGCTGAGTAGGATTTGAATAGGCAAAAATGACTTTACAGGTAGGAGAACAGTATGAGCACAATATAGTGGGGAAGAATTAAAAGATTAAGGGTAAGCAATTTGGAGCATCAAGCTTATATAAGCCGTATTGTACCAATTTTCCAGGAGGAAAGTGCATACATTCTCTGTGGAGGTCTGTTTGTATGTCTAGAAATAACTCCTAATAGCTTCTAATTTCTTTGCAGTCTCCTGTTTTACTTTAAAAATTAATGTGAATTTTGTTTTTTGCTTCATGTCATATTCCTCTTTGGTTTAAATTAAAATGTTTTAATTGGTTATTACCAAGTAGTATTAACCATCAGGAATATGTGCCACATTGATCCTAGTACAATTAATGCTCTTCAACTTATGCAGTTTAGCCCCAGTTGGGGCAGGTGAGAGACTGTATTAAAAACAGGTTTCAGGGCACCTGGGTGGCTCAGTCAGTTAAGCACCCGACTTCAGCCCAGGTCATGATCCTGCACTTCGTGGGTTCGAGCCCTGTGTCGGACTCTGTGCTGACAGCTTGGAGCCTGTTTTCAGATTCTGTGTCTCCCTCTCTCTCTGCCCCTCCCCTGCTTGTACTCTGTCTCCCCAAAATAAATAAACATTTAAAAAAAAAAAAGGTTTCAGTGCTTGGCTGGCTCAGTTGGAGGAACATGTGACTTAAGGGTCTTGAGTTTAAGGCCCACGTTGGGTGTAGAGATTACTTAAAAATAAAAGATTTTGGGGGGGCACCTGAGTAGCTCAATCAGTTGAGCATCTGTCTCTTGGGTTCAGCTCAGGTCATGATCTCATGGTTCTTGGATTCATGCCCCACAAACTGGGCTCTGTGCTGAGTATGGAGCCTGCTTGGGAGTCTCTCTCTTATCTGCCCTCCACTGCTTGTGCATGTGCTCGCGTGCTCTCTCTCTCTCTCTCTCTCTCTCGCTCTCAAAATAAATAAATAAAACTTTAAAAAAGTCTTTAATTAAAAAAATTTTTAAGTTTATTTATTTTAGTAATCTGTACACTTAACATGGGCTCAAACTCACAACCCCGAGATGAAGAGTCACATGCTCTGATTGAGCCATCCAGGCACCCCAAAAATAAAATCTTTAAAAAAAAAAGGTTTCTAGGACTTATTTTACATTAATGTGCATCTTGTTGGAAAAGGAAGCACTGGATTTATTATTCATACATGTTTTTTGCTCGTTTTGTTTTTCCAACAGTTCTATACTGTTTTCCCCTGCTTCAGAAACATGTTATAGATTAATTAATTACACTTTCAGGGTGCTTTCCATTATTTTCATGTTTGTGTGATGACTGACACATTGGAAGGGATTCCAAGATGCAAAAGCTCATAGGTGCTTTGTTTTTGTTTTTAATGTTTTATTTTTTATTTTTATTTTTATTTATTTATTAAATTTACAGCCAAATTAGTTAGCATATAGTGCAACAATGATTTCAGGAGTAGATTCCTTAATGCCCCTGAACCATTTAGCCCATCCCCCCCACACACACACACACCCCCTGCAGTAACCCTCTGTTTGTTCTCCATATTTATGAATCTCTTATATTTTGTCCCCCTCCCTGTTTTTATATATTTTTGTTTCCCTTCCCTTATGTTCATCTGTTTTGTCTCTTAAAGTCTCATACGAGTGAAGTCATATCATACTTGTCTTTCTCTGACTAAATTTCACTTAGCATAATACCCTCCAGTTCCATCCACATAGTTGCAAATGGCAAGGTTTCATTCTTTTTGATTGCCGAGTAATACTCCGTTGTGTGTGTATATATATATATATATAGATATATACATATATATATGTATATATCTATATATATATATATAGATATATAGATATATATATATATATGCCACATCTTCTTTATCCATTCATCCATTGATGGACATTTGGGCTCTTTCCATACTTTGGCTATTGTCAATAGTGCTGCTATAAACATTGGGGTGCATGTGTCCCTCAGAAACAGCACACCTGTATCCCGTGGATAAATGCCTAGTAGTGCAATTGCTGGGTCATAGGGTAGTTCTATTTTTAGTTTTTTGAGGAACCTCCATACTGTTTTCCAGAGTGGCTATACCAGCTTGCATTCCCATGTTTTATTTATTTTTGAGAGAGAGAGAGAGAGAAATAGAGTGCGAGTGGGAGAGGGGCAGAGAGAGAGGGAGGGAGACACAGAATCTGAAACACGCTCCAGGTTCTGAGCTATCCAGCATAGAGCTGGATGTGGGGCCCGAACTCACCAACCACGAGATTGTGACCTGAACTGAAGTCAGATGCTTAACCGACTGAACTACCCAGGCGCCCCGATAGGTGCTTTGTTTTTAATTTATTTTTAGACTTACCTATTTTCTTTCAGGTGAATGATAGTCTAATAGTTAATTTCCAGTGAGTTTTACTTTGCTGGTATGGGCTGGGCAGAGGCCATAAGAGCTTTTATTTTACTTCACAGGCCTGAAGGATTCATTTAATTCTTTGCTTTGTGATAAGGGATTTTAGTAAAAGCTACCAGAAAAGTGGGGAAAAGATCTCAGATGAGAGAAAAGAAGATACAGGGAACCAGTCTGTCCTTGAAAAAGGAGCCTTGGGACTGAGCAATCAAAAGGCACTTGTGGGGGCACCTGGGTGGCTCAGTCAGCTAAGCGTCTGACTCAATTTCAGATCAGGTCATGATCTCATGGTTTTCAGGTTAAGCCCTGTGTCGTGCTCTGTGCTGACAGCATGGAGCCTGCTTGGGATTCTCTCTCTTCCTCTCTCTCTGTCCCTCTCCTGCTCATGCTCTCTCTCTCTCTTTCAAAATAAATAAACATTTTTTAAAAGGCACTTTTAGTTCTTCAAAAGCTGTAAAATGGATTTTTTTTTTCAAGTTTATTTTCAGAGACAGTGCAGGCTTGAGCCAGGGAGGGCTAGAGAGAGGGGGAGAGAAAGAATCCCAAGCAGACTCCGCGTTGTCAGCTTGGAACCCAGTGTGAGGCTTGAACTCACAAACTGTGAGATCGCAACCTGAGCTGAAATGAAGAGTCCAACACTTAACTGACTGAGTCACCCAGATGCCCCTGGAATTATTTTTTAAGCCTGAATGCGCAACAATCTTTTATATTGTGATTTTGGATTTTAGCTATCTTATCTAGTTACCAAAAAGAAATCCATTCATGGGGGTGGAGGAAGGCAGGCATGAAATGTAATGGAAAAATAGATTCAAAACATATTTAGAAGGTGGGGCACCTGGGTGGCTCAGCGGTTAAGCATCTGACTCTTGATCTTGAGTCAGGTCATGATCTCATGGGTTATGAGATCAAGCCCTGCAGCAGGCTCTTTGCTGACCTTGTGGAACTTGCTTGGGATTCTCTCCCTCCCATCTGTCTCTGCCCCTCCCCACACTCATGCTCTCTGTCTCTCTCTCAAAATAAATTAACTTAAAGAGAAGAAGACCAGCAAAGAGATAGGAGAAATAGGTCTTGGAGTCATAGGATTCAAGGAAAGGGAGAATTTCAAGGATGAATGAAGGGAGTAGTCAGAGAGAGGGCAATAGCTTTAAAAGTTGGATCCTTCTATACTGACAGCTCAGAACCTGGAACCTGCTTCGGATTCTTTGTCTCCCTCTTTCTCTGCCCCTCCTGTGCTCACGCTCTATGTCTCTCACTCTCAAAAATAAACATTAAAAAGAATTTAAAAGTTGGATCCTTGAATGTATTTGAATGTTTATATGTGAAGAACCAATAAGGAGGGGAAGTAGAGTTGAAGATACAGATAATAACTGGCTCTATAGGAAGGCAGTGTTGGGGGAGAGGTAGTGAGTACAGGTATTTGGATTAACCTTGGATAGAAGACTTTACATTTCCTAAGACTATTTATTTATTTTAATTTTTTTAACGTTTATTTATTTTTGGGACAGAGAGAGACAGAGCATGAATGGGGGAGGGTCAGAGAGAGAGGGAGATACAGAATCCGAAACAGGCTCCAGGCTCTGAGCAGTCAGCACAGAGCCTGACGCAGGGCTCGAACTCACAGACCGTGAGATCATGACCTGAGCTGAAGTCATTCGCTTAAACGACTGAGCCACCCAGGCACCCCTCCTAAGACTATTTAATAAGTTAAAAGTAAACTTGTGAGTTTGGTGGTTTATGCTATAGTCAGGCCTGGGGGAATAGAAGTGGAAAAGACTAGTCCCAGAAGAAAGCATAGATATGTCTACCAGAAAATTATACAGCAAAGCTATATTGGGGAATAGTGAATGAATGAAGGGAAGAAAGCCAGTGTTGGTACTGTGAAGGAACCTTGAGTCCAAGCTGTCTAAAGACCTTTTGTGTTTCCAGAAACCTACCATATTTAAAAGGACTAATTTTAAAATCAGGCTCTCCATTAATTCATATTTTATTTTAGGAACCTGGATACTATTCCCCGAGAAGAAATTCATTAGTTTGGAACTAGTGGATTCCTTTGCATCAGATACTAAGATGAAAGAATCACCGATAGATAGCGAATGTGACAAAGCAGTGGCACCACAACTGGGGCAGCTGGATGAAATTAAGACAGAACCTGACAATGCACAGGTAAGTATTCTACTTTATTTTCTTTTTTCTAGAACAGCGTTTAAGTGTACATTCCAGTTATGCAGATGCTGGTTTATGGGTTTAAAATCTTTCTTTTTCTTTCTTTGTTTTTTTAAAAATATCTTCTTTATAATTTTTTTTTTAATGTTTATTTTTGAGAGAGACAGAGACAGAATGCAAGTGGGTTACGGGTAGAGAGAGAGGGAGACACAGAATCCAAAGCAAGCTCCAGGCTTTGAGCTCAGTACAGAGTCCGACATGGGGCTCAAACTCATGAGCTGTGAGATCATGACCTGAGCTAAAGTCGGACACTCAACGGACTGAGCCACCCAGGCGCCCCTATGGGTTTAAAATCTTAAATCTTTGGGCACCTGGGTGACTCAGCCAGTTAAGCTTCCAACTCTTGATTTTGGCTCAGGTTATGATCTCACTGTGAGTTTGAGCCCCACATGTTGGGATTCTCTCTCACCCTTGTTCTCTGCTCCTCTCCTCACTCTCATACATACATGTATGTGTTCTCTCTCTCTCAAAGTAAATAAACTTAAAAAAGAAAAGAGAATCTTAAATCTTTATCTTCCCTAAAGTAGTTGGTCAAATCATATAAAGTATATTGTGTCAAGTGCCATCACAACTATATGCAAGAATATGATTTGAGAGAAGAATAGATGGTTGGAATTGGGTTTTTGGATTGATACAAGGATTGCCTAGGATATTATGGGCCTAGCTAAGGGTAACACATTTTTCTTTTCATTTTTATTAACTAGAAACCATACGAGTAACTAATAGTATGTTTTTATGCTACTGACTCAATTGAAGTAGTAGAATTAGTACATTTTTAATCCTTAAGAATTTTGTATTTTTTTTGTAATTATCTTACCCAAATTAGTTTCATGTTTATTCTTAAACTTTTTTAGATATATCCTAAAAAACCTATAAGTGACAAACTGATTCAAGCTGTGAGTATTCTGTAGTAGGGCCAAATTTTCCTTAGAATGTTTATGTATGAACCAGCTGAAATTTCTGATGAAATAAAAAGTAAATTCAGTTTTAATTTCTTTCTTTTTTTTTATTAAAACTTTTTTTGTTTTTTACATTTGTTTATTTTTGAGAGACAGAGACAGAGCATAATGGGGGGAGGGGCAGAGAGGGAGGGAGACACAGAATCCGAAGCAGGCTCCAGGCTCTGAGCCATCAGCACAGAGCCCGATGCAGGGCTTGAACTCACGAACCCTGAGATCGTGACCTGAGCCGAAGTCGGACGCTCCGCTCAACCGACTGAACCACCCAGGCGCCCCCAGTTTTAATTTCTTTCTTTTTTTTTTTTTTTTTTTAGTGTTTATTTTTGAGACAGAGAGAGACAGAGCATGAGTGGGGGAGGGGCAGAGAGAGAGGGAGACACAGAATTGGAAGCAGGCTCCAGGCTCCGAGCCATCAGCCCAGAGCCTGACGCGGGGCTCGAACTCACGAACCCTGAGATCGTGACCTGAGCCGAAGTCGGACGCTCAACCGACTGAGCCACCCAGGCGCCCCAATTTATTTCTAATATTCAGTTTAGAAAAAGCCTAAAGTAAGTCAGTATCAAGTAAGGATATGACTCTCATTGACTTGGTGTCACTGGGGAATGTTGTCCATCTAGGAAGTATCTGTTGCTTCTTCAGTCTATGGACATTCAAAGACATAAATCACATTTAGATAGCTTGTCTGCTGCTCTGAAACATCCTCCTCTGTAAGACTTATTTAGGCCAGTCCAACAACTTTTGTGTTGATGGTCTTTATGAAGACAGTTAGCTATTAATGACTGGAACAAGGATGGAAAATAGATGTCATTATTGAGTGTGTCTCCTCTGTTTGTAGTAGCTCCTGAAGGGCTGTGTGAACTAAAACTATTGAAGTCACATCTAGTTATGATTACACATAATGTGATTTATTGGTGTTGTCAGTCAAAGGTCACCAAAAGGAGAGTGTTCACCTATGTACTATGGTTCAGTTTAATTATACAATTCACTGAACAGACTTAAACATAATTTATCATTTTCTATTGAATAACTGCTGGTTTTATACACAGTGTATTCATTATTTTCATCTCTTTTTTTAGGAGTATTGTCAAGCCCAGCAGCCCAAAACTCAGGAGAATGAACTGAAAATAAACACTACATTTTCAGACAGTGGTAATAGAATCACTTTATTCTAAATGTAATAGCCAATTTATTCTGCTTTTTTAGAATATGTTTGAATAGTGTGCATTGTTTGTTTTGGGTTTCACGTCCAGGAGAAGTAACCTCTAAATGAAAATGAAAGAATGCATACTTAATTTTATGTAAATACTAATTTTCTTCCTTCCTGTTTTGTGTTTATAGCTCCACAGTTGACTACAAGCATTCAGCTTTCTCTGACATCATCTGGCATGAATAAAATGCTTCCTTCAGTTTCAACCACAGCTATTCAGGTTTCCTGTTCTGGTTGTAAAAAAATTCTTCAGAAGGGGCAAACTGCTTATCAGAGGAAGGGGTCTACTCAGCTCTTCTGCTCCACGTTTTGCATCACCGAATACATTTCATCTGCCAGTTCACCAGCTCTTCCCAAGAAAACTTGTTCAAACTGCTCAAAGTATATAATTCTAAATTATGCCCACTTTTATTTCCCCTACATAGAGCTCGATCAGTCTTGGTTGCAATTACCTACATTTTCATTTTTTCTGAAGTAGTATCACCTTGATTTAGTGAAAAGAAGCTGCTTCTGCTTTCACTTCCTTTATTAGATTCTTCAGAAATAGTTTTTTTATTGAGAGATTTGCACAAATTAAAACATAGAGAGTTCTAGTTCTCTTCAACTTTAAATAGTTTGACTTCTGAAATTTACTATTCTTTCTAGTTGAAATTCTTTATAAGTGGGATTATTATATGCCCATTCTATTTTGTCATTTAACTGTATAGGATGCACTAACACATTAATCATATAACAGTTTATTTGGATCTTCCAAGGTATAAAATTATATAATGTTTCTCTTGTAATGAAGTTATTTGATTCTTTTGCAAAATCGAATAGTCACAGGTAAACATAAATGGGTAGATATCTTTTCAAGATTTCTATGAGCTACTGTCGGGGTCTTTATTGCTAACTTTTTTTTTTTTTAATTTTTACATATGTAAGGCAATTTAGATGCAGAGAAAGGAAGTAGTACTAATTTCATAATGAATTAGTGGAAAATGTCCAGAACTTTGAACTCTACCCTGATATGTAGATCAGTGTGCTTTGAGACTCCTATCATAATATTCTGGTTTGTTAACGCTCATGAAATGCTATTGCTAAATTTTAAATGTTTTTGTTTCAGAATGAAGAAAACACATAGGTCACCAGTTTTGCTTGTAAATACAATAAATTCCTTTCAGATGTCTTATTTTGGAATCAGATTGCCATAATTTGAATCTTGCTTTCTCCATTTATGGTTATATTTTGTAACTTACAGCAGCTGTATTAGTATCATCTGGGAACTTGTTAAATAAAACCACAGAATCTCAGGTCTCACCCAGACCCACTGAATCAGAAATGCTTTTGTCCCCAGATGATACGTATATAATGCTAAAGTTTGAAAAGCACTGAGAACTTCTGTCTTAGTATTCCCATCTGTTTAATTCAATGTACATAAGAATTATGAGCATTAAATAATAGATTTAAGTGATAGAACAATACTGGTATGTAATAAGAACTCAGTAAATGTTAATTATTACTATTCCTACTCTCTTAACAAACTTACAAAGCCTTTTTATTGGTTGCTTCAGCTCCTTGTTTGGCTGGCACTTTGGTGTTACCCTATGCTGCAAGTCTTAGACCCTGAAACTGACCTTTCTCTTGTGCTTTTTCAACCCTTCAATACTGTGTCTTTTTTCTTTTTTGCTAAGGGCTGTAACGCACTTTTCTTCAGTCTGCTTTCTTTCTCTGCAGAAACATAAAACTGGAAGGGACCTTAGAGATCATCCAGTCCAAACATTTTCTTTTGGTTTTGAGGAAACTGAGGCCCTCAGAAGTTAAGGTATCATGTTACTATTTTGGCCCATTATACATCTTCAGCACATCTCCCAGGTAGATTGAAAAGGCTGAAACAGGAAAGATATAGTAAGTTCTCTAAGGCAGAGAAATCCAGTATGAGCAAAAACAAGAAACAAGTTTTACTTTCTTTGGAATACAGAATTTTTTTTGATGCAAAATACTATTGTATACGTTGGTGGAAAGGTGGTAGTGCTTAGGCTAGGAGAGTCCATCCATTTTTCAGAGTAACCTGTGCTTGTTTTGAAATTTTTTTTCCTTCACATTTATTAGCATCTTGCATTAATACGTAGTTCTCAAGTTTTAGCTAATTATCAGTCCTTGTTGAAGTTTCTTTTATAGCAGTGATTTAAAATCTGTTTTGAGTTATTGCAATCTTTATTCTGTTTTATGAACCAAATGAAAGTTAGCTTTGAAAATGACATTTTAAATTATGTTAGAGAAGACTTCTTTTGAAGAACTGTTGTTTCTGCACCTTAGTATCCCAGGTGGAACCAACCAGAGATCCTGAAAGCAACCAACAGAGTTCAGAATATCCCTGTGCACTAATGCTGTAACACTTATATATATATAGGAAAGTTGTTCAGTCCAATGCTTAAGAGTTAGTTTAAGCTAATTGTAGGCACTTTTAAGAAAATTCATTTTTTTATTTTTTATGTATAAGGCCTTAGTAGATTAGAAACCAGCAATCTAGTATACTGGTAGCAGTAAAAACCAGTAAGCGTTTTCAGACTTCATGCTTCTGCTGATGCAGTTTCTTCTGCCTCCCTTTCTATCTGGCTAATTTCTGTCTTAAAGGTCTGCCTCCAATATCTTTACCTTTTGTCTATTCGCACACCATTCCGTCCTCTCTTCCTAACTCCCAACCACTTGGAGTAGTTGTTCCATGGTCTGTGTTTCAGTAGTGTTCATAATTCCCACAATATTAATCATAGCATTAATGTTTTAAAAAATTGATATTGCCCTGGTTAGACTGTGAACCTCTTGAGATTAGGAACCAGATCATACTCCTGTTTATATTCCCAATGCCTAAACACTAGCTGGCACACAGTGAAACCTAGAAACATTTTTGTCAAATGAAATACAAGAATAGCACAACTCAGATACTGCATTTAGAACTGTATCTTAAACCAGTAAAATGACTGATTGGGGATCATGAAATGAACCTGTTATTTTTGGTACCATTTGTTTAAGAGGCAGAAAGATCATAATACACTAAAAATTTGTAAATGTTGAAGTGTTAAAATAGTGCTGATTTTAGGAGTATTTCATCTGGATAATTATTACACTGAATAATTGATATTCTGAAGGTTCTAAGTAGCCAGATATCTTGGCAGTCCTCAAACATTCTGGTTCCTGGACCCCTTTACACTCTTAAAAATTATTGAAGAGACAGAGAGCTTTAGTTCATAGGTTATATCTACTAATATATACTGTGTTAGAAATTAAAATGGAGAAATTTTTAAGCTCATTATTTAAAAAGTCATTTAAAAATAATAACTCAGTGCATGTTGACATAAATAATATTTTTTAAAATTCATTTTAGAGAGAGAGGGGCAGAGAGAATCTCAAGCAGGGTCCATGCTGAGCATAGAGCCTGACGGGCTCAGTCCCACAACCCTGGGATCATGACCTGAGCCAAAATCAACAATCAGACACCCAATTGACTGAGCCCCCCAGATGCCCCTACATAAATAATATTTTTTAATGAAAACTAGCCATATATGTTTTTTAATTTGATGAGAAGAAATGTTAAGAAAAATTTAGTAAGCATGATTTTATTTTGCAAACCACTTTAATGTCTGGCTGAGTTTTCATATCTGCCTTTGTATTCAGTTCATTGGAAAATGTTTTAGCTGAAGTGTGAAAAAAAACTGATCCTACAAATATGTAATTGGAAAAGGGAAGAGTGTTTTAATAGCCTTTTAGATTTTGTGGTGCTCTTCTGTGACACTCCACCCAAGTATTGTTAAAGGTTATTTGGAATGTAGAATCTGAAACCATATCAAAAATTTTTTGTACTGTTTGGTTAAAATTCATTGGTCTTGTTAGGTTACAATCATTGGTCTGTCTTACTTTGAATGTTTTTTTTTTACCCATAAATGAATGATTTTTGTTACCTGGTATAATAATTTAGAAAATAATGGTTCACTGAGTTATGCAGATCTTCTAAATGTTAACATATTTCTTTATGTAATATTTCAAAAATCACATTTGCTAAAAAAAAATCACCACCCCCAAAAATAATCCTCATCATCACTACTAATCTCATCAGGAAAATTTAACTATTGGGAAGCAATCAAATTGGAGGTGGCAGATTTTCCAAAATTCTAATTTCCTTTTTTTTTTTTTCAGCTTATTTATTTATTTTGAGAGCGAGACAGCACGAGTGGGGGAGGGGCAGAGAGACTCCCAAGCAGGCTCCACACTGTCACCATACAGTCTGATATGGGGCTCAAACTCACGAAACTGTTGAGATCATGACCTGAGCTAAAACCAAGAGTCCGATGCTTAACTGACTTGCTTAGTCAGTGGCTTAACCCTACCACCCAGACACCCCCAAAATTCTAATTTCTCTTTTTTTCAAAAAAATTTTTTTTAATTTATCTTGAGAGAGCGTGAAAGAGGGAAAGGCAGGGAGAGAGGGAGACACAGAATCTGAAGCAGCTCCAGGCTCTGAGTTGTCAGCACAGAGCCCGACACAGGGCTCAAACTCACAAACCATGAGATCATGACCTGACCTGAAGTCGGACGCTTACCTGAGCCATCCAGGCACCTCTGAAAATTCTAATTTTTTTTTTCAACGTTTTTTTTTTAATTATTTATTTTTGGGACAGAGAGAGACAGAGCATGAACGGGGGAGGGGCAGAGAGAGAGAGGGAGACACAGAATCGGAAACAGGCTCCAGGCTCTGAGCCATCAGCCCAGAACCTGACGCGGGGTTCGAACTCACAGACTGCGAGATCGTGACCTGGCTGAAGTTGGACGCTTAACCGACTGCGCCATCCAGGCTCCCCTGAAAATTCTAATTTTCAATGAAAGCTCAAATTTTATCATTGGCAATGAATACTGCCAGTTTATCTTGAAGTTACAGTCTTACTTTATTCATTTTTGAGAAAATATCTACCAGATACTCACTTCTGGATAATAGTTTGTTCTTTCAAGTGAAAATATGTTCCACAAAAAAAGTAGCTACCTTAGGTTGTAACTGTTAACATTCCCACATGAGATATTCTTTGAGGCGGCCATCATACTTTAGCGTGCAGGGGAAGATCTTTATGCCTGTGACCCATTTCATCACAGAATACTGAAAAGAGGTTGTCAAGGGTGAAGTTTAATAAAGTAAATTGAGGGGCGCCTGGGTGGCTCAGTCGGTTAAGCGGCGGACTTCAGCTCAGGTCATGATCTCGCGGTCCGTGAGTTCGAGCCCCGCGTCAGGCTCTGTGCTGACAGCTCAGAGCCTGGAGCTTGTTTCAGATTCTGTGTCTCCCTCTCTCTGACCCTCCCCGTTCATGCTCTGTCTCTCCCTGTCTCAAAAATAAATAAAACGTTAAAAAAATTAAAAAAAAAAAAGTAAATTGGTTTTTACAGTGAATGTATGGCAGTGAATAACAAATACTAGGACATTTTGGTGCAAGTGCCTTAATTTGCCTAAGGCTCTGGCAAACGTTTTTATCCAGCATTTTTTTTCCCTCCCAGCTTATTAAGGTGAAATTCACATAACAAAAAGCCATTGCAGTAATGTTTAGTATACTCAGGGTGTCTAATTCCAAAATATTTCTGTTCTCCAAAGTAAAATGTTCTGTCTCTACCAGTCTGTCTTCTTGCTGAGGATTTATCTTTTCTGGATATTTCATATTAATGGAATCATACAACATATGACCCTTTGTGTCTGGCTTTTAGCATAAGGTTTTCAAGGTTTATCCATGTTATAGCATGTATATCAGTACTTTGTTCTTTTTTTACAGCTGAATAATATTCCACTGTATGGATATATCACAATTTGTTCATCCATTCATTCATTGGTGAACATTTGGGCTGTTTCCATCTTTTAGCTTTTTTTTTTTTTTTTTTACATAAACTCCAGGCCCAACATGGGGCTTGAACCCACAATCCAGAGATTGCATGCTCTACTGATGGAGCCAGCGTGGCACCATCTTTTACCTATTTGAAATAGTGCTGTTAGAAACATGCATGTGTCTATCCTTTTTTGAGTACTCCTTCACTTCTTTGGGGTGCATGTCTAGGAGTGGAATTGCAGTGGCCCATTGTTGATTTTACACCATCACTTGAAATGTTAACACAACGAGAAAGACAAATAACATTTTAATATGAAAATAGTTTTGATTTGTGAACCCCTTGAAAGTCTCTGGAGGATCTCTGGAATTTTGTAGACTGTACTTTGATATATTTTGTAGATTCCAAATTTGGTGAGGAATGAGTATGTGATTTCTCATCATCATTTTGTTATGACTAGCACTGACTAATACAGACTAGGTAGTCCTCAAAACTACGCTCTCAGATGTGCTTTGTAGTCCCTACTTTAGGGGCACCTGGGTGGCTCAGTTAAGTATCTAACTTGGGCTCAGGTCATGATCTCATGGTTCGTGAGTTCAAGCCCCGCTTCCGGCTCTGCGCTGACAGCTCAGAGCCTGGAGCCTGCTTCAGATTTTGTCTCTCCCTCTCTCTCTGCCCCTCTGCAGCTCATGCTCTCTCTCTCTCAAAAAAAAAATACTACAAAAAAATTTATAGTCCCTACTTTATAGATGAGGGAATTAACATTTGAGAGTATAAATGACTTATCCATCACTACTGAATGTAAGTCCTAGAACTAAATACCAAAGGTTTTCTTATTTCAAGGCTATTACTGCTGCTGCACATTCCTCAAGTAGGTGAAACGGGAGAGGGTTACTTGAGAGTGTGCTTTAACTTATAAAAGTGTTTAATAGTGCCCTTGTTTTTATTTTCAGAGACATTTTAAATCTAAAGGATGTGATCAGTGTCCAGCTGGATGACTCTAGCAAAAATTTTTGCAGCCAGTCTTGTCTTTCATCATATGAAGAAAAAAGAAAAGCATTTGTTGCCATATGTACTAATAACATTTTAACCAAGTGCAGCATGTGTCAGAAGACTACTGTTGTAAGTTGCAATTTTTTTTAAACTTTAGGGATTCTGATTATTTTGCTTAAATATTAGCATTTTTAGTGAATTCTTTTAAATCCTAGATTCAGTATGAAGTAAAATATCAGAATGTGAAACACTGTCTTTGTAGTAATGCCTGTTCTTCACTCTCACTTGAACAGCCTCCTGTGATCTGTTGTGAGAACTGTAGGGCTTACGATCACACTGTCTAGTCTGTTGCATATACTTCCAATGAAAGGCCAGTCCCATTACTTTATTAGTTCAAAGGGTATGACAGCATATAAGCAGGTAAAAATAAAGACCTGTTGCATAAGGACCACTCCACGGAATTTGCATGGGACTAAATGAAAAATCCAAGATTGAGTTCCTTCCATTAGTTTGCTTGTGAGTGGTTCCACTTCAGGAAAATGTGGGGATTAGATTTTAGTACCATTGGGAATAGTTTCAGTTGGCAACACATTGAAGGAGATGAAATGAAAGACTTCTGACAGTTCCTCTTACATAGCAATTCGTGATAAATGCTGTATGGAGATTTTCCTAAAATATCTCAGGATGATCATCTGCCTTGAAAAAAAGCCACACAGATAGAAGCTTGTTTATAAACTGAGATTAGAGATAGCAGAAATAACAATAGCCTACTGGTCAGTAAGACTCAACCACAAAGGTGTTTTTAATTCTGTTTTCCTAAGCCCTAAGCAAGGTTAAAATGAATCAAGAATGTCACAGGTTTATCTGAATCTGTGAGAAATAATCTTCTATTTCTGGTGGGAGAGCCTTTGGTGGTTGGTTCTGAGAGCAGAGAAGCTGGTTCTACTTTGGTGGACTAAATGAGATTAACACAATTAGTGGTTTGAGCCCCTGTCATGAGGTGGGACTGTTGTCTTGCTTGTTCAGATGATGCTTTGAGACCCAACTCCCTATCTATGTAAATTCTTCCTTAAAAATAAGCAATTGAAGATGGGATTCTCAGCAAGTCTGAACAATTCAAATAGGTCATTTATGAGCCACCTTTTATCTATGGCAGAATGTCCACACCATGAGAGTATCTTGCCTTTGGACCAGAAATGGGAGAATGGAAGGCATGGGAGCCTTCTGAAGGCAAGAAATGCCATTCCATCTTTTCATTCTTTATCAGTCACACTCAATAAATAGGCTTTGTCCTGTTTTTAAGAGCCTGTTTTGAGTACCTAGTTACTCAGCCTATGTGATGGGGTAGGGCTGATTTGGGTAAAGGAGTTTAAAAAGCACCATTTAACACTACACCCTGCATATAAGATATTATTGTAATAGTGATAATGGAGAAAATCCATATTGTTAGTTAAGTGTAATCCAGAATTAGACAAGCAAAAATAATATAAAAACGGGGACAAAACATAAGAGACTCTTAAATACAAAGAACAAACTGAGGGTTGCTGGGGGGGTTGTGGGTGGGGGGATGGGCTTAATGGGTAAGGGGGCATTAAAGAAGACACTTGTTGGGATGAGTGCTAGGTGTTACACATACGGGGTGAATCACTGGAGTCTACTCATGAAATCATTATTGCACTATATGCTAACTAACTTGGATGTAAATTAAAAAAAAAAAGATTTAGAAAATTGTTCAAATCTATGAATCTAAAAATGGGGTGACTTTTTTTTAAGTGGATTGTTTTATATAAATATACTTTGACCACATTGTTTTCCCCCCACATCTTAATAGAGTAAATTAATTATTACTTTTCCCATATGAATAATTAACTAACTACAGATGATACATAGTACTATTATTACTTGATGTTAAATATTGATGAATTGTTAGGGGTGTCTCAGTATAAAAAGTCATACTAATAAAGGGTAAAAGAATTTTCAAAGTTAGACTCTGTTTTTTGTTTCATTATTCCTTTGCCAATATCCTGTTCTTTCACAGAAGAAAACCTATATATTTTCAATTGTCTTTGCACTTTATGTCCCCCAAAGCAGTTCTTTTTCACCATTGCCATAGTCCAGGAATGAGGATTCCTCTTTCAGTAGAAACAATAGATGGTGAACCTCAGTTTATATCCTTTACCTTTGTACACTTACTGAATGCACTATATTCTATACATCTTACTGCTTATGTGCTGCCTTCTCATAATATGCTTGCAATTTTTACCATGAAGTTAGCCTAGAAAAACAGTAATTCTCACAGCATGTTATAACTTAATTAAGCACCCTTTTCTGGCTCCTCCTTAGCACAAATAAAAGGCTTCCCTGAGTTTATATCCAAAGTGGAATTGAGAAAAGAGATATAATTTTAAGGCTTTTATTTATGTATCCAGTTGGCTTTGATTGCCTGGACTGAGGAACATTTTCTGTGACCTCCTTCTTCATTGCTTGCGTATATATTACTGCTGCAACTAATATATATCTGAGACATAACACAAATAGTTATATTTTGGATTGATCTATTTCCCTCATTTTAGTCATTGTAATCCGTAGTGCCTTTTTTTCCTGGCTTTTAGGAAAGTGTAAAACAGGGCTTCATCATCATTACTTATTATATTTCAGCTAATAGCAGTAATGGTGGATATGTTTTGCTTGTTAACAATATATATCATATACCGGGAATATGAATATTACTTTAATCTCTAAACAGAAACCAGCCAAAACACTTACATCTGTTCTTTGCAAATCATTGAAGCCCTCAGATGAAATGATTGAGACCACCAATGACTTGGGGAAGACAGACCTCTTCTGTTCTATTAATTGTTTCTCTGCTTACAATAAAGCTAAGATGGAATCTTCTACAGGTAATGTTTATTTAGCAGTTATCAGAGGATTAGAAACTATTGAAGAATATTACTGCTTTCCTTTAATTTATAACCTTGATTTATCTCAAGGTTAAGTTTTTGACTTAAAAATCAAAACAATGCAAAACTTGTTGCAAAAAAAAAGTTTCCAGTAGTTTTATGTAAAAGAAAAGCTACTTCACCACCAGAGACTTAATATTTATTTATGAAAATCGTTGTATTAGAATATAGAATTTTGTACTCAACCCTGCTTTGTAAAAGCAAGGCTAGTAGTTAGTTACATTTTTTACAGGAAGTAGAGCTAGTTGGAAATAGTTTGAAGTTCACTAGTAGAAAAGCACTAAGTAACCCAGAGCCAACTTTGTATTCCATCAGAGAGCCTCCTATAGAACCACTGGTGCTATTTACATAGATAATAAAGTGAATGATTCTCCTGGGGCTTATACATCATGTAAACTGGCTTATGATGGAAATCTCTGCACTGTTAGCTTAGAAACCAGTCTAGCTCCATTCATGTTGAGGGTTAAGAATCTTGGAGGTGTTAGAAATGATACCCATTAGGAGATTCTATAGGAATCTCTTTTCTCTTCTTTGTGGGTAATTTCATGTAAAGATTTGCTTGAAATTTCAAGGAAATGGTGTATAAAGAACTAAGAAATTGTATGCAAAGATAAAATATACAAAATAATAGAAAATGTAAATTATCAGTTTAAGGTTATTAATGTGTTATCCTAAAGAACCTACCTATTCCTTAGCCTTACTTCATATCCAGCAATACCTTAAGCTATTAGATATTTCCATTGTTTGTTGAAATAACTTGTTATTAAATAATGCTTTCTGATTGATTCTGCCTGGTTTTTGAGAAATCTTCTTGTTTTTATCAGTAAATGTTTCCATGGTACATGATGCTTCAACGGGGCTCTTTTCTCCAAAGAAAGATACAACTCCAATTATAAGCAATATAGTGTCACTGGCAGATACTCATGTCTCCCTACCCATCATGAACTCTGATGTCTCACAAGGTAAAATTGATAATAAAGATATTTGACATATACACTGTTTTCCCATCCTTGATGAATCTATCTATTCTAAGTTTGTTGTTGTTTTAAGTTTTTTTAATGTTTGTTTATTTTTGAGAGAGAGAGAGAGAGAGAGAGAGAGAGAGACAGAGTGAGAGCACGAGCAGGGGAGGGACAGAGAAAGATGGAGACACAGATTCCAAAGCAGGCTCCAGGCTCTGAGCTGTCAGCACAGAGCCCAATGCAGGGTTCCAACCCACGAGCCGTGAGATCATTACCTGAGCCAAAGTTAGACACTTAACCAACTGAGCCATCCAGGCGCCTCTATTCTAAGTTTGTTTTTGTTGTCTGATACGAAATAAGCAATTGTGGTTTATGATGCTATTTTGTAGATTATAGTATAAGATCTTGAATTGATGATACTCTATTTTATTTTAGCAGATACAGTTTCTTCAGTAACAGCAAATGTCATTGTAGATGTAAGTTTTGTTCCTAATATTTTTTGATGCTGTATTTTCTTTGTTAAGTATATTTGTGTGTATATACACACAATTCATATATATACATATATATGACCACATTCATTCCTGTTTTCATCCTAGAACTCAAAAAAGTTGAGCAATAAACATCTTTTGGTACTCATATTCAATTTCCCAAGTCTCAGGTCTGACTTGAAATTATTAAGAATATTTAAACATAAGTATTATTAGTCATAGTTATTCCTTTGGGTTCTTTATTACCTTTTTCAATACTATAGTCCTATGAGCAATAAAAATTATTTTTATTACAATTACATACCAAAAGATTATTTGAACATTTTTTTTTTTTTAATTTTGAGGGAGAGAGAGAGCATGCATAAGCAAGCAGGGGAGGGGCAGACTGTGAGGGAGAGGGAATCCCAAGCAGGTTCTACGCTGAAGAGGGGCTCGACAGGGGGCTCCAGCTCACGAACCATGAGATCATGACCTGAGCCAAAACCAAGAGTCAGACACTTAACCAACTGAGCCACCCAGGCACCCCAAGATTCTTTGAACATTTAGTGTTGACTCTAGATCGCAACTTTACATTATAAATAATTGTTAATGTTTCCCCCTAGTGGAGCTCATGTTGCAACGTACCTATTCATTTTCTTGTGTTATTAGAATAGATATGTTTGATAATTTAATCATTTGATAACTGTTCAAACAAATGTTTTTGTTTTTTTCTCCCAAACATTTCTAAGAGTTTACCCAGTGAATCAAGTACTGGTGTTGCTAATAATAGTGTTGAACAGCCAAGCCTTTCACCATCTTCATCAATATCCAGTCAGAATGCAGTTGGCTCCAGTGTAGAAGTACAGAAAGATCAAGTGTCAAACCAAGATGCTACATGCAATATGAAATCTGTGAAAATAAGTGATGGACTATGTCATCCAAAATTTACATCCAAAGTACTAAAAGTTAAAGATAAATCACGAAGTATTAAGAAATCTTGGTGTTCAAATTTCCAGCATTTGAAAAGCAGTATTAAAAAGGATGTGACATTCTGTTACTCATGCCAGTTGTTCTGCCAAAAAAATTTTAGTTGTGGAGGAGAATCATTAGCAGCCCAAGGAATTTCTAATTGGAAAAAGACTCTGGAAAAATTCAGAAAGCATGAAAAAAGTGAAATGCATTTGAAGTCATTGCAGTTTTGGAGGGAATCCCAGTTTTGTGATGAAGCTGTCAATGATAATTTATCTATTCATTCAAAACAGATGGAAGGAAATAAAAAGTACCTAAAGCTTATAATTGAAAATATTTTATTTCTTGGGAAGCAGAGTTTATCATTAAGGGGAAATGATCAGTCGATTTCAACTGTGAATAAAGGCAATTTTTTAGAATTGTTAGAAATCAGAGCAAAAGATAAAGGAGAGGAAGTATTCCGACTTCTGAATTCACAAGTTGACTTCTATAATAGTACACAAATTCAAAATGATATTATTGAAATAATAAAGACTGAAATACTGCAAGATATTGTGAATGAAATCAATGTCTCCCCAGCTTTTTCAATAATATGTGATGAGACAACTGATAGTGCCACTAAAGAACAGCTTTCCATTTGTGTAAGATACCCACAAAAAATGTCAAAGGCTGTCTTAATAAAAGAAAGATTCTTGGGTTTCATAGATGTTGAAGAGATGACTGGGACTAACTTACACAGAACTATCAAAACTTACCTGCAGCAAATTGGAGTTGATTTGAGTAAAATATGCGGCCAGGCCTATGATAGTACCATGAATTTGAGGGGAAAATTTAATAAAGTTGCAGCAGAATTCAAGAAAGAAGAGCCAAGAGCTTTGTACATACATTGTTATGCCCATTTTTTGGATTTAGCAGTAATTAGGTTTTGTAAAGAAGTAAAAGAACTCCGAATTACTCTAAATACTCTCAGCTCTTTGTTCAACACTATTCATATGTCTGGGGAAATGTCTGCACATTTTCAAAATACTTGTAAACTAAGTCAAAACAAAACATGCAAGAAACATACATCACAATCATGTTGGACAGCCCATGATCGTATGTTACTATCAGTGATCGAGGGTCTTCCAGAGATTATTGAAACACTGGAATTTGTAGCAAGCCATTCTTCAAATACAAGTTTGGCTGATGAATTGAGTGATTTGTTAACATTGGTTTCCAAATTTGAATTTATCTTTTGTTTGAAATTTCTTTATCGAGTGTTAAGTGTTACAGGAATTCTTTCCAAAGAGCTTCAGAGTGAAACCATAGATATTTTTTCATTGTCTTCAAAAATAGAAGCAATTTTGGAATGTTTATCATCTGAAAGAAATGACGTCTATTTCAAAAATATCTGGGATGGAACAGAGGAAATATGTCAAAAAATAACCAGTAAAAGTTTTGAAGTTGAAAGACCTTCTTTTCAGAAAAGAAGAAAAATTCAGAAAACAATAGATCCTGGCAATTCAGATAGTACTTTTTTTCCTACCTCAACAGAAGAACAATATAAAATTAATATTTATTACCAAGGATTGGACACTATATTAAATAATTTAAAATTATGTTTTTCAGAGTTTGATTATTGCAAAATGAAGCAAATTTCAGAACTACTATTTAAATGGAATGAACCGTTAAATGAAGCAACAGCCAAACATGTCCAAGAATTTTATAAACTTGATGCAGACATCATCCCAGAACTTAGATTTTATCGGCAATATGCAAAGCTTAACTTTGTCATAGATTATGATTGTATCAACTTCATCAACCTTGGCTATTTGTTTATCCAGCATGGTCTTCACAATAATATTCCTTGCATATCAAAGCTGTTATATATTGCTTTGTCTTGGCCAGTTACTTCAAGTGCCGAAAACTCATTTTCTACACTGCCTCGTCTTAAAACATATTTATGTCATACCATGGGACAAGAGAAGCTTAGTGGCCTAGCCCTAATGGCTATTGAGCAGGAATTGGTAAATAAACTGATGGAACCTGAAAGACTCAGTGGGATTGTGGAAAAGTTTATCCATCCAATGAAAGAGATGTAACACTTGCTAATTTGAGTTTTACCTAAAAGAATTTTGTATTTCTGCTGGAATGTTTGTTTTTATTTCAAAATTTTATCTCCTAAGAAAATTTTTTTTTCACCAGAACATGTAACATTCACTTGATTCAAAATTCAAAAACCAGAATGATGTACAGTGAAAAGTCTCCTTCCCTTTTTTTAGTGCCCAGTTCTCCCTGTAGTGTTGTCTGTTTCTCAGATATCTTTCTGGAGATATTTTTCATAGATCATACTCTGCAGTGCACACTGTTCTTCAACTTGTCTTTTCCACTTAACATATTTTTTAGATTGTCCCATATCAGTACTTAAAGGGTTTCTTGATTTTTTTTTTCATAACTGCATAAATTTTCATTGGATGGATGTACCATAATATATTTTAATAGTCCCTAATGACAAACATTTTAATTCTTCACAATATTTTGCCATTATACGTAATGCTGCATTTAATAACGTTACACATAGGTCATATTGCACATGAGTGAGTTAACTCGAAGATAAAATTTTAAATTGGAATTACTAGGTCAGAAAATTTATACATTTTTATTCTTGATAGATAACTGGCAAATTGATTTCTATAAGAATTATGCCATGCATGATGCCACATCACCAACCATGTGTGAGATTGCCTATTTTCTTCAATCTGTATAAACATTGTTCCCAAACATTTTGGTTCTTGCCAGTCTGTTATTAATCCCAGTGGAACTTTGCATTTTCACTTAAGAAGAAGGTTGGGTATCTACTTGACCCATTTATATTTCCTTTTCCTGTGAACTGTCCTGTTTAAATATGGCTGTGGTTTTGGTTGACACAAATAGCTAAATGATACAATATAAATTCTTAATCTACTTTATGAAAATATTACTATTTCTTAAATAATCAGAAAGGATCCTTTTTCTCATTATACTTTATAAAAGTTCAGGGGCTAAAGGAAAATGTGTCCCTCAAAGATTTGTAAGAATTTAGTGGTAGATGTATCTGGGCCTAGAATTTTCTTTATTTGTTTTAGGAATATTTCTCTGCCACTTTTCCCTTGCTGTTTCTCATCAATTCTTATTTGTAATTTTTCTAGAAAGAGCATCCATTTTATTTAGGCTTTTTTAAAACTGTATTTACTCAGAGGTATAGAAAGTATTTTAATTTTTTCTATAAACTATACTTACTTTCCTCATTGATCTTCTATATACTTTTTTGATTAGGCCAAAGTGATTTATTTACTTGTTTTTCACACATATTCTTAGATTTATTTATCAGCCCTGCCTTTTAATAATACTATGGTTGATTTTTTTTTGTTATGGTTGATTTTAACATAAAAATACGAAGAGTGTAACAGGTAACATGTAATCCTGTTAAATCCTAACATTTTACCATGCTCCAGATTTTTTTTTTTTTAAGTTTATTTATTTTGAGACAGAGAGTGGGGAGGGTCAGAGAGAGAGAAAGAGATAGAATCCCAAGCAGGCTTCTCACAGCATGGAGCCTGATACAGGCCTCTGTCTCACGAACCATAAGATCATGATGAAATCAAGAGTTGGATGCTCAACCAGCTGACCCACCCAGGCACCTCCAAGCTCCAGATTTTTATTTCAGAAATAAAATATTACAGATGAAGTTGAAGCTCCCTTGCAAATCTTTTACTGAGAGCATTCCTCTTCTGTTTTCCCCAGAGGCAACAATTATTTGTTGTGCTTCTTTACATGCATGTCTAATTTTATACTTGAAAGATAGCCTTGTTTCATACTTATAAACTTAATATAAAACTCTATGTAAGTTGCATTGTATGTATCTTTCAGCAATTTGCTTTTTTCACTCAATGTTGTTTTTGAAATTTATACATGAATTTCTAGTTCATTTACTTTAACTGCTGAATAATATTCTATTATATGAAATACATGTTCATCCTTTCTCTTTTTTTTAAATTTTTTTTTTAATGTTTTTATTTTTGAGACAGAGAGAGACAGAGCATGAGCGGGGAAAGGGCAGAGAGAGAGGGAGACACAGAATCTGAAGCAGGCTCCAGGCTCTGAGCTGTCAGCACAGAGCCTGATGCGGGGCTCGAACTCACAGACTGTGAGATCATGACCTGAGCTGAAGTCGGACACTTAACCAACTGAGCTACCCAGGCACCCCATCCTTTTTCTATTTAAAGGGACATTTTATACTCTCTGATTTTGCACTTTTATAATACACCAATGAACATTTATATATGTGGTATGTGCACATTCAACAAATATTCTTTGAGCAAGTACTATATACTTGACATTGTTCTAGCTGCTGGAGATCCAATGAGAGAATAAAATAAGGCCCCAACTCCAATGAAAACTTAGCATTCTAATGTGGAAATCCAAGAAAGATACTAGAAGAGGTTGTTCACCAGTTCTTTATGTAGATAGATGATAATACAGAAAAGAAAGTGCTTAGTGCTATGAAATTTCCTCTGAAGTCACCTTTGTCTACCATGTGTTTTTCTCATTTTCATTATTTTCTAGCTGTTTATAGTTGTAGTTTGTATATCGTCCTGAAACCAGGAATTAATTTTAAGAGGTTAGGCTTCTTTTTTAATATTCAAATGTTTTGGATTTTACTGTGTGTGTGTGTGCGTGCGTGTGTAGTCTGTAAAGTCAGTAACAAAAAACCTAGACCTGAAAAAGGAAAATACAGTAACTAAAACAGCTATTTTGAGTAGCTGCTATGTCATTTAGTGTTTTCTCAGTGCTTTACACATGTTATTTCATTTAGATCTCTCAACAACCTGTTATTTTACAGAGAAAACGACAAGAGGTTATGGATCACACATTGGTAAATGGTGAGTCCAAGATTAGTGCCCAGGCAGTGTGACTCCACAGCCCATGTTCTACTATTTCTTACATAAACTGTTACCAGAAATATTACTAAATAAAGGATAACCAGAAATGCATTAAATAGAAGATCACAGAAATAGTATACTTTTTAAAATTTTTTTAACATTTATTCATTTTTTTAATATATTCATCATAACGTTCATTTTTGAGAGACAGAGTGTGAGCAGGGGAGGGGCAGAAAAAGAGGGAGACAGAATCCAAAGCAGGCTCCAGGCTCCAAACTGTCAGCAAGCTCTGTGCTGTCAATGTAGAACCCATTGTGGGGCTCAATCTCACCAGCCTCGAGATCATAATCTGAGCCAAAGTGCGATGCTTAGCTAAGCTACCCAGGCGCCCCCACAATTAAGTGTTTTAAACCAAGGTATAAAAATTTAAGAAAATTATGAAAGCTATAACCATTAGAAAAGCTCAGATAAGTGAATAAAAGATTTGAAAAGATCAGTAATTCAGGAAAGCATTAGAAATTAAAAGGCAGTGGGGCGCCTGGGTGGCTCAGTCAGTTGAGTGTCCGACATCGGCTCAGGTCATGATCTCGCGGTTTGTGAGTTTGAGCCCTGTGTCGGGCTCTGCTGACAGCTCAGAGCCTGGAGCCTGCTTTGAATTCTGTGTCTCCCTCTCTCTCTGACCCTCCTCCACTCACACCCTTTCTCTCCTTCAAAAATAAACATTAAGAAAAAAAATGAAAAGGCAGAAAAGGCACTTCAAAAGTGAAAACTAAACTAGAAGGAAGTCCAAAGTGAATACGACACAATTAATACCTAAGAAAAAGTTTGGAGGAGCACCTGGGTGGCTCAGTTAAGCATCTGACTCTTGGTTTTGGCTCAGGGCATGATCTCACGAATTGTGAGTTCAAGTCCCACATTGGTCTCCATTTTGACAGTGTGGAGCCTGCTTGGAATTCTCCCTTGCTCTCTCTGTCTCTCAAGTTAAGTAATTAATAGGATGGAAAGGAAGAAAATGTTTACAATCAAGAGGAGACTTTGAAGGGTGCCTGGGTGGTGAGCATCAGTCTGACTTTGGCTCAGGTCATGATCTCACGGTTCATGAGTTCAAGCCCCACATTGGGCTCTGTGCTGTTAGCACAGAGTCTGCTTTTAGAGCCTAAGTTCCCCTCTTTCTCTGCCACTGACTCACACACTCTCCCACTCTCAAAAATAAACAGGGGCGTCTGGGTGGCTCAGTCAGTTAAGCATCTGACTTCAGCTCAGGTCATGATCTCCTGGTTCGTGGGTTCGAGCCCCACGTTGGGTTCTGTGCTGACAGCTCAGAGCCTGGAGCCTGCTTTGGATTGTGTCTCCCTCTCTCTGCCCCTCCCCTGCTCACACTGTGTCTCTGTCTCTCTCAAAAAATGAATAAACATAAAAAATAAAAATAAACATTTAAAAAACATTAGAAGACAAAAGACTTTGAAAAGATTCAAGAGAAACTGTTATCAAATATAGAAGACTTGATGTCCATATAAAAGGAATCTTCAAAGAAGAAAATAATGTTTATTTTTGAGAGACAGAGCCCAAGCAGAGGAGAGGCGGAAAGAGAGGAAGACACAGAATCTGAAGCCGACTCTGAGCTGTCAGCACAGAACCCAGCGTGGGGCTTGAACCCACAAACCTTAAGATCATGACATGAGCTGAAATCAAGAGTCGGGACACCTAACCAACTGAGCCATCCAGGTGCCCCAAAGAAGAAATCTTCAGAACTAGCCAGTAATCCAAAGCAATAGAAAAGAAAAAACACTAAAAACTATATGCCAGTTATTAAGATTTTGTCTCTGCTCCACACCCAGCATTCTGTCTTTTATGATGGTAAAGCTTTAAGTCCAAACCACGGCAGTTCTGCTCTTCTAGCTGGGTCTTGGTTAGCCTCGGCCAATAGGGGGCACTAGAGGAAGGCTGCGAGTCTGTCAGAGAAAGTATTTGTTCCTTCCCATCTGTTTCCTGGGCTTTATGTCTGCTTGTGGTTGTGAGCATCATTCCAGCAATGCTACTTCATTCTAGAAGCAGAACCTCATTCCCTGGCAGAAACTGAATCCAGCTGCAGTTTTTACAACACTTGCAGAACCACTTTCATCATGCCCCTCCTGTAAGACCCCAGCATCCCTCCTCAGAGGTCTCTCAGCTCCAAGAGGTCCCTGTAAATTTTAATTCCTAGCTCCTTTATTCATTCTCTCATCTCTGAGAATTTAAGCTATTACTTCTATGACATCTTGGGTTTTCTTTCTATTTTCAGTAATCTAGTTAACTCTATACTTAGTTACTTTGGTTTCATATTCCCTCTACTCAAGTAGCTAATATGGCTTGTGTCCTTACTGGACCCAATACACTGTAATTCAAGGGGGCTTGCCTGAAATCAAAATGACTTTATGTATTGAAAAGATAACACTGTGTGCCTAGGAACACGACCCAGAATAGTCATGGCCTAAAAAAAACAAAAACAAAAACAAAAAATTAATGTTTTCATTTAAAGAAGAAAATCATTTTGGAGCACCTGGATGGCTCAGTCTGTTAAGCATCTGACTTTGGCTCAGGTTATGATCTCACAGATCATGGTTTTGAGCCCTGCGTCAGGCTCCATGTTGACAGTTCAGAGCCTGGAGCATGCTTCAGATTGTATCTCCATCTCTCTCTGCCCCTCCCCAGCTCATACTCTCTCACTCTCTCTCAAAAATAAACAATAAAAAAGTTTTAATGAAATAAATTCTTTTGAGGATCCAGGCCAAAAAAAACAAAGTCACTTTTTTTTATATATATACTTTTTTAATGTTTATTTTTGAGAGAGAGAGAGAGAGAGAGACAGAGCACAAGCGGGGAGGTGGGTGGGGGGCAGAGAGAGGGAGACATAGAATCCGAAGCAGGCTCCAGGTTCTGAGCTGTCAGCACAGAGCCCAACACGGGGCTTGAACCCAAGAACTGTGAGATCATAACATGAGCTGAAGTTGGACATTTAACCAACTGAGCCAACCAGGCACGCAAAGCCAAGTCACTTGGAAGGTAAATCTGATTATTTTCATAGTTTTTCATAATGATATTCTATGTCAGAAAACAATGAAGTAACATAAACTTAGGATGTTATATCCAGCAAAATTAATTTACAAGCATAAAATCCACAAACTGTCATCAATATACAAACTCATGGGACATTGTTTCCATGATCCCTGGACCTGAGGAATCTACTAGAGAATGAGGTTCAGATAACTAGATTAATTGGAGAGGCATTAACATAAGGGGTGATTTTACAATAATTTATCAGAATAAGAAAGAATAATGAAATTAGAATTACCCCTCTTGCATTAATGGATCTAGGCAATGATCATGCATGGCTGCTACTGTCGCTAAAGGACAGCCAGACTTTGTGTACTTCCCAATGGACATCAGCACCAGCTGAGCCTTGTGTCCTTCTCAGAGGTCTGGATTGCAATTCCACAGAACTCTTCTTCCAGGCTTTTAAGGGTTAATAATTCCAATCTCTTCTCTTTTTCCCCCCAGTGCTACAGATGGTAGAAGTCACCTGGAATTGCTGCTTCTGTAACACCTCAGTGCTCTCTTTGTTCCTTCTTAGTTCTATAGTTCATATAAGTCAGGGGCACCTGGGTGGCTCAGTCCATTAAGCATCGACTTCAGATCAGGTCATGATATTGCAGTCGGTGAGTTCGAACCCCGCATCGGGCTCTGTGCTGATAGCTCAGAACCTGGACCCTGCTTCAGATTCTGTGTCTGCCTCTCTCTCTGCCCCTACCCCATCCCATTCTCTCTCTCTCACATAAAAATAAACATTAAAATTATATATATATATATATATATATATATATATATATATATTTCAAATAACTCATGTGGTTTCAGTCTCCTGACTGATACAGAACCACCCATGAAGTATTCTTGCCAAAAGAATTCAATCTTTAATTTCACCAAGTCCCTAGATCTAATAATCTGGTTTCTCTTCAGGTCAAATAAATCTTCTGCCTTTTATTAAAACAAAGCAAAACAAAACAAAACCAAAACCTACATCTAACTGCTCATTTCTGAAAGATTGGGTCAAAGGAACATATTAAACATCACTGAGATGCAACCAGCAAAATCTAGATACTGGAAGACTGCACAGGATAAACAACACTTTAACAAAAACTTACAAGAAAAATGTAAGATATGACAGAAGATTCTATAGATTAACAGAGAAGTAGGAGACCTGTCAACAAATTACAATATATGAAATTTGTTTGGATCCCACTGTAAACAATTGTGAACACTGGATTTTGATAATATTAAAGAATTGTTAATTGTGAAAACCTAATAGTGACATTGTGGTTATGTTTTGTAAAAAGTCACTGTCTTTTAGAGGTAAGTATTTCCAATGTTATTGGATGAAGTTATATGAAATCTGGGACTTCAAAATACTTTGGTGGAGGAGGAAAGTGGTGGAGGAGGTTGAGATGAAACAAGATTGGCCATGATTTCATAGTTGTTGAATCTAGGTGATATGTACATAGGAGACTCACTGTATTGTTACTTAACTTTTGTATGTGAAGGTTTCTATAAATGAAATGTTTTGTAAATGATGTAGTATTACCCATTGGAGTTCATGTCAGGAATGTAAAGGTGTTTCAGTGTTAGAAAACTTATGAATGAAATGCAACAAAATAATGTATCAAATTAAGAAAGTAATATCTCAATAAATACTATAGAATTATATAAGGTGGGGCGTCTGGGTGGCTCAGTCAGTTAAACATCCGACTTCAGCTCAGCTCATGATCTCATGGTTTGTGAGTTTGAGCCCCACAACGGTCTGTCTGCTGTCAGCACAGAGCCCGCTCTAGATCCTCTGTCTCCCTCTATGTCCCTCTCCCATTCACACATGCATGCATGTGCACATGCTCTCTCTCAAAAAATAAACACTAAAAAAATATATTGATAAGGCTTTTAACATTTGTACCTGATTTTAAAACATAGGTAAAATTAGAGTTGGGGCTCCTGGGTGGCTCCATCAGTTAAGCATCCGACTTCGGCTCAGGTCATGATATTTCAGTCCATGAGTTCAAGCCCCACGTTGGGCTCTGTCCTGACAGCTCAGAGCCTGGAGCCTGCTTCCAATTCTGTGTCTACACCCCCCTGCCCCTCTCCCACTTGTGCTCTGTCTTGCTCTCTCAAAAATAAATGTTAAGGGGCGCTTGGGTGGCTCAGTTGGTTAAGTATCTGACTTCGGCTCAGGTCATCATCTCGTGGTTTGTGGGTTCGAGCCCTGCATCAGGCTCTGTGCTGACAGCTCAGAGCCTGGAGACTGTTTCGGATTCTGTGTCTCCTCCTCTCTCTCTGCCACCCCCCACTCCTTGCTCATGCTCTGTCTCTGTCTCTCAATAATAAATAAATGTTAAAAAAATTTTTTTAAATAAATAAATGTTAAAATTTTTTAAAATTAGAAAAGCTATTCCTTTAACAAAATGTAGGTAATATTAGTATTAGTATATTTGTATAGGCCTAGCCAATATATAACATCATGCTTAAAGGTAAAATATTTGAAGTAATATTCCCCAAAATATCAGAAATCTACCAACTATGGGGCACGTGGCTGGCTCAGTCCGTAGTGCATACAACTCTTGATCTGGGGGTTATGAGTTAGAGCCCCACGTTGAACGCAGAGATTCCTTAAAAATAAGATCTTGGGGACAAAACATGAGACTCCTAAATATGGAGAACAAACTAAGGGTTGCTGGAGGAGTTGTGGGTGGGCGGATGGCTAAATGGGCAAGGGGCATTAAGGAAGACATTTGTTGGGATGAGCACTGGGTGTTCTATGCAGGGGAAGAATAACCGGATTCTACTCCTGAAATCACTATTGCACTATATGCTAACTACCTTAGATGTAAATTAAAAAACAAAAATAAGTAAACAAATAAAAATAAATAAAATCTTTTAAAAAATCTACCAACTATCAGCCTTATATAATATTTTTAAATTAGACAATATTTAGATAATTGTAGGTTCATATTAAGTTGCAGGAAGTAAGAGTTCACACATATCTTTCACCCAGTTTTCCCCTACATTAACATCTTGCATAAGGAAATAAGAAAGGAAGGGAGGATCATCTATTTTATGTTTGAGAAATTGTACAGGTACTGTTTTTCATTTTGTTTTCTACATTTTCATTGTTAGTATAAAGAAATTCTATTGGGCTTTGTGTATTTATTTTATATCCTTCAAATCTGCTGAACTCACTTTGTTCTAGGAAGTTTTTTTGGTAAAATCTCTGAGATTTTCTACATAGACTTTGTCATGTGCAAATAAGGACAATTTATTCATTTCTAACTGGTATGCCTTTTCTTTCTTTGTCATTCTTCTTGTGGATGTATAAACTTTTAAATACTAGACAATATTCCCAAATAAGAGCACACAAATATTTATTGAGCACATCTAATATGTGCCAGATAGCTACTGGGAATACATCATTTAACAGAATAAAATCCCACCTCATACGGAGCTTGCATTCTAGTGGGAGGTGATAAACCATAACGAAGCAAATAGGTAAAATATATACTATCTTTAAAAGTGTTAAGTAATGTGTAGAAAAGAGAAAGATTTGCTGGAATCATGTCTTTGAGAAGAGATAGGATCTAGTTCACAAATGGAGGAGTTGGCCTTAGCTAGAAATAAGGAAATTTCATCCATAACAGAACAGGAATTTACAGGTGTAGGTAGGACACGAGATATGACTGTAGAAGCTCATGGAACTTCTCTTCTGAGTGCTTCTGTTTTCTCAATGAAATAGGAAGTAAGGTTATCTGCTGAAAATGAAGATGAAAGAAAAGGCATTACACATTTGAAAAAAGAGGATATGACATGAAGTAGATTTTAATAAAGAAAAAAGTATATGATTGCAGGGCAGTAAAAAGGAATCCCTAGAGATTAGTAAGTAGAATTTAAAGAGAGCAGTGAATATGTATGGATTAGATGGAGAGTTTTATTTGATATGATTTTGATGTTTGCCAAATGAGTTCAATTAATAAAAGTGAGGCAGAAGAATTACGATATATACAATGTCAACTTAAAATGATCAGTTTTGGGGTACCTGGGTGGCCCAGTCAGTTAAGCATCCAACTCAATCTTGGCTCAGGTCATGATCTCACAATTCATGAGTTCGAGCCCCATGTCGGGCTTTGTGCTGACAGTGGCAGCCTCTTGGATTCTCTCTCTACCCCTGCCTGGCTCGCACTCTCTCTCAAAATAAGTAAATTAATTAATTTAAATGATCAGCATTAAGTACCATTTTATTGAGTGTTGACCATCTACCAGGAACATTAAAAAGGAGGAAAGTAAAAAGTAACTTTTTTATTTACATGATCTCATTCATTCTTACATTATATCTAGGAAATGGTGCTGACTCTTGATCCTTCTCCCTGTTTACACAGGCCAAATTTTCTAGGAAGGTAGCCAGGGAAGTGAACAAGCTGAAAATGTTTTTTCTAGATTACTCTAGATTACTTTTAAACTCTGACAAAAAGAGATTGGCAGATTGAATTTTTTTTTTTAATGAGACAATAATATGCTGTCTACAAAATACTCATTTTAGATTCAAAGACACAGGTTGAAAGTGGAAAAATGGGAGCCTGGGTGGCTCAGTCAGTTAAGCATCCAACTCTTTTTTTTTTTTTTTTACGTTTATTTATTTTTGAGACAGAGAGAGATAGAGCATGAACGGGGGAGGGTCAGAGAGAGAGGGAGACACAGAATCGGAAACAGGCCCCAGGCTCTGAGCTGTCAGCACAGAGCCCGATGCGGGGCTCGAACCCACGAACCGCGAGATCGTGACCTGAGCTGAAGTCGGATGCTCAGCCGACTGAGCCACCCAGGCGCCCCGAGCATCCAACTCTTGACCTCAGCTCTGGTCTTGATCTCAGGTTCAAGCCCCACATAGGGCTCTATGCTGGGTGTGAAAACTAAGAAAGGAAGGAAGAAAAACCAGAAAAATAGAAAAATATATTTTATGCAAACAGTAACAAAAAGAGAGCAGAGGTGACTATACAAAATCAGACAGAATATACTTAAAAAAGGTTACAAGAGGGGCACCTGGCTGGCTCAGTCAGTAGAGCATGTGACTCTTGATCTAGAGGTTGAGTCCAAGCCCCATACTATGCATAGAGCTTACTTTAAAAAATAAAAATTAGGGGTGCCTGGGTGGCTCAGTAGGTTGAGTGACCTCAGCTCACGTCATCATCTCACGGCTCATGAGTTCGAGCCCCACATCAGGCTCTGTGCTGACAGCTCAGAGCCTGAAGCCTGCTTCAGATTCTGTGTCTCCATCTCTCTCTGCCCTGCCCTGCTCTCTCACTCTCCCTCTCTCAAAAATAAATAAACATCAAAAAAATTTTTAATTGAAAATTTTTAAAAATTTTTAAAGGAAAAGGTTACAAGAGACAGGGACATTATTAATAAAAAAGGCAAGTACAGCAAGAAGATATAACAACTATAAACATGTATGCACATAATGACAGAACATCAAAATATATGAAGCAAATATTTACAGAATTAAAGGAAGAAATGGTTCTACAATAACAGCTGGAAACCTCCTATTCTCCGTAATGGATAGAACAACCACATAGAAGTTATGTAAAGAAACAGAGGACGTGAACAACACAATAAATCAAAACTAGATTTAACAGAAATATACAGAACGCTTAACAACAAAATACACATTTTTCTCAAGCACATGTGGGACATTTTCTAGGGCAGACCATGTGTTAGGCCACAATTAAGACTCAGCTGATTTTAAAAGATAGGTATCTTCTCTGACCACAATGAGATGAAGTTAGAAATCAACAAGAGGGAAAACTAGAAAATACACAAAGCTACAATAATCAAAACAGTGTGATACTGGCATAAAGATAGGCATATAAAACAATGAGAGCAGACACTCCAAAAATAAACCAGATATATAATCAAATGATTTGCAACAAGAGTCCCAAGGCCATTCAAAGGGGAAAAGACTCTGGACACCTGGGTGGCTCAGTCAGTTAAGCATCTGACTTTGGCTCAGGTCATGATCTTGAAACTCATGAGTTCGAGGCCCATGTCAGGCTCTGTGCTGACAGCTCAGAGCCTGGAGCCTGTTTCGGATTCTGTGTCTCCCTCTCTCTCTCTCTGTTCCTCCCCACTTGCAGTCTGTCTTTCTCTCTCAAAAATAATAAATAAACATAAAAAAGCAGGGGGGTGGGGAGATAGTATTTTCTTTAAATTCTACTGGAAAAATTGAATATCCACATACAAAAGAATGAAGTTGGACTCTTATCTAACATTATAAACAAAAATTAACACAAAATGGATCATGACCTAGAGGTAAGACCTAAAACTATAAAACTCTTAGAATAAAGTATAGGGCACAGCTTTATGATACTGGATTTGGCAATGACTTCTTGGATATGACATCAAATGCGTAAGAAAAAAAAAAAGAAATAGATAAATTTAATGAAAAATTATAAATCTTGTACATCAAAAGACATTATCAACAGGATAAAATGGCAACTCACAGAGAGAGAAAATATTTGCAATTAATCTAATAAGCAATTAATATAAGAATATAGAGAACTCCTAAATTTGACAATAGCAACAACAAAAATGAGATTCAAGAATGTTCAAAGATTTTGAATACACATTTCTCCAAAGAAGATAAACAAATATCCAATGAACACATGGAAAGATCCTCAATACCACCAATCATTAAGGAAATGAACATCAAAACTGCAATGAAAGGATGCTTGGCTGGCTCAGTTGGTAGAGCATGCAACTCTTGAACTTGAGGTCATGAATTTGAGCCCCATGTTGGATGTGGAGCCAACTAAAAAATAAAATGTTTAAGGGGTGCCTGGGAGGCTCAGTTGGTTAAGCTTTGAACTCTTAATTTTGGCTCAGGTCACCTCACAGTTCGTGGGATCAAGCCCCATGTTGGGCTCTGCACTGACAGTGTAGAGCTTTCTTGGGATTCTCTCTCTCCCTCTCTCTGCCCCTCCCCTGATCTCTCTCTCTCTCTCTTTCAAAAATAAATAAACATTAATTTTTAAAAAATGGTTAAGATAGCACATTTTATGTGTGTTTTACTACAATTAAAAAAATGGGAAAATTTGGGGGGAAAGAGGCAGGTTGAACAACAGAAAGCCTACAGCCAAGGAAAAATAATAACCTGATAAAGACATCAGGGTAAGCAATTGTCCTGAAGCAACAGGAAACATAAAGAAATGGAAGGAATGAAAAAAAGTTGAGATATGAAGAATAGAAGTAGAAATAACATCTGTATAAAATGAGTTCCAGAAAGGGGTGGGGAGGAGTAAATTATTTCCCAAAATAGCAACTACAACCAAATAGTTCTTTAAAAAAAAAAAAAATTATTACATGTGTAATACACATCTGTATGCACAGAAAAAGAGCACTCATGGTAAAGTAAATGGAGTAAAATGTTACCAATAGGTGACACTGAGGGGCGCCTGAGTGGCTCAGTCAGTTCAGTGTCTGGCTTCAGCTCAAGTCACGATCTCACAGTTTGTAAGTTCCAGCCCCTGACACAGGGCTCGGAGCCTAGAGCCTGCTTTGGATTCTGTGTCTCCTTCTCTCTCTGCCCCTCCCCACTCGTGCTCCGTTTCTCTCTGTTTCTCAAAAAATGAATAAACGTTGAAAACAATTTTTTTAATTGTTTAAATAAATAAAATAAGTAGGTGACACTGAGCCAATGATGATACACGGATGTTCTTTGTACTATTCTTATTCTTACAACTTTTTGTAAGTTTGAAATTAAGTACAAAGGGTTTTGTTTTGTTTTGTTTTGTTTTTGGTTTGTTTATTAGATTTTATTTTTAAGTAATCTCTACACCCAATGTGGAACTCAAATTTGCAACCCCGCGATCAAGAGTAGCATGCTCCACCAACTGAGCCAGCCAGATTAGTCCAAATTTTTTAAATTAAGTCCAAATTTTTAAAAATGCTTTTAATTTCCCAGATTAGAGAAAGAGATATATAACTGCTAAAAAGGATTCAACAAAAATGCCTCACAAGATAGACTTTAAAATTCTTGGCCACATCTACTACAAGACTGAAGAACTATCATACTATCAACATTCCAGAAAGTGTCCACATTACTCTGAAAGTATGCAGTTATTGTGAAGGGGCCCAAAGGAATCCTGTGGAGGGACTTCAATCACATTAATGCAGAACTCAGTCTCCTTCAAAAGAAAAAGAAGAAACTAAGGGTTGACAAATTCTGGGGAAATAGAAAGGAACTGGCTTCTGTTCCCATGATCTGTAGTCATTAACATGACCCAAGGATATTACACTGAACTTCCATTACAAAATCAGATTTGTGTATGCCTATTTCCCTATCAAACTTGTTATTTGGGAGAATTGTGTAGAAATCTGAGATTTCCAGTCTTTTGTGGATATCTGAGATTTCTCGGGTAAAAAATACATCCACAAGTTTATGTGAGGCTAGGTGTTCCTTGTTCAGTACTTGAGCCCAGGAGGAGGATTAATTCTTGAAGAAAATGACATTGAACTTGTGTCAAATTTAACTGCTTTGGTTCAGCAAGCCACAACAGTTAAAAACAAGGATATCAGAAAAGGATTATGGTATCTATGTCTCTGGAAAAAAAAAAAAAAACCAAAAAAAAGTTCAGCAGGCTAATGAAGATCTAAGATAGCTACAGAAACAACAAGATGGCAGATGATTCCTAAGACATATTTTAATAGATAAAAATTGGGACCTCCCACTACAAAACACTTAGATCCTACAATATACACATACTTTACATATACAAAAATCAACTCAAAATGGATTTAAGACTTGAAAGTAAGACCTAAAGCAATAAAGTCCTTGAAGAAAACATAGGTGGTAAGCTTCTTGACATTGGTCTTGGCAATTTTTTTTTTTTTAATTTCACAGCAAAAGCAAAGACAACAAAATACAACACAGACACAATGAGATGTGACAAAAAATGAGAAGTGAAGGGTAGAATGAAAAGTAATAATAGTCTAACCAGAGTCTCAAGAGGGGAAAAATCAGAAAATGAAGAGAATGAGAGAACCAACACTAGAAGAGATAATGGCCAATAATTTATTGGATCTGTTAAAACTATAAATTAGGAGATACAAATATATATCAAGAAGGATGATAAAAAGAAACCTACATCTGAGCTATAGTGTCATACAGAATGAAAAGACAAAAAAAAACAAAAACAAAAAAACAAAAAACCGTACAAAGGAATGACAAGTTGATAGCAGATTTGTCAATGGCAACAATGAACAGAGGACAAATGGAATACTATTTTAAGCACCAAGAAAAAATTATTATCAACCTAAAATTCTGTATCCAGAGAAACTTTTAAAAAATGTATTAAGTAGACTTCACACAGTGTGGAACCCAACACAGGGCTTCAACACATGACCCTGAGATCAAGACCTGAGCTAAGATCGAGTCAGACATTCAACCAACTGAGCCACCCAGGCGCCCCCAAATTTAGCTCTATATTCTGTTCAAAAGAGACCTGTCTAAAACAAAGATCCAGACAGGTTGAACTTAAAAGGTTGAAAAAGATGTAGCTAGCAAACATAATCTAAAAGCTGCCATAGCTACATTAATACCCTAAAAATAGGCTTTATGACCAAAAAAAAAAAAAAAAAGAGATGGTGTTACTACATAATAATAATAAATTCAGTGTATCAGAAAGAAAAACAATTCTAAATATATACATTCCAAACAACATAGCCTTCAAATATTTGAAGCAAAAATACATATATTTACTGGAAGAAATGAACAAATCCACCACTATACTTAGAGAATTAAACACAAATCTCAATTACAGATAAGAAGAACAGACAAAAAAGCAAAGCTCTAGAAGTTTTAAGGAATGCCAATAGGAGGTTTGAGTCAACAGATATAAATAGAACACTGCACCCCAATTTGGGGAATACATATTCTCAGGCACACATGGAACATTTACAAAAATTGATTATCAGGTCATAAATCAACTTTCATAAAATTTCAAAGAATTAGTATCATACAGGCAATATTCTTTGATCACAATTCAATTGATTTATAACTCAGTAACAAAAAAATATTTTTTAAAGTAATACATTTAAAAAAACTTAAATGTGTCTATGACTTCAGCTTCTATTAATTGTGAACTTAGAAATTTGGACCATTACTCCATCTGATAACAACTAAAAAGACTACATATAATATTTTTGTTAAATCTTCCCTAAAAGAATCAAATTGCTAAAGAAATACCAGACCAAGATTGAACTCAGGGCAAAAATCTGGAGAGGATGAACCTAACATTTGATGTCACTCATGCCCCAGTGTACAAATGCTAAGCAAAAAGAAAATAAGAATTGGGGTGCCTAAGTGGTTCAGTTGGTTGAGCATCTGACTTCAGCTCAGGTCATGATCTTGCAAGTTCAAGCCCCGCGCCGGGCTCTGCACTGACAGTGTGGAGCTTGCTTGGGATTCTCTCTCTCCCACTCTCTCTCTCTCTCTCTCGCTCTCTCGCTCTCTCGCTCTCTCTCTGCCTCTCCCCACTTGCTTATGTGAGCTCTCTCTCTCTCACAAAATAAGTAAGTAAACTAAAAAAAAAACAAAAAAACAAAAACAAAAACAGGAGAGAAAATAAAAGACATAAAGTGACCATGTAGCATGGTGGATTGGGCAGTCCAGTTTATGCCTGGTGTCCTGAGGTTAGTACTTTTAGTTATTATTAATAGCTTAATTATTATTGGAAGTGTTCCAAGATGGACAATAAATTAGTCATCCCAGTCATAGAGGATTTGATTTAAAAATTCTAACATTTGTTTAATTGGAGTCTTAAGAGAGATTGCAGCAGAATTAATATTTGAAGAGGTAATTGCTGAGAATTTTTTGTGAGATTTTTTTTTTCATGAAGGAAGACATTAATTCAGAGATTCAAGAAGTCAAACATTCCCAGCAGGATTAATAAAAAGTAGCCTACACCTAAATATATCATAGAGAAACAAACTACAGAAAGCCAAACATGAAGAGAAAAAAAATCAGTCGAGAGTGGGAAGAGTTTACTATAAAAGGAGCAATAGTTAGACTGATTACTGACCTCTAGAGAAATAGGGGCTAGATGATATAGCTTCAAAGAGCAGGAAGAAAATAGCTGATAATGTACAATTCTATATCCAGTGAAAAATACCCTTCAAAAATGAGGATGACATAAAGATACTTTAAAGACGATGAAGAAATGGGCAAAAGACATGAATAGACACTTCTCCAAAGAAGACATCCAGATGGCCAACCGACACATGAAAAAATGCTCAACATCACTCATCATCAGGGAAATACAAATCAAAACCACAATGAGATACCGCCTCACACGTGTCAGAATGGCTAACGTTAACAACTCAGGCAACAGCAGATGCTGGCAAGGATGCAGAGAAAGAGGATCTCTTTTGCATGGTCGGTGGGAATGCAAGCTGGTGCAGCCACTCTGGAAAACAGTATGGAGGTTCCTCAAAAAACTAAAAATAGAACTACCTTACAACCCAGGAATTACACTATTAGGTATTTATCCAAGGGATACAGGTGTGCTGTTTTGAAGGGGCACATGCACCCCCATGTTTATAGCAGCACTATCAACAATAGCCAAAGTATAGAAAGAGCCCAAATGTCCGTCAATGGATGAATGGATAAAGAAGAGTACTGGATATTTTTGTATTTTTATAAACCTTCTTGATCTTTGTTCTGATTCAGTTACTTGTAAATAGCTTGATCCTTTTTGTTCTTGCTTTCATAATTTGTTTGGTAGTGTGAAGCAGTACTCAGTCTAGGGCTAATTAGACTGAGGCAAGACATTCCTGCGTGTCATCCCAGTGAGAATTAGGAGATTTTCTAGTCTGGCTGGTGGGACCAGGCATTATTTTCAGCCCTACGTGAGTGCCAGGCACTGTTCTCTAATCTATTCTAATGGTTTTATCTTGGCCTCAGGAAGATTCTTCACACACATGAGCTGATTAGTACTCCGCTGAATATTTGAGGGAAACCCTCTACAAATGTCCAGAGTTTCCAGACTAACACACAAAGAGTCTGGAAGTCAGTGCTCATGTCCTCACAACAAGAAAAGCTAAAAGTACTGAAAATCCATAGCTCTTCTTAGATTCACCAGAAAGTTGAAGTCACAGGGCAAACTGCTGTCCCCAAACTGGAGAGACAGACAGGCAGATAAAGAAAAGCACAGCCAACCGGGTGAGGAAGCCCAGGAGGAAAAGCCTGCAGCGGAAACTAGCCAGCACCAGTAGAACGCTTCAAACTGTAATGCACAGGTTGCCAGACCCTCAGTGTGGACAACCTTGAGAGTTCAGATCTCTAGGCACCCACTCTCCTACTCTTAGGGGGAGCTTCCATACTTGTGTTAGTTCTACCTCCAGGATCCCAACTGGTTCTCAAAGAAAACTAGAGAAAAATCCTCCTTGTGCTTCCAGCAGAAGGAAAGGGAAAGTAACCATTGTGAAACACTTCCAAGTCTCTCTGTTCTCACTCACAAGGCCTGCTGTCAAAGGAAACCATTTTGCCAGAGCCTAATTGACTAGGGTTTTACCAAGGCCTAACAGACCTGGGGGAAGGAAAATACCCAACTCGGGCTCACTGACTGAGACCGAATCATAGGACTACAGAATGCTTCCTCTTCCTCCATACCTCATAACCACGTCAGTAGGGTTCCTGTATAATAGCAGAGGATGACAGCTAAAAGGACTTCAAGCCTCAGGCCGTATTTAAGGAGTCTCTAGGGATGCCCAAGGCAACAAGGGAGAAAAACAGGGACACAAAGCCTAGCCTCTAACACAGCTATAGCAAACAGTAAACACAGCCTAACTCCTAGCCAAGTAAGCATAATACTTCACACTAAAGGACTATCTGCTTCAGGTTCTTTTATCCAGTATCTGGGGTTGTCTCTCTGAGTAAGGCTGTCTTTCCTATGAACTGCAGCCACCCGGGATACTCAGCAGCATCTCCTTTAACTCAGTTCACTGACCTCTGCTGGTTCCTCTTCCTGCACCATAGCCCAGAAGCTCTCCCAAGGCAGTGTGCTGGCACAGCTAGGAGTCTCTCCTCATTTATTCCTCATCTCTCAACAACCACCGTCTGCTCTCTGACATCCAGTGCTTTGAAAACCATTACATCATGTATGTTGCCTGGGTTTTTATTTGTTTTGTTTTAGGCAGTAGGGTAGATCTGGTTTCTGATGCTCCATCTTGAGTATAAAAGGAAGTCTCCTTTACTTTGTTTTTTAAAGATTTAAAGGCTTATTTATTTGAGAGAGAGAGAGCACGTATGCACAAGTTGGGGAGGGGCAGAGAGAAAGGTGGACAGAGGATCCAAAGCGTGCTTTGTGCGGACGGTAGAGAACCCGATGCGGGACTCCAGCTCACAAAGTGTCAGATCATGACCCGCGCCGAAGTCAGACACCCAACCGACTGAGCCACCCAGATGCCCTGTCTTTTTAAATTTTTATATCTGGAACGAGTTCTTTAAAAGTGTGCTAGAGGAGCACCTGGGTGTTTCAGTCGGTTGGGTGATAAATAAGCATTTGGAGAAGGTACCAAAAATGGTGACACTCGAGGCAAACCTCTAAGAGCCAAAAGAAGTTACTTTAGTAGGAAAGAAGAAATCCTCTTCAGAGAAAGCAGCCTCTTGGCATTAAGCAAACACATGGCAGGCACTCTTCACTATCAGCATGCTAAATCAAAGCAGCCCTTTTTCTTTCCTTGTTTTTTAAGGTTTGTTTTGTTGTTGTTGTTGCTTTGTTTTGTGTGTGTGTTTTAATAAGCTCTACACCCGGGGGCACCCGAGTGGCTTAGTCGCTTAAGCGCCCAACTTCAGCTCAGGTCATAATCTCGCGGTCCGTCAGTTTGAGCCCCGTGTCAGGCTCTGCTGACAGCTCAGAGCCTGGAGCCCACTTCTGTCTGTGTCTCCCACTCTCTGCCCCTCCCCCCACTCATGCTCTGTCTCTCCCACTCTCAAAAATGAATAAATGTTTGGGGCGCCTGGGTGGCGCAGTCGGTTAAGCGTCCGACTTCAGCCAGGTCACTATCTCGCGGTCCGTTAGTTCGAGCCCCGCGTCAGGCTCTGGGCTGATGGCTCGGAGCCTGGAGCCTGTTTCAGATTCTGTGTCTCCCTCTCTCTCTGCCCCTCCCCCGTTCATGCTCTGTCTCTCTCTGTCCCAGAAATAAATAAACGTTAAAAAAAAAATTTTTTTTTTAAAAATGAATAAATGTTAAAAAAAATTAAAAAAAAAAAATCTCTACACCCAACATGGGGCTTGAGCTCATGACCCTGAGGTCAAGAGGTCAACATGGGGCTTGAGCTCATGACCCTGAGGTCAAGAGTGGCATGCTTCCTCTGAGCTGGTCAGTTGCCCCAAAGCAGCAGGGGCTGAGAGGGAGAGAGAGAGAGAGAAAAAGCATGAGCAGGGGAGGGGCAGAGAGAGAGAGGGAGACACAGAATCTGAAGCAAGCTCCAGGCTCTCAGCTGTCAGCACAGAGCCCGATGTGAAGCTCAAACCCATGAACCATGAGATCACAACCTGAGCTGAAGTTGGATGCTTAACTGACTGGGCCACCCAGGTGCCCCTAAGTTTACTTATTTTGAGAGAGAGTGAGAGAGAGAGAGAGAGAGAGCAAGCATGAGCAGGGGAAGGGCTGAGAGATGGAGAGAATCTCAAGCAGGCTCCACACCATCAGCACAGAGCCCGATGCATGGCTCAAACCCACAAACTGTGAGATCATGACCTGAGCCAAGATCAAGAGAGTCAGACACTTACAGACACTTAACTGACTGAGCCTGTGACTGAGCCACACAGGCGCCCCATTAGAAGAAAACTTTTAAATCAATTGTATCCTTTCAGTTCTAACCAGCTTGTCTGAACAAAAGCTGAAGAAACATTCTGTGAAAAAACTGAACACAGCAAGGTTGGCACCTGCTATCTTTTCTGGGTCTGTTTCCTCATAACCAAAAGGAACTAGATGGACTAGATGATATTTTGTGGTTCTATAAGCCACATCTTAGAACACCTTTTTATTTATTTATTTATTTATTTATTTTACATTTATTCATATTTGAGAGACAGAGAGAGACACAGCACAAGCAGGGGAGGAGAAGAGAGAGAGGGAGACACAGAATCTGAAGCAGGCTCCAGGCTCCCAGCTATCAACACAGAGCCTGATGCGGGGCTTCGACCTGAGCCGAAATAGGATGCACAACCAACTGAGCCACCCAGGCGCCCCCACATCTTAGAACACCTTATAAAAAAAAAGAAAGGGGCAACCTGGGTGGCTCAGTCAGTTAAGTGTCCGACTTCACCTCAGGTCATGTTCTCACGATTTGTGAGTTCAAGGCCCACATCAGGCACTGTGCTGACAGGTCAGAGCCTGGAGCCTACTTCGGAATCTGTGTCTTCCTCTCTCTGCCCTCCCTCCCTTGCTCACACTCTATCTCTCTTTCTCTCTCTCTCTCTCAAAAATAAGTAAACATTAAAAAATAAAAAAATAAAAAAAGTTCAAAAAAAAAAAAAAACCAGGCTCAAGTAATGGCTGTACAAAACAAGACACACTAAGGAAAAAGAACAAAAAAGAAGGGGAGGAGGGAAGGAGAAGAAAGAGGATAAAAACCCACAAGAGAAAAGGGGGTTAGGAAATGACCATGGTGACTAATTTTTTTTAAGTGTATTTATTTTGAGAGAGAGAGAGAGAGAGAGAGAGCACGCACACGTGAGCAGGGGAGGGGCAGAAAGAGAGAGACAGAGAGAATCCCAAGCAGGCTCCACACTGTCAGCACAGAGCCTGACGTGGAGCTTGATCCCACAAACCGTGAGATCGTGACCTGAGCTGAAATCAAGAGTCAGACACTTAACCAACTAAGCCACCCAGGAGCCCCCATGGTGGCTATTTTTTAAATGGATGAACACGTTTGTCCAGGGAAGAAAAAGAAAACAGTAGAAGAGGAAGAAGTGCAAGCAGCCTGTGGAAGTTAAGGCACCCTATGTGGATCCAGAGGAAATTTAAGCTCAAAGGAGAAGGAAATAAAATGAGTGGTGAGAGGATGTAAAGAATGGTGAAGAGCCTGAATAGTCAGGAGGCCACAGATGGTAGGAAGCAACATAGGACAGCAATCAGAAAGATGCAAGAGCCCAGCAATGAAATACAAAAAAAGAATAAAAGAAAAAAGAATCAGATCAAGCATATAAGATTAATACACAGTGTTAAATTTATATAAAACTGTGCTATAGATTTAAAAACCTGCTAGGTTCACAGAATAGGAAGAATGCGTTGCAAAAAGATAAACTGGATGGAAAAGAAGACAATTTAAAAGTCTTGGGAACTTCTGGCTATTTTATAAAGAATGACTAAATCCAAGAAATAAAACTTTGATGATTATGCATTGTATAACAAAAAATGGAAAATAGTGACATTTCACAAAATGGTATGTACAAAAGAAAAAATAAATATTATTAACCAAGGATTCCTTCATGATAACTATAAAAGAAAAACTTGCAATTTAATTTTTTAAAAATCTAATTTCAAAATATAACAATCTATAAAACTATTTAAATAAGAAGATATAGAAGGAGGGGTACCTGGGTGTCTGTTAGTTAAGTGACCAGCTCTTGGTTTCGGCTCAGGTCATGATCTCACAGTTCATGAGACCCAAGTCCAGAGTCAGGCTCTGTGCTGACCAGTGTAGAGCCTGCTTGGGATTCTTTCTGCCCCACCCCCTCCAACTCATGCTCTCTTGCTCTGTCAAAATAAATAAATAAACTTTTACTTAAAAAAAATTTTAATATTTATTCTTGAGAGAGAGAGAGAGAGAGATGGAGGATGAGTGGGGTAGGGGCAGAGAGAGGGAGACAGTATTTGAAATAGGCTCCAGGCTTTGAGCTGTCACCACAGAGCCCAACACGGGGTTTGAACCCACAAACTGGGAGATCGTGACCTGAGCCAAAGTTGGACACTTAACCAACTGAGCCATCCAGGTGCCCCAAATAAAAGAGAGAGAGAGAGAGAGAGAGAGAGAGAGAGGAGAGAGAGAGAAACCAGAATTACCAATTTGAATAAATGGAATTTCTTTTTTTTATCTATATTTTTAAATTATTTATTTATTTTAAAGTTTATTTATTTTGAAAGAGAGACTGAGAGAGAGAGAACAAGTGGGGAAGGGGCAGAGAGAGAGGGCGACAGAGAATACAAAGTGGGCTCTGTGCTGACAGCAGAGAGACCCATGTGGGGCTCAAATCTCATGTGACATCATGACCTGAGCTGAAGTAGGACGCTTAACCGACTAAGCCAGCTAGCCACCCCTATTATTTTTGAGAGAGAGAGAGCGCGCACATGGGTGTGCCAGCAGTGGAGGGGCAGAGAGAGAAAGCTTATTGTAGATGTTACAACTTTAATACTTTAATAAAGCTGTTTTTTTTTAATATTCATCATGTTTTCCAGTGTAAAATAGAGACTTGTATGAATATTTATAACTTTTTCCAACTTGTTCTGTCCTCTGGTAAAACAAATCTGTTGGATTCAGCTTCTAGCTCAGACAGAGGACTGGTACCAGATTTGTCCTTCCGTAAACAACCAGAAAATTAAAAAAAGCCTAAAAAACAAAACAAAAACAAAAAAACAACCAGAAAACCATGCAAAGTATATTGAATAACTGTTCACTGTACATTATGCTTTTTTTTTTTTTTAATATGTGTTTATTTATTTTTGAGAGGGGAAGGGCAGAGAGGGAGATAGAGAATCCCAAGCAGGCTCCATGCCATCAGCACAGAGCCCAACTCAGGGCTCAAACTCACAAACCATGAGGTCATGACCTGAGCCTCAATCAAGAATCAGAAGCTTAACCAACTGAGCCACCCAGGCACCCCACATTGTGCATTCGATTGCTAGGGCTGCCTTAATAAAAATCACAGACTGGATGGCTTAAATAATATAAGTTAATTTTCTTATAAGTCTGGAGGCCAAAAGTCCAAGATCAGGGTATCAGGTTTGACTTTTTCTGAGGCCTTCCTTCTTGGCTTGCCCATTGACATTGTTTTACTGTGTTCTTGCATAGCCTTTGCATCTCTTCCCCTTCTTATAAGGACACCAGTCATATTGGTTTAGAGCCCAAACTTTTGACCTAATTTAATTACCTATTTTCTGTATTAAAATAATTTTTTTTAATGTTTATTTATTTTGAGAGGGAGAGATACAGAGCGAGCAGGAGACGGGCACAGAGAGAGGGAGAAAGAATCCCAAGCAGGCTCCACACCGTCAGCATGGAGCCTGATGCAGGGCTCGAATCCATGAACAATGAGATTATGACCTGTGCTGATGTCCATCAACTGATGAATGGATAAAGAAATTGTGGTTTATATACACAATGGAATATTACGTGGCAATGAGAAAAAATGAAATATGGCCTTTTGTAGCAACGTGGATGGAACTGGAGAGTGTGATGCTAAGTGAAATAAGCCATACAGAGAAAGACAGATACCATATGGTTTCACTCTTATGTGGATCCTGAGAAACTAAACAGGAACCCATGGGGGAGGGGAAGGAAAAAAAAAAAAAGAGGTTAGAGTGGGAGAGAGCCAAAGCATAAGACACTATTAAAAACTGAGAACAAACTGAGGGTTGATGGGGGGTGGGAGGGAGGAGAGGGTGGGTGATGGGTATTGAGGAGGGCACCTTTTGGGATGAGCACTGGGTGTTGTATGGAAACCAATTTGTCAATAAATTTCATATAAAAAAAAATAAAAATTAAAAAAAAAACAACAAAAAAACCCCCATGAACCATGAGATCATGACCTGAGCCAAGATTGAGAGTCGGATGCTTAACTGACTGAGTCACCAGGTGCTCCATTTAAAACTTAATTTTTAAGTAATCTGTACACCCAATATGGCGCTCCAACTTACAACCCGGAGATCAAGATTGCATGCTCTACCTACTGAGCCAGCTGGGCACCCAGTGTATAAAGCTTCTTTAGAAATCTTTGGCATTTGAATCCTTGCACCAAACTGTGCACATATAGAATGAGACTCCACAAGTTCAAAGTACAATTATTTAATATTTAATTAGTGACTTTATTTTGAGAGACACACATAGAGTGTGAGCAGAGGAGGGGTACAGAGAGGAGGAGAGAGGGAATCCCAAGCAGGCTCCACTATCAGTGCAGAGCCTGACATGGAGCTCGAACTCCCCAACCATGAGATCATGACCCGACCCGAAACCAAGAGTCGGGTGCTTAACCAAATGGGCCACCCAGGTGACCCAACTGTTCTTTTTTTTAGTAATTGTTCTTTGTCTGCGGGGGCACCTGGGTGGCTCAGTCAGGTAAGTGTCGGACTCTTGGTTTTGGCTCAGGTCATGATCTCATGGTTTTGTGAGTTCAAGTCCCACTCCGGGCTCTGTGCTGACAGCATGCAGCCTGCTTGGGTTTCTCTCTCTCCCTCTTTCTCTGCTCCTCTCTCACTCACACCATCTCTGTCTCAAAAATAAACTAAAAAAAAACAAAAACAAAAACAAAAACAAAGAACAATCAAGGAGTTGTAAGATGAACCTAGAGCTTACATAGGCCAGGGAAACATTCATGTTCTGTCTATCCAAAACAGAGGAACCTTGTTAAACAACTGTGGCATTAGCAGTAGACACTGGAATTAGTTCTTGAGAAAAGGCCATATATGCATATATATGACATTTTCCCTAATTTTCAAACTTGTTTAAAATATATTTGAGTGTTTAAGCAAAAATAATTTATTTCTAGGGGTTATAACACAAGCAAAAATAAAGTATGACAGTAACACAAAGGATGGGGAAAAGATGTTTTAAGGTTCTATTTTTTTATTAAAAAAATTTTTTAATGTTTATTTTTGAGACAGACGAGAGAGAGAGAGAGAGAGAGAGAGAGAGAGAGAGAGAGAGAGACAGCAAGTGGAGGAGGGGAAGAGAGAGAGAGGGAGGCACAGAATCCGAAACAGGCTCCAGGGTCTGAGCTGTCAGCACAAAGCATGACATGCGGGAATAGCGAGATCATGCCTAGGCCGAAGTCAAGATGTTTAACTGACTAAGTCACCCAGGTGCCCCTTACGGTTCTTACTTCTATGCGAGATGGCATATATTTGAAGGTAAAAATAAGTTAAAGAGGCAACCACTAAGAGGAATAACGAGTCAACAGAAAAAATAAAATGGAATACTAAAAATATTCAATTCATCCAAAAGACCAGGAAAAGAGGGGAAAGGAAACATAGAACAGATAGAACAAATAGAAAACACAGAATAAGATAGGAGACTTAAATCCATATTGGTAATAATACTAAATATGTGGTCAAAAGCAGACTCCAAATAAAAAAGAGATTGTCAAATTGGATGAAAAGGCAAGATTCAGGGGCGCCTGGGTGGCTCAGTCAGTTGAGCGTCAGGCTTCAGCTCAGGTCATGATCTCACGGTTCGTGAGTTCAATCCCTGCCTCAGGCTCTGTGCTGACATTCAGAGCCTGGAGCCTACTTCAGATTCTGTGTCCCCCTCTCTCTTCACCCCACCCCTGCTTGTGCTCTCTTTCAAAAATGAACATTAAAAAAATTTTTTTTAAAGGCAAGATTCAATATGTTGTCTATAAGAAATGAACTTTATATATGATCAAAAGACAACTCCAACCTCATAGAGGATGGCAAGGAGTAACAAGACTCCAAGGAAGATGACTAAGCAAGCAAGCTCACGAGCTTGCCAGCATTTCCGTATGTGCTAAAAATGAAACTCGGTGGATCCGAGTAAGAAAAGTTCTTTCATTTTTTCAGGTAAGCTCTGCACCCAACGTGGGGCTTGAACTCACCACCCCACAATCAAGAGTTGCATGCTCTACCAACTGAACCAGCCAGGCACCCCAAGACAGGTTCTTTTGACTCACAGCACAGCAAACAGTAGGATCATTAGCAGGGTTAACATCAGATGCCCTAATCCTCCCTCTGGTTTCAGAGGAATAAAAAATTCTCCTACCAAGGGTGAGCCATCTACTTGCACTCTAGACTCTAATACTTTTCTCTGCCTCTAAATCTTTGCTTTATAATTTATCTTCTCTCCTGTCCTGGAGCCCCTAAAATCACTTCATTGTATCCTCTCTCATCTCTCATGAACTCTTCTTACTCCCAAATCCTAGTATTCTCAGAAGTGCACCCTCAGGCTCTTTTTTTTTTTTTTTAAGTTTATTTATTTATGAGCGAGAGCATAAGCAGGGAGGGCAGGAGGGGGAGAGAGAAAGAGAGAGAGAGAGAGAGAGAGAGAGAATGAATCCCAAACAGGTTCCACACTTACCTGCACAGACCCCAATTCAGGGTTCAAACCCAAACTGTAAGATCATGACCTGAGCCAAAATCAAAAGTCTGATGCTCAACTGACTTGAGCCACCCAGGCGCCTCACTCCTCATCTTATATGTACTTCCTGGACAATTTTATTTACTCCCATGACTTCATCTGTTACCTAGATGCTAATGATTCTCATATATATACTGCAAGTCCAGTAGTCTTCCCTGAGCTTTAGGTAAAGATGTTTTGGACTCTGGTATGCCACCAGATAGCCCTTTTAGAATTAAGGCACTTGCTTCCCCAGCCGTCCCACAGGCTCAAAACTGCAGTCCCTCTCTGGGAGTTGTCCTCAGTTGAAGGAGATGCTTCGCCCAGGTGTATGCCCATCTTTCCCCAACTCCACTAGAGACAGACCATATCCGGCGGGACAAAAGGGCTCGACCCCCTTAACTCAATTTGGGACAACTCTAAAAGACTTCGTGGATCGGCTGAGACCTCTGTTGTAACATCACATTTCAACTTTCCTCTAACCCTGCTTCCTATTTATCCCTTCTGTGTATGATTGCTAAGTGCACTGCTTGTTAAATCTCCATCTAAAACAATAGTCAGGGGCATCTAGCTGCCTTTTGGTGGAGCATGTGACTCCTGATCTTGGAGTCATGAGTTTGAGCCCCATGTTGGGCACAGAGCTTACTTAAAAATAAATAATATCCAACTGCCTACCACTATACAGATCATTCTCTTATTTTCATGCTTCAGCATATGTCTAGGACTAGTGAATGGTTGTGAAGAATATATTAGAATAAACTTCTGTGACCTTTTAAAAGTGTAGGTTTCTCTTCCTTCTCAACTATGTAGACCTCCCCACGAGAAGAGCATCTTGAGGACAGGACATCTTTGTATCTCCACTTGTTTAAATATGTATATGCACAAGAGACAACAAAATCCACTGCTGGTTTGTGATCACTTTTTGGTCTTTTGGCTAAGATCAAATGTATTGCTGATAAATGAAAAAATAAACAGATAACTAATTAGCCTATGAATTTCAAGACAGTAGTGGTCTTAAAACATTGTCTGGGTGGCTCAGTTGGTTGAGCATCTGACCCTTGGTTTTGGCTCAGGTCATGATCTCATTGTTCATGGGTTTGAGCCCTATGTCGGGCTCTGCGATGACAGCGAGGATCGTTCTTGGGTTTTTCTCTTTGCCCCTCCTCCACTGTCTCTCAAAATAAGGAAACAAAAAAACATGTCTGCACTTAAAAATTAAAGTCAAAACACAAAAACAAAAAACATACCTGCAAATTCTGACACTCCTCCCAATTAGAGGTGAGAGGTGGGGGGGGGGGGACAGATCCCCTCCCCTTAAATCTGCTTGTGACTGTTTAGACTGAGCATGGAGGAAGTGACAAAGCCATGTCACAAAGGTCATACAGCTTTCATGGGGGCTTCTTGGGATTCTTACTCTGAGGGAAGCCAGTTGCCATGTAAATCTGACTACTCTAAGATGGTCATGCTGAAGCCATAAATAGGCACTCCAGGCAACAGCCCAAGGTATAAGCTCTTGGCCAAAAACCACCTTCTACCATGTCAACCAATAAGCCATCTTAAATGTGAAGCTGAAATTTTAGAGGACTACAGCCCATCAACTGACTGCACTTTCAGGAGATCCCAAACAAAAATGGCCAAGTCAAGCGCTTTCAAAATTCCTGACTCACAAAACTGGTCGAAGTACCAAATTCCTTTGGATAATTTTATTATACAGCATTAGCAACCAGAATACCTGAGTTTAAGGGTAGTTTGCTCTAATTTTTGCACATGGTAGGAGGTAAACCTCCATATGAATCTTAGAATCAATCAGCTTATCGATTTCAAAGTTATCTGGGAGGGGCATCTGGGTGGCTTCAGCTCAGGTCATGGTCTCACAGGTTCATAGGTTCTAGCCCCAAATGGGGCTCTGCACTGACAATGTGGAGCCTACTTGGGGTTCTCTATCTGCCCCTCTTGTGTTTCCTCTCTCAAAATAAACTTTAAAAACTCATCTGGGGGAGCCGCCTGGGTGGCTCAGTCTGTTAAGCATCTGACTCTAGGTTTTAGCTCAGGGCATGATCTCACGAATGAACACCTTGAGTTCAAGTCCCACATCAGGTTCTCCGCTGACAATGTGGAGCCTGCTTTGGAATCTGTCTCCCCCTCTCTTTGCCCCTCCCCTGCTCATGTTCTTTCAAAAGTAAATTTAAAAAATAAGTCATCTGGGACCGCACTGCATCTATAAAATCAGTTTGGGGAATATAGGGTTCCTCTGACTTCAGTATGTTTGAAACTCATTTTAGGCCAAGACACTACAACCTCACACATCATTTGCTACAGAATCATGTGGACTTTGTCACATTTTGAGCTCTAAGCTTTCTCAGGCTTATTTTCTCCCACCTTGTCTCCGCACTTAGCATCTACCCAACATTGGGCCAAATACTAAAAATGCCAATTTACCCACATACAACTGGTAACATTAAGAATCTCTACTTAATGAAGTAACTTGCCCAAGTTAAAAGGCCTCTCCCAGACTTCCCAATCCCTTCAGCCTGAAGGATATATTCCTATTTTCTCCTCTTAGACTCTATGGTCTAAAAGCTTACCAAAAATGAATACATTCCTCTATTCTTTGCTATCAAGTTTAAAATTGCCGGTCATACCTAATTACACTGTATAAAGAGGGAGAATAATTCTTGCTGCCTGTGAAGCCTGGTGACTAGTAAACACATTTTAAGATAACATGTGCAACTTTGGAGCCAGGACTGTGCTAAACACCACATCCATCAATTTCTATCCCAACTGCACAAAGAAAGTTATGTTCATTTTATTGATAAGCAAACTGCAAATTGGGTAACCTGGCAGATAACACAGCTGGGCAAATAGCTCAATACTTTGAACTTCAGTAGTTAAGATCCCGTTATGCCCCTAAACCATTGTACTAATTTTTGCCTAGAGATCCATTAGGTTCCTAACGTAGCAATCAAAAAGGAGCAATAAAAACTTGAACCAAAAAAAGGACTGAGAAGATTCTGGATTTGGGATGGCTGGCCTCTAAAACATATGCCAACCACAGTGAAACAAGGACTAGGAGTATGAGAAAAACAAGGTCTTGACCTCATCCCTGGTACTGACCACACGCGTTTTCAAAGCAAATCCCATGGGAGGGGTGACTGTTACACTTTCAATAATCCTTTGTGGCTTTCTTTTTCAAGTAACACTGAGCAAACTTCTGAATTCCAAGTTTCTTCTCTTCTGCTTACTTACAGCAAGCTAACAAACTAGCACTTTCTGAAATTCTGCACTATACAAATGAGGCCCACAGAGACCTAGCAACAGAATTACCTTTTAAACATAGGCCTCACACACCTTATCCCAAACAAATGCTTAAGCTAGTGCCAAAGAGTCCTTTGACTAACATCTTGTCAAGTTTCAAGAATGACTAGAGTGAAAGGAGAAAAGCAGATCTTACTTCCAAAGTTCTTTATTAAGCAGATTTTACAGCCAATTCCAGCAAGCTTTTCCCTACATCTATATCCAAAGACCCTGTCCATTTGCTACCGCATTATGAAATTCAACTTAGAGGAACCCTCGTCATTTGGCAAGCTGTAATTCTGTCTGTGCTTCTTTGTGAACTAACAGGAGTACCCTGTAATAACCAGCATCTGAGGATTCTTTTGTGAAATACAAAGTGGGACACAAAATGCTATTAATGCCTGAAACCCAATGAAGGAGGGGCATGTAGTTAATTGCTGTATTCACCATACGCTAATTTTAGGAATAAAACCTATAAAGAATGAAGGCAATTTTAAACTATCGATGGCTACATCAGGTTAGTTAGGACAGTGAGGAAGGGCCGTTAGGTTGATCAGTAATTAATGTTGAAGTAGCTCTGCCAAAAAGGTCCAAGAAAGAGTCCTGAATTATAACCAGTTCTATGCCCACAATATGGAGCATCTTTTTATATCACCTAGAAACAAGGTGATGACATATAAGGAGAATTCTAGGAAACAAAAGGTCCTAACTTAAAAACAAAAACCAAAACACATAAAAGCACAATCTGATTTTAAAATGTCTTTATTAACAACAATTAGGTTGCTCATTCCTCTTTGCCCTCTTCCTCACTGGTTTTCTGGACACAGTTCACCTGATCCTGCCAATTAAAAGAAACAATTACTCCAAAATATGTTAAGAATCAGAGTTCTCAAACATTTACCATTTCACACCAAGTAAACTTCCTAACACCAAACAAGACTAATCAAGGAGTGTGGTATTAACAATATTTAATGACCTATATAATTAAGGATTCTTTAAGAGGCAGATGATTTTAACACCAGACTTTGTCACCAGCTAGTTGATTCAAGTTTACTTCCATTCACTAGAACTTAAGTAGCAACCACTCTTGGAAGGAAGATATAAGATACTCCATTAATTGGCACCTTCCCTAGGTTTAAGATATAGTCAATTAATTATTGCTATTTCTACCTTATTCTCTTTTCAAACTACGATTATAACAGCCCTTTAAACCTGAGTGATTATCTAGTTATCTATTTATGCAATTTGTATTAGATGAGAAGACAGTAAGCTATTGTCCACCTACTACCTTTCTGTAAAATACTGGCACAATGTCCATTTGTTTACCTACTGTCTATGATGGCTTTCCCAGCTAGAATAGCAGAGTTGAGCTGAGTTTTCTTTAAAATTGCCAACCGGGGGGTGTCTGGGTGGCTCAGTCGCTTAAGCATCTATCTGACTCTTGATTTCAGTTCAGGTCATGACTTCATGGTCATGAGATAGGGAGTCCTCACTGGGCATGGAACATGCTTAAGATATTGTCTCTCTTTGCCCTTCCCCCACTTACACTTGCTCTCAAAAAAAAAAAAAAAAAAAAAAAAACTCACAAAACCAAACAAACACAAACCCCAAAATTGCCAACCCTTCTAATACATCAACCAGATGAGATCAACTATAGGAGATCCCATCAAGTGACTATGTGGTTAAAAAACCGGGAACTCTGGGGCACCTGGGTGGCTCAGTTAAGCACCCAACTCTTGATTTTGGCTCAGGTCATGATCTCCTGGTTCATGAGATCAAGCCCGTGTCAGGCTCCGTGCTGACAATTCAAAGCCTGCCTGGGATTCTCTCTCTCCTCCCCCTACCCCTCCCTGGCTCACGCACACACCCTCTCAAAATAAACAAACATTAAAATAAAAATACAAAAACAACCAAGGAACTTTAAATTTTCCAAACTCTCCTCTGCATAGTTCAATGGACAAAGGTAGATATACATACATACTCTTAGAGAAAACTGAAGTCCCTGTTTTCCTGAGGCTTGAGCCAAACCAACAAACAAGGCCTACAACCTCAAGAAGGCTGTTAAAATGATTATAAATATGTACTATAAAAACATATTCCCTACAAGGAAGTTTTAACACAGAGTAAGTTAAAATGAAATATTCACAAGTAAATAATCATGTTTGGAACACCCAAGAGTTGTCCGGAAGGCAGTTTACAAAGTAAGAATGATTCCACTTACCCAGACACTTCCTGAATCTAACAAGTTGTGGCTTTCCTTCTTGGCTCATGTCGTGGGATATCGTCTTGAGATTAATAGCTTATCCACCTATCATTAAAAATAGAATTTATATAGCATATTACATTTTTTTAAATTAATTGTTAGTATGTACACTGTATTCTCACATCAACAAGAGGCACATTCTGGGGTACAGGTCTGGGTTCCAATCAGTGGTTTGTATTTTCTTTTGCTGTTTTTACTTAGGAAGGACCTGGCCCACACCAAGGTGACATTCTAAATTTTCTTCACATAACACTTCAGAATTTTTCCTCCTCTACCAATGACCCATTCTGAATGGGTCAAAAGTGGAATTTAGAGTACTAAAAAGATGGCAGTTCTCCACTAATTCAAGCCTTCTTTGTCCATTTTCTCTACATAACCATGTATCTTTTTCTGTAGTTGTAAAAGTAACATACAATGTTAACATACAAAGTTAATAACATACAAAGTATAATTGACACACAAAGTTCTATTAGTTTCAGGTACAGATTCAACCATTTTTTTCAATTCTCCTACTGTTTGACACTTTTATAATAAAATACTCCCCACTTTCTCTTTCCCACTCACGTTCACATGCAAACAACTATTTTCAGAAACAAAACACTTGGACATTATCTTAGGAGAGGTAGACATCTTAAAAATCAAACATGTTTTGCCCCACATAGCTAAATCAAATTATTTAACCCTTTTACAAATCAAACTCAAACTCTTCTACAGGTTAGGACTTCCAAAGAAACTTACTTGAAGTGAATGAGTACTCCAATATCAGCCAACATCAATCATTCTTACCTAAAGAATAATAAAAGAAAGTTAATATAAAAGACAAGGGTATAAAGGTTTTGAAAATGCTAGTTAACTTCAAAATTTAAAGAGTAAATTCCAGAGACAAAAGATTGGGGGCAAGTTACGGAATAAAAAAACAACAGGAAGAAACTTGATGGGGGGAAAAAATCTAAAATTATTCTTATGTAAAGTAATAAAGTAGACAGCTGAATTCAAATAAAAATTGTATCTTAATTGAAATACAAAAGCCTAACTGCTATTTTCACCAGTCTGAGCACAATCCAGTTTGACTGCAACCCAAAATATACTATCCCTTATGTGAAGGTATGTGACAACGTTTACCTTACCAAATGAGTTTTAACATCAGCTCTCTTTTCATATAAAAGCACATACCCTGCCCCCCATTCAAGTATGTCTTCCATTCTCAGGTGGACTGACCACCTTCAGCAGGAGTCCTCCAAGAAGAGTGCCCTCCCCACTCCACAGTACACAACACTGCAGCTGTTATCCTGCAATCCTATGTATTTGCCTCGTTCTTTCCCTCCAAGTCCTCACTGAGTTTTAAGTTGGGGCAGGAAAGCTATGCCTTATTCGGGACAGCAAGGAACCTGCGTTTTTCTGAGGGAGAAGACATTCACCTTCACTATATATATGCCTGGTAGGGCCGCAGTGCACAAAAACCAGAAAGATCAGCCTTAATTCAAGTTCCAGGTTTTTCTTCCTCCCTATCAGTTACTGCCAAGGGTATAAAAAATAAGAGTTCCCTGTTGCACATGTACCATCCATAAGGGATACTATATCGTTTTGCATTCTCCCCCATTCTCCAGATTATCCTAGTACTCTGCATCCAGCCCCCTTCTCACCCTCCAAATAACATCTTTTCAGCACTGGTGTTCAAAAGCAACATTTTTATGGTTGATGGTGTACAACTGTGAGAGTTCCACAGTTGAGTCTTAAAAATTGCCAATCATTATCTAGCAGCAATGACAGATGATTAGGAGCAGTCAAATCCTCGGAATTCTTTCCCTAATAGGCAGCCATTTGAGAACTGCACTAGCTGACAGACACTGAAACATTATCAGCTAAAGCCAAAACCAAATAAAGGCCCAGAACAAGCATCCTGGCTCTCTCAAACCTGTCCAAAATCATTAAGGGAAAGGCAATAAAAATGCAGGACTGTTGATCATGTCACTGCAGCTGACAATGATTAACAATAGGAGACATGCAACCCCCATTAAGGTTAAAAGTCCGAAACTAGTCACACGCATCTCTTTTCTTGGGGAAAAATGAGACTATTATACATTCTTGGTAGGTTTTGCAACCTTGTGTGAAGAGCACCCATTCCATTTCTTTCATCTTTCAGAAAGCACCGGTATCTGTTCCAAGGGCCTAACAGTACGAAAATGCATTCTGGCATCACACCTCTGAACTTTAGACCATTCTCATTAAAAAGAATAATTCTGGTTTGCAACAAGGAAACACTATGAAATACAATGCAAGCACCTCGGTATAGTGGTGTTACTGAAGCCCATTTATTCCCAGCTTTTTGAGTGAGTGATTTTAAGATCCTCTACACTAAGATTCACAAATTATAGCTACATACAAATCGAAACTAGTTTAGAATTGACTTAAGTCACAGGTTTCTCATTTCAAAGTGCAAAAGCCTACTCATCTTGAAATAAGCAGAAATGAAGCAAAATTAACCCCCCACCCCAATGATGTTCCTCAAGTCCATATATTGTAACAAGTACGTTCTCTCAAAATCGTTATTGACTGTTAAGAAATGAACCTGAGCTTTTATTTCTAAACACTTGAATCACTAAATCACGGTAGCAAGTGTTGGCCACCGATTTAATGGATTATGCCACAGGAAAATCCCATCGGGGTTGTATGTCAATTTAGCGACACTATTGTCACTAATATTGAGCATTATGTTTGAACTGCATTGTATTATTAACAAAGAGCTAAACTAGTCACCATTTGCTTTTTCACCTAACAGGAGAGTCAAGGTATTTGTTTGAATAGACTACGTATTAAAGTACAAATTTGTCCCCACCTTGTGAATTGCTTGCCAAACAGCAAGCCATTTTTCTTGATACAATGGAAGAAAATTCTCATAGTCACGAAGAGTTTTCACCGGCATTTATGCAAAGTAAACCAAACTTCCAGTTACAGAGCAGAAAGCATTATACGTGAAAGCTGTTTCCATGCATGCTAGCTAAAAACCAGCTCGGAGACCAAAGTTAAGTTGAATTGAGGTCTGGAACAACAGTCGATGCAAAGCTTACAAAGCTGAAGTCCTAAGCAACCAAAGCTGCTTTTGAAGACTTTTTATTTTTTTTATTTTTGGTAAGCATTTTGGATTATAACATCACATCCCTAAAGCTAAGGGAACCAAATTCAAAAATCTACTCTGAACATTTGCAGTCATCCTACAGAATACGACGAAGAAGTCTTAGGATTGGGAAATGATTCCCAACGTGTATTCAACTGCAGGCAAGTCAACATGCCACACCACTTTCCCCCAGGTTTAGAGCATAGACATATTTAGACAAGTCACATAACTTGGAACTATTCACATTAGATTCCCATCTAAGCCCACGTTAGTAACAAAGGTATTCCCATGAAGCCCATTAAAAAAAAATTTTAAGTCACATTACAAAAAAAAAAAAAAAAAAAAAAACCACTGTACTTTTTTAGTCTTAATTCACTCCAACCTGCAGAATGATTACCAAGATTGCATTCTGAAATGGATATTGCTGACCTATGTGCAGGTCAGTTTGCTACAACAGAGACTCAGTATCACATGCTATACAGTCCATGTCAAGATGCTAAAAGCACTCTACTTTCCAAGTATGGTTTGATTCCCTCTCCCCCACACCACTGACGTGTTCCACGTTCTCTTCAGTTACAATGCAACTAAAGGAAACCACACAACTGCATCAGATGTACCAAAGAATCAAGTTTGCACTTTTTATCTGAGAACTGCAACAGCACTGATTTCTGCCTGACAAATTACAGCTTGAAACCCAAACCCACGCAGTTTTGATAGCAGCTAGCTTTACCATCCAAGTGTTAGGTGCTGCACTGTAATTTCATGGTCAGAAGTGTGATGTCAGAATGCCCACGGAATAAAAGTACATAGCAAGTCACCAAGTTAGATTATATTGCTTGTTACCTACCTGTATGCAGTCGGCAATGAGAATCTTGGAGCAAGCAGGAATACTACATCCGGGTCCTAATGTCCATTGCCATTTGCGGTACTACGTTCCTCACAGTTACGCACTGCAGAAATGCTGGCTAAATGCAGTTATGTAGCAGGCCACTACTTTAATAGTGCACAATTGCAGTCCAAGAACACCAGAAAACATCCCGCCACAACGTAGTGGCTTGCCCGAGAAAAGCCAAGTATCTAAATTTTTGTCTGCCATAATATGCCACTTATAAAAATTGCACAGGCGTAACGTTACAATTTCCCAAATTATTATCTGTTTGTATTAGTGGTATAATACATCTATATAAAGAGTGGTGGGGTTTATAGGACTTCTTAGGAGTTTTAATTAGTGTTCTAAGCAGAGGATTATGGTTTCACTAAATAATGTGAGCCATTCAGTTAATCTTATAAGGTACCTATTGAGTACACTGGGATCTCGTAGAGAATGCAGTTTAAAGATTACGAGTAATAAGCTTAAAATGATCAGTGTTCCTCTTAAAATAAAATTACGAGAGAAAGTGGAGAAGAGGAAATGGGGGCAGCTGGTTTCTTTAAATAAGAAAAATGGCTGAAATACTTCAAAAGTACTACATTCCCTTTCCCACCCATTTCATATCAGCTTTTAGGAAACTCCTTTTTAAGAGGATTTAAATTCACATTAAGCTAAAAACTACCATATGCATTCCAAGACTTATTGAAAGTCTCTTTGAGTAGCTTACAACCCTTGGTACACTGCTGTTTCAGTGAGGAAAAGGCAAAACTTAGTGGAAACTAAGCAACATTATTTGCTAAACAACGTTTAGCAATTCTACAGCCCACAGTAAGGCTAGCAAAACCACAACTTTCAGGAGATTATCCATTAGCATCCTTCACCACTCTTCAAAGGTACAGTACTAACAAAAGCTTATTTTAGGGGTCTGTGCCAGCATCCCTTATAAAGAAAGGCATGTAATCTGAAAAATAAACTGAAACATTAATTTTATAGGCAGATTTTCCCACTTCCCCACCAGCCCCCGCCCACACACATTCACGTTCACCCTCTGTGGGTGTCCCATGAACACCCCTTAATTTATCATTAGTGGAGTCCCTACCATACAATTCAATCAAATCGTAATGGATTCCTTTCAAATCCAGACCCTTGTTTCCATACAGAAAACCTCATACATATCACCAATTAATGACTTGGGACAAAACTTCCTCATGGATAGAATTATGGTGGAACTACTTACTACCAACTTCCAAGTGTCTTGGGGAAGAAATAATAAACATATTCTAAGGAGATTCTCTTCCTTAATTAGCACACCATGTACCTGTCAAGTCACACAACCAGAATTGAGTGACATGCCTTTATACTCCACTAGTGTTTTACTTTTAGTATTATCCAGTTTCCTATGCAGAAAGTGCTCAGAGTTTCAACAAGAGGTTTCCCTTTGTACTCAGGCACAATACTAAACTTCAGCATTTAACGAAGATTTGATTTAGAATTTTACTTTTGCCAATTAGCACCAAGAACAGAGGTGAAAAGGAGGAAGACACATTCCATAGTAAGAGTTCTGTAATGTACAAATTTGAATGGAACTAAGAACAAAGCCAAACCAATTCAATTACTTTACCTACTTTTAGGAAGCTGTTCCTCTAACATACATACGCTGGGAAAACAGGTTCCCATCGTACTATCAGACAACAGTAACAATCTACTTTAATGTTAAGTCAGAATGTCTTATCCTAATGGAAGGAGATTCAATGAAGTTGACAATCAGCTGACAACACCATCGAAACACTCCAAAACTTTATGGTGGGAGAAAGGGGTATTTGTACTGTGTAGCATGAGCAACTCTCTCCAGATTTAGTGCTACATCAAAAGTAAACTATAGAAAAGCAGGTTAACAAATAGTTTACAATAAGAATCGTGATCTACAACGCTACTGGTCATTAACAGTCACCACTAGTTCTTAGAAAAGAGAACAAGTTTTCATAGCCCTACAGATTTTGTCCACCAGAAGTAGCACAAGGAGATGTAAAAGTTACAGAGTACAAATGTATACGTAGCTAAACCTACTTCATGGTTACTACGCTTCTTACTTGCAAGTTGAATTTTTCACACTAAACCCCATCTTCATAAATCGCTTGAAGTAATACATGAAAAGGCTTCATGTTTAACAATCTTTAATTCAAATATGAAAGTTCAATACAAGCCATTTGTAGGGCTTGGGACTTGTTCTTTTAAAAACAAGAATGGAGGAATGCAACAAAATGATCTTTCCACTTTTTTCTTCAGAAACTTTCAAGGAAAGGATAGATCATAGGGCCATAAAGATCCATTTAGTCATACCCACTTTCTCCCCCTACCAAGTCTTTCACCCATTCCATAATCTTAATACACATTCCTGAAGGAAGAGTTACAGTTCAGCTTGCTTACATAACCATTTAAAAATACTTAGCACCAGCTTGCTTCCTATAATGCCAAACAAATCATGAAACTACTTCAATATGCATTTCTTCTTTTTAAAACAAGGGGGGGGGGGGTACTTATTTGTAGAAAGCAATGCTTAGCCTACAGATACATTTCCCAGAAATGGCATATGCCATTCAAAGGCCTAGACACGCTCATGCTTTCGAAGTGGAATACCTAGCCTAATGTGCATAGAAGCATGAATGGCAAAGTTGAAGATCAATATTATAACTATTTTTTCTATTTATTTGAAGCACAGTAAAAAAAAAATTGGTACACTTTGGAAATTCAGTGGCACAAGGTACACTGCCATAACTTGAGGGACATTATACAGTTAAAAAAAAAAAAAAAAGGAAATAAAAAGGAAAAAGAATTCCCCTGTTTGAAACACTGCATTACATAATTTTACCTGCCCAAACAGACCATTTACAAATATTAGGTCAATAAACTGCTAACATCCATAAAAAGGTAGCTTTCTTACTAAAATGCAAGAATTTAAAAGATTGGTATCTAAACAAGAAAAGACAAAAACAAACTGGAATGAAAACCTAGATATCACATCTAAAATCGGGGCTTTTTGTTTGGGCCTTCATACTCTTCTCTCCCTCTACCATATCCTGCTGGAGTTCCAGGCCCCATTCCTCTAGGACCCTGTCCACCCACAGGTCCCGCACCTCCCTGCCCAAAGCGCTCAGTACGCTATTGGAACAGTAATTAACAGTTCATTATATGTAGTTGATGTCCATGTGTGTTAAGTAAATATTTTAGAAGGTTCCGTAGTCAACGTTCGTCGATACAATCACCAATGAGTCGATCCACAGGTACCGGGAACATAGAAAGGAAAAAAGGGTAATTTGAAAATTAGTTTACGATAATACATGCCTTGTGGTATGTTCCCACTTGAGCCATTCTCATACACCTGTTTCAAAGAATAGGTCTTCCCTGTAGTGCTAAAAAATTTAAGAATTAGTGCAGATGTGAAAACCCATTCCAAAATGAGTTTTAAGAAATTTCACATCAGATTAACCCACTGCAAAAGCTTGCAAACTTCTCACTTTCAAGGTCTGAACAGGAAATTTAATTTCCAAGTAAGCCTAACAAGCCCAACCAGACAGATTCAATTCACTCAATGAAGTGACAAAGACCTACTCACCAGTTAGTGGCATGAGCTGCATAAGAAACCTTGTGCTTTTCAAGATCTTAAGACACATCTGCTAAGTTGCAGAATCTTAAAACGTTCAAAGTTTTAATAAAATGCTACCAGACTACAAAAAGAAAAAGCATAAAAGACTAACAGATTTAGTCACTTAACCGGCACAGTAACTTCATTAAAAGTGTTGCCATATTCTCACAGGTATACCACCTTCAGAACCATCACTAAATAAGCAGAGACAATTATGTTCACAGTAGTATAGTTGCAAATTGACTAAATATACAGCCCACCCCCACACCAGCCCAGCTTTTCCTTCGGGTCTTTGAAAGTCTACGGACACTTAGCTATGATTCCATGTTTTGGGGATCTCCCAAACAGCTTAACACCAAGCTTAAGTGACTGCAGTAAAGCAGGACTTCGTTATTCCCGTTATTCCATCTAGTTTTAAGTACTTTAATCTTAGAAACCTATGTTCCCAAACAGAAAAATCCTATTGATAGGCAAAGCACAAAAGCCTTACAAATTCTATTCAAAATAAATCAGTTACAGAGAACATCACTCCAAAAGGGAGAGAAAAAAGCAGTGTTTAACTTCATATACATAGTTCAAACATGTTTTCTACTATATACTACAGGGCTACTTAAACTAAATCTCAATTCTTTAAACTATTTCTCAAAAACCTAAAAATGTCAGGGTTTTAACACATTGTACGGTGTTTCTCAAAAGCTATGAGAAAATTTGGGGGTTTCACGGTTATGTTATTACATCTCAGAACCCTACCTGTTATAGGAGACAGAAAAAATCTCAACTGTGGGAACATCATGCCAAATTATATTTTACAAATTTGATACAGACCTACAATCTGCCTTTTAGGAAGTGTATAAACCAAAATGTTACCCACGTTATTTTTTAAATTCATTTTGAAGAAAACAACACTACGTTTACCCAACCAGCTATTTATGATTCTAATTCTCAAAAAACCTCAAGTAGGCTTTAAATGGATTAGACCCCATAATAAATCCTTACATTCCTATTTGTAAAATAAACCTAACGAGCTATGTGTTGCAGCTTCCCTCTCCTTTGCCAAAAGCCTGTAGGTGAACCAATCATATTCAACTCAGTTATGAAAATGCACACTTCTCTAAACCCACCTCTAAATCCAATATTCAAATTTCCTATGGATTTGTAAAGCCCTAACACAGCCACTCAAGACCAATTCACTTGGTTGTTTCTAAAGCATCCTGACAGACTACCTGTACAGTTAAAATATGAAAGCATCAAGAAGGTTCAGATCAAATGCACACAACTAGTATGCTTAAAATGGTCATGGATTGTTGCTATCCTGAAGCAATATAGAGATGTCAGTGTTTTAGAAGGTGCACCTATTGACAGGCCCAACAAGTGGGAAACGACGAGTCAAAACAGTAAACAACTCCCTTCTCATGGGTAGAAACCACACCAAATATAGGTCAAAGTCCTACACATCACTAAAACATGCCTAAAACTATAAACTGCAAGTCTGATTCATACTTATGGCAAATATCAGCTTAATGAATGACAGTTTGCCATTTGATTACTCTCACGTGGATGTAGAATAATCAGGTACATCATCTAACATTTAGAATTTGGATTTGCCATGTGCTAGAGTGCAAAAGTACACAAGCAATATAATGGAAAGCACCTATGTCTACTTATTGCCGAAGAGAACTCCAACATACTACTGACAGCATTGACTTCTTGTTGGCAACCGTTTCTGTTTAGGTTACCGCATACTGAGTTCTTCTATGTTGCCAAAGTTTTCCTCAATATTATGATTTACATGATACGGGAACTAAAAAGAGGTTCAGTTACCTACTTAAAAAAACAAAACAAAAGAAAAAAAAACAGAAAACAAAACACACACACGTAAGTTGTGAAAAATGAGAATTTCCTTTGTACTACGTCACACAGGATACATTACCATGTCGCTTCCCATCATGGAACCACTCATGGTTGCTGGTGGAACTCCAGGATTAGCTTCATAACCTATGCCACCACCACCACCTAGAGGTGGAAATTTCTGGCCTCCTGAACCATAGGGATCTAGGAAACAAAAATGCTGGTTACAACTCAACCAGAATACAGCTCTTGAATGGTACTGCTAATATTATTTTCATGCTTACCTCCCATGTTCATTGCTCCTCCTCCACCCATTCTCATGTCTCTTTCTCTCTGAAAGAAAAAAATCCCTTTCATATGTCCATACCAAGAATTCTTAGACAAAAAAAAATCTCCAAAACTCAAAGATGAAGACTATTTTTAAAATCAGTATTCTGAAACCACTTGTTGAAATTCAATTATCCAAAAACCGATAAAGCTTCTTCCTAACCAATGAAATCTTTAGGCCCAGCCAAGAAAATAAAACTCAAAGCGTATCATAATACACTTGTAAAAACAAAAACTATGAAGTGAAATGTTATATTTAACTTAGTAAGACTTCATATTTTTGGTACCTACAAGTTTTGTAGACAACTCCAACTAGACTGCAATAGAATTTTACTTACTGGATCCATGTAGCCCATCCGGCTATAACTTTCCTCTCTTTGGCGCCTCATTTGTTCTTCCATTTCACGTTGACGAATCATCATCTCTTCTTCCCTTCTACGTCGTTCTTCTTCTTGCCTGGAAATATTCATCAAGCACATGAATGGTCACCCACATCTTTTAAAAGTTAATTTGAAGGGGTGCCTGGGTGGCTCTGTCAGTTGGGCATGTGACTTCGGCTCAGGTCATGATCTCAGTTTGGGAGTTAGAGCCTGCTTGAGATTCTCTCTGCCCCTCCCTACCTGTGCTCTCCCATGCTATGCTATCTCAAAATTAATGAACTTTAAAATAAATAAGTCAACTTGGAAAAAGCTAGTGGTCTGCCTCAGAGCTTTACAAAGTCTAGGTTAGAGGAACACCTGGGTGGCTTAGCCGATTAGTCACCTGACTTCGGCTTCTCCAAGTTCATGGCAGTTCATGGGTTTGAGCCAGGCACTCTTCTGAGTAGAAAGCCCACTCTGGATTCTGTCTCCCTCCCTCTCTGCCGCCTCCCTGGCTCGCTCACCCTCTCTCTCAAAAATAAACATTAAAAAAAAAATTACAAAGTCTAGATTAGAGCAAACACACAGGAAAGCCTGAAGAGAGTCTAGAACAGACCTAGAAGCATTCTGGCAAAGAAAACTGGTGTCCTAAATGAAAACCTTACACTCTACTCTGATTTAGTGTCAAACCAACACTGACATATGTCAGTATTTAACCTCTGTATGCCAACACACTCACCTGCAAGACTTAGATGTATCTTTTCCTCTAAATGTTTATGCAGAAGGCTTAATTTAGTTTAACAAAATTTTACCTTAGCTGCATTTCTTTACGTTTCTGCATTTCTTGATTATGAAGTTCTTCCATGCGTCTTAATTCTTCCTGGCGTCTCATCAGATCTAAACATTAGAAAATTTTGTTGTGAATTCACATTAACCAGGTTCTAAAAAGTTCAAAAAGCAATTCAGCCTATCAGTGAAATTTACACAACAGGATCTTTTTTTTTTTTTTTTTTACCTTGACGCAAAAGATTTGCCTGATGTTCGTGATAAGCATCTTCCATTTCACTTTCCAATTTGTCCTTTGCATCTTTCATGTTTTTTTCAACTTGCTCCCTTTGCTGTTTCTCCATTTCATCCAGGGACTTCCATCGCTGAGAATATTCATACTCAAATGTGCCATGCTGGGCAAAACGAGGAGGGGTTTCTCTCTCCCTGACAATATTTCAACATGAACCGATTTGTGGATGCACATAAGAAAGACTACTCAATTACCCTAAAAACACTGATTTTGCCCCTGGCCTATCAACTCTAAGAAATATCCAAAGGCAGGGGATGGCAGGGGCGCCAGGGTGGCTCAGCCGGTTAATCGTCCAACTTCTGGTTTTAGCTCAGGTCATCTCAGTGTCATGAGATCAAGCCCTGAGTTGGGCTCTGCGCATGATGACAACATGGAGTCTGCTTGGGTTCTCTCTTTCTGCTCCTCCCCACTCGCATTCTTTCTCAGAATAAATAAATTTTAAAAAATAGCTTTACATCAAAAATAATATATGTCCCGGGGCGCCTGGGTGGCGCAGTCGGTTAAGCGTCCGACTTCAGCCAGGTCACGATCTCGCGGTCCGTGAGTTCGAGCCCCGCGTCAGGCTCTGGGCTGATGGCTTGGAGCCTGGAGCCTGTTTCCGATTCTGTGTCTCCCTCTCTCTCTGCCCCTCCCCCGTTCATGCTCTGTCTCTCTCTGTCCCAAAAATAAAAACGTTGAAAAAAAATAATATATGTCCCAAGATGCCTGGCTGGCTCAGTCAGAAGCACATGACTCTTGATTTTGCGGTTGTGCATCTGAGCCTTATGAATTTGAGCCCCGTACGGGGTGTAGAGATTACTTAAAAATAAAATCTTTGGGTCGCCTGAGTGGCTCAGTCAGTTAAGCGCCCAACTTCACTTCAGGTTGTTATCTTGCAGTTTGTGCTGACAGCTCAGAGCCTGGAGCCTGCTTCAGATCCCGTGTCTCCCTCTCTCTCTGCCCCTCCCCACTCTCTCAAAAATGAATAAACATTTTAAAATTTTTAAACCTTTATGTAAAAAAGTAATACCTGTCCCAGAATTCTATGGTAACAGAAAATAATGGGCACTGAAAAGCAATCCTACCTTCCTCGTTTCCTAATTGTTTCCTCTAACCAAATGCCTAATCAAGGAGTATATTTTTTTCCACTCTTAAAAAGGAAGATACCTATTCATCACACAACTGTTCTAAAGACAAAACAAAATTGCATGTAAACTACACCTATCTCAACAATGAATACTAGGCATTTGAAGATCTCTGCTTCAAAACCTCTAAACTTCCTGAGCCTTAGATTTCTATCAAGCACATATGCATTTGAAGAATTTTGCATTTTCTAAGCAAAAGTGAAAAATTACTGCAAATTGTTTGGACTTAAATAAGAAAAATGCTTAAAATTTAAATCAATCTTACTTTTGATACATTGGATTCTTCTGTGCAAGTTTTTCAGGAAGGCCATCTTCATCATCTAATTGTTCAAGTGGTTCCACAATGACTGGACGAGGAGTTCTAATAACAAAAATGGTTCCGTCTTAATTTCGTTTCAGTTTTGTTTCAACTTCCTCATCCAAGTTAACAAATAAAAATTAGGATAAGCACAAGAACTTACGTTGTTAGTAAGAAAACACCTTCACTGCATCTTTCAAATGCTTTCCTTGCTGCTGGTTTGGAAGCAAACTCAACAATGCCTTTCCCTGTAGATCTCCCGCGATCATCCACAATTACAACAGCCCTTTCAATAGGACCAAACTGGCTAAAAGCTTCTTCCAACAGTTCATTGGAAACATAAGGTGAAAGGTTTCGAACAGAAAGGGCGGCAGCATGTGTGGCAAAGCGAACCCGAAGCTGTCTACCTCTCATCGGTGTATCATCAAGTTCAGCTTTGGCAATTTCAGCCAGTGCTCTAGATTCCTGAAAGTTATCAGACATGCTCATGTTAATAACCTCCTATTGGCTAATGTCCACTCTGAAACTGTTAAAAGCTTAACTCCCACTCCTATTCTTCCTCAGGCTCAGTTCAAGCAACCCTCCCAGACACCACTCAGGGTAGGTAGTTAAATGTCTTATCCACCCACTCTCCCCTTTTCTTAGGTACCAACAATTATTCGCTATATAAGTGGCATCTTGTTTGTAAAAAAGGTGAAAAATTTAAAAACCAACTTAGTGCTGTTGGTTTGAACGCTAGCGTCTGCAGTAGCAAAAAATGAAAACACTCTTCTAAATCCACATTAAATTAAAAAAAAAAACTCACAAGTTTAATAAATCCAAATCCTTTGCCTTTGTTGATAAAAACTTCTCCTGGTTCTCCATATTTAGCAAATAGTCTTTTGAATTCATCCTCTGTGATATCAGCAGGTAGATTCCCAACAAATAACCGACAACGCTGAGTGTAAGTTTTCTCTCCAGGCCTCCTCAAGAGAGACAAGTTGGCTTTAAACCCCTAATGAAAAAGGAAGGAAATTTTTCAGACACCAGTCACCTCATCAAGTAGGAAAATTCAGTAACAATGTTCGCTTTTCCCAGCCTGGGTAACACCACCAACGGAGTTATTCTTCAATGCCGTTTAAAATCAAAACAAAATTTTACTTATTTGCGGACTTCCAATGCAGTTAACTATCCGAACATCAAACAGCCCAAACCATCCAGAATACTCGAGAATAGACCTACAGCCCTCTCTAGACTCGACTCTACATGAGCAACCTCGTCAGCTGTATATGCTTAGTGTCGCTAACAAATCTACATCGTAGCAGACGTTAAGTCAAATCAAGTATTACATGAAAAAAAATGACCAAAACCCTGCTGTCACCCACATGACTTGTGCCTGCTCCTGTAAGGCCGGAAGTTCCCAGATCTCTCCAACCCTACACAGCACGCTCTAGTCTGGTTCCCAGGACCCGCTAGCTTTAACATGGCCCAGGGCAGCTTGTCATCGCCTGCCTCCCCCGGCCAGCCTCCCTCGGGCCTCTTAGAGGCCCCACGCCGTCCGCCCCCTACTCCGGCAGCGGCCCCGCCCTCGGCCGCCCGCGCGCACGCGCTCTTTCCGGTCTCCGACAAAATGGAGGCCGGGAAAGGAAGGAGGAGGGGGCCGCCGCCATCTTAGGGAAACCGACGCGTAGCTCCGGGAGATACTCACCTCCGAGTCGGAGATCTTCTCCTCGCTGCGGCCACCAGGCCCGCCGGGTGGGGGCCCCTGGTGGTGCTGCTGGTGGTAGGGTGGGTGGTGCTGCCGGCCTCCTCGGGGCTCCCCGCCGCCTCGGTGTGGCGGCTTGGGGTGGCCGCCAGGAGTACTTAGGCCCGGGCCGCCGCCGGGCTTCGGCCCGCCTGGCATTTTGCCGCCTTTCGGGCCTCCGGGTCCTGGGCCCTGCTTAGGACCGGGCCCCGGGCCCCCTGCGGGTGGAGGCGGGGGGCCCCCGGCCTGAGGTGGGGTGGTGGGGACACCGCTGCTCGGCGGCGCGGGCGGGGGCGCCCCGGGGGGCGCCGAGGTGACAGCGGGCGGCGGGGTCGGGGTGGGGCCTGGGCCCGTAGGGGCCCCAGAGGTCGGGGGAGTGGCGGGCGGTGCCGAGCCGGAGGCCGGCGGAGCGCTGCCCACACCAGGAGCCGGGCCGGGTCCCTGAGGAACGACGGGCTTGGACGAGTCCTGTGGCGGCGGCGGCGGCTGCTGATGCGGCGGCTGATGCGGCGGTGGCTGAAGTGGCGGCGGCTGCTGTGGTGGCGGCTGCTGCGGTGGTGGCTGCTGCTGTTGCTGGTGCGGAGGCGGTGGTGGGATTGGGGGCTTGGGGCCACCCTGGCCCGGGCCGGGCCCCATGGGTCCGCGGTTCTGATTGAGGCCCATGCCGGGCGGCGGGGAGCGGAAGTCGTGGAGGCCGCCGCGGCCGCCGCCTCCTCCGCGCCGGTGGAAGCCGCCACCGCCACCGCCACGGCTCCGGAACCGATCCCGAGACATGTCTGTAATCAAGGGGCGGTCGAGGCAGAAGCGGAGAAGACGCTCTGGGAACGTGGAGGCCACCTTGCTTCGCACAAGATGGCGGATGACACAGGCGGCGCGCCGCCTTTGTCCTCCTCTTATATAGGCCAGCTGGCTTGGCCCCGCCTACTTCTCGATCTGTAGCTCCAATAGCCAATTGCAAGTACGGTACTTGATGACACAAAGTTACGGAACGCTAATCTTTCCGATTGGCTTCCGGATGAGAGGAGGGAGGCTTGGAGGGGCTGAAGTTTCCAGTTGGCCAATGAGCAGAAAAGGAGTTGGCTGCAGGCCACTGTGATTTGCTGTGAGAAATTTGAATGGGTTCGCCAGAGCAGTTTTCCCTGATAAGCCACGGCCCTATCAGCTCCTGGGGAGAGATGTTAGAGGACCCTTTTCTTTGTTGATTACTCCCAAGAGCTGCCTCCGGGTATCCTTGCCCTGAAAGAACAGCTGTTCTCCGTTCTCGGGTTCAAAACCATAAATTACGTGTATCTACTATCTACTCTACCTTGCTCTGGGCCAATTAAACTTGAGAACTAAAATCTTACCGATTTCACACACCCAAGCTTACTGATTTCATTTTGGAACCTCAGCGGAGTACAGGTTTGTTCTAGCAGTATAAATTTGGGAATAGGCTTAAGTTAGTGAACTCTTTGTTAAAAAAGGAAGTTTTGACTGTGTGTGAGCTTGTGTGTAGACTAGTAATTTACAAGCACAAGTCACAGGAGGAATATAACATTTTCCTTAATTCCTAGCACTCAATACTTTGTGGACAGATTAAGATACTTCCAAATTACAACGTTAAAATATCTGTATGGAATCAACCAATGGGCACCATCCTTCTTCCTTCGTACAGCATCTTCTAACAGTATCCCTTAACACCCTTCCTAGTTACTGTCATCTATGGACCTTTTGATGGATCGATCATTCCTCCCTCAATTAATACTAGGCCATGGCTCATTGTCCTCCTCTCCATCTCTATTTCTGCTCATCATTCAACATCTAGGTGGATGAATACCCAATACTCTGTCAATTCTTTACCTCCAACAATCTTCTATCCTATAGTAGCTACCCAACCTCCATCATAGTCGCCCTGTGTTTGTTATTGCCAGTAACTACACCATCTCTAAAATCTCCTTTTCAAGAATCTCAATTGTCTGATCAGTAACTGTAACTGTCCAATCAGTACCTCTTGATTCTTTGACTTCCTCAAAACCTCCAAATCATTAAATGTACTGCTTTTTCACTATCTCTCACGTTCTTATGGTCATAACTTGTGTCACCAGGTTTAGATGTCATGATTGTCTTGTTTTCCTCTTTCTCCATTACACTAATCCCAATCCTCACCTTCTTAATGAGAGCTGAGGCTTTCAATTTAAGTTCTTGACCACAAACCTCAAAAGGGCATTAGACTTTTTCTGGCATCTTACTGAATTTCACTAGTAAATTTACTTTCTCACTTCCCTTCTTTCAGAGATAGAGTATTTCATGCTTTCTCTCTTCAAACTCCTACACATTCTTCTCTCACTCCACCATAATGAATGCTCCTATTTTTGGGGGAAAATAAAAATCATCAGAGAGCAACATTCTCATCCAGCTGGAAAGCCTCAAGCCTACTTGCATTTCTTTTTTTTAATGTTTATTTATTTTTAAGAGAGCGAGAGACAAAGCATGAGCAGGGGAGGGGCAGAGAGAGTGGGATACACAATCCGAAGCAGGCTGCAGGTTCCAAGCTGACACCAGCAAGCCCAACTCGGGGCTCAAACTCACAAACCATGAGATAATGACCTGATCTGAAGTCAGACACTTAACCAACTGAGCCACCCAAGGCCTACTTGCATTTATACCCATCTTTTCTGTCTTCCTTCCTGATACCATGAAAGATGTGTCTTTGCCCCTATCAAAGGGCAGACTCCCCCTTCTAGTATATGGATCCCACCCCCTCATGCCTTCTCAAGGATTTTTCCTTGCTGTATCATTACTTCTATTGGAATATTACCACCTTTAAAAATTTTTTAATTAATTTTTTATTTTTTGAGAGAGAGAGCTAGAGCATGAGTGAGGGAGGGGCAGAGGGAGAGAGAGACAATCTTCAGCAGGCTCCACTCCCAGCACAGAGCCCGATGCCAGGCTCAATGTCACCACTAGGAGATCATGACCTGAGCCAAAATCGACTCAGACATTTAACCAACTGAGCCACCCAAGCGCCCCTGGAACATTGCCATTTTCAAAATAAACAAAACCTTCCTTTTAGTCTATCATCTCATTACTTCATTCCTCTCTACAACAAAACTAAAACAAATCTACACTAGAGGTCTCCAGTTCCTCACCTCAGTTTCCTCTTAAATCCACCCCAATTGGCCCACTCTTCTCCTTTAAGGATTCCTTGCCAAGGATGCCAGTGATCCACATGTTGCAAAATCCAATAAACACTTCTCTATACTAATCTCGGGGCACCTGGGTGGCTCAGTCGATTGGACATCTGACTCTTGATTTTGGCTCAGGTCATGATCTCGTGGTTCATGTGTTCAAGCCCTGAGTTGGGTTCTGCGCTGGCAGCACAGAGCCTACTTGGGATTCTCTCTTTCCCTCTCTGTCTTTCCCTTGCTCGCTCGCTCTCTCAAAACAAATAAATAAACATTTAAAAAAATCTATACTGGGGCACCTGGGCGGCTCTGTCGGTTGAGTGTCTGACTCCTGACTTCGGCTCAGGTCATGATCTTATGGTTTGTGGGTTTGAGCCCCACGTCAGACTCTGCATTGACAGCACAGAGCCTGTTTAGGATTCTCTCTCTCTGTCTCTCTCTCTTTCTCTCTGCCCCTCCCTCCCTCCTCTATAAATAAATAAATACATAAATAAATAAACTTTAATTTAAAAAAAATCTAGGGGCGCCTGGGTGGCTCAGTTGGTTAAGCATCCAACTTTGGTTCAGGTCATGATCTCACAGCTTGTGAGTTCAAGCCCCATGACGAGCTCTATGCTGACAGCTCAGAGCCTGGAGTCTGCTTTGGATTCTTTGTCTCCCTCTCTGTCCCTGTCCCCTGACCACACTCTGTCTCTCTCTTTCAAAAATAAACATTAAAAATTTTTTTAATAAAAATTAAAAAAATCTATACTCATCTCTTCTTACTTATTAGCAACCTTCCACATAGATGGCCCTCTGTCTTTCGTGAAACACCTGTCACTGGCCTCTGTGACACCACACTCATGATTTTTCTCCTGCTTCAGTGATCCCTCTCCGTTGCTGACTCCTCACTCATAGGACTTCTAAATGCTGAGATATTTTGGCGTTCATTTCTGGGTACTCTTTAACAACTGTTCTCTACTTATGTAGATAACCTTTTCAAGACCAAATACCATCTAAATTTATATTTCCATAGTAGAGTACATCTGTCCTCTGAGTTCCCAAGTCAGATAGTCAACTTGGAGGTGTTACTGGCATGTCCGATTTAGTATATGTAAGCTGGAGCTCTTGATTTTATTAACCTAACCAGTTCCTCACCACAATCTTCCCCAGCATAGTAATTAGCATCGCCTAGTTGTTAAAAAACAACAAGTATTCATCCTCTTCATAAAACCCCCAAATCTGTTCTACCTACAAAGTATATCTTGAATCCATTTACCTCTCTCCATCTCTACCACTACAACCTAATTTTTTTCACCTCCATCTCATACCTAAAATTAACTCAACCACTTTTCAACTTGTCTTCTTCCTCTTTCTGGGTGCTCTCTGATCCATCTTCTTCTTCTTCTTCTTTTTTATAATGTTTATTTTGAGAGAGAGAGAAAGTGGGGAAGGGGCAGAGAGAAAGAGGGAGAGAATCCCAAGTAGGCTTTGTGCTGTCAGCACAGAGCCTGACTTGGGGCTCTATCTTACACATAAAATCATGACCTGAGTTGAAATCAAGAGCTGAACGCTTAACTGACTGAGCCACCTAGGCGCCCCCTCTAATCCATTTTCCATGTGGCAGCTAGGGTGATCTTTTAAAAAACATAATTCAGATGTCATTTTCCTCTCTTAAAGGCCCTCCAGTGGTTTCCATTGCTCTTAGAATAAAATCTAAACACCTTACCAAGATTACAAGGCCTGACTTGGTCTGACCCCTGTTTGCTTTCCCAGTTGTTGTTTTTTTTTTTTTTTTAGTATTTTTTTTTAATTAAATTCTACCCCCAACATTGGTAGGGATCAAGAACTCACAACCCTGAGATCAAGAGTTGCATGCTGTACTCACTGAGCCAGCCAGTGACTGCCCCAACCCAGTCTTATCTCTCTAGTTCTCTGACTCCTTTCACTTGTTGTTCTTAGGATTTATCAAGTTACTTCATCTTTATGCTTTTTGCCCCAGGGTATTTGGACTTGCTGCTTACTCAGCCTGAAGCACTGTTCCCCCACAACTTTCTGCAGTTATAGCTTTCTTCATTCTTCTATCTCAGCTTGAACGGCACCTCAAAAAGCCTTCACTGCCAATCACCACATCTGAAATAAGCCTCTGCTATGCCATCCTGTACATCGGTGTAATGTATAGAATAGCTCTCTTCACACATTGTACTTGTGTATTTCTTCACTTGTTTACTGTCAATCTCCTGTTAGACTGGGATTCTGAGTCTGAGTTCTTTAAGACTGTACCACTGGTAGCTAACACAGACACTAACACAGAAATGCTTCATAAATATGTGTTGAATGAATGAATGAAAGCATAACTCTGAAGAATGGGCTTTGGTTCCATCTCAAGGGCTGCTTACCAAGGTCCTTTACTTTTCTAACACACTCCCTAAGGTGTACATACTCTTTAGGGAACTTGTGAGGATTATGCAAAGTGCTTTGTAGTTTCCAAGTGCTCAGTAAACACTAGCTATTGTTATGAGAAAATCAAAAACCCCTAAAGGCGCTTGAGTATTGAAGACAAATATTTGGAGTTCAGTACAAAAAAGTCTGGTTAGTGTATTATTTAAAAAGGCAAGGAAATTTGTAATACATTTTTATTTGAACTGTATTTATTTACTCATTCATTCATTTTAAAGCAAGCTGTACACACCCAAAATGGGTGAGCTCATGACCCCGAGGTCAAGAGTTGCATGCTCTACTGACTGAGACAGCCAGGACCCGTAATATATTTTTGAAGAAAGTCTATTCCTGAGTTTAATAGTAGATTAAAAGAATGATCCACTACAACTAAGTAGTTTTTCTTACGAATAGTGGGATGTCTTAACATTAAGGTATTAGAAGAAAAGTACTGGGGTGCCTGGGTGGCTCAGTCGGTTAAGCGTCTGACTTTGGGTCAGGTCATGATCTCATGGCTCATGAGTTTGAGCCCTGTGCCGGGCCCTGTGCTGACAGGTCAGAGCCTGGAGCCTGCTTCACATTCTGTGTCTCCCTCTCTCTCTCTGCCCCTCCTGTGCTCATGCTCTGTGTCTCTCTGTCTCTCTCTCAAAAATAAACATTAAAAAAATTTTTAATGAACTATTCAGTATTAAGCTAATATATCTCATCAATAAATGAAAAGTGCATGGAGGCTGAAAGGCAGTTAATAAAATTCCACACTCTGAGTTTTACATTTTTTTTAAATTTTGAAACAGGAGGATGATTATTCTAAAAAAATCTTTATTATATTGGATGAAAAAATTTTCAGATGATACCAAACACATTAGGAAATGGAAAAGTGGTCATTTCCTCCATTCCATATAATGGGAATAGCTGCCACTTAGTGACCATTAGCTTTACGCTGGGCATTCTATTATCTCCATTAATCTTAACAACAATGCTATAATCTTGATACTAGGATTATTTCCATTTTACAGATGAGGAGACTGGGGCTTACAGAAGTTTAGTAACTTTCCCAGCGTTACACAGCTAATACATGAGCTGGGATTTGAATCCAGCTCTCTCTAATTAAACATTTCAAACTCTTCGCCTTCTGCTAGACATCCTCCTTTCATTCCAGATGTTGATGCTTAGGTTCGATTATAGCCTTAGTTATCAGTTTTTTAAAATTACACGAATAGTACACTGCACATGTGTTAACCGTAAAAGATTCAGGTAATGAATACACTTCTAGAATAAATTCTGACCCTCATTCACTCACTCCCACTCTAATGTCAAAAGTTTTATTTTCCCAGAGGAAAATCTTTTATTCTTTTCTTTTTAAGGAAAATACTTTAATATAGTAGGAAAGAGCTGCCTCAAATAATAGCCACTATCATAACAATAGCCAAACTTAATTGATCATTTTATATGCCAGACACTGTCATAAACCCTTAATATTAAATTTTCATTACAACTGTGAGATTGATGGTATTGTTTCCTTCATTTGACAGATTAAAACACCACCACCACCACCACTGTAACCTCAGCGAATACACTAACCTGATTTCTCACCTAGACCTTCGCAAAAGCTTCTTAAATGGTGCCACAATTGCCCTCCTTCTTCCTACTTTCCAGGCAGCAGCCAAAATTTATCTTTAAAAAAAGCAAATCGGATACTTCTTACGCTCCTCTTTAAAACTCCTTATTGTCTTCACATTGCCCTTAGGAGAAACACACAAATCCAAAATTCCTGAGGTGGCCCTCCGTCCCCCAGCCATCTCATTCTTTTTCCCTTATCTCTCCCTCTTCTGTTCTTTGCTGTAGTCACACTGACCACTTTTGAGTTCTTTTAATTTATCATGTTCTCACCTGAAATAGTCTCCCTCTGGCCACTTTCTTCCCACTTTTTGAGTAGCTCCCACCTGTCTTTCAGGACTTAAACTAATACCTGCCCTTCTCTGAAGGCTTTCTGTGACCCCAGAGACCAAGTTGCATCACTTGATTGTCACCCTGTACTTTATTCTCCTAACATCATTTCACTGATTGTGGAGACTTTCGGAATTGTACCCTCTAGGTTGTAAGATCATGAGGGCAATGACCTAGATTCTCTTTTAATCATCATAGCCCCAGAGCCTAGTGCTGGGACACTCAATATGTATTTGAATGAATTAAGAGATGAGTGAATGAATCAATCCATTAATCTTTCCTTTTCAGAATCATTGAAGAATGCCCCCAGTCATAAATGACTAATTTCAGATATTAGGCACAATTCCATAGTTCAAATGTAAATGATCCTGGATGGCATGTGGAACAATCGTCACCTTGTAATACTCTGGATGTGGGTGAACTTACAATTCAAAATTATAACTACAATAAATAACAAGTATAATTATCCTCTGGTTCAACATTTTGTGAGCCCAGAAGGGTAGGAGATGGAGATAATATGCTTGCTGAAACGCATTGCTGCTCCCTAATGAATATTAATTGAATTGACTAAATTTACATCTTAAACTGTATCCCAGGGCCTGAGAAGCCATGTTGGTCAGCTTAATTTGGGTTAATTAGCTTGATGGTTTCAACCTTGCAGAGGCTATTCAGTTTCTGGATCTTTTGGGACTTGTCTCTATAGCTTCATGCATGCAACAGAGGCCTCAAATTATGTTGTTGGGGAGGAGAAAAGAGGGCACCTAAGCTCCTCAAATGCACACTCCCCTGGAATAAGTGGCTTCTAGATGGGTCCAACTGGCAAACTCTAACGGTGCAGTAAAGATCCTCACCACTAGGTGTCTCAGTGGCCGTGCCACTTCCTCCATCTCCTTGGAAAGCAGCTAGCTGCACACACTCCATTACTCTATTGTTATTGAGCCTCCAAGCAAAGAAATTTCCGAAGGGTTGATTTCAATACTTGGTAAAATTTCCAGCAGATCTCATAAGCAACTAGATCGCCTCTCTCAATAATAGAAATACTGGATTAATCGCAGTGCCTCACTCTTCTTTCTTTCCTTTGTTTAGGGGTGACAAGCTGTGTTGGTAGTACATTTATTTATTTAATTATTTTTCTATTTATTTATTTATTTATTTATTTATTTGGAGAAGAGTCTTAGCCTGAAATGATTATTATGTTGTACCTGATCTTGATCACCTCTCACTCCCATAGTGAGCTAAATGTCCTTCCAGGCTTCCTCCACACAGGTACTATATATAGCCTCGAAGACATTTGTCACTCTTTGCAGCTAAATTGACCACGTGGACTGATTTTAAAAATGAAAAAAGAATTTAAAGAATCACTAAATGGAGGAAGATAACATAGAGACAGAGCCCGTATATATGAATATTTACCATAAGATGACATCAGAAATTGATGAAAAACGAAAGAAATATTCAACAAATGGTATTGGAACAACTTGTGCATAAAAAAATAAATAAAATTACCAAACTAGCTAACCAAACTATTTTATAAGCCAAGATTCCAATAAACAGCCAAAATAAATGAACAAACATATGGAAAATATTTAACTTCACTGATAATTACAGAAATGCAAATTAAATTGGGATACCGTTTTTCATCTAGGTTAACACAAATTGAAACAGCCGCTACTGATACAGCACTTTTGGAAACTAATTTAGCATTCCTTTCAGCAAATTCATTCTCTCTGTCTCCTCCCTCCCCCTCAGTCTCTGTCTCCTTCCAGCTGCCTCCCCCATCCCCCCACCCTTCATTCATTCATTTTTATTCAACAAATACCCTCTGTATGCCTGCTTGCTAGGTGCTGGAACCTAGCCTAAATTCTAAATACAGGAAAAACTTTATATACAAATTTATTTGTCTCAACATTATCAGTAATAGCCTCAAATCGAAAACATCTTACGTTGTCATCTACAGACAAGGTGACAAAATGTCTTATTTTGCTCAGGACAATCTTGGTTCACGCCTGATGTCTCCGTGTAATGCATAAATGGTGCCCCCTATTAAGACAACTTTCTGGTTTGATAGCAGTCAAGTATCTTGAGGCAGGGTCAACATTTCTAATTTGTATAAAATCGCTACTGAGATTAGCTGCTGCTCATCAAGTTACTGAGGTTGGGTGATTTCTGGTTTTATATCTATTTTTCTATAATTTCCAGATTTTCTAAAATAGACTTTATATGCATATGGGCTTTACATGCATTAATTCATTTCATTTTCACAACCCTATATTCTTTTTTCTAATGTCACTGCTTTTTTTTTTTTTAATTGGGAAATTGGAATATGGAGAGATTAAGTTACGTAACTAGAGTCACAGTTATTAGGTGGTGGAACCAGGAATTATATGCAGTCTATCTCCATACCTTTATTTTTAAGTTTACTTATTATTTTTAGAGACAGAGCGTGCACAAGCAGGGGAGGGGTAGAGACCAGGAGAGACAGAAGCCCAAGCAGGCACTGGGCCATCAGCACAGAGCCCAATGCGGGGCTTGAACTCATGAACTGAGATTATACTCTAAGCCCAGATCAAGAGTCAGATGCATACCTGACTGAGCCGCCCAGGTGCCTTATCTTCATACATTTAAACACCAAGGTATCCTGCCCATAGTGATAACTATATCCAATTGTGCTTGTAATTCATTCATGGGGGAATAAAGACAATCTATGCTCATAAATGTTATTTGAAAAGTGCTTACAAATGATACCTAAAAAGGTCTCTCTTTATCTCATAGAAACAAAATATTTTAAATCCACCAATTAGACACAGATTATAAAGAATTGATTTTTAAGAAACATGAGGCAAAAATGTTCATAAGGAATTAAGTAAACTGTAGGAATCCCAAGCACCACATTATGAATGTCTCTTTTTGATATATGTTTATATTTATGTTTAAATTTCAACATACATTAAATACACATGATAAAAATATCTGTTTTGGGGTGCTTGGCTGGCTCAGTCAGAAAAGCATGTAACTCTTGACCTCTGGGGTGTGAGTTTAAGACCCACATTGGGTGTAGAGATTACTTAAATAAATAAACTTAAAAAAAAAAATTAAAGGGCCACCTGGCTGGCTCAGTTGGTGGGGCATGCGACTCTTGATCTCAGGGTGGTGAGTTCGAGCCCCACATTGGGCTTAGAGCTTACTTGAAAAAGTATATTAAAAATAGCTGTTTTAAGGGTGCCTGAGTGGCTCAGTCAGTTGAATGTCTGACTCGATTTCAGCCAGGGTCATGATCCCAGTGTTGTGGGATCCAGCTCCAAGTCGGGCTCCATGGTGAGTGTGGGGTCTGCTTGGGATTCTCTCTCTCTCTCTCTCTCTCTCTCTCTCTCTCTCTCTCTCTCTCCCTCTGCCTCTCTCCCCCACATGTGCTCTCTCTCTTACTCTCTGTAAAATTAAAAAAAAAAAAAAAAAGCTGTTTTAGGCATGCCTGGCTGGCATGTTGGTGGAGCATGCAGCTCTTGATCTTGGGATTGTAGGTTTGAGTCCCATGTTGGGTGTAGTGATTACTTAAAAACAAAATCTCTAAAAAAATATTATAAATGTATTGGTATAACATTTTTCTTATATCATTCATTTAAAGTGAAGTAATATGCATTACTATTTAAGTAAGGAAGTGTAAAAAATGTATACTTTATGAGTGTTATTAAAGATTTATAAGAATAACTGTAGGGGCACCTGGGTGGCTTAGTCGGTTGAGCGTCCAACTTCAGCTCAGGTCATGATCTCGTGATTTGTGAGTTTGAGCCCTGTATCAAGCTCACTGTATCAAGCACAGAGCCTGCTTCTGATCATCTGTACCCCTCTCTCTCTGCCCCTCCCCTGCTCATTCTCTCTCTCAAAAATAAAACATTAAGGGGCGCCTGGGTGGCTCAGTCGGTTAAGCGTCTGACTTCGACTCAGGTCATGATCTCACGGTCTGTGAGTTTGAGCCCCGCGTGGGGCTCTGTGCTGACAGCTCGGAGCCTGGAGCCTGCTTCCAATTCTGTGTCTCCCTCTCTCTCTGACCCTCCGCTGTTCATGCTCTGTCTCTCTCTGTCTCAAAAATAAATAAACATTAAAAAATATTTAAAAAAAAACATTAAAAAAAGAATAACTGTATAATGCTATTTTTAGTTATATGTCAACCTAAAATACATCATTTAACTTAAAAATCTCTTTTTTTAAATCATGCATTACAGAAGGGCAAAATTTAAATTATTTCCCTAAAAGAGATCCTGGTATATTTCAGCATCCCCTTACCTATCTGAATCATACTATGCTGGTACCAATCAATCAAATTCCCTTTCATGGGTTTCACAAGCCTCCTTGGTTATAGATTCACAGATCATGTTGAAGGTTGGCTATAAATGTCTCATCCATTACATGTTGACATCTCTGAGTTTCAGTCTCAGAAACAGCATAGGTTGGCTATTGGAATGAAACAGATTCAGGTTCCCATCCCAGCTCCATCTCAGACTGTCCTTGGGCAAGTTTCTGAACCTCTCTGAGCTTCAACTTTCTCATTTGTAAAATGATAAGGCTAATAATATCTCCTGGTGTTGGCTTGAGGATTAAGTGAAATGGGTTGGTTATACTAAGCACCTAACATAGGGTGTGGCTTCTAGTAAGTTCTCAGTTAACGTTAGTTATTATTGTCATTATGACAGTCAAGTTCTGGGAACCCAACTAGGGCTCTTATGTGGTGACTCTGGTTGGATGGGATCAGGTTTGAAAATAACTTCACTGGCTTCAGCAAGGAAGGACACGTGGAAATACAGTTTGAGTGACATTTCCCAAGAGAACATAGGGAACAAACTAGAAGGGTAGGGCAAAACAGGCAAGATCATCAAGGCTGGTTGGTTTTTGGCAGGCATGCTAGGCACTGCAGTGGGAGTATCTGGGGCAAGCTGGGTTGAATTTAAATTTTTTTTTTAATGTTTTATTTATTTTTGAGAGAGAGAGAGAGAGAGAGAGAGAGAGAATGAGCGGGGGAGAGGCAAAGAGAAAGGGAGACACAGAATCCACGAAGCAGTTTCCAGGTCTGAACTGTCAGCACAGAGCCCAACGTGGGGCTCAAAACTGTGAACCACAAGATCATGACCTGAGCCAAAGTCAGATGTTTGACTGAGCCACCCAGGCACCCCAAGCTGGGTTGAATTTTAATATCCTTTGGACCACAAAGGGGATAGGCTTCCTGTCCTCCTGACACTGCAGTGAAAACCAGTTTGGGTGCTGTCCTCCCTCCTAATTAGTGGGACTGTAGCAAAAACAGCAAAGAGCCTTTGTCACATCTACCTCTCCTCAGACATGCCCAGCATGGGGTCTTAGCTCCAGATTAAGTGCTAGCACTCAAGGTTCTCATGATCATTGCACAATATGGCTAGAGACTCCATGAACACAGTACCACACACTGGTGGGGGAACAGGAACAACACAGGAGGCAGCATGCCTGGAAACCCCTTTTCCATCTTTTCAAAGTCCAACTTAGGATCAAGGTTGTAAGGATTGAATGGGATAAGGCATATTTAGTACAGCACCCACCACACAATGTGGGCTGTTAGTCCTCTTTACCTTCATGCTCCACACGACCTGGAATGCAGTGGGCACAGTTGATTAACGATCATCCTCCCGGATGATCTTCCCTCCTTACACAAGTCCTGCCACTACCTTGTCTGGGCTTCAAAACACCCTCTTCTTGGTCTGTCATCGTACTTACCACCCTGCATTTCATTTCTATTGTCTCCTGATTTGCATGGCTCCTCCACAAGACTGGGAATTCTTCGAAGGCTTACACCACAGCCTTCATCTGTGAATTCATATCTTCGTTGCTTGGGGAATGTTCAATGACTGTTAAATAAAGCAAAATATATTGAAAGCAGCATGCATTTTGGAATTTTTATACCCAACTTGAATCCCAACCTCATCATTAAAGCTGCATGTCCCTAGTAGGTTACTTCAGCGTCTTTGTTTCCTCACTGAAAACAGGGATGATAAGAACTCCCCCCTAACATTGGTGTGAGAAATGTTAGATCGGATAATGTAGGAAAGCATGACCCCCCACCCCCCATCAGTTTTAGATGCTCAGTAAATTGGCTCCCTTCCTCCTCTCAGAACTTCTAATAAGCTAAAAAAATGAAAATACAAATCTCCTGGACTCTGACTTTTCTTCATTTATGAAATTCTCATGGAGTAAGAATACATGAGGTAAATGTCAAGTACTCAGATGTCTTTGGCTAAGCAGTGGGTTATCTTAGCTGAAGGAAAAGTTTAATGTGTTATTATTACCTGGTGTAATTTTTTTAAATAATTTCTTTTTAATGTTTATTTTTGAGAGAGAGAAAGAGAGCAAGTGGGGAGGGGCAGGGAGAGAGGGAGAAAGAATCCGAAGCAATGTCTAGGCTCTGAGCTGTCAGCACAGAAACTGACTTGGAGCTTGAACTCACGAACTGTGAAATCATGGCCTGAGCTGAAGTTGGACGCTTAAACGACTCAGCCACCCAGGCGCCCCTATTCTAGGTTTGTTTTTGCTGTCTGATATGAAATAAGCAATTGTGGTTTATGATGCTGATTGCGGATGTAGGCGCCTCCTTGGGCGCCCCTGTATATAATTTTCATTTAGATGTTTACCTACCTATTTTTAAAAAAAATTTTTTTTAACGTTTATTTATTTTTGAGACAGAGAGAGACAGAGCATGAACAGGGGAGGGTCAGAGAGAGGGAGACACAGAATCTGAAACAGGCTCCAGGCTCTGAGCTGTCAGCACAGAGCCTGATGCGGGGCTCGAACTCACGGACTGCGAGATCATGACCGGAGCTGAAGTCGGATGCTCAACCGACTGAGCCACCCAGGCGCCCCTACCTACCTATTTTTGAGAGAGATGGAATATGTGTGCTAGCGGGGGAGGGGCAGAGAGAGAGGGAGAGAGAATCCCAAGGAGGCTTCACACTATTAGCGCATAACCCCACTAGGAGCTCAAACTCACGATCTGTGAGACCATGACCTGAGCCGAATTCAAGAGTTGGATGCTTAACCCACTGAGCCACCCAGGTGCCCCATTCCTGGGTATAAATTAAGTCTTCCTTGACATTCTACCATAATGGAAGGAAACACATTGTCCTTGGGGTTAATTCAAGGAACACTACTCACAGGAGGGAAAGTCTGGGGTAGGAGGGTGCAGGAGTCAGGGGCCCCGGCTCCATACCCCCACCTCAGTCAGAAGCTTTTGTTCCGGAGCCTCTTCACAGACACTGATGACAGAGGCCCTGGTAAGTGAGTCCTCCTGCTCCTCTGGGGCCGCTTTGTAAATCACCCAAGGCCTCAGGATTCATCAGACCTCATGGATGACTGACGGGATGGGGGAGGGAGGGCTGAGTCTGACAGAGAGGGTAGGATTTTAAAAAACAAATCTGACTGGAACATGGTAAGAGATGATGATAGGGGGAGGTAAACCAAAGGGGTAAATGAAGAGATTTTCCAGGAATGCCCACATAAGCCAGATTCCGAGGTTGTACTGTAGTAGCTCCTCCTCCAGGTCCTGCATTACCCACCCACCCCACCCCTCCCGCACTGCCTTTTTGCTGCTGGCTGAATTTAGACCACAAACCACGGGCCTGCTGCCTCTTCAGAGCCTTCCTGGGAGTGAGAATCTGATGCTTGTGAAGCAGCCCAGTGATCCAGAGCACTAAGTCAAACAGCCCGCTCCTCCTGTTTTCCACAGTTGGCCCCAGTTATTTGGGAGGAAACACAATAGATGACTCTAGGAGTCAATGGCCTAAAATTCTGAACAGCATATTCACAAAACTGAATGAAAACCATCATCTGTCCACAGCCCTTTTGAGTTACCATTTTACCATCGACCCACCACTGTTCACTGCCTCCTATCATTTCTACGTTGCCTTCCTGCTTTGGCCTATTCAGTGCACAATGGCCTCTTCTGCCCCCACTTCTTCCCTGAGTTAAAAACCTTCTTCAGTAGGGGCAGCTGGGTGGCTCAGTCAGTTGAGGGTCCGATTTCAGCTCAGGTCATGATCTCACAGATGGTGGTTTGAGCCTCAAGTCGGGGTCTGTGCTGACAGCGCAGAGCATAGAACCTGCTTTAGAATCTGTGTCTCCTTCTTGCTCTAACTCTCCCCAGCTTGTGCTCTCCCTCTCTCAAAAATAAATTTAAAAAACTAAAAAAATGGTTTTGAAAAATTACCTCAGGCTCACAAGCCTGAAACAATGATTTTGAAAAAAACTCAAAACCCTTACTTCTGGGGACTCCCGGGTGGCTCAGTCGGTTAAGCGTCTGACTTCGGCTCAGGTCATGATCTCATGGTTCCTGAGTTTAACCCTGGCATCAGGCTCTGTGCTGATAGCTCAGAGCCTAGAGTCTGCTTCGGATTCTGTGTCTCCCTCTTTCTTTGCTCCTCCTCCGCACATGCTTTGTTTCTCTCTCTCAAAAATAAATAAACATTAAAAAAATTTTTTTTAATTTTTTTTTTAATTTTTTTAATGTTTATTTATTTTTGAGACAGAAAGAGACACAGCATGAGCAGGGAAGGGGCAGAGAGAGAGGGAGACACAGAATGTGAAGCAGGCTCCAGGCTCTGAGCTGTCAGCACAGAGCCCGATGCGGGGCTCGAACTCACAAACTGTGAGATCATGACCTGAGCCGAAGTCGGACGCTTAACCGACTGAGCCACACAGGCGCCCCCCCCCAAAAAAAATTTTTTTTTAAAAGCCCCTTACTTCTGACACATTAACACCTCCAACCTCTTTTCTTGGTATATTTTATCCAATTCCATAAGAAAATTGCCCTATGCTATGTTTCCCATCCTTTCAAAATTCTCAAGGAGTTGTCTATCCCTAGATGTCTTGACTTAGTTTTTTTTTAAAAAAACAAAAACAACAAAAGCAAAAATGTTTCACAAAGTAGAAACAAACTCATTCCTGAGAGGTAGCATGCATAGTTTTTAAAAAGTCCACTGTCTAGGTTTGAATCCTGGGTCTGCTACTTACTAGTTATATGGCTTTGTCAATTCTGGTAACATCTCTGGGCCTTCAGAGACGTTTCCTCACCCTTAATATGGGGATGATACTAATAGTACTTACTTGTAGCATTAGGAAGATTAAATGACTAAAGCACATGTAGGGGCACCTGGTTGACTCAGTCAGTTAAGCATCTCTTGATTTCAGCTCAGCTTTTGACATCACTGTTCATGAGATGGAGCCCCACATCAGGCTCAGTGCTGACATCGTGGAATCTGCTTCTGATTGTCTTTCTCTCTCTCTCTCTCTCTCTCTCTCTCTCTCTCTCTGCCCCTACCCCGCTCATGCATGCTAGAGAGCATGCTCTCTCTCTCTCTCAAAATAAATAAACTTAAAAAAATTAAGCATATATAACAACATGAGACATGCTATAAAAATATATACTTTTGGGGTGTTCCTGGCTGGCTCAGTCATTAGAACATGAGACTCTTGATCTTGGGATTGTGGGTTTGAGCCCCATGTTGAGTAGAGATTACTAAAAAAATAAACTTAAAAAATGAACTATTTATATAAATAACATATATAATAGTAATAATACAATAGCAATAATATAATAATAATAATTTATGATGTTAAAAATTAATATATATACTATTAAATTACTAGAATGCAGATTTGAATGCCACTCTGTAGATAGCAACTAGAACTTATATCCTAGGTCTTCATTTTATTCATTTTTTTAACCGTTATTTATTTAGTTAGTTAGTTAGTTTTTTTTTAACGTTTTATTTATTTTTGAGACAGGGAGAGACAGAGCATGAACAGGGGAGGGTCAGAGAGAGGGAGACACAGAATCTGAAACAGGCTCCAGGCTCTGAGCTGTCAGCACAGAGCCCAACGCAGGGCTCGAACTCACGGACCGTGAGATCATGACCTGAGCCGAAGTCGGCCGCTTAACCAACTGAGCCACCCAGGCGCCCCAACCGTTATTTATTTTTGAGAGACAGAACACAAGCGGGGGGTGGGGCAGGAGGGTTCAGAGAGAGAGGGAGACACAGAATCTGAAGCAGGCTCCAGGCCCTGAGCTGTCAACACAGAGCCCAACGTAAGGCTTGAACTCACGAACTATGATATCGTGGCCTGAGCTGAAGTTGGACGCTTAACTGACTGAGTCACCAAGGCACCCCTATCCTAGGTCTTTAATAGCTCAGCTACTCTGGTACATGTTGACAAACCACCATTCCCAGTCCATTTAAACCCTGCTCCAACCTTCTACCATTCTCCTACTTGGCCCTCTAAATGCTTGTTCTGACAAGGATAAAATAACTCCTATCCTTAAGAGAATGAACCCACCTGGTCAGAAGTTCTGCTTTGGTGAAACTGTAGTGGCTCAATTTCTAGGTTGAAGAGATTTCAACTCATGGAAACAAGGCTGCAGAGTTGAGTGGAAGAAGAGCAGCCCCCAAAAGGAGACCCAGGACTGCACGAGTTAAAAGGATCAGCCCAGTCCATAATCATAGACAATAAAAGATGAATTTCAATGCCTTGAAATGCAGCTCCTGTCACAACCACAGGACTACAGCTGTACTCTGAAAGGTCACTGATGTCTCTTTTGAGCCAGTCCAGGTCTTTCTTCAGTTCTCATCTTTCCTGAGTCTTTATAATTCCTTCTTGGCTCTGCACCAAAGCCTTCATGTTCCCAGAGGAATGCACATCGGAACAGTGGCAAGGACACTGTCAAAAGATTACAATTCCCATCACAAGTAAAAAGATTGTCACTGTGTGCTTGATGATCACTTCACATTTTATACAAAAATACAATTGTTATGTTGTCCACCAGAAACAATATAAATGGTGCCTGGGTGGCCCAGTGGGTTAAGCCTGCAACTCTTGATTTCAGCTCAGATCATGATCTCATGGTTCATGAGTTCCAGCCCCGCATCAGGCTCTGCACTGCTTGGGATTCTCTCTCTCTCCCTCTCTCTCTGCCCCTCCCCTTTTCTTTCTTTCTCTCTCTCTCTCTCTCTCAAATAATAAACTAAAAAAAAAAGTTAAAAAAATTAATATTATACATAAATTTTATCTCTGTGAAAAATTACCAGAAAAAAGTTTATGAGGAAACTGCACTAAAACAGAATGGTGCAAATACATAGGCCAGAAAAGATGGAAAGATGGAGGTTATGGGATGCAGCAGCACCAAAAGCTGTACTACCTTCTTCCTTTTTTTTTTTTTATGTTTATTTACTTCTGAGACAGAGAGAGACAAAGCATGAGCAGGGGAGGGGCAGAGAGAGAGAGGGAGACACAGAATCCAAAGCAGGCTCCAGGCTCCAGGCTCTGAGCTGTCAGCACAGAGACGGATGCTGGGCTTGAACTCACAGACTGTGAGATCATGACCTTAGCTGAAGTCAGATGCTTAACCGACTGAACCATCCAGGTGCCCCTCTACTTGCTTTCCTAATGCTAAGTATAAAGTACATTACAATAGGAGAGGAGAGACTTTTCTTGGGAGGAGGTACCAGGATATAAATATGTGAATAGTTAATAATGGTTTTCTTTCTTTCATTGTACTTACCTAATTTATCTTTTTATTAATTGGTTTCTTGTTTTTTTCTCTTATTCCACTACAATGTAAGTTCCATGAGGGCAAGGAACAGGCCCACAGTCTTGCTGATTCTTGTATCCCCAGCAACCAACACAATGCCCGGCATATTGTCACAGGTTCTAAGATAGAAAACAAGCGATAAAAATATTAGAAGATCTTGGAAAACATTTATTGTTATGTTCTTGGGGACATAAAACCTTCCTAAACCAGAGAGAAGATCGAGAAGCCATGAAGAAAAAAATTAGTAGATCTAACTACATAAAATAAAAATTGTGGGGGCGCCTGGGTGGCTCAGTCACTTAAGTGTCCAACTCTTGACTTTGGCTCAGGTCACGATTTCAAGGTTTGTGAGTTCAAGCCCCACATAGGGCTCTGTGCTGACAGCATGGGGCCTGCTGGGGATTCTCTGTCTCCCTTGTTCCCTGCCTCTTTCTTGCTCATGTTCTTTCTCTCTCTCTTCCTCAAAAATAAACTTAAAAAAGAAAGAAATTTAAATTAAAAAATTCTGCCTGAAGAATAATAATAACTACCAACTGTTTGTCCCTTTATATAGACCAGTTTCTGTTCTAAGCATTTTATACATCTTAATTCATTTAAGCATCCTAATAATCTTATTACCATCACCCTTTTACAGATAAGGGAACTGAGACCCCAAAAGATTAAATACTTTGCTTAAGATTGGCTACTAAATGGTGGAATACAGATTTGAACTCATGCAATCCAGTTCCAGGGTCCTTGCTCTCAGCCATTACATTGCAGTTGCTCCTGGAAGAAACGATAGCAAAATTTTAAAAACAAGCAAAAGATAGGGAGAAAATTTTTACAAAATATATCGTAGACAAGGACTTAGTAGTCATAGTATGTGAGTTTCTGAAACTCAATGAGAAAAATACAGACAATCCAGTTGAAATATTGGCAGAGAATATGAATAAAAAATACACTAAAGAAATAAATACAAATGGTCAATAAATATTCCTCAACAGTACATAGTGGTTTGTAAAACTACAACAATAGGAGCTTCTACTTTTTACTCTTTAGATGGACAAAAAGTAAAATATTGCAAGTATCCAGGATTAGCAAGGGTGGGAGGAAATAGAAAGAGCAAACCAGTTAAACTACTTTCCTGTTTTTGTTGTTTTAACTTTTAAATGTTTATTTATTTTCGAGAGCGACAGAGACAGGGTGCGAATGGGGGAGGAATATAGAGAGGGAGACACAGAATCCAAAGGAGGCTCCAGGCTCTGAGCTGTCTGCACAAAGCCCGATGCGGGGCTCAAACTCACTAACCCTAAGAACATGATCTGAGCCAAAGTCAGAAGCTCAACCAACTGAGCCACCCAGGCTACCCTCCTGTTTTATTTAATAGGTTATTTGTCATTACTCTCATGAATGATTGGCTAATCAATACTGATTGGCCAATCAATGAGTGTTTATTATTTTTTTAATATTTGTTTATTTTTGAGAGAGAGAGACAGCACAAGTGGGAGAGGGGCAGAGAGAGAGGGAGACACAGAATCTGAAGCAGGCTCCAGGATCTGAGCTGTCAGCACAAAGCCCAGTAGGGGGCTCAAACTCACAAACCGTGAGATCATGACTTGAGTTGAAGTCGGATGCTTAATCCACTGAGCCACCCAGGCGCCCCAATCTGGGACAATTTAAAAATTAATACTCATGGGGGTAACTGGGTGGCTCAGTCCATTAAGCGTCCAACTCTTGATTTTGGCTCAGGTCATGATCTCACAGTTTGTGAGACCGAGCCCAGCATTGGACTCTGCACTGACAGTGCAGAGCCTGCTTGGGATCCTTTCTTTCCCTCTTTCTGCCCCTCCCCCCCTTTCTATCTCAAAATAAAAATAAACATTAAAAAAATTTTTTTAATTGTCCCAGATTTGACCAGAGGACACTCCTTCAAACTGGCACATGTGTCCTTTTGACATGTTCCATCGTTCTTTGAGCACTGCTTACTTTCTGGCACAACAAAATATCTTCAGGTTCATTCTATCCCAGCCCTGTAATCAGTCATTTCTCTAAGGGGCCCTGGGTCCTTATAGAAAACAAGTGTATTCGGGGCGCCTGGGTGGCGCAGTCGGTTAAGCGTCCGACTTCAGCCAGGTCACGATCTCGCGGTCCGTGAGTTCGAGCCCCGCGTCGAGCCCCGCATCGGGCTCTGGGCTGAGGGCTCAGAGCCTGGAGCCTGCTTCTGATTCTGTGTCTCCCTCTCTCTCTGCCCCTCCCCCGTTCATGCTCTGTCTCTCTCTGTCCCAAAAATAAATAAAAACGTGGAAAAAAAAATTAAAAAAAAAGAAAGAAAACAAGTGTATTCAATGTTATTATACATGTATATAATATGTCACTTATTAATTATTTAATCATTAATATATCTATATATTACAATAAGTGTCATTTCTTTTAGGTTCTCTTGAAGGGCTAGAAAATGTATGTAAAAATGCTTAATGATAAATGTTAAGTGAAATAATCAAGACAAAATTTAGATATAGTATGGCAGTTTTCATTAAAAACACCCAGACAGGGGCGCCTGGGTGGCTCAGTCAGTTAGGCATCTGACTTCAGCTCAGGTCATGATCTCACAGTCTGTGAGTTCGAACCCCGCATCAGGCTCTGTACTGACAGCTCAGAGCCTGGAGCCTCAGATTCTGTGTCTTCCTCTCTCTGTGCCCCTCCCCTTCTCATGCTCTGTCTCTCTCTGTCTCAAAAATAAATAAAAACATAAATAAATAAATAAATAAATAAATAAATAAAACCACACAGACAATTTGCAACAACGTGAATGGAACTAGAGGGTATTATACTAGGCGAAATTAATCAGAGAAAGACAAATATCATATGACTTCACTCATATGAGGACTTTAAGACACAGAACAGAAGAACATAAGGAAGGGAAGCAAAAATAATATAAAAACGGGGAGGGGGACAAAACATAAGAGACTCTCAAATATGGAGAACCAACAGAGGGTTACTGGAGGGAGTGTGGAAGGGGGGATGGGCTAAATGGGTAAGGGGCACTAAGGAATCTACTCCTGAAATCATTGTTGCACTATATGCTAACTAATTTGGATGTAAATTAAACACACACACAAGCACACACACACATGCGCACACACACACACAGGTACAGCAAAAGGTTGAATTATGACATTTGGGGTGATTTTTAAAATTTCAATTTGTATTTCAAAGTTTTCTGAAATGATTATTTCTTATTACCTTTTAGGCAAACTTTTATTTTCGATTTTAGAAAAGTTGTAAACAAAGAACAGAGAGCTTCCTTATTCCCCACACTTGGTTTCCTCTATTATTAGCATCTTTTATCACAATTAAGGAATCAATATCAGTCATTATTATGAATGAAAGTCTGTACTTATTCAGATTTCCCTAGTTTTTACCTAATGTCCTTTTTCTGTGACAGGGTCCCATCCAAAATACTGCATACATTTAGTCGTTAGTCTCCTTAGGCTCTTCCTCTTGGTTGTGAAAGTTTCTCAGGCTTTCCTTACTTTTAATGGCTTTGATTGTTTGGGGGAGCACTGGTCAGGTATTCTGTAGGATACCCTTGAAGTGATTTGTCTGATGTCTTTCTCATGATTGAACTGGAGTTACAGGTTTTTGGTATGAAGACCACAGAAATAGAGTACCATTCTTATCACATCATATCGAGAGTACTCATTTCACTTGTTGGCATTTTAATTTTAAAATGAAAAAATAAATGTGTTTTTTAAAGTTTTTTTTTTTTAAGTTTATTTTGAGGAAGAGTGCATGTGTCCGAGTGGGGGAGGGGCAGAGAGACAGGGAGAGAGAGAGAATCCCAGGCAGGCTCCTCACTGTCAGCACAGAGCCTGATGAACCATGAGATCATGACCTGAGCTAGAGTTGGATGCTTAACTGACTGAGCCACCCAGGCGCCCCTTAAAGTTCTGACTAAGAACAAGTGTAATGTATTTTCTTATACGTTAGTTTAGGATGTAAGTTTGGCTGCTATAACAGAAAGAAACAAAAATATTAAAACATGATAGAAATTAATTTCTTTCTCTCAAAAGATCTAGACAAAGCAATCCAGAGCTACTAGGGCAATATGTTTAACAAGGTTGGTAAAAGACGCAGTTTCCTTCTTTTTTTTTAAATGTTCATTTATTTTCGAGACAGAGAGAGACAGAGCATGAATGGGGGAGGGGCAGAGAGAGAGAAGGAGACACAGAATCTGAAGCAGGCTCCAGGCTCTGAGCTGTCAGCACAGAGCCTGACGCGGGGCTCGAACTCATGGACCATGAGATCATGACCTGAGCCAAAGTCAGACGCTTAACTGACTGAGCCACCCAGGGGCCCCGACACAGTTTCCTTCTATCTCATGGTTCTGTCTTCCTTAACAAATAGATTCCAGCGCTACAATGGAAGCTTCCCTGGTTGCATGGCTATGGTGGGTGCTCTAGAGCCTGCCATCATATCAACATCATGTGGGAAGGGGACAATATACTGTTTTATTTATTAACTATTATTATTCTTAAATGTTTTATTTTTAAGTTATTTCTATACCCAACGTGGGGCTTGAACTCACAACCCTAAGATCAAGAGTTGCACGTTCCACAGACTGAGCCAGCCAGGTGCCTCTGCACTCTTTTCAAGATGCACCTGGAAGTTGCACATTTCATTATTTTGCTCATATTCCATCGGCCAGAACATAGTCACATGGCCATACCCAGCTGCAAGGGGGACTGGGAAGTGTAGTCTTTTAGTGGGCAGCTCTGTACTCAGCCAGAACAGAACTTCTATAATGATTAAAGAAAGGGAGGCTGGTTTTGGGGGGAAGCAATCAGCAGTCTCTGTCAAAGCTGGAAAGCAAGCATACTAAGGGCAAAAGATGGGTATGGAAAATCCAACACTTTATTAGCTATTATTCATTACCTTTGTTACATTGCCACCAAAAATTTCAATGTGAACACAAGACATTTTTTTCCAATGTCATTTAGCTATTGTCACTCCACATGGTACCCAAGCTCATGTTACCTCCACAATTCTCTGTCCCATGCCATTCTCCATTCCTCTCCCTCTCAGAAGCAAAACCAAACTCTTCAGTTGAAATTGTTTATCCAGCCACAGTGATGACCATATGGTTTCTCCTTCTACTTCAAGAGGATTTGCAAGATATTTTCCCAGGGTGCCTGGGTGGCTCAGTCAGTTGAGTCTCTGACTTTTGATTTCGGCTCAGGTCATGGTTTCACAGTTCATGAGATTGAGCCCTGCATCAAGTTCCATGCTGAGTATGGAGCTTGTTTGGGAGTCTCTCTCTCTCTCTCTCTCTCTCTCTCTCTCTCTCTCAAAATAAATACATAAACTTAAAAAAAAAAACATGTTTTCCCAAGACCTACTCTTCGAAAAAAATTAAAACTTCAGCACCTTTATGCTAAGACATCTTTCCCACCTATAGGTGAGGTAAAATTCCCTTATGTCTGGCTCTACCTGAACATTTCTTCATATGGCAACCAGGACCATAACCTGAAAATCACTGTTCACAGCAAACTCCCTGGCCCCATGTAGGACTATAATGCTGAAAAATTTTGCTCTCCAGTGACTTCAGTCTTTCCCTATACTCTTCCCCTTTCCCTTAGTTTCTCCTCTCCTTCCTTCCCCTTCACAGCTCTCTCAAGCCTTCCTCCTGCCTTTGGTTTTTTAAAAAAATTCATGAACCACATTTGACTAAGGTATAAATAACAGTGAGGTATCTAATTACTAATTTCAGGGCCGTTTACATTTTAACAGAAACTAAAAGCTGAAGCCTAAGCAGCAAATGTGTAAATGATAGAATTTCAAGTATCTCATAGTGTACAAGGGAAACTCTTTATCCTTGATATCATTCAGGCAAAAGAATGAGATAAAAACAAACTTTTATTATTTTTTTTAATGTTTATTTTTGAGAGACAGAGAGACAGAGTGCGAGCAGGGTAGGGGCAGAGAGAGAGGGAGACACAGAATCCGAAGCAGGCTCCCGGATCTGAGCTGTCGGCACAGAGCCTGACGCGGGGCTCGAACCCACAGACTGTGAGATCATGCATGACCTGAGCCGAAGTCGGACGCTCAACCGACTGAGGCACCCAGGCCCTCCAAAACAAACTTTTATGGAACAGCTAGTTTGTACTAGGCATTGTATACAACTCTTCCATATAAGTCAGTGTGTTTAATCCACACAGTAATCATGAGCGGCATTATTATCCATATTTCACAGATAAATTGAGGTTCAGAGAGATGTAACCATTTGAACCCAGATCTGTCCAATTTCCCAAATCTATGTGGTCTCTAATATAGCAGTTGTGACTATTTTCCTGAAGAAGACAAATGAAGGATTGCCCAATCTCAAGGGGCCAAAATCTTCTCTGGAATTACCCCCAAACAAATCTTGGAACAGAATCAGCAACATAGGGAGTGGTTGTAAAAGACGAGTAAATTGTATACCCAGCCAGACCAAGTCCCTTTTGTGGTGTTTCTCAAGGACTGGCTTGCATTGGAATCACCAAAGGCCCTTATAAAAATGTGGCCTTCTGAATCCCTTCCTAAATTACTGATTCTAACCTCTAGGGACATAGCTTTGGAATCGGCATTTTAAATAAGATTCTCCAAAGTGCACTAAGGTTGCAAATCACTGGTTTAGTGAATAAACAGAAAAGAAGAGCTGTCGTCCTCCTTCCAAGACTGCCCATATTTTTGTAATTTTGTAGCTTGTTAGCATTCTTGAGAGGCTGGGAACCAGAAAGTCTAGAAATCATTCTTCTAAATTATTCATTTAACAATTATTTATTGCATGCTTTTAAATATGCCAGGCATAGGAAAGCAAACACATTGCTTTTGAAATGTTTTAGAAACGTGGGCAAAACACTGGGGTGAGGGGTGAGGGAGGGGTGTGAGAGCAATGGTCAAGAAGAAAGTGCGAAATTATTTGAATGGCTGATCACTCACACAGACTTTTGGTGTCTCCAAAGAGGTGGCTGCAATAATCGGGGACTATTATACAGGAGTTGGTGGTTACCTGTGTGTTCTCATGTTACAGGACTGAAGCATGCCTGTCCAGATACGCTGGTCAAACAGTCTCCACCGTTTCTAGTGGAGAAGCCAGATGGTTAGCTTTTATCTAGCTGGGAAGGTATTCATTTCCATATATGCAGCAGATTCAGATTTTGTAGGACCCGAGCTTTTAAATTCTGGAGGCCCTCTCCAAGAAAAGGAATGATGAGTGCAATATTAAGTATGAACATAAACATTTGTTTAGAATGAGAAAAGAAATCAAGACAGATTATAAAAGGCTAAGATTCTGATCCGTCTTTTCTGAGACCCTTAGGCAATTTTATAGAAATGCTTCTTGATTGCAAACTGCTTCCTCTCAACTACCAGACTACAACTCCCAGCAGCCCCTAGCTCTCCCAAGGGCCCCTGCGAATGAGGGGCCCTGAAATTTAATCCTCACCGACTTCACAATAAATTCTTCTTCCTTCCTTCTTTCCTTATAAGGCAAAGTGCTAATCTTCACTCCAGTGGCCTTTGCTGTAGGCTAACTCCAGCAAATATGCACAAGGCCAGTTAAACTGATTTAGCTGGGAGTAATCTTCACAGAATAAATTCTGATGTGGTGAAGGTACAGGTAGAAAAAATGGGTTATTGGATCTGAGTTATACCCTCTTCATTCTTCCTAGGGAATCTGAAAACAGCAAAGGGGACCTGCGGACATCCCAACATAGTTTAGGTATTTACTTCAGCCAGGCTGTGCAAGCTGGTTAATAAAATCCTTTGGACTTGAATTTATTAATTCACTTAGGTTGCAAGAGGTATTTCTTCCCCGCTATTTAGAAATCCTCACTGACTCTCCCCTGGTATGGGTAATACACACCAGGAAAGAGAATCAATAATTTCTTAGCAAATGCAATTTGTTTGATGGATAAATACATGGTGTTCAAAGGAAGGGCTTTAATGATAAAAATGAGGAGTACCATTCTGCTCCAAATCCTCCCTTTACAGATGCTAAAACTGAGTCCAGAAAGTGGAAGAGATGTATTAAAAACCATAGTCAGGCAGTAGCAGAGCCAGAATAGAATTTCCGGTCTGGGCTTCTCTTTGACTGAAATCTGTTTCTAACAGAAGGCAGAGGAATGACCCAGAAGGCAAATAACACGAACCTGTTAAATTGGGTTTGGAGCTGCTGACAACCTGGTGAGGAGATGGTGGGCCAGGCTGGCTCTCTGATGGGAGGTGTACAAACCAGCCTGGGACAGCTGCAGGGTTATTTGGCAGACAGTGTCAAGAGCCTTGAATATATACATGCCCCAGTCCCTGCTCCTGGAATTCTACCTCTCAGAATTAATTACAAGGGTATAATCAGAAGTAAGTGCAAATATATATATATATATATATATATATATATATATATATACACACACACACATATATACACGTACTGCAGCATCATTTATAACTTAAGAAATTAACATAGGGGCGCCTGGGTGTCTCGGTTAAGTGTCTGACTTCAACTTGAGTGGTGATCTCACCTTTCGTGGGTTTGAGCCCTGCTGGTGCTCTGTGATGACAGCTCAGAGCCTGGAGACTTCTTCGGATTCTAGGTCTCCCTCGCTCTCTCTGCCCCTCCCCCACTTGTGTGCTCTCTCGCTCTCTCTCTTTCTCAAAAATAAATAAATAAACATTAACAAAAGAAATTAATATAAAATTTGATACATACACATAATTAAAATTTCAGTAGGAACAGTCTTATCATGAAACATAATGATCCCTTTCCTATCATTCCCTCTACTCGCTATTTCCACTGGCCAGACTGTGGCCTATGTTGCCTGTATTTTTTTCCTAGTATCTACCTTCATGTCTCAACCATATGCTCGTGCTGCTATTTCTTGATTTTTCAATTTCAGACATTATTCATTGATCCCTTATTATGGTAAGTGAGGATTTAGCTCCTCACACTCTCCTTTCCCCCTGGTTCTCTTCATTTTTCCAGTATCACAATTGTTTGTTCCATCAATAATCCATTCTTGTGATTTTACAAGAGTTACTCACTTCTGTACTGTGTGGAACACTCTGATTGCAATTGAGTTTCTATCCTTCTGTTCTTGTTATTGTTGTTTTTCCTGTGGCTCTTGCCTCATTTTTCCATTTGCTTAGTTTCCAGTATTCATAAAATTAGCTTTCCTTGTGTGTTCTGTGGGGTCTGCTACATGTCTATTATTTTTCTGCTTCCTTTTTTTAAATTAAAATATGTTGATTTTCTTTTTCTCAGGAATAGAATCTTGTGATTCATCACTTACATATAACACCAAGCACTCATCCTAACCAGTGTCCTCCTTACACCTTTAGCTCTTGCCCCCACTCAACACCCTGCCAGCAACCCTGCTTGTTCTCTGTATTTAAGAGTCTCTTATGGTATCTCTCCCTCTCTAGGTTTTTATATTATTTTGCTTCCCTTCCCTTATGTTCATTTGTTTTATATCTTAAATTCCACATATGAGTGAAGCCATATGATATTTGTCTTTCTCTAACTGACTAACTTTGCTTGGCATAATACACTCTTGTTCCATCCATGTTGTTGCTATTGGCAAGATTTCATTCTTTGTGATCATTGAGTAATATTCCATTGAATATATATATACCACATCTTTTTTATTCATTCATCTGTCAATGGACATTTGGGCTCTTTCCATGCTTTGGCTATTGTTGATAGTGTTGCTATAAACATTGAGGTGCATGTGTCCCTTCGAAACAGCACACCTGTATCCCTTGGATAAATACCTAGCAGTACAATTGCTGGGTCATAGGGTAGTTCTATTTTTAATTTTTTGAGGAATCTCCATACTGTTTTCCAGAGTGGCTGCACCACTTTGCATTCCACCAGCAGTGCAAAAGAGATCCTCTCCCTGCATCCTCCCCAACTTCTGTTGTTGCCAGAGTTGTTAATTTTAGCCTTTCTGAGAGGTGTGAGGTGGTATCTCATAGTGGTTTTGATCTGTATTCTCCTGATGACAGGTAATAATGAGCATTTTTTCCTGTGTCTGATAGCCATCTGGATGTCTTCTTTGGAAAAGTGTCTATTGATATCTTTTGCCTGTGCATTCATTTCTTCACTGGATTATTTGGGGGTTTTTTGGTGTTGAATTTGATAAGTTCTTATAGATTTTGGATACTAACCCTTTATCTGATATGTCATTTGCCAATATCTTCTCCCATTCCATTGGTTGCCTTTTAGTTTTGCTGAGTGTTTCCTTTGCTGTGAAGAAGATTTTATCTTGATGAAGTCCCAATAGTTCATTTTTGTTTTTGTTTACCTTGTCTCTGGAGACAAGTCAAGTAAGAAGTTGCTGCAGCTGAGGTCAAAGAGGTTGTTGCTTGTTTCCTCCTCTAGGATCTTGATGCTTTCTGTCTTATGGTTAGGTCTTTCATCCATTTTATTTTTGTGTATGGTGTAAGAAAGTGGTCCAGGTTCATTCTTCTGCATGTCGCTGTCCAGTTTTCCCAACATCATTTGCTGAAGAGACTGTCTTTTTTCCATTGGATACTCTTTCCTGCTTTGTCAAAGATTAGTTGGCTATACATTTGTGGGTCCATTTCTGGGTTCTTTATTCTGTCCCATTGATCTATGTGTCTGTTTTTGTGCCAGTACCATACTGTCTTGATGGTTACGGCTTTGTAAGACAGCTTGAAGTCCAGAATTGTGATGCCTCCAACTTTGGTTTTCTTTTTCAAGATTTCTTTGGCTATTCGGGGTCTTTTCTTATTCCATACAAATTTTAGGATTGTTTGTTCTAGCTCTGTGAAGAATGCTTGTGTTATTTTGATAGGGATTGCTTGTTTTTATTTATTTATTTGTTATTATTATTTTTAGAGGCTCCATGCCCAATGTGGGGCTTGAACGCATGGCACTGAGATTGAGTCACATGCTGTACTGACTGAGCCAGTCAGATGCTCCTATCAATATTGTTTTTCAAATGGCCAGATATAGCAGATGTTCTATCAATTTCATTAAAATTTTTTTAAATAAAAAATTTTTTTAATGTTTATATTTTTGAGAGAGAGAGAGAGAGAGTGCAAGTGGGAGAGGCGCAGAGAGAGAGGGAGACACAGGATCTGAAGCAGGCTGCAGACTCTGAGCTGTCAGGGCAGAGCCCCATGCAGGGCCCGAACTCATGAACCAAGGGATCATGACATGAGCTGAGGTCGGACGCTTAACCAGGCGCTCCCTATCAATTTCATTTTTTTCCCCAGACATCTCTGTTCCAGAGCCTTTTGTTTCCCCATTTTGGAGTGTCAGCTAGATTTCTGGATCTGCCACAAGCTAATACCATCTAACGTCTTTTCACCATTTTCCTGTGTTGTGTCTTCTGTCTCCTTCATCTTATTTCTTTCTCTTTCTAGGCTTATTCCCTTATTTTACTGGAGAACATCCTCCAGAAGTTTCTCTATTAAGGGGGCCCGTTAGGTAAATCTACTGAATCTTTGAGGCGCCTGGGTGGCTTAGTCGGTTAAGCATCTGACGTTGGCTCAGGTCATGATCTAACAATCCATGAGTTCAAGCCCTACATTGGGTTCACTGCTGTTAGCATGGAGCCTGCTTTAGATCCTCTGTCTCCCTCTCTCTCTCTGCCCCTCCCATGCTAACTTTCTCTCTCTTAAAAATAAATAAACATTTTTTCATTTTTTAAAAAACTAATGAATCCTTGTGGATCAGAAACATCTTAATTCTACCCTTACATGTAATATTGTGTTGAAGTGAACAAAACTAGGTTGATATCCCATTTTTCTCCCCTCAGAATTTAAAAAAAGTCTTACTGGGGCGCCTGGGTGGCTCAGTCGGTTAAGCGTCCGACTTCAGCTCAAGTCACAATCTCACGTTCTGTGAGTTCAAGCCCCGCGTCAGGCTCTGGGCTGATGGCTCAGAGCCTGGAGCCTGCTTCCTGTTCTGTGTCTCCCTCTCTCTCTGCCCCTCCCCCGTTCATGCTCTGTCTCTGTCTCAAAATAAACGTTAAAAAAAATAAATAAATAAATTAAAAAAAAAATTAAAAAAAAATTAAAAAAATCTTACTTAGTTGTTCTAGCTTCTAGTGTTACATTCTGATTTCAGAATGTCATCAGTTTTTCCCTTCTCTGGAAACTTCCAAGAATTTCTTTTTATAGCTTGTAATCTGAAATTTTAAGATAATTTTATTCTTTTTATTCATCGTGCTGGGCATGTTGGTAGGCTTTTTCCATCTGGAGACAATTTCTCTTAATATAAAAGTATGTCAAATATCAATTGTGCATGGATTCCTTCTTAAAACACAAACAGTAATAATATAGTTTGATTCTCTTCAATTTTTCTGTATTAAATTCTCAAACTCCCCAGAGTTATAAGATGCAGACCAGAAAGGGAGACATTTACTGAGATTATGAATGGCCACAGACATACTGAACCCTCTTTAAACTTATTATATCAATGACTCATTAACTTCAAGTGGAGGATGAAAATCCAGCCCATGTTAAATATACACACTTCCTTTTTTTCCTTAAGATTAAAAAAAATTTTTTTAATGTTTATTTATTATTGAGAGACAGAGTGACAGAGCATGAGCAGGGGAGGGGTGCAGAGAGAGGAGGAGACACAGAATCCGAAGCAGGCTCCAGGCTCCGAGCTGTCAGCACAGAGCCTGATGCAGGGCTCGAACCCACAGACCGTGAGATCATGACCTGAGCTGAAGTTGGACGCTCAACTGACTGAGCCACCTAGGTGCCCCTTAAGATTTTATTTTTAAGTAATCTCTATGCCCAATGTGGGGCTCAAATTCACAACCCTGAAATTAAGAGTCACACACTCTTCCGACTGGACAATCCAGGTGCCCCATTTATACACATTACCTAACTTTTCCTTCTCACATTCTACTCACTTTGGGTTGATAGAATTTTGCATTTCTTTGATTCTTGAGATATGTATATGTCATTGATTCCTAATTCTTTTTTTTAAATTTATTTTTTTAAGCAATCTCTGCACCAAACATGGGGTATGAATCCTGAGATTGAACCTTGAGATTGAGTCACATGTTCTCCCAACTGAGCCAGCCAGGCACCCCCATTTCTTCCTAATTCCTAAAACCACTGAATTAAAAAAAATTTTTTTTAATGTTTATTTATTTTTGAGACAATGTGAGAGACAGAGTGCAAGCGGTGGAGGGGCAGACAGAGGCAGACACAGAATCTGAAGTGGGATCCAGGCTCTGAGCTGTCAGCACAGAGCCCGAAGTGGGGCTTGAACTCATGAACCGTGAGATCATGACCTGAGCCGAAGATGGACGCTTAACTGACTGAGCCACCCAGGTGCCGCAAAATTTTATTTTTAAGTAATCTCTGCACCTGATATGGGGTTCAAACTCACAACCCCAAGATCAAGAGTCCCATGTTCTATCAACTGAGCCAGCCAGGTCCCCCAGGTGTCTGTCTTTCTTTCTTTCTTTCTTTCTTTCTTTCTTTCTTTCTTTCTTTCTTTCTTTCTTCTTTCTTTCTTCCTGTTTAAAACATTTTTTTAAACATTTATTCATTCTTGAGAGACAGAGAGAGACACAGTGTGAGTGGGGGAGGGCAGAGACAGGGAGGCACAGAATCTGAAGCAGGCCTCAGGCTCTGAGCTGCCAGCACAGAGCCTGACATGGGGCTTGAACCCACAAACCGTGAGATCATGACCTGAGCTGAAGTCAGACGCTCAACCGACTGAGACACTCAGGTGCCCCTGGGTGTCATTATTTCTATTTTACCGATAAGGAAACTGAAGTTAGGAGGACAGGTAACTTGCCCAGGTCCCCCCCCCCCCCCCCCCCATATTCAGGCTCTGTGCTGAATATGTCGTGAGGGAAACAAATTCTTACTCTGGAAGTTTTACAGTCTAATGGCAAAACAGAAACACAAATGACTATGGGGGGCGCCTGGGTGGCTCAGTCGGTTAAGCCGTCGACTTCGGCTCAGGTCATGATCTCGTGGTCCGTGAGTTCGAGCCCCGCGTCGGGCTCTGTGCTGACAGCTCGGAGCCTGGAGCCTGTTTCGGATTCTGTGTCTCCCTCTCTCTGACCCTCCCCTGTTCATGCTCTGTCTCTCCCCGTCTCAAAAATAAATAAAAAACATTAAAAAAAATTAAAAAAAAAAAAAAGAAAAACAAATGACTATGATATAGAATAATGCAAATAAATGGGAATGTAAAGGTACAAGTAATGGGTGCCTCAGTGGCTCAGTCAGTTAAGTGTCTTACTTAGGCTCAGGCCATGATCTTACAGTTCATGAGTTTGAACCCCACGTTGGGCTCTCTTCTGTCAGCACACAGCCTGCTTGGGATTCTCTGTCCCCCCTTCTCTCTGTCCCTCCCCCATTCTTGCTCTCTCCCTCTCTCAATAATAAATAAACATGCAAACAAAACAAGTGGGGCACCAGCGTAGCCCAGGTGGTTAACTTCTGCTCAGATCATGATCTCATGGTTTGTGAGTACGAGCCCTGCATCAGGTTCAGGGCTGACAGCTTAGAGCCTGGAGCCTGGTTAGGATTCTGTGTCTCCCTCTCTCTCTCTGCCCCTTCCCCACTCGCACTCTCTCTCTCTCTCTCTCAAAAATAAACATTAAGAAATTATTTTTAAAAAAGTTGCAAGTAAAATGTTCAGAGAGCACATAAGAAGGAGAATTTTGTTCTAATCTGGCAGTGAGTGACAGGTGTTTGGGCTAGGCCCTGAAAGATAATTAGGATTTTTTTTTTTTTATTTTTAAGTAAGCTCTACTGCTGTATGTGGGGCTTGAACTCACCCCCCAACCCCCCAACCCCACCGAGATAAAAAGTTGCACACTCAACTGACTGAGCCAGCCAGGCATCATAATAGGATTTTTTTAAAGTTAATTTATTTATTTTGAGAGAGAGACAGAGAGTGTGTGTGTGTGTCATTGGGAGAGGGGCAGAGAGAGAGGGAAAAAGAGGGAATTCCAAGCAGACTGTGTGCACTGTCAGCAAGGAGCCCAAAACGGGGCTCCAGCTCACTAACCTTGAGATCATGACCTGAGCTGAAGTGGATGCTTAACCTACTGAGCCACCCAGGAACGCCCCCCCCCCCCCCCCCCCCCCCCCCGCCCCAGGAGTCACATGGTCTTCTGACCAAGCCAGCCTGGTGCCCTAGCTGTCCTTCTTTTTTTTTTTTTTTTTAAGTGTTTATTTATTTTTGAGATAGAACGCGCGCGCCTGAGGGCGTGCAAGTGGGGGAGGGGCAGAGAGGTAGACGAGGAATCCAAGGAAAGCTCCAGGCTCTGAGCTGTCAGCACAGAGCTGGCCACGGGCCTCAAACCCAAGAACGGTGAGATTGTGACCTGAGCCAAAGACAGACGCTTAACCGACTGAACCACCCAGGCTCCCCAGGTGCCCTAGCTGTTTTAACCATTTTTTTTTTTCTGAGAGAGAGGGCATAAGTGAGCGAGGGGCAGAGAGAGAGAATCCCACAAGAGGCAGAGTGAGAGAAAAGAGAGAAAGAATCCCATGTAGGTTTTGCAGTGTCAGCATGGGGCCTCAAGTGGGGAGGGGCAGAGAGAGAGAGAAAGAGGGAATCCCAAGCAGACTCTGCACTGTCAGCGAGGAGCCCAAAGCGGGGCTCCAGCTCACTAACCTTGAGATCATGACCTGAGCTGAAGTTGGATGCTTAACCTTCGGAGACATTCAGGCGCCCCATATCTTAACCATTTTTAAGCGTACAGTTCAATAGTGCTAAGCACATTCACATTATTGTGCTGCCATCATCGTGATCCATTTCCAGAACTTTTTCATCATGCAAAACTGAAACCATATACCAATTAAACAATAGCTCGCCTACTCACCCTTCCAATAGCCCCTGCCAACCACTATTCCACTTCCTGTTGCTATGAATTGGACAACTTTAGATACCTCACATAAATGGAAACATATAGCATTTGTCTTTCTGTGACTGGCCTGTTTCACTTAGCATCATTCTTCATAGTTGATCCATGTCACAGTGTGTGTCAGAATTCCCTTCCTTTTTTAATGTTTAATAATATTCCATTGTATATATGGGCCACTCTTTGTTTATCCATTCATCCATTGATGGACACTTGGGTGGCTTCTACCTCTTAGCTATTGTGAATCATGCTACGAACGTGGGTGTGCAAATATCTCTTTGAGAGCCTGCTTTTGATTCTTTCAGATATATACCCAAAAGTGGTGTTGCTAGATCATATTGTAATTCTATTAATTTTTTGATGAACTGTCATACTGTTTTGCATGATGGCGGTACCATTCATTGTACATTCTGTTTTTTGTCTTTCTAACTGTGTTGATATTTGCACTGATGTTACAAATCCCTGGTAGGTTGATCTGCTATCCCCATAGCACAGTGGCCCCAAATCACAAATGTATTCTTTACTGCCACACAATCACAGTAAAACAAATGTTCTTGAAGCAGTAAAAATTATTAGTTTTAATTTTACGAAATCTCAATCTTGAGTACATATCTTTTTAATATTCTGTGTGACGAAATGTGGTGAAATCATAAAGCCTTTAAACTGCACATAAAAGTGTGAGGTTTATTCCAAGGGAAGGCACCTGTGCAGTCATTTAAGTTTGGAGCAAATCTAGCTGCTTTTATTAGGGGATGTCATTTTTACTTGAAAGAATGATTGACAAATGATGGTTATACAGACTTGGGTATTTGGCAGGCATTTTCTCAAAAGTGAATGAAATGAGACTATTACTTCAAGGAAAACAACGGACGGTATTTGTTGCCAATAATAAAATTCAAGCTTTCACATGAAACTAGAATTTTGGAAAACTTGCATCTGTCATCAGGACCTTGACAGTTTTGAAATACTTCAAATCTTTTATGATGAGATGGGTGGTGACATTCATGAATGAGATTTTTGATGTTTTATAATGAAACATGTGAGTATTTGGAAGATCAGCATAATGTAGTGAATCAATATTTTCCAAACAACCAATGCATGGTGTCCTAAAATTATTTATGAGTTAGGGTCCTGGCTGGATCAGTCAGTGGAGTGTGTGACTCTTAATCTTGGGGTTGTGAGTTGAAGCCCCATGTTGGATATAGAGATTACTTAAAAAAAAAAAAAAGTTTTAACTCTTCATGGGTAGAACATCTATTTAAGATACAAGATAGACCAATGGATTTTAATGTAACAGAATAAAAAATTCACTGAAACTAACCTTTAATAAACTCCACACTGAAACTAAACCTTAATAAACTCCTATGTGTTGATTATTAATATAATACCAAAGAATATCCACATCCAGAAAGGCTTTTAAAATACTTGGGGTGTCTGAGTGGCTCAGTTCATTGAGCATCCAACTCTTGATTTCAGCTCAGGTCATGATCTTGCAGTTTGTGAGTTTGAATCCCACATTGGGCTCTGTGCTGACAGTGTGGAACCTGCTTGTAATTCTCTCTCCTTCTCTCTGTCACTCCCCCACTCATGCACTCTCTCTCTCAAAATAAATAAATAAGCTTAAAAAGTTAACTAATTAATTAAAAATAGTTGTAACAAATATTCTTTAATCTCAATGCAAAAGATGTAACAAAAGTACAGACAAGAGGTTTCAATACAGTGGAGACTTTAAGGATACTTAAAACCAGGGGCACCTGGGTGACTCAGTTGGTTAAGTGTCCAACTTCGGCTCAGGTCATGATCTCACAGTTCATGAGTTTGAGCCATGAATTGGGCCTTCTGCTGTCATGCAGAGACTGCTTCAAATACCCTGTCGCCCCTCTCTCTCTGGCCCTCCCCTACTCGTGCTCGCCCTCTCTCTCAAAAAAAATAAATATACATTAAAAAAAAAAAAGAGTGCTTAAAACTACAAGCTACTAGGGCGCCTGGGTGGCTCCCTGGGGAAAGGATCAGTGGAGAGGGGCAGAGAGAGAGGAAGAGTGAGGGAGAAGGAGGGAGAGGGAGGTAGAGAGAGAATCCCAAGTAGCCTCTGCAATGTCAGCTCAGGGCTCAAACCCAAGAACCATGCAATTGTGAACTGAACTGAAATCAAGTGTCAGACACTTTGGGCACCTAAGTGATTCAATTGGTTAAACGTTGGACTTCAGCTCAGGTTATGATCTCACGGTTCACGGTTCCAGCCCTGCATCGAGCTCTGTGCATGCAAAGTCTGCCTGGGATTCTCTCTCTCTCTGCCGCCCCCCTGCCCTGCCCAAAATAAATAAATAAATAAACTTTAAAAAAAGGAAAAAGCACTACAAGGTACCATTTTTCATGTAATTAATCCGCAATGCTTAAGAAGTCTAGTAAAGATGCTTAGTTGGTACAGAGAAAAGGTACAAAGAAACAGTCACTTTGACACATAGCTTCTGAAGGAACAGACTTTTATAAAACATTAATATCTATTAATATTTAAAATATATGTGTATGGGGCACCTGGCTGGCTCAGTTGGTAGAGTATGCAACTCTTGATCTTGAGGTTGTGAGTTTAAGTGCCATGTTGGGTGTAGAGACACATAGAAGGAAGGAAGGAAGGGAGAAATGAAGAAAGGGAGAGAAGAAGGAAGAAAGAAAGAAAGTTGGTTAAAATAAAATAAAATAAAATAAAATAAAATAAAATATATGTATATGTTGACCCAGAAATTCCACTTTTAGGAATTTACACTATAAACATATGCACATTTGTTTAAAATTATATATACAGGGAATGGAAAGACTCTAAGTGCCCATAGAGGATGGTTAAATAAATTAAGCTATCCATATAATGGCATAGTGTGAAGCCATTGAAAAGAATTGATCAATTTTATGGGCTTAGTACGTAATTATTTCTAAAATATGTTGTTAATGAATAAACAAGGTTGAGAACTATATACATAGTTTGCTGTCATCTATGAAAAATGTGTGTGTGTTTGGGGGAGGGGGGCTTGTGGATGTGCAGCCTCTGAAAACGTATACAAGAAACTTATATAAACTTGTTGGATCACTATGTTGTACACCTGAAACTAATGTCACATTGAGTGTCAACTATACTCAAATATATATATATATAATTATATATATATATATATATAATATATAATAAAGTAGAGTAAGTGAAGTTTGAACAAACAATTTTGTTTAAATAATAAAAATTTAAAAATAAAGAAAGGGGTGCCTGGGTGACTCAGTTGGTTAAGCATCCGTCTGTTGATTTCAGCTCAGGTTATGGTCTCACGTTTTTGTGAGCTTGAGCCTTGCATGGGCTCTGTACTGGTGGCACAGAGCTCCTTGAGATTCTCCCTCTTTCTCTGCCCCTCCCCTGCTCATGCTCTCCCTGTTTCTCTCAAAATAAATAAATTAGCTTAAAAAAAAATTTTTTTTAACGTTTATTTATCTTTGAGACAGAGAGAGACAGAGCATGAACAGGGGAGGGTCAGAGAGAGGGAGACACAGAATCTGAAATAGGCTCCAGGCCCCGAGCTGTCAGCACAGAGCCGATGCGGGGCTCGAACTCAAGGACCGCGAGATCATGACCCGATCCGAAGTCGGCCGCCCAACCAACTGAGCCACCCAGGCGCCCCTAAATTAGCTTTAAAAAAATAAAGAAAAAAAAGAAAAGAAACTTGTAATAGTGGCTGCCTCTGAGGTGGAGAATTAGGTTGCTGGAAGACAATCATGGAAGGGAGACTTACTTTTCACTATATGACCTTTTATGTCCTTTTTTTCTTTTTACTTTATGACTTTTAAAAAATTCACATCAGCCTGGGTGGCTTAGTGGGTTAAGCATTAGACTTTGGCTCAGGTCGTGATCTCGCAGTTTGTGAATTCAAGCCTTGTGTCAGGTTCTGCACTGACAGCTCAGAGCCTGGAGACTGCTTTGAATTCTGAGTCTCCCTTTCTCTCTGACCCTACCCCACTCACACTCTGTCTATCTGTCTCTCTCCCTCAAAAATAAAATAAGCATTAAAAAAATTTTTTTTAATAAAAAATTCACATTAGGATTAGGTTTTATTGTTCACAATTTTTACATAAGTAATTAAAAAAGTAAAATAGTTCCAACAACAATTGGTGAGGATCTTACAGCAAAATGGACGAATATGATAAATATTGCCAAAGTGGAATCAATTGGTCTTGATAACTGATTTGATTTTGAGGGTTTGGATGGTGACAGGGCTAAAAGGAAAGACAAAGAAGAATTAAAGACGATATAGGGGCACCTGGGTGGCTCAGTCAATTGTGTCCCACTCTTGATTTCCACCAGGGTCATGCTCCCAGAGTCATGGTTTGAACCCAAGGTCGGGCTCTATGCTGAGTGTGGAACCTGCTTGAGATTCTCTTTCTTTCCCTCTGGCCCTGTCCCCTGCTTTCAAATAAAATTTGAAAATTAAGAAAATTAAGAAAATTAAGAAAAAAATTTTTAAAAAGATGATTTGGTTTCCCAGACAGAATGATTGATGGTGCCATAACCCTGAAGAAAAGCAAAAGGAGAGGTTTATGGGTGGCAGTGGGGAGAGGGGTAAAAGACAGCGAGTGTTAGGCCTAGATGCTCCTATCATTTATGGGAGATGCACTTATAATTTACTAAAAGCTGCTAAATATATTTTCACAAACATAGTCTCTTGAATTCAAACAAACAACAAACAAACAAAACTATAAGAGGTAGGAATTACTATCCCTATTTTATAGTAATAAAATAGCCTTATTGATGTGACGAATCTTGCATAACCCTGAACAGCTCTGAAGTGGCAGAGGCTGGACTTGAATGAAAGCTGGTCTTGTACTCCAAGAACGTTTTTCCCCTCATATACCAAATGCCAGGCTTTGACTGGCAGAGGAAGCAGCTAAGAGAACAGGCTTTGGACTTGAACAAACTTGGATTCAAATACCAACTCTGTTAATTCCTAGCCGTATGACCTTAAGCAAGTTACTTCACCTTTCAAACATCACTTTCTCCCTCAGTATCTAGTAATGAGATTTAAATTAGATGATATATCTACAGCCTTCAGCAGACACACAGTTGTTTACACTAGGGCAGCTCAACTGTCATATTGATTGGACATGAGACACATCAGTCAGCAAATTGCCAATAAGAACTTTAGCTCTGGAGTTAAGGAAGGAGTACGGATTTAGCTCATGTAATGATCATTCACTTAGTGAGCGTTTGCCATAAAAACTGTTCTACTTTTTCTTCAGTATGACAAGTTTTTCACTTAAAAAATAGTAAAAATATAATCTATTTTTATACCATAATTTTTCAATGCTGTAGTTTTGGGCAAAGACACCACTTTACTTGGCACAATAGATTTACTCAGAGAATATCATTTGAAAAAATTTGAATTGTGTTCCCGATTTAGATGAACACAAATTTTTTTTTCTTTTGCATATGGATACCAAGTGAGAAAAATGAGATATCTTTTAGGATCCTGCAGTTAGTTGTTTGTATATGTCATCTACATTTTTCTTTTTTTTCCCCAGTATGTATGTGTGTATGTATGTATGTATGTATGTATTTACTTATTTTTTTTTCTTAAAGCATATTTATTTACTTTGAAAGAGAGATCATGGAGGGAGGAGAGAGAGAGAGAGAGAGAAAGAGAGAGAGAAAGAGAGAGAACCCCAAGCAGGCTCTGCACTGTCAGCACAGAGCTCAAATGCAGGGCTCGAACTTATGAACTGCGAGATCATGACCTGAGCTGAAATCAAGAGTCTGACACTCAACCTACTGAGCCACCCAGGCACTCCATATTTAAATTTTTTTTTAAGTTTATTTATTTATTTTGAGGGTGGGAAAGGCAGAGACAGAATGAGAGAGAGAATCCCTAGCAGGCTCTGCACCTGCAGTGTAGAACCCAATGCGAGGCTCAAACTCACAAATGGTGAGGTCATGACCTGAGATGAAACCAAGAGTCAGACACTTAACCCACTGAGCTACCCAGGCACTTTTCAAGTTTTTATTTAAATTCCAGTTAGTTAACATATAATGTAATATTAGTTTCAGGAATAGAATCTAGTAATTCAACACTTAACATATAACACCTAGTGCTTATCACAAGAAGTGCCCTCCTTAATACCCATCACCCATTTAACCCATCTGTCTGTCCTCCTCCCTCCTGCAGCCCTCTGTGTTCTCTATTGTTAAGTCATTTTCATTTTTCAAAGCACTTTTGTATGTAGCTTTTATTTTACTCTAGGAGTGTTTTTCCATGTTATAAATTTATTTTTAAGCTCAATTTAAGTGCAAGATAACCATGAGCCTGAAAAGATGGAAAAACTGGTGAAAATGGTCAACAAGAGAATGTACCTCCTAAAAAGTAACTTCCTTGTTCCCTTACTCCACTAACCACATCTCATAATCAAGTCTTCTTTCTTTGATGAGTTGAATATAATTACTTGAATATTGAATATAATTAATTACATTTTATGGACAAAGATATTAACCTTCTAAGAGCTGTTTATTTGAAGGTTAGTATGGTATATTACATAGTACACATTATATACACAAACCATTATATATAATGGTATATATTATATGCTCTTATATATTATAATATATAAGACATATAATGTAATATACCATATAATGGTATATATTTATATTATACTATGGCATATAAATCTCCTTACTGCTGCTGTATAAAATAACTTAAAAAAATTTTTTTTGAAGTTTTTATTTATTTTTGAGAGACAGAGAGAGACAGAGCACAAGCGGGGGAGGAGCAGAGAGAGAGGGAGACACAGAATCCAAAACAGGCTCCAGGCTCTGAGCTGACAGCACAGAGCCTGATGTGAGGCTTGAACTCATGAACCATGAGATCATGATCTGAGCTGAAGTCAGACGCTTAACCGACTGAGCCACCCAGGCGCCCCTGCTGTATAAAATGACTTAATTACAAAACTATATCCCATAACTTAATTGATACTATAGAGTGTGTAAACAGGAGGATGGAAAACTTGAGAGCCAACTTAGACCTCAAGTATACAAATAATTTTTAAACGTAAAAAAATCTATTTATTAAGCAATGAAAATAAATGTTAAGCAATGAAACAGATTCGTATATTCACATATATAATATACTATATATTATAATGTATAGTATATGATACATAATTACAGTTATACAATATGATCTGTAACATTATGATTATGATATATACCATATTATGATTTTATTTTTACTATATACCTTTATATAATGATATATGTTATATATTATAATCTCTTATTATATATTATAACCTATTATAAATTATAAATTATTGGGGTGCCTGGATGCCTCCATCAGAGGAGCATGCAACTCCTGATCTCAGGGTCATGAGTTTGAGCTCCACTTTCAGTGTAGAGATTACTTAAATAAATAAACTTAAGAAAATAATAACTTATAAATTATTATGTAAGTTATACCATTATATAATACATGAATCTATTTCATTGCTTAATATTTATTTTAATTGCTTAATAAATAGATTTCTTTACCTTTAAAAATTATTTATATACCTTGGTTTCTAAATTGGCTCCCAAGATTTCCATCCCCTGGTGTACACACTCTATAAGATCCCATCCCCTTAAGTTATAGGTGGGACCTGTAATATGATAGGATATAGTTTTGTGATTAAGTTATTTTATACAGCAGCAGTAAGGACATTTTAGAGATATAACGAGGTCCCTAATCAGTTGACTTCAAGGTAATCAAAAGGGAGATAGCCTTGGGTGGGCCTGATTAATCAGCTTGACTTTTTATGAAGGGGCCTAGATGTCACAGATAGAAGAAGTCACAGAGATTTGAAACATCAGATGCTCATCTGTTGACCTTGAAGAAGAAAACTGCCAGGTCTTAGAGAGAGCCATGTGGTAGGAAATGGTGGATGGCCTCTACAAACCAAGGGCCTCAGTCCTATGACAAAGGAATTGAATTCAGCCAATAACCAATGAGCTTGCCAAAGATGAAATTGAAGTTCTAGATGATACCTCGATTTCAGCTTGATAAGAACAGAACAGAGGACCCAGCTAACCCATGCCCAGATTTCTGACCTACAGAAACTATGAGATATTAAATTTGTGTTTAGTCCACACAATTTATTATGCAGCAGTAGAAAACTGGTACAAATGTGTGTAAATTAGCTATTACCACAAGAATTCTATTTAATAAACCTTTCCAAAACTCAGTGGTTTAAAGGAACCACCGTTTATTTGTTATGACTCTGTTGGTCACCTGGGCAGTTCTTTCGACCTGGGCTGGGCAAGGCTAATCTCACCTGAACTTGTTCATGAATCCATAAATACTTGCTGGGTTTGCTGGGGGTTGGTTAGTCTAGAATGGACTTGGCTCCACTCCACATGGTCTCTCATCTCCCAGCAGGCTAGGTGTGTTTGTTGTCATGGTAGTGTCAATGTTAAAGAGAAGAAGAGAAACCATATAAGCAATTGTTCAATTGCTTGAATGAAGTTTTTTACTGTCTCATTGACTGAAGTAAGTCCCATGAGATGAGAAATGAAAATATGCCCACACAAAGACGTGTGAAAAAGTGTTCATAGTAGTTTTATTTGTAAGAGTCAACAACTGGAAACAATTGAAATGTTCATCAATAATAGAAAGAATAAACAAATTGTGGCATTCTCACAAAATGGAATGTAATTCAGCAATAGAAGAGTGAATTACTGACGTAAGCAACAGTGTAGATGAACATCAAAACCATTGTGTTGAGGGGTGCCTGGGTGGCTCAGTCATTTGAGTGTCTGCCTTTGGCTCAGGTCATGATCTCACAGTTTGTCAATTTGAGCCCCGCATCAGGCTCTCTGCTGTCAGCACAGAGCCTGCTTCAGATCCTCTGTCCCCTTCTCTTTCTCTTCCTCCTCTGCTCTTACTCTCTGTCTCTCTCAAAAAATAAACATTAAAAAAAAAAAAAAAAAAACCAAAAACCATTGTGTTGAGCCAAAGGGTGAGACACAAAAGAGTGTATCTGAATAATTCCATTTATAAGACATTGAAAAACAAAGATAAAGCTAATCCATGGTGATAGAAATCAAAATAATGGTTGTTTAAAGGGGATAGGAGTTGAGTGGAAGGGGGCATGAGGGCACTCTCTAGGGGAAATGTGCTTTATCTTGATTGGGGTGGTGGTTACACAGGTATATGAATTTATCAAAATTCATTAAATCGGGGCACCTGCGTGGCTCAGTTGGTTAAGCTGCGGACTTTGGCTCAGGTCATGATCTCAGAGTTCATGAGTTTGAGCCCTGCATCGGGCTCTGTGCTAACAGCTCAGAGCCTTGAACCTGCTCCGGATTCTCTGTGTGTGTGTCTCTCTCTCTGCCCCTCCTCAGCTTGCTCTCTCTCTGTCTTTCAAAAAAATGAATAAACATTAAAAAAAAAATTAAAAAAACCAAAATTTGTTAAATTGTACACTTTAGATCTATGCGTTTATTCCTAAATTTTTTATATTTATTATATTTAATATACCTATATTTATTATATCTAAATTTTACCTTAAAAACAAAACAAACAAAGATTTAGTGGAAAGAATATAAGTGTTGATGTTAAAAAGTCTTGAATTTATTTATTTATTTATTTATTTATTTATTTATTTATTTATTTATTTATTTTAGAGAGAGAGCAAGCAGGGGAGAGGGGCAGAGGGGGAGAGAGAGAGAGAGAGATGCTTGAGTAGGCTTCACATGTGCAGAGCTTGATGCAGGGCTCAATCCCAGGACTCTGGGATCAGGACCTGAGCTGAAATCAAGAGTCAGATGGTCAAGCAACTGAGCTACCCAGATGCCCAATCTTCGAATTTAAATACCATTTTTACTTCCCAGCTGTGTAAAGTCACTTACTTTTGATAGAGCTTAATTTTTTTCATGTACAAAATGCAAAAGTTGTATATCTTGTTGTTGTGGTGGTGGTAAAATATACATAACATAAATTTATCATTTTACAGATTTTTTTAAAAGATTGTATTTTTTAGTAATCTCTACACCCAATGCGGGGCTTGAGCTCACAACTCCAAGTTCAACAGTTGCAATGGTACACTGACTGAGCCAGCCAGGCGCTCCTCATTTTAAAATTTTGATTTATTGGGGTGCTTGGGTGGCTCAGTCGGTTAAGCGTCCGACTTTGGCTCAGGTCATGATCTCGGGGTTCGTGAGTTCAAGCCCCACGTCGGGCTCTGTGCTGACAGCTCAGAACCTGGAGCCTGTTTCAGATTCTGTGTCTCCCTCTCTCTCTCTCTGACCCTCCCCCATTCATGCTCTGTCTCTCTCTGTCTCAAAAATAAATAAACGTTAAAAAAAATTATTTATTTATTTATTTATTAAGTGCATTTATTTTTTGAGAGAGAGAGAGCATGAGCAGGGGAGGGGCAGAGAGAGAGGGAGAGAAAAAGAATCCCAAGCAAGCTCCCCACCATCATCAAGGAGCCCAATGCAGGGCTCGAACTCACAAATTGTGAAATCATGACCTGAGTTGAAATCAAGAGTTGCACGCTTAACTGACTGAGACACCCAGGCTCAGCTTAATGATTTGAAAGTGTACAGTTTTATAGCATTAAATACATCTAATACTGTTCTGTGACCATCATCGGTATCCAGCTCCATAACTTTTTTTATCTTTCCCAACCAAAGCATTGTACCCATTAAATACTAAGTGTTGGTTCTCTTCTCCCCTAGCCTCTGGCATCTACACTTCTATTTCCTGTTTGTATGAATGGGACTATTCTTGATATCTTATATAGGTAGAATCATACAATATTTGTCCTTCGGTGAATGGCTTTTTTTCACATAGTATTGTTCTTCAAGATTCATCCATGTTGTGATGTGTGTCAAAATTTCCTTCCTTTTAAAGGCTGATGACTATTCCATTATGTGGATGTACTACATGTTTTTTATCCATTCATCTGTTGATGGACACTTAGGTTGCTTTCACTTTTTTGCTATTATGAATAATGTTCTGAACGCAGGTATACAAATATCTGTTTAAGCCCCTGCTTTCACTTCTTTTGGGTATATATCCAGAAGCATATATGCTGGCTCATATGATAATTCTATGTTTAATTTTTTGAGGAATTACCTGCCAAACACTTTTCCACAATGGCTGCATCATTTACATTCTCACCAGCAATGTGCATGTGTTCCATTTTCTCCATATCCTCACCAATATTCATTTTCTGTCTTGTTTTGTTTTGTTTTTATAATAGCCATCCTAATGTGGGTAAAGTGGTATTTTATTGTGTTTTTGATTTACATATTCCAATGACTAGTGATGCTGAGCACCTGTTCTTAAGCTTATTGGCCATTTATCTTCTTTGGAGAATTGTCTGTTCAAGACCTTTGCTCATTTTTTAATTGGTTGTTTTTTTGTTGTTGTTGTTGAGTTGTAAGAGTTCTTTATATATTCTGGATATCCATCACTTATCAGATATATGATTTGCAAATATTTTATCCCATTCTGTGGGTTGCCTTTTCAGTCTGTTGATAGCCTTTGATGCACAAGGTTTTTTGTTTGTTTGATTTTGATTTTGATTTTGTTTTTTTAAATTTTTTAAGTTTTATTATTTATTTATTTTTATTTACTTAAAAAATGTTTTTAATGTTTATTTTTGAGATAGAGAGATCACATGTGAGTGGAGGAGGGGCAGAAAGAGAGGGGGCCAGAGGATCCTAAGTGGGCTCCATGCTGACAACAGAGAACCTGATGTGGTGCTTAAATTCACCAAATTCAGATCATGACCTGAGCCAAAGCTGGACACTTAACTGATTGAGCCACCCAGGTGTCCCAAGTTTTATTTTTTTATTTTTTCAGAGAAAGAGAGAATGTGAGAGAGAAAGGGGCAGAGAGAAAGAGAGAGAGAGAGTATCACAAGCAGACTCCATGCTGCCAGTGCTGAGCCCATCTCGGGGCTTGATCTCATGAACAGTGATATCATGACCTGAGCTGAGATCAAGAGTTGTACTCTTAACTAACTGAAACACCCAGGCTCCCCCACAAGTCTTAATTTTGATGAACTATATTTATCAAACTATATTTGATGAGCTATATTTTTCTTTTGTTGGCTATCCTTTTGGTGTCATATCTAAAAAATGATTCCAAATCTATGGTCATGAAAAATTTCCCTTATGTTTTATTCTAAGAGTTTTATAGTTTTAGTTCTTGCGTTTAGATCTTTGGTCCATTTTGATCCAAATTTGTGTATATGGTTATAAGGTAAGGTAAGGGTCCAACTTCATTCCTCTGTGTGTAGTTATACAGGTTTCTCAACACCATTTGTTGAAAAGACTGTCCTTTTCCCATTGAACGGTCTTGGCACACCCTCAACCATATATGGAGGTTTCTTTCTGAGCTCTCCAATCTATTTCATTGTTCTGTATGTCTGATTTGTCCCAGTACCCCACTATTTTAATTATTGTAGCTTCATAATAAGTTTTAAAATCAGACAGTATGAGTCCTCCAGGTTTGATTTACTTTTTCAAGTCTCTTTTGGCTATTTGGGGTCCCTTGAAGATGCTATATGAATTTTAGGTTGGATTATTCTAGTTCTGCATACTAACTATGCATGAAACTTTTGATAGGGATTGCACTGAATCTGTACATCACTTTGGATAATATTGACATCTTAACAATATTAAGACATTAAATCCATGAATGTGGGATGTGTGTCCATTTGTTTGTGTCTTATTTAATTTCTTTCAGAAATGTTTTGTAGTTTTCATTGTACAAGTCTTTTACTTCCTTGGTTAAATTGATTTTTAGGTATTATATTCTTTTTGATGCTATTATAAATGGAATTATATGTATAATGTAATTTCCTTTTCATATTGTCCAGTATTAGTATATAGAAATGCAACTTATTTTTGCATGTTGACCTTGTATCCTGTTACTTTGCTAAATTGACTCATTTGTTCTAACAATTATTTGTGGAATCTTTAGGGTTTTCTACAAATAAGATCATATCATCTGTGAACAAAGATCTTCCTTTCCAATTTGGATGCTTTTGATTTTTTTTCTTGCCTAATTGCTCTATGATTTCCATCACTACATTGTATATAAGTAGTAAAAGTGGGGATGCTTGCTATGTTTCTGATCTTTGAGGAAAATGTTTTAGTCTTTTACCATTGAGTATGATGTTTGCTGTGGGTTTTCATATGCAGCCTTTGTTATGTTGGGATAGTGTCCTATTCTTAGTCTGTTGAGTGTTTTTATCATGAAAGGGTATTTTATTTGTCAAATGCTTTTTCTGTATCAGTTGATATGATCACGTGGTTCTTTTTCCTTCATTCTATTAATGTGATCTATAACATTGATTGATTTCATACGTTGAACCATCGCTGCATTTCAGAAATAAATCTCACTTGGTCATACACATAATCCTGTTAACATGCAGTTGAATTCAGTTTACTTGTATTTTTGTTGAGAATTTTTGCTTCAGTGTTCATAAGGGATAATAATCTATAGCTTTCTTTTTTTGTAGTGTCTTTGGCTTGGGAATCAGGGCAATGCTAACCTAATACAATGAGTTAGGAAGTAGTCTTTCCTTTTCAATTTTTTGGAAGAATTTGAACAGAACAGATATTAGTTCTTAAATGTTTGGTGGAATTCACCAGTGATGACATCAGGTCCTGGGCCTTTCTTTGTTTCTATTTTTTTTAAGTTTATTTATTTGTTTTGAGAGACAGAGAGAGCACAAGCAGGGGGAGGGAGGGGCCGAGAAAGAGAGGGAGAGAGAGAATCTTAAGCAGGTTCTGTACTGTCAGCACAGAGCCTGACTTGGGGCTTGATCTCACAGACTGTGAAATAATGACCTGAGCCAAAATCAAGAGTTGGACGCCAAACTGACTGAGCCACTCAGGTGCCCGTATTTCATTTACTTATTTTTAAAAACTGTTTATTTCTTTATTTCAAGAGAGAGCTTGTGAGCAGGCGAGGGGCAGAAAGAGAGGGAGAGAGCTAATCCCAAGTGGGCTCCATGGTGTCAGCCCAGAGCCCTACATGGGGCTTAAACTCATGAACCATGAGATCATGACCTGGGCTGAAACCAAGAGTCCGACTTTTAACCAACTGAGCCATCCCGGCACCCCTAAATATTTTATTTTTAAGTAATGTCCACACCCAACACAGGGCTTGAACCCATACTTGAGATCAAGAGTCACACGCTCTACTGACTGAGTCAGCCAGGCATTCTATCAGATTTTCTATTCATTATTTAGTCTTGGTAGCAATTTGTCCATTTCAGCTAGATTATCCAATTTGTTGGCAGATAATTGTTCACTCTTTTATGATCCTTTTTATTCCTGTAGAATTGGTAGTTATGTCTCCACATTCATTTCTGATTTTAGTTGTTTGAGCCTAATCTTGTTTTTCTTGGTCAATCTAGCTAAAGGTTTGTCAATTTTGTTGATCTTTTCCAAGAACTAACTCTTGGCTTTGTTGATTTTATCTCACCAGGTTTTTGTGAGGATTAAATAAGATGATGTGATACCAATTCCTAAAGAAGAAATACAAATGGTCAAGAGTCATATTTTAAAGAGTTCAGCTTCTTCAAATAATTCAAAAAAATTAAGTTAACAGTAAGACACCATTTTATCAAATCATCATAGTTAGAAACAGAACCCAGCCAGAAGTCAACACCTTGTGTGTGGGTTTAGTTACTAAAAGGAGACACTTAGGGGGGCTTCAGGGACATTGGTAATATTTTATTTATTGACCTTGGAGTGGTTTGATGTTTTAAAAATTCATCAAGCAATGAGGAGTTATTGTTTATAGGGTATAGCATCTTCTGTACCCAATAAAGAATTTCCTATACTCAATGAAGAATTCCTAAATTGGATGGTGTTGATGGTTTCAGAACTATTTGAATGTCCTTAATGTCAATGAATTGTACACTTAAAAATGGTAAGATGGGGGTGACTGGGTGGCTCAGAAGGTTAAGCATTTGACTTGCAATCTCAGCTCAGGTCTTTCTCTCAGAGTCACGAGTTCAAGCCCCACATTGGGCTCTGCGCTGGGCATGAAGCCTACTTAAAAAAATGATAAGATGATAAATTTTAGGCATGCCTGGGTGGCTTGGTCAGTTAAGCGCCGGACTCTGGATTTCAGCTCAGGTCATGATCTCACGGTTTGTGAGTTCAAGCCCCACATTTGGCTATGTGCTGGGAGTGTGGACCCTGCTTGTGACTCTCTCTCACTCCCTCTCTCTCTCTCTCCCCTACCCTGCTTACTCTCTCTCTCTCTCAAGATAAATAAACTTTTTAAAAAAGATGAAAAATTTTATACTGTGTGTATTTCACTACAATTTTAAAAGTTTATTCAACTATATATTTATAATTTGTGCACTTTTATGTATATTACTTATATTTTAATTATTAAAAAATATAGTAATAGGATGAGAGTCTGCAGTAAGCAATCACTGCCAGTGAAAGTGTAACTGATAATTTCTGGAAGACAATCTAGCTACATGACTATAAAGCTATAACCTTTGTCTCAGGAATTCTACATCTAGGAACTTATCCTGGGGCACCTGTGTGGCTCAGTCAGTTTAGTGTCCGACTTTGGCTCAGGTTGTGATCTTGAGGTCCATGAGTTCAAGCCCTGCATCAGACTCTGTGCTGACAGCTTAGAGTCTGGAGCCTGCTTCAGATTCTGTGTCTCCTTTTCTCTCTCACCACTTCTACTCTGTCTCTCTCTCTCAAAAATAAAAATAAACATTAAAAAAAATTTAAAAAGACCGTGAAATTAAATTGGGGTAGTTCTCAATAGCAGTCATAAAAGATGACAGAAGCAAATAAATCTAGAATTGGACATAATAGATTTAGCCAAGGGATGGCATGATGCGTGATATAGCTTCTACACCTCATCTGTGTTAGATATCACTAATAAGTTATTGAACCTACATGTGATTCAATAGGTGTTTTCTACACAATGCCCCCAGCAGCCATTACCAGGTAATTGGAGCTGCCAATGAGGCCCTACCTAAGGTATTCTAATCATTTAACATTGTGAGAACACTGAGGACCATAAATGTAAGGGGACTGGCCAAAGGTCATTCAGTGGCTGACAGAGAACACCTATTCTGTATAATGTAAAATCTGTTTTCTTTTGAGATTTGAATCAGTTAACAATGCCCCAGAAACCAGCAAGGGCACATGAAAATCTATATAGGGTGGATCATTTCTATCTAGGAAGACAGTTTCCTATGGCATTAAGAAATCCAAGGGGGCAGCAAGGGACAGAGAGCAGAATATTGATGTTCCTCCTCCTACCCCAGGGAGAAGGCAGAGGTTAATGAGGAGGAAAATGAAGATCCTTCCATAAGCCTCATAATTGTGTAATTCTTGAAAGTATCCCACCAGGTAGTAGGGAAAGAAGGATGATGTTCCTCTACAAGCAGCATCCCACAAGAGGGGACACTCAACTCTATTTGTTCTATTTGTTCAGGTTCTCACAACCAGAGTTTAAGAGTTCTTCAGAAACTAACCAGCCAACTAACTAACTAACCAACCAACTAAAGTAGTCCTCCTCCACTTTTTGTCCCAACTCCCTGTCTTACTTTCTTCTGAACATCCTCAGATTTTACCTAATAGATATAAATGTCTGATTGTCATTAAAACATATTTGTTTTTTTTTTTTTTTATTTTTTTTTAATTTTTTTTTTTTCAACGTTTATTTATTTTTGGGACAGAGAGAGAGCATGAACGGGCGAGGGGCAGAGAGAGAGGGAGACACAGAATCAGAAACAGGCTCCAGGCTCCGAGCCATCAGCCCAGAGCCCGACGCGGGGCTCGAACTCACGGACCGCGAGATCGTGACCTGGCTGAAGTCGGACGCTTAACCGACTGCGCCACCCAGGCGCCCCAGATTGTCATTAAAACATATTTGAATCTAAGGGATAGAATTCCTCTAGGTAATAACTTCTTTGGGGAAGAAACTCCAAGTCTTTTATAGCTGCTCTCTGCACATATTCCTAAGATGGCGTCCACATGTATGAAGTGTTAATGTGTTGAGGAAGCCTGAAACCTTGGATCTATTTGGTGTCCTTGTGCTATACTTTGACTTGTCTAGATGTTCAGCAACCCATTGGTCAGTGAGTGTTGTATCTTGTAGCCTGGCCTCTCTAAGCTTGCTAATTGTCTGGAGGAACCACAACTCTTTCTGAAGTCTGGTTGTTACTACTTTTTGTTCTAGGTCCAGTGAGCTCTACAGAGCTACTTCCCCCTAGAGTTGTCAGTTAGTCTCTTGGCTATCTTCCCTATGTCTCCACAGGATATGTGGGAACTTCTAGATACATTCTATACCTCAGTGGGGATAAGGGCCACTCACTTGTAGAACTTCTTCCAAGATTCTGTGTCTAATTTTGTATATGGAAGAAGTTGTGTTCTAGTTCTTTAAAAATTTCCTCCCTGTCCTCATCACATAAGCTTTAATACCCACAAAATATGGATTCACCCCTAACTAAAAGGCACTCTGAGGAGCTAAATGCAGGCTTTCTTTCTCTTCCCAACTACACAAGGCCATTCCTTTTACTAAAGTAATGTAGCTGCTTGCCTGTGGGTGTGGATATAGTCTGCAAATCATCTTTACCTGGAATTCCAAACAGAAGCAAAGCAAAAATGCTTTCATTCGGAAAGGCTAGAGTAGAAAGACAGAGGTGTGTGTCTTTCAATCACTGCCTCTCTTTTCCTTCTTATTCCTTCTGCCATTTAACTAAGAGCCAGGCTTTTCTTTTACTTTCCTATGTCACATTTTCATGGCTTAGCTGTCCTAGATGAAAGGAGCATCTCCTCTGGAGTCTGGGGAGAAATGAGATTCTTACTATGTACCAAATTTTATAAGTTAAATGGAATTAAGGAAATTTAGCAAATTCTTTTTCTCTCCACTAAGCCTATTCTACTCTCTCCTGATTATGGAAATAAGTCTCAGAGCTCTACTTCAGGCCAGAGTCTAGGATAGAACATGATTTAAAGAAAAAAATTAAAATGAATCAGCTTGATATTTGTTAAAGTATTATACTATTATATTTTACTTTTTTTTTGAGAAGTCAGAAGATTGGATTTGTACATGACATAATCCCATTTTAAATGTTGGCAAATAATTAAAAAATTTAAAAATGTAGAATGTATAAAATAATATACTCTTCTAGTGCTAGGAACCAAAGGGTTCTAAGAGATTTAAAGATATTAACTAATTCTCCCAACAATGCATTTTACAGAGGAGGATACTGAGGCATAGAGCAAGTTACTTGACCAAGATCACATAGCTATATGTGATGCAAACCAAATACATGTCTATGGGGAAGATTTGTCTGCAAGGCAACCAATATGCAACCTCTAGTTCATGATATATTGGAATAAGCTAGAAAGAAAAAACCTTTGGATTCTGGCTTGGCTTCTCTGCTGAATGACCATGTAGTGGTCACTTAACCTCTGTAAATCCCTCTGTAAAATAAGCATAATATGATTAACTTTGCAGTGCTCACTAAGTGTTGGTTTTCTCTTTTCTCCTCCTATATGGATGCTAGCACTGAACATTCATGATACGCTTGTATATTATCTGCAATGCACAAATCTTGTCTATTCAAGACCCAATATATTCCCAATACTTCCAGAAATAATCTGATATGATAGACAGTGCTAGACTTGAGGTCAATATGCTTGTTCCAGTCCTGATGCTGTTATGAATCGTTTGTGTGATCTCACACAAGTTTCTGAACCTCAGTGACTCCATCTTTAAAATGTGGTGTTGGACTGAATCAAATGGCCTTCAGATGTGTCTTGAGAAATGCCACATTTCTCTAATGGTGGGAAGTGTCATGAAAGAAGAAGAGAGAGGGCAAGGGGAAGGATGGATGAGCGGATGGGTTCCCCATCTCCACTTCAAATTTAACAACTCCATTTTAAGCTCAGATTTTATTAGAAGGGAATATTCTACTGCCAATAAAACAGGTGGAAACCACTAGACCTTTCATGTACCCATATTCTCTAAAACAATCTCTTTTTTTTGGTTGCTCTTTTGGTTTCCTTTTTGTTCTAAACATGGAACTAAAAGATCTGACATGTTTTAAAAATTCCATCTGAAATATACATTCTTTTGTCCTTTCCTCTTTCCTACGCAGAAGTGAAGAGGCCTAAGCAAGGACAAACATGGATACTTCCAGTGATTCCACAGTTTTCAGCAAAATGTGACAGATTAAGAAACTTCTCAGTTTCAAAACAGCTACCAAGTGACATGCAAAAGTCACAAATGGTCTCTTTTTATCCTGTGACTTTAGGAATTGCTCATTTGCATTTCAATGTTTCTTGCTGGGTGGGAATGACCTTCAGGAGGCAACTTCTTTGTATTTACCTGATTGTCTCTCAGCTATCATGAACTCCATTAGAGCAATTTTTCTCCACCTGAGGCTAGGGAACTGTATGAAGGGGACTAAATCAAGCCTCCATTCTCTTCAGTCTTCCTCAGTTTCTGTTTTAGGGCAAGATAGACCCAAATCTACTTCCCAGTTTTCTGCTTGGAAATAAGATGAGCATCCTTTAAGTCAGATCCTCAAAGCTCCTTCAATGGAGGTGAATGAGGACATACAATACCTGCAAATCATCACCCATCTTCAGAGAAGAATTACAGTATTCTTGAAACATCATGGAACTTTCATTTCCGATCTTCTAGATGAAAGCTGATTTATCTTTTGCTTTGAAAACTGTTTGGTGCATTGAAAAGCCTGGGAGGCTGTCACTCAAATCTTGATTCTAATTTCACACCAGCATTTAGGTGCCTTGGGGCAAATTACTTTCTGGACTAGGCTGCTATTTTACTATTGGGAGTATTGGAGTAGATGCTTTCTGAGATCCTTCTCCATTTAGATATTCTAAGGACAAATTACTATAGAGGAAATTATCTCCAGTTGTTGGTTCGGTCTTCAAAATCACTATAGGATCTAATTTTGAGGTTAGGCTGTCAGAGTTGGCCCTTAATAGTCTATGCTCTGGGCTTCAGATCTGGCTGTCTAAAGGAAGGAAAGCTGGGTCTCTTTGGGATGACTGGCTTGTTTCCTCATTGGTTGGGATTCTTCATGTTCAGAGGTCCACTGGGAACTTCAGTTCACCATCATTTCCCCTATACAATGGTATCTCCGCAGTCAGGTGTAAGATGGTGATCTAGACCCCTCACTGACATTTCACCCAATTCTCCAGACAGTCCTTTCATTAATTTCTTTCATTCCTCCTTCATCACTGCATCATGGTCCCTTTAAGGCAGCGGCCATAGTTGAGTGGTGGGAGCAGCTGCTGGCAGCAAAGAGACTTGCAGGATTTGGCCTACCCTTGGCCACTCACAGCGCACGCTCAGGACCGGGGGCTTGGTGGGAAAGGAAGGAGGGGCTTAAGGTGCGCCTGCGCAACTGGGGCGCGCGCAAGGGGCTGGTTTGGTGATCCCTTTAAGAAACCGCAGGCGGAGGAATTTCTCTGAGAGAAAATAATCCTACTCACGGGGCCCCTTGGAGGCCATTAACCCCCCGAGTCCCGGCCCCCCCTTTTCCCGGGCAGGCCCTACCGCCCACGCGCGCACCCGTGGGATCTCAGGATCTCAGACCCGGCGCGCGGCATCCGCCCCCTCCCCACTCTCAGCGCCGGGCCCGGTTGGGTCCGGGGAAGCTGCCGCGAGGCGGCCGTGCCTGCAGTGTGGGCGGGGGCCGGGGGCCCGAGAGGTTCCGCCGCCACCGCGCCGGGAGCCGCAGCGGTTCCGAGCGGGGCCCAACATGGCGGAGAGAGAGGTGGAGTCCGGCCCCCGAAAGAGGGTAGGTGAGGTGAGGCAGAACTCGGGCGGCGGGCGGCGGGCGGCGGGGGGCGGGGCGGGAGCCGCGTCCCGGGGCCGGGAATGGGCCAAGCGCAGGCTCGTGGAGGGGTCGCGGAGGCCCCGTTGGAGAGAGGCTGCGGGCAGGACTGAGGCAACCTTGGGTCTGGAGCGTGCTGGAGAGTGGTCCTTCGGCAGGTGGGACAAAGATTTGCTGCTGGTTAGGAGGGGGAGGGGCGGGGGGTTGTTTGCTTTTTTTTATTTTTCCTGCATTGGGGGTGGCTTATCTGGGCCAGGGGAGGGTAGGTGTCAGATTGTTAAGTGCATCTTTAGTAAATCAGAGTCTGGAAGTTTAACTGGGGAGAGGTCAGGTGGGGGTGGTGGTGGCGGGAATAAGTCGTAGACGGGTCTCAAGAGGAATAACCTGGAGGGTTCTTCAGTAACACCGTCGCGAATTCATGCTCCTGCCTCCTTTCCCCTCCCCCCCCCCCCATAACCGTTATCAAGACTAAGGTGGAGGTGGTGCTCTTACCTGTGAAGAAGTGGGGTCGTTGGCATGTCCTGATTTAGGAGAAAGATTTTGGCAACTCTAAATGTCATGTTCTAGTCTAGCCTCTTTACCAACAATTAGGAACGTGGAAGAGTATGACAAGTTTTGTCATAACAGGAATGCACCCAACCAACCTGCAGAGGTGAAGCCAGTTCTGCATAGGAGTTGTTGAGTGCTTTTAAAGTTTGTCTTGAAACTTTTATTTAATTCTCAATGTTTTTTTTTCAGACGGAGAACGATACTGTACTATCGATTGAGCAATATTTTTCAGATTTTTTTTTTTTTTTTTTACTTCCTACCCCCCCCCCCCCCCCCCCCCTTAGCATGTTGAGCAGTAAGTTTCTTATCAGGAATCTTGCTTTTGGGAATGATCACAAAATGATCAAATTAGTGTTAAGTCAATTACGTAAAAAATTACTAGATTTTTACTGATAGTGCTTTTTTTGATTTAGCAGAGTTAGCAATCTCTTGATATTAGGGATAGTCATTTGAGTGCTTACTATGTGTCTGGCATTGTGCTTTTTAGGAAGAATTTACCTTTCCGTTTGCTATGTAAAACCCATTTTCAGGTGAGGAAATGTAGGCTTATAGAGAAATATAGAGAGGTTAAGTAATTAAGATCAGATAGCTATTTAAGAGGTTGAGTTTGGATTTGAATTCAGGTTTGTCCCAACTACAGTACTTGTGTAGATTGCCAATCTATGTTTCTTTCCTTAAAAGCTTAAATTATAAATAGCCAAAGAAGTGTCGGATAGTTTTTTTCCAACAATTTATTAGGAAATATTTTCAACTACACAGCAAAATTGAAAAATTTTACAGGTGGCGTCATATACCCACTACTTAGATTGTTCTATTGACATTTTACTGGTTTTATTACATATTTATTAATCTATTTAGTCCTTTATCCTTATATCAGTTATTTTAATGCATTTCATTGTCGTATTTGGAGTAATTACAATTTAATGTTGACAGTCTTAGGTTTATAAAAGTTTAGCTCTTCATGCAATAATTAGTCATAGCTAGAGAACAAGTTAAGCTGTATAATGATAGTGTACCAAGTAGTACATTTAATGTAAATATTGGGTATAGAATGCATGTCTTGAAATCTTAAATTACTCTTCCAGTTGTGAGTCAATTTTAAAGTCGATCCTCATATTTGAGTGAAGGCAGATGGCATGTGATCCACCATTAAAATATATAGGGTAAATTACTTTAGTTGTGTAATGTTCTTTCAAGGAGATTGCTGAATCCAGTTGCTATTATTGCTGTTGTCATTCACCTTATAAGATGGAACGTTCTAGAAAAACATCTGCGTGCTTTGGTAACAATTTCAACTGGATTTTAAATACTTCTTGCTCTTCTAATATGCTTAAACGGTGCTGCACTGGTGGTAATCTAAATTATTGTTTTTTAATATGTAATATATGTAGCGCTTCCACAGGTTTTACCATTATTTTACCAATTTCATTGTGGAGGAAGGTTACATTCATTATTTTTTAGATTCCATAATCCATTTTAAAGTTGTTATTTAATTTTTTTTTTTTTTTTTAAGTAATCTCTACACCCAATGTGGGGCTCAAAATCATGGCCCTTGAGATCAAGAGTCACATGCTCTACCGACTGAGCCGGCCAGGTGCCCATCCATTTTGTTTTGATATCAAAACAAAATGTTCAGTAGGGTTATCCCGAACTGTACACATGGTGTATGCACTTTTTTTTTTTCACTCACTTTTTGGTGTATGCTAAACTCCATATGGATTCCATATGTATATTCTAAACAGGTTAGTGAGGACTATGTGCAAAAGTACAAGATCTTTTTAAATAATTTGGTTGTTTGCTTTGAGGTAGCTAAAAAAAATTGCACAGGCCTAAGTAATAAATTTAGGTTATTTCATCTCAAATTGCATTGATATGACATGGTATTATATTTATGATACTGCTTTGACTTTTATAATCCTAAGTCACAAGTTGTTGAGCACCTATGTTAGTTGATGTACCTTATGCTACGCATTATGCTATGGTATTTATGATCAGCTAGAATAATACATTCTGGCTCTCCTGCTAAATTGCCAACTCCTTTAGAGGAGGGACCATTGTACAGCATTTTGCATCTCCAACACCTAGGACTTCCACATAATAGAACTCAAAAGACTTGGTTTTTGGTAAGAAAGTTCAGTTATAGTAGAGTATGTATGGCGTGGGTACCAAGTTATCTGTTTTGTAATTTTGGAAGCTTTTGTAAATGTTTCATACCATCTTTATACTCTGTAATTCTCTCCTATGGATCCAGATTTAGGGATCTTCTGATCCGGGATTTTGGTTAGATGGAAGAGTGTAAACAACCTTAAGTTTTGTGTAGGCCTGCCTGGTGTCTTTTATGCTTGTGGGCAATTAGAACAATAGGTATTCATTAGATAAGGTTGATTCGATTGTATTCTGACTATATTGGAATGCCAGTCTCTCAATTTGTGAACTTGGGGAAGCTGAGTATGTGGGTGTGTCAGCACTATATCCATCTATCATCTGTGCTAAGAACAAGTTCACATGATGGCCAGTATTATATACACATACACTCTTTCTCATTTTAAAGTTAGGATATTTTTGAGATAATGTTTATGAATTTTTTTTAAGATTGCAAAATTTTTATTTTCTTAAATAAGTTTTAAAATTCATTAGGTAGGTTTGTTGTAAATAGTGGAATTATTTTATATGTGGCTATTATAGTAAACCTATGAAGCAGGCAATCTAAATCTGGTGGCCATATTTTTTTTTGTGAAATCCCTGTATATATTTTTTTTATGTTTATCTTTGAAGGAGAGACGGAGTGTGAGTGGGGGAGGGGTAGAGAGAGAGGGAGACAGAATCAGAAGCAGGCTCCAGTCTCTGAGCTGTCAGCACAGAGCCCGTCGCAGGGGTTGCGGGGCTTGAACTCACAAGCCGCGAGATCATGACCTGAGCTGAAGTCGGATGTTCAACTGACTGAGCCACCCAGGTGCCCCCCTATATCTTTTCAGAGTTTACATACAGAATGATGATTTTTGTAAATGTATATGTTATTAAGTGGTCTAGTAATTTGTATCCGTTCTTAAACTTCTCTGTATATTAAATTTGGGACATATGTGTTTGGTATACTTAAAGATAAACATATGTAGAAGTAGTATGCTTCAATTTTTGTAAAAACTGACCATTTTCCCCTCCCTACATACATGTATGTATGTATGAGCTTGGAGAAAGTTGTGGAGGATACATTTCAGGCTACATGTTACCGTTGATTATCTTCAAGGGTTTGAGATAAGGGAAAGGGAGAATAGGGGAAGATTTTTGCAAAATGGAAAATACTCATGGTATAAAATTAAGTGAAAATGTAGACTGTAAAATGTTATCCATATTATTATTGTAAATATGTAAACACTGAACATGCGTATAGACAAGGAATAGAAAATAATATGAACAAATGAAAACATTGATTTTATCACGTGATGGGATTATGGAGTTTTGTTTTGGATTTCTGTTATTTTAATATTTTATTAAATATTTGCAATAATTGCAAAAGGTTGATCCTTCTTAGTTCCTTGATGAACTTTTTATCTTTTGTCTTTTTGCTAAATGTTTTACTTAAAAGCACAAAAGCATGATGTCACAGGAGAGCCTGGTGGCTCAGTCAGTTAAGCGTCTGACTTTGGTTCAAGTCATGAACTCCCAGTTTGTGGGTTTGAGCCCCATGTCGGGCTCTTTGCTCTCAGCACGGCGCATGCTTTGGATTCTGTTTCCCTCCATCTCTGCCCCTTTTCCCGCTTGCACTTGCTTGCTTGCTCTCTTTGTCAAAGATAAATAAACATTAAAAGAAAAAAATCACAGCGGTACGTATTATTAAAAATATTTGCAGTTCACGTGTCTAGAATGTAAAGCATCTGCTTGAAGAATGCATTCGTTCTGTATAGAGAGCATTTGAAGAGCCCAATCTAGTGAATTGTTTTCACAGTGCCCATCTTATAACTAGCAGAGGTTTCTATAAATAATACTTGATATTTATAGACATTTAAGTTCTAGTCATTCTGATTATTTTATATGTAATATATCCTCCAGTCCTTATCAATTCCAATTCCATAAACAGTGGTCACTGTTACTGTCCCATTTTATAAATGAAGAAACTGGGGCAAAGAGTTGTTTTTTGTTTTCTGGGGTTTTTGCTCAGGGTCCTAATATAATAAGTTAAACCAGTATCAAGTACTACGTGAAAAATTATACTGTTTGATAAAGTTTAGGTTAGAATTTATTATAACAACATGTAAGAGTTAATATGTCTGCTAATTAAATGTAATATATGTAACATAGAATACATGTATATAATAATATGTGTAAAATGGTCTAGGTCCCGAATTCATTATGTGGAATTTTTGATGATTAAAATCAATTGAATTATATTTAAATTGATGTATAAACTACTTCTCAGGAAGCATCGAAATACATTCCAGTTTGAGGTAACCTTAAAACATATCTTCACAGCTCACAAGTTTATTTTTAATAAAGTAGACACTAAATATTTTAAAACTATGATATATTTTAAAGTTTGTGCTTCCTTTGAATATGGACTTATTTTCTTATTTGCTAAAGACAGTATAAGGAGATAAATGTAAAATTGCAATTTCTATGGTATTTAGTGGATATTTTTGAATTCTACATTAGATCAACCACTCTTTAAAGAAGAATAACATTTCCGTTAAATATTCTGATTATTTTACTGTGCATTAACTATGTAATTATTTTAGTAAAGGAAAGAGAAAGGAGAGCATTATAGTATTAGGTTGAACTATATGAAATTGCTAATATTTGACCATTTGACTTACAAAAACACATTTTCTTTTTTTTTTTTTCAAACAACGAATAATCACTTTATTAAAAAGGTTGATTTAAGCATCTACAATGGTGACTTCAACATCACCGCCTGGCTTAATACTGATGGAAGTAATCTTAATCTGCTTTAATAATCTCAGAAGCACTGTGTGCTAATCAGTGAGTCGCTTGTGGATCCTCATCTGAAAACAGACACAAGTCTTTTTTTTTTTTTTTTTTTTTAATGTTTGTTTATTTTTGAGAGAGACAGAGACAGAATGTGAGTGGGTTAGGGGCAGAGAAAGAGGGAGACACAGAAGCAGAAGCAGGCTCCAGGCTCTGAGCTGTCAGCACAGAGCCCGATGACGGGCTCGAACTCACGAACTGTGAGATCATGACCTGAGCGGAAGTTGGATGCTCAACTGACTGAGCCACCCAGGCGCCCCCAGACACAAGTCTTAGAACCTTTACTACAAAGAGTTTTTCTTGTGATTCTCAGGGTCTTGGTAGGCATCCGAACTTGTCCTTTCACTTTTAGATTCTTTTCCTTTGCACCTCTAATCAAGTCAGCACATACCTTCTCCAAAGATTTTACATTGCAGCTGGTTAGAGTGATTCTGATTCAGTGAATTGCCACTTCTGGTTCCACGTGTCTTCCCGGTGTCTTGAAAAGCCATGGCTGTGGCGTGGCTTCCTGACTGACTTGTTCTTGGGCAGAAGTGAGCAGTGGTGAGTCAGGAACAGGAGCTGGGTGCCTGGAGCTCCGTTGTAGCTGTGACCATGTCTTTCTCAAAGAGCCAAAAATGCATTTTCGTATGCCTCAATCTAATAGAGCATGGGCTTCTCAAAGTCAGGTTATGGTACAATCTCTGGTGTTGAGCAATATTGGGATAATAACACCCACACACATTTATACTTAGGGAATATGCATAGTGGTATTTTAATTTCATTCTTATTATTTTTCTGGCCTCCTGGAAGCTTATCTACCTTCCTTGACCAAAGATAGTACCTGAGCAACCCTTTTCTATCGAACATGGACTACCCAATACTCTTGGAGGCCAAGGATCATATGTGTTTATCTTTCTTTACATCTCCCAACGTGTTGGTTTAAGATGTTTTAAGTTACATATATATACACACACACATATACATATATACGCATATATGCATACACACATATATGTATATATACACACATATATATATATGCTGTCACATGCATACTGCACATTTACAGGCAAAAAAACCAAAACAAAACAAAAAACCAAACAAAAAACAAAAACAAAACCCTTTTATTGTTTCATAATTTGATATTAATATAGAATATAAAATATAGATTGGTACGATGAAACCCCATATTCCTATTACTCAGCTTTGACAACTGAACAGTTATCAACATTTTGCTATACAGTTATCAACATTTTGCTATTCCTGTGTCATCCAACCTTTTTTTCAAATTTTTTTTTTTTAATTTTTTTTTAACGTTTTTATTTATTTTTTAGACAGAGAGAGAGCATGAACAGGGGAGGGGCAGAGAGAGAGGGAGACACAGAATCTGAAACAGGCTCCAGGCTCTGAGCGGTCAGCACAGAGCCCGACGCGGGGCTCGAACTTCACGGACCGTGAGATCATGACCTGAGCCGAAGTCGGATGCTTAACCGACCAAGCCACCCAGGCGCCCCTTTAATGTGTATTTTTGAGAGAGAGAAAGCATAAATGGGGGAAGAGCAGAGAGAGGGGGACAGAGGGTCTCATGAACCGTGAGATCATGACCTGAGCTGAAGTTGGTTGCTAAACTGACTGAGCCACCCATGTGCCCCTGCCTCTTTTTTTATTGAGATAATTTAATTTTTATTAAATTTTTAAAAATTATTTATTTTTAATATTTTAACTTTTCAAGTTTATTCATTTTGAGAGAGAGCAGGGTAGGGGCAGAGAGAGAATCCCAAGCAGGCTCTACACTGTCAGTGCAGAGCCCTGTGTTGGGCTTAAACCCATGAACTGTGAGATCATGACCTGAGCTGAAATCAAGAGTCAGATGCTTAAGTGACTGAGCCACCCAGGTGCCCTAGTTGAAATATTTTTAAAGAAATCTCGAGAATCACATCATTTAATCTATACATACTTACATATGTATATTTAATAAGTAAGAATTTAAAAAAAATGAAACAATTCCAATACTACCATACCTAGTAAAGAGTTCCTTAATCCAGTCTGTTCAGATTTCTTTGATTCTCTAAATGTTTTCTTATAGTTGGTTTGTTTTTAAATCACTATCCATATAAGATTTACCATTTGATTTGGTTTATCTGCCTCTTAAATTTCTCTTAACTTCAACCATCTTCCTCCCTACTGTATACACCCTGAACTTTTCCCCATGCTATTTCTTTGTTGTAAAAACTAGGTCATTTGTTCAGGAGAATTTCCCACATTCTGGATTTGGCTGCTTGAATTCTTGTGGTGTCTTAACATGTTCAATTACCCTTCATATTTCCCACAAATTAGTAGTTACATATGGAGCAGTAGTTCTCAACTTTGGCTGAAACTTGAGAATTACCTGGAGAGCTTTTAAATATCCTGATTCTCAGGTTACATCTCAGATGAATTAAATCAGAATTCATGGGTGGATTCTAGGCATCAATATTTTTAAAAATTTTCCCAAGTGATTCAGTCTGTAGCCAGAATTGAGAACTTGAATTGGTAGAGCTTTATTAGATTTAGATTCAGTTTTTTTGGAAAGAAAAATTCATAGAGTAATTATATAATTTATTTCCAATAAGTTTTAGAAATAAAGGGTGTGCTGTTTTATAATTATAGTGGGACAATAGCCATAAACAGGGAGTATCCTGGACAAATTAGGATATATAATCACCCTGTTAGATGGTTACATCATTCTAGGAGGCATCTAAATGGTTGTCACACTTTAGTGATACTAATATTGATCCGTTTACATTCTTTCTGTCAGTGGAGCCCAAACATTACAACTTCTTAACCTTTCACCTAATGAATTTATCAGCCATAGATGATTGTTGTCTAGATCCATAATTTCCTTTGAGAAATGATTTTTGTTTTAAATCATTTCTTCTGTATTTATTCACTGGAATTTTTCCATAAAGAATTCCTTCATTGGTTGAATTCCTTCAACCAACAATTTGATTATTATTCACCAAATAACCATTATTTGGTTACCTTATAATATTTATACAGGCAAAGCACAGAGTAAATGCTTATTTTTTTTTCCCCTTTATTTGCCAACTTTCAGAAGAATGAATTGATGTCCCTACAAATCCTAAAGGTGAGACTTGGGAGGTGATATCATTATGAACACATGGATTTTTAATATATTTGATATATTTAAATTTACTGTGGTCAGTATTCTTTTTGATGTTTAAATTTGGTATATATTTTATTAATGGCTATTTGTAATAGTATCCTAAGGCTGCCGTAACAAATTATTACCAACTTGGTGGCTTAAAATGGCAGAAATTTTATTCTCTCTCAGTTCTGGAGGCTAGATGTCTGAAGTCAGAGTGTCAGCAAGGCCATGTTCTCTTTGAAGACTCTAGGGAAGAATCCTTTCTCACTTCCAGCTTTTGGAAGAATTCTGGAAGCTTCTGGTGGATTGATTTGTGTTCCTTGATTTGTGGCAGTATAACTCCAGTCCACCTCCCTCTTCACCTGTCATTCTCTCTGTGTGTTCTGTCTTTTCTAAGGATACTCTTTATTGGATTTAGGGTCCATCCTAACCCAGGATGATCTCATTTCAAGATCTTTACCTTAATTACATATGCAAAAACCTGTTCTGCTCACTATCTGAGGTTCTGGGTGCACATATATTTTAGGGGTCACAATTCAAGTCACTACAGTCCCCCCCCTTGTCCTTCGAGACCATCCCATATGCAACTTAACCATCCAATATGCAAAATACATTCATCCCTATCTCAACATTCCCCAAAGTTTCAACCCATTACAACATGAATTCTTAAGACTTAATAAATCTCTTCTAAATATCGTTAGCTCACCCCAGCCAAATCTCAGCATCTAAATCATCTGCATGAGGTATGAGTGTGATTCCATCTGGGGTAAAATTCCTCTTTATCTGTGGCCCTGCGAAACCAGAAAACAAATGTTTTGCTTCTAACATACAATTGTGAGACAGACATAGGGTAGATATTCCCATTCCAAAAGGAAGGAAATGGAAGGAATAAAGGGATCACTTGCCCCAGTCAAGTTCAAAACCCAGCAGGACCAGTTTTATTAGATTTCAAGGCCTGAGAATAATTCTCTGTGGCTTGATCCCTGCCCTCTGGGTTTATGGAGACACTGTAGACTCTTGCTTTGAGCCTACTTCTCTGGTTTCCACTTCTGTGTACCTTTCTTTTTCTTGAAGGATAGCACAAGTTCACACATGGGTAGCTTTACTAGCTTTTTCTTGACCATAGAATTCCAGAAGTCAGCTTTTTAAAATTTTTGTCTAGTTTCTGTTCTTTGAAGTATAGGCTGGCAGTGTTTTTGTTGGTATAATATGTTCACAAGCCTTGTGAGTCTTCTCTGTGTGTAAAGGGGATCCACACAATTAGACAAGAAGGTTCTTCATAAATCTTTGATAGCCCCATTTGTATTCCTGACTTAAATTGAGGTGATAGATTGGACCCATGAGTCATATATCTGATGTCGTCAGCTAGTAGTTGTCCAGCCATACCCTTGGCCCTTTCTTGAGAGAGCACATTTTTATAATAGTGAATTCCCTAATTTTAGCATCCTCTGCCATCTGGATGGGCTGAGAATCTCCCAGACCATCAAGAGTTACTTCCTTTTTGCTTAACATTTCCTCAGTTTATCTCTTTTCCCTCATTTTTTACTCTTAGCAGCAAGAAGAAACCAGGTTGCGCTTTCAATGCTTTGCTTAGAAATCTCCTTAGTAAATAAATAAGTTCATCACTTCCAAGTTGTGCCTTCTATCCAATAGTAGAACACAATTCAGTCAAGTTTTCTCCTATTTTATAACAAAGATCACTTTCTAGTTCCCAATAACATATTCTTCATTTCCTTTTGAGATCTCACCAGAAGCACCTTTAACATTCATATTTTCCCCAACATTTTGTTTATGGTATACCTATTCTTTAAGATGTTATAAGCTTTTTCTTCTCTGTTCCTCACTTTCTTCTGAACTTTCACCAGAACTGCCTTTATTTTATTTTTTTATTTTTATTTTTTATAATTTATTGTTTAATTTACATCCAAGTTAGTTACCATATGGTGCAACAATGATTTCAGGAGTAGGTGCCTTTTTGCCCCTTACTCATTTAGACCATCCCCCCTCCCACAACCACTCCAGCAACCCTCTGTCCTCTGTATTTAAGAGTCTTTTATGTTTTGTCCCCCTCTGTGTTTTTATATTATTTTGCTTCCCTCCCCTTATGTTCATCTGTTTTGTCTCTTAAATTACTCATATGAGTGAAGTCATATGGTATTTGTCTTTCTCTAATTTCTCTTACCATAATACCCTACAGTTCCATCCATGTAGTTGCAAATGGCAAGATTTCATTCTTTTTGATTGCTGAGTAATACTCCATTGTGTGTATATATGTTCTCCACATCTTTATCCATTCATCAGTTGATGGACATTTGGGCTCTTTTCATACTTTGGCTGTTGTTGATAGTGCTCCTATAAACATTGGAGTGCATGTGCCCCTTTGAGTCAGCACACCTGTATCCCTTGAATACATCTGGTAGTGCAATTGCTGGGTCATAGAGTAGTTCTATTTTTAATTTTTTGAGGAACCTCCATACTGTTTTCTAGAGTGACTGCACCAATTGCATTCCCACCAGCAGTGCAAAAGAGATAGTCTTTGTCTGCATCCTCACCAGCACCTGTTGTTGCCTGAGTTGTTAATGTTAGCCATTCTGAAAGGTATGAGGTGGTGTCTCATTGTGGTTTTGATAGAACTGCCTTTTGTATCCATGTTTGTACCAACCATCTCTTGAAGGTAATCTAGATTTTTTTTTCTATCCTGCTTCTTAAAATTCATCCAGCATCTGTCCGTTATCCAATTCCAAAACTGCACGTATTTAGATATTTATTACAGCAACATACCACTTCGCTATACTAAAATATATATAAGTTTCCTAGGTTTGCCGTAAGAAATCACCACAAACTTGGTGGCTTAAAGCAACAAATTTATTCTCTTATAGTTCTGGAGGCTAGAAGTCCAAAATCAAGGGGTCAGCAGGGCCATCCTCTCTCTGAAGGCTCTAGAGAAGAACCTTCTCTTTGTCTCTTCCTGCTTCTGATGGCCTTAGGTATTCCTTAATTTGTGGCAGCATTAACTCCTCTCTTTACCTCTGCCTTCACATGGCCTTCTTTCTGTGTTTCTGTCTCTTTTAAGGACAGTCTTCATTGGATTTACAGCCCAGCCTAATTCAGGGTCATTTCATTTCAAGATCCTTATACTAATTACATCTGCAAAGGTTATTCCAGAAAGCTCACATTCTGAATATCTGGGAGGACATATCTTTGGGGGCCACAGTTCAGCCTGCAGCAAGGTCTTTAAGGTTTGCATCTCAATGCTTTTAAAAAAATTATTATATTAAAAGTTACCTTAAATTTTTATTAGAAGTGTATATTTGAATGACATTAAGTACATTTTAATAGTGTTGTGCAACTATTACCATTGTCTTTTTCATGCCAGACAGAAGACTGTACACATTAAGGAATAACTCCCCATTGCAGTTCCTTCCAGTCTTTGTTATGCTTTAATTTACTTTATGTCTCAATGAATTTGCCTATCCTGAATATTTCATGTAAGCGGAATCATACAGTATTTGACCTTTGATGTCTGGCTTATTTCATTCAGCATAATATATCAGAGCTTCATTGTATTTTATGGCTGAATAATAATCTTATTTGTATGTATATAACACATTTGTCCATTCATCTGTTGATGTACACAAATTTTTGTCTTTTGGCTGTTGTGAAAAATGCTGTTATAAATAGGGCTGTACAATATCTGTTTGAGTCTGTGTTTTCACTTCTTTTGGGTATATGCCTAGAAATGGATTTGTTGGGACAAATAGAAATTTTATGTTTTATCTTTTTTGAGGAATCACCAAACTTTTCCACAGAGGTGCACTAGCAATGCAAGAGGATTCTGATTTCTCCTGTCCTCTCCAACATTTGTTCTGTTCTCCTCCTCCTCCTTTTTCTTCTTCTTCTTCTTTTTTTTTTTTTTTTTTTTTTTTTTTGATAAAGCTGTCCTAGTGGATGTGAAGCAGTATCTTGTGGTTTGGATTTGAATTCTTTTTTTTTATAAATTAATTTTTAATGTTTATTTGTTTTTGAGAGAGAGAGAGAGAGAGACAGAGTGTGAGCTGGGGAAGGGGCAGAGAGAGGGAGACACAGAATCTGAAGCAGGCTCCAGGCTCTGAGCTGTCTGCACAGAGCCCAACGCAGGGCTCGAACCCACGAACCATGAGATCATGACCTGAGCCGAAGTCGGACACTTAATCGACTGAGCCACCCAGGCGCCCCTTGAATTCTTTTGAGAGGGCGAGAGCGCGCGTGAGAGCGGGGGAGGGGTAGAGGAAGAGGGAGAGAGAGAATCTTAAGCAGGCTTGATGCCCAGTACAGAGCCTGACATGACTTGGGGCTCCATCTCTCCTGAGCTGAAATCAAGAGTCAGATGCTTAACCGACTGAGCAACCCAGGTGCCCCTTGATTGATATTTTTTTTAATGACTAATGACGTTGAGTATCTGTTCTTGTGTTTTTTGGCCATTTGTCGATCTTCCTTGGAGAAATGTGTGTTTAAATCCTTAGCCCATTTTTAATTGGGTAGTTTGTCTTTTTGTTGTTGAGTTGTAGGAGTTCTACATACTGGATGTTAAACTGATCAGATACGTGATTTGGAAATATTTTCTCTCATTCTGGGGGTTTTCTTCTCATTCTTGATAGTGTCCCTTGATCCACAAAAGTTGTCAGTTTTGATGAGGTCTAATTTATGTTTTCCTTTTGTAGCTTGTGCTTTTGTTGTCATATTTAAGAAATCATTGCCAAATCTAAGATCATATAGTTTTTCCCATATGTTTTCTTCTAAGAGTTTTGTAGTTTATCTCTTTTTTTAAATAAAGTCCGTTGTTTTTTTAATGGGAGAGAGGGAGAGAGGGAGAGAGAGAATCCAAGCAGGCTCCTTGCTCCACGCAACGACTGATAGAGGGCCTTTATCTCATAACAGCGAGGATAGGACCTGAGCCAAAATCAAGAGTCGGATGCTTAGTCGACTAAGCCACCCAGGCACTCCTAGTTTACCTCTTTAAATTCGGTCTTTTTTTTTTTTTTTTTTAAATTTTTTTTTCAACGTTTATTTATTTTTGGGACAGAGAGAAACAGAGCATGAACGGGGGAAGGGCAGAGAGAGAGGGAGACACAGAATCGGAAACAGGCTCCAGGCTCTGAGCCATCAGCCCAGAGCCTGATGCGGGGCTCGAACTCCAGGACCGCGAGATCGTGACCTGGCTGAAGTCGGACGCTTAACCGACTGCGCCACCCAGGCGCCCCTAAATTCGGTCTTTAATTAATTTTAAGTTAGTTTTTGTTTGTGGCATAAGGTATGTGTACAATTTTGTTCTTTTGCATGTGGATATCTAGTTTTTCCAGCACCATATTTGAAGTCTGTTCTTTTCCCATTGAATGATCTTGGCACCCTTGTCCAAAATCATTTGGCCTTTGTATTAATCAGTTTGGGCTGCTGTAACAAAATACCATAGTTTGGATGATTTACACCACAGAAATTTATTTCTCACAGTTCTGGAGGCTGGGAAGTCTAAGATCAAAGAGCTGGCAAGGTAGATTTCATTCTGAGGCCTCTTCACTTGGCTTGTTGGCAGCTGCCATCTTTGCTTTGTGTCCTCATGATCTCTTTGTGTGTTCTGAGACAGAGTGAGCAAGCTCCCTGGTCTCTTTTTAGAAGGGCACTAATGTCATCATGAGAGCCCTACCCTCATGACCTCCTCTAATCCTAGTTACCTACCAAGGGTCCCATCTTTAAATATCATAACATTGGTGTTTCAGTCTTCAAAATATATATTTTGGGGACACACCTACTCAGTATATAAACATATATGTAAGGGCTTATTTCTGGATTCTCAATTTTGTTCCATTGGTCTATGTATCGCCTTGTGATGGTACTACACTTTTGATTACTGTAGCTTTGTAGAAGTTTGAAGTTGGAAAGTGTGAGTCCTCTAACTTTGTTTTTACTTTACTTTTTTTTTTTTTTAACGTTTTTTATTTATTTTTGAGACAGGGAGAGACAGAGCATGAACAGGGGAGGGTCAGAGAGAGGGAGACACAGAATCTGAAACAGGCTCCAGACTCTGAGCTGTCAGCACAGAGCCCGACGCAGGGCTCAAACTCATGGACTGCGAGATCATGACCTGAGCCGAAGTCAGCCGCTCAACTGACTGAGCCACCCAGGCACCCCTGTTTTTACTTTTCAAGATTGTTTTGGGGCACCTGTGTGGCTCAGTTGGTTAAGTGTCCAATTCTTGATTTTGGCTCAGATAATGATCTTGCGGTTTATGAGTTCAGGCCCCATGTTGGGTTCTGTGCTGACAGCTTGGAGTCTGCTTGGGATTCTCTCCCTCTCTCTCTGCTGCCCACCCTCCCCCTCCTGCCCAGGTAAACAAACAAACAAACAAACAAAAGATTGTTTTTGGCTATTTGGCATCCCTTAAAATTCCATATGAAATTTAGGAGTCTTTTCCTATTTAATTTTTTTTTTTAATGTTTATTTTTGAGAGAGAGAAACAGAGTACAAGCATGGGAGGGGCAGAGAGAGAGGGAGACACAGAATCCAAAGCAGGCTCCAGGCTCTGAGCTGTCAACACAGAACCCGACACGGTGCTCAAACCCGCCAACTATGAGATTGTGACCTGAGCCGAAGTTGGATGCTCATCTGACTGAGCCACCCAGGCACCCCTCTTTCTTAAATTTTTTTAAATGTTTATTTATTTTTGAGAGAGAGACCAAGTGTGAGTGGGGGAGGGGGGAGAGAAGAGAGAAAGAGAGAGAGAGAGAGAGAGAGAGAGAGAGAGAGAGAGAGAGAGAGACTCAGAATCCAAAGCAGACTCTAGGCTCTGACTGTCAGCACAGAGCCCAACGCGGGGCTTGAACTCAGACTGTGAGATCATGACCTGAGCTGAAGTCGGATGCTTAACTGATTGAGCCACCCAGGTGCTCCGAATTTTTTACCATTTCTACAAAAAATGCCACTGGGATTTGGGTAGGGATTGAATTGAATTTGTAAATCTCTAGGGTAGTATTGTCATCCTACTATTAAGTCTTCCAATCAGTGAATGCAATGTTTTTCCTTTTATCTTTGTCCTTTAAAAACTTTTTTTTATTAAGTAAACTCTAGCCCCAATGTGGGGCTCTAACTCAACAGCTCCAAGATCAAGAGTTGTATGTTCTATTGACTGAGCCAACCAGGTGCCCCCATCCTTTAAAATTTCTTTCAACAGTGTTTTGTGCAAGTCTCCTCAGTGTACAAGTCTTGTACTTCCTTGGTTAAATTTTTTTCTAAGTCTCAGTGTAATACACCATATTAATAGAATGAAAGAAAAAACTTACATATCATCTCAGTTGGTGGAGAAAAAAAATTTGGAAAACTCCATCATACTTTCATTATAAAAACACTTAATAAATTAGGAATAGAAGGGAACTTCCTCAATATAATAAAAGCTATATATGAAAAACCATAGCTAACAACATATTTGATGGTGAAAGACTGTAAGGCTTTCTCCTAAGATCAGGAATAAGATAAGGATGCCCTCTTTGGTACTTCTAATCATTGTATTTGACGTTCTAGCCAGAGCAGTCAGACAAGAAAGAAAAGGTGTCCAAATTGGAAAGAAAGGTAAAACTATCTCTTATTTACAGATGATACGGTTGTTCATATAGGAAACCCTTACAAATCCACCAAAAAAATCCCAAACCCTGTGAGAGGTAATAACAAGTTCAGCAGAGTTCAGAATAAAAAAATCACCCAAAAATCAGTTGTGTTTCTTCACACTGTCAGTGAATAATCCTGAAAGGAAATCAAGGATATTATTTCACTTATATTAACATTGAAAAGAATAAAAATAAAATACTTAGACATGTGTCTTTTTTTTTTTTAATGTATTTATTTTGAGAGAGAGAGTGTGAGTGGGCAGGGGCAGAGAGAGAGGGAGACAGAGAAACCCAAGCAGGCTCCACAGTGACAGCGTGGAGCCCAACGTGGGGCTTGAACTCATGGACTGTGAGAATCATGATCTGAGCTGAACGGCCGACGCTTAACCTACTGAGCCACCCAGGTGCCCCTTATCTGCATCCTTATAACTTAACATCAGTAGTTCTTGAAAGTTTCTTCCCTTTTTGGCCAAAAAGATCTACCTAGGCTCATGCTATACATTACTATCTCATATTTGGAATTAACTCCCAGGAAGCCCTGGTACCTTTTCAGTAGGAAATGGTAATTTCAGACTATAGTCTGAACTAAGATAAGCTTTTTGAAGTTAGAGTCTTTTTGAGACTCTATTGCTTGTGTTTTTCACATTTACTCCTCAACCCACATCTGGCTTTTCCATCTGTTTCTCCACTGAAATTCTCTTTAAGATCACTGAAATAACCTAAGAATTACCATGTCTAATGGATCCCTCTCAGAGCTTTTCTTACTTGATCTCTTACACATCTTACTCTGTTGTCCATTTCCTCCTTGAAACTTTTCCCTTACTTATAAGGTGGCATTCTCATGGTTGTTTTCTTGAATTGTTTCTTTTCAGTCATCTTTGACTCTTTCTGCATGCCCAATAAATGTTTCCTTGGTCTCTGTTTTTCTTGGGTAATCACCTACAGTAGTTTTAACCACTACCCATTAAATACATACGTGATTTTCCCTTGTACTTCTTTGCTTCTTTTGCATGTGTGTGTCTAAAACTCAAAATCTGTGTTTTCAGATGTATGCTTTGACTTGTGCTAACAAATACTGCTAATTTAGTGTGCCTACAATGGACTCTTTATTCCCCTTGTAAGTACTTGCTCTCACAAATAGTGCCCCATCCCTTCCCTGCCTGTTGTTCTTTCTGTATTCTCTTAGTTAACCCTCTTCTAGTCACCCTGGTTAGAAACTGCTCATTTTTTTCCTCTTTACCTTATCAATCCAATTTTAACTGGTGAGTCTTATTGAGGTAACTTCACACATGATTTGTAAAACTTTATTTCTATTGCCAGCAGCCTGGTTATGGTATTCATTTTGCTTGCTTTGTCTTCTTACTTTCCTTGCCTTTAAACACTCTTCTTTTCCCTCCCTTTTCTAGTGTTCCTTTCCCCCATTCATTTTATTCAATGGAGACTGATTTATCTTCAGAAATGAAAATCTCTTCATCTATATGGTAACAATTTGGCTCCCTTAATAATATTTCAATTCCCCAAGGTAGGTACTGTTCACATTCTCTTCCTGTGGCGAGAGGCAGGTTGCCTCACAGCTCTGACTCTCTCTCCTAGAAATGTACTTTTCCTTCATGGGAAAGTTTTTTTTCTGATTTTCTCTGCTACTGTCCTGCTAGTCTTGGTAGGGGTCCTGCTTGGCCCTATAAGCCTGATGTAGAGATAGAATCTTCGCTTAATTCCACCCAGCACAGCTGAGATCAGGTTGTGACTTTTAAAGACTTTTTTTTAGGCAATCTCTACACCCAGCATGGGGCTCAGATCTATAACCCTGAGTTTAAGAGTTACATACTCTACTGAATCAGCCAGCCAGGTGCCCCTCAGGTTATGACTTTTAAAGAAGACTATCAAAAGTTGAGTATAGTAGGAGGGAATTATAAACCAATACAGTATTCTCTCCATCTTCCCCCTGTCCCCCCCCCCCCCAAAAAAAAAATCTGTGGTTTTTTTCCTGTGGTTTCAGTTACCCACAGTCAACCACGGTCCTTCCGGAAGTAGATGATCCTCCTGTTGCATTGTCGGAAGGTCAGTGGTATAACGCTAAGTTACAGTGCCTAGATTCACCTTTCATCTCATCACATAGGCATTTTATCATCTCATGTCAACACAAGAAGGGTGAATACAGTACTGTGAGATATTTTGAGAGACCACATTAACTTTTATTGCAGTATAGTGCTATAATCGTTTTATTGTTGTTAGTCTCTTACTCTAATTTATAAGCTCAGCATTACCATATGTGTGTATGGTTGGCCCTTGAACAACATGGGGGTTAAGGGCACTGTCCCCCAACCCCCTGGTCATATCTGCCTATAACTTTTTTTTAAAAAAAAATTTTTTTTTTCAACGTTTATTTTTTTGGGGACAGAGAGAGACAGAGCATGAACGAGGGCGGGGCAGAGAGAGAGGGAGACACAGAATCGGAAACAGGCTCCAGGCTCCGAGCCATCAGCCCAGAGCCTGACGCGGGGCTCGAACTCCCGGACCGCGAGATCATGACCTGGCTGAAGTCGGATGCTTAACCGACTGCGCCACCCAGGCGCCCCTGCCTATAACTTTTAAAAAATTTTAGAGACGCCTGGGTGATTCAGTCGGTTAAGCTTCCAATTTAGGCTCAGGTCATGATCTCGTGGTTTGTGAGTTTGAGCCCTGCGTCGTGCTCTATGCTGACAGCCCAGAGCCTGGAGCCTGCTTCGGATTCTGTGTCTCCCTCGCTGTCTGCCCCTCCCCTGCTCACACTCCGGTCTCTCTCAAAAATAAGTAAACATTAAAAATTTTTTTAAATTTTATCTAGTATTAAATAATATCTTTACCCAAAATGGGGCTCAAACTCCCAGCCCCAAGATCAAGAATCATGTGCTTTGCTGAATGAACCAGTCAAGCACCTCTGCCTATAACTTTTGACTCCCCCAGAACTTAATTAACTTAATACCCAATTTTAACTGGGAGCCTTATTGATAACATAAACAGTTGATTAATATATTTTTTATGTTATATGTATTATGTACTATACACTTAACAATAAAGTAAGCTAGAGAAAAGAAAAAAATTTTTTTTTAATGTTTACTTATTCTTTTTTTTTTTTTTTAATTTTTTTTTCAACGTTTATTTAATTTTGGGACAGAGAGAGACAGAGCATGAATGGGGGAGGGGCAGAGAGAGAGGGAGACACAGAATCGGAAACAGGCTCCAGGCTCTGAGCCATCAGCCCAGAGCCTGACACGGGCTTGAACTCCCGGACTGTGAGATCGTGACCTGGCTGAAGTCGGATGCTTAACCGACTGCGCCACCCAGGCGCCCCAATGTTTACTTATTCTTGAGACAGAGACAGAGCGTGAACAGGGGAGGGGCAGAGAGAGAGGGAGACACAGAATCTGAAACAGGCTCCAGGCTCTGAGCTGTCAGCACAGAGCCCGACGTGGGGTTGGAACCCACGAACTGTGAGATGATGACCTGAGCCGAAGTCGGACGCTCAACCGACTGAGCCACCCAGGTGCCCCAAGAAAAGAAAATGTTTTTAAAAATATCATAAGGTAGAGGGGGTGCCTGGGTGGCTCAGTTGGTTAAATGTTCAATTCTTGATCTCAACTCAGGTCTTGATCTCAGGGTTGTGAGTTCAAGCTCTGTGTTGGATTCCATGCTGGGCTTGGGCTCCATGCTGGGCATGGAACCTACTTAAAGAAAAAGAAAACAAAATCATATGGTAGAGAAAATACATCCACAGTATTGTACCATATTTATTGATAAAAGTGGATAAGTGGATCTGTGCAGTTCAAACCTATGTTGTTCAAAGGTCAGCTGCACTACTTGTAATAATTTACTATTTCCAAAATTTTAAAACAGCATATACAAAAGGAAAATAAAAGGGGTACCTGGCTGGCTCAGTTGGAAGAGCATGCTACTCTTGATCTCAGGGTTGTGAATTTGAGCCTCACGTGGGAAATAGAGATTACTTAAATAAATAAAAACTTTAAACAAAAAAAAAAAAAAGGGAAAAAAACCCCCTTCATTTCCAAGAAGGATTAATAGAAGGAGAAAGCTTATTATGTTGGTTACAATTTTTTTGGTGTATTTGTCCAGATTTAGCTGTTTCCACAAAGAATTTGGGGTAGTTTTACAAAAAGATATACAAAAGAAGATTAAAAGAATTAAGGACCATGGTAAAGGAAAATATAGATATGATAATTCTAATGTTGTGATTGATCAGAGTTAGTTAAATATGTCCCATATCACCTAGAGCAAATATTACTGTACTGTGAAGAAACAGCATTTTCTAGCACTGATTCTAAAAGTAGTTACAGATGTGAATCTTTAGTAGGAGACACTGAGTAATGAACAATGTCTTCAGTAACATTTTCTTTCTAACAGAAGAAAGTAGTCTCAATTTCTCATGTCTAGGTTTTTGTGTAAACGTGTCTTTATATCCTTTGGGTAAATAATTAGGAGTGGGATTGCTGGGTGATATAAGTTTTCTCATATTGTATTTTGAGTTATTTATGTATTTTGGATACAAATCCTTAGATATGTGTTTTGCAAATATTTTCTCCTGGACTATAACTCATCTTCATTTTCTTTTTTTTTTTTTTTTTTTTTAATTTTTTTTTCAACGTTTATTTATTTTTGGGACAGAGAGAGACAGAGCATGAACGGGGGAGGGGCAGAGAGAGAGGGAGACACAGAATCGGAAACAGGCTCCAGGCTCTGAGCCATCAGCCCAGAGCCTGACGCGGGGCTCGAACTCACGGACCGCGAGATCGTGACCTGGCTGAAGTCGGACGCTTAACCGACTGCGCCACCCAGGCACCCCTCATCTTCATTTTCTTAACATTGTTTTCTTCAGACAGCAGAAATTGAGATTGAGGCTGATGAATATACCCATATACAGAGACACAAACTTAATTTTGTAGAAATCAGATAGATAACAGCAGAGTACCCAGGAGAAAACATATCATGGTGTATTTGTTTTTAATTAGCAATATGCTTCAGAATCCCCTGGGGGAATTCCATCCCTGCTCCTGTGTAATACACAAATGTGTAGTCCTTATCTATCCCAGACCTTCTGAAATAGATTAGGTGGAGGATTGCAGAGTAGGAGCCACTGTCACAGAATTTGACCTTGGTCCTTAACAGTAACATGGTTTTTGTTTCCTTAAGGATAAAATAGAAAGAGATAAATCTAACTCTTAGTGGGTTTCAGTGGGTTAGTGCACAGGAAATACTAGCATATACTAGGTGGTAATTTCTAGAGGCAAAGGGGGAAGGACCTGGAGCCAAGGATAATGTCATGGAAACCTTCGAAGTCATTGCCTAGAAGTGAGAGTGAACATTACTTTTTTCTTGCTTTCCTTTCTATGTAACACTTGAATTATTTAAGAAGTAAACGGGGGCGCCTGGGTGGCTCAGTTGGTTAAGTGGCCGACTTCGGCTCAGGTCATGATCTCACGGTCTGTGAGTTCGAGCCCCGCGTTGGGCTCTGTGCTGACGGCTCAGAGCCTGGACCCTGTTTCACATTCTGTGTCTCCCTCTCTCTGACCCTCCCCCATTCATGCTTTGTCTCTCTCTGTCTCAAAAATAAATAAATGTTAAAAAAAAAGAAAAAAAGAAGTAAACGTTGGCTCCAATTTTTCTTTTCATTCAACCTTTTTGTTCCCCTGAAATTGAATATGATGTTTTCTGATCTTGAATTCCGTTATATCATAGTAACTTCCTTGCTTTTTAATATGATCGTCATAGGATTGTTCATAGAATTTATGTCAGTTGAAGTATTTCTCTCAAGATAGTTATAGAAAATATGCATACTTACTGTCCTTTGGTTTTTCTTCATGTTTGATGTTTTTTATTTATTTAATTTAATTTTATTTATTTTATTATTTTTAAAAATTTTACTTTTTATTTTTTTAAATTTACATCCAAATTAGTTAGTATACAGTGCAACAGTGATTTCAGGAGTAGATTTCTTAATGCCCCTCACCCATTTAGCCCATTCCCCCATCCCACACCCCCTCCAGTAACCCTCAGTTTGTTCTCCAGTTTTGAGTCTCTTGTGTTTCCCCCCTCCCTGTTTTTATATTATTTTTGTTTCCCTTCCCTTATGTTCATCTGTTTTGTCTCTTAAAGTCCTCATATGAGTGAAGTCATATCATTTTTGTCTTTCTCTGAATGACTAATTTCACTTAGCATAATACCTTCCAGTTCCATCCACGTAGTTGCAAATGGCAAGAATTCATTCTTTTTGATTGCCGAGTAATACTTCATTGTATATATATATTTATACACCACATCTTCTTTATCCATCGATGGACATTTGGGCTGTTTCCATACTTTTGCTTGTTGATAGTGCTGCTATAAACATTGGGGTGCATGTGTCCCTTTGAAACAGCACACCTGTATCCCTTGGATAAATACCTAGTAGTGCAATTGCTGGGTCGTAGGGTAGTTCTATTTTTAATTTAATATTATTTTAAATTTAAAATATAATTTTAATTATTTTTAATTGAGGAACCTCCATACTGTTTTCCAAAGTGGTTGTACCAGCTTGCATTCCCATTGATGTCTTAACATAAAGGAGAAGTAAATATTTTCCTGTGTTTTTGTATATGGAAAATTAATTTTTTTACATAGTTTTAAAAAAGTTAATGTATTTTGAGAGAGAGAGAGCATGTGTGCACACATATGCACACGCACAAAGTGGGGGAGGGGCAGAGAGGAGAGACAGAATCCCAAGCAAGCCCTGTGCCTGATTCAGGGCTTGAACCCACAAACTGTGAAATTATGACCTGAGCTAAGATCAAGAGTTGGATGGTTAACTGATTGTGCCTCCCAGGTGCCCGAAAAATTAATTTAAAAAAAATGTTTTTTAACATTTATTTTTGAGAGACAGAGGAGACAGCACAAGCAGGGGCAGAGCAGAGAGAGCAGAACTGTGAGATAATGACCTGAGCCGAAGTCAGACGCTCAACCGACTGAGCCACCCAGGCGCTCCATCTAAAATTAATTTTAATGAAGCAGTATTCAATAATTATGAACAAGAAAAAAAAGTGCTGCATCTAGCATCAAAGAAGGATTTACTTTGTTTGTTTAGTTGTCATTTGTTGGAAAAAAGTAACACAGGCCTCAAAATAATGAGATATTTTCAGGGTCGTTAAATAATAAATTATATTAGGAAAAAAGCTTCTTGTTTAGTGTGAGGAATACAACTCTGTATTTAAGATGTTTCTAGTTTATCACTACTTTTTTAAAACCTTTGATAATGGACATTTTAAAATATAAATGTTGAGCAAATAGTTCGACTAATGGTCATGTATTTGTCATTCATCTTCTTTAAACAGTAATCAACTTTCTGCCTGTTTTATTCGTTCCTCTCAGGTCTTTCCCTGTAACATTTTATTTTTATTTTATTTTATTATTATTTTTTTATGTCTCTTTCTTTTTTTCATTTACATTCAAGTTAGTTAGCATATAGTGCAACAGTGATTTCAGGAGTAGATGCCTTAATGCCCCTTACCCATTTGGACCATCCCCCCTCTTACAACCCCTCCAGTAACCCTCTATTTGTTCTCCATATTTAAGAGTCTCTTACGTTTTGTCACCCTCCCTGTTTTTTATATTATTTTTGTTTCCCTTCCTTTCTGTTCATCTGTTCTGTGTCTTAAAGTCCTTATATGAGTGTCATATGATACTTATCTTTCTCTAATTTCGCTTAGCATAATACCATACACGTAGTTGCAAATGGCAAGATTTCATTCTTTTTGATTGCTGAGTAATACTCTGTTGTGTGTGTGTGTATATATATGTATATATATATATGTATATATACCACATCTTCTTTATCCAGTCATCATCCATCGATGGACATTTGGGCTGTTTCCATACTTTGGTTATTGTTGATAGTGCTGCTATGAACATAAGTGTGCATGTACCCCTTCGAAACAGCACACCTGTATCCCTTAGATAAATACCTAGTAGTGCAATTGCTGGGTTGTAGGGTAGTTCTATTTTTAATTTTTTGAGGAACCTCAGTACCGTTTTCCAGAATGGCCACACCAGCTTGCATTCCCACCAGCAGTGCAAAACAGATCCTCTGTCTCCGCATCCTCGCCAACATCTGTTGTTGCCTGAGTTGTTAATGTTAGCCTTTCTGAAGGGCGTGAGGTGGTATCTCATTGTGGTTTTGATTTGTATTTCCCTGATGATGAGTGATGTTGAGCATTTTTTCATGTGTCGGTTGGCCATCTGGATGTCTTTGGAGAAGTGTCTGTTCATGTATTTTGCCCATTTCTTCTGGATTATTTGTTTTTTGGGTGTTGAGTTTGAGAAGTTCTTTATAGATTTTGGATACTAACCCTTTATCTGATATGTCGTTTGCAAATATCTTCTCCCATTCTGTTGGTTGCCTTTTAGTTTTGCTGATTGTTGCCTTTACTTTGTAGAAGCTTTTTATTTTGATGAGGTAGGTCCCAATAGTTCATTTTTGCTTGTGTTTCCCTTGCCTCCGGCAACGTGTTGAGTAAGAAGTCACTGCAGCCAAGGGCAAAGAGGTTTTTGCCTGCTTTCTCCTCGAGGATTTTGATGGCTTCCTGTCTTACATTTAGGTCTTTTATCCATTTTGAGTTTATTTTTGTGTATGGTGTAAGAAAGTGGTCCAGGTTCATTTTTCTGCGTGCCGCTGTCCAGTTTTCCCAGCCCTACTTGCTGAAGAGACTGTTTTTATTCCATTGGATATTCTTTCCTGTTTTGTCAAAGATTAGTTGGCCATACGTTTGTGGGTCCATTTCTGGGTTCTCTATTCTATTCCATTGATCTGAGTGTCTGTTTTTGTGCCAGTCTCTATAGCATTTTAATGCTAATTGTAGACATTTTATTTCACTTTTTTTTTAAGTTTGTTTATTTTGAGAGAGAGAGAGAGAGAGAGAGAGAGAGAGAGAGAGAGAGAGAGCGAGCCAGGAGAGGTGCAGAGAGAGAGAGAATCCCAAGCAGGCTCTGTGCTGTCCATGCAGAGCCCCAACACAGGGCTTGATCTTAACAGCCATGAGATCATGACCTGAGCTGGAACCAGGAGTCAGGCGCTTAACTGACTGAGCCACTCAGGTGGCCCTTGTTTTACTTCTTAATACACAAGTATACATTTCTAACATACACAGTCTCTTTTTAAAAAAAAAAAAAATCAAAATAACATTATCACATGGAACAAAATCAACAGGCTTCCTTAATGTCACCTGACATTTGTACAACTTTCTTATTTGTTTCACAAAGTCAGTAGCTAAAACAAGATTTGTGGGGACGCCTGGGTGGCTCAGTCGGTTAAGAATCTGACTTCAGCTCAGGTCATAATCTCATGGTTCATGGGTTCAAGCCCTGCATCTAGCTCTGTGTTGACTTGACAGTTCAGAGCCTGGAGCCTATTTGTATTCTGTGTCTCCCTCTCTTTCTGTCCCTCCCCTGCTCATGATCTGTCTCTCAAAAATAAATAAACATTAAAAAAAATTAAAATAAAATAAAATAAGGTTTGTGCGTTATGTATCTGCAGCCTCTTTTAATCAGTAAATCTCCCCATTTTAAAAACTGCTGTTTATTTTTAGAAGACACTAGCTGATTTGTTCTGCAGCATTTCCCACATTCTGGGCTTTGTTGATTATATCCTGGTGTCATTGGACATATTACTCTGTTCTTCATGTTTCCTGTAACAGTTAGAAGTGTGATAAGATTTAGGTTCAAAATTTTTTTTTCTTGTCTTAAATTTTTTTTTTTTTTTTAGTTTAAGTAGTCTCTGCACCCAGTGTGGGGCTTGAACTCACAACCCCAAAATCAAGAGTTGCACACTTCACTGACTGAGCCAGCCACACACTCTAAATTTTTCATCTTTTTTGGAAAGAATTCTTTATTGGTATGACACCGCTAGTGGAACCATCGCATTCATCTTAGTTCAGGGGATGTCAGCGTAAACCATATATTTAAAAGTTCCCCTTCAGTTTTTACCTGAATGGTTTTAACATTCATTAACTAATTCTTTTTTAAAAAGATTTTATTCCATGAGTAATCTTTATACCCAGTGCAGGGCTTGAACCCACAACTATGAGATCAAGAGTCACACACTCCACTGAGTGAGCCAACCGGGCGCCCAATAATTATTTCTTGATTCACCGTTTCGTTAGGGGTTATAAAATGATGATTTCCTAAATCTTTTATTTCTCCAGTGTCTATTAGCTATGATTATTTTATAGAGAAGAACTTTTCCTTATCAACTAACATTTGGTTTCTTTGTAACCGTAAAATATCATTAATGTAAGACAAAGACAAGACAAGATATATAAAAAAAGCCCCAAAACAAGAAGAAAAGATAAATGCTGGATTCTTTTTTTGTTTTTAAGAATGAGTTGATGAAGTGATACAGCCTTCACAAATGACCAGTGAGAGTTATTTTTTGAAGTAAGGGGAGTAAAGGCAGTATCATGGTAAATTACTATAAATAGATTTATTTATAATTGTAGTCTATTATGCCATCTTTGGTAGATAAAAGCCTCTTCAGATTAGCTCTTCTGTCATTTTGTCATGACTGCTGTAGTCTTTGATAATTTCCTTGCTTTCTGGTGCAAGATGAATCAAACTCATCTGTATAATCCCTACTCCAGACTTGAAATCAGCCATATCTTCCAGGAGGTCTGGTTCCTTTTAGTGGGAAATGCTATTAAGAGACTGTAACACTTGACCACTTAAAAAAAAAAAATTTTTTTTTTAATGTTTATTTTTGAGAGAGAGAGAGCACGAGTGTTTACATAAGCAAGGGAGCAGCAGAGAGAGAGGGAGACACAGGATCCGAAGCAGGCTCCAGGCTCTAAGCTGTCAGTCAGCTCCAGCTCAGAGCCCAGCCCTGGGGTTCAGACTTGTGAACCACGAGATCATGACCTGAGCCGAAGTCGGATGCTTAACCGACTGAGCCGCCCAGGCCCCCTAACACTTGACAACTTTTTAAAGTTGTACCATCTTAAGTTTCTGTCCATGTAGGAAGTGTCCTAAGTATTTAGGTAGGGACTTAAGTATTTTTCATGTTCATAATTAGATTCATTTGAGGACCATTTAAAAAGGTTAAATGACAAAGATTCTTATATTGAATATGATATTTAGGTTATTTATAAGAAAAATCTAAAATGAAATAAAACTAATAAAAGTTAAAAATAAAAGTATGCCAATGTGTCAAAGTTGCAAATACAGCAAAAATTCGAATTTTAATATTAAAACAAAATTATTCATGGCAAAAGTAATTAACTATCAGTACTTTCTGACTTTGTAGAAGCTGTAATTCACACTGAAGATATAACTGCCATGAATCATTATGTATCGAAAACCTTTGTATTGGCATATATAAATCAAAAGTTTTAATAGTTTAGAGGAACTGAAGTTCAACTGAACTTAGTACACTTTGAGAAAAACATGACCATCTTTACATTTTCATGCAAACATTTTCATGGAACATTTATAAAATTTAATCATAATTGACACATAATTCACACAGCCCTACCACTTGGAAATTTTAGAACTTCTAAGCATTTCTTGGGTTAAGCAAGTTGAAGCTAACTTCAGTTACAGACAATTGAGAATATGACGAGTATGTCAGTTATACCTGAATAATAACAGCAAAAGAATGTAACAATGAGAGCAAACCGTATCTTGGGATACAAGCAGAGCTATACTCCAAAGAGAATATTTTGCATTAAATGCTTTTAGTTAAAAAAAAAAAAAGTGTGTATTAGCTGTATATGTTTGAACAATGAAATAAACCTGAGGAAAGCACAAGGGAAGAATTAATAAAGTAAAAAATATGTAACAAAAATAATATGTGAGAAAAAATGAATTAAGTAGAAAATGTATAGACTGAAAAAGGATCAGATTCTTTGTGAAGTGACCAATAAACAAGTTACTGACAAGTCTAATTGAAGAAAAGAAAACAAATAGTGTTGAAATAAAGGCTGTAACCATAAATAGTTTGGGGATAATATGTTGAAAAATTTTTTTAAGTTTATTTTTTGAGAGAGAGAGGGAGAGAGAGAGAGAGAGCATGTGGGATGGGCAGAGACAGAGAATCCCAAGCAGGCTCTGCACTGTTAGTGCAGAGTCCACTGTGGGGCTCAAACTCATGAACTGTGAGATCATGACCTGAGCTGAAATCAAGAGCCGGTTCCTTAACTGACTGAGCCACCCAGGTGCCCTAAACTTTTTAAGATATAATTAACACGATCCTTTAGATGAAATGGAAGATTTTCTGAAATAAGTTGCCAAAACTGATTCAAAAGATAGAACACCTGAATAGGCCAGTAACCATTTAAGAAATGGCAGTTAATGTCAAAGAACAGCCATTCCCTGCCCCCCTCCCCCCCAGTTTCTAATCTTTCTTTGTACCATTGAGGAATAGTCCATTTCCATGTTTTTAATAATATATACCAAAATAGAAAAGGTCTCATACCAAGATGCTAATAAAGATCTTGATATAGGGGTGCATGGGTTGGTTCAGTTGGTTAAGCATCTGGCTCTTGATTTTGGCTCAGGTTATGGTCTAATGCTTTATGAGATTGAGCCCTGCGTTGGGCTCTGCACTGACAGCGTGGAGCCTGCTTGGGATTCTTACCTACCCTCCACTCCCTCTGCCCCTCCCCTGCTCCAGCACACATGCGCTCTCTCTCAAGATAAATAAACAAAAAAGAGACCTTTTTAGGGGCGCCTTGGTGCCTCAGTTGGTTAAGCAGTCGGTGCCGCAGTCGGTGCCTCAGTTGGTGCTGACAGCTCAGAGCCTGGAGCCTGCTTCAGATTCTGTCTCCCTCTCTTTCTGTCCTTCTGCTGGTCGTGCTCTGTCTCTCTCTCTCTCTCTGTCTCTCTCTCTCTCTCTCTCTCTCTCTCTCAAAAATAAACAAACATTAAAAAGTTTTTTTTTTAAAGATCTTTTTATATTTAGTATTCATTTCCTAGCAATAAAGTCTCTTTTTTATAAAACTAAAAATAGAGGGTTCTTTCCTTTACATAATAAAACATATGTGTTAGAATCCAGCAGTCACTCCTTGAGATTTAGGAAGGATGCCTGCTATTACCATGCCTATGACTGTTCTGGAAGTTCTAGGGCAATATAGCTAGATGAGGGGGAAAAAAGGCATAAATCTTGGAAAGTTGGAGAACAAAATTACGATTATTTTCTGATGACACACTTATTTGCCTGGAATTCTCAAGAGTATCAGTAGAAAATATTTTAGGGCCAAGAAGTAAAAATTCAAAAGTGAAAGCAATCTGGAGGAAAAGAGAAAGTGTATTAGAGTTGTAACAGGGAATTGTAAAATGTCTAGTTACAACATTAAAATATTTTTAAAAATCCCATGAAACTTAGTAACTTTGACTGTAAGTAGTTGGAAAATATTTTTAAAAAGTGATTCAAAAAGCAATAAAAAATTAAATTCCTTGGGATAAACCTAAAAAGTATGAGACTTAAAATGACAAGAGTTTACCTAAGGACATGGTAATAAAAAAATAATAATAGTCACAACACAAGTCATCTTTATGAACATTGTTTTAAACACTTAATTCATTTAATTCTCAAAGTGACCTTATAATACAGTGTTATGTTTGAGGGTAACAGAGAGGTAAAATGTCTTGTCAGGGTAATTTAGATGCTAGGATAAGGAATGATGGGATTGGAACCCATTCAGGCTGTGTCACTCCAAACTCCAGAGAATCTGTAACCATTATGCTTTGATGGCTCTTGAAAAAAATAAGTGATATACCATATTCCTGGATGGGAAAATCCAATATAATCAAAATATATGTCTCATAAAATTAATATTATTATATTGGTGTCCCAACAGGATTTTGTTTTTCTTTTTCATGGTAAGGAGGGTAGAATTTGAGAAAACAGTGATGAACTTCACTAGGAATTATAAGTAGGTGAAAGATAGCCAAAACAGTTTTGAATTAGAAGAGTATTGGGGGAGTGGAGGAGTAGAGGAAGTGGGTACCTTGTTTTATAGGATTTTGAATATAATACTGACATAGGTATGCTCAAATTATTACAAATAGATTCATTTCTGTGTGTAAGAATATAGTTGTAAGTTATTCTTTAAATTGTGTTTGTATAGTTTTCTGGTCATTTGGGCAAAAGATAAAGTTAGCTCTTTTCTTCCAGATACCAAAACAAATTCTAGAGGGATTGAATATATGGATATAAGAAAACAAAGGTATTCCCCAAAGAAAATATAGGTAAATACAACATCTTGATACGGGGAATGCCTTTTTAAGCATAAACCAAAAAAAGGTAATTCAAAGAATAATTGATTTGACTACATTGAAAAAATTGTCACATTTTTAAAAAGGAAAAAGTGTTCAAAATATCTGACAATCAGAAGTGACTGTTTTCAGAAGAATGGGGTACTCAGCAGATAAAAGCAGATAACCACTTCAGGAGTCATCTTAGAATTCCTCAGTGCTCCACATCCCTAATTTCCATCCAGTCACCATTCATGCTTCCATTCAACAAATGTTTGAGTGTCTGTTACACACAAGGAACCATTGTAGGAATGAGGATACAGTAGTGAATAAAATGGAGAAAATCTCTGCTCTTACGTAGTTTATATTCTGTTGATGGGAGAGAGAACTATTAGTCAATTAATGCAGAACATTTAAAATGGGACACTTCTATAGAGAATCATAAAGCAGAAAAAGGGTATACATTGTGCTGTTGTGGAAGTGGCATTGCAGTTTTAGATAGAGGCATTTAAGCAAAATCTGAAGGAAATGAGAAAGCCAGCCACAGGGGTATCTTAAGAGGAAGAACATTCCAGGTAGAGGGAACAAGAAAGCCAAAGTTTGTGACGCAGGAGAATGCTGTGTATATTTTATGAACAGCAAAGTGGTGGTAGCTGAAGGTAGGTGAGTAAGGTAGTGAGTAGTAGGAGATGAGATCAGGGAGGTAACTAAATCTTGGAGAGGTTTTTAAGACCAGGTAATTCTTTGTTGTAGGGGTTATAGTATACATTGCTGGATGGTTCACAGCATCCCTGGCCTATACCCACTAGATGTCAGTAGAGCTCCCTAGTTGTAATAACCAAAAATGCCTCCAGATTTCACCAAATTTTCTAGATTTGGGAAGCAACATTGCCCTTGCTTAAAAACCACTGCTCTACTAAATGGCTGTAGTCCCTTTGAGGAAGGCTTTGGAGGAATATTTATGGTGTGTCCTTGCTGTAATGGTGCAGAGCTTTTCCTCAGGTGGACCCAGTCTCTCCTCAGTTACAAAAGGCTGTGGGTCTGTGAATTGACCAGGTCTGGAAAGTGGGCAAATGCCCATGACTTCCACTATGATGATTCAAGTCGGTTTTTGGCCACCAGATTTAGGCATTTTTCTGTTATATAGATTAAACTGCCCATCTATTTCATTCCTAGGAACATCGTGATCAATTAGCCACTGCCAAAGATCCCTGCGGGCCAAAGCGTTCTGATTACCGGTACGTCCTCGCTGCCCTTATCTTTGGAGTTAAGTACTGCCACTTGGCCTCTGCTACTTTGGGATCCCATCATCCTCAGTGAGATCAGGGAGCTCATCTCAGTGGTGACATTCCCTGAAGTCGTACCTGACTTAAAAGAGAGCAGCCACACAGCCTTTTCAAGTATGTGGTGCTTCCCTCACTAATTATAGTGTCTTCTGGGCCTTCTCAGGGTATGTAGTTGGGTAGTAGGTTGCAGAGGATAAATCCACTTCAATATTCCTGTCTCCTTAAACCTTTGGATTTTCTCTTCCACATAATGCCAGTGGAACTCTAGTATTTCAGCCTCATTAAACCTCATTTAATATTCATTGGCAGTGTTAGAATAATTTTGATTTCATTTCCTTAATGATTACAGCTATATTGTTGAGTGTAAGTTTCAGTCAACAAGTAGGCTATTAGAGCCATCTCCAACTGCACAAGTTATCATAGAGTCTGTGGAAAGCTCACTCATATTGATGAATTCTAATCTTCTTGGTCTAATACCCTTAGCATCGATTTTCACACATATTCCTCAGGTTTTTTCCTTTATATATTAACAGAATTTTGGCATTTTTTTAGTGCTTAAGCTATTTTCTCTTGAGTCATGCATACGTATATCTGTTCCTCTAGAACGTGCTGAGATTTGAACCTAGTTATGGGTGTAATGTCAACAGGGTTGGTTGTAGTTGGTCTTGAGGAGAATGAGCATCCTCTTCCAAGTCATTTGCAGAACGTAACAATATCACAGGATTTTCAGCAAAGGAAAGCTGCTCTCTATATACAGAAGAGTAAGTTAGTGCCACTGGAGGTGTGAAGTTGTTTTTTTCATTCTGATTCGACCACATGTCTAAGTTTCAGGGTTCCATTTTTTTTTTCCCTAGTCATTGCTCTTACTTTCACATGAGAAACTTAGACTATGAATTCACCTGTTATAATTCAGCTACTTGCAGAATCAAATTTTGCATTTGATTTTTAGCAATATGAATCTGAGGTTATAAGAATAAAGAGGTGTTGAGATTTTTTAAATGTATATTTTTGAGAGAGAGAGCATGCACGTGCGTGTGAGCAGGGGAGGAGCAGAGAGAGAAGGAGACAGAGGATCCAAAGCAGGCTCAGTGTTGATAGTAGAGGGCCTGATGTGGGGCTCAAAGTCACTAATCTCGAGATCATGACCTGAGTCAAAGTCAGATGGTCAAACGACTGAGCCAATTAGGCGCCCCTGAGATTTCTTTAATACTGTCATGACAGTACTGTTTTTCAGACTGTGATTTAATCTGACAGTTAACGGACTTGAACTTATTTTTTGTGTACCTGTTCAAGAGCATTTAGAGAATCCATCTCATATAGCAGACCTTGTAGTCATCTGTACTGCCTTAACAGTTCAGTACAATAGCCATTTGGGGTCCTAAGGCACTTGCTTCTGTTGGCACCTCATCACAGTCAACCACAGTTGATAGCTTGATTAACTGTGATGCCACTGCATGCTGGGGGTTATTAGCATCCTATTTCCTGTTTGAGGCAGAGGGCACAACGAAGCCAATCTTCAAATCCCATCTTTGTAGGTATGTTTACTGTGACCATTGCAGTACCAACTCAGAAACCACACATTAATTTGAACAGGGAAGTTTAATATAAAGAATTACTAACCAAAAAAAAAAAAAAAATTATTAACCAGTAACAGAGAGTTAACCCTAGAGGGCAAAGAGAACTGTGAAGTATACACAATAGAATGAGCAACCACTACCTCTAGGGCTGGGGCATGGTAGCAAGGATGGATAGAACAAATCTGGAAGATGCCGAATTTTCCAGTTTGAAGGCTGAGACTTTCAGATCTTGTTGGAAAGGGTGTGTTACACTGGATGCTGGAGAAGTGTGAAGTGCTGCAAATTTTCATTATCAAGCAAGAAACCCCCTTTTGGGGGACTGAGAAAAGTTACTAGGAAGCCCCTTTCTCAATCTAAGAAGCCAGCTGGAACATGGCATAATTCTTTGGGAAGTGTTTGGCTCATAAGAGTGCTGCAGAAACTTGCTGCACAACTGTCAGTGCAGGGTGCTGACAAAACTTGCCGGGAAACTACCCATGGGGTTGCATATGTGTCGCTGAGACTTGATGGGAAGTTGGAGCTTGGGGAGAGGGCTGTTGGGTGTTTTGCATACCATTGTTCTCCACTGGAACCAGCAGGTTAGAGCACACTAATTGGAAGAGAACCTACTTCTGTCTGGAGTCTTCCTCGAGTGCCATCTGCTGAGAAGGTTAACATTTTGCCAGCTGGCAGAGAAGAAATGTTTACAGGTACCAGCTTCATTATTGCAAAGCAGGGCAGAGAGGAGTGGATTTGGAGTTGAGAGGCAATATATTTATAATTGGTAATGTCAGATATTTACATTTCTAGTACCCTTCATTTCTTTGGGTAGTCCCTGATTTCCATGTGGTGTCATTTTTTTTTCTTCAGATACCTTTAATAACTTCTTATTAGGCCAATATGCTGGTGATGAATTCTTCCAGCTTTTGTACATCTGGAAAATTCTTTATTTTGCCTTTTTAAAAAATAAACTAGTGGTAGAGTACACATAACATAAAATTTACCATCTTACCTGTTTTTTTTTTTTAAGTTTAAGTAAATAAATACCACCCAACGTGGGGCTTGAACTCATGACCCTGAGATCAAGAGTTGTATGCAACTGAGCTAGCCAGGTGCTCCATTTTACCCCTTTTTAAGTGTACATTATTTATCTGTTTTTGAGTGAGAGAGCACACCTGTGTGCACATGAGCAGGGGAGGGGACCGAGGGGGAGAGAGAAAATTGTTGTTTTTTTTTTTTTTTTTTGAGAGAGAGAAAATTTTAATCAGGCTCCACATTCAATGTTTTTTATTTATTTTTGGGACAGAGAGAGACAGAGCATGAACGGGGGAGGGGCAGAGAGAGAGGGAGACACAGAATCGGAAACAGGCTCCAGGCTCCGAGCCATCAGCCCAGAGCCTGACGCGGGGCTCGAACTCACGGACTGTGAGATCGTGACCCGGCTGAAGTCGGATGCTTAACCGACTGCGCCACCCAGGCGCCCCAGTCAGGCTCCACATTCAGTGTAGAATCCGACATGGGGCTGGATCTCACAACTGTGAACCAAAATCAAGAGTCAGACACTTAACCAACTGTGAGCTACTCACATGCCCCTGTTGATTGGTTTTCATATGTTGAACCAGCCTTGCATTTTATTTATTTTTGAGACAGAGAGAGACAGAGTATGAACGGGGGAAGGTCAGAGAGAGAGGGAGACACAGAATCTGAAACAGGCTCCAGGCTCTGAGCTGTCAGCACAGAGCCCAACGGGGGACTCGAACTCACGAACTGTGAGATCATGACCTGAGCCGAAGTCTGATGCTTACCGACTGAGCCACCAGGCGCCCCTATTTTATTTATTTTTTGAAATGTTTATTTATTTTGGGGAGATGGAGTGGGGGAGGGGCAGAGAGAGAGAGAGAGAGAGAGAGACACAGAATCTCAAGCAGTCTCCAGGCTCTGAGCCTGTCAGCACAGAGCCCGATGTGGGACTCGAACCCACAAAGCGCGGTATCATGACCTGGGCCAAAGTCAGACACTCAACCGACTGAGCATCCTTGCATTTTAGAAAGAAATTTTACTTGGTCATGGTATATAATTTTTTTAATATGTTGCTGAATTTGATTTGCTAGTACTTTGTGGTGCCTTTGTCTGGCTTTGGTATCAGAGTACTCCTGCCCTCAGAGAATGTATTAGGAAGTTGTTCCCTAATTTTTGTTTTTTTGGGGAAAAGTTTGAGAAGGATTGGTATTTTTCTTTAAATGTTTTTTGGAATTCACCAATGAAGTCATCAAGTCCAAGACTTTTTTTTTTTTTTAATGTTTATTTATTTTTTGAGAGACATAGAGAGACAGAGCACAAGTTGGGGAGGGGCATAGAGAGAAGGAGACACAGAATCTGAAGCAGGCTCCAGGCTCCGAGCTGTCAGCACAGAGCCTGATGTGGGGCTCAAACTCACAAACTGTGAGATCATGACCTGAGCCGAAGTCTGACACTTAACCGACTGAGCCACCCAGGTGCCCCAGACTTTTCTTTTTTAGGAGAGTTTTGTTTACTGATTCAATCTTCTTACTAGTTATAGGTCTATTCAGACTTTGTATTTCTTTATAAGTTAGTCTTGGTAGGTTTTGTATTTCTAGGAAATTGTCTATTTTATCTAGATTATCCAATTTGTTGATGTAAAATAATTCATAGTACTCTGTTATAGTCCTTTTCATTTCTGTAAAACCAGTAATGTCTCCACTTGCACTTTTTATTTTAGTAATTTGAGTGTTTTTTCTTTTTTCTTAGTCCGTGTAGCTAAAGTTTTTTCAATTTTGCTGGTATTTTAAAGTATCAACTTTTGGTTCCATTAATTTTTCTTTGTTTTCTATTCTCTATTTTTAAAAATTCTCTAATTTTTAAAATTTCCTTCCTGCTTGCTTTGGGTTTAGTTTGTTCTTTTTCTAGTTCTACAAGGTGTAACATTACATTATTGTTTTTTTTTTTAATTTTTTTTTTTTTAATGTTTATTCTTGAGAGAGACAGTGTGTGAGCAGGGAGGGGAGGGGCAGAGAGAGAGGGAGACACAGAATCCGAAGCAGGCTCCAGGCTCTGAGTTGCCAGCACAGAGCCTGATGCAGGGCTTGAACTCACGAACTGCAAGATCATGACCTGAGCTGAAGTCGGACGCTTAACTGACTGAGCCACCCAGGCGCCCCAACATTACGTTGTTGATAGGAGATCTTCCTTATTGTATAAGTGATTATAGCTATAAATTTCTCCCAGCACTGCTTTTGCTGCATCCCATTTTTTTGTTTTTATGGGCATGTTCTTTTTAAAAAAATTTTTTTAAATGTTCATTTATTTTTGAGGGAGAGAGTGTGAGCGGGGAGGGGCAGAGAGAGAGAGGGAGACACAGGGTCTGAAGCTGTCTCTGTATTGACAGCAGAGAGCCTCAGGTGGGGCTTGAACTCACATGACCTGATCATAACCTGAGCCACCCAGGCACCCATGAATTGTTTTCTATGTTTTATAGCTTTTTGTTCTTCATTTTGTGCATTATTTTTTTGTGTTTAGTTGATATTTTTTGTAGTGAAATGTTTAAACACCTTTCTCATTTCATACTGTGTATATTCTAGAGCTAATTTCTTTGTGGTTACCCTGGGGATTGCATTTAACATCCTAAAGTTATAACATTCAAATTTGAATTTATAGCACCTTTACTTTAGTAATGTAGAATAACCGCTTTTTAACAGCTCCAACCCCACCCCTTTGGTTATTGGTAACATCTTTATACATTGTGTACTCAAAAACATAAAGTAAGCAACATTCTTTAAGTTGCATTTAGTCTCTTAAATCCTGTAGAAAACAGCATTTAGAATTATAAAACAGTGTTGGAATAATACTAGCTTTTATAATTGCCGCCTTTATTGAGATCCTTATTTCTTCAGTATGGCTTTGAATTGCTGTTTACTGTCCTTTCATTTCATACTCCTGTACACCCTTGAGCATTCTTGTTTATCTGAGAGGGTCTTAATTTCTCCCTAACTTTTGCAGGACAGTTTTGCCAGATACAGGAACCTTGCTTGATTGTTTCTTTTTAGGACTTTGAGTACATTAGCTCACTGGCTTCTGGCTTCCAACATTTGTGATGAGAAATCTGCTCATATACTTATTGAAGATCCATGGTATGTGAATCACTTCTCACTACTTTCAAGATTCTTTGTGGCTGTCCAAAGTGTCTCTGAATTTCTTCAAATTCTTATATGGGGTTTATTGAGCTTCTTGGATGTTTATATTCATGTCTTTCATTAAGTTTGGGGAAGTTTCCAATTTATTATTTTTTCAAATATACTCCCTGCCCCTTTCTCTTCTCCTTCTGGGACTTCCATGTTAGTCTGCTTATTGGTGTCCCTTGGGTATCTTACTCTGTTCATTTTGCTTCCGTCATTTTTCTTTTTGTCCTACAGACTTGGTAATTTTTATCGTCCTATCTTCAAGCTTGCTCATTATTTCTTCTGCCTGCCCCTTTCTGCCTTTGAATCTCTATACTGAATTTTTCATTTCAGTTCTTCTACTTTTCATCTGTAGAATTTCTTTTTGGTTTCCTTACAGGTTTTCTATCTGTTGATATTTCTGTTTTGTTTCTATATTGTTTTCTTGATTTTATCCATATCTTCCTTTGCTTTCTTGACATTTATTTATTTTGTTTTTTAGAGAGAGAGCATGTAGGCCCAAGTGGAATAAGAGCAAAGGGATAGGAAGAGGGAGAGAGAGAATCTCAAGCAGCTCTACACCCAGTGCTCTACACCCAATGCGGGGCTCAGTCTCATGACTGTGAGATCATGACCTGAACTAAAATCAAGATTTGGACACATAACCAACTGAGCCGCTCAGGCACTCCTTTAAGACTGTTATTTTAGGGACGCCAGGGTGGCTCAGTCGGCTAAGGGTCCAGCTCTTGATTTTGGCTCAGATCATGATCTCACAGTGAATTCAAGCCCCTGCGTCTGGCTCTGCGCTGACAGTGTGGAGCCTGCTTGGGATTCTCTCTCTCCCTCTATCTCTGCCCCTCCTCTACTGGTGCTCTAAATCTCTCTCAAAATGAATAAGTAAACATTAAAACAAATTCTTTTAATGTCTCGTTTAGTATGTCTACCATCAGGTCTTTTTCAGGGAATAGTTCCTGTTTTTTCCTTTGTGTAGGCTATGTTTTCCTGTTTTCTGTGACTTTTTCTTGCTGAAAATTGGACATTTCAATATAATAATATGGTAATTCTGAAAATCAGATTCTTCCTTCCCCACAATATTTTGTTTTTTTGACTGTTGTAGCCTATCTTTGTGATTAGGATCAACCTGAGGTGTCAGTTTAAGTTCTCAGGTCTTTTCTCAGTTACTGCTTTTCCCTGGATATGTATGGTGAGTTTCTGATTTCTGATTTCTTCTGTATGGACAGTTGCTTTTGAATGTCCTAGTCTTTAATGTCTGGCTCCCAAAGGGGAAAATTGAGAAAAATGAAGGGGAACGGAAGAGTACAAGCAAAAAGGGAGGGAACTGTAGCAGTGGGAGTTGGTGCAACAAAAATGGCCTTAAAAAAAATGGCCTTATGCCTCTTTGTCTTCATTTCTGTGATCAGAAGCAGCAATGAGGAATTAGGGCACAGATCTCCAATACATGGAGGACACAGTCATTTTTGCCCACCCTAAGCTCTCACAAACTGCTTATAGAAGATATGTACAACTAACTGCCATGTAGTTGGAGGTGGAGGATGTGTAGCTGCTCCCCTGCTAAAAGCTTAACCAACTGATGAAAAATTTCCCTTCCAAACCTACTCCCTGGAAATTGCAAGCTTTCAGTGGACACTTGAGTTCCAAAAACCAGTTATATCAGACAGATTATGCTTGTGTCATTATTCTCTAGATGGAGGGACAGAATCCTGGGGCTTCCTTACTCTTCCATCTTCTCAGAATCTCAGTAAAGTTGACCTCTGAACAATGTGGGTTTGTACTTCATGGGTCCACTTATACTCAGAATTTATCTGATAAATAGAGTATAATTCTGTAAATGTAATTTCCCTTCCTTGTATTTTCTTAATATTTTCTTTTATCTACATTACTTTATTGTAAGAATACAGTATATAGTGCATATATACAATATGTGTTAATGGAATGATAATGTTATTGACAAGGCTTCTAGTATAGTAGGCTATTAGTAGTTAAGTTTTTGGGGAGTCAAAAATTATATGTGGGTTTTGACTGTTGGGACAGTCAATACCCCAACCCTCACGTTGTTCAAGGATCAGCCGTATCTGTTAGTAAATTTTGAGAGAGATTGGGTGTGAGAGAGAGTCAAGGAAGGGGATTGCAGCTGCCTGCTATTATGATTATGTAATCCAAGTGATTACACTTGGAGATCTCAGAATACTTTGCAAAGTTCTCATTTATCGTTTCCAAATAGTAGTATTAGGAAACTGTATTGAAGTGGCATATTTTTAGCTTAATTAAGTATATTGTAGTTATTTTTGAATATCTTATTTTTATTCTAAAGGCAGCATTTAGACATTATAGATGATTTGAAAGATTTTAAAAAGTATAAAGGAAAGATAAAAATCTCTTGTAATACCACTATTTAGTGTATTTATTTATAATTATGTGTACATTTATCTTGCATGCATTATATGTATTTAAAAATTTGTTTTTACTATTTGTTTATTTTTAAGAGAGAGAGTGCGAGCATGTGTGCAAGTTGGGGAGGGGCAGAGAGAGAGAGAGGGAGACAGAATCTGAAGCAGGCTCCAGGCTCCAAGTTGTCAGCACGGAGCCCAACGTTGGGTTCAAACTCACAAACTGTGAAATCCTGACTGAATTTGAAGTGGGACGCTTAACCAACTGAGTCACCTGGGCACTCCTATACGTATTTTATTTTAGAAATGAACATATGCTAGCTAACATTCCTTTTTTTATAATTTGGTACATAGTTGTATAATATTAAGCACAATTATAGATTCCTCTAAGCACCATCACAAACAGGATTAATAACAATTCTGTCACCCCAGGAAACTCCTACATGCTATTCTTTTTGTCATATTCTTCATTTCCTCTTAACCACTGGCCACCACAGTTTTGTTTTCTGTCACTGTAGTTTTGTCTTTTTCAGAATGTCATAAATGGATTAATAAAGTATTTAACATTTTGAGACTAGCTTCTTAGAATCAGTGTTTTATCATTTCATGGAAATTTGGACCCCACCATATAGGTTATTTTACCCTTTATGTTGGTATTGTCATCATATATACATAACAAATTCGTCTCATAATGTTATAATTTTTACATTTAGCTGTCAAATGTATGTAAAAGAACTCAAATGTAGAAGAATGGACTGTATTTAATAAATCGTTACATTTATTCAGATTGTTACCAATTTTGTACTTTCTTGCTTTCTAATATTCTAAATTTTCTTTTGTTATTTCACTTTTGTATAAAAAAACCTTTCTTAACAGTTCTTTTAGAGGAGGTTTGCAGACAGTGAATGCTTCATCAGAGAATATCTTTATTTCTAAAGAGTATTTTCATTGTATGTAGCTTTGTGGGTTGACATTTCTTTCAGCCCTTTAAAAGTGTTTTCTTTTCTTTTGATAGCCAAGATTCCTGATGAGAAATGTGCAGTGATAAGTAATATGTCCTTTTTCTCTGGCTGTTTTAAAGATTTTTTTCTTTGTTTTTAGTTTTCAGCAGTTTCATTTGTGAGTGTCTTGGTGTGGATATCTTTAGATTTATCCTATTTGGGATTTGCAGATATATATCATTTTCCAAACTTGGAAAGTTTTCAGCTATTGTTTCTTTAGGTACTCTTTATGCACTATAGTTTTTCTCCTTTTGGGACTCTGATGACATGAACACTATTCCTTTTGATATTGTCATATGGGTTTCTGAGGCTCTGTTCTTTTTTTTTTTTTTAAATCTTTTTTTTTCTCTCTTGTTCTGATTAGTTTCTTTTTCTTTTTTTTTTTTTAAAGTTTATTTATTTTGAGAGAGCACACATGTGTGAGAGAAAGCACAAGTGGGGGAGGCGCAGAGAGGAGAGACAGAATCCTAAGCAGCTCAGGTATGGCTCAAACTCATGAACTACAATATCATGACGTGAGCTGAAGTCAGATGCTCAACTGACGAACCATCCAGGCGCCCTGCCAATTTACACTTCTACTGACAGTGTACAAGGGTTCCCTTTTCTCTGTGTCCTTGCCAGCACTTGTTATTTTCTGTATTTTTGATAATAACCAATCTGACAGACGTGAGGTGATAGCACTTTTTAGTTTTGATTTGCACTTCCCTGGTGATTAGTGTTGTTCACTATGTTTTCATGTGCCTGTTGGCCATCTGCATGTCTTCTTTTGAAAAATGTCTGTTTAAGTCATCTATTATTTAAATTGGTTTTTTAAAATATTGGGTGTATAGTGTAATATAAGTATAAGACATATATGTTTTAGAGATTAACCCTTTTTCAGATGTATAATTTGCAAATATCTACTCCCATTTAGTAGGTTGCCTTTTTGTTTCGTTGATGGTTTCCTTTGCTTTGCAAAAGCTTTTTAGTTTGATGTATAGCCATTTGTTTATTTTATGTGTTTGTTGCCCCTGCCTGAGGATACTGATCCAGAAAAATACCACAAAGACTGATGTCAAGGGCTTACTGTCTATTTTTCTTCCAATAGTTTCATGGATTCAGGTCTTACATGCAAGTCTTTAATGCATTTTGAATTTATTTTTCTGTATGGTGTAAGATAGTGGTCCATTTTAATTATTTTGCATGCAGTTGTCCACTTTTCCCAACACCATTTATTGGTAAGTGTGAGTCTTAATAATACATTTCTTTTTTTAAAAATTTTCTTAAAGCTTTTGTTACTTATTTTTTTTTAATTTTAACTTTAACTTTTTTTTTTTTAAATTTTTTTTTTCAATGTTTATTTATTTTTGGGACAGAGAGAGACAGAGCATGAATGGGGAAGGGGCAGAGAGAGAGGGAGACACAGAATCGGAAACAGGCTCCAGGCTCTGAGCCATCAGCCCAGAGCCTGACGCGGGGCTCGAACTCACAGACCGCGAGATCGTGACCTCGCTGAAGTCGGACGCTTAACCGACTGCGCCACCCAGGCGCCCCAGAACTTTAACTTTTTTTAAGTAAGCTCTGTACCCAACATGGAACTTGAACTCATGACCCTAATATCATGAGTTGCATGCTTTACCAACTGAGCCAGCAGGACACCCCTAATAATACAGGTTTTTTTTTTTTAAATGTTTTACTTATCTTTGAGAGAGAGAGCAGATGGGGTGTTGCAGAGAGGGAGAGGACAGAGGATCTTAGCACTGAGAGCACAGAGCCCAACGTGGGGCTCAAACTCATAAACCGTGACATCATGACCTGAGCCAAAGTCAGACGCTTAGCTGACTGAACCACCAAGGTGCCCCCCTAATAATATATTTCTAATGGCTGAGTTGTTCAGTGTATTTCTGAACTTGAAATTAATTCAGTTGCTTCATTTTATGGAATTATAAATTTGTAAAATCCAACTTACCTCAACTGCTTCTACTTAGAACTTTGGTTTTTATTGTACATAACATTAAAAAAAATTTTTTTAACGGTTTTATTCATTTTTGAAAGAGTGCTAGTGGGGAAGGGGCAGAGAGAGAGGGAGACACAGAATCTGAAGCAGGCTCCAGGCTCTGAGCTGTCAGCAAAGAGCTGGATGTGAGTCTCGAACCCACGAACTGTGAGATCATGACCTAAGCTGAAGTTGGATGCTTAACTGACTGAGCCACTCAGGCGCCCCAATTCTGTATAGCATTTAAGAAACACTACTAATAAAGCATGCTGGTAGCACATGAAATATGAGTCAGAAATGCTAAGTATGTCTACACTAGATTGAGAGTCTTATTTTTATGGAGAAGTCAAGTCTATTTAATTTTTAGTTTATGTCAAAGCAATTTTATTGGGAATAATTATTTTGTTTAATTTACATTTTTCAATGAATAACAATGTGAAAAGAAGATAGATTTGATTCCATTTTAGTTTTTATTATTTTAAAATGTTTATTTATTTTGGGAGAGAGAGCATACAAGAAGGGGAGAGGGGCAGAAGGAGAGAGAGAGAGAATCCCAAGCATACTCTGTGCTGTCAGCACAGAGCCTGCCACAGGGCTCGATCTCACAAGCCATGAGATCATGACCTGAGCCAAAATCAAGTGTCAGATCTTACCTGACTAAGCCACCTAGGAGCCCCGATATGATTCTATTTTATAGGAAGGAGTTGTTATTGTATTAAAAAAATTATTTAGTTAGGAAATGCACTTATAGAGAGAGAATGAAATCTACTTTTATTGTGTTCTTAAGACGTTTTCAATCTCCATTATACCAATTTGAGTTCTTCTTTGTGCCTTACTTGAAGTGAATTGCTAGCATTAAGTTTCAAAGTTTGGAGAGAACTTTTAGGATTTTATAGACCCATTTCATTAATTATATGGTTTGAAGAATTTGAGACCCAAAGGAGTTACATTTCTTGTTTGAAGTCTGTTATGAATTCTTAGCATATCAGTGACTAGAATGGAACGTACCGATGTTTACAGCCTTTCTTGAGACCTATCATGTATTTGACATCAGTTTTTCCCACATGTAGCTACTTAAATTTTTTTCTTTGTTTAGTCATCACTTTGCTTGGATTTCTGTTGCCGTGGTTTTGTTAAATAATACCAATCTGCTAACAGCACATTTCAGATGTCAGTTTGCATGGTATGTGAACTCTCAGTCTGTGCTAGCTCTTGAGTTACAAATCAGTATGTAATTAACAGACGTCCGTCATGATCAGTGACCAGTCACATTACTTCTCTCAGAGTCTGTTGGAGATTGGTCACTGTGTGTCTGTTAATTCAATTCTTGCACAGACAGCATAGTATGCAGTTGTGTTACTTCCTTGTCGTCCAGTGGTAAATCTGTGTGACATTTTGCAAAGGACATAATCATAATTGCCATTTTACAAAGATGACAAATGCCTTTGTCATTTTACAAAGACATAATCTGCATAATCAAAGAACAGAATTGACTAACAAAGATGGAAGTGCAGCAAAGAAATGAAAAGTGGTAGCACTAAATCTGAATAATTGGATGTCGTGAAGATTTGAAAATAGTGTCAGGCAAGTGAAGATAGGATAAGAGCTAGCCCTGCATGAAGGTACGTATGAATTTGGAAAAAGGAACACCTGGGTGTCTCGGTTAAGCATCCAAACTTTTGAATTTGGCTCAGGTCATGATCTCGCAGTTTGTGGGATCGATCCCTATGTTGGGCTCTGTGCTGACAGTGAGGAGCCTGCTTGGGATTCTTTCTCCCTCTCTCTCTACCCCTCTCCTGCTCATATGTGCACTGTCTATGAATAAATAGATAAATAAATAAATAAATAAATAAATAAATAAATAAATAAATGGGAAGAATAGAAAAACAAGGTAAAATTGCTTTAACATTAATTTTATTTAGTAAAAAAATTTTTTTTAAGTTTATTTATTTTGAGAGAGAGCATGGGGGAGGAGCAGAGAGAGATGGAGAGACAGAATCCCAAGTAGGCTCTGTGCTGTCAATGCAGAGCCCAACATGGGGTTTGAACCCACAAACCTGTGAGATCGCGACTAAGCCAAAATCAAGAGTCTGACGCTCAACCAGCTTGAGCCACCCAGGTGCCCCTAACATCATCAATTTTACATTGTAACAGGAACAGAACTCAAATCAGTTTGGGTAGCATTCATAATAAGTGTTGAAGTTAATTGCTACATAAAAACAAATTAAGTACAAAGAGAATAAAGAACTTTTTATTACTAGTGAAGGTTGGTTTCTCTTCAGAATCAGCTGCCAGGATGAAGCTGCTAGAGCAGGTAGGGATAATGCTATGAATGTTGCACCCAGATTCCAAAGATTAATTGAGCAAGTAATTATGGTAACCAACAATTTAATGTGAGATAGGTCTGTTTTTTAATGCAATCCCATCAATAACAATGTGAGGAAAGACATAGGATTGTGAAGCGGTCATAAAGGGAACGGTATACGTATGAAGCCCTAGGAAGTTAGTAAAGGTGAATGTATCAACAAATGAGGAAGGTTGTGACAGAAAGGATCAAGATATCTCAAAGGAAGTGACTCCAGCAAAATTTTGCATTAAAGAAACTCTTGGAAATATTTGATAAGATGGATAGGGCAAAGGGTATAAAAATGTTGGAACCTGAACCAAACTTTGAAAGGATTGAGACAGTTTGCCAAGGCATAGAAAATATGCTTATTCTGTGTCATAAATTATATGAGGAAAATGAGAAGGCAAGAACTGTTTACTCTTGGTAAGTATTTTTCGAAAGAAACAGAACATTCTGATTCTCAAGGTTTCTTATGTTTTATGTCCGTGTGTTCTTACTATTCCAAAATAGTAAATACTAGTCACACAGTATTTTTCATTTTCTTGTGCTATAATTGACAGTAAATGGGTCTTAAATGTTTTTAAATATTACGTAAAAATTTAAAGTTTACAGAACAATTGTGATTTTTTTCCCTTTGATTAATAAGATTGCTCAGCTATCAAGGTCTTTTTCATGGTTCTGTGCTACAGTTCAAAGTGAGTACTGCCTGTATAAATAATATGTTTTTTCCATAACAAGTTTGTTATATTTTCTCACTTGATAAAATGATTATAAAGATTGTCAGTATGAATAAATTTGAAAGTTAAAGTACAAGATGTTCATTGGAATAGCAATAGGGAGAGACAGACATTACCATTTCAGGTTGAAGGGGGAGGATTGGACATTTAATTTGGAGAGGTCTGGGGCCAGCATAAAAAAATATTTGAAGCTTCTGTTTAATCTTTAAGAGTCTTGTAATTTTTAAAGTATACTCTTAGGGTGTATAAGTTTTTATTGTAATAAAGATAATTCTGTTATTCAGCAAACATTTATTGAGTTTCTGTTATATAGTAGGAGGTTGGCTTACAGCAGTATGGAACAGACAAAAAAAATCTCTCTAAACGATGATATACTTTAACCTGCTCCCTGCTTTGAGAAATGTGGAATCTCTAATTCTTTAGAATCTGGATTTCATTTAGGTTGAAAGAAACTAGATTATTTTTAATTTTTGTATAATTCTAAAGGATTTTGTATAAAAGCAGTGTTTACTTTTACTGAATTGTTTGAGATAGTCTCCAAAATGGGGTAAAAACTCCAGGTTTGTATAACCCCTGTTATTTGTCAGTAGGTCTACGGAAAGAATGGGACATTTCATGGTATAGCTTCAGAAAGGTGTATGGTTACTTCATTCCTTATAGCATCCCCAACTTTAGAGTAAATTTTTTATAGTTGCTATCATAGATACATCTACTGTGGTAGTGCTAGGAAAGAAAGTTGTGAATTCTTCTTGTTTAGAAAGTTGGGTGTGTGTGCATTGTGTGAGATTATGACATCATTAAAGATTTGTAACTTTAGCTCAGTCATGAAAGCTGAATAGGTGTTTACTATTGAAATATGACTGGAAAAGCTGAAGCACTGTGTATAATGGTTCAGAGGCATGAAAGTACCTGAAAGGTTGGGTGAGCTACTGGTCATTTAGTTATGGTCATCTAGTAATACTGGTAATACAGTAATACATCTAGTAATTACTGGTCATCTAGTAATAACTAGAGCATTTGCTTTGGGGATGAAGATGCAGTGAGAACATGCAGGTAGGAAAAGGTGAAGCAGTAGAGGAAGGTAGGGCCAGATTTTGCAGAGTCAGAAGTTTGGACATTTTTCTAGGGAGACTTTTTCAGAGCTCTTTGTATGTATATGTATGTATATTATTACCTGAGCCGAGATAGAGAGTCAGACATTTAACCGACCCAGCCACCCTGGCACCCCGGTGGAGAAGTTCTTAAGAAACAGGAACCCGGGCACAGGTAGGTCAGTCAATTGAGTGTCTGACTTCAGCTCAGGTCATGATATCATGGTTTGTGAGTTTGAGCCCCACATTGGGGTGGCTGCTGTCATCGCAGAGCCCACTTTGGATCCTTTGTCCCTCCCTCTCTCTGCCTGTACCCTGCTTGCACTCTCTCTCAAGAATAAAGAAACCTTTGGGGGCACCTGGTTGACTCAGTCAGTTACGTGTCCAACTTTGGCCCAGGTGATGATCTCGTGGTTTGTGAGCTCGAGCCCCATGTCAGGCTCTGTGCAGACAGCTTGGAGCCTGGAGCCTGCTTCAGATTCTGTGTTTCCCTCTCTCTGCTCCTCCCCCTCTTGCACTCTGTCTCTTTCTCAAATATAAATAAACATTTTAAAAATAAATAAATAAACCTTAAAAAAAAAAAAAAGAAACAGGGACTCACCCTATTGGTATTTGTATATATTGGTGGAATGCTTTAGTGTGCAATTGAGTAACATCTATTAAAAATTTACCATATTCACCTATGCCCTTTAATCTCATTCCACTTTTAGGAACTGATTATACACACACACACACACACACACACACACGCCAGTTTATATGTATAAAGATGACAGCTATAATACTGCATTTGAAAAAGAGGCTCAAAGCAACCTAAATGTCCATTACTATAATATAACAAAAGATTATGTAGTGACTAAAAAGTGAATTAAGTCTCTGCTTAATGAGAAATTTCCTAGATATATTTAGGTTTAAAAAAATTGGAGGGGAATTTCTATTTGTCCTTTTGTTTGTATTTTTGCTGATCTGAGAGAAAATGGGATTTTATTTTAGTTTTGACTTTAGGTGAGATTGAATGTTTTGTGCTTATTTCTGGTCTTCAGTCATTTTTTATTAGGATGCTGCTAATAGAGTCTAAGACTGCTTTATAAGTAGGATATTAACATTGTAATATTATTAATACATACTTCCCCCCAGATTGTCTTTAAGTTTTTCCAGTTTTTTTTTTTTAACATTTATTCATTTTTGAGAGAGAGAGAGAGAGCGCGCGAGTGCACCAGCGGGGGAGGGGCACAGGGAGAAAGGGAGACAGGAGATCTGAAGCAGGTTCCAGGCTCTGAGCTGTCAGCATGGAGCTGGATAATGGGCACGAACTCCCGAACTGAGAGATCATGACCTGAGTCAAAGTCAGACTCAACCCACTGAGCCACCTGGGCATCTCTCCAATTTCTGTTTTTAGTGTCATCAAGGTCACATAAGGATTTGTTTCTTTTTCTGGTTAAAAGATTTTCGGGTCTTCTATTGTTTTCATTTTTTCCAGTTTGTCTGTAATCTATCTGGAATTTATTTTGCCAATTTGTCTATAATCTATCTGGAATTTATTTTGGTGTAAAGTATGAGGTAGTGATCCAAGATTTCTCCTCCAAAGTGGTTACTGGTCATAGTCTTGTCTAATTCTTAAGTATACTTGGGACTTTGTGTTTTCTATTGTTTCATTAAGCTATTAATTGCCATGCCAGTACCCCATATTTTAGTTATTGTACCTTTGATATATGGTAGGGCACATTTTTCTTCTTGTTACTAATATAACTCAACATTTTGTTTGATAATTCTTTTTATCTTTATTTTTCCAGATGTACTTGATGATTGTTTTGTTTAGTTCTATTCACCCCACTCTTTTTTGTGAGGAAATTGTATTCTTCATAGTATTGATTTTTTTTCCCCTTTGGTAAAAATGGTATATCACCTGTTTATTCTCCAGAAAATTTTGTAAGTTTTTAAATAATGATTTTATACATTTCTTAAAGTTTCTTTTTAAAAAAAATTTTTTTTTCAACGTTTATTTATTTTTGGGACAGAGAGAGACAGAGCATGAACGGGGGAGGGGCAGAGAGAGAGGGAGACACAGAATTGGAAACAGGCTCCAGGCTCTGAGCCATCAGCCCAGAGCCTGATGCGGGGCTCGAACTCACGGACCGCGAGATCGTGACCTGGCTGAAGTCAGACGCTTAACCGACTGCGCCACCCAGGCGCCCCTCAAAGTTTATTCTTAAGATATTTTATATGTCATTATTGTAAATTGGATCCTTTTTTTTCTGTTATATTTTAACTAATTGTTGTTTCTCAGGAATGCTACTGATTTCTTGAATGTTCAGTCTTGTAAAGAGTTACTCTATTGACCTGTATTCTGATTCCTAAAACGTTTTCTGCTATCTTGTACTTTTCAAGTAGACAAGCGAATTGTAAATAACTTTGCTTTTTACTATTTTACACTTTACATTTTTTTTTCTGATTGCATTGACTAGTACTTCTAGAGCAAGGTATGATATTGGTAATATTACCACTTTAATGGTAATTAAGTAGTAAATATTGATCTTGCCTGCCAATTTCAATTGACTATTAAGGACACCTGAATTTTGAATTGAGAACAATTCTTTTTTTTTTTTTTTTAATTTTTTTTTTTTTTTCAACGTTTTTATTTTTGGGACAGAGAGAGACAGAGCATGAATGGGGGAGGGGCAGAGAGAGAGGGAGACACAGAATCGGAAACAGGCTCCAGGCTCTGAGCCATCAGCCCAGAGCCTGACACGGGGCTCGAACTCACAGACCGCGAGATCGTGACCTGGCTGAAGTCGGACGCTTAACCGACTGCGCCACCCAGGCGCCCCGAATTGAGAACAATTCTGATAACATGTTTATATTTTATGGAAAGATTGCTGTGATTGATTAGTGGTAGAAGGAGATGTTTAGAAGGAAGAGAGTATTAGGAATGGAGTATTTACTGTCTTTAACATTTCTTTATTAAATTTAGCTGATAATTTGAGAGAAATATTTTTTTTTTAAATTTTTTTTTTCAGCGTTTATTTATTTTTGGGACAGAGAGAGACAGAGCATGAACGGGGGAGGGGCAGAGAGAGAGGGAGACACAGAATTGGAAACAGGCTCCAGGCTCTGAGCCATCAGCCCAGAGCCTGATGCGGGGCTCGAACTCACGGACCGCGAGATCGTGACCTGGCTGAAGTCAGACGCTTAACCGACTGCGCCACCCAGGCGCCCCTCAAAGTTTATTCTTAAGATATTTTATATGTCATTATTGTAAATTGGATCCTTTTTTTTCTGTTATATTTTAACTAATTGTTGTTTCTCAGGAATGCTACTGATTTCTTGAATGTTCAGTCTTGTAAAGAGTTACTCTATTGACCTGTATTCTGATTCCTAAAACGTTTTCTGCTATCTTGTACTTTTCAAGTAGACAAGCGAATTGTAAATAACTTTGCTTTTTACTATTTTACACTTTACATTTTTTTTTCTGATTGCATTGACTAGTACTTCTAGAGCAAGGTATGATATTGGTAATATTACCACTTTAATGGTAATTAAGTAGTAAATATTGATCTTGCCTGCCAATTTCAATTGACTATTAAGGACACCTGAATTTTGAATTGAGAACAATTCTTTTTTTTTTTTTTAATTTTTTTTTTTTTTTCAACGTTTTTATTTTTGGGACAGAGAGAGACAGAGCATGAATGGGGGAGGGGCAGAGAGAGAGGGAGACACAGAATCGGAAACAGGCTCCAGGCTCTGAGCCATCAGCCCAGAGCCTGACACGGGGCTCGAACTCACAGACCGCGAGATCGTGACCTGGCTGAAGTCGGACGCTTAACCGACTGCGCCACCCAGGCGCCCCGAATTGAGAACAATTCTGATAACATGTTTATATTTTATGGAAAGATTGCTGTGATTGATTAGTGGTAGAAGGAGATGTTTAGAAGGAAGAGAGTATTAGGAATGGAGTATTTACTGTCTTTAACATTTCTTTATTAAATTTAGCTGATAATTTGAGAGAAATATTTTTTTTTTAAATTTTTTTTTTCAGCGTTTATTTATTTTTGGGACAGAGAGAGACAGAGCATGAACGGGGGAGGGGCAGAGAGAGAGGGAGACACAGAATTGGAAACAGGCTCCAGGCTCTGAGCCATCAGCCCAGAGCCTGACGCGGGGCTCAAACTCACGGACCGTGAGATCGTGACCTGGCTGAAGTCGGACGCTTAACCGACTGTGCCACCCAGGCGCCCCGAGAGAAATATTCTTTAGCACGTTAAATAATTACATTCTGTTTTATGTATTTGTTAAACTATGAAGTGGAAAAGTCCTCATACAATAGGTGTGAAAACTGCAGATGGTCAAATGGCAAGATTAAAGAAAAAAACGTAAAAACTGTTATTTTGGAGTGTATTACTTAATTAAAAAATGATCTTGTATTAAAGTGCATAGAAATATACAAACTTCAAATGCTAGCAGCAGTTAGGCTCATTTCCCACAGTTGTGCTGTAATATGTTAGTGTTATCCTTCAAAAGGGTTCTGTGGTCAAAGTACATTTGGAAAACAATGGGCGAAACAAAGCAGTACAGGTTTCTTTAGTTAGAAATTAAGGGGCATGGGGTAGCTCAGTCAGTTAAGCATCTGACTCTTGATGCTTAACTCAGGTCATGATTTCATGGTTTGTGAGATGGAGCCCCGCATCGTGCTCCATGCTGACAGTGCTGAGCCTGCTTGGGATTCTCTCCCTCTTTCTCTGCTCCTCCCTTGCTTGCATGTGCCCTCTCTCTCTCAAAAAATAAATAAATAAACTTAAAAAAAAAAAAGAAATTAGTAAATTAACAAGTATTGTTACACTGAAAGGAGATGTGTATTTGCTATATTTATTTGGTCACAGGAGTCTTTTTATCTTAGTTCATCTTTCAGGTTTTGCATAACAGATATTGAGAAGTGGAAAATTATGGCATTCAGTTAATAAAAAAGAGCTAATACATTACAATAAGTCCATACAATATGGTAGGGCCTGTTGGTATCCCAGGATGAAAAAAGATTTATCTAGAAGGTAATACTGACATATACATAAGTTAACTGTGCCACAAGTGACTGTAAATGAAATTAAATCTAAGTGCTACAGAGGAGTCATGAATTCTAAATGGGTTGTCAGAAAAGTACTCCCTGAAGAGCTACACTTTGAAGAAGCAGTGGCATTTCATCAGGTAGACGTCTATTCCCAGTAGGGAGACAACTATAGGAGAATGGTATGATTAGAACTTTGGGTGGGAGTGAGAAATGACTTTTATTCTATAGCCACAGGAATTGTTTCCTGCCATCTCCTTCAGTGGTTTTTCTTAGGATAAAGTTAGTATCTAAACATGACTAATACTTAGGGGTGACAAAACTGAGAAGCTGAGACAGTTTTGAGAGCAAAGGGGAGCACATTAACAATTACATGGATATGATAGGTATAAATAGAGGTGCTTTCAGCTAACTGGAATATGTGGTCACCCTGTGTATTAAGAATGTCCTGCAGTGTTTGGCCTGTGATTTGTCATTAGCTTTATTATTATTATTTTTAAATTTTATTTTTATTTTATTTAAGCATATAGTGCAACAATGATTTCAGCAGTGGATGCCTTAATGCCCCTTACCCATTTAGCCCATCCCCCCTCCCACAACCCCTCCAGTAACCCTCTGTTTGTTCTCGATATTTAAGAGTCTCTTATGTTTTGTCCCCATCCCTGTTTTTATATTATTTTTGCCTCCCTTCCCTTATGTTCATCTGTTTTGTCTCAAAGTCCTCATATGAGTGAAGTCATAATGATAATTTGTCTTTTTCTGACCGACTAATTTCACTTAGCATAATACCCTCCAGTTCCATGCACGTAGTTGCAAATGGCAAGATTTCATTCTTTTTGATTGCCGATTAATACTACACACACACACACACACACACACACACACACACACCACATCTTTATCCATTCATCCATTGATGGACATTCGGGCTCTTTCCATACTTTGGCTATTGTTGATACTGCTGCTATATAAACATTGGGGTGCCTGTGCCCCTTTGAAACAGCATACCTGTATCCCTTGGATAAATACCTAGTAGAGCAATTGTAGAGTAGTTCTATTTTTAATTTTTTGAGGAACTTACATACTGTTTTCTAGAGTGGCTGCATCAGTTTGCATTCCCACCAGCAGTGCAAAAGAGATCCTCTCTTTCCACATCCTCGCCAACATCTGTTGTTGCCTGAGTTGTTAATGTTAGCCTTTCTGAAGGGCGTGAGGTGGTATCTCATTGTGGTTTTAATTTGTATTTACTTCCCTGATGATAAGTGATGTTGAGCGTTTTTTCATGTGTCAGTTGGCCATCTGGATGTCTTTGGAGAAGTGTCTATTCACGTCTTTTGCCCATCTGTTCACTGGATTATTTGTTTTTTGGGTGTTGAGTTTGATAAATTCTTTGTAGATTTTGGATACTAACCCTTTATCTGATATGTCATTTGCAAATATCTTCTCCCATTCCGTCAGTTGCCTTTTAGTTTTGCTGATTGTTTCCTTTACCGTGCAGAAGCTTTTTATTTTGATGAGGTCCCAATAGTTCATTTTTGCTTGTGTTTCCCTTGCCTCCAGTGACGTGTTGAGTAAGAAGTTGCTGCGGCCAAGGGCAAAGAGGTTTTTGCCTGCTTTCTCCTCGAGGATTTTGATGGCTTCCTGTCTTACATTTAGGTCTTTCATCCATTTTGAGTTTATTTTTGTGTATGGTGTATGAAAGTGGTCCAGGTTCATTTTTCTGCATGCCGCTGTCCAGTTTTCCCAGCCCCACTTGCTGAAGAGACTGTATTCCATTGGATATTCTTTCTTGCTTTGTCAGAGATTAGTTGGCCATACGTTTGTGGGTCCATTTATGGATTCTCTATTCTGTTCCATTGATCTGAGTGTCTGTTTTTGTGCCAGTACCATACTGTCTTGATGATTACAGCTTTTTAATACAGCCCAAAGTCTGGGATTGTGTTGCCTCCTACTTTGGTTTTCTTTTTCAAGATTTCTTTGGCTAGTCGGGGTCTTTTCTGGTTCCATACATGTCATGAGCTTTATCTTACAGTCTGGCCTGCTTTACTCACAGAATTCTATTAATTCACCTAGCCTTTCTATTTCTTGGATTCTTTCTTCTTGTTCCTGCTAAGAACCTTGAACATTAGTTGTTCTTTTCTTGAATCTTCCCTTCCACTTTTACCTATTTTAAAGTTAACTTATTTTTGTTTTTTAGTAGTCTATACACCGAACACAGGGCTCGGACTCAAAATACAATCCCAAGATCAAGTCACATGCTCTTCCAGCTGAGCCACCTGGGCACCCCCCTTTTCACCTGTTTTGATTCTTGGTCATCCTTCAGATCTTAAATTAAGGAGCAGTTCCTTTGCTTTTCCTGACCTCTTATATCGGATAGCTCATTATGGTAGAGATTTATTTCAAACACTAAGATGTTTTAGAAATAGAAATGAAGGTTCTTACTATTGGCCAGTTGAAAGAAATGGGGGAAAACCTCTAATTTTGGGAGTTCTCATTTGACTTTTAGGGTGTTGGGGCTCTGTTCTCTCAGAACAGAGAGCGACATGGGGCTCGAACCCATAAACCACGAGATCATGACCTGAGCTGAAGTCAGACGCCCAACCGACTGAGCCACTCAGGCGCCCCAGTCTCTACTTAATTATTGAAAACCTTGCCTCAGTTCCCTAAACAGTTTTAGAGCTCTTGGTTTGTTACTTAGTTGTCATTGAATAAGTTTATCATATAAACTCTCAAATTATTAAAGTTATCACATAAACTCTCAAATATTAAAATCAGTTGGAGAATGTTTATGGTATTAGTCATTCTGTCCTCATGTACATTATGGTATTATGTTTATCCTATCAGTTATGTCATTATGTATGAAGGATAGAAAATTGGACATTAACTTTTTTTTTTTATTTTTTTTTAACGTTTACTTATTTTTGAGACAGAGAGAGACAGAGCATGAATGGGGGAGGGTCAGAGAGAGAGGGAGACACAGAATCCGAAACAGGCTCCAGGCTCTGAGCGGTCAGCACAGAGCCCAACGCGGGGCTCAAACTCACGGACCGCGAGATCATGACCTGAGCCGAAGTCAGAAGCTCAACCGACTGAGCCACCCAGGCGCCCCAAGGACATTAACTTTTTAAAAATTAAGTTTATTGATTTGGCTATTGTGATTTTTTTTTTTTTTTTTTTTTTTTTTTTTTTGCAGGTGGGTGTGGGTGCTATGCTTGCCAATTCACAGTATATTTGGAATTTTTTTCTCTTTCCAGGGTTAGGGAATGTGAGTATTTTGTTTTATAAGTAAAAATGTACTTTATCCCCAGTGCTTAATTTTTGGAATACAGGGGGCTGAGTCATTTGCCCAGAGGTTTTCTTTTATTTATTTTTATTAAAAAAATTTTTTTTTAAATTTTACATTTATTTTTGAGAGACAGAGAGAGACAGAGCACAAGTGGGGCTGGGGCAGAGCGAGTAGGAGACACAGAATCCGAAGCAGGCTCCAGGCTCCGAGCTGACAGCACAGAGCCTGATGCAGGGTTTGAACCCTTAGACCATGAGATCATGACCTGAGCCGAAGTTGGACGCTTGATGGACTGAGCTACCCATGCGCCCCTAATGGTTACATGTTTTAAAGTTAATGGGCAAAACCCACAAGACTATTTTAACAACTAAAAAGGAACTGGTATTTTTTTTGTCAGTACTACGCATGTTAATTTATTTTTTTGATTTTTCGTTTCATTGGTTTCATTTGGTTTAATTTTGGTTTCATAGTATTGAGAAAATCCTTGCATATATATAATAGTTATTACAGACTCTTAAAAATAAAATTGGCTTGGCTTTTGAATTCAGTTAAATCTTTCATGAAACCTGAGGGCTGACTAGTAGGTCATTAATTTCAAAGGTAAATTTGTGACTGCTTAGATTTAATTTCTTATTTGTAAATATACTGATTGGACAAGAAGCACTGAAAACACGTTTAGTGAAACCATTATATTATCACAAAACTAAGTGTTTTGTCTAAATTTTTTGTTAACCAGTTGGTGAGATTATAGGCCAGATAGGTGTTTTGGAGTCCTGCCTGTCATTTAATTGAAAGCAGTGTTAATGTTACCTGCCTGCACATTGTTGAGTAGTCACACAATTCAGTGGTTTTTAATATTTTCATAATTGTGCAGCCAGAATCAATTTTAGAACATTTTCATCACCTGGAAAAGGAAGCCCTGTACCCAGATCTACTACAAAGCTGTAGTAAAACAGTATGCTACTGGCACAAAAATAGACCCATAGGTCAGTGGAACAAAATAGAGACTCCAGAAACCAGCCTACACTTTGGTGAGTTAACCTATGACAAAGCAAGCAACAATATACAATGGGGGAAAAAAGTTTCTTAGATTAATGGTGCCAGGAAAACTGGACAGCTACATGCAAAAAGATGAAACTGTACCACTTTCTTTCACCATACACAAAAATAAACTCAAAATGAATTAAGGACCTAAACGTGAGACCTGAAACCATAAAACTCCTAGAAGAAAGTATAAGCAGTAATCTCTGACTTAGACCCTAGCAACATTTTTCTAGATGTGTCTCTTCAGAAAAGGGAAACAAAAATAAAACACACCAAAATAAGAAGCTTTTTGCACAGTGAAGGAAACAAACAAAATGAAAAGACACCAGTGAATGGGAGAAGATATTATAAATGATATACCTGACAAGGGTTAATACCTCTGATATATAATGAACTTATATAACAACATGAAAAAAGAAAAACAAATAATTTGATTAAAAAATGGACAGAGGACCTGAACATTTGTCTAAAGACATACAAATAGCCAACCAGACCCATGAAAAGATACACAATATCACTAATCACAAGGGAAATACAAATCAAAATTACAATGAGATATTACCTGACACCAGTTAGAATGGCTGAAATAAAACACACAAGAAACAAGCATTGGTGAGGTTGTGGAGGAAAAGGAACCCTTGTGCACTGTTTTTGGGGATGTAAATTGGTGCAGCCACTCTGGAAAACAATATAGAGGTTCCTCAGAAAACTAAAAATAGAAGTAGCATGGGATCTAGTAATTCCACTACTGGGTCTTCACCCAAAGAAAATGAAAACACTACTTTGAGAAGATATGTGTACCTTATGTCTATTGCAGCATATTTACAGTAGCCAAGATATGGAAGCAACCTTAATGTCCGTTGATAGTTGAGTGGATAAAGAAGATGTATACATACACAATGGAATATTACTCAGCTGTAGGAAAGAATGAGATCTTGCCATTTTGTGAAACATGGAAGGACCTAGAGAGTATTCTAAGTGAAATATGTCTGAGAAAGACAAATACCATATGATTTCACCTACATGTGGAATCTTTTTTTTTAAAGTTTATATACTTTGACAGAAAGAGCACGTGTGTACACAAGTTTGGGAGAGGTAGAGAGAATGCCAAGTAGCTGATGGCGCAGAGCCCAATACAGGGTTCCATCTCACAAACTGTGAGATCATGACCTGAGCCGAAATCCAGATTCAGACACTTAACCGACTGAGCCACCCAGGCACCCCACTTAATGTGTGGAATCTGATAAAACAAATGAACAAACAAAAAGAAACAGACCCATAAACACAGAGTACAAACTGGTGATTGTCAGAGGGGGTGGAGTTGGGAAAAAGCAGTGAAGGGGAGCGGGAGGTACAGGCTTCCAGTTGTGGAATGAATAAGTCATGGAGATGAAAGGTACAGCCAACAGAATACAGTTAGTAGGTATTTTAATAGTATCATATTATTGACTTCAATAGCTACACTTATGCTGAGAATAGCATGATGTATAACTTAGAGTTGTTGAATCACTGTGTTGTACACCTGAAGCTAATAATAGCATCATGTGTCAGCTATACTTCATTATTAAAAAAAAAAAAAGAAAGCAATCCTTTACTCATTAGCAGTATTCTCAGATCTTTCTCCTTAGTCTTAGGTGGGCACTAATCCATTTTGTCCTATGGTTTTGAAATGTGTACCCATTGTCAACAAAGGACTTGCTGACCGATACTGTATCTGTTGTAAACAAACCTATAAATTGTTTGGCATCAGTGGCAATATATTTAGTCTTTGTTTTTGTTTTCTGTTTGAGAGGGAGGGAGGGGGGAAGTAAGAAAACAAAGGTTTTGTTCTGAGCCATAGAGAAGATCACTGAATCCTAGAATTTTTGCCTTGCAAAGGAGTGTCTTCTGAAGAGTGTCTTCTTATGTTCTTTCCATTGTTTTCATTTCTTTGGCGTCATAATCCATTGGCTCCTGTTTCTCATGTGCAGTATAATTTTAATTAGTGTACTTAATTTCCATTTTGTTATATATTTTTCATAATAAAATTTGGTCTAAATTCGAAGGTTTTTTTTTTTCCTTTTAGAATGTGAAAATCATCTTTTTGTTCATCTTGCAGAGAAGTGTGGTATCAGCTTGATTCTTGTTTCTTATAGAACACAGTCTTATCTTAATTAGGAGACTAAATTATAATATTGTATTATCCCTTCTTGGGTTTTATAATCAGCTCACAAAATGAAATGGTACATAATCCAAATTACCTTAGAAAATCTCTTTAAGTCACCCATAAAGTATAGGTATGTCACCCTTGGTAATGTCACTACTATATTTTTATTTTCTATCATTGAGTAAGATTATAGTTTCTTTGGCTGTGCATGCAAAGTGTCCAGGGTGGTATTGTACAAAATGTACATTATCTTTAAACACTTGGGATCCCCTCAGTGCAGGCAAGTACTATTTCAATCTTTGGCTTGCCAAGTCACATGTCCCAATTTCTCTTTTATTCTGGAGCATAACTTGTTGGGTGGTTGGTTGGCCTTTACTGTTTTGCTTTCTTTTTCATTTTTATATGGTGGAAGTCAGTATGTTTAATGTGTTTTATGAATCACGTAGGCTATAATTCTTTTTATTCCTCATCAGTTTTTGTTTGAAATTCTGAAATTTCACCAGGATGTATCTTTTTTCCATATCCTCTTGGAGATGGTGGGCCCTTTCAGTCTCAAATAGTTTTTTAGGAAAATTTTCTTCTATCATTTCACCTTTCCATTGTTCTCTCCTTTGGGATGCCTTTGAGATTGCTCTTTGACCTGCTGGTTCAGTCTTTTTTTTAAAAAAAAATTTTTTTAATGTTTATTTAGTTTTGAGAGAGAGTGTGAGCCAGGGAGGGGTAGAGAGAGAGAGAGAGACAGACAGACAGACAGACAGAGTCTGAAACAGGCTCCAGGCTCTGAGCTGTCAGCACAGAGCCCGATGCAGGGCTCAAACTCACGAACCGTGAGATCATGGCCTGAGCCAAAGTCAAAAAAGCTTAACCGACCAAGCCATCCAGGTGCCTCCCTGCTAGTTCAGTCTTAACAGGGCATCATATAGAATATCTTTTCTAGCTTTTTGACTTTGTTGTATTTATTTTTGTTTGTTTTTCCACCTAAGAATTTTATCACTACCCTTTCCAATAAAATTTTAATTTTTGTAGTCATTTTCCTGTCTCTTATCTCCTTTTCTTGGTTTTTAATGTTTTTTTTCTTTTTTTGCGCCTCTATCCTCTCATATCTCAGATACCACTTAAAATACTTTTTAGAAGTTTTCTTTCTGTAAATTGTTGCCTTCTGAGTGGTTCTGTTTATTCACCTTGAACTTTCTCCTTCACACGGTTTATTTCAGAAACCTGGGGGTCATTGGTTGTCTCTTCACATTTATACATATCAGATACTATCTTTTTTTTTTTTTTTTTTTTTTGAGAGAGAGAGAGGGTGCAAGTGAGCGACGAGAGAGAGAGGAGAGATGTGAGACTCACTCGAAGTGGGACTTGAACTCAAGAAATGTGAGATCATGACCTGAGCCTAAGTCAGATGCTCAATGACTGAGCCACCCAGGCATCCTCAGATACTGTTAATTATTATAGCCAGCTGTTGTGTTTCCTCTGTAGTTACATAGGTATCTAGGTGGTTGTTTTTTCCTTAAAAGTTTCTCCTTGAATGGGGAGACATACTCTGGCTTTTAGTGGGTAAGGTTTATCAAGAAGCAGCCTTCCTTGTGTTCTTGTCTCATTGATGAGAAGTAGGTGGGAAAGCATGAGGCTGGAATGCTCACACTTGCCAAAATGAGGAGCTCTTTACATACTAGGGGTGGAGCATGTGAGTGTTTCTAGCTCCTGGATAGAGTTGCTTTTGCTGTACTCCATTCCCCCCTTCCCCCCCATTTCTGTCTTATTTATTTATTTATATTTTATTTTTAAAGAATATTTACTTTTGAGAGAGAAAGAGAGAGCAGGGGAGGGCCGAGAGGGAGACAGAATCCCAAGCAGGCTCCACTCTTGTCAGTGTAGACCTTGGCGTGGGGCTTGAACTCATGAACTGTGAGATCATGACCTGAGTTGAAACCAAGAGTTGGGGGCTTAACCATCTGAGCCTGAGCCACCCAGGTGCCCCTATTTATTTTTTTATTTATACATACACATATACGTGTGTGTGTGTGTGTGTGTGTGTGTGTGTGTGTGTGTGTACATTTTTTTAAACTAATCTCTACACCCATCGTAGGGTTCAAACTCATGACCTGGAGATTGCATTCTCTACTAACTGAGCCAGTTACCATTCCCCCTGCACCTGTGTTTTAAAGATCCAAAATTACCTCAGACTTGGCTCTGCTTCTGTCCTAGGCCCTAACATACCGAAATCGGAACCATTTCTATAACAGGACTAACTTTCTTTTGAAGGACAGCTAAAAACCTACTTGATGCTGATTGTTCTGTTTAATTTTGATTAGAAGTTTTATATAGTTATCAGTGTTAGTAAGTTCTCAGTAAGTGTTGGCTGTCTTTATTATTATTATTATAAATACATAGGACTATATTTTGTGCTGCAAAAGTGATTTAAAAATAAGTTTATATTAGGGCATGTATTTGTCTCTTTGTTTTTGGTTTGGGGGTTTTCACGTGAGAGTTTATTTTATTCATTATAAATTATATTCTAGTCTACTTGGCAGTATTTTGTTTATCTTGTGATTTTGTATACTTTGGGTTGAAAATTACAGCTTTTGGGGGAGTGAGGAGGGATATCAGAAAGTATGATAGAATGTGACAATAATGTTACTTTTCTCTTTGCTTTTTTGCTTTTTCAGTTTGAGCAGAAAACTGGTGCAGTTTTTGATGAAATTGTAGAGAACTGTAAGTACCACTTTAGAAAAAAACCAGTCATGTCTTTATATAGATAATAATTGAGTCTAGATAGAGCATTTATCATTGCTTAACATTTAACAGGGTGTAGTTTGGGCTGATTAATGCGATGGTCCAATTTGATATAGTTTAGAAATCATCACTCTGTTAGTATTTTCAGCAAGTTAATCTTAATTTTAAGAGTTTTTCCTTTTTTTAGTAAATATTTTATTCTCACAGATATTAATGTTGAAATACAGCTAAGCTTTGTGTATGTATTAACCATATAGAAGTTTAGACTTAACCATTCAGTAAAGATTTCTACTTTGTTTACAGGGCTTCTTAATTTTGTTTATATTTTTTCTATGTTACATGATTCTCTGAAAATTTTTTTTGTTTCTTATGATTATAAAAGTAATACATTCAATTTTACAATACAAAAATGATAAAAGCAGAAAATGAAAGCCTTTGTGTTTTTTATTCTCTAAAGATAACCACTTCTAAAAGTTTAATATATATCTTTCCAGACTTTTTTTCTGTGGATGTATATAGATCTATGTATGACAGGTGGGGATTTATATATGTTTGTAGGGATCCTGTGGATACTGTTCTTGCTTTTTTCATTCAACTGCCTTGACATCTCTGTATGTCAATGGATTTTGACCTTTTGCATCATTTCTGATGGCTACTCGGTATTTTATTGTATGGGTGTATTATAATTTAGCCATCTTCCTCTTTTATGTATGTATGTATTCTTTTCAGTTTTTCAGTATTACAAACAATATTTAGTGTGTATTCCTATACAAATTTTTGTCTACTTCTATTGAAATAGACAAAGGGACTGTATCCTTTTCTGTAGAATAAATTCTAAGAATAGAACTGCTGAATCATCAAAGGATGTTTGTGTGCTTGTTCATGAAGAATAAATTTTGTCATCTAGAACTAGTAAGTCAAGGAAAATATGCATTTCTTTTTTAATTTTTTTTTTAAGTTCCAGTAGTAGGATCTGTGAGTACCTTCTTTGGAATTAGTTTGTTAACGTTTTTTGAGAGAGAACAGGTTTTTTTTTTTTTTTTTTTTTTTTTTAATTTTTTTTTTTAATGTTTATTTTTGAGACAGAGAGAGACAGAGCATGAACGGGGGAGGGGCAGAGAGAGAGGGAGACACAGAATCGGAAGCAGGCTCCAGGCTCTGAGCCATCAGCCCAGAGCCCGACGCGGGGCTCGAACTCACGGACCGCGAGACCGTGACCTGAGCCGAAGTCGGACGCTCAACCGACTGAGCCACCCAGGCGCCCCGAGAACAGGTTTTTATAGAGTACATATTGAGAGGTAGCTAGCTCTCTTGATCTTTAATGGTCTTGGAATAATCTGGAGTTCATTCATGTCTAGGCTGGGCTATTGAGAGCACAAAGACAGGAACTGCTGACTTGAGCCCCTGTACATGTTCTCCCTGTTGCCTTGCCTTCCTTATAGCATGGCGGCCTCCAGGTAGACTTCTCTCATGGTGGCTCAGGCTCCAAGCAAAAGAGTAATTCAGTGAAGAAAGCAGAATCAGCATCTTTTCTGAGCTACCTTCAGAAGTCACACAGTGTCCTTTCTACTACATCCTTTGGGTATGAGGGAGTCGACTCACAAGCCTGCTCAGATTTAGGAGAAGAGGATATTCAGACCTCACCTTTTTTTTTTTTAATTAAATTGTTTTGTTTATTTATTTTTGAGAGAGAAACAGAGTGTAAGTGGGGGAAGGGCAGATAGAGAAGGAGACACAGAATCTGAAGCAGGCTCCAGGCCCTGAGATGTCAGCACAGAACCCAATGCAGGGCTTGAACTCAGGGACCGTGAAATCATGACCTGAGCTGAAGTCAGACACTTAACCAACTGAGCCACCCCGGCGCCCCTAGACCTTATTTCTTGATAGAAGGGTCAAGGTCACATTGTAGAAAACAATGTAGATGGGAGATATTATTGCAGCCGTATTTGGAAAATCCAGTCTGCATTCACAGCATATAATGCTGTCACATGATATTTTATTCACATGATATTTTATTCTAAACTAGAAAATGGCTTAAAAAAGAAATTCATTCTTTAGGTCTGTATGTGGATATTCATAACATTAACCACTCCTGTAATACAGAAACAGAAACTGATGAATCTGATCATGCATGATATTTTATGAGTAACATTTTGTCTTTTTTTTTGACTTAGTCATTCCTTTCCATATCATCATTGTCCCTATTGCCCCCTACCCTATACCTTTGTAGGTAGCCTTTCACGTTTTTCTCCAGTGTTCCTAAAATCATTATCATATATATACATATATAGACACATAATATATATACGTGTATATACAACATATACACGTATAAATATATATATATATGCAAATATACATATTTATATGTGTATATGTAAGGGTTTTGAAGATTTTTATTTTTTGTTTAACAGGTGAGATCATCATATACATAGATTTCTCTACCTCGCTTCTTTCATTCAGTACTTTATGATCTCCTTCCATCTTGACTGGAATAGCTTCAACATCACAGGGTTTAGATGTGCAAGTCAACTTTTCCCCTTTCCCCTTTCCCCTTTCAGACACTGATGTTATTTTAGTTGTTTTTTTTTTTACCATGATAATCAATGAAGTATGAAAAATCCTTTAAGAATATCCTTATATATTAGTTTTATATGTGTGCATAGATTACAGAGAGTGGGTATTGTTTGGTAAAGGGTATGTGTAATTTTAATAGATGTTTCTGTCCTGCTTTTCAAAACTTGACTGTCTTACATTTCCATCAGAAATGTGTAAGAATACCTCCTCACCCCATTAATGTCTATTATAGCTCTTCTTCATGTTTAGCAATCTGATGGATGTGAAATAGCACAGTGTTAACTTTATTCTGCATTTTCTTAACTCCTATTGAATTTGAATTTAAGCAGTTTTTAATAATTTCAACATTTGGACTGGCTCCTCTGTATTGTCGAATTGTAAATATTTGTTAAATAAATGAATACCCTTTGCCCATTTCTTAAAGTTTTTTTTCATGACACGTTACAGGCTTTTTGTAATATCATAATCATAGTTGTTAAGGGGAGTGATAGTAGGCATGGTAAAGGATAAAACTGAAAGAAGGTTCAGGTATACTTTTAAAAAGATAGACATTCACTCAGGAAATTTAACTTTTAGAAAAGATAACTTAAAGTTCTTTTAATAATGAAGTAGAGGGTGTTGATTTCCTTTGTTTTGTTTCTTTTTGCTTGTGTCATCTTTTCCTAAACAAATTTTTTTTTTTAATTTTTTTTTTTTAACATTTATTTATTTTTGAGACAGAGGGAGACAGAGCATGAACGGGGGAGGGTCAGAGAGAGAGGGAGACACAGAATCCGAAACAGGCTCCAGGCTCTGAGCGGTCAGCACAGAGCCCGATGTGGGGCTTGAACTCATGGACCGGACCGTGAGATCATGACCTGAGCTGAAGTCGGACGCTCAACCGACAGCCACCCAGGCGCCTCTAAACAAATGTTTTTAATATAAAAAATTTTGGTCTTTTTTAACATCATGGTTTTCAGTTTTGGTTTAAAAAAGTTTTCCTCACCCTTTGAATACATGTTATCCTAGAGTTTATTGGAGTATTTAGAAAAATATTTTTAAAAAGTGTTAAACACAAAAAAATATTTAAAACATGTGAGATATATTAAAAATAAAAACCTCTGACCTCACCACCACCCAGCTGTAGAAAAATGTGCATGATCATGCCTTTCGTGCCAATCCCTCGGTCCCATTCTGTTCTTCTCTTTACACAGCCATTATCCTCAATTTTGCTTAATTCCTTGCATTTCTTAATAGTTTTTACCACATTTACATTATTATTCAAGAGATTATTTAGTTTTGCTTATTAATAGATTTTGTATTGTTTTTGAATTACACTGTATATGTTACCACTTTCTTTTTTTTAACTGTATATTCCTGAGATTTGAATGTAGTGTTGCATGTAGCTCTCATTCATTCATCACTGATGTGTATTTATTCATTAAATACATTACAATTTATTTATTTTTAAAAATGGTAGTAAAAAGTATATAATGTAAAATTTACCACTTTGATTATTTTTAAGTGTATAATTCAGTATTTTAAGTACATTCACATTGTTGTGCAACAGATCTCTAGAACTTTTTATCTTGCAAAACAAATTTTTAATAGCTCTTAAATAAAAATTCTGTTTCCCCCTTAAGGTTTATCTGTGTTGTAACATGTCAGAATGTCATGTCAGAATGTCCTTCCTTTTAAGGCCGAATAATATTCCATTGTATGTTTAGACCATTTTGTTTATCCATTCTTGTGTTGATGCAGTGAGTATGAGTGTGTAAATATCTCTTCAAGATCTTGCTTTTGTTTTTCTTGGCTGTATACCCGGAAATGGAGATTGCTGGTTTATATAATACTGCTTTCAAGTTTTTGAGGAACTGCCATACTATTTTCAGTTGTGATTTGTACCATTTTAAATTTGCACCAGCAGTGCACAGGGTTACAATTTTTTACATCTTTGCCAACACTGCTACTTTTCTGTGTTTTTGATAGTAGCCACTCTAGAGGTTGTGAGGTGATGATAACCTCATTGTAGTTTTGGTTTTCCTTTCTCTAATGATTAGTGATGTTGAGCATCTTTTCATAGGCTTGTTGAAAGTCCTTTGCCTGTTTTTGACTTGGGTTATTTGATTCTTTTGTTCGTGTTGATTTCTAGTTCTTTATATATTCTGGATATTAACTCCTTATCGGATATATGATTTACGAAAGTTTTTTTCCCATTCTGTACATTGCCTTTTCACTCTGTTGATGGTTCCTTTCGATGCACAGACGTTTTTTAAATTTGGTGGCCAATTTGTTTAGTTTTGCTTTTGTTGCATGTGCTTTTGGTGGTGTCATATCCAAGAAATTGTTGCCAAATTCAGTGACATGAAGCTGTGGTATATGTGTGTGTGTGTGTGTGTGTGTGTGTGTGTGTGTGTGTGTGTGTGTGTTCGTTCAGGAGTTTTTAGGTCTTCTGCTTAAAATATATCAGAACTTTAAAATCATTCTAATGTCTACATACTTCTCGTTGTTCCTCATTCTTCTGTTTTTTCTTAATGAACATTATTTTATATATTTCAGGATATATACAAGAAAGTGTGTGTGTGTGTGTGTGTGTGTGTGTGTGTGTTCGTTCAGGAGTTTTTAGGTCTTCTGCTTAAAATATATCAGAACTTTAAAATCATTCTAATGTCTACATACTTCTCGTTGTTCCTCATTCTTCTGTTTTTTCTTAATGAACATTATTTTATATATTTCAGGATATATACAAGAAAGTGTGTGTGTGTGTGTGTGTGTGTGTGTGTGTGTTCGTTCAGGAGTTTTTAGGTCTTCTGCTTAAAATATATCAGAACTTTAAAATCATTCTAATGTCTACATACTTCTCGTTGTTCCTCATTCTTCTGTTTTTTCTTAATGAACATTATTTTATATATTTCAGGATATATACAAGAAAGTGCCATGTATGGAATTCAATGTAAAATGTATTTATTATGGTGGGTCTTTGTCAAAAACTAGCTTATTATTTTTTTAAAAATGTTTATTTATTCAGAGACAAAGCATAAGCAGGGGAGGGACAGAGAGATTAGGAGAGAGAATGAGTCCCAGCAGGCTCCACACTGTCAGTGCAGAGCCTGACATGGGGGCTTGATCCCATGAAATGTAAGATCATGCATGACCTGAGCAAACTCAAGAGTGGGACTTTTCACCGACTGAGCCACCCAGGTGCCCCTGTTAGAAACAAGTTTAAAATCTGTTTCTTTCTTTTTTTTTTTTTTTTTTAATATTTGTTTATTTTTTGGGAGAGCACAAGTCGGGGAGGGACTGAGAGAGGGGAACAGAGGATCTGAAGCAGGCTCTGCACTGACAGGTTGACAGCAATTAAGCCTGATGTGGGGGTTCAGCTTACAAACTATGAGATCGTAACCTGAGCTGAAGGTGGATGCTCAACCAAATGAGCCACCCAGGTGCCTCCAGAATCTATTTCTTAAGTCAGGGATTGGCAAACGGTTTTCTCTGACAGGTCAGATAGAAAATATTTTAGGCTTTATAGGTCATGCTGTTTTTTGTTTTGTTTTGTTTTCAAATTTATTTAAAGTCGGTATTTTTATTTTATTTTGTTGTATTTTATTTTCTTTCTTTTGAGAGAGTGTGAGTGGGGGAGGGGCAAAGAGAGAGGGAGACAGATAATCTCAAGCAGGCTCTGTGCTGTCAGCACAGAGCCCAGTGTGGGGCTCGAACTCATGAACCATGAGATCATGACCTGAGCCAAAATCAAGAGTTGGATGCTTAACCAACTGAGCCACCTAGACGCCCCAATAAATTTTTATTTAAGGAATTTTACATATGATTCCTTCCCCTGCCAGTCATTGTAGTTCTCCAAAGTCAGAATCATAATCTTCAAAATAACCGGGTTTTTTTTTTTTTTAATGTTTATTTACTTTTGATAGAGAGCGCATCAGTAGGGGAGGGGACAGAGAGAGACAGGGACAGAGGATCCAAAGCGGGCTCCAGGCTGACAGCAATGAAACCAGTGCAGGTGCTCGAACTCAGTGAACCATGAGATCATGACCTGAGCCAAAGTTGGATGCTCAACCGACGGAGGCATCCATGTGCCCCTCAAAATAGCCCTTTTACAAGAACTTCTGTTGAGTCCACAATTGTCACTGTCAGTCCAGTTCTTTCAATTGGGCTTCTTTGATCTCCACTTGAATATGAACATACTTCAAAAATTCCATACCTGTAATTGTTGGGATCCAGTTTCTTTATTTTAGGGCCCTAGAAGTCAAATTGTAGAAAGTACATTGATTGTTATTTTGGAAAATGATCTAAAATTGTTATTCGTTAATTGTTTATAGTATTGAAAAGTCTGTTACTTCCACTTTACTCCATGAGCCTAGTAGAAAATGTTACAGGTCTCTTTGTCAACACTGCAATAAATTTGCTGTGATGAAAACATAACTTGTGTCTTAATGTAGTCACAGATCATACTGTTTATGTTGCAACAACTCAACTTTGCGTTTGTAGCATGTATGTAAAGGAATTAATGTGTTTGCAATAAAACCATGGACACTGAATTTTGAATTCAACATAATTTTCCATGTATAAAGAAATGCTTTTCTTTTGATGGCTTTTTCCTACAATTTAAAGATGTGGAAACTATTCTTAGCTCATGGGTTGTATAAGCCCTCCTCCCCAGTGCCCCCGCAAAAAACAGGTGGCTTCTGCATTTGGCATGCAGGCATAGTTTACCTATTCTTGTAAGGTATATATGGGAAGGTTATTGCTCAGGCCTAGGCTATGTACATTCTCAACTTTATCAGAATTCCAAAACTTATTTTCCTAAGTTTTATCTATATACATTGACACATTGTGGTTAGAGTTTTGGTCACTATCTAGCGTCACTAACTAGAGTTTTGGCATCTGGCCAACACTTGACATTACAGACTTTTAAATTTTGTCAGTTTGGTAGGTATAACATGGACTTAATACTTAATTTTTTTATTTCCTTCGTTAATAATTTGAATATTTTTCATGTTTATTAGCTATTTCTGCTACCTCTTTGGCAAAATGCCTAATTAAATCTATTGCCCACTTGCTGTTGGGTTGTTGGTGTTTTTTTAACTGAAATGTTGGAGTTCTCTAAATATCCCGACGAATAAATTTGTCAGTTATAGCTATTGCAAATAACTTATCCTAATTTATGACTTGTCTTTTTAAAGTTTTTGCATTAGCAGTATTTAATTTTTTTAAGTTTATTTATTTTGAGAGACACAGAGACAGAACGGGGAGGAGGGGGGGACAGAGGGAGGGAGGGAGGGAGGGAGGGAGGGAGAGAGAGAGAGAGAGAGAGAGAGAGAGAGAAGGAGAATCCTAAGCAGGCTCTGCACTGATGTGGGGCTTGAACTCATAAAACTGTGAGATCATGACCTTTTTCTGTCTCTCAAAAATGAATTAACATAAAAAAATTTTAAAGTAAAGCTTTTCTTTAAACTATCCTTCCATTAAATTTTACTTTGTATTCTTGCGGAAAGGTTTTTATTTCTCTTGTGTAAATACATAGGGTTGAAATGGTTGGATGTACCAAGTTTATCTTTTTTTTTAAGTTTTTAATTCAATTCTAGTTAACATACAGCATTATATTAGTTTCAGGAGTACAGTATAGTAATCAGCACTTCCATATATCACCATGTGCTCATCACAGGTATACTCCTTAATCTTCACCTATTTTACCCCTCCCTGCCCCTCCCCTCTGGTAACCATTAGTTTGTTGTCTATAATAAATTAGAGTGTGCTTCTTGCTTTGTCTCTCTCTTATTGTTTTTCCCTTGTTTTGTTTTGTTTCTTAAATTCTGCATGTGATTGAAATCACGTGATATTTGTCTTTCTCTGACTTAATTATTTCACTTAGCATTATACTCTCTAGCTCCATCCATGTCATTGCTAATGGCTCTACTAAATTTTAATATGATTTTATTCAGTTTCCCAAATTTACTCTGTTGCAATTCTAATTAAAAATGCATGCATTTAAGGGGCACCTGGGTGGCTCAGTCGGTTAAGTGTCCGACTCTTGATTTTGACCCAGGTTATCATCCCGGGGTTGTGAGGTTGAACCCTGCTGTGGTCTCTGTGCTGGGCATGGAGCCTCCTTGGGATTCTGTCTCTCCCTCTGCCCCTCCTTCCCATGTGTATGTGCACACACTCTCTTAAAGAAAATTATAAAAATGGGGCGCCTGGGTGGCTCAGTCGGTTAAGTGTCCGACTTCAGCTCAGGTCATGATCTCACAGTCCATGAGTTCGAGCCCCGCGTCAGGCTCTGTGCTGAGAGCTCAGAGCCTGGAGCTTGCTTCAGATTCTGTGTCTCCCTCTCTCTGCCCCTCCCCTGCTCATGCTCTGTCTCTCTCTGTCTCAAAAATAAATAAAAACATTAAAAAAAATTTTAAAGAAAATTATAAAAATCATGCATTTATTTATTACTTTTGGAAGAATCAATTTTTATTGTTATACAGATTTTGTTTTATGCTATTTACTTAAATTTTATGGTTGTCAAGTAGTATGTATTGTGTTTTTTTGTGTGTCGTTTGTTAAGTATCTTATTTGTCACCTTTGCAAATGGAGTCTATTTTTCAGGGATGCCTGAGTGGCTCAGTTGGTCCAGCATTTGACTTCGGCTCATGTCATGATCTCATGGTCCATGAGTTCAAGCCCTGCATTGGGCTCTGTGCTGACAGCTAGAGTCTGGAGCCTGGTTCGAATTGTGTCTCCCTCTCTCTCTGCCTCTCCCCCAGTCGCTCTCTCTGTCTCAAAAATAAACATTTAAAAAAAAAAAGTATTTTTTTTATTTGTAGGTTCTTACTGCAAGAATAGCTTAGCTATGTTACTGAAATCCCTTATTAAATATAGTAGACTTTTAAAATTTGAGACTGTAGTTATCCAGACATGAAGCCTAATCAACTGAAAATATTTTCTTTTTCACAGTGACTGCCCAAATTATGTAATTAATTTTTTTTACTATAAATTGTGGGATTATAATAAACAATCGTGGTAGTTGTCACCTTTGACTAATTTCTAATTCTAGTTAATTAGTTGTCATATTTTGTTAATTTAGGGCCAGTTAGTTTTTGTCACATAGGCTTAGTCTTTATTACATTAAAAAAAAAATTCCTATCTTACCTTGTGGAATGGTTGAAGAATATTTGTGTTTATGTATTACTGGATTTAGTTTGTTAATACTTTGTTAAGGATTTTCCTGGTAAAGTTTGTTTACTATTGGAGTTGTATGTAGCTTTATTAAATGTTGTCTACAATTCACTAGTGAAACCATCCGGGCTTGGAGATTTCTTGGTGTGAGATTGTAAGTTATAAGTTAAAGTTTTCAAATAGGAATATAAGGTTTTTCATATTTTATGTTCCCCCTTTTTTTTAAGGTAGAGAGAGACAAACCAAGAAACAGTCTTAAAATAATTTTTTTTTAATGTTTGTTATTTTTTTTTATGAGAGAGAGAGCACAAGCAGGGCAGGGGCAGAGAGAAGGGGACAGAGGATCCAAAGCAGGCTCTGCAGATCCAAAGTGGGCTCTGTGCTGACAGCAGAGAGCGCAGTGTGGGGCTCGAACTCGCGAACTGCGAGATCGTGACCTGAGCGGAAGTCAGATGCTCAACCGACTGAGCCATGTAGGTGCCCCTTATGTTTCATCTTTTGTCAGGTCTGGTAAGTTGTATTTTTCAAGGAAGTTGTCCATTTCATTTAAGTGGTCTCTTTGTCTTTTGAATTAGAGGTAATTTAGTGGGAAGGACAGTAACATCTCGTTTTAATTTGCATTTCCCTATTAATGATGTGGAACAACTTTTTATTGTGTGTATTGGCCATTCTTAATGTTCTTTTGTGAAGTGTCTGTTCAAATTATTGCCCACTTTTCATTTTGGTTGTTTGTCTTTTTGTTATTAGGATAAAGGTTCTTTATATATTTTGGATACAAGTCTTCTGTCATGTAGATCAGTAGATTGAAATCAGTTGGGATATGCATCTCCATGTATCTGTGTCTATAAATCCCTTCATATCCATCCATCCATTTTGTGGCTTGCCTTTTTATGATCTCAGTGGTGTCCTTGAGTAGCACAAGTTTTTAATTTTGATGAAGTCTCATTTTATTATTATTGTTATTATTATTACTACTACTGTATTTGTGTGGTCTGTTCTTTGTGTTCTAAGATACCAGTCCCAAGATCATGAATATTTACACTTGTTTTTTCCTAGAAACTTTATATTTTTAGCCTTAGCTTTTACAATTAGGGTCCTCATCCATGTCATTTTACTTTTTGTATATAGTGTAATGTAAAAGTCAAAATGTATAATTTTTGTGTGTGGATGTCTGTTGAGTCAGCAGCATTTATTGAAAAGATTATTTATTCTGATTGATATACCTTGGTACATTTGTTGAAAATTAGTTGATCTGTATATTGAGTCTATTTCCAGACTCATAAGTTCCATGGATCTATATATACATATATCTGTTCTGAGGCCAATATCACTCTGTCTCGATTCCTTTAATTTTATATTAAATCAGATATTCTAAGTCATATTTTCCAATGTTGTTTTACTGTACTAGATCTTTTGCATTTTCATGCAATTTCTTAGAAGCAGCTTGTCAACTTCTATTAAAAAGCTTCCTGGGGTTTTTATTGTGATTGTGTTGGGTCTGTAGATCAGTATGGGGAGAATTGACATCTAATTAATAGTGTTTTCCAATTAATGAATATGATATGCCTGTCAGTTTATTTAGGTTTATTCATTTATTTATTTCATTTCTCTCAGCAATGATCTGTAGTTTTCAAAGTAGAGGTCTTGTACATATTTTGTTATTCCTATATATTTTAAATTTCTTATGCTATTGTAAGTGAAATGATTAAAAATTAAATTTGTTGAGGTATAATGTACAGATAGCAAAATTTACCATATTTGAAAAATTAGTTAAAATTTTTTTTTTATGCTTATTTATTTTGAGAGAGAGTGTGTGAGTGAGGAAGTGTGAACAGGGGAGGGGCAGAGAGAGAGGGAGAAAGAATCCAAAGCAGGTTCTGTGCTAACAGCCCCTGACTTCCAGCTCGAGACGAAATCAAGATTTGGATGCTTAACTGACTGAGTCACCCAGGTGCCCCTAACTTTTCATTTTGAAATGATTATTGATTTACAAAGTGAGTTAGTACAAGTCGTCCAACTCTGTTCCTAAAAATTGTTTTGTCTGTATAAGTCCTTTGCATTTACGTGTATATATTTTAGATTTACATGTAAATTTATACAAATAAGCTACTGGGACTTTGATTGGAATTGCATATTCTATAGATTAATTTCGGGGAGAATTGATATCTTAAATATATTGAATCATACCTATAAGCATGGTTTATTTCTTTTTATTTAGGTCTTCTTTAAATCTCTAATTTCTAAATTATTACTAAATTTCTAAATCTCTTGTAGTTCCTAGTTTATAGAGTTTGCACATATTTTATAAAATTTAGCATACATATATATATATATTTTTTTCTTTCCAATATTTTGTCTGGATTTTTTGTTCATGGATAAATTGATGGACAATTTCCCCCCATAGAGATAGCCAATTATTCCTTCCCAGGTCAGTGAATAATCATGCTTTCTTTACTTACTTGAAATGTAGTATCCCTTATTTCTATTTTTTATTACCTTATAATTAGAAAATTGTTTTTTTCAGTCTCCATATGTTCTTTACTATCTTTGTAGATATCTTCCCTCAGATTGAGGATTTTCTCTTGTTTGCTGAAAGATTTTTTTCATGCATGAATATTAAATTTTGTCAAATTATTTTTCTTCATTATTGAGATAGTCCTGTGTTTTCCTTTATTGTGTTATGTGGTAAATTCATTTTTGAATATTCAACCCATCTTATATTCATGGGATAAATCCTACTTTGTCATGACTTATTTGTTTTTTATATTTTTATTCAGTTTGCTAGTATTTTAAGTATGCTAATACTTTAAGCACCTATGTTTATGAAGGATATTGGTGTAAAGTTGTCTTTTGTTGTATCTTTCTCTGGTTCTGGTGGCAGAGCAATACTGGCCTCAGAAAATTGGTTAAGAAATATTCCTTTCTCCTATATTTGCTGAAAGAATACATATAAGATGGGTGTTATTTCCTTAAATATTTAATTTACTAGCAAGTCATCTGGTCCTGGTGCGTTCAGATTTTCTTTATCTTTTGTGTCTGGTTTGGTAATTTGCACCTTTCAAGGCATTTCCTTTAAGTCAGCACAGTTGAATAGAATTTTTGCATGATGATGGAAATGTTTTGTATGTATACTATTAAAATATAGTAGCCACTAGGTAGCTACCCTTGGCAGTTGAGCACTTGAAATGTAACGAGTGCTGAACTGAAGTTTTCATTTTGATTAATTTAAATAGACATAGGTGACTGGTGGCTTCCCATGTTGGACATTGAAGGTCTAAGCTGTCAAATTTATTTCTATAAACTTCTTAATAATTTTTAAGTGTACTGTCATAAAGTTGTTCATAGCATTTTAAAATTTATTGTTAATGTTTATATTTTCTCACTTTGTATTTAATTTCTATGAAGTCTTTACTGCTATACCTTTCATTCCTGATATTATTAATTTTGTATTCTGTCTCTCAACTTCTTCATATAAATTTAAAAAAAATACTTTAACTGAAATATACATAAACTTAAATTTACTATCTGAGCCATATTTAAGTGTACAATTCAGTAACATTAAGTAAGCTGGCATTGCTGTGCAACCAATCTCTGTAACGCTTTCCATCTTGCAAAACTGAAACTCTATACCTGTTAAATAATAATTCCCCATTCCTTCTCCCTCTAGCTGTGTCACCCACCCTTCTACTTTGTGCCTCTATGAATTTGACTACTCTGGACACCTCATATAAGTGGAATCATACTGTTTTTTTTGTGTGTGACTAACTTATTTCACATAACATAATGTTGTAGCCTGTGCCAGAATTTGCTTTCTTTGCAAATAGTAGGATTGGTGTATCTTGTGTTTAATGATCTCATAAGAATAACAAGTGAAATTATTATAATTTTACTGATGCCATTGAGGGGAAAAAAGTGCAGCTTACTCTGTTTCTACAGTTTTATAGCCCTTAAAATGATTTCCTTTTAGCATTGCAGTTCTTTCTAGTTATAAGGGGTAGGATAAATTAGATTCAGGACTTGAACAGATCCTTGTTTATCTGAATAGAAAGGGATATCAGCTATATCTGGTGAGGCAAGATGGGAGAGAAGATGAAAATTAAAGGTTTCACTTTATAAATAATATAACCATGTTACAGAGATTTTAGAATTGGAAGGATAGAAGATTTGAAAGTGTAGATTGGGACAGATTTGGGACTGTTTCCTTGTATCTCTGTGGCATTGTGCTTCTGGAACTATTAGCATAAGTTACTTCCACTTTTATTATTTTGTTAAAATTTCATTTTATTTTGCTTATGAAAATAATATGCCCTGAAATATTGAAATATTATAAAAATACATAAATGTTTTATTTCATTAAAGTGTATGATATTGTTATAGTGATATGTTTCAACTTTAATAGACCCTGGACAGTTTTTAGGTACATGCCAAATGTATCAATTTATGGATTTCGCTGTTCTTCTTGATCATTACTTTTAGAGTAGTATAAATACCAGTGAACCTTCAAAAAAGTAAAGTCTGTTGTCTTTAGTTGTCCTCATAGTGAAGAACAAATGGTTGTTTTATAACAAACGGTTGTTATCTGTTCTTTATATTTATTTATTTATTTATTTATTTATTTATTTAAAAAAATTTTAACGTTTATTTATTTTTGAGACAGAGAGAGACAGAGCATGAATGGGGGAGGGTCAGAGAGAGAGGGAGACACAGAATCTGAAACAGGCTTCAGGCTCTGAGCAGTCAGCACAGAGCCCGATGCGGGGCTTGAACTCACGGACTGCAAGATCATGACCTGAGCTGAAGTCGGACGCTTAACCGACTGAGCCACCCAGGCGCCCCTGTTATCTGTTCTTTAAAATCACATTTTTTTTTTTTTTAGTCTTAATAGTGTTCAAATGGATTATTGAAATTGTAACTTATTTCTATCAGAGGTATTTCAAGTGTCAACATTTGTTGGTCACCTTTTAGTAATAAAATCTATTAGTTATAAAATCAAATTGTTGTGAATATTCCACTGGTTTCGAGCTATTTTTTTTTCCTATGGGAACAAATAAAAGCAAAAATTAGTGAAAGTAAGTCCTGTGACTATCACCTATGAATCTCATCTCTCTTTATTGAATGTGTAGAGGTTACAATGGCATACTTGAATAGTTCTACAATAACAACACATATTTGAATGAAAATAAGAGAGCTATAGTCTGTAGTCGTGACTTCCTGAGGAAGCTCATTCATCTTTGTTAGTACTTACCATGGATCGTTGATGATTGACCTGACTTAAGTAAATGGTTCATCTCTGGTATGGTAGGGCATTCAGTGGTTTGTCTTTGTTGGTAGAACATTCAGGGGGATTTTGTGAAAGAAATTCAACCATCTGATAAGAAGTTAGACTTGATGAATCTGAAGATTGCTTTCAGCCTCTGGGTGTGGTGATTTATGCCTGGTTCATAAAAAACTAGAGCCTATTACTCAAGGTGTGGTCTGTGGATCAGCAATATTAGCATCACCTGGGAGTATGTTAGAACTCAGATTCTAGCTGTCATCCTTTACCTGCAGAACCAGAATCTTTGGGGGTGGTGTGGAACTCAAGTATCTGTTTCCAACAAGCTCACCAAGAGATTCTGATGGCCGGTAATCATTGAGAAAGCATTGCTTTAGTTCAGTGATCCTCAAGAATTATTGTGTATCAGAAGCAAAATTATCTAGGGGTTTTTGTTTTTGTTTTAAAATTTTTAAAAGTGAGGTAAAATTGACATACAGCATTGCATAATTTTTTTAGATGTACAACATAATGATTTGCTGTATGTATGTATTGCAAAATGATTACTACAATTAGTTTCGTTAATACCCATCACCACTTATTCACTGTAACTTTGAAACACTGATAGAAATATATTTTACATAGAGACCTATGTGTGTACAGACATTTTTTATAGCATTGCTTATTGTTACTCTGACTAATGCACTTTGCTTTCTAGTATAGTTTTTTTTTTGTTTTTTTGTTTTTTTGTTTTTTTGTTTTTTTTTAAGTAATCTCCACATCAAACACAGGGCTCAAACTCATGACCCTGGGATCAAGATTCGCATTCTCTACCGACTAAGCCAGCCAGGTGCCCCTTCTACTCTGTCTTATTAAAAAACAATTTCCTGGCCTTGGCTCACTAATGGGTGATACCTGCAGTTTGAAAGAACACTGGATTGTTGTATTCTAATTATTATCCCATTTCCATGAAAAGTTTTCTGTTGGTTACTGGCCTGTTAATAGCAAAGATTCCTTTTCATCTTAGGATCATAAATACAAATTATCATTCTTTCTATTACTGTAAGTGTGTCCTGATGAGAATTGGGGTCTGTCAATAAAGGCAGAAGCTAGAATGGCTGTTGAAAAGCATCTACTAGTTTAAGACAAAGCCACATAAGTTCAGCTGTTGATGAATTGTATGTTTACCAAGAGTCCGTTGTTTCCAAACCTGTTTCTTTTAGTACTACTTGTCATTGTAATTGTATAATTTAAATTGTTTTTACACTAATGGAATTTACTCTGGAAAGTGAGTTGTTTCTTTCTTTTAAATTTTTTAAAATATTTATTTACTTATTTTGAGAGAGATAGAGAGAACGCTGAGTGGGGTAGGGGCTGTGAGTGAGACAGAATCCCAATCTCTGTGTCAGCTCAGAGCCTAACATGGGACTTAGTCTCACTAACCATGAGACCATGATGTGAGCCAAAATGAAGAGTTGGATGCTTAACTGACTGAGCCACCCATGCACTCCAAGTGACTTGTTTCTATGAATAATTTGAATGCTTTGGAAATACTTACTACGTACATCAGTAAAAACATGGAGGTGCAGGTGTCTGTATTTTGTCATTCCACTTTAAAGAAACCACAGTTGCACTCATGGAGTTTACATTATGGGTGTAATTTGTTCAAGAAAGAACTCAAATTAACATGCACATTCTGCAAGATTTGGTTGATCCTCAAATGGTTGGTCAGTATGCTTTTATATATCCCAAATTAAAAATAAATGTGTAAGACATGTATGTTTCATTTGTTAATGATTCCTGGCTTTATTGGAGTTTTAACTATTAAACTGTATTCCTAATCTAGTTCGAAGAGGCTTTTATTATTCAGCAAATTGCATTTTATTGAATAACACTCAATCATCTTAGAAATATATCAGTGACAAAATTCTAATGTTGTAAGCTTTTATTTAAAATGAACCTCACTTAAAATGAACAAGATTACCTCATTTAAAAAAATTTTTTTAATGTTTTATTTATTTTTGAGAGAGAGAGAGACAGAGACAGAGACAGAGACAGAGAGAGAGTACGAGTGGGGGAGGGACAGAGAGAGAGGGAGACAGAATCCATGAAGCAGGCTCCAGGCTCTGAGCTGTCAGCACAGAGCCTGACATGGGGCTCAAACCTGTGAACCACGAGATCATGACCTGAGCCAAAGTTGGACACTTAACCAACTGAGCCACCCAGGCACCCCATAGATTACCTCATTTTTATGCTTGTTATTACTTGGTTTTGCATTCTTCAGAGTTTATGTTTTCTTTTCTTTTTTGATTCTTTATTTTATATAAGAGAGAAAAGCAACTTCAGAATTGTTTGAGAACTAAGATTTCTAAAGTTAAAATTATAACTGATATTATTTAATATCTGAAAATTATGCTTTGATTAAAAACAAAAAAGTATGGGAGGAATCAAGTAATGTATTGGCAATGAAAGTAGCTAACAGCCCTTTCACAGTGTTCATTTATGTGTTTATTGGACTTCTTAGTTGATGTTTGTGCCTTGAAATGATCCTTCGGTATAGTATAGAAACATCATCAGTCTGCCTCTTAAAGCAAAGCCTCAGCAGGAAGACCTGGAGTAAAAGTTGACCTACCATGAAATTTGCTTTCATTGTCAAATACAAATACTGTACTTAAAACTGCTTAAGATACCATTGTTCTCCGTTCACAAAATCTTACAACCCACTTGCATTTAACACATGTACTCCTTTCATTTTTGTACTGAGGAAGTTTATTTATGTACTGACCACATCCACTGTTGCACATAGATTTTCCTTTTAAACTCCTTAGTTGTTCCCTCTTTGTTGGATCATTCTCATAAGCAGACTACAAGCTGCAATATTCTCCATCATAAAAACAAGCAAAAAAACACCTCACCAAAAAGTAAAACAATGAGGAAAACAAAACAAAAATACCAGGTCGGAAAAAGACTTCACTGCAGATTTTAACCCTGTTTCTGCTCATTTTCTTTAATTTAGAGCAAAACTCTTACGGAGAGTTGTTTGTACTTAAGGTTCCTCAGTTCTGTCTTTTGGGATCACCCCTCTCCAGCTTGTACACTCATTTGTTCACTGATAATACTCTTGTCAAGTTAGAAGATCATTTCAGCTTTGCAAATGTTACTGATCCTTCTCAGTCTTCATCTTCTGTGTCAGCTCAGCAGTGTTTGTTTTGGTTGGTCAGTCTATCCTTGCTGAAATTCTTCCTTTACATAGCTTGTTTGACATCAGTCACCTAGTTTTCCTCTTGCCTCATTGGCTGTTGTATCTTAGTCTCTTTTCCTTATTCCTTCCTTTCTATCAGATTTCCAAATGGTGCAGAGGACTCTTTAGCTCTCTTCCATCAGTAGTAAATAAATTTGCTAGGTGATCTCATCTTGTCGCATTAATTTTAAGTGCCATCTCTTCATTGACTCCCCAATATGTATGTCATTGCTTGGCAAGAGTCTCCTTTTTAATTCCTCTTTATTAATATATCTAATTGCCATCTTATTATCTCCAGTTGAAGATTTAATAAAGTTCTCAAAATTAACAGGCCCAAAACCAAGTTACCTCTTTCCTGTCTGCTCCTCTCTTAGTGTTCCCATCTCAAGCAATGATACCCTGTTGTATTATCCTTTGCTTCTTTCATATCCAGCTTCTTATATATCATGGAATGCCTCTAAACCCAAATCAGACTGTTTCTCCTTTACATCCACCATTACTATCCTGGCCTTAGCCACCAATGTTTCCTTGGATTATTGCAATAATCTCCTCTAATTGTTCTTCCCACTTCCATTCCATTCTTCATTCCCTTAACATTAAAAATTTTATGTTTTATTTTATATTTGAGAGAGTGAGAAAATGGGGGAGGGGCAGAGAGAGATGGAGACAGAATCTGAAGCAGGCTCCATGCTGCAGGCTCCGAGCTGTCAGCACAGAGCCCAATGGAGAGCTCGAACTCAGGAGCAATGAGATCAAGAACTGAACCAAAGTTTGACGCTTAACTGACTGTGAGCCACTTAAGCGTCACATTCCCTGTAACATTTAACAGTCTTAAAGGAGTCCTATAGAAGCTAGGGTGATTCTTGTAAAATATAAATCATGTTAATCCTCATCAGGATCTTTTAATGATTTCCTTTCACACTTAAATATATTGCATTTTTCCCTATGGTCTGCAAATTTGTAATAGACCTATTCTCTGGCTTTTTCTCTTTTCTCATTTTTTAGCACTCTTCCTCTCACTCATTCAGGTCCAGTCATTTGTCCTTCCTTTTCCTCACATATACCAATCCTGTTCACAGTGTCTAACAGCCAGGAGTCTTCAGTGAGAAATTGGTACTTTCAAGTGTTTCACTAGCTACTGGGATCCCCAATAAATGCAGTGTCCTGCTTTGTTTTGTATATCTAGGCTTTGAGAAACAGGAGCTATTTCTTTTGTTTGATTAAATGGGCCTCAAGGATGAGAATTCTTGTCCGGTTGATTATTTACCTGTTAAAAAAATTATTTTTAATGTTTCTTATTTTTGAGAGAGAGAGCACAAGTAGGAGAGGGGCAGAGAGAGAGGGAGACACAGAATCTGAAGCAGGCTCCAGGCTCTGAGCTGTCAGCACAGAGCCTGACGTGGGGTCAAACTCATGGGCTGAGAGATCATGAGCTGAGCCAAAGTCGGAGGTTTAATCAACTGAGCCACCCAGGCACCCTGTTAATTATGTATCTTAATGTAACTAGTACTTACATTAAGATTTGTTCAGCCTATATATTTCTTGTGGGATAACAAGCAAAATTTCATTTAAAAAATCTTTTATTTTTGAGAGAGAGCGAGTGAGGGAGGGGCAAAGAGAGAAAGGAGAGAAAGAGAATCCCAAGCAGACTCCACACTGACAGCGTGGAGCCTGATGCAGGGCTAAAACTCATGAACTGCTGCATCATGACCTGAGCTGAAATCAAGAGTTAGACATTTACCCAGACGCTTGAGCAACTGAGCCACCTAGGCACCCCACTAGCAAAATTTCAAATTCAAATTAGATGCTTTGTTAGAAATTGCCGTCTCTGAAAAAGCTTTAAATCTCAAGTGCATTTTCAAATAAGGATAAAAAATTTGTTTTCAATAAACAATAGATACATGTGCTTCAAAACTCAAAATATATAAAAAATATGCTTTGAAAAGTTGTGTTTCTGTCTTCTAGCTACCCAGTTATGATTTTCATAGAAGATCAATGGAAGATATTTTTTATACTCATAAATTTTAAAAAATACATTAGTGATAGCCTAATGTATTTATTCTTTGTCACTTAGGTATTTTTACTTAATTAACCTTGGAAATTCATATAAAGCTACCTCATTCTTTTTTTATAACTGCATAATGCTCTCTTGTAGGTATGTACTATAATTAATTTAGTCTCACTGATGAATAGATAGGCTGTTTCCAGACTTTGCTGCTGTAACTGTTCTTTTTTCATAGTTCCCTTGCAAGATTTAGAACTAATAAAACGCTGTATATTAACTATGGTCGAATTAAAAAATAAAAAGAATATTATATCTCTAGAATAAAATCTTAGAAGTTGAAATGCTGGCTCAAGAGGTATGTGTATTTAAAGTATCATAAATATCACTGTCTATTCTTTATTAGAGTTGTACCAGTTTATATTCCTACCAGTAGTATTTGACTGTAGCAGTTGGCCAACTTTTCTTCTTTCAAGGGCTAGAGTAAATATTTTAGGCTTTGCAGCTCACATATGGTCCGTGTCACAAGTTTTGTTTGTTTGTTTGTTTCTTTGTTTGTTTTTAGTATATATGTTTTGGCCTTGGGCCATAGTTCTGGCAGCTTTGGCCTGTAGCATGGCTGTCAGGCTGTTATCAAAACCTTTTGTCCTTACCAACCTGCTTGTGAACATGGTATCTCACTGCATTATTAATTTTCATTTCACTTATGAGCAAAGCTCATCCTTCATGTGTCCTTTCCTGGAATGTTTGTTCAAATCCTTTTCTTCTGTACATGTATTTGGTTGTTTGTATTTTTATTGAGGCATACGAATCTTATCTGTATCCAAAATGACCCTTTGTGATATCAAATACAATAAAATCTTTTTAGCTGGTTAATCTTTAATCTCTGGTTTGGTTTGTGTCTTCTCTGTAGCAGTTTTTGGGTCACATTTGACCTGTTATTGTTTTACTCAATAAATTAGTCTTTTATTCTAGATTTTGTGTCATTTTTAGAAAGGCTTTTCCCCACTTTATTAAGACTTAAAAATAATTTTTCCATATTTTTTATATTAGTGTTTTATTTTTTATGTTTAAACTTTGAAAACATCTGGAAATTATTTTGATAGGAGTTAAGGATCTACTTTTCCCAAGTGGCTAGCCTTTTCTCTCAATACCATATCCTGAATTTAAATGTAGAGGTTTTGAAAATTGCTTGCAATATTACTTTTTAGTGTTTACTTCTCACATACTGTAAAATTTAGATTAAGCTGCTGACCACATGAAAGGCGTATTCATTCATGAAACAGTTACTGAGCATGTGCTGTATGGCCTGGTACTAAGGATCCCTGGCCTTTAGTTGCTTACAGTCTGGTAGATTTATCACACCATATGCATGTGTGTGTGCAACATCCTACACTTCTTTATTTATATTTTCTCTTTAACTTTCTATTACTGTAAGAATTTTCAAGTACACAGAACAATTGAAGGAATAGTATATTGAATATCTATAATGTAGTGCATGCTCTCTGATTCCTCCCTGCTGCTCTGTGTTATATATATACTATGTGAATGTAAGCTGTAGACATTCCTAAGATTTTAGCATCTATTGTTTGATTATTATTTAATTAAGTGATGATTTTCTTGTTTTATTATTCTGTTTGTCTTATTATTCTGTTTGTCTTTCTAGTTCTTGAGGAGGGGGAACCATAGCTATCTTTTTAATCATTTTATCCCTTGAACTTATCACAATACTTAACCACAGAGTGGTTTCCTAATAAATATATGCTGAATGAATGAGTACTTTAGGCAGTAGGAAGCTGTGGAAGGATTTCAAGGGATATAATATGGAATGATTTATGGTTTAGAAAGATAATCTAGTGTCTTTCTGCAGGGGGGCAACTTGAGGAATGCTTTTATTTAGACTTTGTATCAATTAGGATTTGATTATAAGTAATCCAACTCAAACAAACCTAAACAAAAAGAGGAATTTATCCTGGATCATGGAATCCAGGGAATGACTTGAAGAACCAACCAGTCTCACGAACGGTTGATCTGGGCTTCAGGACGAAATAAAAACAAGGCTGTTGGTACCACCAATATTTTTAGTCTTTGCTTCATTCTGTGTTTTTATTAGGTTCAGTTTGCCTGCTCATGGATCAGTTAAATGTGGTTTAGGGGTAGGGTTTGTAAGAATATGATTGCTTCCTAGATGTCCATGTAGATTTAATTAGTACAGTGTCCACAGTAAGAGATGTGGAGTGTTAGAGTGGTGCCTTGTGGAGGAGATGGATTCGAGAGATATTAAGTAGGACAGTTTACAGAATTTGTCCAGAGGGAAAGAGAATTGGACTGATTTCTCTTTTCATGAGCAAACTGCTGGCTTGCTGATGCTGTTAATCAGGTGACGGAAATACAAGAAGAGTATGCTTGGAATGGGAACATGGTGAACTTGGTTTTAAAAGTACTAAGTTGGAGATCCCTAGGGACTTATAGGAGCTTGTTGAATATGGAGATCCGAATCTTGGAAGAAAGTGCTTAGGAAATTCACAGCAATGGTGAAAGCTATGGTGGTGAGTAAAATAGTCTGAGTGTATAAAATAAGAAGATTGGAATATTGAGAGCATAAACAGAGGAAGAGGAATATGAAATAAATTAATAGACTAATTAGAAAGGTAGGAAGAAGTATAGTGTCAAAGAAACCAAAGGCCTTTTATTCAGGACATATATGCCACATAGGGATTGAAAAAAATCAATTGGATTTGACCATTAGGAAATTCTTGATGATCTTAATGAGAGCAGTTCCAATGAGAAGTTGGGACCCAGGTTGCATTAAGTTTGGAGGATTAATAACTGGGAGATGAAGTAGAAATAAACCGATGTAGACTTTTTTTCTAGAGGTTTGACTGTGAAGGGAAGGTGAAATGAGAGCTGGGAGGTTTTTTAAATTTTATTTTGGAATGGAAGAGATGTGAGCATTGTAGTTTCAAACGGTAAATAGTTTTTAAATTTTTTCTGGCTTGGATACATTTTATTCTTTATGTTTAAATACTTAGCATTGTAAACATTAACTGCTGTGTTTATTAGAGTTAGTACAGAGATAGTGAGACTTTAAGAGCAGAGACCTGTGTTCTAATCTCAGTTCCCCAGAATCACTGTAGTAATTAAAATGAAGTTTTATATTCTCTTCTGTGTGTTAGTCACTGTGTTAATAGGCCTTTTATACATACTATCATTAATCCTCACCACAAATTAATCTCTAAGGTGAGTATTACACTGTTTTACAAATAAAGAAACCTGAGAGTTTACCTTTCAGGATCACATAGATTTTTAGCGATCATACTATGATTCCAGCACAGATATGTCTGTTTCTGAAGTTGGTACTCTTTTTTTTCTGCATCACATTGCCTCCTTTCTAACCTCAAATAGCTTCTCAAGTTGTAGATCCCTATTTCCTTATCTGTCACATTAGGATAGTCCTATCACACCTATATCAAATTGCTCATTGAATGCTGTGGTATTATTATCTATATTTTGTTTGAAAAGAGAAATTATATATTTGGTTAAATACCAGACAGACCTTATAAATGTGGTCATCTTTAGCACTATCGTTTGTCTAAACAGTATTTTACTTTTTAAGGTGGTGGTATCATGGATACAGAAATGTCTGAAGATATAGACCACAACTTAACTCCTACCCTTGACAGCATGTCTTATGGAATGCCGAATCAAACAGGATCTGAAAATTCATTGCTGGATGAAGATGATTATTTTTTGAACTCTGGGGATCTTGCAGGAATTCCAGTCGTTGGTAGTGACAATGAGGATGAACAGGATTTTAGTTCAAAGGACAATCTTGTTTCTTCAATTCATACTGATGATAGCTTGGAAGTAGAGAGAAGAGTCACACAGCATGAATCAGACAATGAAAATGAAATACAGATTCAAAATAAATTAAAAAAAGACTTTCCTAAACAGTTTGATCAGGTTTCTGTCTTTAAATCAATACGGAAAGATTTTAGTCTAGTAAGAGAAAACAGCAAAGAGACATTTTCTGGAAAGGAGAAAAATAGAGACCTAACTTATCATGAACGTGAAAAACGATTGGATAAACCCCATAAAGAGTTGGATTCAAGGTTGAAAAGCAGTTTTTTTGATAAAGCAGGTAATAATTGTTGGAATAGAGCCACAAAACACAATAAATAACCGTACTGATAATAATATAGCTTTTATTAGTTCTGATTCTAAGCAAAATATGAACAGTTAAATTCATTGTAAGCTTGTCATTTTTCTTTTATCCTTGTTCTTTGCAGAGTGACTGAATTTCTCCCAGTAACTTTTGGTAATGGTAAAAATGATTGAAAAATAGTTCTAAACCTCATTTCTCCCTCCCCTGGTTGCAATATTTTGATGAGAAGGCAAGATACTCAAGTCACCTGTTCATTTTCTTTGGTTGAACATTGGAACCTCAAGTTGGATTTAACTTCTTTGTGCTGTAAGCACTAATTCAAACTGCTGTCCCACCAATTAGTCCAAATTAGGGAGGGTTTTTCTATTTGATAACATTTCTCTTTTATGTTCTAGAGGTTTCTTGAGGCCCTTCTTGAGCCTCTTTGCCCAGAGTACCCTATACTTTAGCTTCAGTTCCATTCTTGAATATGTCACATATTTTCTTGTTTCTTTGCCGCCTTTTACCTCTGCTGTTCCGTTTGTCTGCATGTCCTTTTCTTTCTTTGTATAAATGCCTATAAAGTACTTCTTATCCAACAATGCCTAACACATAAACCTCTTCTACTCTGTAGTCATCTCTAACCTCTCTACCTGAAGAATGAATTGTTTCCTTCTCTATATTTACATAACATTTTGTTCATACCTCATTATTTATAGTACTTATAATACTTATTATACTTCTATATTTGTTTTGTTGTACCTACCAGTGTAGTTTATTGAGGGCCAGATTGTATCATATTCATCTTTGCATTCTTAGGGCCTAACTTGGTGCAGTGAAAATTGTAATATTTCAATAAATGCTCAATAGATGTGAAGGAAAGCAAGGTGCCATATATCAACCCTTACATTTCTTCTGTCAATGCTGGAAAAATATAGTAGAAAGACTAGGTCAGTATTATTAAAAAGAGCGATTAATTTACATATCCATTATGTACCAGGCTGAACAGGGTATACTATATTTTTAAATATATATTATTAAATTTATATTTTTGATATCTCTATGGGGGATAAATTATGAGGGCATTTATGCCCAAGGAGCATAATGTCTAATAGTAGAAGGGAAAAGTCAAGTAGTAGAAGTATCAATGACCAGTTAAATAGTGTAAGATTTAATTTATAATTAAATACAGTGGTAGAAGAATTTGTCATAGGCCATACAAGAAGATTTCTTTCAGGTAACTGAAACAGTGTATTTTAGGTATTCTTAGAAAAGAGCTGCTTTTTAACTCAGTGGCCAGGGAAGGTTTATAGAGGAGAGGTGAATTTTGAACTGAGCAGAATCAGAAGTCTGTATAGAGATATAGAGATAGATAGATAGATAGATAGATAGATAGATAGATAGATAGATAGAGGGGTCTTGGAATGATATAAGCAGAAATGGGGAGGAACAAACACAAGTAATTTGCAGAGTATAGTGAATAAGGTAACCACATTATTTAGGTTTGAGCAAGGAAATGTGTAAGGTGAGGCTAAAAGGAAAGTGGGGCTAGACTTTTGTTTGAGTGAAACTATCTTTTGGGTATTTTTGGGGACCCATTTCACTCTAATAAGCATCTTTATTTGACAAGAGAGGTGATTATCGAATGATAGCTTTTTAGGTCACTCTTTATAAGATTTGTTATTCATATACATGTGTTTGTTTTGTTTTTTTTTTCTTTCAATAGCTAATCAAGTTGAAGAAACATTACATACCCATTTACCACAAACCCCAGAAACAAACTTTAGGGTAAGTTTTCAGTGTGTATGCAGACTGCTGTAACTGTGGCAAGTGTCAAAGTTTTCTCTGTGTCATTTTCTAAACTGTAACTATATGTGTTAGGTAGAGCACGGATTGTTTTTTTAATTTGCTTTATTATTTGGTAAGGACATCTTTGAAGATGTCTGAGAAGCCTCAGCTCTTAGTTTCTTTATTTGTATTTGATATTTAGACATAGACCAATTTACTTTTAGGCATAGGGACTCTAATGCGTATCCATAGAGTTCTTCATTTCCAGTGAGCTTATCTTTGGGTGTTAACACCTGAAGAGGAGTAATCTTTAAATCTGAATATTTATTAATACTTTATATTGTGTTTTAGGATTCCAGCTATCCATTTGCCAATAAAGAATCCATTGGTTCGGAACTGGGGAATTCCTTTGCATCAAATATTAGAATTAAAGAAGAACCTTTGGATGATGAGTATGACAAAGCAATGGCACCACAGCAGGGACTACTAGACAAAATTAAAGATGAACCTGACAATGCTCAAGTAAACATTTCACCTTTACTTTCCCCCCCTTCTTTTCTGTTCCACACGTGAATTCTTCATTTGAGAGAGGAAATTCTTGATTAAGAAGTGAAGTAGTTTGTTGACAGTGTGAGAGGAGACTTCATGAAGGTTAAGGCAATTTGAATTATCTTCTGAGAGTAATGCTAAGGAATCAAGAGTTACATGAAACTTCTCCTGAGTAGTAATTTAGGCTTTTAATCCTCTTTGTTCCTTAATGTCACTGTTCTATGATTTTTACAATTTCAGTGCAGGATTAGGGAAGGGGAGTCTTCAAGGATTTGAGATTGATGCAGCAGACATGGCTGAAGGTTTATGGTTTTTATGAGTTTATGTTGTGATTGAGTTTATACAAGGTAGTAAGCCTTGCGCAATTACTGATAATGAAGTACACACCGTGTGTGGATTTAAGTTTCTTGGGGGAGGAAGTAATGGACAGGTTATCTTTGAAAGGGTTAATTGATTGAAGAACTAGTTCATTTGATCAATGGGTAGAAGGTAAAGGAGGCTTTGATGGGTGAAATGGGATTCCAAATTTGAGATCTGTAATTAATAGGGAGGACTCAGCTCTGCTATTGAAGATTGCTCTGGAGGAAAAATTTACAGAGATCCTGTAACTGAAGTTCTGAAATCAGTGAAGATATCTATGCAGTTAATGACATTACAGTAGTTGGGATGTAAGAAGAAAGTTATGTGCTGTAATAAGTTTGGAGTGTACAAAGGGAACTGAGGGATGAATACACAAAATCAGTTATTTGAGGGTGGTCTATGTTTTATACAAAGGGCATGAATTCAGAGGCTGAGAAGTAAAGATACCATGAATTAGCTATTTCTCGACATGATAGTTGATCTAAAGACAGGTTCCCTTTCCATATGTTTCTATTATTTTGGGGAGCTGAATGTGTGAGACTTCTGTGGAAGAGATTTTTTTATTCACATGTCTCTGAGCACGGTTTCCCAACTTTGGCACTATTGACATTTTGATCCAGATAATTCTTTGTTGTGAGGGGCTGTCCTATGCAGTGTAGTACATTTGTTTAGCAACATCCTTGGTCTCCACCTTCTTGGTACCAATAGTATCTCCACCCTCCCAAGTGTCTGCAGACATTGCCATATGTCCCCTGGGGGTGGGCAAAATTGTCTGCTGTTGAGAACCACTGTTTTACAATAAGGAGATGTAAGAATAGATGTTTTGTGTGAGTCACATTGATGTTCAGTTAATTTCTTGGTGCTCAGTGGAAGGTAGCAGTATAGAGTAGTGATGATAAAGCTGTAGGAACTGGATGGTTATGAGTGTGAAGGTAACAAAGAAGATGGCAGAGCAGGAATATGAAAATAGTTAAATACAAGGTAGATTGAAAGCATGTTAACAGAAGCAGGCAAAATGGAGATCTTGATTATTGGTATTAGGGATAAAGAAATATCTTGGTAACCTAGGGAAAGTTCATGCCTCAGAAGACTACAAACACATCTGTATACAGGGAAGATTTCCTGTCTCTTTACATGCCCCAGTGTGGACATGGGACATTCATAAGAAATCATAATCCTGGCAGGGATCCAAAAGCATTACTTTCTCTCTGTATATGACCTAGTAACACTTCCTTTAGGATGAAAAGGCAGTTATAGCAAAGACCAAATACCTTGGGGGAAAGGGAACATCAGGAAGGATAATTTATATTACTTTTTTGAAAGCAATCAGCAATTCCGGTGGTTGGGGGATACCAATAGGATGGAATTGTCATAAACAACTACATGTTTATACACTATTGAAAGTGTAATATGTTATAAAATGCTGATTATGAAGTTTCATCATGATTTTGGGGAAGAAATTCCTCAAAAGTTCCAGCACTTGATTGATTGGACTCTTGAGAACAAAGCAGGAATGTGTATAGGTCCTGGGCATACAGTCCAGAGACATTCTTTACCCTGACCCTACAACGGGGCAGTCCGAGCATGTGAGTAGATAAAGCTAGGTTTTTCAAAACCAAACCAAACCAAACCAAACCAAACCAAACCAAACCAAACCAAACCAAACCAGACAAAACAAAATGTTTATTTATTATTAAGAGACAGAGACAGAGCATGAGCATGGGAGGGGCAGAGAGAGGAGGAGACACAGAATCCGAAGCAGGCTCCAGGCTCTGAGCTGTCAGCACAGAGCCTGACATGGGGCTTGAACTCACAAACTGCGAGATCATGACCTGAGCCGAAGTCGGACACTTAACCGACTGAGCCACCCAGGTGCCCCGATAAAGTTAGGTTTTCTCTGAGAAATCCTTTCTATTGTATCAGCCACACCAATTCTGTAGGATCAGACCTTTTCATAATTCTTCTAGATATCCCTCTGGGCAACTTATGTTAGACACAGATACCTGGTCTTTCTTTTCTTTTCCCTCATCTTTCCTTCCTGTTCCCTTTCCCTTCCCCTTTCCCTCCCCACTTCCTCTCCTTCATTGCCCTCTTCCTTTAGGTATTTCTCTCCTATGACCATTGGAAATCTGTATTCTTTGCTGTTCAGTACTGCCTAATGCTTTCACTCTTACATTTCCCATAGACTGGTGAAAGGAGTCCTAATATTATTTTAACAGTTTCTAAAACAGTACTGTTAACCTAACTCTCTTAAAATACTGATAGGTTTTACAGTTGTGGTCAGGCTTTACTTTTGACTGTCAGTTACCAGTAGTAACTTTTGTCATGATTTAATAAGATCATAGCTTTGGTTCATGGCACCTTATCAAAACCTCCTTTGGCTTTTCTCTTTGCTTAACTTGCAATTTTACTTTCAGCTCACTTCCTAATTCTCCTTTTTACACAATTCATTTTGGTCTTAATTTCTTTACTTTCCATACTTGCTCTACTTTCCAAATCACCTGGGATGCTGAAATGTGTGTATATATATTTAAAGACTCAACCCATTTGTTCTTGATTATTTCATCAGTTAATGGTTTTCTGGGGTCACCAGTTGTCATCCTCCTACCTCTGTTATCAGCATAATATCATTTGGTCTTGCAGTTTCATTTCTTTATTCAGATCCCTCCTGCATGTGACTATATTTTCTGTAGTGTTTTATAGGTACAGTGTACCTATGCAGTGTGTAGTGTGTTGCCTCATCTTTCTGTATAAGAAGGCCATAGTAGGTGGTATTAACTCCATTTGTAGATGAGGGAACTGAAGTTCATAAAGGTTGGAAGGAACCATTATGGGGCCATAATGAAGGTCATTTTATTATTATCCTAACAATCTTTATATAAATAAAAGTTGTTTAATGTTTAAAACTGCCTGGAGAAGGTTTTTAAAATAGAAAATTTAAAGAGCCAGAGACCCTATTTTTGCTTTTCCCCTTTTCAATTGGTTCTAAAAATTGGAAATTCAGTGAATACTACATTAACGTCATGATTTTTTTCTTTTCTTTTTCCTCTTATTAAAAGAGCTAATTTTATCTCTTGTTAAAGTAAATGGATTATGATGGGAAAGCAAATAAATTTTCACAATAGTGAGTCATAGAGGTTTAGAAAGTAGAATGCAGTAATTAAATGCTGGGCTTTTTAAAGGTATATCAGATTAACTTGGCTATAGGTACTGGGTTCTTCATTTCTAAAATACTGTCTTGGGATACGGAGACAATTCTTCCTTTATGGTAAACAAAGGGAAGGTAAAGCTATTGGTAAAGGGTTTTTTTGTTTTGTTTTGATAACCTGTTTTTCTCCTTCTGAAAGTTTTTGAAGCCATCAGATTTTCACTTAAGTTATTAGTCATTGTTTATAATTAAATATTTGTAAAGTTAGTCATTATTAGGGGGATACTAACATAAACATGATTCTGCCTTGAAGGCGTTGTGCGGTCTATAAGTAGAGTACTTAAGATATACTTATTTTACTATAGTATATAAGTAATATGTACTTGAGGCTTAAGGAACGTATCAGAAGTTTGGAATAATTGTCATGAACAGTGAAAAAGAGCTGACTGGAGACCATTAAAATATGTCAATAAGTATTGATTTTTTCGGGAGTTTTCTGAGATTAAAAAAAGTTTTTTTTACTTGAAATTTGCTTTAATATACTGTATAATGTAAGAATGTCAGGATGAGCCAATGTTAGGAAATCTTTTAATACATAATTTCAACTGGTCAAATAAGACTGGATTCATAGATGCAGAAAGACATCTCACGTAATTTACTGTGCATTTCTTGTAATAGATACTCTCTTGGTCATGGTAAGGAAGTATCTACTTCAGATCAATAACAATCATTGAATTTAAGAGTAAAATGATGGAAACCTGTTAATAATTACTAAAAGAACACAAATTACTGATGTCAGCATTATTATTTAACTCTTGTTGGATTTTCGACCCAGTACATGTTAAAGAAATTAGAAGAAATAATGGAAAAGGGGAGACAAAATTGTCATCGTTTACTGGTAAGGATCTTTATTAGAGAATTAATAGAGTTCATGAAAGTATAGTGGAGTAGCTAGTTGAATTTTAGTTGTATGAAAGATAGCAATATTTCTGTAAATCACTTGTTTCTCAGAGAATATGATGAAAATATTTGGTATTCCCCTTGGCAAAGCAACTAGAAAGTACTTATGTCAGGTGAAAGACAATTTGATAGAATGGAGAGACGTTTAAAAAAATGTAAGATATTAGTTATTCCTAAATTAAGATACAGTTTTGATAACAGTTCCGATGACAATATCAGTAGGTTCTAATGTTTTGAAGAATAGGCATCCACACAAACATTAGACATGTGTTCTAAAAATATAGGTTGATAGTGGTGGACTATTGTATAAATGGTTAAACCTCTCGTGATTACGTTTATTAGGATAGTGTGATATCCTAAAAATAGGCTGGCTCAGTTGGTGGAGCATGTGACTCTTGATCTTGGGGCCTTGAGTTTGGGCCCCATGCTGGGGGTAGAGTTTATTTAAAAAAAAAAAAATACGGCTGATAATGATACAGAATAGATTGCCACAAAAGAGACATTTTCAAAGCAATCTGATCTGTTAACGGTGATTGGAAGGAATTCACTACTCAGAGAAAGAAAAAGAAGACTAGCCCTTTAAACATCAAAATAAATAAATTCCAGATGGATTAAATTAGGGATTGGGCAAATTAGCAGCAGCATGCCAAATCCAGCCTGCTTTCTGTGTTTCTGTTTTGTTTTTGTTTTTCTGCACACTTTTTTTGTAAATGAAGTTTTATTGGATCATTGCCACATTCATTTCATTTACATATTACCTATGGGTGTTTCTGCTCTACCAGGACAGAGTTGAGTAGTTGTGGTAGTATGGCCTCCAAAATAAAAAAAAATATTTAGTATCTGGCCCTTTGCAGATAAAGTTTGCTGACCTCTGGATGAAAGGACTGTTTTAGAAACAATGAAACCATTTTCTTAGTGTTTTATTTTGGAAGTAGAACTTTATAAGAATCGAAGGAGTCACAAAGGTAAAAACTAGATTTTTGGCATAGAAATGGAAACTTTATAAAAAGTTTTAAAAGTACATATTGAGGAAATGTTGATAACATGCTATACAGGGTTAATATTGTTATATTATAATGCTTTTTTGTAAGTGGATATTACAAAAAGAATTGCAGATTGAAATGAAATAGTGGGGAAAGACTTTTCAATGGCTTTTCACAAATTGCTAGAATAAATCTAATCAGAAGTTTAAAAACAACAACCTGTCATTGTGTATCAAGAACATTTACTGTGTGCCTTTCTACCTAGTAATTTCACTTCAAGAATCCTTTCCTTAGAAGATAATGCTAAGTATGAAAGTATGAATATTCACTTAAGATATTCATCATGGCATTTCTAATTATACCAAATGTGAGGAAACAAATGGACTGACTGACATTGGGTTATGGTCATATAATCTCATAGTATTATGCAGGGCCATCAAATTGGAGACTGAGGCCAAAGGAAAAATCAGTAATACTGATCCTGTCTTTATTTAAGTTTTGTTATTTTGTTCATGGATTTTGCATTTTTTCATTTTTAAAAATGCCACATTGAAACATTAATTTATCTTGATTACTGAGATTTTTGGTACCTTAACTTTGTGCCTGAGGCAAATGCCTCACTCACCCTATCCCAGTCTGATCCCTGTGTAATCTGGTATATCTATTAAATAATACACATCTATCAGTACTTCTCAAACTTGAGTAATGTACCAGATACCTCTTAACCACAAAAAAAGGGGGATATTTTGGAGTTGCCTGAGAATTCCAAGAATAAGAGATCTGCTGGGGTTTCACAGATTTCAGTGTGATAAGCAATTAAAATAAAAGTTAAATCTGGCACTTAGAGTTTTCACAGTGCAATAATAGAATTGTTAAAGCAAATAACAGCACTGAAAACTTGTAGTATAACTCAGTTATATGTGGTTATTCATGACTAAAAATAAGTTTACATTCACCAAAAAAGTCATTGAAATAGATGCAGTTTTTAAAAATATTCTCTTAGAATTCTCAGACTCCCTACAGTACATCTGTAGACCTCAGGGATTCTTGGACTCCAACTTAAAAAACACGGACATTTAGACACTTGAAGTGATTTTGGAGTAAAATGTAATAATATGCAAATGTTTCACTGACTCAAGTGATCAAGAAATCATTTTACTAGAATGATATATTCAGTTTAATTACAACTATGTAGAGAAATAAAATCTCTGACTACAGGAGGGGAAAAGACTGGAAAGAAATATACCAAGAGAAAATGGTGGTTGTTTTGGTGTGATAGAAATATGATTAGAATTTTTCCTTATTTCTGCTTGTCTAAATTTTGTATAGTTTTACAATACAAAATATAGTTTGTGTATTACTTTTATAATAGATAAACAGCAACTTAAAATACTGTAATAATAATTGTCAAAAATAATTTAAATATCTGGTAGTGCTACAAGGCTAATTGGGTAGCTTCCTTCATTCTTTTTTTTATTTCTTTCTCAGCATATACAAATCTATTATACCCTTATTGCAATTATAGTTTGCTTGCTATTATTTCTTATTAATGGTAATGTAGTATAAATTCCCCTCCCCACCTTCCCACCCATGTAGCCAAAACAAAACTTATTGAATGTCTGGATTTCTTTAGATATTTTATATTTATTCTTTTCTCTAAGTATTTATTTATTTATTTTCTTTTTTAAAGGAGTATAGTCATGGCCAACAGCAAAAAACTCAAGAAGGGGAACTGAAAATTAGTGCTGTGTTTTCAGTCAGTGGCAGTCCTCTTGGTAAGAAACAGAATTGAGTAAATGAATCATGTTTATTTATTCTGACCAGTATGAGTGAGAGGAAGTATCTACTTGTATTAGTAAGCTAGGCAGTTCTCTGCTCATTTAGAATGGCTGTCATTTATATTGGATAATTAGTTTGGGGTTTCAAGACTGGTTATGGAAGAGGAAGAAAGGATATATACATAAAATTCATGATGAAAAGTAAAACATTTTTCTTTTAATTTTTTTTAAGCTCCACAGTTGACTACTGGCTTTCAGCCTTCACTGGCGTCATCTGGCATGAATAAAATGCTTCCTTCAGTTCCAGCCACAGCTGTTCGAGTTTCCTGTTCTGGTTGTAAAAAAATCCTCCAGAAGGGGCAAACTGCTTACCAGAGGAAGGGGTCGACTCAGCTCTTCTGTTCTACACTGTGCCTCACTGGATATACAGTTCCACCTGCCCGCCCACCACCTCCTCCCACCAAGAAAACTTGTTCAAGTTGCTCAAAGTATAGCAGAATTCTAAATTATCTTCTGTTTCCTTTTAAAACACTTCATTCTTATCTGTGTATTGTTTAGTTTTCTACATTTCCATATTTTTTGGTAATTGCCACAGTATGTTGTTGCTTTCAGTTTTTCTGGATCTTAGGTGCTCAGCTTATTTTAATTATAAATAATGTGCCTTTTATATATTGAGATGTTTTTGAAACCAGCCTTTCCCATCCATGTTAGTTGAGATGCTTCATAAAACAAAAACTACACCACTTAGGTCATATAATACCACAATATTTTATTTGTAGGTAATAGATACTGAAATCCAAAAATATTTAAAGTTATGTATCCTGTTATCTAATTGGAATTCATTTAATACCTTTCTTATCTTTAAAAGTACTCCAGTGTAAAAAAAAAGAAAAAAGGACTCCAATATATATTTTTATCTTCTCAATATCTCTGAACTGCCTCAGAGGTACCATTTCAGTGTTTAATATCAAAAGAATATGACCTTAGACCTTGATGAGATCATCCTGATGTATTTGAAGAATATGAACTAATTTTGGCTGATTTGGTAAGGTGATTGTTAAAACTGTTTAAATAGGTCGGAAAAAGATGAATAGTGCTCTCATTCTGAAACACTTTGGCCTGTTATTAAACTGTTCAAACCATGATTTATTAGTTTAGATATTTGTGTTTATAGTGCCTTACACGGATCCTTCCCTTTCTCTGGAAAGGGAAAAAAGATGCTCCCTCTTCTGGTTTAAATGGAAAAAGGCATTTTAGAGACTTGAAAGAAATTTGAATATGGTTAGAAGTCTTTTTGGAAGTTAGTTATGTGGGCTTCCCTTTATGTTTCATGTTTGATTTAGCAAAAATAGATTTCTTTATTTATACTGTTTGAATTATAAAGCATGCTTTTGAAAGTGTGTACCTCTTTTCTATATTCTAGTATATTCATCATCAGATTCTAAGATTAAGTCAACTTGAAAATTATATTTATAGGGTTTTTTTTTTCCTGTTTTCTGTTTTGCCATGAGACAATTTCATATAACTTCCTTTTTTGCTTCTTTATTTAATTCTACTTTAGTGATAGGCAGTTTCTGAAATTTTGATTCTATTTCTTCTTTCATAATAATAGCCCTAGATAGTTCAGAGATCTTATCAGTGAATTTCAAAATGACCTTAGAAAACTCACAGAAGGGGTTTTTGTTTTTTTGTTTTGTTTTTTATTTATTTTGAGAGAGACAGTGTGAGCAGGGAGAGGCAGAGAGAGAATCCCAAGCAGCGTCTGCACTGTCAGTGGGTAGCCCAGTGCAGGGTGCAAACCCATGAACCAAACCATGAAATCATGACCTAAGCTGAAATCAAGAGTTGGATGCTTAACTGACTGAGCCACCCAGGCATCCCAGAAACCCATAGAAGTTTTAAGATGTGTGCCCTCTTTCTTTGTTTTTAAATTCTTGTGCATACATATTTTTATTTTAGGCCATTTTTACCTACATATCATATCTTACCTATCTTGATCTTATGTAATTTGGTTATCCTTTAAGATTGCATTTCTCTTTTGTTATGTTTGGTCTTATCCATAAATCTTCCATTTTTTCATCCTGTCATTTCTTGACTCTTAACTGTTCTACCTCTTCATTCACGTATTCTATTATCCTTTTTTGTGTGTTTTTTTTTAATCCCTCGTTCTTTTCCATTTGCCTCTTACTGTCCTTTCAGGTACTCCTTACCTGCCTGATCTTCTCCATTTTCTTTCTTTTCTCCCCTTCTCATTTTACAGGATATCTTTTCTATTGTTGCTCAGTCCTCAACCACTGATCAGTCTTGTTTTTCCTTGCATTTTGTTTTATTCCTGAACTACTCTTTTGTCTCCTTTTTACCACTTAACCATTCCTCCCCTTGTTTTCCTCTTACACAGTCAGACTGCAGAAGTTTAGGATGGTCTGATTTATCTGACTATAATATTGTTGAATTGGATCGTACCTTAAGTATAAGGAAATTGGATTCAAAGAAATTAAGAGTTCCTCTGTGTCACATAGCTGGTTAATTTTGGCAAATGCATCGCCTGCCCCTGCCACTCCATATAATCAAACAGGTTTAATTTGTAAGTTAATCCCTTGAAGGAGCCCAAGAAGGATTTCAATTTAATTTGAATGGGTGGAGCTAGAAAAGATTTCCATCCTGATAGCCACTGCTATTTTTATAGACCAGTAGAGATATAGCAGCAGCACTTAGGTTGATTAAAAAAAAAAAAAACAAACGAAAAAAACCTCATTAGCTCTTTGAATTACGTTTTATTTTTCTTAATCTTTTATTAACCATATTTCTTAGCATCTTGAATTTAACCTAAATTCTGAATATATTTTAGCTAATCATCATTTAATTTTCAGGTTTCCTTAGTAATAAGGACCTAATGCTTAGTTTTTAAAAATCTGTTTCAAAATCCTACTTAAAAGAGGTAATTTGGAGGGTAATTTTTTTAATGCTTTTAGATAAAATTACTTGATACAATGATAGAGAAGTAACTATTTTGGGATTGTCTGTATCATTTCTGAATTTTTACTGTTTGGAATCAGATAAAATCTATGATAAGATGTAATGTAGTTGGATGCTAAGCATACTAAGGCGAGTGAGAAATACCTACTTTTATACTCTATTGCTTTGATCAGTGCTGCTCCCCAATTCTTATTTCCTTAACCTTCTGGAAAACTCCTATTTAAGACATAGCAAAAATAGCCTTTCATGTTACATATTGTCTGAAATAATTGTTTCTTCATTTCTCTTTCTGTTGTGCATTATATTTTTTCATAATTAGTTCACTTTTATATTTTAAGAATGCTTCTGTTATGGCATTTTATGTCATTTGTCTGTTTGTCCCAATATAGTGTGAGCGCCTTTAGTGCATGCTTGTACCATATTTTTATACAGGATGTAGCTAGTGGCTGGCTCAATATAAGTGCTCAGTAAATACCCCTATAAATGAAATATATTAAAATCTACTTAAAAAATAACTGTGAAGGCAAAAAAAAAAAATGCAGAAACTAGAGGTGCCTGGAGCTACTAAGTATAGAAGATGAGGTATGAAGTTATACATTACAGCATATGAGGTGTTCCTGGTGATGATTCCCATTATGTTTACTATTATCTTTTATTGAATCAGAGATATTTGTCATCTTTTCTAAAAAATGCTCTATTAGTATAATTTAAGTTGCAAGAATGAATATAATGGCTTATATACTATTATGTGTATGTGTATTCATGAGAGAGAGACACTATTTGGAAAATTTCATCAAGGCATTGTTTTCCCATTGGCTTTTAAAATGCTTTACACTTAAACTATCTGATAAACTACTATTTAGGAACAGTGGTTTAGGGGTAAGATAAAGGGTGGAGTGGTAGGGAGCCTTAAAAGGTTTTAATATTCATTGCCTTTGCTACTAATACTTGTAAATTAAATTATTTAGATATGGAAATACTCTATTTTGTATAACCATGCTAGAATATACACTTGGTAGCTTGAAATGTACTTTTACTTTCATTCATTCATTCATTCATTCATTCATTCATTCATTCATTCATTCATTAAAGGTTTTATTTAAATAATCTCTACACCCACCGTGGGTCTTGAACTCACAACCCTAAGATCAAGAGTTGCATGCTGTACTGACTGAGCTAGCCAGGCGGCCCTGTATTTTTACTCTAAAATGATAGTGTTTTGGTTTTTTTTCTTTTTTGATTTTTCAAGTGTATGTAAAATTAAAAATAGTTTTAATTATTTTTAAAGAGTACTTTGAAAATATAGAAGAGCCTAAAAAAGAAAATTCCTATCTCTTATAATCCCACCTACTAGAGATAATGAATGAGAACTGTTTGATGTGTAGTCTGTTAGTCTTAAAATATAGTATATTAATCCTCACAACAGTTCTATGAAATAAGTCATATGTTAGAAGTTCTGTTTTATGGAACAGAACTTAAGGATCAGAGCAATTTATCAGTTTATCCAGGAAAACTGAGGCTTTCTCATTTAAGTAACAGTGCCCTTTCCATACACCTGTAATGGCCTCTGTGTTACTTATTAACTCACAAAAAGGGAAAAATACAAATGATACTGTGGCTTATTTTATCTTTGTTATCATTTTTAGAGACATTTTAAATCCAAAGGATGTGATCAGTGCCCAGTTTGAAAATACCACAGCTAGTAAAGATTTTTGCAGTCAGTCATGTCTGTCAACATACGAACTGAAAAGGAAACCTGTTGTCACCATAAATACGAATAGCATTTCAACCAAATGCAGCATGTGTCAGAAGAATGCTGTTGTAAGTCATCTTTTTACTGTATTGGGGTGTGTGTGGGGGAAATCTAATGTTTGTGCTTAAAACAGATTTTTTTTTTTAATGTTTGTTTCTTTTGAGAGAGAGAGAGGGAGACAGAGAATCTCAATCAGGCTCCGTGCTGTCAGCCCAGAGCCCGATGAGGAGCTTGATCCCTTGAGCTTATGACCTGAGCCAACACCAAGAGTCAGACGTTCAGCCTATTGAGCCACCCAGGCACCCCAAGAACAGCTTTTGATGGTCTGTGCTTGTGATTTGTTTGTTGTTTTTTAATTCCTAGATTCGACATGAAGTTAATTACCAGAATGTGGTACATAAACTTTGCAGTGATGCCTGCTTCTCTAAGTTTCGCTCTGCCAACAACCTCACCATGAACTGTTGTGAGAACTGTGGGGGCTACTGCTACAGTGGCTCTGGGCAGTGCCACGTGCTTCAGATAGAGGGCCAGTCTAAGAAGTTCTGTAGTTCAGCATGTGTCACGGCGTATAAGCAGGTACATGACTGTATCTAACCCCGATGTCTTTGTTCATTTCAGGAGGACCTACATTTTTTGGTAGTACTTACTTATGAAAATGCCGCAGAAATACTAAGATCTTATTATCAGCTTAATTGATGTACTTTACATATAAATAGGATTTGTCAAATGAATGTTATTAAAAACCCGGGTATAGAGTTTTGTAAATAGCATATTTCTCTTCATGCATTTGAAATACATGCTTGTGGGCATGACATTTTTATTTCAAATATGATTCATGTTTTTGAATAATATTTTGAAAATACACAAAGAAGAAAAATAATGCATTTCCCAGAGATACCCAGTCTTATCTTTTTGGTGTGTAGCCTTCTTTGAAATATATTTGGTTTGCATATAATATACTTTTTTATTGGACAAGGTAAGGTCCAGGTTACGTACATATTCTTGAATCAGATCCATATAGTTGAAATTGCAATTCAGAAATTGAAAATCTTACCATTAATTTGTTTATAAGGGTTTTTCCTTTTCTTCATGAAATACGAAAAAAATAAATGTAGGTCATATATTATTTTGTGAATAGATGAGGCTTATAGAAGATGAATTGAATGAATTCTGTATGACAAATACAGCTTCGTTTTTACCATATTTGTAATTTGTTAGCAAATTTTGATCAAAAATTAGATTTTAGAATTCATAAATCCAAAGGTATGATAATCTTTTTTGTTTATTTTACAATGCCTTCCTTTTGTAGCATGATAGCTGATCATTCTTTTTCTTAAAATAGTGACTTTTTATACAGTCTACCAACATTCATGAATGTAATAATGTCAATTGAGAAATTCCTTTTAAATTCTTAATACTTTGCAGTGATTTTGGAATTTTAAACATTATATGGTGTTTCCTTTTATTTCTTGTTATTATTCAAGTACATTAAAGGGGCTTAGCTTTACTATTTATTCCTTCCTTTAGAAACTCCTTGTTTTTGCTTTCACAGGGGATAAAAAAAGCCAATATCTTCATGAGTTTATCCTTGTTCAAAAGACTGTTTTCCTGATAACTGTTTCAAGTACTAAAAGTTACTTGGATTCAGTCCATTCAAAGATGGTTTATATTCCACAAGAGAAGGAGAAATAGGTTGAATCATCTTAATTTTAATTTATTTACTATATTTAATTTAGCCATTACTTATTAAATTTCTCACATATTGATGTGTACTGTGGTATAGAGAAAGAATTTGATTTAGAAGTAAAGCATATCTCAGTTTGATATCTTGATTCTCTATTCAAATAGAATTTTACCTTGGATAAACAGTTAAACTCTCTGGGTTTAACTTTTCTTATCTGTGAATGGGTATTATACTACTACTGTCACTGGGATGTTATTAGGATTATGTGAAGGAAGAATGGGAAAGCACCTAGTATAGAACCTGGCATGTTGAAAATGGTCGTATCTGTTGTTTTGTTTTTTTCCTTATATATAATTCATTCAACAAACATTAGATGCGATTCCTGCTTTGAAGGGCTCCATGTCTCCTGAGGGAGATAGACATCAAACTGAGTAGAGACGCTATGGTGGAAGTATTATGGTGTTCAGTGGGGCACAGAGGAAACATGGTCAGTTCTAGTTGGTAGGACAGGATGAGACTATCAGCAAAAACTTCACAGAGATAATGGATGCTGGATATACTTACAAGTTATCTTGAATGTATGATATACTAGTAGTATTTAGTATTACTGGCTGCTGAATCCCTAATTAAAAAAAAATTTTTTTAATGTTTATTTATTTTTGAGAGAGAGAGAGAGACAGTGTTGAGTGGGGGAAAGGCAGAGAGAGAGGGAGACACAGAAGCAGAAGCAGGCTCCAGGCTCTGAGCTGTCAGCACAGTGCCCGACATGGGGCTCGAACTCACGAGCCGTGAGATCATGACCTGAGCTGAAGTCGGACGACACTCAACTCACTGAGCCACCCAGGCACCCCTGCTGAATCCCTAATTTAGCGCAAACTTAAGATAATAATAGACTGTTCGATTGCTTATATTTGAAAATTTGTGATATCCAAGGTTTGCTCCCACTTTATTGCTTACTTGCTTTATTGCTTTGTGTGCTTTGTTGTTGTTAGTGATAGAATAGTTGGCAGTGACTTTCCTAATAAGTTTATTAATTTTATTGAAATCACATTTTATTGCCACATATAGCACCTTTTGTAGGGGGGTTCTTCTAATTTTTAGCATAGTGTAAGAGCATGAATTCCCTGTTTGTAATTTTTTAAAAATACTATTTTTAAAACTAGTTACAATCAATTAGTAGATTCCCAAATTAATTGTTAGGTTGCGTTCAGCATTATTTTTTAATGAGATAGAATATAATGGAAAATATAAAAATGCATCACATGTTATCATGATTTATATTGTTTTATGAAACTTTTTTCAGTTTTATATACATCTATACTACACAAACACAAAAGTTCAGAAGTATGTACTGGGTCACTTTGTAAAATTTATTTCTTACTGAGGATTGTAATCATAAAAGTTTGAAAGCCACTAATTTAAAATATTTCAACAGTGTTAAGTATAAACATTTCAAAGAATTATGCTTTTACTTATCATTTGGTAAAAATGAATGTTATTTTATTCTCTTAATAGAAATCAGCCAAAATTACACCATGTGCGCTTTGCAAATCATTGAGATCCTCAGCAGAAATGATTGAAAATACCAATAGCTTGGGAAAGACAGAGCTTTTCTGTTCTGTTAATTGCTTATCTGCTTACAGAGTTAAAATGGTTACTTCTGCAGGTAATACTGGTTTCATAAACTATATAAATATAATAGTTGACAAAATTATGGTTATTGCTTTTTGTATAGTACAGATTTTTGTCCAGATTTAATTGACTTTTAAGGCAAGTTTAAAATATTTCAGATCTGTGTTGTAAAATATTACCTATTGCCTTGATTGCTTAACTTATGTTTATTTATTTGCTTGCCTATTTGTGCATTCCCCTTTACCAAAAGAATTTCATTTGACTTCTTTAAGGTATTTTTTTTTTATCCACACCTGATTTATTTCAGGGTTCATTTTGTAGTTTCAGGGTAGATCTACCGTGCCAACTTTACATTAAAAGAAATATTTTTAATGTTAAGTTAGTTTTTGTCTGTATGTGACATGGTTTAGTTTCAGTTGCTGCAACTTGACCTGGCCCTTGAATTTCATATATTGGATAATATTTATTTTCTCATACATTTGTATACGTTTGTATATATTACTCATTAGTTTTTATTTCGATTTGCTAAGGTGTACAAGTTCAATGTAACAGTTGTAAAACCTCAGCAATCCCTCAGTATCACCTAGCCATGTCAGATGGAAGTATACGCAACTTCTGCAGCTACAGTTGTGTGGTAGCTTTCCAGGTACGGCTTCAGAAATCTTCCTCTCCTGTCAGTGAGTTGCCTACCATAACGTATATAAACTTGTTAGGTGTTTGCTAATGCCTGGATTGCCTGAATTTTTCTCTCAGTCCTATTACACTTGGATTCTTTGATTTTTGATGTGTTTGGAGGCATGTCATTTAACTGCCTCCTGTAAAATTAAATGGTACTGTTACTACCCAGATTATCTATTGGGAGGATGTTATTATTTTATTTTACTTTTATTTTTTGTTAACTTTTTAAAAGTGTATTTATTTATTTTGAGAGAGAGAGAGAACGAGCAGGGTAGGGGCAGAGAGAGCGGGAAGAGAGAAAATCCCAAGCAGGCTTTGTGCTGTCAGCACAGAACCCGACACGGGGCTCAAACTCACCACCATGAGGTCATGACCTGAGCCAAAATCAAGAATCGGATGCTTAACCAACTGAGTCAGTCATCCAGGTGCCCCGGGAGGATATTATTTTTATTTTATTTAATTTACCTTTTTTTTTTTTTAAATGTTTATTTATTTTGGGAGAAAGTGAGTGTGTGAGCAGGGGAGGGACTGAGAGAATCCCATGCAGACTCTGCACTGTTATTGCTGAGCCCAGTGCAGGGCTCTATCCCATGAACTATGAGGTCATGCCCTGAGCTGAAACCAAGAGTCGGACGCTTAACTAACTGAGCCACCCAGGCCATCCCATGGGGATATTATTTTTAAAGGAGATTATTAGTTTGGGGCCTCTGGCTGGCTCAGTCAGTAGACATGCAACTCTTGATCTCAGGGTCCTGAGTTCGAGCTCCATGTTGCATGTAGAGGTTACTTAAAAAAAAAAAAAGTTTAAAAAATTTAAAGAGATCATTAGTTATTTTAGTTTCTGCCTATAAATGACACTCTATCCATTCACTTCTAAGCTGTTCAAGGGCACGGAGTGTCGCCTGTTCACAGGTGTATCTTATGTACTTAGAATTGTGCTTGTCAGACTTAGGCACTCGGTGCTCATTTGACTGAACAAATGATTACATTGATTATCTTGTTTTGTTTCATTTTTCAGAATTTGTTCAACAAACCAACAGGAATGAATTCTTCAGTAGTGCCCTTGTCTCAGGGCCAGGTAATTGTAAGCATTCCCACAGGTTCAACAGTGTCAGCAGGTGGGAGTAATACCTCTGCTGTCTCCCCCACCTCCATCAGTAGCTCTGCTGCAGCTGGCCTCCAGCGTCTTGCTGCCCAATCCCAGCACGTTGGGTTTGCACGAAGTGTTGTAAAACTCAAGTGTCAGCACTGTAACCGTCTTTTTGCCACAAAGCCAGAACTTCTTGACTATAAGGTAAAGTATAGGATCCTGATAAAGGGTTTGAGTGTAAAATGGTCTATCTATAAAATCATTTCTAGCTTTTCATCTTTAAAAATTACACTACTTGTTTTAAAATAAGAGGGAATAAAGGATTTCCAAGAGATAAACCAAATGTTTCATTAGTACTTAATGATTATTTCTTTACAGGGTAAAATGTTTCAGTTTTGTGGCAAGAATTGTTCTGATGAATATAAGAAAATAAATAATGTAATGGCAATGTGTGAATATTGTAAAATTGAGAAAATTGTAAAGGAGACTGTGCGATTCTCAGGTGCTGACAAGTCATTCTGTAGTGAAGGTAAAGACAAAATCATCTTACCTACTGATCATGTTGGTCCTCTTAAAAGTAACTGATAATTTAAGCTGTTACTTTGTAAGTTTATCTGTTTTATCCATTGTGTAACAAAGCTTTTTGTTTTGTTTACATTTGGTTTGCTTTTTACTGAGCTAGTCCTTCATATCATATAGATGTTAAAATGAAGGAAAAGATTGTTGAAGTGTATTACAGAAGATGGTGGTGATGTGAAAAACATTTCATGTTTTTAGGTTGATAGGGATTCTTTTAGTTATTGGTGCTTATTTCTAAAGAGAAACTTCTTAGGGGCACCTGAGTGACTCAGTCGGTTAAGTGTCTGACTTTGACTCAGGTCATGATCTCACAGTTTGTGAGTTTGAGCCCCTGCATCAGGCTCTTGGCTGTCAGTGTGGAGCCCGGAGCCTGCTTCGGATTCTGTGTCTCCCTCTGTCTGCCCCTCCCCTTGCTTGTGCGCACCCTCTAAATAAATAAGTAAGTAAGTAAGTAAATAAATAAATAAAAGCAAACATTTAAACATAAATAAATAGAACTTCTTACATTTTAGTAGCATCCTAAATTATATTTTTATTGTTTTAAATAGTCATTATATTTCTGAATATAATAGACAAATCAGTATGAGGTAGATTGTCTATTTCGATGACTTTTTTGTATGTTTAAAATGTTTTATTCTAAAACTGTGCATGATTAACCTCCTAGACTATTGGCTTTCAAACCTTTTGACCACAACACAAAAGAAGAAATACATTTTACATTGTGACCCAGTATGTTATCACCTACCCAAGTAAAACAAAGTTTTAGGAAACAAAACTGACTTTTATTATATGTGATGCTCTGTAATATTTACTATCCTGTCCTATTTTGTTTGAAAAAGAAAATGATAGTATAGATTCTATAAATTGATCTCTTGGTCTACTAACTGGTAAGGATCCAACTGTGAAAACATTGTCTTAGAGCATTTAAGTTTAAAGATGTAGGTATTTAATTAATTTTTTTCTAATGTTAATTTTATTTTTCCTGTTTTTAGGTTGCAAATTGCTTTATAAACATGACTTGGCGAAACGCTGGGGAAATCACTGTAAAATGTGCAGTTATTGTTTACAGACATCTCCCAAATTGGTACAGAATAATTTGGGGGGGAAAGTAGAAGAGTTCTGTTGTGAAGAATGCATGTCCAAATATACAGTTCTATTCTATCAGGTAATTAAAATTAATATCCTTGGGGTTTTTCAAATTAAGGCATACATTATTCCCTTCTTTTATTCTTTAAAGTAGTATGAAGGGCAATGTAATGATTTTAAAACTTTTAAGTATTAAATGTATTATGTTGTCCTGTGGTATTAATGTAAGATTTAAGATGACTTTAATGTCACTGAAATTATGTTCTTTTTGTTTTTAATTTCCTTGTAGAAGACGTATCAGTCTTAAGACATTAAAGAGTTTAAAATTAGCATTTTATCTATTTATTATTTAACTAAAATGAATTTGTCTTCTGAAGTTTTTGAAGAAGATAGGTTTTATTTTCATTTCACTATGTTTTTTAATTACTCTTTATTGGCATCTTTATAATGTGACTTTTTTTAAATTTTTTTTTTTAACGTTTATTTATTTTTGAGACAGAGACAGAGCATGAACGGGGGAGGGTCAGAGAGAGGGAGACACAGAATCTGAAACAGGCTCCAGGCTCTGAGCTGTCAGCACAGAGCCCAACACGGGGCTCGAACTCACGGACCGCGAGATTATGACCTGAGCCGAAGTCAGACGCTTAACCGACTGAGCCACCCAGGCGCCCCTATAATGTGACTTTTAATATGTAGTGTAAATGATTTGAAAAATGATAAATGTTTACCATTTTAGGATGGTTTTCATTTTTATGTTCTAAATTCTAAGTTAATTTCCTCACTTGTTATGTGTGAACTCCTTTTATTCTGTCAGACCAGAGATAATTTGTATTTTACTCTTTTACTATCTTATTTCATTTTTAGATGGCCAAATGTGATGGTTGTAAGCGACAGGGTAAACTCAGCGAGTCCTTGAAATGGCGAGGAGAAATGAAACATTTCTGTAACCTGCTTTGTATCTTGATGTTCTGTAATCAGCAAAGTATGTGTGACCCACCTTCACAAAACAATGCAGGTAAAATTAAACTTTATAGTCTTTGATCAGTGCTAGGGACCAACTACTGTTCTACAGAATGGGAACTTTAAATAGTTGTTAATAATTTCATGAAATGCAAATTTCACTCTGTTCAAATGACATTAACATTTGAATCCCTTTTTGTTTAACAGATTAAAGCTTTGTAGAAAGGAGTTCATTTAGTTTTCTCTGAACATTTTGAATTAAATAAGCTCTGTAAGAACTATGGGACAGAATGGCAGTTAATATTTTGTAATGGGTATATACACCTTGACTTCCTTAAACAAGGATTTGAGAGTGTAACAAAGGACATAGAATATAAATCACATGGCCTTTTTTTTTTTTAATTTTTTTTTTTTAACGTTTATTTATTTTTGAGACAGAGAGAGACAGAGCATGAATGGGGGAGGGGCAGAGAGAGAGGGAGACAGAATCGGAAGCAGGCTCCAGGCTCTGAGCCATCAGCGCAGAGCCCGACACGGGGCTCGAACTCACGGACCGCGAGATCGCGACCCGGGCTGAAGTCGGACGCTTGACCGACTGAGCCACCCAGGCGCCCCCACATGTGTAGTTTTACAAGAGAAAATACATGGAATACTTCTAAGTTTCACTAATTAAAAAATAGGAAAAAAAAAAAACCCCAGTTAATCCTAATGTGATTCTTTGCTCTGACAGAATTTAACTTTACTGAAAGCATTGTTTAACCTCCTTGAGATGTTGGTTTCTATGTATGTGCATATAAATTACATGAGGTCTTTTTATTTTTGTTTATTTAATCAGCAAGTATTTCCATGGTGCCAGCTGCTTCAGCAGGGCCCCCATCTCTAAGAAAAGATTCAACTCCAGTTATAGCCAATGTGGTATCATTAGCCAGTGCTCCTGCTGCTCAGCCCACAGTGAATTCTAACAGTGTCTTACAAGGTATGTCTGATTGGAAAGCATTTATGTAGCCTTTTGAGGTTGAGTACAGGGGTTCTGTCTTTTTTCCATCACTGGTCATTTTCAAGTATTTGACACATTTATATTATGAGTGGTGGCTCTCTGTGGGCTGTTGGGCACTAAACAATGTTTTTGTCCCTTTTTCTCACGTGGTACTTTAGATGCTAGTCTTCCCATGAATTAAGATAATACCTGTTTTTATTTGGAGATTTTGTGTCTGTTATCCCACCATCAGCTTTAAATGCTGCTGTTTATGTTTAAATAATTGTGTAAGATCCTAAATATTTATTTTAATTTATATTAGGTGCAGTTCCAACAGTAACAGCGAAAATCATTGGGGATGTAAGTTTTATTCTTTTAACTGGTATTGCTTGCTACTGTGTTTATTTTCCAGTTTTGTACAGTATGAATATGTCTATGCTAATTTTCCATGCTTTATTCTTTATTATGTAAAATAATTTTCATTAGCTCATAACCTTTGTTTAGGAATAAGATATTCTGGTTATTTATTGATTGATTCATATTGTGGTTATTTAATTAGGTCTTTAATGTACTTTGATTTCTTTGAATACTTGCTATCTCTGCATAGTTACTGAAGCCTATTTTTGTTGGTTTTTGTTGTTTTTAATAGTAGATAATAAAATTTTACAGAATTCAGGCATAAAGGTATTTGGGACATTTTGTAATGTAGTCAGATTGTAAATAAAGTATTTATAAAATACAGTTTGTTTCCACCCAGAGCAGATTATCCTTAAGTAAGCACTCTTTTTTTTTCCTCAATAATTTTTGCTTTGTTTCTTAGAAGAAAATTAATAGGAGAAAAATTTACAACTAGAACAGTAGCAGTTCTGAAGTGTTTCCTGGTCTGTTAGATAACTTTCACATCATCTTTTTTTAGGTTACTTAAATGATCATAAGTGTTTATGTTATTTCTAGTTATCTTGAACCTAAGTCTTTTAAGACTCATCTCAGTCAGGAAATAACAGTTCGCATTTTAAACATAGCCAGATTGACCAGCAATGTCTTATAATAGAAATCGCATTTTTCTTGGTAAATAGAATTGGTAATTAGATACATTCAGAGTCAGTATATAGTTATCAAAATATTCTTATATAGCTATTGGTATTTCAGGAATATTGTATTTCTTACATATTTAGTTGAATATTTATGTTCTTTGTCTTCCATGTAATTCCAGTATAGTGTTTCTTTTGAAATTATAGTATTTCTTCTAATTAATGATAAGCTTTTGAAACCTCTTTGGTTTCTGATTTTTTTTCTAGGCAAGTACACAAACAGATGCTCTGAAACTGCCACCTTCCCAGCCCCCAAGACTTTTGAAGAATAAAGCTTTATTATGTAAACCTATCACACAGACTAAAGCCACTTCTTGCAAACCACATACCCAAAACAAAGAATGCCAGACAGGTATGTTCCTTGCACTTCCTCTCTCTCTCTCTCTCTCTCTCTCTCTCTCTCTCTCTATATATATATATATATATATATACTCTCTCTCTCTCTCTCTATATATATATATATATTTAGTATATATATTTATAAATTTATACATATATAAGTTTATATATTTGTATATATTTAGTGTATATATATATATATATATATATTTTTTTTTTTTAGTGGGGAAGGAATGCTAGATTTGCTTACATTAATTAAGTGCCTATGCCCTGGGTGATGTGTTTGATTGCTTATGTACATCACCCAGTTGCATCCTCATGACTTTTCCTGTCAGGTATTTTCACCCTCTAAAAATTAAGTTATGCCAAAGAGAAGGTAGTTAATTGATAATACCATACTGTGAACACTTCATTTTCTTTTGTTAATGAGAGTAATTTTATGGAATAAGGGTAGACTTTGGAATTATATAGACACGCTCTTAATAGGAGTTGTAGTTTCATAGAGGATCCTTATGTTTGAACTTTTCTACCCTCTGTATCAAATAAAGTCAGGTTTTTGTGGGGGCGGGGGGCTTTCTTTTCTTTTGAATTGCCATCCCTAAGCAAAATCCTCCAATCTACTTTTCTGGATGCTGGTGTGGTGCAGTCCTCTGATCTTCTCAGCTTGCCTCTCCTGGCCTGGAATTTCTGCCCTGCAAATGATCTGGGCTGAGGTTGATTGGGACCTCATATTCTTGGCCTACCAGTCCTGCAGTAGGGCTTCTACCCTATGGGTGGCAGCTGGGTGGAGAAAGGGAGACTCCAGCCTGTCAGCTGTACTCACCAGGAAATTAAACTTTTCAATATGGAGTTGGAGGGAATGAGAAATGATGGTGGCCAGCCCCCTGGTGAGATATGGTAACCCTTGTTTGGGAGCTGAAGAAATAGGATCCCATTCCTCCTGGCCACACCTACCCAGAGCAGAGCTTCTGTCAAGTTGAGCTGGCTGAGCTGGGGTATGGAGTAAGTAGTGGAGCACATGTCATAGATTCCCACTATTCTTACTGTATTTAGGTAGATTTTCTCAAATAAATGTCTATTTGCTGTATTCCCTTAGGACAATTTGTAAAGAATTTAAGTGGTTGGGGTTTTTTTTTTTGTTTTTTGTTTTTTTAAATGTTTTTTGAGAGACAGAGCACAAGCAGGGGAGGGGCAGAGAGAGAGGGAGACACAGAATCTGAAGCAGGCTCCAGGCTCCACTCTGTCGGCACAAAGCCCACTGCAGGGCTCAAACTCAAGAACTGTGGGATCATGACCTGAGCTGAAGTCAAATGCTTAACTGATTGAGCCATCCAGGCGCCCCTGAGGTTTTGCATTTCTTAAAGCCCCCACGGACCACATTGAATAGTAATGTTACAGATGACTTCAGCCTATATTTGTATTGTAGTTAATAGTGACTTACTTAGTATTATGTAGCTTGGTTATCAGACATCTCTAATCCCAGTGATTTTATTTTTATTTTTATTTTTATTTTTTGCGTATAGTTGAAACACACAGTTACATTAGTTTCTGGTGTGTACAGCTTAGAGATTTGGCAAGTTTATACATTATGCTGTGCTCGCTACAAGTATAGCTACCATCTTTCCCCATCATATCGCTATTACAGTATCATTGACTGTATTACTTATGCTCTGCTTTTTATTCCTGTGACTTATTCCATAATTTGGAGACCTCTATCTCCCTCTCCCCCTCACCCATTTTGCCCAGACTCCTATTGACAGGTAATTTTAAGAAATTTTTTTTTTTTTTTTTTTAATTTACATCCAAATTAGTTAGCATATAGTGCAACAATGATTTCAGGAGTAGAGTCCTTAGTGCTCCTTACCCATTTAGCCTGTCCCCCCTCCCACAACCCCTCCGGTAACCCTCTGTTCTCCATATTTAAGAGTCTCTTATGTTTTGTCCCCCTCCCTGTTTTCATATTATTTTTGTTTCCCTTCCCTTATGTTCATCTGTTTTTGTCTCTTAAAGTTCTCATACGAGTGAAGTCATATGATATTTGTCTTTCTCTGACTAATTTCACTTAGCATAATACCCTCCAGTTCCATGCATGTAGTTGCAAATGGCAAGAATTCGTTCTTTTTGATTGCCAAGTAATATTCCATTGTCTATATATACCACATCTTCTTTATACATTCATCCATCGATGGACATTTGGGCTCTTTCCATACTTTGGCTATTGTTGATAGCCAAAACAACATGCTGCTATAAACATGGGGGTGCATGTGCCCCTTCAAAACAGCACATCTGTATCCCTTGGATAAATACCTTAGTAGTGCAATTGCTGGGTCATAGGGTAGTTCTCTTTTTAGTTTTTTGAGAAACCTCCATACTGTTTTCCAGAGTGGCTGCACCAGTTTGCATTCCCATTGACAGGTAATTTTTAATGTCCACTAGACCATGGTAAAGTTGATCCGATATTATTTCCTACCTCTAACCCTACTCAACTTGTCAGCTTTTCACTTCTTCTCACTAGCATTACCTTTCTCTGACGTTAATGGTTTTATAATCATCTAGGGTATTTTTCTGGTACGTAGAAAGGACCCTGTAGGATACCTGTTAAACATTGGATAAATTCTCCATCCTCCTCACTTAGTTTCCCTATTCTCATTTAGGTTTCTAAGTTCTGTTTCATCTTTTTAATACCTTAGAATATGTGTATGTGGCTCACTTGCCTGGGTGGCTCAGTTAGTTAAGCATCTGACTTTGGCTTAGGTCATGATCTCACAGTTCAAGCCTCGCATCAGGCTCTCTGCTGATAGCTCAGAGCTTGGAGCCTGCTTCAGATTCTCTCTCCCTTCCTCTCTGCCCCTCCCCTGCTCGTGCTATGTCTCTCTCTCTTTCTCTCAAAAATAAATAAACATTAAAAAAAAAAAGGTTTAAAAAAAAAAGAAAATCTGCTTGTATGTATTTATTCATTTTTGTAGGTATCATAACCACCCTAGTCCAGGTCCTCATCGTCTTCATTGTATGTACAAACTTCAATTGCCTGCTCCTTTTACACTTCATATACTTTTTATTCCATACTAAGATGGCCTCCAAATTAATCTTTTTTAGTGACCTTTTCATCATATTACTCTGTGCTAACAGATCTGCAGTAACTCCACACTATCTACTAGAAATGATTTTAAAAGTTCATTATAGGGGTGCCGGGGTGACTCAGTCGGTTAAGCATCCGACTTTAGCTCAGGTCCTGGTCTTGCAGTTCATGAGTTTGAGCCTCACATCAAGCTCTCTGCTATCAGCGTGGAACCCACTTTAGATCCTCTGTCTGCCTCTCTCTCTGTCCCCTCCTCCCAGAATACATAAACATTTATTTTAAAGTTCATTATAGCTTCACAAAAATGGCCCTATTTAATCTCATCTTTAACATACCTTTCTTATTCATGTTAGCAGTTTTCTGTAATCCTCTTCTAAGATAATTGTTCCAGTTCTTTACATGCATTAATCCACATTATATCCTTCATTCATTGTATCCTCATATCATTGCTCATTGTTTTGTTGCCTGCTTTTTATCTTTGCTATACTCAAATCTTTCTTTGCTAGTTTAGTTATTTCTTCTTTTGACTGCCAGTGTCATAGATTACACTTTTGAACTATAGGTCTGTGTGCTTTAAAAAGTTTTTTTTTAATTATAATTCTTTGGAACTGTAAATCCCCATTGCTTTTTAAAAAATTTATATTAAGATGTTTCTAACCCTCTTTGTTTTGTTTTTTTTAATTTATTTATTTTTCATTAGAAGACACTCCAAGTCAGCCCCAGATCATTGTGGTGCCAGTTCCCGTACCAGTGTTTGTGCCCATACCTCTTCATCTTTATACTCAGTATGCACCAGTCCCATTTGGAATTCCAGTTCCCGTGAGTAATCATGTAGAGATGAAGGCTGATTTAGTGCACATTTTCCTCAATTAAAATGTTACAGCTCAATTTAAAAACTCTTCATTTTTTGGTAAAAAAGTGTTTGGCTCTTATCATATTACTGTATTATTTAATATGGAGTATATTAAGGGCTGCTTGTATTTATACCCTGCCTTCTCAGAGAATGCTATGATACAGCCTTTTTATACTGTTCCATACACAATAAGACCACTTAAATAGAAAAAGGTCAGACATGTGTATGTGTGTTAAAATTCTAGAGTCTAACAAGGGTGAAAAAATAAATACTGTGATTTATATTATTCTCACTATTTTAAAAAATGTGTTCATTTTGTATTGGAAATATATTTTTCCTTGGTGAATTCTTTTTAATGTTTATTTATTTTTGAGGCAGAGAAAGAGACAGAGCATGAACGGGGGAGGGTCAGAGAGAGAGAGGGAGACACAGAATCCGAAGCAGGCTCCAGGCTCTGAGCGGTCAGCACAGAGCCCGACGCGGGGCTCGAACTCACGGACCATGAGATCATGACTTGAGCCGAAGTCGGACGCTTAACCGACTGAGCCACCCAGGCGCCCCTTTCCTTGGTGAATTCTTAAGGAAAATAGTTGTGTGAAACTGAAAATGTTAAGCAAGAAATATAATCAGAAACTAGTGTGTATTAGATAACTTATTTTAGATGAGTTAGAAACACATTTTGTTGACTATCCAGAAAAGCACTTAATTGAATTTTGATTTAAATGGCTGTTGTCTTATAAAAACAAACTAGCAAGACTATTTTAATCATTAGCAATAGAAATATCTGAATTTGTTCATTATTTTAGTGCTTAAATCGTCTGACAAATAATAGTTTTGATGACAAACCTGTTCCCAAGAAACTGTCCTTGGTCTTTTAGATGCCTGTCCCTATGCTTATTCCATCCTCAATGGATAATGAAGATAAAGTCACCGAAAGTATTGAAGACATTAAGGAGAAGCTTCCTTCACATCCATTTGAAGCTGATCTCCTTGAGATGGCAGAAATGATTGCAGAAGATGAAGAGAAGGAGAAGACTCTATCCCAGGGAGGTTGGTATAATTGTAAAGTAAAGAAAGAAAGAAAACACACAAATTTTCAGGTAGCTCAAGTAATTTTAAGTATTGGGTAGTCAAGATATTTCTAAAAGCTTTATTTGTGTTTAAATACCGAATTTGTTAAACTTGTTGATACCTCTGAAACTTTTTTCCTTTTTATGAAACTACATATCTATAGTCAATACAGTTTTTAGTTCTTAATGATTCCAGAAAAGTTGCCTGTAAATCCATTTTCATGATTATTTTCTGACTTCATTCCTGTATTCAAAGCCATGATCCCCATGTAAGAATTCTTAGTATATAATAATCAGCATGTTCATAGAAGGTAAATAGAATATTATGATGGAAAACCATTTGGCTCAAAATAACCTGTAGATAAATCCCCCTCTGTGGGGTGGAATAACAATAAGAATAGTAGTTATGTGCTTACATACCGTAGGCATGTCCTAAATGCACTGTGTGCATTGCCTCATTTAACCTTTACAACAGCCCTATGAGGAAGGTACTGTTTACTTTAGATTCCTCATTTGGAAAAATAGGATATCCTACTTGCCCTGGTTGTACAATCAGGAAGTGATGGAACTAGAGGTTGAATTCAGGTCTGTCTTCCTCCAAAGTTGATGATAGTAACCAATACTAGCAGGACATATCCAGAAAGGTTTCTGGCCTTAGCACTTTCTTGATTTTGGGATGTAAGAAGACATAGAGAAAATTGTGTTTGGATAGTCAAAATATACAAAGGCCGTTTCCTGTATCACTGATGAGTCAAGAAATTATTTTTTCTTGACAATTTTTTTCTTTTTTTATTGATGGTTTTTACAAAGCTAAGGTTTAGATTTTTGCATAATAAATGCTGGATGATTTTCTGAGCACTGTAACTTTTTTTTTTTAACATTTATTTTTGAGAGAGAGAGAGAAAGAGGGAGAGAGACAGTGCACAAGTGGGGGAGGGGCAGAGAGACGAGACACAGAATCCGAAGCAGACTCCAGGCTCTGAGTGTCAGCACAGAGCCCAATATGGGGGCTTGAGCCCAAGAACTGTGAGATCATGACCTGAGCCAAAGTCAGATGCTTAGCCAGCTGAGACACCCAGGCACCCCAAACACTGTAGCGCTTTTTTAAAAAAAAGTATCAACATTCCTCTAGTGATGCCATTAAGTTTTAAAATCATAATATTGTCAGAGTTGCATAAAAAGGTTATTTGTTACTATTCTGTTTCTGGTCTCATTTTGGTCTCTAGTGTACAATCTCATAATTCTGACCCATTTATATGTAGATTTTAATGTCTTAGAATGTTGCCCCTTATGCTTGATCTTATAATTTCTGATATTTAGTTTGGAAGTTTAGCAATTCATGAAAATAAACCTCATTTTAAGTTGGCTTTCCACTCACATTAACAGTTTACATTTTGGGGTGCCTGGGTGGCTCAGTTGGTTGAGCATCCAACTTTGGCTCAGGTCATGATCTCACAATCATGAAGGAGATTCTGTGTCTCCCTCTCTCTGTGCCCCTCCACTGCTTGCTCTCTGTCTCTCTCAAAAATAATAAACATTAAAAAAAAATAGTTAATATTTTTTAGGTGCTTCCTCTGAACAAATATTGTGACTTTGTCTTAACCTAAAAATTGAGTCAGACTGAAAAAACTTTTTAAAACTAAGCCTTAAGAGAGATAGTTGTAATCACTAGAGTGTAAGTAAAATCTAATGGTGTAGAAACATAAAGGAGGGAGAAATTTATTCCTACTGAAGAGAACTGGCTAATTTATGTTTGATTTCAGAGAAAAGAAGCTGTAGTCCTGGGTTTTAAAAAGCATTTTGTTTTGTTTTTTACTTTGAATCCTTAAGCTCTTTACTTTTATTTTTTAAAAGTAAACAAAAATTTAATGTTTATTTACATTTGAGAGAGAGAGAGAGAGAGAGAGAGAGAGAGAGAGAGAGCGCGCGCGTGCATGGGAGAATGGTAGTGGGAGAGGGAGACAGAGTCTGAAGCTGGCTCCAGACTGAGCTGACAGCACAGAGCCCAATGCAGGGCTCAAGCCCATGGGCCGCGAGACAATGACCTGAGCCAAAGTCAGATGCTTGATCTACTGAGCCACCTAGGCGCCCCTAAAACCTTAAGCACTTTAGTTTTAAAATAGTTAATTGATAGAACTGTGTTCAGTTTCATTCATGTGCTGATTGTTCAGGTAACTTGTATTTATATTCTAAGTCTAGTGACTTCTCAGTGTAGTGTTAAGATATATTTTGGGAGGAAAAAGCAATTCAATGCATATTTGTCAGTTTGTAAATAAATTATGTATGTGTGTGTGTGTTTCGTGGTAAAAAATAAATTCAGAAAGCACAGGAGTGTACGGGGTGCCTTGGTGGCTCAGTTGGTTGAGCGATCGACTTTGGCTCAGGTCATGATCCCACGGTTTGTGAGTTTAACCCTGCGTTGGGCTCTGTGCTGATAGCTCAGAGCCTGGAGCCTGCTTCAGATTCTGTGTCTCCCTCTCTCTCTGCCCCTCCCCCACTCATGCTCTGTCTCTGTCTCAGAAATAAATAAACATTAAAAAAAAAAAAAAGAAAGCACAGGAGTGTAAATCTAAAATATAGGCCCCTCTTGACATGACTTCTCTTGTACTGCTACCTTAGAAATATAAACACTGTTAGGGGTCATAATTTAATTGCATTTATCACTAATGCCTATTTTTGTTAATGAATTATTCTTTCTGCATATGAAGTCTATTTTTATTTAAGTTTATTTTCAGAGAGGGAGAGAATGAGTGGGGGAGGGGCAGAGAGAGAGGGGAACAGAGGATTCTAAGTAGGCTCTGTGAGCTCAATGTGGGGCTTGAACTCATGAACCATGAAGTCATGACCTGAGCCAAAGTTGGATGCTTAACCGACTGAGCCACGCAGGTGCCCCTGCATATGAAGGCTATTTTTTTTAGCATTCCCTAGTATGATTCATTTATATAATGTAGTCATTTCATTTGAGATGCAGTTTGCTTTGTGAATACATGTAAGTTCTTTGATTATGTGCTTTTTTTCCCTTAGGATCCCAAACTTCTGAACAGGAGCTCTTTTTAGATACCAAGATTTTTGAAAAAGGTTTGTAATTCTACATATATTTCAAATCTTAGAAATATTATTCTCAGTCATAGAAACCATAAAGTATTAGTATTCTTGGATTTAATATTTGTATTTTTAGCTATTCATAAGGGGCATCAGATGTCTATGATTGTATGCTAATGTGTAATGAGAATAATAAAAGGTAACTCAGATACTGGTTTTAAGGATTAATTAAAATAATGCTTTAAAGTGTTTACCAAGAATATGAAGCCAGTTTTGTGAGGCTGGTGAAGAAATTACTTCATCTTTTGAGTGTATCTACTTAAATCAGCAGGTATATCTTGGTTTTGTTATTCAGGGGTTCAGGAGGGTTTCTGAGCATGTATAGGGTCCATCTCATTTTGAGCATTTGTTTGTTTTCTGTATATTTCAGACCAAGGAAGTACATACAGTGGTGATCTTGAATCAGAGGCAGTATCTACGCCACATAGCTGGGAGGAAGAGTTGAATCATTATGCCTTAAAGTCAAATGCTGTGCAAGAGGCTGATTCAGAATTGAAGCAGTTCTCAAAAGGGGAAACTGAGCAGGATCTGGAAGCAGATTTTCCATCAGGTTTGTGCAACATAAAATACTCTTGGTTTTAGAAGATTGGTAGAACTCTGAATTGACATCATGAAGCAGTTATACTGTCTGATAACCTAAGGCACAAATGGTCTCTACCTTTGAAGGTTAAATAATAAAGTGGTTAATTTTTTTTAACCTTTCACACCGTAATCTTGCAGGAGGTTTCCTTCATCATTAATGAAGTTTTTCTTTAAATGCTATATCCACCTTTTTTGATCATAAAAAAATAATATAGTGATGATTACCTGATATTTTCTCCCCCAAAGTCTCTATATAAATCTGAGTTACTTATATCATAATATGCTTTCTGCTTATTATCAATAGAATCCTTTGACCCACTGAATAAAGGACAGGGAATCCAGGCACGTTCCCGAACAAGACGACGGCACAGAGATGGCTTCCCTCAGCCCAGACGAAGAGTAAGAAGTAGCTTAATTTTTCTAGTGTTTTCTTTGGTGTTTATTAATTCTTGCTGTTTAGAAAGCTCTGTAACGGCCATCGTCCCAGTATTCCGTATATTGTTTTACACAACCTTGTTTTTTTATGCCTTTATTTTGTTTCTTATAATCAAGAACAATATCTTTTGGATATTTTAAAGGGATGTGTAAACCTCATGTTATGGTAGTAGAGGTACTGAGACAAGTCTCCCAGCACAGCACTGGGCAAATGCTTAGTATGTGGTTGTTAGTATGTAGCTGCTCAGATGTTTCTTGTGAATGTCATGGTCTGTATCACCATTATACCTTTTCCAGCTGTTAGAAGGGTAACCAGGCAAGTTTACAGTTTCCTGGTGGATTGTTTGTTACTCTGTTTTGTTACTCACTTGTGTTACAGAAAGTCATTCAGGATTCAGTAGGGATTGATGAGCTCCTGAGCATATATTTTGAGTCATGGCCCATGCTTCAGCCATATAGACCCAAGAAAAGACAGCATTCCTGCCTCTCTAAATAGCATATGATACCACACCTGTGTATGTGCCACATAATCACGAAATTTTTATAGATTTATAAAACTTTATAAATGTATTTGTGTTACACTTGATTAACTTAAATTAATAAATAATTGGCAGACTACTGCTGTTACAAAAAAAAAAACATTATCTTTTACTTTATATTTCTTCTACCAGGCTCTCTTTGTTTCTACAATTAGAGATGTTTTTGTTCTGTTTTACTTTAAAAAGCTTTTTAAAATCCTCATTGTACACTTTTTTTAAAAAACCTCTAAATTTAGCCTTTTTTACATATAATAATGAAGTTTATTATTTTATTAAAAAAATTTTTTTTAACGTTTTTCATTTATTTTTGAGACAGGGAGAGACAGAGCATGAACAGAGAAGGGTCAGAGAGAGGGAGACACAGAATCCGAAACAGGCTCCAGGCTCTGAGCTGTCAGCACAGAGCCCGACGCGGGGCTCAAACTCATGGACCGCGAGATCATGACCTGAGCCGAAGTCGGCCGCTCAACCGACTGAGCCACCCAGGCACCCCTTATTATTTTATATAATATAGTATAATAGTGAAATTCACTTGGACATTTTCTCATATTGACAGGGCTTTCCCACACTAAAATTAAAAGAATAATGGCCTTATATTTTTTTAATTAGCTCTGTTGAGTTATAATTGCATCTAAAAGTTCATAAATTTAAAAAAAAATTTTTTTAATGTTTAGTTTTGAGAGAGAGACAGAGACAGTGAGCAGGGGAGGGGCAGAGAGAGAGAGAGAGAGAGAGAGAGAGACAGACAGACAGACACAGATCTGAAGCAGGCTCCAGGCTCTTAGCTGTCAGCAGAGCCTGTTGCTGGGCTCGAACTCACAAATCATGAGATCATGTCCTGAGCAGAAGTCAGATGATTAACCAACTGAGCCACCCACACACCCCTAAAAGTTCATAAATTTTAAGTGTAATATTTGAGGGGCTCTGTCAGATATATTAAGTATGTAACTACCACCACAACCATAACCCTCCACTGTACTGAACGCTCCCTGGGACCTTTTGTAGTCTGTCCTTTCCAGTTCCACCGATCCACTTTGCAGATTGATGTAAAATGGTACCTCTTCGCTTTTTCTATAATTTCATATAAATGGAGTTTTGTGATTTGTCGTCTTCCCTGTCTGGCTTCCTTCACTTAGCATAATGGTTTTGAGATTCATCTGTGTTGTTCCATGTATCAGTAAGGCCATTCATTCCTTTTTATTTCTGAGTAGCATTTCATCGAATGGACAAACCATAGTTTGTTTAACAGTTGATGGTAATTTGAGTTATTTCCAGTTTGGTGCTATTTCAGATATACTACTGTGAACATTTTAATATAAATCTCTGTGTGAACATATACTTTCATTTGAGGAAAAATACCCAGGAGTGGGATTGCTGGGTCTTATTGTATGTGTATTTTTAACTTTGTAGGAAAGCTATCAAACTGTTTTCCAGGGTAGTAAATGTATTGATTTGAATTCCCACCAGCAGTGTATGAGTTCCAATGTGCTCCATGACTTTGCTAATACTTGGTATTTTTAATTTTAACCATTCTAGTGAATGTGTAGTGGTATCTCACTGGGGCTTTAGTTTATACTTACCTAATGACTGATGATGTTGGATATCTTTCCATGTGTATATTTGTTATTCTTGTATTTTCTTTGGTATGGTGTCTATTCAAAACTTTTGTGCATTTTTTTAAAAAAACTACCTTATTTTTTTTTTTTAAGTATTTATTTTGAAAGAGAGAGAACGAGAGCCAGTGTATGTCAAGCAGGGGTAGGGGTGCAGAGAGAGAGGGAGAGACAATCCCAAGCAGGCTACTCACTGTCAGTGCAAAGCCCAATGCAGGGCTTGATCTCATGACCTGTGAGATCATAATCAAAATCAGGAGTCGGGATGCTCAACCAACTGAGCCACCCAGGTGCCCCTCTTGCACATTTCTTTTATTGGGTTGTTTGCCTTCTTACTGAGTTGTAAGTGTTCTTTATCATGGATGTAAGTCTTTTCTCAAACTGACTTTTGCTTCTATGCTGTTTTTTCTTTATTTTCTTAATGGTAAAGAACAGAACTTTTTGAATTTGTGAAAGTCCGTTTTCATCAATTTTTAATTCTTTTATTATTCATGCTTTTTGGAATTCCATGTAAAAGTCTTTGCTTAACCTGTGGCAACTAAGATATTATCTTATGTTTTCTTCTGGTTTTATATTTTAGATTTTATGTGTCTCTGATTCATTTTAAGATGATTTTTATATATGAGTTCAGGCAAGTGTCAAGGTTATTTTTTGTATGTGGTGTCCCACTGTTTTAGTACCATCTGGGAAAAGGCTGTCCTTTCCCTTATTGAATTATACTTCTGTTAACATCAGCCAACTGTATATATGTCCGTCTGTTTCTGAAACTGTATTTTGCATTGATTTATGTGTCTATTTTTTTTTTAATTTTTTTTTTTTAACATTTATTTATTTTTGAGACAGAGAGAGACAGAGCATGAACGGGGGAGGGGCAGAGAGAGAGGGAGACACAGAATCGGAAGCAGGCTCCAGGCTCCGAGCCATCAGCCCAGAGCCCGACGCAGGGCTCGAACTCACGGACCGCGAGATCGTGACCTGAGCTGAAGTCAGACGCTCAACCGACTGAGCCACCCAGGCGCCCCTATTTATGTGTCTATTTTAATACAGTACCAACTGTTTCGATTATTGTAGCTTTACAGTGAGTGTTGAAATCAGGAGTATAAGTCCTCCAACATTGTTGTTCATTTTCAAAATTGTCATTCGTATATCCATATAAATTTTAGAATAACTTGCCAATTTTTATAAAAAAGACTGCTGGAAATTTGGGGCTGTTCTGAATCCAAAGATCAATTTGCATAAAATTGCAATTTTGAGCTGTTCAATATATGAAGATTATGTTTTTCTCCTTTATTTAGATCATCTTTAATTTTTCTTAGCAATGTTTTATATATTTTATTGTTCAAGTCTCATACTTTTTATCTAATAAGTATTTAAAATTTATTTTGACCCTGTGTTAAGTATTATTTTTATTAAAAAATTTTCTAATGTTTATTTTTGAGAGAGAGAAAGCTTGCACATGAGCAGGGGAGGGGCAGAGACAGAGGGGTGAGAGGATCCGAAACGGGCTCTGTGCAGACAGCAGTGACCCCGATTCAGGGCTCATACTCATGAACTGTGAGATTATGAACTCAACCAAAGTTGGACACGTAACCAGCTAAGCCACCAGGTGCCCCAAGCAGTATTATTTTTAATTTCATTTTCTAATATTCCTCATTGTCATATAAAAATAGAGATTACTTTTTCTATATAGAGTTTATGTATTGTGATTTTGCTCAATCAAAATCTTTAGGCTTTTCTACGTGGACAATCATATTATTTGCGAATAAAAATTGTTTTACTCTTGGGGCGCCTGGGTGGCTCAGTTGGCTATGCATTCGACTTTGGCTCAGGTAATGATCTAAATCATGAGTTCGAGCCCTGCGTTGGCTCTATGGTGACAGCTCAGAGCCTGGAGCCAGCTTCAGATTCTGTGTCTCCCTCTCTCTCTGCCCATCCCCACTCATGCTCTATCTCTCTCTCAAAAATGAATAAATGTTTAAAAAAAAACAAACAAGATTGTTTTACTTTTTCCTTTCTAATCTTAATGCCTCTATTATTTTATTTATTTATTTTTTAATTTAATTTAATTAATTTATTTATTTTTGAATATATTGCACTAGCTAGGCTCTTTAGTACAATGTTGAATATTAGTGGTGAAAGCAGGTCTTCATGTCTATTCTTAATCTCAGGACAAGTGTTCAATCTTGCAGTGTTGTTTTTTAAAGATTTTATTTTTAAGTAATCTCTATACTGAACATGAGGCTCGAACTCATGATCCCAAGATCGAGAGTGACACGCTCTACCAAAGGAGCCAGCCAGGTGCCCCTCAGTCTTACAGTATTAAGTATGATATTACTTGTGGGTTTCTCCTAGTTGTCCTCTGTCAGGTCCAGGAAGTTCTCTTCTGTTTTTAATTTGCTGAGAATTTTTATCATGATTGTGTTGTTGAATTTTGTCAGGTGGCTCTCTTGTATTTATTGCAATGATCATCTGGTTTTTCTTTTTGAGTCTATTAAAATGATGGCATACAGGGGCACCTGGGTGGCTCTGTGTGTTAAGCATCTGACTCTTGATTTCGGCTCCTGTCATGATCTCAGTTTGTGAGTTTGAGCTGTAAGTTCAAGCCCCACTGACAGTGGAGAACCTGCTTGGGATTCTCTCTCGTGCTTCCTCTGCCCCTCCCCTTGCTTGTGCATGTGTTCTCTCTCAAAATAAACTTAAGAAAAAATTTAAAAATGATGATATATATTAATTTTTTGAATGATAAGCTAAGTTTGCATTTGCAGGATGTACTTTACTTTCTTCTGACATATTTATTCATATATATATATATATATTTTTTTTTAATTTTGTTTTTTTTTAATCTACATCCAAATTCGTTAGCATATAGTACAACAGTGATTTCAGGAGTAGATTCCTTAGTGCCCCTTACCCATTTAGCCCATCTCCTCTCCCACAACCCCTTGAGTAACCCTCAGTTTGTTCTCCATATTTGTGAGTCTCTTGTTTTGTCCGCCTCCCTGTTTTTATATTATTTTTGTTTCCCTTCCCTTATGTTCATCTGTTTTGTCTCTTAAAGTCCTCATATGAGTGAAGTCATATGATTTTTGTCTTTCTCTAATTTCACTTAGCATAATACCCTCCAGTTCCATGCATGCAGTTGCAAATGGCAAGATTTCATTCTTTTTGATTGCCAAGTAATACTCCATTGTATATATGTATACCACATCGTCTTTATCCATTCATCCATTGATGGACATTTGGGCTCTTTCTATACTTTGGCTATTGTTGATAGTGCTGCTATAAACATGGGGGTGCATGTGCCCCTTCAAAACAGCACACCTGTATCCCTTGGATAAATACCTAATAGTGTAATTCCTGGGTTGTAAGGTAGTTCTATTTTTAGTTTTTTGAGGAACCTCCATACTGTTTTCCAGAGTGGCTGCACCAGCTTGCATTCCCACCGACCATGCAAAAGAGATCCTCTTTCTCAGCATCCTCGCCAACATCTGTTGTTGCCTGAGTTGTTAATGTTAGCCATTTTGACAGGTGTAAGGTGGTATCTCATTGTGGTTTGATTTGTATTTCCCTGATAATGTGTGTGCCCTTTTATTATTTCTTTTATTTTTCTTACTTTGGGTTTTAATGTGGTCTACTTTTTCTAGTTTCTTTTTTTTTTTTTAACGTTTATTTATTTTTGAGACAGACAGAGACAGAGCATGAGAGACAGAACATGAATGGGGGAGGGTCAGAGAGAGAGGGAGACACAGAATGTGAAACAGGCTCCAGGCTCTGAGCAGTCAGCACAGAGCCCGACGCGGGGCTCGAACTCACAGACCGCGAGATCGTGACCTGAGCTGAAGTCGGACGCTTAACCGACTGAGCCACCCAGGCGCCCCAACTTTTTCTAGTTTCTTAAGATAAAGTTTAGATTATTGATTTTAGACTTATTTTTCATAGACACATTTTAATACTATAAATGTCATTGTAAGCTTTAGCACTGTGAGAAAAAATGCTTGGTTTTTGTTTTCACTGACGTTCAAAATATTTTCTAATTGCATTTGTGGTTTCTTCTTTGACCATGAGTATTTATAAATGTGTTGGTTAATTTCCAATTTTTGAGGATTTTCTTAATATTGTTCCACTACTGGTATCTAGTTTAACTTGATTATAGTTAGAGAATTTATGGAGGCTTGTTTTTTATCCCAGAATATGATCTACTCTTGTTTTTCATGAAATAGACCTGAATGGTAAAAATGGTTGTTCATACCTCACTGGGTGGGTCCAGTATCTGGAATATAGTGAGTATTTAAGTGTTAGTAATCATTACAGTTCTGCATTTAACTCTCTTTTTTTCTTTTCCCATATGGATTGGATTAATCTCTAAAGCTTCTTTCTAGCTTTAAGAATTCTGAATCTTTAGGATCTAATAAAAATTGCATATTCTGTAAATTTTTCCCTTCTCTTTTTGAGAGCTTGTTTCTTAAAGATTCGAAACTAAATTTTATATTTTGGAAATTTTTGGAATTCTTACAGGGACGGAAGAAGTCTATAGTGGCTGTGGAGCCCAGAAGTCTTATTCAAGGAGCCTTTCAGGGGTGCTCAGTGTCTGGGATGACACTGAAATACATGTACGGGGTAAATGCCTGGAAGAACTGGGTTCAGTGGAAAAATGCCAAGGAAGATCAGGGGGATCTGAAATGTGGCGGTAAATACACAGCATGAATTTGTATCTTAAGGTGGTTGGGAGGATAGAGTGCAAGTCATTAATCTACACAAAAGGGATACATACTAGGTCAAAAATCCCATAAAACTTTGGTTTTGGCCTACCTTAAAATTTTTCCCATTTTTATTTAACTTCTTATTTCTTTTTTCTCCTTGTCAGGTGTTGAACATGCTGCATCTAGCCCATGTTCTGACCCTTTAGGAAGTGCTCAAGACCATGTACTCTCTCAAGAATCCTCAGAGCCAGGCTGTAGAGGTAAAAATCATTTCTCTGCTTGTAATCTGAATTTTCTGAATCACTTTTATTATTGTCAATTTTAAATTTGTAAATGGAATATTTAATATTTGAAGTCTTATGGTAAAAGAGAGAAATTAATATCCTACTCTCAGTTATAAAGAGCACAAGCTCTATAAAGGTAAGGTTGTACAGGCATGATTTCGTTATGCAAATATGAAGAATTTTGTTCCTTTTTCCAACACTATGAGGGTGGCTCAAATTTGCCTTCTTGAGCCCTGTATCTGTAACCTAACCCACATGGAACTTCTGTTGTTGGTGTTGGTGTTAAGAAAAGTACCTGGAAAAGCCTTGCCTCTTCTGTAGAAATTTTTCCTAATAACAAGCTCTGTGAGACTGGGTGCTGGGAACCCAATAAACACTTCACATAGAACAACAGTGTATAATTTTAGAGCCCACATTAACTCCCGCATTGCCCCTGACTTGGTTTTGAAATTCCTATTCTAAACTTTTGTTTTCATTTTATATTTTCCTTTTTTATTATCTTTGTTTTATGTAATATACTTACTATACTCTTTGTGGAATGAGATAGGGCAGGAATGGATGAGTATGTCCTTGTCACTAGATTTTTTTTGCCTCTTTCCAACTATACCTTCTATCTAACAACTGAGTAGTTGCATGCACTCTTGGCTTCACCTCAGTTTATCCTGCTGGCTTTTAGTTAGTGGCTGCTGTGGTCTATGACTCATTCAGTTCCTACAGATCAAGTGTAATCTCTACAGAGTTATATAAATATACTCCTCTTACGGAGGTTTATTGGTCCCTTTACCAACCACTTTGAGCCACACAGCACTCTTTGTTTTAAAAAAGAAAGAAGGATAATGAGAATGAAGAGGTAATACTATGTTAGACTACCAGCCCTAAATGCAATAGCCACAGGGGATGCATACTCATTTTTGCTACTCGTTCATCAAAAAAATACTTACTGAATTTATGTGCTAGGTGGTTAGCAGACATAGTGGTTAGGTGCTTTGGTGAAAAGGTTAAACATGGTCCTTGCCCTCTGAGCCACCACTTTTACCTTTTGCAAAATCATTTCAGGGGAACTCAAGTGTATCTTTGGAAACATGCAGTCTTGTCTCAATATAGATGAGCAGTGACTAGGAAGAGTGTTTCAATTCTAATCTAAATTGAAGTAGGATCTCTACTGAAGTAGTATCTCTACAAATCAAATTGGGTAACTCTCCCAAAATTAATTCAGTTCTTAGTTGATTTCAAAGCCTTAATATGCTATGTGAGGTTTACCATGATCTGCTCCCATCTGCCTTTCTTGATTTTCTCCGGTACATCTAAATCCCCTGAACCTTTTCATTTTTTGTGTATTCCAGCATTTCTAAGGACATGACATTTTTATATGTTATTTAAGTGTTCTACATGCACATAAATCTGAGTTAGAGAAAGTTAAACAGCATTTTAATGCAGATATTCCCAGAACCTTTCATAAGCCTTTTATATACCATTGTGAATTCTTTAGAGGCAAATATAATATGCTGCTGTTTTCCAAATTTATCAGATCTTAGAAACCCAGGTTTGTCCAGCTCTCATATTGCTAGTATTTTGTGGAATATGCTTTGGGAAAATTTTTTACATCCTCAGATTGGAATTCTTTATTCACCTGTTTAATTCTTCTTCACCTTTCAAGGTCTGGCATTAGTATCACATCCTCCAGAATCTCACCTGACCCTTCCCTGTTGGATGTTCCTTATTTGCTTTCCTAGAATCCTTCTTAAATAAAACCTCTGTCATAGCACCTGGTACTACATTGTTTTCATTTCTTTAATTGAAAAAGCCCTGAGAGCTGGATTTGTCTGTAATCCATGTATTCACCAGTGTTCACTGCAATGCCTGGGGGCACATTAGTGGTCACTGTTTTTTAGTGAATAAAGTTGTGTTACTGTGTTTCTTATAAGTTAATATTTCAGATGTTTTCTACCTTTCCATAGTCCGTTCTATCAAGCTGAAGGAAGATATTCTGTCCTGCACTTTTGCTGAGTTGAGTTTGGGTTTATGCCAGTTTATCCAAGAGGTGCGGAGACCAAATGGTGAAAAATATGATCCAGACAGTATCTTATACTTGTGCCTTGGAATTCAGCAGGTATCAAATTCAGTAATTGTTCTAAAATGTATTGCATTTTTAATAATTCTCATAGAACTTACGATTCAAACTGAAAAACTATAGTGTGTATTGGTTGTTTGGTGTTACTTTTATATTCTGTTCTAATGAACCACTGACCCTGATTTAAAAGTCTTGATCATATAGTCTTTTGTAAGCCAAATTGAGACTCTTTGTAGAATAACAGAAAATGAGGATGGTGCATTTAATTATTAAATGGACAAAAAAGGCAAGAATAGCCAATTCACAAAAAAGTAATATAGGTGAATATGTATATATATGTATGTACTTTAAATGCATATTAAAATAACAGGTTACCGTTTTTTGTCTATCACATTAGCAAGAATAAAATAATTATAACACTTATTGTTGATAGGACTTCTGTGAGGAGGGGATTTGCCTTCATAGCTGGTGATAATTAGTATACACTTGAACATATGTTTCAGGAATATTTTTGAATGTTCATACTTTTTTTTTTTAATTTTTTTTTAACGTTTATTCATTTTTGAGAGAGAGAGAGAGAGAGAGAGAGAGAGAGAGAGAGAGAGAATGTGAGCAAGGGAAGGGCAGAGAGAGAAAGAGACTGTGAAGCAGGCTCCAGGCTCCGAGCTGTCAGCACAGAGCCCGATGCAGGGCTCGAACCCACGAACCGTGAGATCATGACCTGAGCCAAAGCAGGATGCTCAACCAACTGAGCCATCCAGCACACCAAATGTTCATACTCTTTCACCAAGTAATTCCCTTTTTGGGAGTCTGTCAAAGCTAGATATTAGTGTTATGTTTGTATCAAAGGTAGATAGAGTGTTATGTTTAAGTAAATGATAGTATATTTATAAAGTATATTACATAACCAATAAAAATTGTTTACAAAGTAACTTCTAGTAACATAAAAATATTAATATTAAAGGACTAAATGAACAAAATGAGAGTACAAATACATGTTAACACATAGTGATTTAAAACCCAATCATATAAATACATAGTAAAATGAAATGCACCCAAAAAAATGTTGACAGCAGTTATCGTGGTTATCGTCTTAGGGTGGTAGTGCCTTGGGTATTGTTGACTTTTCTCTGTTTGCCAAATTTTCTTCCAGTTGTATGATGGGGGAGGTGGGTTCTTTTATTTAGGCATTTATTAAAGTTTATTTCTTAATTATACAAGTATTTTGTGCTCACTGTAATTATTAAAACAGTGAGGCATTTAAGGAAAATTTTATCTACTTCCATTCCCAGTCTCTGAGGTAACCAGTATTGTAACATCTGTCATTCATGTACCTTCTTCTGTGCTATACATTTATGCATTTATTCTTATGCATTATGCATTTATGCATTTATACATTTATTCTTGTTTTGCTTACTGTTTAGCAAAATAGAGCTCATACCATACACATTTTTTTCAGCTTACTTTTTTTTTTAATTTAAATGTTTATTATTTTGAGAGAGAGTATGCACACAAGCAGGGGAGGGGCAGAGAGACAGAGAGAGAGAGAGAGAGAGAGAGAGAGAGAATCCCAAGCAGGCTCTGCTCTGTCAGTGTAGAGCCTGATGGAGGTTTCAATCTCATGAACCATGAGATCATGACGTGAGCTGAAATCAAGAGTCCAACGCTTAATCTCCTGAATCACCCAGGCACCCCTGCAGCTTATTTTTCCCAATCTGTTTGTCCCTCCAATTGAATATAAATGAAGTTTCTTCCTTTATACAGAAAGCTGCATAATACTGCAGAGTATGAATATACCAGTTATTCACCATTTTTTCTTTTGTACATTCAGGTTATTCCTCCCTTCTTTTTTTTTTTTTAATTAATTTTTTTTTTTTTAATTTTTTTTTTCAACGTTTATTTATTTTTGGGACAGAGAGAGACAGAGCATGAACGGGGGAGGGGCAGAGAGAGAGGGAGACACAGAATCGGAAACAGGCTCCAGGCTCTGAGCCATCAGCCCAGAGCCTGACGCGGGGCTCGAACTCATGGACGGCAAGATCGTGACCTGGCTGAAGTCGGACGCTTAACCGACTGCGCCACCCAGGCGCCCCATTAATTTTTTTTTTTTTAATTTACATTCAAGTTAGTTATATAGTGCAAAAGTGATTTCAGGAGTAGATTCCTTAATGCCCCTTACCCATTTAGCCATTTAGCACATCCCCCCTCCCACAACCCCTCCAGTAACCCTCTGTTTGTTCTCCACATTTGAGTCTCTTATGTTTTGTCCCCTTCCCTGTTTTTATTTTATTTTTGATTCCCTTCCCTTATGTTCATCTGTTTTGTATCTTTAAAGTCCTCATATGAGTGAAGTCATGATTGTTGTCTCTCTCTAATTTCGCTTAGCATAATACCCTCTGGTTCCATCCACGTAGTTGCAAATGGCAAGAATTCATTCTTTTTGATTGCCATTTAATACTTCATGTGTGTGTTTGTGTGTGTGTGTGTGTGTGTGTATATACATATATATATACATATATGTATATATATATGTATATATATGTGTGTGTGTGTGTGTATATATATATATATATATATATACACACACACACACACATCTCACATCTTCTTTATCCATTCGTTATCCATGATGGACGTTTGGGCTTCTTGCATACTTTGGCTGTTGATAGTGCTGCTATAAACATTGGGGTGCATATGTCCCTTTGAAATAGCACACCTGTATCCCTTGGATAAATACCTAGTAGTGCAATTGCTGGGTCATAGGGTATATTTTTAATTTTTTGAGGAATCTCCGTACTGTTTTCCATTTAACCAACTGAGCCACTCAGGCACCCACCATACTGTTTTCCAGAGTGGCGGCACCAGCTTGCATTCCCACCAGCAGTGCAAAAGAGATCCTCTCTCTCCACATCCTCGCCAACATCTGTTGTTACCTGAGTTGTTAATGTTAGCCATTCTGACAGGTGTGAGGTGGTATCTCATTGTGGTTTTGATTTGTATTTATTTCCCTGATGATGAGTGATGTTGAGCGTTTTTTCATGTGTCGGTTGGCCATCTGGATGTCTTCTTTGGAGAAGTGTCTATTCACATCTTTTGTCCATCTGTTCACTGGATTATTTGTTTTTTTGGATGTTGAGTTTGACAAGTTCTTTATAGATTTTGGATACTAACCCTTTATCTCATATGTGATTTGCAAATATCTTCTCCCATTCTGTTGGTTGCCTTTTAGTTTTGCTGATTGTTGCCTTTACTGTGCAGAAGCTTTTTATTTTGATGAGGTAGGTCCCAATAGTTCATTTTTGCTTTTGTTTCCCTTGCCTCTGGAGACATGTTGAGTAAGAAGTTGCTGCAGCCAAGATCAAAGAGGTTTTTGCCTGTTTTCTCCTTGAGGATTTTGATGGCTTCCTGTCTTACATTTAGGTCTTTCCTCCATTTTGAGTTTATTTTTGTGTATTGTGTAAGAAAGTGGTCCAGGTTCATTTTTCTGCACGCCGCTGTCCAGTTTTCCCAGCCCCGCTTGCTGAAGAGACTGTCTTTATTCCATTGGCTCTTCTTTCCTGCTTTATCAAAGATTACTTGGCCATACGTTTGTGAGTCCATTTCTGTTCTGTTCCATTGATCTGAGTGTGTTTTTGTGCCAGTACCATACTGTCTTGATGATTACAGCTTTGTAGTACAGCTTGAAGTCCGTATTCCCCCCTTATTCTTATAAACAGTGTTTCAGTAAATATTTTGTTTGCATACCTGATGAACTGGGGCTTTTATTTTTAGGTTAAAACATATATAGATTTCTCTAATTTTAAGATGTTTTCAGATAACTTTCCAGAATGATTATAGTAATTAACAGTCTTACCTGCAGTGTTGTGTGCTCCCATTTCTTGAATTCTCCTTACCACTACTCTTTTTACTATTTATTATTCTGATGGATTAAAAAAAATGGCATCTGGTGGCTCCAATTTTTATTTTCCAATTTTATGAAATAGTATGTCTTTGTATGCTGTTGGTCATTTGGATTTTCCTTTCTTTCTGTAGGATCTCTTTTATGTTGGGGATATAAACTCTAAGTGCTTGAGTTAAATTTTTCTAGTGTATATTTGCCTTTCAGTTTTGTTTTGCCATTCAGAAAGCTTTCCTTTTTACACAGTTTAATAATATGCATTTATTTTATAATTCCTGATTTTTCTGTGTTGCTTAGGATGATCTTCCTACTTATGTGTTTAAATTTAAATTCTCATAGATTTCTTTCTAAAATACATACTTTTTATATTGACATCTTTAATACATCCAGAATTCATTTTTGTGCATGATACACGTTTATTTCAGATGAATAACATTTATGATGGGTTATCTAGTTACACAGGTAGCATTCATTTTCCCCACAGAATCGAAATAGCACCTTTGTTATTAAAATATTGTTCCCATTATATTTTGATACAATTTCTAGATTGTAAAAGATGTTTTTAAAATCAACATACAAGGGGTGCCTTGGTGGCTCAGTTGGTTGAACATACAACTCTTCATTTCAGCTCAGGTCATGATCCCAGGGTTGTGGGATTGAGCCCCATGCTCAGTACTTAAGGTATTCTTTCCCTCTCCCTCTCTCCCTCCCTCTCCCCCTCCCCTTCTCCCCCTCTTTCCCTCTTTCCCTCTCTCCTATTGTCTGTCTCTCTCTCTCTCTCCCTCCCTCCCTCCCCCTCCTCCATTTGCACTCTGTCTCTAAAATAAAAATAAAAGAAAACAAAAAAGAAAGTCAACACATGAGAGGAATTTTATAGGCTCTCTCAATGAAAATGTATTGGGCACCTACTATGTACCACACATGCATTTTGGTTAGGTAAAAATTTTGAAGATTCTGAACACTTTCTGAACTTTTAGAGTGTATGATATTATGGATCTAAAAACATTCTCATATTTTATCAGTGCAGGTGTCAAGGAGTAAGAAATATTGTGGCAGTGATTCATATTCCGACTTGAACATAAAGCGCGTGGCCATTGCTGTGAATTCAGTCACAAACTGCTTTACATACCAGATACTCTGCTATCTATAAAATATACTCTAATTTGTGAGACAAATCATAACCTTATAAAAAGTTTTTTCTAGTGTATTTATCCTGTTTATATTAATAAATGATTTTTATAATAATATTATTAAAAAGAAGTTATAAGGGGCGCCTGGGTGGCGCAGTCGGTTAAGCGTCCGACTTCAGCCAGGTCACGATCTCGCGGTCCGTGAGTTCGAGCCCCGCGTCAGGCTCTGGGCTGATGGCTCAGAGCCTGGAGCCTGTTTCCGATTCTGTGTCTCCCTCTCTCTCTGCCCCTCCCCCGTTCATGCTCGGTCTCTCTCTGTCCCAAAAATAAATAAACGTTGAAAAAAATAAATAATAAATAAATAAATAAATAAATAAATAAATAAATAAATAAAAAGAGGTTATAAGTTAACAATATTTACCTATAGGTGATAGGAAGTAAATACTATAAACCTTTTACCAGTTCTGACCAGAAATAAACTTTCCTTAACCATAAGGAATTTTAAAATGTAACTTAAGCTCACATCTTAGATGTGCTTCCTGTTTTGTTTTCTTTCCTGATTATAAAAATGGTTATGCTAAGTGTAAAGAATTTTGAAAATACATTAAAGTGTAAAGAAATAAATTAAACCCAACCATAATATCAACACCTGTACCACCACTGTTAACATTAGCTGAGAAGGGGAATTGGCAAAAAGAAACAAATAGGCAAATAGCAAAATTAACATACAGCTAACAGGCAAAATGTGTTAGGAATGTCTAACAATCATTTACTGTGTATGCTGTGTGTATTATTAATATAAGCTTATTTCATATATTAACTCATTCACTTGTGAGCGTGCCCCTCTGATACATAAGGACTGTTATCATCACCATTTTCTGTTGAGGCACAGTGAGTTAAAGTATTGTTTAAGGCCTCAAATGTAGTAAGTGGCAGGGCCAGGATGTGAATCCAGGTAATTTATTTTCAGAGTCCATTCTTAATTTTTTTTTTTAATGTTTATTTATTTTTGAGACATAGAGAGAGCATGAACAAGGGAGGAGCAGAGAGAGAGGGAGACACAGAATCTGAAACAGGCTTCAGGCTCTGAGCTGTCAGCACAGAGCCCGACGCGGGGCTCGAGCTCACGGACCGTGAGATCGTGACCTGAGCTGAAGTCGGACGCTTAACCGACCGAGCCACCCAGGCGCCCCCAGAGTCCATTCTTAAGATCACTGTGTTGGACTATCTCCCTGATGTCAAAGGTTACTTAACTATAATCAAGGAAAAATGTCACCCATTAAACTGATTAAAAATTGAAAGGTTGAGAAGTTCAATAATACCAAGTATTAATGAAAACATATTACTGTTGGAGGCCTTTTCAGAGGGCAAGTTGATGTGGCAAATAAAACATTAAATGCATGTAGATTCGGGGCACCTGGGTGGTTCAGTTGGTTAAGTATCCGATTTCGGCTCAGGTCATGATCTCTCGGTTCATGATTCGAGCCCTGTATCGGGCTCTGTGCTGACAGCTCAGAGCCTGGAACCTGTTCCTAATTCTGTGTCTCCCTCTGTGCCCCTCCCCCACAGACAGTCTGTCTCTCCCTCAAAAATAAATAAACATTTAAAAAATATGCTTGTAGGTTCTTCAGTGTAGCAAATCCATTGATCAGTATTCTCCCCCAAGAAATGCACACATGTACATAGACTGGTATTTTTATTGTAACGTTGTTTTCAACAGCAAAAAATTGGAAACCACCTAAGTGTTCATTAAAACAGTAATGTTCAATCAACTATAATATGTCTGTACTGTTAAATACAATAGTTAAAAAGCAATGAATTGCTCTTACACATTTTTGCATGGAAAACTCTTAGAGACACATTGAAAAAAGTTTTTTTAAGGTTTATTTGCTTTTGAGAGAGAGAGAGAGAGAGAGTGTGTTGAGTGGGTGAGGGCCAGAGAGGGAGACGTAGAAGCTGAAGCAGGCTCCAGGCTCTGAGCTATCAGCAAAAAGCCTGACGTGGGGCTGGAAATTGTGAACCACCAGGCCATGACCTGAGCAGAAGTTGGACCCTTAACCGACTGCGTCACCCAGGTGCCTGCCCCCAAGAGACATATTTTTAAAGTAACTTGCACGACTATGTGTTGTGCAATATTTATTTATATTGTGGCAAAATACACATATTATAAAGCTTACCATTTTAAAATGTACAGTTCAGTGTCCTTAAGTGCATTCATGATGGTGTGCAGTTGTCATCACTGTTTTTCCAAAATATCACTGTGTTTTCCTAACTGGAAATCTCATAACCCATTAAGCAGCCACTCCCTATTACTTCCTCTGCTTAGTCCCTGGCAACCATGAATCTGCTTTCTATCTCTGTCGATTTCCTTGTTCTGGATATATCATATAAACAGGATTATACAATTATATGGCCTTTTGTGTCTGGCTTCTTCCAGGTTTAACCTGTGTAGCATGAATCAGTACCTTTTTATGGCTGAATTATTGCATTTTTGGATATACCACATTTTTCTTATCCATCTTTTTGTGGACATTTGAGTTATTTCTACCTTTTGGTTATTACAAATAGTGAATGATACTGTGAACATTCATGTACAAATGTTTGTTTGAACATCTGTTTTCTTTTGGGTCTGTGCCTACCAGTGGAACCACATGGTCAAATAGGAACTCCATGATAAGCTTGTTGAGGAGCCACCAAAACAGTTTCCACAGTGACTGCACCATTTTATGTTGCCAGCAGCAGTGTACAAAGGGTCTGTTCTCTCCATTCTCGCCAATGTTTGTTAATTTCCTTTTTTTTTTAAAGTTATCTGATGGGTATGAGGTAGTATCTCATTATGGTTTTGATTTGCATTTTCCTAATGACTAATGTCACTGAACATTTTTTCATGTATTTGTTGGCCATTTGTGTATCCTCTTTGGATAAATATTTAAGTCCTTTGCTCCATTTCTTAATTTGTTGTTTGTTTTTTTGTTGTTGAGTTGTAGGATTTCCTTATGTATTCTGGATATTAAACTCTGACAGATACGTGATTTGCAAATATTTTTTCTTAGTCTCTGAGTTTTCTTTTCAGTCTTCTACTTTGAGGCACAGAAATTTTGGATTTTGATGAAGTTCAGTTTATTTTTTCTGTTGCTTGTGCTTTTGGTGTCATCATCTAAGAATCCATTGTCAAATTCAAGTTCATAAAGATTTACCTCTATGTGTTCTTTTAAGTTTTTGGCTTTTAGTTCTTATGTTTAAGTCACTGATCCATTTTGAATTCAGTTTTATATCTCACGTAAGGTAGGGATACATCTGACTCAGGGATAACTGTATATATGGATATCCAGTTTTCCTACCACCATTTATTGAAGAGACTGTTGTCTCTTTATTGAACAGTCTTGACATCCTTCTTGAAAAACATTTGACTAAATTTATGTGTTTATTTTGGACTTTGAATTCTGATACATTGGTCTATATGGTTATTCCTATGGTGATACATGCTATTTTGATTACTGTTGCTTTGTAATAAATTTTGAAATAGGAAGTATGATTCTTCAAGATTTGTTTGGTGATTTGAGGTTCCTTGTAATTCCATATGAATTTTGGGATTGGCCTTTCCTTCCCTTTATGCAAGAAAAGAAAAAAAGCCATTGAGATTTTGATTAGGATTGCACTGAATCTTTAGAGTGCTTTGGGGAATTTTTCCATTTTAACAATATTATCTTCAAATCCATGAATATGAGATGTTTTACTTAGGTCTTTACTTTCTTAGCAGTTTTTTGTTTTTGTTTTTGTTTTTTTCTACCTTTAGGTGTATAAGTCATGTACCTCCTTTGTTGAATTTATTCTTGAGTATTCTTTACAATATGATTGTAAATTGAATTGTTTTCTTAATTTCCTTTTTGGATTATTCATTGCAAGTGATTTTTGTGTTGCTTGTATCCTTTACTGAATTCATTTATTAACTCTAATAACAGTTTTGTGTGTGCGCGTGTATGTGTGTATTCTTTAGAATTGTCCCTATATAGGCTCGTGTCATTTGTAAATGGAGATATTTTTACTCCTTAGGACCTTTCCTCTCTGAATGCCTTTTATTTGTTTTTCCTGCCTGCTTACTGTGGCTAGGACTTCAAGTACAGTAATGAAAGTGGCAAGAACAGGCAGTTTTGTCGTGTTCCTGATCTAAGGGGGAAGTAATTTAAAAAACATGGATTTTATATGTACTCATATGTTTGAGTAAATGTATAAAACTCAACTCTGTGTGTTTCTGATGTTTAGTGAGTTGGGAGCATGTCATTCTTCCACGTTTTCTGTATTTTAAACTTTTTCCATAATGAAGATTTATTATACTTACATTGTGAAAATAACTTTAAAAGAAGAAAAAGATGAACACTTCTCAACAATAAAACTATAATCTGGCAGTGGCATGAATTGCCTTTGAAGAGGCCTATAGAAATGCATGCTGAAATGGTATATAATTTTTATTAGCCAAAACAAGATTTGACTGGCAATACAATTTTTCTCCAGGTCATACATTGGCTAGAAAAGCAGAAAACCAAAATATCTATAGATAAATAAATTAGAAATCCCAAATCATAAAAAACACCAAAAGATTTTAAGCATGTAATTATACCTTGTGTTGTATTTCCCTGAGTGATTTCATCTGACCTACCCTGCACCTTCAAGATGTTTTTTAACAGTAGTTTACCCAAACTGTTTCTTGTTTTCCCATTCTGTGATATGGTTCTTGATGGTTATAATTAGCATAGTTTTACATCCTATAATTAGACTTGAACTTTTTGAAGTCTGGGTTGTGGGGTAGAGAGTTGAGAGCTGTGGTTTAAAATTTGGCTATCCTCAGGTCACCTGACACTAGCTAACTATATTATTTCAGGAAGGGATCTTGTAACTGTGCTAAAAAACCCAAAACCTTCTGAGAACACATTTGCAGATAGATCCTTTGAATTCGAAAAGGATTTGGAAAATACCAAACTAGAACCAATTTTTGGTATATCAGTTTTATGAACTGAGAAAATTTTACCTTGCAAGCTCAGTGCTTGAGACAAGGACAGTTCATATGAAAAGGACCTTTATAGGGGGACCTGGGTGGCTCAGTTGGTTAAACATTGACTCTTGGTTTCAGATCAGGTCATGATCTCATGCCTTCACAGGTTTGAGCCCCACATTGGTCTCCACACTGGCAGCCTCTCTCTCTCCCTCTCTTTCTCTCTCTCTCTCTCTCTGCCCGTCCCCCATTCATACTATCTCTATCTCTCTCAAAATAAATAAATAAACTTAAAAAAAAAAAGAAAAGAACCTTTATAGCTTGAATCCTGGTATTTTAAGATGTGTTCTTAAAATGGTTCATAACGTTAACGGCAAAAATTAAGGGTCAACTTTATTCCTTAAAATAACCTTAAAAAAAAAAAACTTGTGTTTTCTTTGTATCAACATATATGTTTCCATTTTTTCTCTTGTAGTACCTGTTTGAAAATGGTAGAATAGATAATATTTTTACTGAGCCCTATTCCAGATTTATGATTGAACTTACCAAACTCTTGAAAATATGGGAACCTACAATACTTCCTAATGGTAGGATGCTTATTTTTTATTTTGATTCTTTTCTTGATATGCATTCTTAAATTGCTTAATTTTTATGATTATCTTTTTATAAACTGTTCATTTATGTTTCTGTCTTGATTCATGAGATATTTGGAGTTTTGAGGAGGAAGTCTTTGGCTTATTATTTAAGTAGAATTATAACATCCATATAGTGTATGTATAGGTATATACCATTGAAAATAAAAAAAAAAAATAACTGGAGGTTGTATTTACTTCTTAGAAACCATTTTTGGTCCGATATTGGTAGTGTAGTTGCACACTATACCAGTAGCTGGCACATACTTTACTTGTAGACTGTACCTGTTAGCAGTGGTCCTTCTTCAGCAGTTTATTATAAATACCCTGTATGGGTTATTACAAGAGTTAAATCTTCATCCTTGAATTGTCTTTGACCATATGTTGTTGGACAGCTCCCTAATTTACTCCTAGTCTTAGGCTTCTTGGCTGTGAATGGAGAGGTTGAATGTGATGTTCAGGAATGTTTGCCTCTTTGGTTGGGTTGTAGAGCAACTTTGAAGGATTCTGAGTAGGGTGGTGGCTTGAGGCAGTTAGCATCCAAAGAGGCAGCTAGGGAGATAGAGTTGGAAATAATAAATTCATGTTTATGGTTAGGCTCCCAGGAATAGAATGCATAAGCAGCAGCAAAGAGGATTGTTCAGAGAACATAAGGGAAGACCTGCATTTAAGGGCTGACATGAGGAGTGTACATTTAACAGTATACTCATCTTAATTTTTCTGTAAGACATCTGCTTTTCGAGAAAAATCCCATAAAAGTCATCATGAAGTAATTACTCTTAATGTAAATTTAAAATACGAGGGAGTGTGAGGGAGTGAGGGAACTATCTGCCTTCTAATGTTCTTAGCTAAAATAAAACTGAACCAGTTAACAGTAAGCCTAATACTCTCAAACAGGAGTCTACAAACTGCTTAATCTGGCCTGCTGCCTGTTTTTGGATAGTCCATGAGCTAAAACTGGTCGGGACAAAATGTAAAGATAATAATAATTTGTGGTAAATGAAAATTATATAAAATTCATATTTGTATGTATAAATAAATTTAATTGGTATATAGCCGCAGCTATTTGCTTATGTGTTTTCTGCTGCCCCTTATTTTCAATAACAACAAAGTTGTTCAGAGCCTGAATGGCCCACAGTACTTAAAATATTTACATCTGGCTCTTTATAGAAAAAGTTTGCCAAACCCTGGTCTAAAATAACAATAGATTAAAACTGTTTCAGGGGGTTGCTCCCAGTGTCTGTCTGCCTCAGACAGACATCTTTTCTTTTTTTCTTTTGCGGTACCTTTTTTGGTTTTCCATATAAGGGAGCAGGGGAAAGATGGGAGCAATTGGTCATTTCCTTTACATCTTCCTATCTGAGAACTGGAGAAATTATTTAGTCCTGTTTAGCAGGAGCTTAGTACTGTTACTTCTGTCCTCCTTCTGGTGCAGGTTACATGTTTTCTCGCATTGAAGAAGAGCATTTGTGGGAATGCAAACAGCTGGGCGCTTACTCACCAATTGTCCTCTTGAACACCCTCCTTTTCTTCAATACCAAATACTTTCAACTCAAGAATGTTACTGAGCACTTGAAGCTTTCCTTTGCCCATGTGATGAAACGGACCAGGACTCTGAAGTACAGCACCAAGATGACATATCTGAGGTTCTTCCCACCTTTACAAAAGCAGGAGTCAGAACCAGGTGTGTGGGGGAGTTTGTGAGATATCCGTTTGAAGCCCTGTTGGTATTCAAAAAGACTTATCACAGAAGAGTAACTGTAAACTCTAGACACGGAAGAGTGTAACTTTAATTTAAAATTTAGATGCTTTTTTATTGTCAGGGTTAGGTTAAAGGCTTGCCACAAAATGAGAGGAATCACTTGCCTCCCTATACTTTTATTGGCTTTTAAACTAGAAATTCTGGGGGCGCCTGGGTGGCTTGGTCGGTTAAGCGTCCGACTTCAGCTCAGGTCATGATCTCACGGTCCGTGAATTCGAGCCCCGCGTCGGGCTCTGTGCTGACAGCTCAGAGCCTGGAGCCTGTTTCAGATTCTGTGTCTCCCTCTCTCTCTGCTCCTCCCCTGTTCATGCTCTGTCTCTCTCTGTCTCAAAAATAAATAAACGTTAAAAAAAATTAAAAAATAAATAAATAAACTAGAAATTCTGATTTAATTGGTCAAGATTAGAGCCCGAATAATTTGCATTTTTCCTTTTCTTTTTTTTAATTGTTGATTTTTGAGAGAGAGAGAGAGAGAGAGAGAGAGAGAGAGAGAGAGAGAATGTGCAAGTGGGGGAGGGGCAGAGAGAAAGAGAGAGGATCTGACGTAGGCTCTGCACTGACAGCAGAGAACCTGACATGGGGCTCAAACTTGTGAACCGTGAGATCATGACCTGAATCCAAGTCGTACGCATAACTGACTGCACCACCCAGGTGCCCCTCAAATAATTTGCATTTTACAACTTCCCAGGGAATTAAAATCTGCAGCTAAGGATCAGAATCACTGATTTAGAGGCAACAGAGTGGCCAATTGCTAGGTAAAAGGAACCTGCCTAATTTTTAAATCTGTTTCTAAATCTTTTTTTTTTTTTAACCAGAGCACCACTTTTTAGTTCACATTAACTATCTGTTTCTGCAGAACCTTAGAACCTGGCCTAGAGTATACAGATGGAATTTGACTTAATAATTTTTTAACTTTACAATCCTGAGAAAGCAATATACATTCAGTAGAAACTATGCTTTGAATTTTGACTTTTGATATTTTCTCAAACTAGTGGAATACAGTATGATCCTCTCTTGTGGTGCTGACAGCAGCAGTCTGCAGCCCCCTGTCAGCCCCATGATCACGAGGGTAAACAACCCATATGCTTACAGCCATTCTGCACCCATTCAGCCATTCTGTGTTTTCAGTTTTCAGTACCGTATTTAATCATTTACATGAGATAGTCAGTACTTTATTATGAAATAGGCTTATTATATGTATTAGAAGATTTTGCCCAACTGTAGACTGTATAAGTGTTCTGAGCATGTTTAAGCTATGATGTTCAGTAGGTTACATGTATTAAATGCATTTTCGATTTAGGATGGCTGTGTCAGGTTGTAACACCATCGTGGTCAAGGAAGATCTGTATTGCTTTTGTACACAGAATAATACCAGCAGTGACAATTTTCGTAGAAGGTTTATCTTACATTCCAAAAAAAGCCTATTAAGTAATAGTTTGTTTTTAACATTAAAAAAATTAATGTATTATGGAACTAGAAATTAAATGTATCAATTTTGACCAAAATTGTAAGTTCTAAAATTCCCAAAATCAAGTTGTTACTTCCTTGGGATAAGAGTGAAATACATATTTTGAATGTGAGCATTTAAAATCACTGAAACTAAAATCTATAAAGAATAATTGTGATGTTCATGTTTGTGTTAACTTTTTTGTCATTTGCCCTTTCTCTTTAGAAAATATAACTCTATTATTATATCTATGTCCTATCTCCTTCATTTTGTTCATATATAACCCATTTTGTGCTCTTAATAAATATTGTGGGAGGGAGAGGCATTCAGGTTACATTTCCGCTTTCTGTTGAGGTGCTTGACAAGATTGGTAGTAAGTTTAGCTTCTTCTCTGAATGAGCAACTCTTTATATTTAGGTATCCTCTAAATAGAAGACTGGGGTGAATTTTAAGTAATAACTAATACAGGAAGCTGGGGAAAGTTCTTTGCCAGCTATTCAGAGCAGCTGTAAGAAAAGAAGAAGAAAACCTTTTTCCTCAGGTTCACAGCAGATCCACCACCCACTGCTATTCTCTTGAAGCCTGAATGGAGAAGGTGGGAAAGAAAAAGCCTTACTTTCCATGTTTTCACCCTGGTTTCTTTTTGATAACCCTTAGCCTCCACAAAATTCTGTTGGTGAAAAAGGATTTGCTCCTTTCTTACCAAATGGCCAACTTTACTGAGAATTTCTTTTCCCAGCAAAGATCCCATTTCTCATAAAACTGACAAATAAAAGAAACTTGAAAAACCGTTTTCTACAGTGAAAATATTTTCAGATAACTAGGTGACAACTTATACCTTGATCTCTTCTATCTGAACCCTTTTTGTTCCTGCTTTACCTTGCTATGGCTTAAGATACACGTGATAAGTGAATCTTATCACTTCACGTGACTAAGTGAAAGGGAGGAGAAAGGGAGTGACAGTTCTGACTGGAGACAAAGCTCAGTGGATGTCTTGAGCATGGGAGTAAAGATTTTTCTGATCTTTTGATAATTATTTCCCATCTCAAGATAAACTGGCTATTGGCAAGAGGAAACGAAATGAAGATGACGAGGTCCCAGTGGGTGTGGAGATGGCAGAGAATACTGACAATCCACTAAGATGCCCAGTCCGACTTTATGAGTTTTACCTGTCAAAATGGTAAGCAGTCTTCCTCTGGACTAGATCCAGCACACTTCAAACAGTAGTTAGCATGATTCCGATTTCAGATGCTTGAATATCAGAAATGTAGCCAGCTTATGACTGTAGATAAGGATGTCTTTTAATTTCCTTTTTTTCCCTATTCTCATATCTGCCTGATTTTGGACCCCAAAACACATTGCTTTATCTTGATTTTTTTTTTTCCTGAAAAGCTCTTCAAAATCAAGAATCACAGCTGTAGTTTGATCTTTACAACTGTTGCTCAGCCTTTATGTGATAATGAAACTGTTGTGATTTTACTGTTTATATAGAAAAATTTAGAGGAGAAGTTGTACTCCTAAACCTATAAATGGAAAAACAATTTATTTTTAAGGAATTTATATGTTTGAGGTCTTTTTCTTTCAGAAACTTTAAGACTTTAGAGTTATAAGATCCACACAAAAGCACTTTTTTCTCAAAGAAATACAGTGGCTTGGGTTTGCCCCATGGTAATGTGTATTGAGTGCTCTTGGGGGTCATTCCAGGATACTGGGCACTGAGGATATGTGGTTCTCAGCCATAGTGTTACATGTGAGTTGAATTTTTTGTTACTCCTAATAATGTTTTAAATCTTTCAATTTGTGAACGATTTACACTTTGTCTTCTGTTAACATTACACTCACCTCCAGTGAGCGTAGGAGAAAAAAATGTGCAGTTACCGGTTGCACCTGGGGGGAAGATGCCTGTAAACTGATTTATCTCAGTGGGTACATTGCTTATCTAGGACATTAGTCACAGTAGGGAAAAAGGTGAGAGTCACTATATTAAAGAGTAGTTACGTATTTCCTATACTTTCTGATCCTCAATTTTCTTAGTTTCTTTCTTTCTTTCTTTCTTTTTTATCCCCTGTGGATAGTTCTGAAAGTGTGAAGCAGAGGAATGACGTGTTTTACCTGCAACCTGAGCGCTCCTGTGTTCCGAACAGCCCCATGTGGTACTCCACATTCCCAATAGACCCTGGGACCCTGGACACCATGTTAACACGTATTCTCATGGTGAGGGAGGTACACGAAGAACTTGCCAAAGCCAAATCAGAAGACTCTGATGTTGAGTTATCAGATTAAAGTGGACGTGGGGTTCCTATTTTCATACACGTGGGTATGCACCAAACTGTGAATGCATCCAGCTTTGGAAAACGATGTACAAGTACAAGTCCTCTTGACTTGATTACAAGATAATGGAAAACAGATGACTCGTGAACCACAGTGTGGATGTACAAATGAAAATTGAAGGAAAGAATATGAACCAAGAAATGTTGTTCTTTGGCAGTGATATAGTTCTTAGACATCTTCAGAATGACTAACCAATTTCTCTGAGTGGTGCATAATCTTATTTTGTTTGGGAATAACAAATTGTGGAATATTTTTAAGGAAAACTGTTGTATAAAACTCTACCATAGTAACCTTAGACCTTAGAGAGGTAGCTTTGGAGTAAGACCTTGGCTGCAGTAGGCTACTTAGGCAAGCCCTATGTGCACGTCAGGGGAGAAGTCAGTGCAGAGCTAAGAGTGACATCAGATGAGGACCGTGGGACCCAGACTTGAAGACCCAATAAAAATACTCAACTTTTTTTTTTAAAAGGTAGAGAGTGAAGTGGTCTTGATTTTGATTTTCACTGCCAAGCCAATTCTGTGAAGGATAGAAGCCTCTGGTGCTTTTGCCATAGGCCCCTCACATCAGGGAAAAAGGCCTTCACTGCTGTTCACAGAGTAATATGTCCCTTTCACTTTCTGGGTCTAGCCTTCTCAGCTGTGGGTCTGGCTGTGGGTAAATTGAGGTAAAGGGGCTGATACTCCACAAACTGATTATGCACACAGAAAATCTGTGGAGCCCATTAGACCCCAAGTGTCTTGAAATGTTTGTAGAAAACCCACTAAAATGCCCACTTCTCTGGGTGTCAGCCTTTATTGCTGCTGTCTCATAGCATGAGCTGTGGTACACAGAAATGGGGGTTCTCCTTTTGTTTTCATTTTATCCCCAAATGGCAGCTTTTCTCCCATTGTTTTATCTTCCTATTTCCCAAATCTTCTTATTTGTCTTTTGCACCAGTTTCTGGAGGCCCTTGTCATTTCAAAAAGAAAAGTCTCTCTCACTCTGGCAAACCTGTGGATGATTCCACAAGGACACAGTATTACTTAGTTATCAGAATTATGGTAGAAAAGGTCCTAGTACGTTCCTATAAAGCATTTGGAAGATGACCTTGTTGTCCTAAGAAACTTGAAAATAGGGATTCTGGGGTCAGGATACAAAGACATGGATTGTCTTGCATATCCACAGCAGGGCTTCTAGCATTATTCCAAACTCTAGCTGTTTTACTAGTTCTATGAGGACTGCAAGTCATAGGTGTGTTTGGCATATCAGTCCATCTCCCTCATCTCCATTCGCAGTTTCTTCCCCCCCAAATTTTGACTCAAAGCTTTTCTGATGTTGGCCAGTCACAGAATTTCTTTAGCTGAGGTTAATTTGACCCTGTAATAGAAATGAGAAGAGTCCAAAAACCCTCTTAGTAATTTTAACCTTGGAAAACTTTTCAATCTGTCCCATTTTTTTAGATGGGCGTAGCAGGTGTTTTGGTTTTTTAAAATAAATGGAAGTCATTTAAGTAAAATAAAAATTTTAAAGTAGGCCTTTTGGCGTTGTGTACTTGATGGTTCTGTCCCTCTGCCTGTAACAAATTTCATTTTGGTTACCAGGAACTGTGTGAAAGAAGTAAATCTGCCCCAATTCTGTATGATTAATTCCATCTGTGTTTGTCATTTCTGACTGGAAAACTTCTTACTTCCAGATCTTGTTTGATATGGAGGAAAAACAACTGGATTGTCTGATAAGTCTGCCAATAAACTATCCAGAAACATCAGGTGTAATAGCCCCCACTATACAAATTTTATGGTTTGTATAAACACTAACATTTCCCCTTCTGTAGTTGTATCAAGAACAAATATTGTTGGCATAGTAGATACATTGTTATAAAACACCAGAGAGAAAAAGAAATCTGTATCTTTTAACTGAGAACAGCCAATACCCAGGTAAATGACTGTATCAGGACTTCAATTGCATGTTAGTCCGCAGAGTTGTCCAGATCCTAAATTCGTAAAAGAAAATTTTGATTAATTATTGGTCATTCTTCATAAGCGTAGCTGTTGATATGTGTGTCAGACTATTTGCTTTTTAAAATTTTATTAAAATTATGTAAAATTGCATTTTTATTTCCAGGGGAGAAAACATCAAACAAACGAGAGAAACATCTAAATTATCCTTTCCGTTCTTTTTTGTTTTTTAACCACTTTGGGTTTTCCCCTTGCAGAAACCACAGAAATATTCCCTTAGAATAAAATAGTATATTTGTATTTGATGGGTGAGTTATTCCTTTTCTTTGTCTTGAACGAATTTTAAATATTTTTTTCTGTTTAGCCTTATTGGTATGAGCCAACAGATGGTATATTACAAAGAAAGAGCAGTTTTCAGGAAATAAATTATTTGGTGTTTACTTAAGTCCAGTAAACAGACTGTTTCATTGCAAAGTCTTTTCACTTGTTGTCTTTTTCCATCAAAAGACTTGTGCCTGTTTTTAGTTAACTATATGCAAAGCCTTGATAGCCAGTAATCCCAGATTTCACATATATATTTCATTTCAGGCAAACTTTTTTGAGATTTACAAAGCTTGCTTGCATCACTTTACCTTGAGTGATTTTGAACTTGAGAGACTGGAATAAAGAATATGTACTCATTCTTAAGTGTGTATATATATATACACGTGTATATATATATGTATATACATATATATATATATATATTTATCTTGGAAATGTCAGACTAACTTGCATTTTCCTTAGATTCTTGCTCTGCCTTGGTATTGTACAAACACCTTCAAATTCCATACGGACTGTTTCTGTTGCCTTTTGGCATCCCTAATTTTATAAAACAGGAGTCTTCCAAAAAGTCTACAGTAAAATGAATTTCTGTGTATTAATCCCAGTTTTCTACTAGAAATTAGAATTTAATTTTACATGCAGATAAAAAGGTTCCCTATGGTACTGAGTTGAAATTTTAGGGAAGAATTAAGCACTGATTCCCCCAGTTCTTCCTATGTGTTACCACTGTTGAAAAAAATAATCACTGAGAGGCATTGTTAACAGAGTAGGAAGAGCTGAGGCTTTGGAGCCTAGTCTTTTCACTTGTTGTATAGCTTTAAGTAAATTACTTTTGTGTGCCTCAGTTTACTTATAAAGTGGGAATAATAATAACTCTTTTATAAGTTTGGCTCATGGTAGGCTTTCAGATGTTATGGATTTCTTATTATAACATGCAGATTGCTAGGCATGTATAGCAAGATTTAAAATTGATGTTAATCCCCTTCCTGCAGCCTGAATTTTCACTATTTCGGTGCTTCAGGTTCTGCAAAACAGAATTCCCTATATGATTTGAGTCAAATATTTGTTATAACTAAATACTATGTACAGTCATAAGTTCTTCACTCATGTGCCTATATGCATACGAATAGTAATCAACATCACAAAAATCCATTGATATACTTACTACATTGCAAAGAAGATATATGTGGTATACCTTTTTTCAATTAGAGAAACTCCTAATGAAATTTCGTTTACTTGATAATGGTTATATAGCATCACTTGGGAGCAAGACAGCTGTACAGTATGCGTCTCCCCACTTCTTCCTTCAGTAACAGAAACCCTGTTCCCTCACATTTTAGCTAGGCAGTAGTTTCATTGGTAAGAGACAGTATTTTCCAGGCTACCTTGCAACTGGAACATGGGACTGAGTTTTGACCAGTGGGATAGAAACAGTAGTTTACAACTAGCAGGCCACATCCTTAAAAGGAAAGGGCTTGCCCTCGTCTTGTAATTGCCTCTTTTCCACGGGCCAGAATGTGTGTGTGCTCATGGCAAACTTGTTTCATCTATGTGGGAAAGGGCAGAATATCAAAAGCACATTAAACTTCATAAGGCAGAGCCACGTATCTCCTGAACTGCCTGCTAGCTCAGTCCTTCACATAAGAAAGAAACCTTTTGGGTCACCTGGGTGGCTCAGTCAGTTAAGCCTTAGATTCTTGGTTTCGGCTCAGGTCATGATCTCACTGTTGGTGAGGTTGAGCCCTGTGTCAGGCTCTGCGCTGACGTCACAGAGCCTGCTTGGGATTTTCTCTCTCCCTCTCTCTGCCCCTCCCCCACTTACATGCACATTTTCTCAAAATAAAAAAAACATTTAAAAAGAAATAAGATACTTTCCATCTTATTCAGTCATTGTTATTTGGTCTCTAGTAAAGTTTGGTTACCAAACTGGTATCCTAACTAAGACTTACTATGCCCAGTATCCTGTTACTGCTTAACATAGAACTAGAAATTCTGATTTAGACTATAAGAAAAGAAAAAGAGAGTATCAGTATTGGGAAGAGAAATAAAACTCATTTTTACTTTATCTTATTTATATTTATAAGGTTATCTCTACATCCAAAACGAGGCTTGAACTCATGACCCTGAGATTGAGGGTTGGATGCTTCACCAACTGAGCCAGCTAGGGCATCCCTGAAACTCATTATTTTTGAGTCGTATTTTCAGAGGTTCAGATGCATGTGTGTATTACAAAAAACACTAGAGCAGCAGCCAGTTAGATAATGTGATTAAAAGGAAAAGATACTATTCACAGTAGCAGTGAAAGCTGTAAAGTATTTAGTAATTAAGTAATATACAAATATCCTGTGTTTGTTTTAGTAGGTGGTGTTGGTAAACTGGCTTTTTACATGGAGAAAAACAGGATACCTAACTCGGATCATGTCCAAAGATGGTCTCTCAATGGACTAAAGGTCTTAAATGTGAAAGGTAATATTATAAAATTAATAGAAACATGGAGAATAATGTGATCTGGGGGACAGAAAGAGCTTCTTAAATAAACTCCAAAGCAGAAACTATATGGAGAAAACTTAGATATTAATTCTATATCAAAATTAAAGATGTTTGTCAATAAAAGATGACAAATAACAGGCTTAGGGAAGATACAGGTTTTCCCTCTATCTGAAAGTAAGTGTTCCTATGAAACCTTTAGTAAACCAAAATGGTGTAGAATGGAGAAGCAATTACCATTAATTTGTAATGGAAAATTTTTTAATACTCCCAGACCCCAAAATAACCTCTCTTAGGTTGTCCTGACATTTCAGGGCACATCTTGCTAACAGATACAGAAAATAAATCAAGATAAAGCACCAATGCTCACAGACACATCCAGAGCTATGGAGACTTAGATGGTTGATGCTGAGCCACTGAGTGTGCTCCTGGGAAAGGAGCTTGGCAGGCCACTCTCATTCCTTGGGATGCGCACTGCCTCTGTAAGGGCTAGCTGTAAAATAAACTCAACACTGTTTTCGCATTGTGCCTTTTTTTGTAAGAGTGCGAATCCTCTTCTGATATCTTTCGGTTAGCAAAAACACGTGCTAATGTAAGTCTTTTGTAAAAATGAAGTGGCCTAACAAACCTTCAAAAAGCAGGAATCCATATACACAAAACTACCCAATGATATATATTTAGAATATACCCCAGAGTGCTGAATTGTAAAGAAATCTGAACAAAGAATAGCAAATACTTCATAGAAGAAAAACCTAAAGGGTAACAAGTATATGAAGAAATGTTCAGACTCATTAGTAATCATGGAGTTTCTCTTCAGACCTATCAATTCATGTCCTTGAGACTGGACAAATTGGAAAAATGGATAATGTCAAGTGTACTGTTGTTGGGATTTAAAAACCCTTACATATTGCAAGAATAAATGAACTGTACAGTTGACCCTTGAATGATGCAGGGATTAGGGCAATTATCTCTGCACAGTTGAAAATCCAAGTTGGAAATCCAAGTATAAGTTTTAACTCTCCAGAAACTTCACTACTATTAGCCTACTGTTGATATAAAAAGCCTTACTGTTAATATAAAAAGTTGATTAAACACATATTTTGCATGTTTTATGTATTATATGCTGTGTTACAATAAAGTAAGGTAGAAAAAAGAAAATGTTATTAAGAGAATCATGAGGAAGAGAAAATACATTTACAGCCCTGTACTACCAAAAAATCCATGTATATGTGGACCTGTGTAGTTCAAACCCATGTTTTTTTGAGGGTCAACTGTATTTCCATTCTGGAAAGCAATCTTAAACATCAAGTTAAGAAGGTTTTGATAGCTTTTACTAAAAAATCTCCCCTCCATCCATTAAATAAAAGATTGTTATCAAATGCATTTTTTGTGTCTATATAATCATATAATTTGTATCCTTAGTGAAATACGTTGATGGATTTTTCTGATATCAAACCATCGTTGCATTCCTTAATGAAATCTTAATTGTTCATGTATTTTATATATATACTATTGAATTAGATATATAACCCTTACCAAGGACATTCCTTTTTATTCCTAGTTTGCCATGAATTTTTCTTTCAATTATAAAGAAGTGTTGAACTTGTCAAATGCTTTTTTTGACATTTATTGTAATAGTCATTTTTTTTGCCTTTATTAATGTTATGAAACACATTGATTTTCTTATGATCAGTGGTTTTGCATTCCCTGGATAAACCCTTATTAGTTTAAAAATATGTACATACCTTTGGGTTTGGGTAACTAGTATTTTATTTTTGTATTTGTACTCACGGTGAAATACTTTTTTTTTTTTTTCTTGAATTGTCAACTGACTTTGGAATCACCATTAGACTAGACTCAAAAAGAGTGAGCAAGTTTTATTCCTTTTCCATTGTGTGGAATGTATAGAAAATTTCTGTTTTGAAAGTATACTCAAACTGTAAAAATTACTATTCTTACTAATTTTTTTATCCCTCAAAGGGGAGGTCTTTGCCATTTTAATTCACTTAATGATCACTGTTCTATTCAAATTTTTGATGTCAGTTTGGATTTTTATATCTTATGTTTTCTCTGCAATTTTCTAGTTCTCTGTAATTTTCATAAGTTTCATCTATATGTTCAGCTTTATTAACATGGTTTGTAATTTTTCCCTTCTTCCATTCTGTATTTGCTATCTAAGGGTCTTTTCAAAGAACCTTTTTTTTTTTTTTTTTTTGGTCAGACTTGTCTTTTCTACTTATTTCTGGTTTTATTACCATTCTTTTTGTTTTTTAGTTCATTCTTTAAATTGTTGAATGATTGCTTCCTTCATTATTAATCATTCTTATTGCTAAAAATGATTTCATGAAAATGATTTCAAATCAATTTTTCCTTCTTAGTTCTTTAGTGGTGTTCCCACCTTCAGACAAGATTTTATCATTAGTCTGTTTGTAGGTGTTTTCTCATTTCTGTTTTTAACCCAAGCGTTATCCACCCTCCCTTTCCTTGCCTGAAATTTTGTCAGTTTTCAGGCTGTGTTTGAAAAGGTACTCTAATATCCATTTTTCTTGATTAATTTCTCTTTCTTATCAGTATATAATCCCTAACCCTTCTTTTTTGCGTTGAATTCTGTCACTATAAATATCGATCCCCTACCTTTCCTTTAGTTAATGTTTGCTTGGTAGTATTTTCCCATCATTTTTGCCCCATGTTGTTAGATATTTTATAAAGAATTTATAGTCGTCTTTTTTACTCTCTTGTTTATATCAGTATAGACTCATGGATTCCTATTTTATTCATTAGGTTATAACCGGATGCTCTCTTTATTTGTTTTAAAATAGATTTAACTGGTGGAAGCCTCTTCTGGCTGGCTCCTATGTCCTTCTGATATGTCCCCATCATTTTTTCAGCATTTACTTAGTCAAAACAAGATGTTCCAAGATGATTGTGTACTTCCCTGCCATAATCTTGGAATCAGTAGTGGAACCTAATGCCTTAGCACTTGGTCCTCATTGCTACTAAGGAAAATTTTCTTTTCCTATGAATCAGTCAATCCATAAACAAATACATATAACTATGTACAACTATCCATCTACCTGTTTAGCCTGTGAGTTCTTACCAATTCTTCCAATTTCAATTCAAAACATTGGGGTTCTTTCTAGCCTTTTCCCTTTAAATATTCATAAATCCTTTTGCAGAACAGTGAAAAATCTGGTTCCCATTATTCTCAGTATATGTACTTAATTTCCGAATCACTTATTTGTACAGTGTAATCAGTCTCCTTACCATTCCAGCCAGTCACCACCTCATTTGCTCTGCAGTAGGGCCGCTTCACGGTGGCACCCCTCACCATTGTACCTGGGCTCCAGGCACACCAATTACTCCATGCGTTTACTTTCTCAAATGCTAATGTGTCTGCAGGGGGAGCAGGTGAAGATGGCAAAGAGGGGTGGGAGTCTGTCTTCAGTTAAGTTTAAAATGTTTATATTCATTTTAACTACTGCTTTTAGAACTTATTTCTGATGTTGCTTTTCCTTTCATCATCATAAGTGTACTCTTGAATCCTCATCCCATATTTCACTCATCCCCCACCAACCTCACCTCTGATAACCATCAGTTTGTTCTCTATAGTCGAGAGTCTGTTTCTTGATTTGTCTCTTTATTTCCTTTGCTTGTTTGTTTCTTAAGTTCCACATATCAGATCATATGATATTTGTCTTTCTTTGACTTATTTTGCTTAGCATTATACTCTCTGCATCTCTCCATGTTGTTGCCAGTGGCAAGATTTTATTCCTTTTTATGGCTGCATAATATTCTATTCTTCTATTAGTGGACACTTGGGCTGCTTCTGTAGTTTGGCTATTGTAAATACTGTAATAAGCATAGGAGTTTGTGCATCCCTTGGAATTAGTGCTTTTGTATTTTTTAGATAAATACCCAGTAGTGCTATCACGGGATTGTAGGGTAGTTGTATTTTTAATTTGAGGAACCTCCATACTGTTTTCCACACTGGCTGCCCAGTTTGCATTCCTACCAACAGTGCAGTGCACAAGGGTTCCTTTTTCTCTACATCCAACACTTGTTGTTTCTTGTGTTTTTGATTTTAACCATTCTAACAGGTGTGAGGTGATACCTTATTATAGTTTTGATTTGCATTTCTCTGATGATGAATGGTATTGATCATCTTTTCAGGTGTCTGTTGGCCACCTGTATGTCTTTTTTTGAGAAATGTCTGTTCGTGTCTTCTGCCCAGTTTTTAATTGGATTATTTGTGTTTGGGGTGGTGTTGTGTCAATTGTTTATAGATTTTGGATACTAACCCTTTATTGCATACATCATTTGCAAATGTCTTCTCCCACTTAGTAGGTTACCTTTTAGTTTTGTTTACTTCACTGTGCACAAACTTTTTATGTAATCCTAATAGTTAATTTTTGTTTTTATTTCCTTTGCCTCAGGAGACATATATCTAGAAAAATATTGCTACAGACAGTGTCAGAGAAATTACTACCTGTGCTCTATTCAAGGATTTTTATGGTTTCAGATCTCACATTTAGGTGTTTGATCCATTTTTGGGTATTTTTGTGTATGATAAAAGTGGTCCAGTTTCATTCTTTTGCATGTTTCTGTCTAGTTTTCCTAACACCATTTGTTGAAGAGACTGTCTTTCTCATTGAATATTCATTCTTCATTTGTCGAGGATGAATTCACTATATAATTGTGGGTTCATTTCTGGGGTTTCTACTCAGTCGATATGTGTGTTTATTTTTAATCAGTACAATACTGTTTTAATTAGTACCACTTTGTAATATAACTTGAAATCTGGAACTGTGATACCGACAGTTTTGTCTTTCTTTTTCTTTTCAACATTGCTTTGGCTATTCGAGATATCATGGTTCCATACAAATTTTAGTACTGTTTCTTCTAGTTCTGTGAAAAATGCTATTGGTATTTTTGATATGGATCACATTAAATCTGTAGATAGCTTTGGGTAGTGTAGAAATTGTAACAATATTTGTTCTTCCATTCCATGAACATGGAATTTCTTCCCATTTCTTTGCGTCGTCTTAAATTTCTTTCATCAGTATTTTATAGTTTTCAGAGTACAGGCCTTTCCCCTCTTTGGTTAAGTTTATTCTAAGATACTGTATTGTTTCTGGTGCAGTTGAAAATGGGATGGTTTTGGGGCACCTGGGTGGCTCAGTCAGTTAAGCCTCTGACTTCGACTCAGGTCATGATCATCATGGCTTGTGGGTTCGAGCCCCCACATCAGACCCTGTGCTGACAGCTCGGAGCCTGGAGCCTACTTCGGAATCTGTCTCTGTCTCTCTGCCCCTCCTCTGCTCACACACTGTCTTTCTCTCAAATATAAATAAACATTAAAAAAGATTTTTTTAAAATGGGATAGCTTTTTTAATTTCTCCTTTTGCTGCTTCATGATTCGTTTTTTGGTGGAGTCTTTAGGTTTTTCTATATATAGTATCTTGTCATCTGCAAATATAGTTTTACTTCTTACCAATTTAGATGCCTTTTATTTTTTTATGTTGTTGAATTGCTATGGCTGGGACATCCATTACTGTTTAATAAAAGTGGACATCTTTCTCTTGTTCCTGACCTTAGGAGAAAACCTCTCAGTATTTCACCATTGAGTATATAATGTTGGCTGTGTGTTTTTCATACAAAGGCTTTTATTATGTTGAAGTATGTTCCCTCTAGACATACTTTGCAGCGGTTGTTTTAATCATGAATGGATGTTGTACTTTGTTGAATGCTTTTTCTGCAGGTGTTGAAATCAGAGTTTTTACCCTCTCTCTTATTGATAAAGTTATGTTGACTGATTTGCAAATATTGAAACACCCTTGCATTCTGGGAATAAATCCCACCGGATTGTGGTGTGTTTTGTTTTTCATGTGTTATTGGATTCAGTTTGCTAATATTTTGTTGAGGAGTTTTGCATTTATATTCATGAGATAGTTTGGCCTATAGTTCTCTTTTTGTGGTGTCTTCATCTGGTTTTGGTATCAGGGTGATACTGGCCTCAAAGAATGAATTTGTCTGTTTTCTTTCCTCTTCTATTTTTTTGGAATAATTTGAGAAGAATAGGTATTAACTCTTCTTTATGTGTTTGGTAGAATTTGCCTCTGAAGCCATATGGTCCTGGACTTTTGTTTCGGGGAGTGTTTTGATTACCGATTCAGTTTTGCTGCTGGTAATTGATCTATTCAAAATTTCTGTTTCCTCCTGCTGTTCAGTTTTGGTTGGTTATATGTTTCTAGGAATTTATCCATTTCTTCTAAGTTGATTTTCTGTTTGGATGTTGTGTCCATCAATGTAGTTTGGTGGTAAAGTCCCCTACTATTATTGCTATCAATTATTTCCTTTATGTTTGTTATTAACTCTTTCATGTATGTGGGTTCTCCCATGTTGGGTACGTAAATATTTACAATTATTATATCCTCTTGTTGGATTGTCTCCTTTATTGTTATATAGTGTCCTTGTTTGTCTCTTGTTACAGTCTTTGTTTGTTTATTTTGAGAGAAAGAGAACACACGGGAGGAGCAGAGAAAGAGGGAGCAAGAATCCCAGGCAGGCTCCACACTGTCAGCAGAGTCCAGTATGGAAATCGAACTCACAAACCATGAGGTCATGACCTGAGCTGAAATCAAGAGTCTAACCTACTGAACCATCCAGGTGCTCCACAGTCTTTGTTTTAAAGTCTGTTTTGTCCAATATAAATACTGCTACTTCAGCTTTCTTTTGACATCCATTTGTATGATAAATATTTCTCCCGTCTTCTCACTTTCAATCTGTAGATGTCTTTCAGTTGGAAATGAGTGTCTTGTAGGCAGCATATAGATGGGTCTTGTTTCTTGATCCACTCTGTTACCCTGTGTCTTTTAAAAATTTTTTTTATTGTTCATTTATTTTTAAGGGAGAGAGAGAAACAACAAGCAGGGAAGGGGCAGAGACAGATGGAGACACACAGAATTCAAAGCAGGCTCCAAGCTCTGAGCTGTCAGCACAGAGCCTGATGCAGGGCTTGAACTCATGAGCCATGAAATCATGACCTGAGCCGAAGTCGGTCGCTCAACTAACAGAGCCACCCAGGCACCCCTATCCTGTGTCTTTTGATTGAAGCATTTAGTCCATTTATAATCAGTAATTATTGATATGTATTTATTGCCATTTTGTCACTTGTTTTGTGGTTGTTTCTAGATTTTTTCTGAACTTTCTCTTTCTGTCTTGGTTTGTTGGCTTTCTTTAATGATACATTTGGATTTCTTTCTCTTGATTCTTTGCATATCTATTACTGATTTTTTTATTTGTGGTTACCATTAGGTTTGTATAAAACATCTTCTGCGTAAAACAATCTGTATTAAGTTGATGGTCACTTAGGTTTGAACCTAGTCTTTATTCCTCTCCTCCCCGTTTTTTATGTATATGTTGCTATATTTTACATCTTTTTATGAATCCCTTGAGTGATTTTTACAGAAATACTTGTTTTTACTGTTTTTCTGATTTTTTTTACTTTTCATACTGTCCCTCAGGGTATTTCCTTTGCACTCAGAGTCCCCTTTAGTTTTTGTCTGAGAAACTCTTTCTCTCTCCTTCTATTTTGAATGATAACCTTGCTGGATAGAGTATTATTGGCTGCAGATTTTTCCCTTTCAGAACTTTGAATATGTTATAACACTCCCTTCTGGCCTGCAAAGTTTTTTCTGAAAGATCTGCTGAGTGTCTTCTGTGGTTTCCCTTGTATGTAACTGCCTTCTTTTGCTGCTTTGAAAATTTCTTTAGAACTTTTTTTTTCTATTTTTAATTACTATGTTTCTTGGTGTGGACCTCCTTAGGTTGAATTTGGGGGGGGGATCTCTGTGCCTCCTGGATCTGGATGTTTCCTTCCTCAGATTAGGGATGTTTTCAGCTATTACTTTTTCAAATAAATTTTCTGCCCCCTTTTCTCTGTCTTCTTCTGAGATCCCTATAATGTGAATGTTACTACACTTGATGGTATCACTGAATTCCCTTAGGCTGTTTTCAATTTGCATAATTTTATTTCCTTTGCTCAGCTTGGTTACTTTCCATTACTCTGTTTTCCAGGTTGTTAATTCATTCCTCTGCTTCATCTATCCTGCTATTTATTCCATCAAGTGTATTTTAAGTTTCATTTATTGTGTTCTTGATCTCTGCATGGTTCTTTTTTTTTTTTTTCTACGTTTATTTTTTGAGAGACACAGCATGAGCAGGGGAGGGGCAGAGAGGGAGGGAGACACAGATTCCGAAGCAGGCTCCAGGCTCTGAGCTGTCAGCACAGAGCCCGACGCGGGGCTCAAACCCACAGACCGTGAGATCATGACCTGAACTAAAGTCAGATGGTTAACCAACTGAGCCACCCAGGTGCCCCCTGCATGGTTCTTTTTTATCTCTGTGTTAAGGGTTTCATTGATGTCATTCACTCTTGTTAAATGAGTATCTTTATGATCATTACTTTAAATTCTCCATCAGGCATATTACTTACATCCATTTTGCTTAGGTCTCTTGCTGTGGTTTGGTCCTGTTCTATCATTTGGGGCATATTTTTCTGTCTCCACATTTTGTCTAACTGTCTGTGTCTGTTTCTGTTAGGAAAGTCAGCTACTTCTCTTCCTTTTAACAAGAATAGCCTTATGAAGAAGAGGTCCTTCAGTGCCCTGCAGTGCCGTGTCCCCTGTTCCCCAGGGCCTGGCACTTCAAGGAGTGTCTTCTATGTGTGTTGTATCTTCTCTGTGGTTTTGTCTTAGCCTCTTCTTTCTTCAGTCCAGCTGTCTGCAGAGGCTTTCTTTGCCTATTGTGGGCAGTGTTTGGTCCCCAGTAGAGATGAAACACATTTTAACAGTGTGTGTAGTGGTCTGCTCGGGAAGTGAGACCTGACCTTCCCCCCGCCTCAACTGCCACCTCCAGAACTGAGGTCCCGCAAAACATGAGTCAAGAGATGTGTTGGCAGGGTTTACACTGACCTTTTGGGGTGCGGCCCACAACTCCACGACTTAAGGCGGATGAGTGGGAAGGATGAGTCCACAGAAGTGAGGAGGGGTGGAGGGTGTTGGTGCAGGCGATTTAGGTAACAAGTGTCAGAGCCAGAACCCTGCTGTTTGGGTTTTTTATACTTGGGGGTGGAGTAGGGAAATGGTACCCGTCAGCTCCTTTGTTCCTAGAGCCATCTTCCTGGTTGTCCGTCTTTCCAGGTCATGCTCTAGGATGAGCAAATTATTCATCTCTCAAACTTTTCAAACTACCGATTCCTTGCTGTATCTGCACTGGCTGTGTGGTTTCTTGGGGATGGGGGTTAGGGGGGTGAATTCTGCTTCCTAATGCCCTCCAGGTTCTCCTAGAGCAGAGCCTGCAGAATTTAAAAATTCCAGGCTTTAAATCCAGCTGGTTTGTGAGTTGTTACTCACAAAACTCTGCCCCTCTTGCTTTCAAAGGCAGGTATTACGAGGTATACATCTTCCCTGTTCATGGGCTCCCAGGTGTGAAAGTCTGTTTTTTGCCCTTCTCCACACCACCGGCTCCGTTCCCACTGTGGACCACATCTTGACCCTTCCTACCTTCTTCGGGTGTGGTCTCTTCTCTACCTTTAGTGGAATTTGTTCTGTCAATCTGCAGATCGTTTTCTGGGTTATTTATGTTGATGTATTATGTATCTGTGAGACAAGGTAAGCTTAGAGTCCTCCTACTCTGTCATCTTCCCAGCCAAGCTAGTTCTGCTATTATTTCAGTTTCTACTTACTGTATTTTTTCCCTCTTGCTTTTCATTGAGTAGCAATGGAAATTTTTCTTCTACCTGCTTAAAAGTAATAATACATGCCACGGGCACCTGGCTGGCTTTGTTGAGGGAGCATGCGACTCTTGATGTCGGATTGTGAGTTCAAGCCCCACGTGTTGGGTGTAGAGGTTACTAAAAAATAAAAAGTGGTAATACATTCCAGTTTTTTTTTTTCGATTTTACTCAATAGTAATCATTTGTTTACCCCAGTTGGTTTAACTGCCATCTAAGTCTTCCTGATAAGACATTATACTCTTATGTTCTTGGTCTTCCTAACCATACCATGTTGGTATTCTTTGGAATTTTGGTTTTGTATTGTTGATATACTTCATTTTGTTTTCCATTGGCCCTAGCTGTTTCAGATTACAAACTTTGCCAGAATATTTGCTCGCCACTACTTCCTATATCTCTTCTCATGTCTAAATTTATTTTTTGTATTTGACCACTTCCAAGAATATTTTTTAAATGGATCTTTTGTGAAAATAATTTTGAAGGTTTATATTCCTGAGAATTTTTGTAAAGTAAACTCTACCCCCAACATGGGGCTCAGCCTCAACAACCCCAAGATCAAGAGTCACATGCTCCACCAACTGAGTGAGCCATGTGCTCCGAGAATATTTTTTTTTCTTTAAGTGTTTATTTATTTTTGAGAGAGAGCGAGCCCATGAGCAGGGGAGGGGCAGAGAAGGAGGGAGACACAGAATCCGAAGCAGGCTCCAGGCTCTGAACTGTCCGCACAGAGCCTGACGTGGGACTCGAACTCACAAACCGCGAGACCATGACCTGAGCTGAAGCCAGACGCTTGACCAACTGAGCCACCCAAGTGTCCCAGCCGAGAATATTTTTTATTACATTCTCAAATGAGTTTTTCTTGATATAAATTTTGAGCTCAAAGTTCTTTTTCTTCAGCATTTTGGAAATGTGATTCTTTGTCTCTCACATAAGGATACTGTTAAGAAACCTGATGTCAGTCTGATTCTTCTCCCTTTGTAATCGATCTATTTCTCTTCTGGGAGCTTTCAGAATTTTTGCTTTTCTTAGATGGTCTTTAAAACCATCTCTCGCTGTCTTGCTACAGTGTTTCTGGTTTCAGTACGTTTCCCCTACTTATCCATGAGTTCTTTGATCTTTCTTTAATTCTGGTCTTACTACATCAAATATTTCCTTTTCTACCTCTTCCCTTTCCTTCTAGGACTCCCAGTTACTCACATGTCGGCACTTCTGCCCCTGGACTGCTGTCTTTTTCCTTTCCTGCTTTCTGGTGGTAAAGATCCTCAGGATGCTGATTTGTTTTGACCTGTATCTGTCACTCTATCCCATTCATTATATTTTTCATCCTGGGTATTTCCCTGTACTTCCTGTTTCACACTGCTAATGTTTCCCTGTACATTTATTTTGCTTTATTTTTAGTTCTCGACTAATGTGTGTATTTAGTTTGCTGTCTTTGGGGCTGAGGGTTGTACACCCCAGGCAGCATCTGGTTATTTTGGCCAATGAGCTCATGTTTCTAAAGAGCACCAGCTCCTGTCTAGTAACATTTATTGATGAAAGGCCAAGGCCAGGCTCTATGCTGTCCATCCCAGTGAGATTAAGAAGGGGAAGGTAATAACCTACAGACACCTCAAAGGCTCTATTAACTGCTTTACCAGTAGTTGCTTCAGATCCTTAGGAAGCAGCAGCAACTTCCTAGTTGTCATCTTCCAGTCTTGGGGCATTGGAGAGGGAAGGGTTTTTTAATCTCAAGAGCAGCCCAGCCAAGCCCTTTTCATCTCAGCAGAGCTTACGGCCCTGCCCTGACAGTGTCCCGCTGACACCAGTGAATTGACTGATTATTCCATGTGCAACAAAGGGTAGACTTCTCACTTATGGCCTACCTCCCAGTTTATGATGACCTTCAGTCTCCTAGGCATACTTATAGGATTTGGGGGTGGTTTGTTGCTGGGTTTGGTGGTGGTTCCTCAGATTTATGCCATCTCCTAAGGTGTATTATTTTGGGGGGGAGAGGAGCCAGTAGCCTATGCCACTTTATCATCTTAATAAGGACCAAAGCCCCTACTATATCTTTACTGTTTTCTTTTTCAGTGTTTCAATGTTGTATTTTACGTGTCTCTCTTACAGTTTTACAAATATATCCAATCTGTTAACTTCAGTTTGGAAGTGGTGGTGGTGGTGACGGCAGTGGCGGTTTTAATGTCTAATCTGACAACTTTTGCCCATTAAGTGGTCACATTTTTATTTATTTATTTATTTATTTGAATTTTTTTTTCAACGTTTATTTATTTTTTGGGGGACAGAGAGAGACAGAGCATGAACGGGGGAGGGGCAGAGAGAGAGGGAGACACAGCATCAGAAGCAGGCTCCAGGCTCCGAGCTGTCAGCCCAGAGCCTGACGCGGGGCTCGAACTCACGGACCGGGAGATAGTGACCTGGTTGAAGTCGGACGCTTAACCGACTGCACCACCCAGGCGCCCCTGGTCACATTTTTAAAAAACTGCTTTCTTCATTCCTGTACGGTTTCACTGATTGAAGTATTTTTTTCTTCCCTTGTCTGGTGCAGATGTTACATATGCCAGTTACTAATTGTTAATGGTGTCCTCAATATTTATAACATGAATACTTGACTTGAATCCAGGACCTTAGCTTACTGGAAGGACCTTAGCTTACTTTAATTTCAATCATTATTTGACCCCCCCACCCCCACCCCAATCTTATTTTGTTGTTCATATTTTAACTGCTTCTCTTTATTCTCCTAAGTAATACCTCTGGGAGCTTAGTAGGCCATGTTTCCCTGGAGTGTCAGCTCAGTTCAGCAGTGACAAGATCTGCCATCTTTTCCCTTGTTCAGCTGACATTTTCCTTTGAGAAGCCACATCTCCCACATCTCTAGGATGGATCACCCTTTTAGACTGTGCTCACCACAGGCACGCTCTGAAGTGCGTATCAGCCACTGTGCTAAGGAGTAGAGACAAGACGATGAGTAAGGGGACACTGGTGCTTTGGTAATGCTGAATATTTCCTGTACTCAACTGGAAATATGCCTAACAGGACAGCAGCATTGGTTTCTGGGTTTTGTCCTTTTTTCAGTGGGAAGAGTAGGGGATGAAAAATTCATCATCTCGGAGATAAAAGCATATCCTTCAGTGAGCTGTGGCTGAGGTAAGATGTAGAAATGAGCCCCACACCCCAAAACAGGACAAGTCCAGAAGGCCAGTAAGTGATCAAGTCCTGGTCTCCTGCCCACCTTCTCCTCCTGTGTAGCCTGACCTGCAGCCCTGAGGAAACCTGTATCCCTGGCCTGAAGCGAAATCAAGCTTTTGCTTCTGTGATTACCTCCAACCTTCAGGATGGGACAGCTGCCGCTCCTCTTCAACGTTGCACTAGATATGCACTTCCAGACCAGTGGTGCTCACAGTGTGCCCCGGATCTGCAGCGTAGTGTCTCCTGGGAACTTAGTAGAAAGGTACATCCTCCTGTGCCAGACCTCCATCAGAAAGTCCACAGTCGATCCCCCACAGTCTGACATCAGGCCTCCCAGGCTTTTGATCCAGCCCACAGACTTCTGCGAGGCCCGAGTTCTAATTCTGTCATTTATTGTATGTGGACCGAGTTATTTCTTGCTGTGCCTCAGTTTCTGTATCTGTGAAAACAGAGCCAATTCTGCTCATGCCCAGGGGGGTTTTATGTGCAGGGCCTTGGGTAGAGTATGAGCTCCATTGTCCTCTCCCCTCCCCTTCCTGGGAGAGAGACTGTACACCAGCCCTCCTCCTACCCTATGTGCTGTGCAAGCTGCTCCATGAACACTGCACTGTGTTCTGGGGCATGAGGCCACCCCTATTGCTTTGAAAATCCAAAAGGGAAGCACAGGGGCCCAGAAATCTAAAGTCCACACCCTGGGCGTTAGGACACTCTGAATTCCCTGCTTGGTTCAGAGGGTGGGGTGAAGGTGGAGGAATGAATCATTTTTGTGTTAACAGAAGGTTGGAGAAGAGGACAGAAAACCCCCTCCCTGAAAGCCAGGGGGGAGCAGCTGGCCAGCAGAGGCCGGGAGCCTGCACCAGTGGCCAGGCAGCGGCTGAGGCGGAATCTCAGCACCATCAGCCACACACACTGATGCCAAGGCCCACAACTTCCTTACTGGAGGCTATCGCATCCCAGGGATGCATAGGTGGCTGGACCCATGGTACAGGTCAGCAGTGTAGCACAAAGCAGCACACCCAGCAGGCACACATACAATTAAATAGCATGTTTAATCATCTCACAACAGACAGTAGTGCAGTAGTGTAAACTAAGTTTCTTTTCAAAAAGTCACTCCCCCAAAGCTCCCATTCCCCAACACCCAGGATGACCATGGCTGAGGAACCAGTGACAGGGCCAGAGGGATTCAGGAAGTCTCTGCTCCAAGGAGCTAAAAGTCTGTCCAGGTAGCCTCACAAGTAGCCGAGAGCCCTATGAGGAGTTGATGTGCGCACATTCTGAGACACACACACACACACACACACACACACACACATGCAAGGGACACACAAGACAGACACAGAGGAGACCGCCATGGGGCAGTCGCACACATGCGCTCATGCCATCACATTCCAGTCAGCGTGTGACTGTCTCCTGCGGGCAGGGCATGGGGGCCTGAGCCCTGAAGCAGCAGGTCAGGATGAAGGAAAGGGTCTGTGGCCAGCCCAGCTGTCTGACAGATGGCCCAACAGCCAGAGGGGCCCCTCCATTCCGGAAACAGCCAGTCCTCCCCTAATCTCAGGCTGGACAAGGGCATCAGTGGTGAGGACGGGGTTCCACTTTCTCTGGACCTAGCGAAAAGATAACGGCTCTGTCCCAAAGAAGAGAACAAAGAATGTGCCCACAGGCAGGCTCTCGGAGCAGGAGGCTGGTGGTGCTTGTTCTACAGCCAGGACTTGCTGTGCGGGTGCCCTGGGAGCAGCAACACTGCCAACAGGGAACTGGAGAGGCAGCTGGGAGCTGGCTGGACGGCCCTTGGAGCAGAGGAGGGGTTTGCGAAAAAGCAGGCCCTGAGGTGAGGACATTTGGGGGGGGGGGGGGCGGCTACCAGAAGGGTTTTAAAGAGGAAACCTCTTCATTCACAGCTTCATTCAGGGTTCCCGGAGAGAGTCTCTGGATTCAGGTGCCAGCAGCTCTGGTTGAGGGTATTAGGGTGGAATGACCAGCAGACGCTGGGAGAACAGCTGCCCACGGACATGGGAGGTATGAGAACCAGCCTGGCAATGCTCTGGACTCGCACTGCCCACCCCTACCCTGAGGAAACAGACCAAGTAGCTACAAGATCTCCTCTCGTGGGCTCCTGGCCTTAAGTGGGGTCTGCCCGTTGGGCACGGAGCCATTCTGACCATGCAGGAGTTTGCCCTTCTCTCGGTCTGGCCACGTGAAGATGGCATCATCACTGTCCAGCTCCGACTCAGAGCGCATCAGGCTGCTGCTCAGCATTGGGCCTTTCTGTTTGATGCCTGCGAGAGAGAGGAGAATCCAGGCTCAGGAGCACAAAACCTTCCTCGGCCTCAGCCACACCCTGTACCCTTCTCCCAGCCTGAAGAGGAACAGAGGGACAGGGGAAATAACAGAACTGGGTTGGAATGTGGATTCCTTGTCTCCAGTATCTATTAGCTTTGGTTAACAGTGCCACCTAATGACCCATTCTCCTCTTGTTGAAATGTGCAATGTTTTATCACCTCCCTTTATGAACAGGAAAGAGCTCCCACAGGAGGCAGGAAAGCACGACAAATGAGAACTCAGCTCTAGAGGACAAACTTTTCACCATACCCCGGCTCAGCATGGATGGTAAAGGGCTTGCCCGAGTTCCCGACATCGAGTGAGTACGCAACCTCGCTCCCCACAGATGCTTGCTCTGGTTCCACTGCGTGGGTGCTAGAAGCAGAGAGCATGACTGGAGTACCAGGGACTCCCAGAGACAGTCCCAGGCCATCAGCGCATCAGAACACACAAACAAGGACCCATAAGAAGCACCTAAGTTCAGAAAGGATGCCTGAGATTCTGCAAGCCATTGCAGTCACCTTCACTACCTATCCCTGTGGCTGCAGAAACCACACCGAAAAAACAAAAAGCCACAGGATGAGGCGTGGGAAGTGCCAACAGAAAACCCCACGTGGTAGTGTTCTGGGCCCTACACCACCCACCCTGGAGCTGACCTACCTCCTTTTTGAAAAAGGTGACCAGACAGGTGAGGTATGTTTGAAACCCCATATCCAATAGTCACTCTCCCTTCCCCCTGGTCCCACCCAGATCCCCCAAAACACTGAAGTAATGTCCTGAGATGCTTCTCAGCCATTCTGCCCCTTCTTGGCCAGGAAAGCTGATACCAGTGTCCCAAGGCTTCTCCAGTGTGGCGGGAACAGTGGGCCAACATAAGAACGAAGCCCAGGGGAGGCTCAACCCCTTCCCCTCTGTGCCTGTGAAGCCTTCCCTCCCATGCCCACATGAAGCTTCCCTTCTTCCCCAAAGCCCTCCTTCCTCCACAGCTACAGAGGACAGGAGCGGGAGGGGGAGACATGCACCCAGCACCATACCAGACAGCACTCACCCAGGGCCTTCCCACACTCACTCCTGCTCTGCCTGGAGAACTGAGCGATCTCACCCACTAAACAGTACAAGCTGGGCCTGGACAGGAGCTTCTGCCGCCACACTCCTCAGAACAGCCACAACTGGAAAGAATTCAACTGCCTGTCAACAGTACACCTGCCAGATGTATTAATACAGTGGAAATTACACAGCAGGAAATGGACAAACTACTGCTCTGCCTGACAGCACATCGGGAAGTCATAAGTGTAATGGTGAATGGAAAGGGCCAAATACAGTGATTCCCTTTATATAAACTAAAATATTAGAAGTACATTGGCAGGAGGAAGAGGATGACGGGAAAGAAAGGGAGCTGATTCTATGGGCACGTTCACTTGCAGGAAACCCATCCAGCTGTCCGTTGGGCTGAACCACAAAAAACTACCATTTTTATGGGTTCAAAAAAGTCACACACTATTAATTTCATATGGTTCAATCTAATATGCTTCAAAAGAAAGCTTTGGAAAATCAACAGAATAGCAAAAACAAACCCAAAACCACAGTCGCTGAACGGAAAGCAGGTCTCCTGAGGCTTGACTTGGGAGCTCACCCAGGCGGGTGCACCGGCTCCCCAGGCAGCCCTCATCAGAGCTCAGCCTGGTTCCCAGCAGACAGGGTCTCTGTCAGCGCGCTTCCACGTGCATTACCTTTCTTCGCAAGGGGCCTGTTAAATCCACGCTTCAACCTATCAGCTTCCGTGCCTTACGTTGACAGGCTTGAATCCCCTTCTCCCCCACCTGCTAGTGGCTCTGCTCTGGGGTGCACCCACTAATCTGCTGAGTCCACAACTGATCTGCTGGCCAGAGCCAGAAGACCAAGCGCAAGGGGGCTCTCACCTGTCCCTCAGCTACACACTGCCCACAGAGAAGGGCCTCCTGACTCTCCTCTTTCTCCTCCTGGTGACCCAGATGCAACTGGGCTCTCCCTTGCTGCCCCCCCCTTCACTGGATGTCTGCCTCCTGCCCATTTTGCCTCTTCAACGCAGCACTTCCTGGTGCTATCACCCAGCCCTGTGTCCCCCACCCTCTCCTTTCTTGAGCCCCATTCCCTCTCTCCTCAGGAGCCTTACCTCTGTCTTCTGCCTCACCCTGCTTCACTTCTAAAGGACTTTTTTTCAATATTTAGGGCTTCCATTTCCTCACTGCATACTTACTGCTGGAACAACCTACATTTTCACTTCTGCTACCATTCACCATTCTACTCTAGCTCTTCAGGTGACCAGAAACTTCCCCAGTGTCATCTTCATGGACAATTCTTATCCCTGTCTGCAACAGCTAATACTGCTGACTGCTCCCTAATGGTGCACCTCTTCCCTCACTGACGGCCCTTCATGGGCTCCTCAGCTCTGAACTCTTTGGTCCCTCAACATTTTCCCCAGAAGGGATGTGACCCACTTTTGTTTTGGCCCTCACCAGCATCTAGAAGATTCTTACACTGACACTTGTAGTCCAACTGTTCTACTGGGTTCAACTGAATTCATCTTTTCTTACCCCAGCCGGCACTGCACTGATGTCTTAATTGTGTCTACAGAATCATTCTCTGTCCCTCAGGTCAGAAGTCAGCCCTGACCTTTCCCGTCCTCCATCCTGTTGACCCCATGTTGGTTGAGTCATCGTCACCTCCCTCTCGGACCACTGCAAAAGTCTCCTTGCTGGCCTCCACATGGGATATCTCCCCTTCAGTCAATTACAGGTGTCATTAGAGACTAATTTTCCTAAGCCAGCACTTTCAAGATGACACTTCCTGTCACCATCAGAATTAATGCTTAACTCTGGCTGATGTTCAAAACCTTCCGCACTTTTGTCCTCACCAATCTTCCAGCGTCATTTCCTCAACACCATTCGCAAGCGTCCTGAAGCAAACACTTCTCTTCTCCGGCATTTCCTCTCCAGTACCACCCAACCCACACCTGCTCAGAGCAGAAGCTCCAGGACCAGCTTGCACGTCTCCTTTTCTCCCACACCCCTCAGCTAACATGCCACAAACTGCATCAAGTCTTCCCTGCAAAGGTACCTGGAATCTACGTGCCTCTCCCTATCTTACTATCTCTCCACCATTAGGACATTCCACTGAATCCTCTTTTACCTGCTCTTGCCCCTCTGATTCCTACACAGCAGCCAGGGTTGTCTCTTTTTAAAATGTAAACCAAATCAGACCATTCACCTCCTTAAAAAGGTGCCTGTGGCTGCCCACTACTCTCAGAAGGAGCCCACAGCTAGGTCCCTGCTCACCTGTGCAGCCTCGTGCCACTGGCCCCGTGCTCACCATGTCCAGTATGTCACCTTCCTCTATTTCCTCAAATGCCCTCTGCTGCTTCCAGCAGCTGGCCCTTTACCGACTTTGCTCCTTTGCCTGGAATGCGTTTTCACAGAGTCCTTATGTGGCTAACTCCTACTCGTCCCTTGGGTCTCAGTTCAAGTGTTCTTCTTTACAAAGACCTTTCATTATCACATGCTGTGTATCTGGGAGTTTGCATATTTCATGTCTGTCTCATAGAAGCTCCAGAGCAGCAGAGTCTGTCTGGCTCACCGTATGTAACTGGTATCTGGCAGAGGGCCTGGCAAACAGTGGTCTCAATCCATATGCACAGAGGAATAAGACACAATCTCTGCCCTCACCAATGTCACTGACTGGTAAGGGGACAGATACAGAACTAATATAGGGACAGAAATTCCAAAACAGTCATGTGACAGATGAGCATGACATTTACAGGTTAAGGGAGGGATGACAAATATGACAAAGAGCTTTCTGGACAGAAATATGAACCAAGTCAACGAGGCGATAGATCTCAGAGAAGCCAACAGATGAGCGCTCACCCAAGGCCACGTTAGCCAGACCACAGTCAGTCACCAAAGGATTTTGAGGGGTGGGAAAACTTTCAGAGTAACATGAAAACAACCTTGGCCACCAGCTGGGGGGTGGACTGTGCATGTTTTTACCTCCAGGCTCCATTTCAGTGTTTCTACTTCTCTGGTTTTACAAGCCCCACCACCTCCAGGTACCACCCCAAGATGTTCTCTAACCAAGGTGCATGGGTGCAGAGCCCAGGCCGCCCGAGAGCATTTTTTTTTTTTTTTTTTTTTTTTTTTTTTTTGCCTCTAATGTGTCTGTGCTCCCTCAGTAGACTGAAATTCTGAGGGCAGAGCCAGGGTGTCAGAACTCTCTGTTTTCCCCTCTGGTCTCTCCTAATACAAAGCTTTAAGTATGAACATGTTTGATAAATGCTTTGTATAAAAACAGTTCTGTTGGCAGAGTGTTTAGGAATAGCCCCACCTAGAGTTCCATAAACAGGCGATGCAGGTCCTGTGGCCTCATGATGAATGGAAACCTCACCCATGATGACACCCAGCCAAGGAAGGGAGCCCCTGTGCACCCCGACCTCCAGCCCCATCACCCAAGCCATCTCAGTGCTTGTGCAGTTGGTGATTCCTTGGTGGGAGGCACCTGAAAGACGAGTCCTGTGCACTGGGACCAGCAGGGAAGCTGCCCTCCTGCCTGTTCTAAGCCACCAGCGGAGCCCATGGATCTATCTGCCAAATACAAGGTAGAGGAAGATGGAAGAGGAAGGCCAGCTGAGGAAGAGGCCAGCTGGAGACACTGATTTCAATCCCACTGCTGCCACACCTTGTTGTCTGCCCAGAAAGGACAGACTTGTCAGGCCTAAGAGACCAAGGTCCCTGAGCATGACTAACAGGGGGCAGCATGAACAGCTGAAAGCCAGGAGGAATCCCTGAGGGGAATGAGCATGCCAAGGAAAGCAAGAGGCTTAGTCCTTCTGCAAAGAGAAGCAATACTGAGAAGTGAGCCCCAGATCAGAGCTCACCCAGCAGGCAGCTTCTGCCAGTGCAGGGCAAGGTCAGCCCTCAGCGTTTAACAAGCAAGAGTCAAAATGCTTTTCTAGAACAAACAGCTGTTAGCAACACATTTAGGAGGGGACTATAGTGACAGTAGCTCTTCACAGGGAGAGTGCACAAATCTAGAGGCCTCCGTCCCCAACCCCCAGGGCCACTACCTGCTCGGGAGGTTGGCTTCAGTTCCAGGCTCTCCTGATCCGTGGCATCTAGGATCTTATACTTGCTTTTCCTCTTGGGTTTTCCTTTCTGCCTGAAAAACACAATCCCCACAGCTGCTCAAGAAGGGGGTTCTGTGTGAGATTAGGGAGCTCACCACAGGGTGACGGCCAGACTACATAGAAGGCCCCGTCCTGGTGAGAGCTGCTTAATGGGAGGACTGTTTTCCCTTGCTTTCGCAGCTGCAGGAAGGTGGCGACTGTGATTTGTTCTTCAAGTAATGCCTCACCGATTCTGGGAAAGGAAGGCAGCTCTGACTATCTTACCATGGAGCCACCGCTCCACAGCAGCAAGGAAGGAGAGACTGGTTAACAACACAAACATAATGGGGTACAAGCTTGTCCTGCTCGCCACACACAGGCCAGTAAGTCAAGGGGAAAGATGAATGGGGCGAGAAAAACGACTTCACTCAAAAATCAGCAAACCGAGGAGATGGCAGACTCCTGTCCCAAAGAACCATCTCCCCCAGCATGATATTTGAGCTTTTCTGTTAGGGTGGAGGAAGTGGGAGGAGGCTGGAGTCGAAAGGTGACTGATGTCTGCAGACATCCAAGGAAGGCTGTGTAACTTCTCTGTCCTAAGATGGTTGATATCTGTAGGAATCTGATCACGTTTCTGTGAATCTCAAACATAGCACAGGCATATCTGAAGGTACTTGCTTATCTCCTTGAGTGAGGTAGGTCTCAGGTTAAAACAACAGTTTTTTGTTCATCTCAGCTATAAGCAAAATTCCTTCGATGATTAACATGCCTACGTACAGGGCCCAGCAGAAGTTTCTAAGCTGTAGGTCACAGCAGCAAGGGAAAGAGGCAACGTGGAGTCAGGCACAGTTTCTCCCTATTACATTAAGAGAACAAAAACCCTGTGCTTGAGGGGTGGGGAGTGAAAGAAAGCATCTACTAATGGTGGTTGTCTCAGGCTGGTGGAAATTATCAAAAATTATTTTCACTTTCTAGGTTTCATGTGAAACCTAGGCTCAATATTGCAGGCTCTATCTCAGCTCTGTCACGTATTAACTGTGTGTCCGTGGACAGGTGGAGTTGTTTTCCTGGGCCTCCATTTCCTTAGCTGTAAGATGAGCAAAGGTTCTCATAAACATTTAAAAAAAGGTATTACAGGGGCGCCTGGGTGGCTCAGTTGGTTGAGCGTTTGACTTCAGCTCAGGTCATGATCTCACAGCTCGTGGGTTCGAGTCCTGCGTCAGGCTCTGTGCTGACAGCTCGGAGCCTAAAGCCTGCTTCATATTCTGTGCCTCCCTCTCTCTGCCCCAACCCACTCACATTCTGTCTCTGTCTCTCTCAAAAATAAACAAACATTTAAAAAAAAATTATAATTTAAAAAGTATTACCTACAAAATGTTATCATGGTGCCTGGCACACAGCAGTGTAGAAATCATACTTATTATTAATAATGAAAAGCATACAATAAATATTCCCATTAAATATCATTTGAGGGGCGCCTGGGTGGCGCAGTCGGTTAAGCGTCCGACTTCAGCCAGGTCACGATCTCGCGGTCCGTGAGTTCGAGCCCCGCGTCAGGCTCTGGGCTGATGGCTCAGAGCCTGGAGCCTGCTTCCGATTCTGTGTCTCCCTCTCTCTCTGCCCCTTCCCCGTTCATGCTCTGTCTCTCTCTGTCCCAAAAAGAAAAAAATAAACGTGGAAAAAAAATTTTTTTTTAAATAAAAAAATAAATAAATAAATATCATTTGAGAGGAAGACTCAAACAAAAAAAACTAGAACACTTAATCATGACTAATCTAAGTCTACAGTTACGTGAAAGTACATAGAGACGTGAATCCCAACTAGAAAGGAAGGCATAAAAATTGAGAACTCATGTGTCAAGTGGTGAGACAGGTGGAGTGGAGTAATACAGAACACATATCCTAGACAGATGTGACTCAGGTCCACATTCCAGGCCCATGATGGCTATGGCCACGCTTCCCAGGTTGTGCATCAGTGCAGTGACAGCCACTTGGCTGAGGGGTGTGTTCCTGCCCTCAGGAGTGGCAGAGGGTAAGGAAAGCCTTTCTGTGCATGCCTTGGGTGGGCCAAACGACTTCAACAGTGACAGGAAGGGAGGGACCCCCCAAGACTTAGCACCTTCCACGTGGAAAATGCCAGATACCTCCCTAATGAATGAAGATACAACTAGAAGCTCTAATGAATTTTCAAGGAGAATCCATCTTACCTCTTACAACAACAGATCACAGTCCAGGACAGGATTCCCAGGGCGACAACGATGACAAAGGAAGCAATGATAACATACAACACGCTCCACTCTGCCAAGAGAAACAAAATGGTGAGGGCTGTGAAGAGAGAGGGGCCAGCAGGACAGTCTGGGCTGCCTCGGCCTCGGGCAGGTGGCTTCGCTCTGCAGACAGGAAGGCTGCTCAGGGAAGGTGAGACCTTGCAGTTGTAGGCAGCTGAAGCTTTCACCTTTCTAAACCATCCCTGCTGAGACCCTGAGGCAGTGTAGCAGGTTGTAAAGAGCTTTCCCAGAAGGAAAGGGGGAACAGATGCTTGCAGACTTCCACTAGGCTATGGCACAGAGACACCCCGCAAAAGACAGGAGGCCTTGCAGCCAGTCTGATCTAGGCTGCAATTTGCAGTTGGTCTGATTTAAGCTTGGTTCTTTGTACAACACTGCTTCAGAGCTCTGCTCTAACCCTGAGCAGCGTGGAGGAAGGAAGTAAAAGTCCTCTGCAAACAGAAAATACACAGAGTTCTTCTCCTCGCTTGCTCATCTGCCTCGGAAACACCAACACCCACCTGCTCAACTCAGAACTACAGTCAGTGCCAAACCAGCTGGCACAGCGCCAGGCAGAAAACTCACCACAGTTGCTGTCTCCGTCCCTCAACTGCACCTTGATGAAATTCTCCATCCAAAAAGGGTCACAAATACAGCGTTTGGTGAATGAATCACAGTGGCCATGGTCAGAACAGTTCAACTGGCATGCTGAAAGTAGTAGGAAAGGGAAAAGGTCAACAGGAGTCAGAGCCAGACTGGCAGCTGCCAGAGCCCCTGCTGTGGCCCGTGGGGACACCCACCCCGAGGGCTTTTGCAGCTCGGGCATATTGCCCGTGATCATCGCCACGGTCAGATGAAACTGGAGCAGTCAGGCCACTGAAGACAGTTCCGGCTGCTTTTACTTATTGTTACTCTCTGCCAGCAGTACGTCATCTTTCATGGCCCACAGACCCCCCCCTTCTTTGCATCGTTTAATTGCCAAAATAAAATACATGGTATTACAAAGGAAAGCAATTATATTGCACATGTTTTTTAAATATTGAATATAAAATTCTAAGCTAATTATACATATACATGTCTTTATGAAAACATCAAGTAACAAGATTTAGAAGCGAGTCTAACAACTGTCATGATTTTGAAGTAGTGATGAGTAGTAATGATACTTCATCACATAGTGTGCTATGATGTTATTTGTGATTCCTATTGCCTTAAAGTCACAGGTTCTGTTAATATTACTGGAGTTCGTCGCCCACCTTCACAACAGAGGGAAATAATGAACTTCAGTTAAAGGTGAGTGAAAATAAAGATGTCATTTTCTTCCCATTCAAACTCCTTGCCCCTCTGAACACTAGCTCATGGACCCATGGACCCCAGGTTAAAACCTCTGCAACAAGTCAGGACTCTTCCATGTCCCTGGTAGTGGAGCTAAGCGATTATATCCATGTTCCTCAAGAACAGGTGATGAAGCCTGAGGACAGCAGGACTGTGGTGAACTGTGGGCACTGGGCAGGCTTGTATTCCCAGCTTCCCAGAATTACTCACTGACAGTATTGATTTCCAGGGCTCTGAATATCAGAAAGTCTGCTTTTTGCTTCCGCAGCTCATTCTTGAGCATCGCTGCCACCTCATGGCCTTTGAAGATCTGGTGGGGAGGCTCGTTTTGAACAAAAAATACCATCTTGGTGCTGCAGAGACATGCAACAGTATGAATGAGCTGAAGCCGTCAGCAATAATAGCAGTAGCTGCCATTTGCTAAGCACTTTATGCCAGACACTGTGCGAAGCATTAGACACATTCTCTCACGGCAAGCCAGTGAGAAGGGTGTTATCAGCGTCCTCTCCATTTTACAGAGGACAACACTAGGGCTCAGAGGGGTTAAGTAACTTGCCCAAGGTCACACAGTTAATTATGGCAGAGCCAAATTCCAACCCTGGTATGTCTGACTGCAACACCTATGCTTTTAGAAATGCCCTAAGCTGTCCTAGCTAACAAGACGACCCATTCCAAACAAGTAACTGGAGGTCAGGAAAATGGAGATTTGGTTACAACTACATCTCTGCTGTCAGCCTTTTAACAGCTAAGACTGTGGTGTGGTGCTGTTGGGTCTGTGCCTAGGTTACCTATAGGACAAACCATAATGCTCTGAAAAATGTATGTTGTTGGACAGCATCAAAGCATTATCCATGGGTCAAAACAGCCAAATGATCATTACTGTGACGGCAACAAGGAAGACCCCACACAGTGGTGTGGCTGGTGCAAGATTATACTACCCCATGTCCAGAATCTGTTTGCTTTCTGTCAACTTCTGTCCAGGGTAGGCCATGTTTGATCTCACCTCTATATGGGCACAAAGTCTGCTGTCTATGCCTTGGCCTTAAGAGGCCTTTTGGAGAGCCCCCTTGACTCCATGTTAGTCTCACAAATGAACCTTCTCAATCAGTGGGTCACGCTGGGTTGTAGGTGTGCCCAAGATATTGATCCCCTCAGCACACAGAGTGGCTGGCTGGGACCCGGAGGCCCCAGACCAGTTGCTTCCAGTATAACCAGCCTTGTCTATTTATCCCAAAGTGCCATACACATAGCATCATTGCCTATGTGTATCATGACATAAAAGTTTGGGAAGCACTGTCATAAAAGACTTCATAAAGTCCTCTGCACAGTGAGACTAAGGGTGGGGTATTATAAATTTCAGAATCAAGACACAGACCTTTGTCATAAAAATGTGTGGTCCATTTCTCATTATTTTCTCCCAGTTACCTAATCCATGCGAACAGTTTCAATTTCTCTATATATACCAATAACCCTCAAATATTTATCTCCTCTCCCCTAGTCTTTCCAGAATGACCACATCTACATCTGCAGAAGCTTGCTGGGACATCCACCCCATCCGTATCTCTCTTAGGTACCTCTAACCCAACAGGTCTCAAAATAAACTTACAATAACCAGCAACCGAGCACTCTCTGTGTGGTAGGGATACGAACATTCTCTTATTTAACTCTCAGTAACAATCCTACAAAAGTGTACAAGTGGCAGGCTAGGCTTGGAGAGGGGCAGTACCTTGCCCATCATCCCAGAGCAGACACTAATGGAGCAGGGCTCAAAAGCCAGGTCTGTCTGGTGTCTGCCCCATGCTCTTTCCTGCTATCATAGACTCCCTGCCTGCAAGCCTATCCTCTTGAATTCCTCAACTTGGCCAATCAGTCCAAGTCAGAAACCCAGAGCCACCGTGCTGCTTCTCTTCCTCATGCATCATCTTCCAGATGCAGGGAGAGCAAGTGTGCTGGCAAACCCTTCTGTGACACGTCCAGCAGCACTCTTGCTAATGTCTTAGCACTACTTCTGCCCAGCCAATCCCCACCAGCTTGGGTCAATCCAGGCAGCCACTTGCCCTGTTCCTATTCACAGGCTGCCAGCAGACATTACAAAGAAAATCCCTGGGGTGCCCGGGTGGCCTGGTGGGTGAAGCATCCGACTTCAGCTCAGGTCATGATCTCATGGTTCATGAATTCGAGCCCCATGTCTGGCTCTGTGCTGACAGCTCAGAGCTTGGAGCCTGCTTTGGATTCTGTGTCTCCCACTGTCTCTTTTGCCCCTCCCCTGCTAGCACTCTGTCTCTCCCCCTCTCTCAAAAATAAATAAAACCACCACCCCCCCCCCCAAAAAAAAAAAAAAGGTCTTATTATCATGCTCTGACCCGGTGAAACTTCAGTGTTAGATTCACCTGGAGAGCATGGAAATTTCAGGCGCCCAGACCTCACTCCAGACCAACTGAATCATAATCCCTGGGGGTGAGGCTCAGGTAATGGCACCTTCATAAAAGCTCCAGGTGGTGCTATCAAGTAGCTAGAATTGGGAGCCACCACTCTAACCTCGTGTCTCTAACCTTGGATGAGATCTCAATGCTGCTCAAAGCCAGCATCCTTTTGCTGGAACTGCTGTACCTAACCTTTACCATTTTCTTCATGCTGCCCACCTCCTTCCCACCTTCTCAAAGCAGATGGCCTGGCCTCCACTTTCAGAGACAAAACCCAGAACGCTAGTATCAATGCTCTCGAATGCCATCCTGTCTCTAAAATCCATCCTTAACAGCACATTTTCCTGCCCTTCCTCCCATCTCCAGAGAAAGTGGCACACCTACTCTGCCCACAGCCAGTCCCCGAGACCTGCCTCTATTTGGAACCCACCTCCCCAGTCTCCACCTTCTACTTTTTCCTCTGCACCTTCCCTGAGTCTATAAAAGTGCTCAAGTATTTCCTATCTTTAAAAGGTGTTCTTTTGATCTACCTCCCATCTTGTTTTCAGCACCAACCTCTTCGAAGAGTGTTTTATTTACCATCTCTGTATCCTCCAACCATGACAGAATTTGCCCTCTGTCCCCAACATCTAAGTAAAATGCTCTCACTGTAGTCCTGACGATCTAATCATAAAGCCAAAACCTGTGTCCTCACCATATTCTTCCTCTGTGGCATCTGAATCCCCTGGCAGCCCCTAGCTGCCAGCCGCCTCTTAACTTCCAGCAGACCACTCCCACCTGCTTTTTCACTCACTTCTCTACTGTTGCTTCCTAGTTTCCTTTGCTGGCTCTTTTCTCCTTGCCTTATCCTTAAATACTGGGGTTCTCCAGAGTGCTGGACATTACCCCCAGTGGGACTCATCTGTCCTTTCAGCTTTGATTCCTGCCTGTATGCAGTGATTCCCTATCTTCGGCTTTTCCTTCTGCCCCAGGTTCCAGCCCGTATTTGCCACTGTCTGATGAAATCTCTCTCCATGTAACCCATGAGACACCCTAAATTCAACAGTCAAAACTGTTATCTTTTCTTTGAAACTGGTTCCTTCTGTATCCGTAATCTCAGTTAATGGCATTCACCATCTATCCAGGCATCAAAACCTAAAGCCTCATGTTTGATGCCTCATTCCCCTTCATTCCAAAGAATTACTAAGTCCTGCTGATCTGCCTCTATTTTCTTTTCATTTCTCTCTTCTGTCATTCCATTGCCACTACCTTAACTTAGGTTTATCGCTTTTTTACTAAGACTAGTTCAAAAGCTTCCTGGTTGGTTCCCCAGCCTTTAGTGTCTGTCTGTCTCTCTCTCTGCATCTCTCTATTTTGGTCTAGCCTCCACACTAGGGGGTCTTCCTTAAAAAAAAAAACAAAAAACAAAAACAATTTCTAATTTCCTTGCTCCAAAAACAAAACAAACAAAAACTTCACACACATAAAGGAATCTAACTTGAATCCCCCCCCTTCCCAAACTATTAAAACTAAACTCCCCGACTTGCTTATGACTGTTCTCCATCTACACAGCCAGTCTTATCTTCCACCATGTCCTGGGCCTGGTAAGTGCTCTGAACCATATGACTTCCTCCAGAGAGAACTCTGTACTTTCATACCACAGGATCATGGCTCATACTTTTCAGCTATTATGAATTTCCTCCCAGTCCTTCTATGCTTGCTCAATGTAAGTTTTACTTCTTCTGGAAGATCTTTGGATCACACCCTGCCCCAGCTCCTCTGGAAGAATTCATTGGCCTTGCCTCTGTGTGTCTCCATGACACCCACACATTCTGTCAAATTCACCGTGTACTGATGTTACATACTCATCTTGATTATTTTCCCTATGAGACTATGGCCTTCAAGATAACGGACCTCTTCTGACCTTGTACCCTGGTACCCTGCTGCAGTATCTAGTACAGACTATGTGACCTGTACTAGAAGAGAAAATTTCATTAAAGAAATAGACACCATGAGTGGTTCTTGGTCAGAGAGCCCACCCTTCTCTATCTACCCACACTATTTCTTAGCTCAATCAACAAGCCCAGGGGGCCCCTGGTCTTTCCTTTTCTCCCCCCCATTCATTGCCCAGCTACCTCTGCTCCGTGTACGGCTGAATCTTTTGCACAATGATGTCGGAATCCAGCACCCCCAGGAGGACCCCAATCTGGCGGATGAACATCCCCTTCAGCCTCTCAGTTAGCTGACTGACGTTGACATCCAAGATGATCTCCACCAGGTTGTTTTTCCTGGGATCTGGAAAGCATGTGGATCAGTCATGGCTTTGGAAGTAGGAGAGTTAACACAGACCTGCCATTGTGTGTCTGTTTTGGCACAGGAGAAAAAGTAGTGAGAGCATTCAGGAATGCAGCTGACCTCCTGCAAATGGCAAGGGACCATACTGAATTGCTACTAATGCGGTCTGGGGCTGGTGTGGAGAGCTCTATACCAACCTGACAATTACCACACGTGTGCTGGGGATCAGGCCATAACAGGGAGGGTAGGGGTTTGGTGAAGGGAGTGGGAAAGAAGAACACTTCGAGGTCTGTTCTCAAAGCTTCTGCCCAGCTGGCTTTGCTGAGCTCTCCAGGCCAAGTGGGGGATATGTACAATCTCTCCTGATCTGTGTCTGACTTTCAGTGCCTTGCTGTGCTCTGTCTACAACAATGGGAGGGAAAATGTCCATCTCAACAATCTTATTGATCCTGGAAATGCATCAGCCCTACAGGTTTGAAAACAGTAAACAAAAAATTTCCAGGCAGCCAAGAAACAAGGACTTCGCCTTAGAGCAATATCACAGCTGCACAATATTTTTACGGCTCTAGAACTGTGAGACCACTGTCCTTCATTTCTGTGTCCTAGAGGCTGTGCTGCACTTGGAAGTTAAGTGATTAATCACAATACCTTATTCCCATAATTGGATGCACCATTTGCCTGTTCTGATGTATCATTTACATAATTAGTAGACTATCTGTGATCTGATTTTAAACACAGAAGAGACTTTACAGTGTCTTGGCTGTTGTCCTTCATAGAGGTAGGACAAGGACTGGAAGACCTGCCAAGATCCTTTCCCATCTAAGATACCTGTACATGAGCTTGGCCTATATAAACAAGAGTAGATTTAAAGTTAATACCTTCGTATCAGATGCTCAGGAATTTATAAAGCTCTACCCCACCCCACACTCATTTCCTCCCTAATACTAATCTAGCCTCAAAGCAAAATAAAAATATAGTTCTATGGAAGAAAGAAATTTTATCTCTATAAATCTGAAAAATGTAAAGGACATCAGTTACTTTACTTTCCCTGGATTGTCAGATAAAGCCTGAGGCTCAACTTATAAAAATAAATTGTTTTCTGCAGCTGTGTGCTGATGAGGCATCATGACTCAAGTTATTTCTCTGCTCAGATTCCCGAAGCACCCAAAGCCCTCTCTCTGTCACGTGGTGAGTAGGCAGTGCTGGACTAGGGGCACAAAGGCCTGGCTCTGACACAACTGCTGTGTGACGCTGAGCAAGCCCTGCCCTCTCTGAGTTTCAGTTTCTCCATCTGAGATGAGTTGGGGAGCAGGGATCCACACTCACTCCTGTATGGGTAGAAGGGATACTGCTGGAACAGAGTCTCCATGGATTTTTCAGCTTGGGGTTTCTAGAGTGTTTAGAAGCTGGCGTTGCCACTTGGCTCTGTTCTTGCTGGGCAGAAGGGGTCCCAGGACTGAGGTCCTGCTGGGCTGAGCCGGCAGTCCCACCCAGTCCCAGCGCCAGATGAACTCACCAGGCTTCACCTCCACGGTGGTCCGGTCTGTGTCACTTTCCCCCTTCGCATCAGTCACATGCAGGTGAAATGTGTAGGTGCCCTCAACCAGGTTGGAAAGAAAGAGGATCGGGTGGTGGTCAGAGTGATTCAGCACCTCCTATGGAGTTGAACAACATGGCTACGTTGCAGAGCAAGACCACACTCCTTTCTTGGGGTCAGGTACTGCTTCTGTTAGGACTAGGCCCCCTCTGGGAAGCTCCTGCTTTTGTAACAGCTCTGAAGCCCACAGCTGCCAAGATCAGGGCAGAGGAACATATTCTGTGCCATACTAACTTGCAGAGTGACCCTAGGAAAGTCATTCAGGATCCTTGGATTTCAGAGGGCAATCCAGGTTTGACACAAGACCCCTTGGTTAAAACAGATACTGGAATGTTTGGCTCAGCCTCCTCTCCCCATCTCACCACCTTGACCCCATATAGCTCTCTAGTTCCTGGCACTTACGCCTGCCGCTGGGCTCCCCTCATCTCGGGTCCAGAGGTAGCTGACTATTGCCTTATCATCTGAGGACTTGGAGCCATCCAGTTCTGCTGTGTCCGTGGGCAAGGTAATCACCACACTCCCAGTTATCTTGGCTACAGGTGGTTTGTTCATTTCTAACCAAAGAGACATCAATGAAATGACATAACATTCTGGAAAAGAAAGAATGCTTCTTCATGATGCTAATGGGGAAATTAACATCAAAAGCATTTTAAGGGGCACCTGGGTAGCTTACTTGGTTAAGCATCCGACTCATGGTTTCAGCTCAGGTAATGATTTCACGGTTCGTGAGATTGAGCCCCACATCGAGCCTGTCATGGAGTCTGCTTGGGATTCTCTCTCTGTCTTTCTCTGTCCCTCCCCACTCATGCTCTCTCTCTCTCAAGATAAATAAACTTAAAAAAAAAAAAAAGCATCTTAAATGGAGAACTGTTTTAATTGCCTATCCATGCCAGCAACTAACAGTGTAGTAGAATTTTTTGACAATAAACCAACTTTTAGTTAGTTGGGGGTTAGGACCCAGTGAAGACCAGGCTTCGGTTCCCCTCTCTCCATGCTAAATAAAACCCAGGCAGAGCCAGAGAGCTCATGATTAATAGTATAAATTTGAAGCCACCAGTGTCACAGGTCCTGAGACTCCAGTCCCGCCCAGAGTGACATTCTTCTGACACCATACAGCAGAGGGAACAAGCATAGTTTTCTTCTGTGTCCCCTAGCAGCTTCCCCTGGAAGGATTCCATCTCTTTGCTAGGGAAGCGCATGATGATTGGAAACAAAGGCCCAAACTCGTTTAAAGACCTGGAGGTTAGGTTTCATGCTGCTGATTCCACAAATTCTCTTTACAGTATGGCCTAAAATGTTATTTTCTGAACATCTTCTTTTATTCTTTCCTTAATACTCTAGTAGAGAAAAAGGAAAAAAAGACCTCTCTTCTCCTGCACCACCCCCCTGCCCCCTGCCCCCCCCCCCCCACCGCAGCTTTGTTTACTCAGGTGTGTATTCTCTACTGAGCTCAAGATATTGTAGCTGGAGGCCACCTGCGCATCTCCCATCAGCTTACAGCCCTCTCCCAAGGCCATCACGGGTCACGTGCCTGCAAACCAGAGCAAGCCAATCAATGCTCGCCTCAAGTTGGCCTCAGCTGGCTCACAGGAGGAGCAGAGCAAACTACAGTGCAGGCCAGTCATTCTAAGGTCTGACAGCAGGTGTCACTGCAGCTAGCAGGAGAGTCACAGAAACCCCAGGTCTCAGCAGCAGAGGCAAAATAAAAATGCAAAGGAAAAAACCTAATTCTTTCCCTATTCAATTGAGAAGGAAGGCAGGGGAAGGGTGACAAGAAATTAAAAGTCACCTTATAGGCACTCCCAATTAAAGGCTGTTTTAGAAAAGCACATAACAGGAGCCCCTGGGTGGCTCGGTCAGTTAAGCTTCCAACATCGGCTCAGGTCATGATCTCATGATTTGTGAGTTCGAGCCCTACATCGGGCTCTCTGCTGTCAGCACAGAGCCTGCTTCGGATCCTCTGTCTCCCCCTCTCTCTCTGCCTCTCCTCCCCTATCTCTCAAAAATAAACATTAAAAAGAAAAAAAGTTCATAACAGCTGCCCTTTCCCCCAACTTATCCCCCACCCCTTGTCTCTCATCAATTTCTGCAGCCAAAAAAGAGATGCCTGATTCCTCAGTTATCTCACCCAGAGGCTGCACCAACCCAAGACAGGGAGGTACCTTCTTTGACAATGACATTCACAGAACTTTGGCTTTGCAGGTTCCTCTCATCTTTGACGGTCAAGGTGAACACGTAGGTTCCTACTTGTAGCCCTGTCACAGTGGCGACACTGCTGTTAGCATTCTCGAGCTGCACCCCATCGGGTCCCCTGGACAAAGATGGAAACCAAAGGGTAGAGTTGTACCTGTCTGCTGTTCTTCCATCCTTGACTCAGCAGGAGCAGACAATTACTGCCTCAGCTGATGCACAAACTATTGTTTCCCAGACCTTGCGAGGACATGTTTAAAAATATTACATCTGGACAGAGTGTCATTTGGCACCAAAATACAGCTACCTGCTGATCAGAAAATTCCATTCACCAGCTTTCAAACACATCTAGCCTTATCCTTTTTATGAGTTTCTAGAACATTCAAACTCTGCTGTTCCAGTTTGTAAAAGGAAGAAAGCGCTCTGAGCAGGTCCCTGATCAAAAGAACGATTTCAGAGTGATGTTTCTGAAAAGCATTTCTGGCCCAGTAGTTGGTTCTGCTCTTGCCAGCAAAGAAGCAAAATGCGTTTCTTAATCATATGCCAAACTCCCTCCCACTGAAAAGTCAAGGAAAGGAAATGGGCCAAAGCTGCAGAGGAACTCTCAGCAAAACCATCCTCTTCTTAGCAGCTCTGAAGCAGAGCTCCCAGACAGGGGCCACAGAGGCCCCAGGACACCCTGCATCCTTCTTTCTCCCCTGTGGCCTCACATAGCAGCCTGCAGCCAGAGAGTGAGCTCTGTGCCAACATCCAGGCACAACTCTGCACATACCAGAGAGCCCTTCTGTTCAAGGAGCAGAACGCCCCAGAGAGCTTTGTTTAAAATTAAGAGATGACCAGAGAAATCTGCAGTCTTCCAGGTTTTTGCTTTATTTTGCTGTTTAAACATATAATCTCTGGCCCTAGTCATCCCTCCTGAAACAGACTCTCCTCTAAGAAGCTACTCTAAGCACTATTTCTGCTATACGATTTCTACTCAAATGAAGGTTTATCAGCTATCTTTAACAGTTACGACGCAAACACACTGGGCTGAGGAGGATTAGGTTCTCCACAATAGACAAGAGCTGAGGAAATGAATTTCTAGAATCCAACTCACCAACTGTAAAGTCCAGTGGTTTCTATAGTCAAATTATAGCCCCCTCCCACCCATTTTGAATGCCCTAGTCACCAACAAAAAAAAAACAAAAAAACCCAGTCTGTCCTTAGTTGCTACCTTTAGAAACTAAGAATGCTTTTTAACTCTTCTTGGAATTCCTTTGCTTTCTGTGGGATCCTGCATACAATCTGAGTTCCATTTGTTATGGTTTAAAGGAGCTGAAAGAAACTGTGAGAACCAGAAATGGTTCGATTAGGTAATTCCAGCTTAATTAGTATTATTTTGGTTAGTGCCTTTGGCCTCTCACTAACATAATTGGTAAATGATGTCTTTAAGGAAACAATAACAGAGTAATGCTTTCATTGTGCAGATGAATTTTCAGTTCTCTTTAATAGCTGCTCTGCCCTATCCACACTGCCAGCCTTACCCAGTTAATTTTGAGCAACAGTATTTTTCTGCTCCATTACCCCTTCCATCCCGCCTCTCAAGTGTAATTAAACTATGCATTTCGGCAGATGGATTGTACCTGTAAAAGCACCAGGACCACAAAGTACTAACTGGGGACTAGCTGATAATAAGCATACTTTTTTGTTACAAAAATTATGTTATATCATTTTCTTAAGAATTAGTTTAGATTGCTAACGTTTCTTTCTCAGTCACCAAGCCACCTCCGTTGCCCCCTTGGATAAGCCTGTAAGAACAAGTGAACTCTTAAAAGCAAGTGACATTTTGTTCTTCAAAGGTCTGGAGGCTGCATAAATAAGGGTTTTGTGTCAATACTCACTGTGTTTTCTCCCAGAGATATGAGATAATTTTCTGATCATCTGAGCTTTTGCTGCCATCCAGGGTTGTGCTGTCCACAGGAAGGGTCAGCTCCTTATCCGGGCCTGCATCTGCTTGTGGAGGCTTGTTGTTTTCTAGAAGACAGAGACACAGAGGTCAAAAGAAGGTAGTTTGGCTGGGAAAAGAGAGGAGCCACCGGGACATATGTTCTGGAAGCCATCAGGACTCTGCCTCTCTGCCCAAAGAACAATCAGATATTGTGGGTCAGGGAGCTCATGATGAATATAAGACTGAAAGATATAAAACTATTCTGAAAGAACATGGCAGAACATAACAAAGTTGTAATGCCATGCTAAATTTGAAATGTAATACTGTGGGAGTTCAAATGAAAGAGTCTGAGTGATAAGATAGGGCTTTCTTGAGGAAGTGGGCTTTAAGCTATCCCTTACAGGACGTGGTAGGTTTTGGGATAACAGAGACTCTATCTGCTAGGTCCCCTCGAAGGCACGATGACTAGCCAAAGGCAAGGGCACAAGCTGAGGCTGTGAAGTACTCTTTCTCTCTAGCTCTGAAGAAAGCACTTGGAACGGACAAGTGAAGTTGCCAGGGTCCCCGTGGACTGGTGCCTCCCACTACCGCTGTGTAGCTCAGAACCCAAACCCTCTTCTCCCCTATGGTTCAAAGGACCAGCCAACAGAGGAGTCTGCGCTACAAGGTTGGAACTTACCAGGCTGCACAATAACAGTCACTTGAGCAGTGGCCTGCTGTCCTATCGTGTCAGTCACTGTGAGCTGGTAAGTGTAGTCTCCTTCTTGCATGGCAGAGAGCTGCAGGGTTGGTGTTCTAACACCCTGGATGTATAAACACAGACAAGTGGAAAAGCAGACTCCCAGAATCACAACATCATACAGTAAGTCCTACTCTGGTCTAAATGATGCACCCAGTTCTCTAAAGCTAGTGAGTGCAGCATCAAACACTGTGGGACATCCTGTTGAAAGTAAAAGGTTCCCGTTTCAAGGGAACAACCTTCCCTGACAGCAGCACTTTCAAATAAAGTCAGAGCTCTCCCCAGGGAAAGGAGTACAGGAAACTGTGCACAGATAACCAAGATCATCAGTCTTTATGACCCAAGCCAGAAAGAAGGCCATGAGCATATAATAAAACAACATGCTTTTAAAACCATGTTCTTCCTGCTGAGGCCACTCAGTCATCAGAACAAAGCTGCCTCAGTAAAACATGGCAACTCAAGAGGTTATGCAATGCCATGCTGTCCCCTTGCAGGTTCGTGCAGATGCTGCAGCAGCAGAGAAACCGAACATCGTATCTAAACAAAAGCCAGGTGAAATGTGAGCTTTAAGTCATGCCTCCGATTTGGAAACACAGTGTCAGAAGGAACATTATACCCAATTTAGGGCAATGCAGGAACTTCCTCTAGAAGAGTGAGCAAAACCTGGCAGCCTCTGGGCTGAATCTAGCTTGCAGGCGTTGTGTTTGGCCTGCAGTGTCTTAGAAGTTGGAAATTTTCTTTTTTTTTAATTTTTTTAAGATTTTATTTTTAAGCAATCTGTACACTGAATGTGGGGCTCAAACTCACAACCCCAAGGCCAAGAGTCCCATGCTTCAGTGACAGCAGCCAGCCAAGCACCCCGAAAGTTGGAAATTTTCACATAAAGGTCTAGAATTCCATTTTCTCTTGAAAAGCTGGCCTATCTAGGAATATATGAGAGCATATTTCCATGTGGCAACAACCAGCTGGACCTGAGGCACAGATGGCCACCTCAGTCAGGGGTTATGTTGTATGATTAGCCAAAGGCCCTATTCAGTTTTACTTACATTACCTGCCTGGTGACAGATCTAGTCTCTTCTTAAATATCTCCCGAGAGAAGATGCTCACCATCTAGCCAGGCAGGCTACTCCAATCTGTGGCAGAGCTCATTAAGATCTGCACCCTTGTAGCATCAGAGTAGACTGACTCTCTGGAACTGTTCTAGAACAGCTCCCCTTTTTCATCTCATCTTTTTCTCTAATACTAAACACTAAAGACAAAGACTTTGCTAATGTGTTCATTAAAGGCCCCTTAAATTTTCTAAGTTTTTTTTTTTTTTAATTCTAACCTTCAATGTTCTATATAAATCTGACTTTGGTAATTACAATGGGGCAAAAAGAAGCCTCTGTAGGGCAGCCAGCCTAGGAGCTCTGACTCCCCTGGGCAAGAGAAGGCAGAAGCCACTCCCTCCTACCTGCATCTCCACCACTTTCCCCTTGCTGCTTGGGCTGAGTGACCACTCATAGCTGGTGATGCCATGATCATCGGTGCTCTGGTTCCCAAAGAGGATGATGGAGTTTTGGGGCAGGGTGATCACTTGGTTGGGGCCCGCATTGGCCACAGGGGGATAATCCACGGCTTTGTTCACTGTCAGGCTCGCAGTGGTAGAGCTGGTTGCTCCATCAGAGTCTACTACAGTCAAGCTATCAGGGCAGAGAAAGCAGTGCAGTCAGGGATGGGCTTAAGGAAGAGGAATGTATCTGAGAAGACTGAAAATTGAGGCTAAGAAATACCAAGGCAGCAGGGGTACCAAATGGTAACCAAATCTTTACCCATTCTTCTTGCAAAGACAGATTAATACTAAATGCTAACACTGACTGAGTGCCAGGCACTGTTCCAGGTGCTTTCTATCTCACTAAATCCTCACAACAGCTCTATGAAGTACTATCCTCATTTTACTCCTCACATAGACAAGGAGACTGAGGCAGAGAGAGTCAGGACCTGAATCCAGGCAGTATGTCACCAGCACTGTTCTGGCCCACTGCCCACACTGTGTGTTCTGTGTGTTCGGGCCTTCACAAGCATTGTCTGGTCTGGCCCACACAACAACCGTAAAGAGCAGGCATCCTTAATCTCACTTTACGGGAAGCTGAGAGAGGCTGAGTCATCTCCCTAGGGCTATACAGTGGGCCAAGGTGCAAGCCCAGTTCTGTGACTGCAAAGCCCAGAAACCAAGCTTTAAGAACAGATAATCCCTTACAGGTGTGCTGTTTTGAAGGGACACATGCACCCCCATGTTTATAGCAGCACTATCAACAACAGCCAAAGTATGGAAAGAGCCCAAATGTCCATCGATGGATGAATGGATAAAGAAGATGTGGTATATATACACAAGAAGTACTACTCGGCAATCAAAAAGAATGAAATCTTGCCTTTGCAACTACGTGAATGGAACTGGAGGGTATTATGCTAAGTGAAATTAGTCAGAGAAAGACAAAAATCATGACTTCACTCATATGAGGACTTTAAGAGACAAAACAGATGAACATAAGGGAAGGGAAACAAAAATAATATAAAAACAGGGAGGGGGACAAAACATAAGAGACTCAAATATGGAGAACAAACAGAGGGTTACTAGAGGGGTGGGGGAGGGGGGATGGGCTAAATGGGTAAGGGGCATTAAGGAATCTACTCCTGAAATCATTGTTGCACTATATGCTAATTTGGATGTAAATTTTAAAAAATAAAATTTAAAAAAAAAACAAAAAATAAATAAAAATAAATAAATAAAAAGAACAGATAATCCCTGGCCCCTGAAGCTGTGGGGCTTAGAGGCATCCCAGTAAGTAGAGCAAGCTGACTGCAGCAGGCCCTCCTCTGTGCACACATTACAAGAAGGGGTGCCCCGGGCGGACAACCTCGAGGATGGACCAGGAGGGCTGGCTCTGGCAAGACAGGCGCCTGAGATGCAAATGAATTCTCCTACGCGACAGCCCCACAGTTTGTGCCAGTGTGAAATAGGATTTGCAAGAGAAAAAAAAAATGTTCATTTATAAGAGCAGGCTTTTACCTAAATGATGCCTTCCAGCTGAACAGCCTAAAGCTTCTCTTGCCACCTCCAAATGTGAGCATAAGCAAGCAAGGAGGTTTGGGTTCCTTCCATTTTGCTGACAGAAAGAGGAAAAGCATCGAAAAGACATGTCGTTTGTTTAAATCTCACTGCCAGCCACAGACAGGGCCAGACACCTGTGGGGCTATGCCCCACAGCCTCACCTTCTACCCATGGCCTGAAGGGGAGTTTTGGTATTAGAGGCTTTTAGAAGAAGAGCACAAAAACATCAGACAAACAGACATGTGCAAATCAACAAACATCTCAAAAAAGAAAAATCCACAGAATTTTTCCTCTTTTTCCAGTTTCCTTGTTGTTTTCACATTTTTTTGTTTTGTTTTGTTTTGTTTTAAACATATCCTATTTGTCTCCTATTTCAGAACAAAAGTAAGTTACAGACAAATGGCAAAGGGCAGCTACCCGTTATTCTTTCACCTCAAACAGTCCCGGGCTTCCATGCAAGGATACTGGACCCAATTAGCAGCTGACTACAGGGCGGGGGAAAGAGGCCACTGCCATATGAACATAGGGGAGAAGGAAAGGTGAGTGGAACCAAACAGACTGGATCTTAATGCTAATCAAACCCTCATCATTTCACAGATTGAAGGTTAGAAAAAAAAGAATCACCCCCAATACTGCATCCACCCAAATACTGTGGTTAAAAGTGCAGACCCAAGTCCTACTGCCTGTGTGACCCTGGGCAAGTTACTTAACTTCTCTGTGCCTAAATTTCTTAATCTACAAAATAATAGGATTAAATGAGCTACTGCATGGGAAGAGCTCAGAACAGTACTCACAATAATTGTTCAAGAAATAGTAGCTATTATTGTTACTTTTTTAAAAAGATCAACCTGGCCCAAGCTAAATTTCATAAATGCTAAAGCTCCTATATTAGAAATCTAAGGTAAAAACCAACTCACATTTTCATTTTAAGCCAATGAGAAGGTTCCAACCCTGTTGAATGGCAGCTGCCTTTCAATCATCTGGTCTTGAGTCAATGAGAGTGCTAAGTCCTATTTATTTACATGGCAGGTGCTGTGCTAGGACATTTATCACTGTGCCTCTGGTAGTGTCTAAAACTTGACTCATCGCAGATCCAGTGGGGAAGACAGACACCCATGAATGAACTATTGCACCACGGTAGGTGCCACATAGAGGCACCAAGTGCAACAGTTCCGGGGAGAGACATATTCTCCCCTCTTGGAGGAGTCTCAGGACTCGTAGAAAACTGAGCAGGTCGCTAAGGATGGGCAGAACTCCAACAGATTGAGTAGAGCATTCAATGAACCATAAACAAAATATGTACAGGTCAAGTCAAGGAGTGGAACAGAATGAGCCCTGACCTGAGGGTTAGAGAACCTAGCTGAAACGTGTGACCCTAGAGAAGTTAGTAAATACACTGAGCCTCATTTTTCTCAGGTGTAAAATGAGGATGGTATCATGTACATACAATGTTTGTATGATACTCACAAGTGCTCTGTAACATACAAGAAGTCTTGCAAACATAAAGAGGATGACTCTAGAGTCAGCCTCACACTCTTATTAATAGCATCCTATAAAGTCGACACTAGTTCCCAGGACTATCTTTGAATCAAATTCTCTCAAAACGCCCCAAAAGATAAAGATCCTAGAAATCATACTGAAATAAAACACTAGTCAAAAGTAAAGATTTTGAGATCTCATAAGCTGAGGGAACATTTACCAAAGGGAAGGGACAAGATAGGAGTAGGTAGTTTCCTTCTAGATTTTTCCTGAGAAAAGGCAAAGGAAGGTGAGCCGTTTCACTTAATGACAGAAATCCTAAAAAAAAAAAAATGTTTGGAGATGTGCCAGATGCAGCTTTGAGAAGAGTTAACTGTGGTGGGTCCTGATCTACTATGCAAGAACATCTGCCCTAAAAACTTATCATTGGTGTGACCACAATCACCACAGGACTCAGAGAACTAATCGAGCCGAAGGCTGTATCATCAACTAAATCTACAATGACTTTGATATCTGTCAGAGTTACTCCTAGAGGAACATAAAACCCACAAGGGAAAAACACAGCCTAAGGTAAACTTGAAGGATCCTAATTTACCTGAAAGTGTAGTTCCCAGGGACGAGCTTACTTAGTTTTAATATGGCCGTATCTTCAGAAATCTTCTCTTCTCTCAGAGGTCCCTTAAGTTCTTCCCAATGGTATTGGACGATTTTATCATCATCAGTGCTTTCTTGACCATAAAGAAACATCAGTTACAACATGAAAGCACTGGGTCTCAGCACTTATCCAGCTTACACAAACTAGGGCAACTACCCAGAGATGTGAGGCTAGGAAAGCTTCATGAAATTACAAACTATCTCTCCAGAGTGTTTCTTCCCTAGGAGTATTGGGTCAGTCTGCCTCTCTATGAATATTCCACTGCGTAGTTATCCAAGGTCTCCAACACAGGCAATCTCTGGTTAAAATGCTACTGTATGAAAAAAGGAAAATCAAAAATTCTCAAACGCGTGAAAAGATACTCAGCCTCACTTAAAATAAGAGAAATGCACATTTAAATTACACTGCAAGTACTATATTTTTTACCTACCCGACTGGTAAAGACCAAAGTTTCATAACACATATTATGGGTAAAGGTGTGGGGCAAGGCCCTCTCGCAAGTCATGGTGGACTTATGAGATACACCCTCTCCATAAAGAGTAATTTAGCACAATTTATCTTTGCCCTTGCAGTTCCTCTTTGAGGAATCTATCCTACAAGTATATTTGCACATGTGTTAAATGTCACGCTTACAAGACTATTTATGGCAACGTTCTTTGTAATAACAAAAGACCAAAAATAACCTAATGGTCATCAACAGAGATTGAATGAAAACAAGTATATAGCCATATGACGACATTATACAGCCATGTAATGGAAGGCTATGTAATCATTAAGAGAAAAAAAAAAAATGAAACACTATTTCATGTACGGACTCAAAAAATTCTCCAACCTACAGAAACAAACATTGTACATAAAAGTGTGTATTATGTGCTATCGTAAAGACTGTATATGTATTTTCATACATATGCATAGAATGCCTCTAGAAAGACCATAAAATAATACCGTTGATAGTCTGGAGGAAAACTGGACAGTTGGGAGACAAGGATGGTAGTGACTCTTCTCTTTATGCTTTTACTTACAATTTAACACTGACCTATTAAAAAATATAAAGTAAAATGGTACTAAGTGAACCCTCTGTACTTCTCTCATAAGTGCTGCTTCTTGTGCTCCCTTCTCTCTTTGCCTGCTATTCTTCTACCCTCCTCTTCTCGCCAGTAACATAATGAAATGTTTAACCTTGCTAGAGATTCTTCTGCTAGTGCTCTGACTGCATCCGCCAAAAGCCGCTATTGGTGCCAAGACAATCAGTGTAATGGGGCCTTAAGAGGTCTCTAAGGAAACCAAGCAAACTCTGGTGAGATGACAGGCCTGAAACCTCTTTCACATGCAGCCAGGACGAGTGGCAGAGATCCCAGAGTCTTCTCATGTCATCCACCAGGGGACACTACTCTGAAGGGTACAATGTTAACGAGCCCGGCCGGGGCATGGAGCACATTCTGCGAGTCTCTCCAGGAGGAGGCTGACAAGAGCCTTGTTAGGCAGTGAGGGCTTGGGGAGAGCTCCTCAGTCAAGACCCTCAGTTATTTACCTTGCTATGAGAGGAGGGAGCTTTGTTTCCATAGCTAAAAATGGTGACTCTATCTAAGCAAATTTGAAAACCAGGAAGTTTCATACTAAAATAATGCTAAGTATTCCACTTTCTTACCATCTCAAGAGAGCAGAAGTATTACTTCAAACAAGCCACATGGGGATTTTAAATGGGGTCTGTCTTGTTTTTTACTTCCTAATCATTTGCTTGAGATGGGTAGTCCTCCCATAACACGGTCAAGAAGATGGGCCTATACAGAATGTGGACACAGTTGGCCCTGAATCTTCTACCAGACTTTTCTATCATAGTTCATAGTGAATGCTCTTCTAAAACATCACGTCTAGACAAATACTCACGGCTGCCATCAATGACTGTAGAAGTGGTTGGCAAAGAGATCTCCTGGAACTGTGGTGACACAATGGCAACGGGAGGCCGATTCTTACGAGGCTCTGCAGGAAAATGACCCAGAAGAAATTGGAAGAGGGGCTTTCTAAATTAGAGGAGGAGCAGGCCTATGTGAATGGATTATAAATCTGCTTCCATTACATAATTGATTTATTGGTTGCAGCATCACCAAATTAGAAAGTCACAAGACCAGGCTGCCATTCTACCATAAGATACCTGGAAGTGTTAAACCCTCTTCCAGGTCTGAAGATAGGCTCTGGTGCTGTCTTGTTCATGAAAAGTACTACAGCAGCACAAGCTGAGTAGAGGTGGATAACAAACAAGCTTTGTGCAATAAAGGCCTTGGCAAGCAAACTATTCCTTGGCACGGACTATGCTAAAAAGACAATGGGAGATTTCTCAACCATCCCTGAGCTGATCGTGTGTGAGGTGACTAGGCCTGAGTGATGGGAGGATCACAAACCACACTGTCTACTCAAGTGACTGTGAGCTAAAAACCCAATGGCCTTTTGAGAAATAATCCAATGGTCTTGATGTTAAACACATTTTTAATAAAGTGAAAGGACTACCTTGGTTACAAAGTTCAAGGAACAAAAAGAAAATAAAATCTATTACCAACAAAGGCAGAAAATACCATTTTCCAACTTTCCAAATTTCCCTGAAAATGCAAAACAAGATACTTTGCTACTGCACTGTAATTTACCAATGGTGGATCAGTTAAAAAAGAATGATGGGATTTGGTTTCCAAAGTGAAAGAAGACTGGCAAGGTTTAAATGAGGAATTTTGTGTGCAAAACCCGTATCTGGAAAGAGATCAGAAAGAGCCAGCCATTTGGCTGATTCTCCTTCTACATACTTCTCCTAAGCTCCTGGCTTTCTTGTGTCTCTTAATCACAACACATGGTCCTCTCTCAGCATGACCTACTTGGAGAAGTAATTCTCAGACAGACAGGCTATCGTTCAGGCCATACTGCACTGGGGGCCATGTGACTACTGTTTCTCCACCCAGCCAAATGTTCCAACTAGAACCAAAGTATATACTCTGCCACCTTAATCTTTTACTACATTGAACTAGGAATTGCCCAGTGAACATATTAAAAAAAAAAAAAAAAAAAAAAAAAGGATGGGAAACAAAAACCCCTCAAGTCAAATCTCCCCCTCTTTGGGAATCCTGCAGAGGGAGCAATGGAGACTCAGCCACAGCTTGGAAACACATACCTGGTTTTACTGTCACGTTCACATAGCCTTCCCCATGGGTATTTTGACCATCTACAATCACTCTGAATTCATACAGGCCTGGAGTAAGCTGCAGGAGTGAAAGAAGACAACCACAAAGAACAGCAATTCTATGTAAAATAACACATATATCTGAACTTGCCATGCTGATACTGAACTCTCTTTTTTGCACTGTTTCCAAAATGGAGAAAGTAAACTAGCTAAGGAGATGAAACAATGAATTATAAACTAAAAAACCATAGCTTTTAATGTGAATCTTATTACCAGCTGACTCTAGAACAACAAAAGGGAATTCAATATCTCTATACTCCCATTTTCTTTTCAGAAGAACATTAAGGGCCCAACCATCCTATTTCACAGAGTTATGAAATTAAAATAATCATCTGTGCAAAGAAAACCATTTTGTAAAGCTACCAAATAGCTCCCAAATATCTGAATATTTTTCCCTCCTGATTTCCACTAACGGTATAAACATAATATAAAGAAAATCACCCACAATCCCACTGTCTTAACACATCAGGTAACTGTATTTCTTCTCCTTCCAATCCTTGACCACATATAAAAAATAGTTTTTAAGTAGTTCATTCATTCAGCAAACATTTACTGAGAACCAATCATGTACTGGACATTATCCTAGGCTTGGGGTTTAGAGATGAATAAGACAAGATTACTACCGTCAAAGAACTGGACTTTCAGGGTCCAGTTAAAATCAAGGTGTGCATCAAGCTTTTTTGTTGTTCTTGTTATTTCATGTCTTTTATTAACCCATATAGAATTCCTTGTCTTCCAGATTATTGAAGCAACAGGTCAGAAAACACTTACCAAAATAGTGCCAAAGTGGCTAATAATAAAAACTCCAGCACCACATTCATCTGAAAGGCACTCCAGATGAAGGTGATTGATTTGGCCATTCTCATCCACCTTATGGTATTTCAAGACAGACAGCTGAACCTTCGTTCTCTTATGCTTATTCTTCTTGGGAGTGGTGTAAGACTTCTTCCTTTCCTTCCTTCCTCTTTTTTTTTTTTTTTTAATGTTTACTTTTGAGAGAAAGAAAGAGAGAGAGAGCACGAGCAGGGGAAGGGCAGAGACAGAGAGGGAGACAGAGAATCCTAAGCAGGCTCTGCACTGTCAGCACAGAGCCTGATGCGGGGCTTGATCCCACAAACTGGAGATCATGACCTGAGCTGAAATCAAGAGCCAGATGCTTAACCAACTGAGTCACCCAGGCTTCTCTCTTCTTCCTTTTCTTAGCACCACCACAAAGTCGCAACAGAAGATGAAGAGTGGACTCCTTTTGAATGCTACAGTCAGATAAAGTATGTCCATCTTCCAGTTGCTTGCAAGAGAAGATCAGTCTGTGCTGATCAGGAGGAGTTCCTTTCTTATCCTGAATCTTGGCCTTTACATTTTCTATTGTATCCAAGGGTTCAACCTCGAGAGTGATGATCTTCCTCATATGGGTTTTCATGAAAATCTGCAACTTGGCGGTGGTTCCACTGCAGATGGTGGATCGGAAAGAGAAACCCGCATCAAGCTTTTTATTATTCTTTCTTCTGTTCATGTAACATGAACACTTTCCTCAGTATAACAGTCTTTTTAATGGTCATTTTAAAGCTACAGAATAGTACATGAGTGACTGTGTCATATCACATAGGCATTCCACATTGTTGAGTATTTGGGTTGTTTCCAGATCTCTATGCTGTGATGAACATCATTCAGACAAATGAGGTTTTTCCTTTCTTCTGAATTATGCTCTTTGAGAACATGCTAACTGACTAACATTTCTGACGTTTTTCTTCTTGTAACGCTTTTATTTCTTGGCTTTCACTTCTCTGTCCACTCCTCATTTCCTTCAGTTTCTTCTTCCTTCCACACCTTTAAGGACAACATTCCCCAGGATTCTAATTGCAACCTGTTTATTTCTTCACTGTACGCACTGTCTCTGGATGATCTCATCTATTACCATGGTGTCAGTGTCATTTCTTTGAGGTTGCTGTGAAGATTTATCTCTCTAGCCCAGATCTGTGTCCTGATCTCTAGTCCCTGATCCCAGCTACTTCCTGGACACCTCCACTCAAATGTTTCACAGATACCTCAAACTCACTGTGTCCAAAAATGACTTAATCATCTGTAAACCTCACCCAAACTTGCTTCTCTTTCTGTGTTCCTCATTTCAGTGAATATCACCACCGTCGCACTGACATCTACCCAGGTGCCTAAGCCAAAAGGCTAGAATTATCCTAGACTTTTCTTCCTCAACACCACCACCCAATTAATTGATCACCAGGTCTAATTGAGTCGACCTCCATATAATATTTCTCACATCCACTCACTTCTCTCTGTTCACATTGCCATCACCTTAGATTTCAACGATCACAGCACAGCTGTTAAAAGCAAGAGCTTCAGGAATGGAAAGTTCCAGTTCAAATCTACCAATTAATAACAGCATGAACTTTGGCTAAATCACTTAATTTTTCTAATTTTTAGTTCTGTCATTTGTAAAACAGATATTAATACCTCCATGTTGGGGTTGTTATGAAGATAAAATGAAATAAGTGCATAAAACAATTAGCACTATGTCTGGCACATGGTAGGAACTCAACAGGTGATCTTTAAGTTTTATTTTATTTATTTAGTTTTTTGAAGTGCCTGGGTGGCTCAGTTGGTTGAGCATCTGACTTTTGATTTTGAACTCAGGTCATGATCCCAGGGTCATGGGATCAAGCCCCACATCAGGCTCTGCACTGAACGTGGAGCCTGCTTGGGATTCTCTTTCTTTCTGTCCCTCTATCCCTTTCCCCCTCTTATGCTCACTCTTTCTCTCTCAAATGAAAACAATTTTAAAAATAAAACTTCATTTATTTAGTTTTTTTTTTTTTTTTTTTTTTTTTTTACTCAGGCTATTACCATCTCACACCTACATTTTTCAACAGATTCTCCATTGGTTTCCCTGGTTTGAGTCTTACCTCCTCTATCTGCAGGCGGGGCGATCTTTCTAAACTGAAAATCTAAATAAGTCTTTCTGCTGTTTAAAACCTTTCAAAAGCTCCCTGGTCCCTATAGATAAGCTTCTAAGTCCTCAGGTTGGTGTAAGACTCTGTGTAATCTGATCCCTGCATCTCTCTGACTTCTTTGTGCCACTGTTCTTCTCATGCTAGAGGGTCCAGTCACACTGAACCACATGGAATTCCCTTTTTCCCACATTTTCCCTCTAATATTTGGCCCAATGGATATATTGCTTCTCCTGCATGGGGTATCTGCCCTCCATCCTTTACCCAGCACTCCATCATGACCAAGCCAGGCAAACTCTAAGAAATCAAACTCCCCGGGGCTTCAATACCCCCTGCACCAACCTAGTGCATCCCCTGTTATAACTGCCTGCTTCTGCTCAGTATCACCCATGAGACTCTATTGTCCTTGAATGTGAAGATTTTGATCAATTCACTGGTAAATCTCCAATGCCTGACACATAACTAGTATACAATGAACAATGGAAAAAAGAGAAAGAAAGAAAGAAAGAATGAATGAATGAATGAATGAGCATGCTCGGCCAAAGAATATGAACATTTTTATGGCTCTTAATAACTACACTGAATCTCAAAAAAGACTGAGCCAATTTACACAGTCTTGTGGCCGCAAAAAACTTAGCTTATCTCCCAAATTCTAAAATCCTTATGTTACCCTTAAAAGCTGTTTAGTGTATATTTTCAGCTATCACCACCATGCTTATACAGTCTTCTCACCATAAATGAACATTTGAGAGTCATACACTAACAAATACTGGATGTCAGCCAGACTTTTGGAGGATTCACTTCTGAAAGACTTCCTGATTTAAGTGTGAGCAGAAAATTTTACATTACACATTTTAGAAAATGGTCAGCACCTCTTCCCTGGCCCTACAAATGAGAGGAGGCAAATTCACCTTGGATAGTTTGAGGATCTGGGAATGTTTCCCTTCCATCTCGCCACTGTAGTCTTCGGGATGAGTAATCAGCTGCCAGTCGTAGGTGTAGGTTTCTCCTATAGAAGGGCAGTTACAAAAATCATGAAAACACACACCTACACACAAGGAGGGCAGCCACACATCCTGCCAATAACAAATCTCTTTTAAATCTTGACAAGGATTTAGTTTTTAAGATTCCACCCCAAAGCCTATAGGGAAAACCAAACGTTTTGTTGAAAAAAGAGATTCTGCTGACTCAGCTACAGTCAGGGCTTCTTCTACTTTCTCCCAGCAGTGCTCTTTCCTGCCCCATATCCACCCTCCCATTGAGAGAGGCCAATCCTCCCTCCAAATACTGGGTTGCTCATGGTGTGGTGTCACAGTGAAAGTACATGCCCTACCAACCACTACAGATGAACTTACTGGGAACAAAGGCCATTTTCTTGCAAAACTTCTTTTGCAACAAAGAACAGCAATGACTTCTAAATAACATGGTTCAAAAATAGCTTTTTTACAGAGTGCTAACAATGCTTGTCTCACTGAGGTCATCACACCCTGGTGAGTTAAAAGAGCTACTTCATTCCTGCTGAGCTAAATAACACACTGCAGAAGATGGTAGGGGATGGCCCATTTAAAACAGGCCCCACTGAAATTAATTAAGATCAAATGAAGCATTAAATGGTCCTCATTTGTAGCTCAGACTATATGACTGAGTAGGGCAAGGACAGAATCCTGTTATCTAAATGGAATCCCTCCTTCGTGAAAGTGGTCTTAAATTTGGGGGAGGGAGGAACTAAATTCATGTCTGGCTAGGGAACGAAGGCTTAGTTTACATTACTACTCAAAAGGAAAAAAGAAAAAAAAAAAAACCTCAAAAGCATAACAGAGAATGGCCAAACCTAATTCCAAGATAGCCTTCATCTGAAGACCAGATTGTATTTTATAAGCCTAAGATACGAGATCTATTACTCTTCCTTCCTCCCCAAAATACTAGTTTTGTGTTGGCCAGCCGTCAGCCCTGCGCAGCTCTCACAAATGTATTTTGCAGAAGTCAGGTTAGGTGAGAAGCAGGAAAGCAACTGCAGCAGTGGGACTGGTGCTAAGAGATGACATTTCTTCCAACTGTAATTGGAAAATTTTTTCCACACAGAAAACAGACTCACACCAGTTTGGGAACTGACAATTTTATAATATCTAAGGCTGGCAATGCAATTTCAAGAAAGGACAATATTCCTAGGACAGAAAAGCTTGGGGGATGCATTATGCCTTACAGCCCAAAATTTGCCCAAGGGTAGGAACAACTGAGGATAGGTCTGCTAGACAGAATGCTGGTTTAAATGATTCAGGGCAGTGGTTTTCAAACCATGCCTCCGAACCCCAGAGAGATCCTGAGAGGCGCTTCAGGGACTGCCACAGGAGATGAGGGGGAGGAAGAGTAGGCAGAGCTGGTCCTGTTCATCTGTCCTCAACCTTTGAAAATCTGAAACCATTCATCTCATGTATCTGATAAAGGCTGAGCAACTCATGGAGAGGAGAGTTGAAAAGAATCTGTTTCTCGGGGCGTCTGGGTGGCTCAGTCAGTTAAGCGTCCGACTTCAGCTCAGGTCACGATCTCAAGGTTCGTGAGTTCGAGCCCCACATCGGGCTCTGTGCTGACAGCTCAGAGCCTGGAGCCTGCTTCAGATTCTGTGTCTCCCTCTCTCTCGGCTCCTCCTCCGCTCATGCTCTGTCTCTCTCTCTCTTTCAAAAATAAATAAAAACATTAAAAAAAAATTTTTTTTTTAAAAGAAAAGAATCTGTTTCTCAACCTATGTGGTTTGGAATACTGATCTACAAGGTGACAGCACCACACAGACATGAACATGCAAACAGGGGTTAGACAAGAAGATAAGGCAGAACTCAGCTGCTTTTACAAAACAGTGGAGGCAACCACAGCTCAAGGCTGTTCTCTCCTCACCTCCATCTTCAAAGGCCACCCAATTCATTCACCTTAACTTACCACCAGAGCGGGGAAGGAAAAAGCTTCTCTGGAGGAAGTTGGAATGAACTGATAATTTGAGGGCAGAAATATAGAACAGAGAGGGCATTTAGGTTCTGGAAAAGTACTTTTGCATAAATATACTATTTGGTATTAGGCCTATTAGAAAGCAGGACTACTGTACAGGACAAGAGTACATGTACCTAAAATGGGAGGACTCCAACCTGAATCCTAGAGTAGGACATTCTTCTTGACTCACCTTTAATGAGGGGAACATAAACCCAATGCAACCATTTTCCATCAAAGTATGCTTCACTACTGTCAAAGGAAGTTTTAAGAAGCGCATATATGTTTCTAAGTCAAATTCTGGTCTATCAACATATACTTCAAAGGTGAAAGGGATACTCACAGTATAAAAGTTTTCTTAAATACTGAATGAATCGTTCCCTAATTTATGTATTTTATAAATCTGAATTTTATGTATCACATTGGGCTTGTCTTTTTTTTAATGTCAAATCTATATTAGCAGTAGTCTTGAATAACTTTTCTACAACTGCTATATCTACTATTTACTAGTTGTTTGGACAAAATAAATAGATTAACCTAGCCTAAGTTTCTTCCTCTTTCAGTGGGTACAACACAACCTCAGTTTAATGAGCATCAGCTATATGCTAGGCACAGACTGAAGCAAGTCCCTTGTATGCCATCTCATTTTGCCCTTAAAAACCTCATAAAGTAGAAATTATCCTCATTTTACTAAGAAATAAATGGAAACTTAGAAATAATTTGCTTAAAACCACTCAGATAATGACTGGCTGAGCTGGGATCTGAATCAGGCTTGACATCAAAGCCCATGATCTCAAACACTACATTACACTGCCTCTCACATCAGATAAATATTTGTGCATGTGCACACTATATCCTGTTCTCACAGGTCTCTTGCAATGAGTAAATGAGTTAAGGTATGTAAATATCATTATAAATTAAAACATTATCCAAATGTAAGGGGATGTTTTACCTTCAAGTGGTTCTTGCAGAACAAATGCATTTAACTGAACTTCATTTTTAGGCAGGGTGATCTGGACACTCTTTCCAGCGGATACCACCAGCTCCTTTATAACTAGAAACAAAGAAAATATACAGGACATAAGAAATTAGATCTAGACTATCTCATTTCTCTCCCTCCTTTGGGGCCCAATTTGTTTTATAAATAATATTCTGCTATTTCCTTTATTTCCTCATTATTTATCTACTTTCTAATCCCCTGAAATTTGATTCTGCCCCCACTTTTCTCCTGACAAAGATCTTTTGAGGTCATCAACAAATTGATCCTTAGCAAATCCAATAGTTCTTTCTCAACTCACATACTTTACTTCTGTGGCATCTAATAATGCTGACTGCCTCGTTATTAAAACTCTCAGTTATCATGACACCATATTGTTCTACTTTTATTCCTTGTTCTCTGAGTTTTTCTTCACTGTATTTTAACTAGTCTGTCCCTAAGCCCTCTTTATATAGTACTTTCCATGGAGTTCAATAATTAAAGTTCTACAGTGTCTCAAGGATCATCTTTATGCTAATAAATAACCTTCTAATAAAATACATCTGTAACATTCCTGGAAGAAATGCCAAATATTGATCATGAAGCTAACCTTAATAATTTCTTTCTATTCCAGTTGCTACAACCATAGACTTAGGTTATTCCAACAATCTTAACTGGTCTTCCCTCTGCTAACACTCCCCACTGTAATCTATTCTGTCTTCTTCAAATACTACCCCCACCATGTTACTCTCCTACTTAAGACCCCCCTACTCCCACACCATGTTCGAGGCCAACTCCTAATCTGGCATTAGAGAACCATTATCATCTGATCACACCACCTCACCTTTCCTACCCAATTCTGCCTCAGCTGTATTCATTTTCCCTCTTGTGCTCCATACAAGACATGGTCTACTCTTGGGGACTTTGCTAATGTTACTTCCTTCAACTTGGCTATATGTTTTCTTTATTCTAAATCAGTACTTTGTTTCTAGCTTAAAGCCAGTCTTCTCTCCAAGAAATCTTCTCAGACCATTTCAGTTCAAACTTACCTATTTCCTGAACTACTTCAGCATTTCTGGAATACCCACATCAGCTAATAGCTATATACATACGCTCTTCATACTATTCAATAACTATCTCATACATGTCTAGGTTTCTCAACCTTGACATTACTGACATTTTGGACCAGATAACTCTTTGTTGTAGGGGGTGGGAGGAACTGTCCTACACACTGTAAGATGGTTAGCAGTATCCCAGGCCCCCACCCACTAGGTGTCAGTAGCAACCCTCCTCCATAATTGTAACAACCAAAAATATTTGCAGGTTATTGAGAACTACTATTATATAAATCTTATTTCTCTGACAATAATTGTCATTTGGCATGACACCTAGGAATTAGAGAGCTTAAAGCAAACAAATGGCTGGTCCATCCATATTTCTTAGAAAACATGAAATTTGAGATTTATCTGCTTGAGAACACTGCACTTGGGGAGAAAGGAAATCTTCCTTATGGAAGTTTCAGCATTTAGACCCCCTAAGAGGTTGAATAAGAATTCTCTGAAGTGACTTTCAGAAAGAGAAAGAGAAAGAGAAAGAGAAAGAGAAAGAGAAAGAGAAAGAAAGAAAGAAAGAAAGAAAGAAAGAAAGAAAGAAAGAAAGAAAGAAAGAAAGAAAAGAGAAACCACTATACTCATAAAGAGTGTAATGGACAAAAATATAGCATTGCTCAAACCCTTCACAATTACACCAAAAATTACAGGCATTCTGCCTGAACACAAAAATTACTTTAATACCTCAGGCTTGAAACCCCAAAATTTCATGTTATACCACCATGAAAGAAGACCCTGGGAAATCAAAAATCAGCAAATATTCATTTTCATTGGCTTGGCTTCACCCTGTTGCCTTTTCAGGGGATAAAGAATTAGTTTCCTTGATTAACCACTTCCTCCTAATACCTTAGAACAGCACTCATGAAGCACAGACTTGTTAAGGCAACACTCCTTATAAATTTCCTTCCTATGGGTTGCTTAAAAATAAAGATGCTGCTGAAATCAGAGAGACAAAGAACTGACATACAATCAGACATTCAGAAGGCAAATAGGTACGTAGATCCAACGGTCTTCCCACTGGCTTCTGTTTGTTTGGTTCCTTGAACATTACTTAATTGAATCTTGTGCCTTTTAGTCCCCAACACAGTGGAATCTGGCTCTGGGCAAAAGAGCCTCATAAATTCTCATAGGCTGGGGCCTGCTGAGAAAAAGGATGGAGAGCCCCAAGTCCTATGATTACAGATACAATGACAGGATTATTATTTTTTCCCCCTAATCCACAGCACTTAAAAGTCATGCCTCCCTCCTTTTCTTGCAGTAAAGGGGACACTGTGATCAAACGCTCTACTTTTTATATCTTATCTCCAAGGACAGAAGCAAAGGGCCTCACCTGGGTATGGTGCTGAGGTGCTCTGGAAAGAGGCCTGGGGGGTAGGGGTAGCATAACTGTAGGAGGGAGCCACTGGCAGAGGGGTAACAATCTGGATTCTCCCAGGGCTTTTTATGTGCTGAGTGCTAGGCGTAGCACCAGGATCCTCTGATGTCTCAGGCTGGACTGACACATTCTTTGACCAACCAGGAGTCTCCGCAGTCAGGACTGTGGTTAAGGGACTGGAAATTACAATGGCCTTGTGGACCTAAAGAAATGCAAACATTCGCTTGAATAGGCAAAAGTTATACAGCCAGTTTTTAGGTTATGTCTCATAAAATAATTACATGTTAAATGTCTTTATGAAAAATGCAAAACTGTCAAAAATATTAAAGAAACTAATCTCACCACCCAAACTGGTGTTCAAATGTTGTTGTCAGTCTTCCCAGTCTTTTTTACTATGCAAAGAGGTTTGCTTAAAACAAAATAGTCATAACCATTCTATGCATACTCTTTTACCTTCTTTTCTCAACATTTACATTAAATCTTTCTACAAATACTTCTTAAGCACTTATGGAACAGGGGCTGTGGATCCAAAATATAAATAAGACAGAATAGCTGTGCTCAACAAGTGCACGGTCTAGTGGGAGAGAGAACAAAAAACCTAACAAGCCAAAATGATAAATACACCTATAAAGGTTACACTGAGCCCAAAAAGCATGGTCTGAAGAGTACTTATCTCCTCTCTTGAAGAGGGAGCATGTGAAGGACAGTTTCAATAAATAAATAAAGGCTTTTTCTAGAGGACAGTCCTAAGCTGAGTTTAAAAAGGTAAACAGTTTTTTACTAGAAAAAAGCTGAGAGGAAAGAGAATATAGGTACAGGAAATGAGATTAGCATGGCTTGTGTTGGGAGCTGAGAGTCATAAGCAAAGTGAGAGGTAGGAAGTAATGGAGGATGAGCTGGAAAGACTGTCAAGAGCCAGACTAAAGAAGACACATGCTATTTTAAGGTGCCAGGTAGTGTTGAGCAATTACAGTGTTGTAGACAGGGAAGAGACAAGGTCAGGTTTTTGTCTTAAATGGATCATTCAGGTTGCTGCATCATGTAAGGGTTTCAAGAACTAAGACAACAGCAGAAATACCACTTAGGAAGGTACTGCATTCATCCAAATGAAAAATGATGAGCGGCTACACAAAACTGGTGGTATGGATTTTTTTTAATCAACTGAATTGAAGTGTATTTTACAGAAAGTAAACCGCATGCTTTTAAAGTGTATAGGACTATGAGTTTTGACAAGGGTATATACCCAGGTAACCACAATCAAGATAGAAACCATTTCCGTCAGCCCCAGAAGTTGGCTCATTCCCTTTGCAGTAAATTCCTGCCTCCACCCTCAGGCTCACGCAACCACTGATTTGTTTTCTGTCTCCATTGGTTAGTTTGGGCTTTCTTATAGTCCATATAAAATGAATCTATTTCTGGTCACGTACCATTTTTGTTCCTGGCTGCTTTCACTCAACATATTTAAAAAAAAATTTTTTTAATGTTTTTATTTATTTTTGAAGGAGAGACAGACAGAGCATGAGCAGGGGAGGAGCAGAGAGAGGGAGACACAGAACCCGAAGCAGGCTCCAGGCCCCAAGCTGTCAGCACAGAGCCCGACGTGGGGCTCGAACCCACCAACTGCGAGATCATGACCTGAGCCAAAGTCGGACGCTCAACCGACTGAGCCACCCAGGCGCCCCTCACTCAACATATTTTAAAGATTCATCCATGTTATTGTGTATATCAGTAATTCCTTCCTTTTTATTACTGAGTAATATACCATTCTAGAGATATACTAAAATTCATTTACCCATTCATCTATTGATAGAGATTGAAGCGGTTTTCAGTTCTCAGCTCTTGTAAATAAATCTGCTATAAATGTTTGAATACCAAAGTTTCTGTTAACATGTGTTTTAGTTAATTTGGGGTAAATACTCAGAAGTCTTTATTGCGGGTTACATATAAGTGTATATTTAAGTTTATGAACTGTTATCTAAAGTGGCTACACCATTTTGCATTTCTACCAGCAATGTATGAGAGTTCCAGGTGCTCCACAACTTCACCACACTTGGTATTCTTGGTCTTTTTATTTTTCATCATTCTAGTAGTATCTCACTGTGATTTAATTTGCATTTTTTTGATGACTAATGAGGCTGAATATTTGTTTATGTGTTTACTGGCCAGTCATATGTTTTCTTTAGTGACATTCAAATCTTTGTCCACTTTTTTTTTTTTACTTTATTAAGACATAACTGACATACAATAAACAGGACATATTTAAAGTGTACAATTTGGGGCGCCTGGGTGGCGCAGTCGGTTAAGCGTCCGACTTCAGCCAGGTCACGATCTCGCGGTCCGTGAGTTCGAGCCCTGCGTCAGGCTCTGGGCTGATGGCTCAGAGCCTGGAGCCTGTTTCCGATTCTGTGTCTCCCTCTCTCTCTGCCCCTCCCCCGTTCATGCTCTGTCTCTCTCTGTCCCAAAAATAAATAAACGTTGAAAAAAAAATTAAAAAAAAAATAGTGTACAATTTGACAAATTTTACTATATGCATACTTTGAAACCATCACCACAATCAAGATAATGAGCATATCCATCACTTCCAAAGATTCCTCATGCTCCTTTGTAATCCCTTCTCCCAACTCCCAGCCCCAAGCAACCACTGCTCTGCTTCTGTCACTGCAGATTAGTTTGCATCTTCTAGTATTTTATATAAACAGAATCACATTCTATGTACTCTGTCAGCTTCTTTCACCCAGCGAAATTATTTTGCTATTTATCCACATTGTTGTCTGTATCAGTACCTTTTCCTTTATGATTGCTGAGCAACGCATATATTAATATACCACAATTTGTTTATTCATTCACCAATAGATGGACATATGGGCTGGTTCCAGTTTTTGCCTATTACAAATTGACTTGCTATAAATATTCCTCTATAAGTCTTTGTATGAACCATATATCCTTTCATTTCTCTTGTGTAAATATCTGCAAGTAGAATGCCTGGTCATAAGGGAGATACGCCTTTAACTTTAAAAAAACTACCAAACTATTTTCCAAAGTTGTATCATTATATAGTCCCACCACTGGTATGAGAATTCCAGTTGTTCTACAACCTTGACAGAAATTGGTTTTTTTGTCTTTTTAAGTCTTTTTAAGTTTAGACATTATGGAGGTGTGTAATGGCATCTTATTGTTGTTTTAATATCCATTTTCCCAATGATTAATAAGTATCTTTTCATGCACTTATTGGACACTTTTGTCCCAACACTGTATTGGATTGTATGAATTCTTTGATGGACTATCTGTTCAAATCCTTTGCTTTATTATTAGTTTTCTGATTAAGTTCAACAGCTCTTTATGTATTCTAGAATAAGAGCTTTGTTGGGTATTTAATTTGCAAATATGGTTTCCCAGTCTGTAGCTTGCCTTTTCATTTTTGTTACTGGTGTCTTTTAAATAGCAAAAGTCTATAATTTTTTATTCTAATTTATCATTTTTTTTCTTTTATGGTTCATGCTTTTAGTGATATGAGTTTATTTATTTATTTAATGACAAGATCACAAAAGGGTTCTCCTGTGTTTTCTTCTATAAGTTTTATAATTTGAGCTCTTACATTTAGGTCTATGATCCATGAGATAATTTTTCTGTACAGTAGGAGGTAAGGGTCAATGTTCATGTTTTTTCATATCACTATCCAATTGTTCCAGCATCTATTTATTGAAAAGATTATCCTCTCCCCATGGACTTGCCTTGGCACATCAACTAACCATATTTGCGTGGGTCTATTTCTAGATGTTATTCTGTTTCACTAATTTAGTCTATCTTTACACCAATACTACTGCTTTGATGACTGCAGCTTTACACTAAGTCTTAAAGCTACAGAGTTTAAATCTTCCAACTCTGTTGTTTATTTTCAAGGTCGTTTTGACATTCTAAGTCCCAATCCATGAACATGATTGTACCAGTTTTCTAGGGCTGCCATAACAAATTACCACAAACTTAGTGGCCTAAAACAACAGAAACTTATTCTCTCACAGTTCTAGAAGCCAAAAGTTTGAAATCAAGACATTTGCAGGGCCACAATCCTACTGAAGGCCTTTGGGGAGACCTTCTTTGCCTCTTCCAACTCCCAGAGGCTCTTAGCATTTCTTGGCTTGTGGCAACATAACTTCAATCGCTATCTTCACCTTCACATGACTGTCTTCCTTGTGTCTCTCTGGGTCCAAATCTACCTTTGCTTCCTCATGAAAGGACACCAGGCATTGGATTTAGAGTCCACCCTAAATAAATAAAGAATGATTTTAACTTAAGATCCTTAACTAACTACATCTACAAATATCCTATTCCCAAATAAGGGCAAATACTGAGGTCCCAGGAGGACATTATTTTGAAGGGAACACTCTTACAATGCGGTATTATTTCTCCATTTATTTAGTTCTTTACTTTCAGCGATGTCTTACAGTTTTTGGTATGTAGCTCTTGCACATATTTTGTTAAATCCATCCTTAAGTATTTTATGTTTTTGTATGCCATACATTTTTTATTTTTATTTTTCTTAATGTTTATTTATTTAGAGAGAGAGACAGAGCATGCACGCAAATGGAAGAGGGGCAGAGAGAGAAGGAGAGAGAATCCCAAGCAGGCTCTACACTGGCAGCCCAGAGCCCAACACGAGGCTCTATCTCACGAACCATGAGATCATGGCCTGAGATGAAATCAAGAGTCAGATGCTTAACCAACCAAGCCATCCAGACACCCTGGATGCTATACATTTTTAAAAACTTCAATTTCCAAGTATTCATCACTAATATATAAACACAATTGATTTTTGTATATTGGTCTTATATCCTGATGCCGTTCTGAATTCCCTTAAGTAGTTCCAGTAGTTTTTGTGTAGATTCCTTGGAATTTGGGGGGTACATGATTCTATCATCTGTGAATAAAGGCAGTTTTCCTTCTTTATCTCCAATCTGTATTCCTTTAATTTCTTTTTCTTGCATTATTACATTAGCTAGGACCTCCAGTACAATGCTGAGTAAAAGTGGCTAGAGCCACTATTTGCTGGGCAATGTTCATCTTGTTTTCCTTTGTATCTTTGAACACGGGTTCCTTTAACTTTTTAAGCATGTTTTTAACAGCACTGAAGTCTTGCTAAATCTGACAGCTGAGTCCTCTCAGAATTCACTTCTACTGATTACTTTTCTTTCCCTAAATATGGGTCATACTTTCCTGATTCTTTTTTTACATGTCTCATGACACCTGGTTGGAAACTGGAAATTTTAGATCATATACTGCAGCAATTCGGGATTCTATTTTATTTTTCTGATGGGCTGTTGATTATTTTTAGTAACTTCTGTGTGCTTAAACTGAAGGATCAGACTCCCTCCACAGAATGTTGCAAGTGATACCTTTGGCTCAGTTTTGTTTTGTTTTTTATTCTTATTTTATTTTAGCCTGGCTTCCTAGGTGTCGCTCCTGTATCTGCACAGTTTAGCAGTCAGTCAATGATTTGGGCAGAGGTTACTCAAACACATTAAGCCCATAAACCTTCACCCTCTGCCAATCCATCTGTGTGTTCCTTGGGGAATGCACTGAAAGTTGCAGCCAATTCTCAAGTCTCCTTTGATTTTTAGCTTTTACCAGGTTCTCTTGGGTATTTTGGGTTTCTCCGTTGACCAGGGATATGTGGAGAGCTTATCTTAGCCCTTCTATGGCTCTCTTATTTTTAAGATCTTCCCATTAAGTTTCTGGCAGGCCCACCACTCATCCCAGCAGGCACTGCAATCTCAGGCTAGCAAAGCTGTGGATTCTCTCCATTCATTCCCAGCTAAGTTTGCCACGTTCAGTTGTCAAAGCTATGAGTTTTCACCCTTTGCCCCAAGCCATGTCAAACCTCTAGAAAAGTGGCTAGTTTTCATGTCCAACCACACACGTAAAACTACATTTCTTGTCACCTGAGCTGGAGTGATGGAGGTAGACACTGATGGGGGAAGCCCCAGGAAGAAGACTACAGACACCCACTGTACTTGCTCAAAGCATTATCAGCTGAAATGCTTCTCAATTTGCTTCTGCCTCTATTATATTTTTAGTAGCCTGAAATATTTTTGACAATTCTGTTCAGTTTTATACGTATTTTTTCAATGAGAAAATTAGGGACCCTCTCATGATGCCATAAGTGGAAGTTCTCTAATCTCTATTTTCCCATTTTTAAAATCATTTACATTTCTTTTGAAATTCTTTAACTGTTCACTCACTAAAACCATTTTCCTTTAACTTCCATTAGTTTTCTGAGCATACTTTGAAGTCTTTGACTACTAACTCCAATATCTGAATCAAACTAGAGTCTGTTTCCACTGACTGCTTTTACCTCCTGAGTGTGGGTCACTTTCTCCTCTGTCTTTGCATGTCTAACAGTTTCTGTTTGAATACTGGACATCTAATATATGCAGTGACTCTGGATTCTACTGTATTTTCATTGGGATTATTTACAGTATTTTTTTTTTCTAGTAGGCAAGTAACTTATCTGGACTTAGAACTGTAGACTTTGCTTCCTCTGCAATATGCAGCAACTGATATCTTTGTGTAATTCCCACAGCTGTTTTTTCTACCTGGTCCCCTGCAGGTGTTCTCGTTTAATCTGGTGATAAGCAAAACAATTTTGCCATAGATTGTACCCAGAATTGGGGCCTGCTCTGTGCTTTCTTAACTTCATGAGATTATTCCGTAAATTTTTTCAGCCTTAGACTCTGTACTTGGACTCCCTAAGTCAGTAAGACTTCAGATTTCTGCCACCTGAGCTATATATCGTTGAGGAATGCACTCAGTTAAACGCACAGAACTCACTTTGCATTACATTCTGTCTTTCAAAGACAGAACTCTGCCTCTCTGATCTCTGCCTGCTTTATTACCATGCCCTCTGGAATCTTCCTATGTAGGTGTAGTTTAGAGGTTCAGCCAGGGATTTTAGTAGAGTTTATTGTCAGGTTATGGATTTCACCATCTTCTGTGCTTTTCTTATTTTCCCCATAAATTTTCAGGGAATTTTTCTATCCTGAAATCTGTTCTTTGCCACCATAAGGAAATAAAACTAAAGTTTTCCACTGCCACTCTCCTCTGCTGTGGGGGTTAGCTAATGCCTTCAGGCAAAAATTTTAAAAAGCTGCAAACTCACAATTCTTATCACTTCCAGTTGCTGTTTTTTCAAGAATAAGCTCTCCTTTAGCTTCTGTCTGCTTTGGGATCCTTTCCAATTTCCTTAAATACATTTTTTTTTTTTTACATATTTTATAATTATTATCTGTGGGAAGATTCAGGAGACCACTTTACACTGCCACCATTACTGGAAATTCCTCCTGTGGGATGAATTTTAAAATATTAAGAATCTAATACTTGTGAAGCTGAAATGCATCAGGGGCTTGGGGGAAAGAATCTAAGATGAATCCCATGTTTCTAGCTTGAGTGGAGGGACTAACTATAGTGGTATCAAAAACTAAGATAGACTACAAAGGAGCAACTTTAAGAAAATAACAGGCAAGTTATGTTTTAGACATACTAAACCTGAGGTACAGCCGGGAAATTCAAAGCGACCCAGAGTTGGAATCAAGATCCCAAAGATAGCAACTGAAGCCATGGGAATACATAAGCTTGCCCAAGAAGAGCAAGTAAGGAAAGGAAACGAGGCTTAAAAATAGAATACTTGGTGGCACAAAAACAGACACATAGACCAATGGAATAGAATAGAAACCCCAGAACTAGACCCACAAACGTATGGCCAACTCATCTTTGACAAAGCAGGAAAGAACATCCAATGGAAAAAAGACAGCCTCTTTAACAAATGGTGCTGGGAGAACTGGACAGCAACATGCAGAAAGTTGAAACTAGACCACTTTCTCACACCATTCACAAAAATAAACTCAAAATGGATAAAGGACCTAAATGTGAGACAGGAAACCATCAAAACCTTAGAGGAGAAAGCAGGAAAAGACCTCTCTGACCTCAGCCGTAGCAATCTCTTACTCGACACATCCCCAAAGGCAAGGGAATTAAAAGCAAAAGTGAATTACTGGGACCTTATGAAGATAAAAAGCTTCTGCACAGCAAAGGAAACAACCAACAAAACTAAAAGGCAACCAACGGAATGGGAAAAGATATTTGCAAATGACATATCGGACAAAGGGCTAGTATCCAAAATCTATAAAGAGCTCACCAAACTCCACACCCGAAAAACAAATAACCCAGTGAAGAAATGGGCAGAAAACATGAATAGACACTTCTCTAAAGAAGACATCCGGATGGCCAACAGGCACATGAAAAGATGTTCAGCGTCGCTCCTTATCAGGGAAATACAAATCAAAACCACACTCAGGTATCACCTCACGCCAGTCAGAGTGGCCAAAATGAACAAATCAGGAGACTATAGATGCTGGAGAGGATGTGGAGAAACGGGAACCCTCTTGCACTGTTGGTGGGAATGCAAATTGGTGCAGCCGCTCTGGAAAGCAGTGTGGAGGTTCCTCAGAAAATTAAAAATAGACCTACCCTATGACCCAGCAATAGCACTGCTAGGAATTTATCCAAAGGATACAGGAGTACTGATGCATAGGGCCACTTGTACCCCAATGTTCATAGCAGCACTCTCAACAATAGCCAAATTATGGAAAGAGCCTAAATGTCCATCAACTGATGAATGGATAAAGAAATTGTGGTTTATATACACAATGGAATATTACGTGGCAATGAGAAAAAATGAAATATGGCCTTTTGTAGCAACGTGGATGGAACTGGAGAGTGTGATGCTAAGTGAAATGAGCCATACAGAGAAAGACAGATACCATATGGTTTCACTCTTATGTGGACCCTGAGAAATTAACAGGAACCCATGGGGGAGGGAAAGGAAAAAAAAAAAAAAAACAGGTTAGAGTGGGAGAGAGCCAAAGCATAAGAGACTCTTAAGAACTGAGAACAAACTGAGGGTTGATGGGGGGTGGGAGGGAGGAGAGGGTGGGTGATGGGTATTGAGGAGGGCACCTTTTGGGATGAGCACTGGGTGTTGTATGGAAACCAATTTGTCAATAAATTTCATATAAAAAAAATAGAATACTTGGGAATAACAATGCTCCTGTAATGAGGAAAAATATCAATTAATTAAAACTGACCCAGAAATAACAGAGAGAACAGAACTGGTAGACAAAGGTATTAAAATAATAATTATTATATTCCATATATTCAAGAAGCTATAGGAAAAAGTGCATGACTTCATATATTAAGTAGTGACACGGAAGATTTTTTTTTTTTTTTTTTAGTTTTTTTAATGTTTATTTATTTTAGAGACAGAGAGAAAGAGAGTGAGTAGGGGAGAGGCACAAGAAGAGGGGGACAGAGAATTCAAAGCAGGCTCTGTGCTGTCAGCAGAGAGCCCGATGTGGGGCTCAAACTCACAAACTATGAGATCATGACCTGAGCCAGAGTCAGATGCTTAACCAACTAAGCCACCCAGGAGCCCCAGGAAGATATTTTTTTTAAAAGATCCAAATCAAGCTTCTAGAGATGAAGATTATAATGTGTAAGATGAAAAATACACTCTGGAGAATTCTGTGTTTGTGTGAGCCACTGCTGTGATTAAGGTATTGTTATCCTGGCTTATGTACAGACACATACACAAAATACATTGCAAAGATTAAATGGCACAGTAGACAATGCAGAAGAAAAGATAAGTAAACTTAAAGACATACTAACAGAAATGATTTGAAATGAAACACGCAGAGAAAAGACTGAAAAGAAATGAACAAAGTAGCAGCAACTTGTAAAACAAATTCAAGTGACCAAAAACACTTTGGAGTTCTCAAAGGAAGGGGGGACAGTAAAATCTTTGAACAAAATAATAGTCAATAATGTCCAAATCTGATGAAAACTATAAACCCACACTTGAATATAAATTTGAGTTTATGCTCCAAGGATAAGAAACAGAAAGAAAACTACACCAAGGAATAACAATGGAATTACTTAAAACAGCGATAAAATCGTAAAAGCAGCCAGAGAAAAAAGACACATTATGTATAAAGGAAAGAAATATATAAAAATTACAGCCGACTTTTCAATGAAATAACACAAGCTAGAAGATACTGCCACAGTATCTTTAAAGTACTGTAAGCAGGGGCACCTGGGTGGCTCGGTCGGTTAGGTGTTCAACTCTCAATTTTGGCTCAGGTCATGATCTCATGGTTCGCAGGATCAAGCTCCATGTAGGGCTCTGCGCTGGCATGGCAGAGCCTGCTTAGGGTTCTCTCTCTCTCTGGCCCTGCCCTGCTCTTTCTCTCTCAAATAAGCCTTTTTTTAAAAAAGGTATTATAGGGTACCTGGGTGGCTCAGTCGATTAAGCATCCAATTTTGCCTCAGGTCATGATCTCATGGTTCGTGAGTTCAAGGCCCGCATCAGGCTCTGTGCTGACAGCTCCAGCCATGCCAGAGCCTGCTTCAGATTCTGTGTCTCCCTCTCTCTCTGTCCCACCCCTGCTGACACTCTGTCTCTGTCTCCCTCAAAAATAAAAATAAACATTAAAAAAATTTTTTTAATAAAAAAGGTACTATAAGCAAAAAAAACAAAAACAAAAACAAAACAACCCTGCCAACTTAGATTTACTTAAACAGCAAAGGTATTTTTCAAAGATGAAGGTGAAATAAAGACTTTTCAGACATACAAAAGCTGAAAGAATTCATCACTACAAACCTACACCACAAGAAATGATAAAGAAAATCCTTCAAGACAAAGAAGATGATACCAAATGGAAACCTAGATCTACATAAAGTAATAAAGAGCACTGAAAATAGTAACTAATTGGTTATATATTTCTTCTTATTATCCAAATCTCTTTGGAAGGTAACTGGCTGTTTAAAACAAAAATAGTAGTAATAGATGCTATGGTTTATAACATGTGGAAGTAAAATGTATGACAACAATAGAGCAAAGGATGGAAAGAGAAAACAGAAGTGTCGTAAGGCCCTTACATTATATATGAACTAGTAAAATATCATTTGAATGTAGTTCTTGATAAGCTAATGATGTGAACTATAAACTCTATAGCAACCAGTAAAACTACATAACTATTATAACTATTAATCTTTTTATTGCTGCTGTAAAAAATTATATTAGCAGCCTAAACCATAAAAATTTATTATCTTACAGTTCTGCAGGATAATAATCCAGCACAGATCTCACTGGGGTAAGATTAAGGTGTTCACAGGGCTTTATTCCTTTTTGGAGGCTTTAGGAGAGAATCTGTTTCCTTGCTTTTCCCATTTTCTAGAAGCCATCTACTTTCTGTGGCTCATGGTCCCCTCTCTCCATTTTCAAAGCAAGAAACGTTACATCTCTCTATGTCTTTCTTCTATAGTTATATTATCCTCTTCCACATTTAAGGACTCTTGTGTATAAATTGGGCCTACCAAAAAATGCAAGATAATCTCCCTATTTTAAGGTCAGCTGTTTAATAACATTAATTCCATCTGCAACCCTACTTCCTCTTTGCTATGTAACATAACATAGTCACAGGTTCCTGAGAGTTGGACATTGGCCTCCTGTTCTGCCTATCACCACTAATAAATCAAGAAAAGCAGGTAAAATGGAATAAAAAATAGTTAATTTCAGGGAGAGCATAAAAATAGGGATAAAATGAACAAAAAACACGTGGGACAAACACTAAATAAATACTAGGTAGTAGAATTTGACTCCAATCACATCAGTAGTCACATTAAATAGTCTACATATCTCAGTTAATCACCAGAGATTCTGAGACTGGAAAAAAAGCAATATCCAGCTATATGTAGCCTATAAAAAATACATTTTAAATATAAAAACACAAGTAAGTTAAAGGTAAAAACATGAAAAAAAAGATACATTATGCTAATACTAACCAAAAGAAAACCTGACTGGATATATCAATATCAGACAAAACAGATTTCAGAGCAAAGAATATTATCAAAGATAAAGAAGATGATTTTATAATGATAAAAGGGACAATTCACCAAGTGTATGTAACAATCCTAAACATTTACACAGCTAATAAAATTTTCAAAGTACATGAAGCAAAAGCTAATCTAACAGTGAGGAGAAACAGATATATCCACAAATATAGTGTGATATTTCATCACCTTTCTAAATAACTGATAGAAACTAACAGAAAATAAGTAAGGATATAGAAGATCTGAACAACAGTAACCAATTTGACCTATTTGACATTTATAGAACACTCACCCAACAATAATAGTAGGATACATATTCTTTTCAAATACACAATGAACATTTACCAAGACAGACCATTTTCTGAACCATAAAACAGGTCTCAATGCATTTAAAAGGATTTAAGTCATACAACATTCACAGACAGCAATGCATTAAAATTACATTAAATTACCAATCAATAAGACAACAATATCTGGAAGGCCCTCCCCCCCCCCCAATATTTGGATACCACATTACATACTTCCAAATAACCCAAGAGTCAAAGAAATAGTCAAAAAGGAAATTTAAAAGTATTCTGAACTGAATGAAACTGTAAAAACAAAATATCAAAACTTGTAGGATTCAGCTAAAGCAGTACTTAGAGGGAAATTTATAGCACTAAAATGCCTATGTTAGAAAAAAATCTGAATTAACGATTGAGATATCTTAAGAAACTAGAAAAAGAGCAAATGAAATACAAATTATGAAGAAGAAATGAAATAATAGATTAGAGCAGAAATCAATAAAATAGAAAAGCAATAGAGAAAAATGAATGAAACCAAAGATTCATTAAGAAAATCTAGTCAGTCTGATGCGGGGAGAGGGGGGGAGAAAGCGGAAGGGAACACAAATTACCAATATAATCACTACAGGTTCTACAGTTATTAGAAGGGCAATAAGGGAATATTATGAGCAACTTTATGCCAGTAAGTTTGACTATTGGGACAAAATGCACAAATTACCTGAAAGACACAATCTGCCCAAGTTCACTCATGAAGAACTATTATAGATAACCTAAATTGCTATGTATCTATTATATAGATGAATTTATAGTTTAAGATTTTCCTGCAAAGAACTCCAGGTCAAGATAGCTTCACTGGGGAGTTATATTGAACATTTAAGGAATAAATAGTACCGGTTCTACACTAACTTTTCCAAGAAACGAAAAGAGTTAAAACTTTCAGCTCATTTTATAAGGCCAGTATTTCTTTGATGTTAAAAATCACAGGCTAATATCCCTCGTGAATACAAATTCAAAATTCATAACAAAATTTTAGTAAACCAAATATAACAATATACAGAAAGGATAATATATTATGACTAAGTAGGTTTTATCTTAGCAACACAGGGTAATTTAATACTCAAAATCAATCAAGGTATTCGCCATGTTAACACACTGAAAACAAAAACCCATATGATCATATCAATACATGTAAAAAAAAAAAAAGCATTTGACAAAACCCAACATTTATTCCTGATACAAATTCACATCAACACTTTCACCACTTTTATTCAACATTGTAGTAAAGGTTCTAGGCAGTGCAATAAGGCAAGAAAAAGAAGTAACAGGCATCCACATCAGAAAAGAAGTAAAATGGTCTTTATTCACAGACAACATGATTATAAATAGAGAAAATCCAATGGAATCTACAAAAAAGTTACTGGTATGATTAAGTGAGCTTAGCAAGGTTTCAGGATACAAGATCAATCTACAAAAAGTAATTATATTTCTACACACTAGCAACAAACAGAAACTGAATTTTTTTTATAGTCTCTTTCACGGAGCATTTTAGAAACTGAATTTTTTAAATGCCAATTATAATAGCACCAAAAGTATAAAATACTTAGAAGTAAGTGACAAAATATGTGCAAGATCTATACCCTGAAAACAACACATTGCTGAAATTAACGATGATGTAAATAAAAAGAAAGATACACTGTGTTCATGGATCACTAGATCACTATTATTATTAGGCTATCAATTCTCTCCAAATTGATCTATAGCCCCAAGATAGTCCCAATAAAAATACCAGAAGGCTTTTTAAAAATAAATTGACAAGATGATTTTTTTGACAAAATGATTCTAAAATTTATATGGAAACATAATGGACCCAGAATAGCCAAAAATTTCTTTTTTAAATTTTTTATATGTTTATTTGTTTTTGAGGGAGAGAGAGAGAAAGAGAGCATGTGAGTGGGGGAGGAGCAGAGAGAGGGAGACAGAAAATCCAAAGCAGGCTCCATGCCATCAGCTTAGCCCAACGTGGGGCTCAAACCCACGAACCCTGAAATCATGACCTGAGCCAAAGTCCGACGCTCAACTGAGCCACCCAGGCTTCCCCTAGCCAAAAAATTTCTGATAACAAAGAACAAAGCTGTAAGATTTACATAATCTGAATAAAAGACTTACTACAAAGCTATCATTATCAAGACAGTGTGGTGTTGAAGTGCCTGGCTGGCTCAGTCGGTAGAGCAGGCGACTCTTGATCTCAGGGTCATGAATTCAAGCCCCACATTGGGCAAAGAACTTACTTAAAAAAAAAGACAGGGTGGTGTTGATATAGACAATGTATCAATATAAACAAATAAAATGATGGAACCAAAAAGAGTCCAGAAATAGATTCATAAGTATATAGTTAACTGATTTTCAATAAAGTAAAAAGCAATTCAGTGGAGAAAGGATGCAAAAAATATGGTGCTACCACAACTGGATATTCATATGCTAAAAAACAAAACAAAACAAAACCCTTCCATCCACAGCTCCTACCATGCACAAAAACATTCTAGACCTGAACTTAAAAACTTAAAACTATAAAGCTTTCTGAAGTTAGGATAAAATCTTTCTAAAACACAATACCAAAAGCATGATCCATAAATTTAAAAAACTGATAAACTAGACATCATCAAAATTAATATCTGCTTTTCAAAAGACACTGCTAAGAGAATGAAAATACAAGCCACAGATTGAGAGAATATTTACAAATCAAATTTCTAATAAACGACATATATGCAGAATATGTATGTGAGAGGACAACCCAATTTTTAAAATGGGGAAAACTATAAACACGTTACCAAAAAATATATAAATGGCAAATAAGTACATGAAAAGATGTTCAACATCATCAATCATGAAGAAAATGCAAAGAAAAGCCACAATGAGATACTATTAACACACCTATTACAATGTCTAAAACCATACAAAGTTTAGTGAGAAGGTGGAACACCTAGAACTTTCATACATTACAAATGAGAATGTAAAATGGTACAACTGCTTGGAAAAAGTCTGGCGGTTTCTTATAATATTAAATATATACCTACGATATGATGCAGCTATTCCACTCCCAGGTATTTATCCAAGAGAAATCAGAGTATATCCCCATACAAAGACTTTTACACAAATTTTCTAACAGCCTTATCTGCACCCAAAAATCTAGAAACAATTCAAATGTCCATCAACAGGTGAACAGATAAACAAATGATGTATCCATACAGTGGAACACTATTTAGCAATTAAAGGGAACCAACTACACACTATGTAGGATGTGACACATACTACAACAAGGATGAACATCAAAACATGATGCTAAGTGAAAGAAGCCAGACTCAAAAGACTATATATTGCATGGCTCATTTATATGAAAAGTCCAGACAAGGCAAATTTGAAGAGATTAGTGGATGCCTGGGGCTAAGAGTGGGAGTGGGGATGGCACAAGGGAAGTTTTTGGGGTGACAGAAATGTTAAACTGGATGGTGGTGATAATGCACAACTCTATGCTTAATAAAATCACAAAACTGTATGCTTACAAGGAGTGAGTTTTATGGCATCCTCAATAAAGTCGTTAAAAAAAGTACATAATGTATGATTCCATTTATATAAAAATTCTGGAAAATCTATAATAACCTAAAGCAGATCAGTGGTTGCCCTGGGGTAAGGGAGGGAGAAGGAAGGACAGATTATAAAGGGACAGGAGGAAACTTTGGGGCGTAACGGATATGTTCATTACCTTTTTTGTGGGGATGGTTTTATAGGTATATTTTTGTTAAAACAAATTATACACTTTAAACATGTACATACAGTTTATGTCAATTACACTTCAAGAAAGCTGTTTTTTAACAGTATGGTATTCACATGGAACAAAAACAGACACTCAGATCAATGGAACAGAATAGAAATGGACTCACAAACGTACGGCCAACTAATCTTTTTTTTTTTTTTTCAACATTTTTTTATTTTTGGGACAGAGAGAGACAGAGCACGAACAGGGGAGGGGCAGAGAGAGAGGGAGACACAGAATCGGAAACAGGCTCCAGGCTCTGAGCCATCAGCCCAGAGCCTGACGCAGGGCTCGAACTCACGGGCCGCGAGATCGTGACCTGGCTGAAGTCGGACACTTAACCGACTGCGCCACCCAGGCGCCCGAACTCACGGGCCACGAGATTGTGACCTGGCTGAAGTCGGACGCTTAACCGACTGCGCCACCCAGGCGCCCCAACTAATCTTTGACAAAGCAGGAAAGAAGAGCCAATTGAATAAAGACAGTCTCTTCAGCAAGTGGGGCTGGGAAAACTGGACAGTGGCATGCAGAAAAATGAACCTGGACCACTTTTTTACACCATACACAAAAATAAACTCAAAATGGAGGAAAGACCTAAATGTAAGACAGGAAGCCATCAAAATCCTCAAGGAGAAAGCAGGCAAAAACCTCTTTGACCTAGGCCGCAGCAACTTCTTATTCAACATGTCTCTGGAGGCAAGGGAAACAAAAGCAAAAATGAACTATTGGGACCTACCTCATCAAAATAAAAAGCTTCTGCACAGCAAAGGAAACAATCAGCAAAGCTAAAAGGCAACCAACAGAATGGGAGAAGATATTTACAAACGACATATCAGATAAAGGGTTAGTATCCAAAATCTATAAAAAACTTATCAAGCTCAACACCCAAAAAACAAATAATCCAGTGAAGAAATGGGCAAAGACATGAATAGACACTTCTCCAAAGAAGACATCCAGATGGCCAACCAACACATGAAAAAATGCTCAACATCACCCATCATCAGGGAAATACAAATCGAAACCACAATGAGATACCACCTCACACCTGTCCGAACGGCTAACATTAACAACTCAGGCAACAACAGATGTTGGTGAGGATGTGGAGAAAGGGGAACTCTTTTGCACTTCTGGTGGGAATGGAACTGGTGCAGCCACTCTGGAAAACAGTATGGAGGTTCCTCAAAAAATTAAAAATAGAACTACCCTATGACGCAGCAATTGCACTGCTAGGTATTTATCCTAAGGACACAGGAGTGCTGTTTCGAAGGGGCACACGCACCCCAAAGTTTATAGCAGCACTATAGACAATAGCCAAAGTATGAAAAGAGCCCAAATGTCCATCGATGGATGAATGAATAAGGAATATGTGGTATATATATATACAATGGAGTATTACTCAGCAATCAAAAACAGTGAAATCTTGCCATTTGCAACTACATGGATGGAACTAGAGGGTATCAGGATAAGTGAAATTAATCAGAGAAAGACAAATATCATGACTTCACTCATATGAGGACTTTAAGACACAGAACAGATGAATATAAGGGAAGGGAAGCAAAAATAATATAAAACCAGGGAGGGGGACAAAACATGAGACTTTTAAATATGGAGAACAAACAGGGTTACTGGAGGAATTGTGGGATGGGGGATATATTTTAATTTTTTTAATGTTTTTATTTATTTTTGAGACAGAGAGAGACAGAGCATGAACAGGGGAGGGGCAGAGAGAGAGGGAGACACAGAATCTGAGGCAGGCTCCAGGCTCTGAGCTGTCAGCACAGAGCCCGACACGGGGCTTGAACTCACAAACCGTGAGATCATGACCTGAGCCGAAGTCGGACGCTTAACCAACTGAGCCACCCAGGCACCCCTAATCAAAAATATATTTTTAATGGCTGAACAACTTCAACTTTCCCCTTATTAGACAGACTGCTTCCATTTTTTAATTAAATAGCATCTTATCATTGTGTATGAAGCTCTTTCTTTATTTAGGAATTGCTGCTTTAGAACAGATTCCCAGAAATAGAAGAGTATAAATCCTTTTAAGCAAGGCAGGCAGATTTTTATTTTTAAAGAATTTGTTTATTATTTATTATTATTAAATTTTTAAAAAGCAGGAAGAGGAGATATGAAGCAAATCATTTTACTTCAGAAACTATGAAGTAATACTAAAAATTTGTAGAGGATGATATAGGGTTGAGATTTGGGTGAAATTTCCTTAGGCAATTTTTTTCTGGCACTTGACAGAAATAAAAACCAACCTAATTCTGAACTAACCGTAAGTCATATAATCATGCCCCAGGTGCATACACCTATTTCATCTTCAAAGAAGCTTTATTCAGAATGATGAGAGGCTTCTATTCACATTCTCTTTCACTATTTCTCTCTCACTCCTTCTCCCACTTCTTCCTTCTGCTTTCTCCCCAGGCCTAGTTGGGACTGCCTTCCCCTCATCAAACAAGCCAGCCCAGTGATTAATATCATAATTCCAGATGACCCGAAAAACTTCCACCATGAGCTGTTCGGTTTTGAGTATCAGGAGCCTGCAGGACCCACACAGGATGTTCACACTTATCCAGGCCATATCATCACAGTCCAAGTAGGGGGCCCTCCTTGGTAATACGCATGCCACCCTGGTGACTACTTAATAAAAAAGAACGAACGGTTCATAGAAATTGAACTTTCAACACATTTTGACTTGAGACACAACTGTATTAAAATAAAACAAAAACTATCATTGTCATTAACAAAAAATCCTACTAGAAGACAGTCTTCCTACAATAGCAAAGCCAGTGGGGTTTAAAGACATACCAACCCAGTTCTCAGCAACTAAAGCTGAGGCTGGAGAACAGGGCAGGGTTTATTTTTGCAGCAGTTAGTTACAAAGTTATGTCTTCTCATAGTCTCCTTGGAGAAACTAAGACCACCATGAAGAGAGAAAGGGAGAGGGATGATAAGGGTGTTGGCTAAGAGATGGCTGGTTTTGAGACTTTCTTCCCAAGGCTCAAGGTGTGCCAATTAGCAACGCTCTATTAACCCATCCACACCAAAACCTTCACCACTGCCTGCATCCTAAGTTAACTTAGCAAAGTAGCCAACAGGGGTACCTGGCTGGATCAGTCAGTGGAGCGTGTGACTCTTGATCTCAGGGTTGTAGGTTCAAGCCTCATGTTGGGTATAGACATTACTTAAAAATAAAAAAAAAAACCTTAAACAAAGTAGCCAACAAACACATTTTTAAATTCACTTCATATAGTGAAATAGATAAAAAAAAAAAAAAAAAAAGATAAGCTGATGAAAGAACCAGAAAATTTAGGAGATGAGAGGAGAAAGGGAGCAGTTAAGGGGGGAGGGGAGGAAAAAGGAAAGGGTATTCTAGTTCAGGCACTAATACTTTTGAGAAAAGAACAGTACAGTTGCAGGGATCTCTGCACACCCACACACAACAAGGGCACAGGCTACCCAGTTTTTCTTTCAATGCAATAAGCCAGTAATGTAAGGTTAGAATGGTGGTGGGGGAGGGGGCATTTAGTGCATATGTGTGCACCCAGACAGTACTAGAAGGGCCTCGGTCACTGAGGGGTAGCAAAGTCATACAACTTATCCAGGCCAGGGAGCTGGAAGGGGGCCTGAGGCTAAACAATTTTTGGTAAAAGTTATTGGCCTGTCCGCTGCCCAGATAACAGAGAATGAGAATCTGAGGGAAACTAGGCCTGGCCCTTAGGAATTCCAAATATGTCAGGAAATAATAGCCAGAAGAATAAATGAACCCTTGGCAAAAATTTCACAACCCTAAAGGATTATAGGGAAGATTTTTTAGTTTTTATCTTTTTAATGTTTATTTATTTTTGAGAGAGAGAGAGAGAGAGACAGAGTGTGAGTGGGGAGGTGCAGAGAGGGAGATACAGAACTCGAAGCAGGCTCCAGGCTCTGAGCTGTCAGCACAGAGCCTGACGCGGGGCTCAAACTCACGGACTCACAGACTGTGAGATCGTGACCTGAGCCGAAGTTGGCCACCCAACCCACTGAGCCACCCAGGCACCCCAGGAAAGATTTTTTTTAAATCGTAATGAAGTTGGGGCACTTTGTTGGCTCAGTCGGTTAAATGTCTGACTTTGGCTCAGGTCACAATTTCACAGATAGTGAGCTCAAGCCCCACACTGGGCTCTGTGCTGACAGCTCAGAACCTGGAGCCTGTTTCAGATTCTGTGTTCCCTCTCTCTCTCTCTGCCCCTCCCCCTGCTCACACTTGGTCTCTTTCTCTCTCTCTCTCTCTCTCAAAAATAAGTAAACATTAAAAAAAATTTAACAAAAAAATAAAAAGTAAATAAAAATCAAAACAAAGTGATCAAGCAAAAAACCCTGAAAACCAAACCAAACCAAACCATGGGACAAAGGGAGACAGAACTGCTGGGTTTCGTACTCGGTTATGCAAGGCTCTTCTCTGTCGCTGCCCACACCCCACACCTCTATCTGCTGGTAAGATGTAGAGTCAGCACAAGAATTTTCCTCAGTAAAAAAGGCAGCAGAGAGGTGCCCAAAGGCTTGACTCATTTATCCTCTCAGATATTTGTCCCACAGAAAGGCACTGGCTTACAGGGGATGAAATGATGGTGGTGGCAGAGAAAGGGGCGCCTCAGTTTTCCTAAAGCCAAACCTTCCATGTGGGGACACCTAACTGTACCTTCATTTCCTGGGCTCAGAGAACATTCCTCTCCTCGTTTCACAAAGCAGGCCTGGCAGCAATTAACTGCCAGTGGCTGAACTGCAATAAGCCTTCATTCTCCTCCTGCTGACAATTCAGAGACAATTCACCGCACAGAAAGGACACAGCACTTAAACCAAGCAGTACGAGCCTCTCCTTCTTTAAGGTGATAAAGGGGAATAAATTGGTGACATTCCTTTCCATTTTTGGAATTGCAAAAGGTCCACAATACCGCTCTTAGATACAATATTTGTATGTCTCCAAAAGAATGAAGAATGCTACTAACAACCCAATGCCTTCACAGCTCTGCAGGCATTTCAGGCAAGACGAGAGCAATTTATGATACAATTTCTTACCACTTTGGATGCCGAGTTGCTTGACCTACCTTAATGCCAACAGTACAAACTAGAAACTAGTACTGCTATCCAGCCATCCCTAATTAGAAGGAGAAGATCTGCAGCGTATACACTTCCTTCCCTTTCCCTAGTGCATTAAGCACAAGCTTGAGCTGCAAGTACTCTCCTAAAAGAAATGCCTACCAGTTAACTATTCTGAATGCGCAAGGTGATTCTACCACCCTTCCAGAACTATCCAAGGCCTCAAGCTCCTACGAATGGCATATAAGGTCAAACATAATGTCTGGAACTGAAGACTTCACTTTGCCCTATTATTTTACAATGCTTACAGTTCTCAGCAAGTGATGCCAACCTATATAAATGCCTCTGTGCAACATTGCACAAAGACCCCCTCCTACTCTTGCGGCTCATAGTTCAAGTTCAATATTTCCCCCCTCCATGTCCACCCACTCTCTGTTTTAGACCCTAAAGCTCCAGATCCCATTCCTTAGCAGCAATTTATTGCTACTGTCCACTGCAGGCAAACAAGAAGAAAAAGTACTCCCCAGCAACACAACCCCAGGATCTTCCTTCCAAGGTACACCTGAATTCTCTAAGGCCCAAATTTGAGTTTTTACCCTCTTCCAGGACACTGCCAGGCCTACATCTACCGTATTTCTTGTTTTATTGGTCTACTTCTCATTTTACTGATCACAGTTATCGGAAGTGTGCTGGAGCTGGCTCATCTGACCTGACTGTGCACATCTCTCCCAGCTCATGTTGGAAATTCCAAAATGGTCATGGTAGCTGTATTTACACCATGGAAACTGACAACATCTCCAACTCAGGGCTTGTTTTGGGGGCTTTGAGGGGAGGGAGGGACCCAGTTGTTAAACATTTACTATACCACACTGTTTTCCCTAAATTACCTACACTTCCTCTCCTGTGAGACCTAACTTCCTTTTCTTTCTACCAAAAATTCCATGTAATCACGTAGAATTTCTATTCCATGATCAAAAATCACCTAGAAGCTCATCATTTCATGTGTTATTCCCTATACCTCCTGCAGGACATACTACATAATACGCAGGATACAGTGCAAAATGAAAATGTGGGGTCCCTTATTGAAAAACTATTAAGAATTTCAAGACAATGACAGCTATGCATCAAACTGAGAACAGAGCCTAAGTGTGTGGACTTGTACAACTGCACAGGTCACATGCCCATAAAAGGGTCCTTGAGCACCTATTCTTAACTGTGAGCATGCCCTTCCCTAAGGATACTATTTCCCATGTATCTCTGCAATATGAGGGCTCCTTACTCTCCCATATGTCACAACTGAAGGCAGGTTAGTATTTTATTTGCTCCCCTTCCCAATGCCCTTTGCAGACCATTACTCTTCTACCTTTTTTGTAAAACCTCTCTCCTCTGCCATCTTGCTGCAATTCAACCCTTACCATACTGTCCTCTCCCAAATGCCTCACTACTCCTTCTGTTTTTCTGAGGGCTTTGACATCTGGCTCTCGAAATTCCTCTTTACTGCCTAAACAGTAACAGGGTTAAGAGGACAGACTCTGGATAGAATGAGAGTGCCTGGGTTCAAATCCTGGTATTACCGTATACAAGCTATATTGCCTTGACCATGTTCCTTAACCTCTCTCTTCCTGAGTTTCCTCATTTATAAAATAGAGATGGTTAATAGTACTTCATAGGAGTTGTTGTATGGATTAAAAGAGTTAAAAATACATCAAGGGTTCAGAATGGTATCTGGTACACAGTAAGTGCTCACTCAGGAAACAGCAGCTATTGCTGCTATCATCATCATCATCATCATCATCATCATCATAAAAGTCTATCTCAGTGTCTATATGGATAACTCATGTAACATGTATTTTGGGCTTCCTGAGTTCTTTGAGCTCCTTGCCTACTCTACCCCAGCAACTCTCTTCCACAACTATACCCTAGATATTGTAGCTGCCAGAACTTCTCCACCTCCAATAACTTAGATTCAAATATCCCATCCTTGGGGTACTTGGGTGGCTCAGTCAGTTAAACGGCCAACTCAATTTCGGCGCAGGTCATGATCTCATAGTCATGGGATCAAGCCCCGAGCTGGGATCAAGCCCTGCATTGGGCTCTGCGATGAGCACGGCACCTGCTTGGGATTTTCTCTCCCTCTCTGTCCATCTCCTGCTTGTTCCCTCCCCCCCCTCCTCAAAATAAATAATCTTACAAATATATGCCATCCTCTGATGACTACCTCCAGTTTTACAGGACACACACTCAGTTGTGCCTCCTGTGTCTGTCTCTCATCATGGAAAACTCTAAATGCCAAACTCCTCTATCATATCTCTGTCAGTTAGCCCCTCTTATATTTATTTGCCTCCTTTTCTATCTTCCTAATCCACTCTCTTGACAATAACCTCGACTTCCACATCCCTATTTCCTTCTATGCAAGATTGGCAAAGTTCCCATCTTGGGTAAATCAACCTATCAAACTGCTTTTTCTTGACAGGGTTGCTGAGAGCTGCTGAGGAGACTCACACACCTGCAGACGTCAGTACCACTGTTATAAATTCGTAGTCTCCATGTTCAGTGCTACCAGCAGTCTATTTCCTTACTGCTTGGCCTTCTCCCAGCCTTCCTAATGGCTGTTTCAGACCTTTACCACTCTCTCCAAACCTCTGATTTTCCTGCCTACTACCTACCTATGCCCATTCCACCTACCTCTGCTTCTACTCTCAGCAAATAATCTACCCCACTTCAGAAAAACAGGCATGAGATTAGAACTACCACAATTTCCTTCTATTGAACCTACAAACCCACCTTTGCTACACCTATATTCACCTATTTCTTCCTTCCTATCATCATGAAGGAGATATCTCCTCCTGCTTAAGGCTAATGTTGGTCCTCTGTGCTCAGGATTCAAACGCACTCACCCTGTAAGACACTAGTTCTCAATGTGCGTTTCTCAGACCAGCAGCATTGGCCTCTCCAGAACTTGTCACAAATGCACATTCTCAGGCCTCACTCTAGACCTACTAAATCAGAAACTCTGGAATTAGGGCCAAACTGTTTTCAACAAGGCCTCCAGGTGATTCTGATGTATGCTAAGGTTTGTGAACCACCGCTTTATGGAATTATTTGTTGTTTATTCCCCTTCCTGTATTTTCAACCTTTCTCTAGTACAATGGTTCCCTTGCCTTGAAGAGCCTATGAGATTCCTTGCTCCAAGTACATTCTTGCCTCTCTCCAATCTATTCACCACACAGCAACACATCTGATCAAGTTATCCCCTACTTAAAATTCCTTAAATTTTTCTTAATGTTTATTTATTTTTGAGAGAGAGAGAGAGAGAGCATGAGCATGAGCAGAAGAGGAGCAGAGAGAGAGGGAGACACAGAATCCGAAGCAGGCACAGAGCCCAATGCGGGGCCTGAACTCACGAACTGTGAGATCATGACATAAGCCTAAGTTGGCCGCTTAACAGACTGAGCCACCCAGGCGCCCCTCCCCTACTTAAAATTCTTTAATGACTTCCCACTGACCTGAAGATAAAGACCAAAATCTTAAGAAAGCCTTAAGGCTCTCCACAGCTCACAACCCTCCTTTTTCACCTTTGGCTTTCTACGTTGAACAAGACCAGCCTCTCTCAACTTCTTGATCTTGCCACGCTCTAGGGCACCTAACAAACTTTGAAATTGTTAGCTCTCTGCCTGAAATACTTTGCTTCTTTTCCAAACTCCTTCTACATCAAGTCTCAACTTAAACTTTCTTTACTTAAAGTACCTAACCATATCCCTTAGTCTCAATTAGGTCCCTGTTAGATGCTCTTCCAGCACTCTGCACTTATCCTCTTAAACCCATATTAAGCTTATAATTATTTAAGTATTATAAACATAATGTCTGTTTTCCTTGCCAGAGCATAAGCTCTGTTGGGGGAGAAATCCTGTCTATCTCACTTACTATAATATCCCCAGTGCCTAGCTTAGTATAATACCTTGCACACAGGAAATGTGCAAAAAGTATTTGCCAAATGACTGAGCCTTTGCATGCACTGTGCCACTGTCCCCAGTGAAATCCTACACATCCTTCAAGAAATATACTAAAGATGGTTACCAGAGGGGAGGTGGGTGGGGGGCATAGGTGAAATAGGTGAGCAGGATTAAGAGTATACTTATCTTGATGAGCACTGGATAATATATGGAACTGTTGAATCACTATATTGTACACCTGAAACTACTATAACACTGTATGTTAACCACACCGGAATTAACATTTTTAAAAAGAGGATTATAATCTAGTGTAGGTAATAAATGCTTAAAGAGAAAAAAGAAATAAAATAAACATTTCTGGGGCACCTGAGTGGCTCAGTCAGTTAAGCGTCCAACTTCAGCTCAGGAAATGATCTCACAATTCATGGGTTTAAGCCCCAAGTCGGGCTTTGTACAGACAGCTCAGAGCCTGGAGCCTGCTTCAGATTCTGTGTCTCTCTCTCTTTCTGCCCCTCCCCCACTCATGTGCACGCGCGCGTGCCCTCTCTCTCAAAAATAACAAAAAATGTTTTTAATTAAAAATAATAGGGGCGCCTGGGTGGCGCAGTCGGTTAAGCGTCCGACTTCAGCCAGGTCACGATCTCGCGGTCCGTGAGTTCGAGCCCCGCGTCGGGCTCTGGGCTGATGGCTCAGAGCCTGGAGCCTGTTTCCGATTCTGTGTCTCCCTCTCTCTCTGCCCCTCCCCCGTTCATGCTCTGTCTCTCTCTGTCCCAAAAATAAATAAACGTTGAAAAAAAAAATTAAAAAAAATAATAATAATAATAATAAATTAAACATTTCTGTGAAGTCTTCCCTGCATATACATACCACCTGCCTGTTCAAATGAATCACTTCCTCTTTTCTGTTCCTACTGTATTGTATATATAACTCTACTAATGCAATAGTTACACACTATTATAAATACCCAACCTTTGTGTCTGAGTCTCCACTACACTGTAAACTCCCTGAGGGCACGGACCACATCTTGCTCACTTTCTATCTCTAGTGCTTAGTAAAGTATCTGACATTAACAACAGATGTCTAATGTTTACGGGGCATATTAAACCTAAGACTGTATCTCTAATATTGCACTGAAAGGTTTTTTCCTAATATTAAATCTGCATTCCAATCCTAGGTTTGTTATTCATTAGCTACACAATCAAACTGTTTAACCTCTTTGGGCCCCAGTTTCCTCACTGGCAAAACAGGGCTAATAATACCAATTTGGGAATATTGCTATGAAAATCAAACAAAATGACATTGTACGACGATTAGCACACATAGTGCCTGGCATGTAGTAGCTTCCCCACTCTGGCTTCAACTTGGTAGAAACAACTAGGACAAAACAAATACAAAAATAAGTCACAGCAATCAAGGGAGGCTGAGCACAGAGTGAGTCATTCCTTTTAATCATTTGCCCAGGAAGATCAACAATGAAGAAACATAACAAGCAGAATAAACTCTACTGGTGGTATCTCCCTTGGCATACAAAGCTTGGTAAGAAGTCACCCCAGAAACCTCTTGGCTAATGGCCAGCTCTGGCTCCCCAGCTCAGTAAGTCGGGTCTTAGTCTGTGGTGCCAGGAATGGCACTTCAGACTGGAATAGAAACTACCCCATAAGGAAATGTATTTGTACATGGGAGATGGGGAAGAGGGAGGACAGCTTGAATGCAACCATGTCAATCAAGTGTTTTGCAACCTGGCAGAAAATACTGCAGAATTGTTGGTGAAAACGGACACCACACAACTGCACTTACCTGTAGCCAAGAACCAGCTTAGACTAGATAACGAGCAGATTTCTGCTGTTACCAAAACAATGGTCAGACTTGTAATGCAGTGAACATCTCTAAGGTCCAACTATGCTTGTAACATCTGGGCTGCACCCACAAAGATGACACCAAGCAGCTTTATACATATATTCCTCAGCATAGAGTGCTTCCCACAAGCACCAGCTTCACTGCTCATGTGTGCCAAATGTGAAAGCAGATTTAACAGTTTCTCTGCTCCTTATTCATAATATGCTTACCTCTGCAGAACCACTGGTATTCAGATCACCTACTTCCTTGGAGTCATTCATTTCAGAATGCTGTGTCACTGTATGTGTAGCTACTTCTTCACTGGGACTATCTCTCTTCCGAAGCTTCCTGATTAAGCTCTGCTGGTCACTAGAAGATACAGTGGGTCTGAGTGGAGCTCTGGGTGGATTCTGTCTCCTCCAAGATACCCTGCTCCAACCTAGCCCCAAAATATGTGGTTCATCTTCTTCAGGTGGATAGCCCAAACCATCTGCAGTTTGGAATTTTTTAAAAAACACCAGCATGGAATTGGAAGAGTCTGTCCTGAAAGTCTGGCAGCTCCGGGGCCTGCTGCAGTCTGCCTGAATGCACATCCCTTCTAACCACCAAAAGGCATGGCAGGCAGAATCCTGGCAGCAAGCAGCCCAACACAACTGGAGAGAGGGGGTTCCTTCAAGAAGCCGGAGGTGATTTTCTCCCCCAGATCTCAGGCCAACTCCAAATTCTGTCTTCTCATGCTGGCATCTGCTCTCACTGGCATCTAAAAACAAGGAATGAAAACATTTTAAGAGGTAATAAAAACACACTACTGATCTGTAAAGTGCCCCGAACACCAACATTTAAGGCTATTTTGAATACTGGTTTTTAAGAAGGTGGGAAAGCTGTCTAGTAAGTGGAACAGAAGAAGCAAAATAGAGTGTTTTTTGGCTCAGGATACTTTAGCTTATAGAAGTACTGTTCCACATTCATCGGTGGTTCCCCTTCTCAATGAGTCCCTTCCACATAGACCTTTCATACAGAATTCCAGTTCATGAAAAAAGCAAGACAAACAAAATAGCTATTCTGGTGGAAGTGTATGGAGGGGTGGAAGGGGCAGAGTCCCACCACTAGACCTTCCACTCATGTCCTGGCCTTTCTCAGGGACAGTGCAAGCACTATGGGACCAGAAGAACAGGTAGTGGAACAGGATTGAATAGTCCCCCCACCCCCACCCCCACCCCCACCCACTGAACTGGCAGCAACATAAACGGAGTATTCTTCACCTCCAACAGGTTACAGGTTCATCCATTTTCTAACCAACTGTTTGCCAGAGTCAGGTGGTTTTGCATATCATGGTATCAACCAGAGCTGATCAGTAGTCAGATTACCAAAAAGTTTAATCATGAGAGGTATTCTGCTAGAATGAACTTCCTACTGACAAGCCATGTCATGATAAGAAACAAAGGAACAGAAGTACAACAGTGACCTAGTGTGGTTAACATAAATAACGTGGTTCAAAATTCTGGTTACTGTTGCTTATGGATAAACTTTTGGGCTACTGAATTACTTTAGGCATGGCATTAATTATCCTGAAATATTACCTCACTTCTGTTTTATTAGATGAAGTAAAGTCAAAGCATGTTCTAAATGAAAGCTATTATACAGAGCTCATTTTAGGTCTTAGTTATACAGGTATCTGTACCCAACTATGGTCAGGGTTATACAGGGCCAGAACCAGGGTGAGGCAAGATCGATGCCTCAGGCACAAAATTTAAGAAGGAATATATTCTCAGAGTCATGTAAGTACACAGTTGGCTTACCCAACCTTGAGAGTGAGCACCTCCTTCAATTTTGTGCCTTATGTGTCTCTTTCTTCACCCTAGCTCTGGCTCTGGGGTTAGAACATAAAATATCTTGAAATTACACACAGAAAATATGCAGTAGAACCAAAACACTGAAGAGATGGATAATCATGTCTGCACATACACATAACTGAAAAAGGGCTATGACTAACCAGAGCAACAATGGAATAATCAGCCAAAGTCAGGGCACCTGGGTGGCTCAGTCGGTTAAGCAGCCGACTCTTGGTTTCAGCTCAGGTCATGATTTTACGGTTCGTGGGTTCAAGCCCCATGCTGGGCTCCGCGCTGAAGGTGCGGGGCCTTCTTGGGATTCTCTCTCTCCCTCTCTCTCTCTGCACTTCCCCTGCTTGTCTCTGTCTCTCTCAAAATAAATAAATAAACTTAAAAAAAGAAAGAAGAAGAAGAATCAGCCAAAGCCAACTTGACTCCCAGGAAATACTTACAAAACGTCCAGCAGACTAAATGTGAACACCAGTCAACTGAGAGATACAAGGAAAATAAAGGCAAGCTTCTGGATGACTGAGCAGGCGCTATGGAAGCCAATCTGCCATTGTTCATTAAAAGAAAAGAGACAGACATTGGCACGAACCTAACATCAGACAAGGCAATTTAGAAACCTAGAAAAAATAGAACTTCCTTAAGAAAAATGAAGAAATAGCAACTATGAAAAAAATGAAGCTACCAAGAGCTACAGAAATACCCCTCATATCCTCATCCACCTTCCCACACAGTAACCAATGGTATGAATCTTGGTTAACAGCTAAGTACACAGACTGTGTTGAAATCAATAAATTGTTACCTCAGTAACCACTGTCAGTCACCTTTATATCAACTTTCCCTCATTCTTCCCAGAGTAATTCTCTCATATTTAACATAGTGAAGAGGTCCACACAGATGAAAATAACCTGCACTTTTCTATAAGCCACTATTTCATTTAATTTTTAATATGTACCGTGACCTCCACTTTTGCTCCTGCAGGAGAAACTGCCATAGGACTTGCCCTCCCACCATGAGTAGCTAGAACGCTAGACAAAATATATGGAACAATTGTTTTTAGACCATGAACAACAGGTATGTGATCCCAGAGAGAAAGGAAACAAACAAGGTGAGCCCTGTGACCACCAGGGCTTTTCGTACAGCATCATGCTCCAGACGGTGACACAGGGAAGGAGAGAGCCCAAGCAGACTAGGGCAGACTTGCTGCACTGAGGAAACAGAGTTTGAGGTGACTGTGATAGCAAGAATTTTGGAACAAACAACCAGAAAGGAGGAAGCTACACAGATAAAGAGCTCCCGACAACTGGATAATGGTCCCTTTTCATCTTTGACTGACCACTAATTTACCCCAAGTGTAGATTGAGATCACATGAGGGAAATTAGAATATATTTTGAACTGAATGAAAATGAAAACATAACATATAAAAATTCATGGGATGCAGTTAATGCAGCATTTAGAGGGAGCATTTACAGTTTTAAATGCTTATTTAGAAAATAAGAAAAGTCTAAAATCGATAATCTAGAGGGACACACAAGGAGAAGGCCATGCGATGACAGAGGCAGAGACTGGAGAGATACAGCTACAAACCAAGGAACACCAATGACAGGCAGTGACCACTAGAAGCTAAGAAGAGTTGAGGAAGGGCTCTATGCAGAGACTCAGAAGGAACCAACCCTTGATTTTGGACTCCTAGACTCCAGAACCATTGGTTTATCAGGATTTTCTGAAGAGCAGCTAGGGAGACAAAGGGCTCCCAAGCTACATTTACACATGTGGCTGTGACCTTTACCCACACTGAACAGAGACACCTGGACGCCATTCAGTGGATACGTACAGGGATGTGATGCTGGAAAACTATGGGAATCTGGTGTCCAAGGGGCTTCTCTTTTTCAAACCAAAATTAATCACCCACTGGAGCAAGGGGTAGAGCCCTGGATGGAGGTGTGAAAAATTCTGCCAGGTGCCTGTACAGTCCAGGAGTACTGATTTGAAACAAAGATATCAGTCCTAAAGCAAAACGTTTCTGAAGGATCGTCTCTAGAAGAGTGAACATACAGTGTCATGATTGATAAAGGCCTGGAATGGAAGCACAGAAGCTCCAAAGAGAAGTGGCACGGTAATGTGGGAAAGCCTTTAAATATAATTCTTCCGTTATCAGTCACCAGAAAAGTTACACAGGTGAGATAACCCATTAATGTAAAGAATGTGGGATAGTGGGGTACCTGGGTGGCTCAGTCTGATTAAGCGTCCGACTCTTGATTTCGGCTCAGGTCATGATCTTGTGGTTCATGAGTTTGAGACCAACATTGGGCTCTGCGCTGTGGGTGGCGCAGAGCCTGCTTGGGATTCTCTCTCTCCCCTCTTTGCTCCTCCCCCACTCACGTTCTCTCTCTCTCTCAAAATAAATAAATAAAGTTAAAAAAAAGAATATGGGATAGCCTTTATGAACAACTCATCTCATTTCCTTTAAGATTTTGTTTTATTTATTTTTTTTTTTAATTTTTTTTTTCAACGTTTATTTATTTTTGGGACAGAGAGAGACAGAGCATGAACGGGGGAGGGGCAGAGAGAGAGGGAGACACAGAATCGGAAACAGGCTCCAGGCTCTGAGCCATCAGCCCAGAGCCCGACGCGGGGCTCGAACTCACGGACCGCGAGATCGTGACCTGGCTGAAGTCGGACGCCCAACCAACTGAGCCACCCAGGCGCCCCTAAGATTTTGTTTTAAAGTTTATTGAGACAGAGAGGGTGCACAAGTGGGGAAGGAGCCGAGAGAGAGGGAGAGAGAGAATCCGAAGCATGCTCTGCACTGTCAGTATAGAGCCCGAGGCAGGGCTTGATCTCATGAACCACGAGATCATGATCTGAGCCAAAATCAAAAGTTGGACGCTCAACCGACTGAATCAGGTGCCCCAGCTCATTTCCTTTAAATCATCATAAAATTCACATGAACAAGTAACCTTATCCTCAAGAAGGACTCAACAATTATCAGTTGTCAGAGAATCCATTCTAGAGAGAAACCCCATAAATGCAATGAATGTAGAAAAGCTTTCAAAATGAACTTTATCCTTTTAAAGTCATCAGAGAATTCATACCAGTCAGAAACCCTACACATGAAAAGACTGTGGAAAAAGCCTTTGCTTAGAACCCAGGCCTTACTCATCATGAGAATGCATAGTGGAGAAGAGCCTTTTAAATGCGATGAAAAGCTTTCAGGAATAACTTAACTGTGTGGCACATCAGAAAATCAATACTGGTGAGAAACCACATTGGTGTAATGAATGTGGAGAAGCCTTTAGGAAGAGCTCAACCCTTATTAGTCATCAACGAATACATACAAGAGAGAAACCCTATCACGGAAATAAATGGGGAAAATCTTTCAGGTATATATCCTTTGCTGGACATCAGAAAACTCACAGTGAAAAGAAAGTCTACTGGTGTAATGACTGTGTGAAAGTCTTTATGAAGAACTTAATGGATATGAGAATTCATACTGAACAAAAAGCCTATTACTGCAAGAAATATGGGAAAGCTTTCAGACACAGCTCAGGCCTTGCTGAACATCAGAGAATCTATATGGAGGAAAACCTCAGGAATGTAATGAAAGTAGGAAGACTTTTCCCCAAAGTTCAGCCCTTAAACAACATAAGAAAATTCATAACAAAGAGCCACCAATTGTAGTTAGTGTGGTAATTCACATCGAGTTAATTCCTTCTGAGCATCAAAGGGGAGACATTCAATAAATTACACATGTAACAAAAATACCCTGTGCACGTCTATCCTGAAGAACTTCTCACATGTGACAATTTCATTACAGCATACTTTGTACAGGTGAAATATATGAAAAATCTACATGTCTATCAACACAGATACAGTTACTCTAGAATGCTATGCAGCAACTGAAAACAATGAGGTAGAATCTATATACAGCAACAGGAAGAGTCCCATGATACTTTAAATTTTAAAAGTTGCAGAAATCTATGTCTGATGGGCTTATATATTTTTTTAAATGAAGCTTTTTTGTGCGTACATATGTATTATACACATTCCAAATGATCTAGAGAAAAAAAGGCCAAACTTTAAACAAAAAAAAGAAAATTTTTTTAATCAATGATCTACACTTTCATCATAAAAGCTAGAAGGGTAAATTATACCCAAAATAAACTGAGAAGAGAAAAGCTAAAGATAATAACCAATGAAACGAAAACAAATAAAAAACAGAAAAAAAAAAAATCAATGAGACCAAAATCTGGTTGTTTGGAAGATCAACAAAACCGATAAAGCTCTAGTCAGACTGATGACAGGAAAAAAAAGAAAAAAGAAAGACAGCAGTCACAAATTAACAATATCAGGAATGAAAGAAGGGGTATCACTACCGATTCAATAAACCAAGGGCAGCAAACTATGGCCCAAAGGGTAACTCTGGCTGCTGCCTATTTATTGTAAATAAAGTTTTACTGGAACATAGTCACACTCATTTACGTATAAAATGTCTATGGCTATTTTTGCTCCACAATGGCAGAGTTAACTAGCTGCAATAGAGTTTTTTCTTAAGACTCACAAAGCCTACAATGTTTACTATCTGGCCCTTTAAGAAAGTTTGCCAACCCCTGGTCCAAAGAATGTACTTTTGTTTGAACTATTAACTAATGAGTACAGCCTAAATTTAGATGTTAATTTATAGAAGACTGATAAGTTACAAATGATTTTGATTTTTACAGAGATGCAAATTGTTCCTGTCTAGTAAAAGATAAGCTCAAAGGTTTAATTAAGAAGGCACGTTTTCTTCCCACCTACCTATTATCTTTATTTCTTTATTCATTCATCCATTCAACAAATATTACAATGCATCTGTCTCATGCTAGGACTGCTTTGATGGAGATTATAATTTAGATGGGGAAGACACAATTAAACAGACAATAATGAATGTAGGATTAAATTAGATTAAATAGACATAATAATGAATACAGGATTGCAAACCAGCATAAGTGCTCTGAAGGAAAGAAATTCAGCCTTTATAGAATAAAGGTAGCTAAACCTGGAATTAACTGAACAGGTATACTATCGCACATGTGACATGCTATCAAAAATATTCACTGTGTGTTGTTTGAAATGAAAAAAATATTGGAAATAACTTATAAGCTTCTCAATAAGAACTGGTTAACTAAATTAAAGACGATCCATGCAGTTATGCGGGTGAATAAAGCTACTTTATACAGTACTAATATGCAGTGATATCTAGGGTACGTTATGTAGAAAAAGAAAAGTTCAGAGCAGTGTGCATAGTATGCTACAATTGGTGTAGGGAGAGAAAGAATATAATGTTTATGCATATATTTGCATAGACTATTTTTGGAAGAATAGTCAAGAAGTTGGCACGGTTGCTTTTAGTAGGGAAATGAGGTAGCTCAAAAGACTGAAGTGAGAGACTTGTCGGTTCACTAAATACCCTTTTTTACCTTTTGAATTTGTACAATGTACATGTAATATCTTCTGAAAGATAAATTTTAAAAATTTAAATAAACAGAAATTTCAATGGCTTTCCAAGGCTCTTAGAATGATAACCAAAAAAAAATTTTTTAATGTTTATTAATTTTAAGAGAGAGTGTGAGCAGGGCAGGAGCAGAGAGAGAGGGCGAGAGAGAATCCCAAGCTCGACACCATCAATGCAGAGCCAGATGCAGGGCTTGAACCCACAAACCATGAGATCGTGACGTGAACTGAAATTTAGAGTTGGATGCTCAACCAACTGAGCCACCCAGGTGCTCTGATAACCAGAATTCTTAACATAACCTAAGAAGATCCTGTATGATCTAGACCATGCCTACCTTTCTGGCCCCAACTTGTATCATTGCTCTCCCTCTGTCGTGCTCCAACTCACCAGGCTTCCTTCATTCCTCAAATGGACTATGCTCCCTCTCCTAACTGGGCTTTGCACATGCTGCACTCTCTAGTGGGAACTCTCTTGTCTCCCTTCTTTACCCAGTTAACTCCTCTTATGAGATATCAATACAGCCATCATTTCTTCAGAGAAGCCTCTATGCCAGGTCAGGTCTCTCCGCTTACACACTCTTTGGGCCCTGTTGCCCCTTTCCTTCAAAACAATTATAACACATAAAATTACATTTCTTTGTGCGATCATCTGCTCAATGTCTTCCCCACCCCACCCCACACTGTAAGCCCTAGGATGACAGGACCATGTCTGTTTTGTTTTTTTTTCTCTCACCACTGTACCTCCAACTCTAGCATGAGATTGGCACATTACACTGCAGGTGCCCCAAAATATCTTTTTCAAACCTTTTTTTTTAATGTTTATTTATTTTTGAGAGAGAGCGCGCGCGTGTATACACACACACACACACACACACACACACACACACACACACACGTGAGTGGGGGAGGGGCAGAGAGAAAGGGAGACATAGAATCTGAAACAGGTTCCAGGCTCTGAGCTATCAGCACAGAGCACGATGCAGAGCTCAAACTCACAAACCATGAGATCATGACCTGAGCCGAAGTTGGATGTTTAACCAACTGAGTCACCCAGGCACCCCCCAAAATATCTTTTTGAATAAATGCACAAATAAATGCACATGTGCATGCATGAAGTATTGAAAGAATCCATGAGTAAACTGTCAGGAAATCAGGTGGCCTGATATCAGGTGGGTCATACTGAAGACATCCAGGCTGATAACAAGACTTCAAAAAGGGATGAGGCCCATATGCCACAATAAACGAGGGGGGTGAATGATGGTTGGTAGATGAATAATGATTAGGGAAGGGTAGGAAGTGGTATAAACCTCAAAGAGCAGAACTTTTTCCATGACACTGGAGGAGTACTGTTCAAGAAGTGACAGTGACGAATGATGAGGACATCAGTTCCACCTCCAAATTCAGAGGTACATGGGATATGGAAGAATGAGCAACCATCGCCTGCAGGCTAGAGGGAAAACCATGTCTTCCTCCAAGAGAAAGCCAGATCTATCTAATATCTTAACTCACAAGTTTCAGTATGAGAGGATTTAATAATGCAATGGATTCTTATCACAGTTAAAAAGTTGGGAAGGGAGGGTGGTAAATGTGAGTGAGTTGAAAAACACAGAGTTATTCAGGAATGTCATGTCAGACTCACACAAATCACAACGGTTAGGTACTTTCTAGCAAGAAAAAAGGAGAGGATGGAAAATTATGATGATGAACTGATGACAGGGTTGCTGCCTATCCATCCTCGGTACAAATGGTGAAAGTTGTGAGGCAAATCACAGAGGTACTGTGGAATCTGGGGGAACAGATCTAGACTCAGGAGAAATGGTTAAGGAAATTTATGGGAATTACAAGGTTGAAGGGAAAGCAGCAAAAAATTCTAATTATCTGGTTGTTGCTAGCAGCTCTGGTCAAATCCAGAACTTTGAAAGAAGAGGAGATAAAAGTGGGGGTGGGGGGAGGGAGCTATAAGACTGGTCTGACCTGCAAAGGTCTTCTTTTGCTTCCATGGCTCCCTGAAGAATGACACATAAGCTACACAACTATGTGGCAGCATAAAAGAGAAACATTTCATAACCCAAACACTTCCCCTGCTTTGTGAGGTGACCTGGAAGCCTCAGTTAGAGATCTTACCATTACTCTGGGCTGGAGAGAACCTGTTCAGTGAGGGAAGAAACAACCTGGGGGTTCACACAGGATATTTCAGACTCTCTCTACCTCACTTGTACCTTTTGATTGACATATTCTTACAATTATTACTAAAGCTTAGTAATGACGGCTAAGATCTCTGATTCATCTGAATCTTAACTGACAATCTGATACTTTGTCAAGGGAATAGAGAGCCTGGGAAAGGACAAATGGTCAGAAGCACTTAAGTCTTTGACAGTGACCAAGAGTAAAAACAAATGTGAGGTCTGGGGCAGGTTAACTGTCTATGGCATTGCTAAGAAAATTAATCTCAGTCAGGAGTGGAGGTACTCTGATCTCTCAGTTCACATGTTTACTTAGCAGGATTTTGACTGAGTTTTTTTTTTTTTTATTAAATGTTATTTAATGTTGCTCCATTATGTGTTCAATAATAAAAATATGGGGGAAAACCAGTTCTTTTCCATCTATTCAGTAGATCATAATTCATAATTTAGCCCTCTTAGAGGGCTAAAAGACATGGGATCCAGATTCAGCTCTAGATCAATCATTTACTACAATTTAACCTTTGGAAAGTAATTTAACCTAAGATTCAATTTTCATTGTTTTCATTGTTGTTACTCTTGAGAAAAAGAGTTCATCAGAGGAGGAAGCAGGGGAGCCCTGGTAGAGTCAATATTGGATTCTAGAAGTAACTTGGATAAAAGGTAAGATGAAAATAAGCTCCAATTTTAGATCAGTTCCTCTCCTGCCCACGCCGTCATAGCCTGGCTCCGCTCCCAGGGCCTAAGCAAAAGCAATATTAAATCCTTACAAAAGAGGGCTTACATAGAACCTTAGACTGAAAACCCTTTGGGAAAGTCTGGAACTCACTCCTGGTAGAAGCATGTAGAAAGCTTACCCAGTGGAGAACAAGAGGACAGAGCCAATCCCTTTCCTTCTAAAGCCATGGCAAAGCAGAGAATACAGGGCTCCCATATGTATTATTTGGAGAATCCCCAAAACAGGAAGCTCCGGAACTAGCAATACTTACTTATTATTACCGCCTCTCAAAATACAAAATTCTAATAAATCTAGCATAAAATCTAGACCAGGTTTCATAATCCCCAGCAGCAGAGTGGAGAAGTCTATAGAAAAAAAAAAATTATTACCAGTGGAAATTCATCAAATACTTTAGGAAGCTGTGAACAACTCTAGAAATACTTAGAGACAATGCTGTTACCTCTGGCATTTGTAATTCTCAGGTAACAAGCCTGACTCTTCCAGCTAACTTGGAAACTTCAGAGTTTCCAAGACAGAGCTGGCAACCAAGAAGGAAGCAGATACAGAACACCCACTACTTTAGGAACCATACTGTTATGGTCATTGGGAATTCATACTTTAACCAAATTCATCAAACTGAATCCCAATGGAAGGACTGACATGGTAGAAACGAGAGTAGAGAGAACGCCCCGTCAGTGTTATTAAAAAAAAAAAAAAAACAGTTGGTAAATTCTTCTCTTGGGGGACAAAGGGAAACCAAGTTTCTGTGGATAATAAGGCATGGTAAGAACATTATATAAGCAAAATTTGCACTTACTTTTAATATCCATTCAAACTAAAATTTCAGAATTTTATAATATGGTCAAGAATCCATTCAAAGCTTTCCTTTGATTATTATACCTGTAATGAACTATTATCAAGCAGTAAAGCAGAAGCCCTAAATTTGGTGAAGTCGGTGACTGAACTATGGCTCCACACCAACTGTCTTCCTGCAGCTATAATCAAAAGCATGCATTCTTTTAGAAGCAATAGGTCTAGCCAAGATGGCTGCCATATGAAAAGCAGACAGCAGGGATATTATCAATCCCCAAAACAACTGACAGGAACCGTTCAAATACAAACCACCTCAGGGGGCACCCTCCACCTTCCTTTTGACTGTCAGCATGTCTATCACCTGTACACCCACTAACAAACACACACAAAAATGGTTCCAGTGACTCTCCACACCAGTTCTCTCCCACAGTGGGGTAGCATATTCAGAAAGCAAAGCAGAGGTGGTAACTAAATCCTCTGAAGGGCACAATCAGATATTATGAAGTTTGGAAAAAGCCAGGGTAATAACTGGTGCCCTCTCTCCTCTTCAAAAGGGCCAACACTTTTTTCCTCAACTGCACACAGGTTAGAATGAAAGGTGGCAGCAGCCTCACAAAGCAGCCCTTTGAAAAGAAAATAATTACCATTCATTGCCTTTGCTGTGTGCCTAGCTTTGTTAAGAGCACAGTTTGTTAAATGTTGTGGTGTAGGTGATTTGCTGAAACTAAACTAACTGCTACACAAGAATCAATAGGCTTTGTGTCCATATTCTGACTCCTTTTCCTTGACAACATGTAATATTTCCATTTTTCCCAAAGACCATTCTGATCAAAGACAAACTCCCCATGGAACCAGCTGCCCAACAGATGTCTCACAGCCACTGTTCACATTAACTCCTGATTGCCTGCTAGATGGAAAACAAGCTTCCAGCGACTCAATCACAAAACCTGAGTCCTATAGCACTTCTCTGATTAAGCGTACTTGGAAGAGTAAGTCGCCTCCTGTAAGACTGTCGCTAAAGAAGTCTTGAAAAGTACTGGATTGTGGCAAACTGCTGAAGAGAAAAATCATAACATCTCCTTAGAAGATGGCAATATTTACATGCAAAAGAGGGGGAAAAGGTTCTTTTAATCTCTTATTTAAGGCAGAATATGGACACTTTAAAGGACCTATGAAAACCCCCCTCATTTAATCTTGGTTTGATGAAAAAATACATCCAATCTCCAAGGTGAGGTTCATACAGAACCGTCTGGAAAACTGAGTTAAAAAAACATTGTTTCCAAAAGAAAATCCCATATCAAGATCAATACCCTTACTCCATCTCACCCCATCTTCTGTCCCTCACCCCATGGGTTGAGGCTTTGGCCCCTGAAATAAAGACTGCCGGAGTCTGAATCTCTATACAGTCAACTTACTAGCTGTGTCATCCTGGGTCCCATTTCTTGGTTTCTTCATAAGTAAAAACAGGAATGATGGAATGATGGTAACAGTACCTAAACTCACAGGGTTATTATAGATATAAAAGAAGGTAATCTATGCAAAGTACTTAACACAATGCCTGGTATGTAGTTAAAGCTCAGTATATATTAGCTGCCATTACTTCTGTTGTTCCAATAGTACATTTCAGCACAGGTACCACTCCTTCCAGAAAGCCTTCTTTGATGAAACCTTTACCCCCAGATTCCTCTCTGCATATCCTCTATCACAGTATTTCTCCCACTGATCATATCCCTTTGCTTACCTCACACACTCTGCCCTGTTGAAGTGCTGGAGTTGTATGTTGTAACTCTGTATTTGTAGGCACAGTAAAACGCTTGGCATGTAGAAGGTGTTCAAAGAATTGTTTAATTTTAAACATTTACCCAATATTGAAATAAATTTATGCTATTTTTTAAACTAACAAAATCTAGCAAAAGATGTCAGCTCCACACTTGACTACTTGAATTGTAGTCGTTCGAATCAGCTCCTTAATCGTAATTAAATTTCCTTGACTAAAAGAAGGCAGGGACAGGAGAGAAAAGCAAAGTTCTCAGCTCACTAAGAAACGAGAACTGGCTTTCCGGGTTAAATTGGAGAGAGCACTGAATGGGAGCTATGAGGAGATGTACAAAAAGAAACCGAAGAAAAGCGAAATGGATTAAGAGATCTTTGCGTCTAAAGTAACCAGCTAGAAAACAGCCTTTCCTGCCTACACTGAAACATCCTTTCAAACCACAAAGCAATCTTTCCTCGTGAAAGGACCAACCACATTTCACTTCCCCAAGTTATCTATGTCAGAACACGCCAAAGGAAGGACAGGCTTTCACCATAGAACTTTCTGAACAAAGTGGCAGTGGAAAATAGTTTCCAGTTCACCTAGACAAACAGCCATCCATCACAGATGACATCTAGATCCATTCAATTTTCCTTCTCCCAAGCAATAATGGGAAGGAAAAGAAAAAAAAGCTCAAGTTCTGGTCACCTAGGTGGAAAGACAGAAACCAGTCTATAACAATTCTAATGCCTATAGCTTTTACCTGATATTTATTTTAAAAATCAGAAGTTTGGGGTGCCTGGGTGGCTCAGTCGGTTAAGTGTGCGACTTCAGCTCAGGTCATGATCTCGCAGTTCGTGAGTTCGAGCCCCACATCAGGCTCTGTGCTGACAGCATGCAGCCTGGAGCCTGCTTTGGATTCTGTGTCTCCCTCTCTCTCTGCCTTTACCTCATTCATGGTCTCTCTCTCTCTCTCTCAAAAATAAACATTAAAAATTTTTTTTTGAAAAAATAAATAAAAATCAGAAGTTTGCATTAACTAGATACAATTGCTATTAATTTCAAAGACCTTTCTGTTAAGGTTTAGTCCAAAGCCATTTTTACAACCAAGCTATAAGTGAGAATATTAATCAAAATAGTGGTATAGCTGAAAATAGCTCTCCTGCCATAAAGTTACCTGTTCAAAAATGATCCAGTCATCAAGGCTTTATAATATTTAAAGGAAGATTGAAGGCAAATGATTAAACCATATACTTAAAGACAAAACAAAACAAAACAAAAAACACCTGTAACTAGGGGGTTACATTGCTGCATATAATATACTCAGAATCTCCTGCTTCGCTTTTTCTCCCACCACCTTATGACTAAAAGACTCTGGAGAATGCTGTCAGCAAGAAACGCACGCCTCCAAGCCACAGCATGAAAGAACGAACCCACACCTCTCCAAGTAACACGGGCTTTGTACTTCAAAAAGCACAGGTATCAAATGATAACAGATAAACTTCAGCCTATACATAAAAGTGGTTCTAAAAAGAAACGTTTTTTTATAGAGAAAGCCCCCAGGTATGGTGTCACGAATCTAGCAATTCCCTACATGGCCCACTTGTAGAGGTTATTGTTAAAAACCTGCAGCTGACTGCTGTCTCTGACTGCAGGGCTGATAAATTATTTGCATTCATCACAATCATACCAACCTTCTCTGGAAACCCACACAATGAACCTTGAATCAGAGCCCTGCTTTGTTTTTCAGGAAGGTTTTAAAATTTTTTTTGCTGGTTGATTTGGTTTTCTAAAGAGAAGGTCATTTGGAGGACTGTGGCAGAGGGATGTAAATTATATAAAATAGCAGTGAGCTTGGGAGGAAATAAGGAAATAAGGGAGCAAGCCATGAAGTGCTCTTTCAGCAGATATGGCCAATAGAGGAAAAGTTTGTGTCAATTTATCCATTAAAAATCTCTCCTTTTGGAGTATTATGTAAGTGTCATAAAAAAAAAAAAAAAACCCTGCAGTGGGCTGAACTGGGCCATGTGAGGACTCAATACAACCAAGCTTCGAATACTTAAATATCTTAAACCACTTTTTGCTTATAGCAAATAAAATGCAGAGCTGCAGATGCTTCCTCATCTGTGTGTAAATGAAAGCAAAACTGTGTGAGTAGTTAGTATTCTTAGAATTTTTGAGAGCCAGTTTATTTAAATTAAATCAAAGCCAATCTGTATCTGTACAGAAATAATTTTCTCAGGGCTCTTGTTCTCTAGACTTTATAGAGCTGTACATACTCTTCTACCTCTCCCTCTGAGATCAAGAAGTGAAAAGAGCTCTTCAGGTCCAAAACCACTTCACATGAATCTGGGAGAAGGAAGTTCAAAGGGATCAGAGTATCATTCGTCTTAGCAGCCCATTATAGAACAGGGTTCAACTCTTCCCTGCCCGGTTCTTTGTGTTCCCATAGCACATCTTGGAATTTATCATGTTTCTTTATGTTTCTATATCTATCTCTGCTTCCATAGTGTGAACTCTCTGATGACAGGAACTGGGTTTTATTTAGCTGGAGACAGTGTCTGTTGACCTGAATTGTATGTTTCTACAGTATGTACATAACACCCAGATTTTATCATCAAGTGACTTCAATTAAACATCCTAGAGAAGGTTTTAAAAAGGCAGTAAGCACATAAGGCACTGACTATAAGACAACACATATGAAGAACTAGGGATCGCAAATATTAGGAAAGTGCCATCTAGTTAAAGTCATCTATACAACACAGCACCAACATTCACATAATTTGGTATTGTTTGGTTTATTTATTGTAGTCATGTGGCTTTTAATAGATTTCATTTTGATGACATGTACTTACATGTATCTTTCTCTTACACCTCCATTTTCAAATTCATTGTAATACACATTCTACTGACAGAAATAAAAATTGGGGCCAAATGGTCAACACCTCCCACTACCAAATTATCCAGTATAGACTCCCTCTAGCCACAGAGAAACTGACCTTCCCTTATCATCACCTAAAATAGCAATATTATTCCACTGCTTCAAAAGTGACATTAATTCTAGGTGGGGCAATAAGGATATCCAAGTACGTGTGTGTGTGTGTCTCTCTCTCTTTCTCACACACACACACACACACACACACACACACACATTCCCCATAGGCACACAGGAAACTCCTTGAAAACACATCATACACAGGGCCTTCACTCTTTACCTCTTCCTTCCCACTGACACAGGCAGCCATGCTGCCAAGGCAGCAACCCCCACGTGAAATATGAGAGTGGAGGCGAAACAGCTCAATCAAAACAGCCTGGAAAGGAAAGGAGGGTATGCGTGTCAGTGAAAGTCTCCGTGGAAAGGCCAGACAAGTTTTGCTTCTGCCTTGACCATCCTAGGCACATAGCCCTATTCAAAGTCTGCTTACCTGAGCTTAAAGGCCAAGCCCTCCCTTTAACCTTTCATAGAACGGGTAACATGAAAATTCACCCCAGTATTTGAAAAGTGCATTGTGAGAAATGTCAGGGTGCAGCTCGTGAGCATACTCCGGAGAGCACAGCTGACAGGCATTTTGAAAATAAGCAGTTCGGGACTGATGAAATAGAAGGCACAGGTAGAAGAGAAGCTCAGCACTGCTTCAGCACTTGGGGGCTGTTTTGCTTCAGGCTAAAAGCCACAGACTGACCCAGCAGGATGCAGATTACTCAACTTTCTGAAATGGAATCTGGCTCTTCAGCTTCTCTCCAAAAGGTCCCTTCATTTATTCTGATTAAGACTCACTCATTTTACCTGGCCTACTTCCATAAGCCTCCAGCTGACTCAGGTTGCCCCCAGTTAAGGACAATAAACACTGAGCTGTATTCACATTCACACGCGCGTGCACGCGCACACCAGAGGAGTCATTTCTTTTAAAAGCCAGTCCTGTCAAACTTTTAAGCCTGAATCTGAAATTAGAGAAGTAAAACCAAATCAATATAAATTCCCCACCTCCCAGGTCTGATAATACTAGACATTCTCCTATTACCTACAAGTGAGGGAATCCACGAGCAGACATTTATTTCAAACGCAAATGTGCTGCTGGATTAGAATCAAAGCATAATGTTAAGCCAGTTGGAAGAAAGACAGCATTCCTAAAAATTCTGTCATTTAGTGGAAGGGCTTAAAAAGGGGAATTGAGGTGAGCTACATGGGCACTCACCTTAGCGGCAGAGTCTGAAGTTGATGGAGTTTCAGATAGGCCTTGGCCAGCATTCCTGTCTGCTTTTGTTTCTCCTAGAACAGTGTCTGTGATGGTTAATGCGCCATTCAGGATATTCTTAACTCCTGCTTATCTTAAGGTATTTTACAGTTTCCTTTTGTGATTGACCAGAGAAATTCAGAATTTGTATAATCTGGTGCTTGTCTGATACTAAGCCCTGGAACTGTTCACCAGAGGGCCTGAGTAACCAACCTGATGCTGAAAAGGCAGGAGCACACTGATACAGAAAAGAGTTTCCAGAGCTCACTGGTTGGGTATACGTAATACTTATGAAGTCACCAGAGGACAAATGCTTCCAAGTTAGGGGCAAAGGCTGCAGCTGTCACACTGTCCCCAAATCTCCAGATAACCACCTTCACCGCTTATCTGGGGCCATGGGTTATTAATGGTGGAGCAAGTCAGCTGGATTGAAAGGAAAGATGGAAACATTGTAGACAGGGGCTTCACCCACACAATTATGAGCAGAAGGTTACTCTACTGAGACCAGACATCAAATCACCTAGTCTCCTACATTTCTAGGATTTTGCAAGAAGAACTGGGTCTCCACTGTCATTGAATTACCCTGGGACCCTAGGGAGGCCTCAGCCTCTCTGAAGGGAATCTTGATGCCAGTAACATCATCCTTTCAAAGAGATTTTCTGTTCCTTAGGAATGGCAAAGGAATCAACATACTGCATGCTCCATGAGGGCAGAGACCATGTCTCTCTGACTCACCACTGCATCTCTAATGCCCAGGATTGTAGGTACCCCAAAAAAACATTTTGAAGAAAGGGACTAACTCTGGCAAGCCACTTCTGACACAAAATCCAAAAGTGCTATTGAACCAGCCACAGTCAATGCAATAACCTGGCCTATCACACGGCCTTGCCAAGCATGGGCACATCAACGGTTTTGGGGAAAGTGAACCAGGGCTCAGGGTCAGGTGGTGTCATGATAGCAGAACAGAATCCTCTTCCAGAGGAAAAGTATCCTTGGCTGAAAGAGGAAACAAGTAGTCAGTCATGCTCCTTAGTGGAATTTTATAATCATGGAAAACACACAATGTAGCTCATCCTACCACGGCTTCCACCAACCTCAGGCCTATAAAGCCATGTGAATGGAGGTCTCCTCTTCCCGACAATGCAGAAAGACCAGCTGCCTGCCTGCATTCTACTTCTAAAAATGTGGGAACTGAGATCCCACTGGGTGGAGGTTTAAGAAGCTAGGAGAGACTTCAAACCTAATGCCCACTGCGACATCTTGCAGTTAGAAAAGAGTTTAACCAAACAGTATATTATGTTATCATGTTACAATGACTACTGTTAACACTTGCTGAACTGTCACTTATGTACCTGGGAGTAGGCTAAATACTTTGCATAAACATTTTACTTAATCCTTACAACAATCCTATGAGAGGCACTGTCATTCTCACTTTGAAGATAAAAAACCTGATGAAATGTGGGTTTCAGTAATACCACCCAGTATGTAAGAGAACCAGGACTCAGAGCCAGGCCTGTCTGACTCCTGAGTCCATGTTCCAAGCTCTTGCTACTCTGCCTCCTCCTGTCTCTTGCTGGGTCGATGAATAGGTAGGTATCAAGACCAATTCTTGCAGCTTCTAAAACTTACCCATTATTGCCTGAAATCAAAAGTGGTTAAAGGAACTTAACCACATAGACTGACTTTTCTTAAGGAAGCTCTTAGATGAGGGATCGGAAAGGAAGTTCAAAAGGCAGTCCCTCAAACCAAGAGCTATGCATTTTGGCCCAAACTTTTCAGTACAACTCATCTGAGAATAAATGTCCAAACACTAACCACACACACAGTTCTTAATCATGTTCCTCCTGGTTCCACACAATGACTTGAACTGAAAGCTGTTTCAATTAGTAAGATTTTTATGCAATCTCCAAAATAAGCAAAAAGGCTTACTTTGGCCCTGCAATTGTTATTTTGTTTTTATAAATTCCTCCACTGTATTATTTCCTCCCTTGAAGAATTCCTAAGGCAAGTCCATTTCAGACAGGTTTTAAATCATATTGGATATACTGCCCAGTTATACCATTGTCTTATCCCTCTTCACTTTGTCACACAAGTTAGGAAGTACATTTGTGTTTGCATTATGTTTCTGAAGGGCAAAAAGAACCCACCAAAATTATGCTCCAAAATACAGAGCAAGACTTAAGATGATCATCTTTTATTGAAGAGTGTTTAAGCAAAACACAATTGCTTCATTTCATTGGGAGAGAGGCTAATTTTAGAGGATTTTGGTTGGTCTTACTTAGGTCAATTAAATTGTGATATAACAAGATCCCAAAGACCTGCTCAATGCTAGCTGAACTTTAGAATCAAAAAGCTCGCATGATTTATGTTAATAGCCAGAAAACTCTACCTTCCCCCAGCTGCCATATACTCAAGTCATTATCCTACAATCTGAGGAGACAGATGTAGGATTAATAATTTATCACCTTCCTGTACTGCAATGTAGTTAAGAATATAGGACAGTTTGGCAGGAGAGAGTTCTTGCTGAAGGCTCATCACTATGAGATTTATTCCATTAGTCATCCAACTTAAATTAGATGCCCAGCAGATACAAGAAGAGCAGGGATATAATGCCCTTTATAAAGTCTCCTGAAAATGCTTTTCTCCTAAGGATAAGACCAATGCATGATCAAGATATATTACTCTCTTAAAAGAAAAAGATACCACTTGGTCTGTCTGGTACAACAGGGGCTACAGCCCTCAAAGTACAATCAAACGATAGGGGCAAAGGAGGAAAGTGAGTGCAGGTGCCTTCTGTCTGCCAGGGACAAATGCAGGTAGTTACGAGAACAAAAAGAAAATAGCAACAAGTGGGGAAAAGATGTCTTGCTAAGCCAGAAGCTGCCTTTGTCCCAACTGTATAGTCTCTACGGGAGGTTGAGGGTCCCACCCAGAGTTTGGGACAAATTAAAAAATAAATATGGCAGGGGTGCCTGGCTGCCTCAGTCAGTAGAGCATGTGACTTTGATTTCAGGGTTGTGAGTTTAAGCCCTACGTTGGGTGTAGAGACTACTTAAATTTTTTTTTTTTTAACTAAACAAATATGGCAGTTAGAGGTAAATGGAGATCAAAATATCATCTTTATAATAAGCGATAAGGTGACTGGGGAACATAGCTTAGATGTACAACCACATACTGGCTTTCTAATGCTTTCCTGTACTTAATTAAACTTACCCAGTTGGACACAGGCAGGCTATCCTGGAATGGGCAGGCCAGTTAGAGGACGGCAGAACGTATGCAAATCCTGAAGACAGGCCATTCCATACAATAGGAGTCTTTTTCAACCTCACCAATCAGAAAAAAAGTGACTCATCCATTCAGAGAGACAGAGCCAGAAAAAAGGCAGAAAAAAGAGCTAAAATCACCTTCCAAATATTGTTCCCTCCTGGGAAGTGAAGGGCCTTAATGGCCTCATTAAGTGAAGGGAACTTAATGACCCAAGAATGAAAAATAGGGTAGAAAAGAACGATTCTCCTCAACATGTATATTCCAACATGGTGTCATTTCCAGCATTCTTTTTCAGTTAATCCAACAAACTGTTATTGCTACCTACTATGTGCTAGATTCTTGGTGTGTAACTGTGATTAAGACAGTTTCTTGAAGCAGACACATGAGTGAGTAACCATAGTAGCCATCTGCTCCCAGCCACATCTGCTATGATTACTTAGGTTACTTACTTAGAACACAGGTTACTCCCTGGCATACCTGGTACCAGACTCACCATCTACAATAAATAACTATAAAACTGGACAGAATATACAAAACAACTGTTCTTAGTCAGGAGATAACAGCCAGTACAAGGCTGCAATCCCCGAGAGAGATTGCAGAAGAGAGGAAACTTGAAGTGAGCCCTAACACTGCCCAGGTCTCCAGGGCCAACTTCCCAACCACAGCACCGAAAGCTGGAACCCAAACAGAACACAGGGGGCTTGCTGAGCCCAGGAAGCAGAGATATGAATTTGGCTAAAATCTGAGTGGTGAGACACTGGAGAGGAAGGAGCTGTGAAAAGAGGGAGCCCCAGAAGTCCTTAGGGAGGGTGCCCTGCCAGGCTGAGAGCTGGAATGTAAAGGCACAGGGCAAGGCTCGAGGTTTATGAGATAGCAGACGCTACAGGGCAGAGAGGGAAACAGAATCACTAGAGGTCAAGCAGCGCTGGGGGTAAGAACAGGAGCACTTTGGAATTTGGCTCTGCCAGAGCGAAGAAGTCACATTAACACCACAGACGAGCACACACCAGAAAGACCTCACCTCAGGACTAAGGACCACACTCTAGAGCAAGACCCACTCTGAATCTCTCCTCGCAAAGCCTAACACACACAGTACAGCATGATATAATAACAGAGAGCTGTAAGACACTACAAGAACATTAAAGAGTAAGTTCAAACTAGAGGTCTCAGAATATATCAGAAAGGAGCTTATGTTTACCTGAATCAGACAACCTCAGTGAGAAGACTAACAGCACTCTGCATGAGACAGGACTCTACAGTGATGTGAATGTGGAGGAAAGAAAAGAGTGTGGAATGACTCAGGGATTTCTACCTCAGAACGCAAGAGGAGGTGGTCTTTTCACTGTTATAGGGAACACAGGAGGAAGAAGGACAAAGGACCATGGGTTTGGTCTTGATACATTAAGTCAGAGGCAGCTGTGAACCATCCAGTTGGAAACGTATGACATGCAGGTGGGTATGTGCTCTGGAAAGGAGTGAATGAACAGCTATGGATCTGGGAGTAGACGGCACACGTCTTAACAGTTATGGGAAAAAATGAGGCTACCCAGGGGGCACACACAAGAGTTAGATAAGAAAGGGTAGAAAAAGAACCCTGAAGAACAAAACACTGAATAAACAAGCTGACAAGGGAGTGAGGGAAGAATAATTAGAAAGTTCAGTGGACGGGCTGGAAGGGGAACAAAGAACAGCACTGCACCCCTGTACCTTTTCACTTACCATGGCACGGTATTCATATGGCTACTCCCTCGTCAAACTGGGAGTTCTTCCAGGGCAGGAACTGTGTTGTACTGATATTTATCACCCTTGTTCCTAGCCTAGGACCAAACTGCCAGTAAGTTCTCAAAAACCAGTTATGAGGGGCGCCTGGGTGGCTCAGTCGGTTAGGTGTCCGACTTCGGCTCAGGTCATGATCTCGCAGTTTGTGAGTTCGAGCCCCGCGTCAGGCTCTATGCTGACAGCTCAGAGCCTGGAACCTGCTTCAGATTCTGTGTCTCCCTCTCTCAGCCCCTCCCCTGCTCACACTCTGTCTCTGTCTCTCAATAATAAATAAACGTTAAAAATTTAAAAAAAAAAAACAGTTCTGAATTGAATGTTTTCTCTTGTTTATTAACTAATACTTACTAACTAATTGGGTGATCTACTTCTCAGAAGCGGGGGAATGTCAGTAGAAGTTTTCACAGCCAACTGTTAGCTTTAGGCCTACATGAGCCTTGGTGACTCCATAGTTTAGGTTTCCAATGCTGGTTCAGGCCCTCTCACCACACACACACATACACACACAGGCATAGCTCTTCAGATGTACATATTCTTTCTTTAGATATGTTAATATATTTGTGAATATTTTAATCAGATCTCATTTCTCTCAAAGGCATTGTGTCTCCTTAAAGTGCCCTCATATACCTCTGATCTGATTGTGCTAATTTTAAGTTTTAACTCTCAAGCGATAGATTATGTTAATTTTAAAGTTTAATTCTCAAAGGACAATTCCCTTATTTCTAATTTATTAATTTATTCAGTCAACAGATATTTTTATGGTGCACCTACTATATACCAAGCACTCAGCACCTGCTAGGAATACCTAGTAGAAGTAAAACAGGCAGGGGCGCCTGGGTGACGCAGTCGGTTAAGCGTCCGACTTCAGCCAGGTCACGATCTCGCAGTCCGGGAGTTCGGGCCCCGCGTCATGCTCTGGGCTGATGGCTCAGAGCCTGGAGCCTGTTTCCGATTCTGTGTCTCCCTCTCTCTCTGCCCCTCCCCCGTTCATGCTCTGTCTCTCTCTGGCCCAAAAATAAATAAACGTTGAAAAAAAAAATTAAAAAAAAAAAAAAAAAAGTAAAACAGGCAAAACTTCTGCCCTTAAGAAGCTGACATCTATTGCAGAAATTTCCAAATTCTTGGAATCACCTCATTTTTGTCTCCCAATACTGACAGTCCCCAGGTCCAAAATGGAATTTTTTAAAGGATTTTACTTCTTTTTAAGTAATCTCTATACCCAACATGGGGCTCAAACCTACAACCCTGAGATTAAGAGTCATATGCTCCACCAATTGAGTCAGCCAGGCGCCCCCCAAAATGCTATTTTTAAGCCATTTAACAATGACACTAAACAGAGAAATAGTGATTCAATGGCCTACAAGGAAAACACAGAGTATCTTTTATCAGACAAACTATAATCACTACTTTCTAGCAGTGGGCTTCAGCACTGAACCCAGAAACTGAAATAAAAAAGAAACCTACATAAGTCAGCAGGTACCTGGGGTGCTACTAGAGATGGAGTAAACTGCCAAGTGGTAAACAGGAATGGGGATAACAGGAGACCTGCCTTATTTTGGTCAGTTTTTCAGGATTAATCCATATAATCCAGGGGTACCTGGCTGTGCTGACAGCTCGGAGCCTGAAGCCTGCTTCGAATTCTGTGTCTCCCTCTCTCTCTGCTCCCCCCACCTCCCTCCCTCCCTCCCTCCCTCTCTCTCTCAAAAATAAATAAACATATAATCCATAAGCTAAATGACAACAGCAAAGAATCAAGAATGTATTTTTTCAGGGAACACTTAAGGGCTCAGATAAAAACTGAACAACTCACTAGTAGATAAATACTGACTCAGGCTACCAACAGCAGATTTTCGCTGCTATTATTTTGTTGTTGCTTTGTCAGGTAGGTTTTTTTACCCTTATTAAAAAAAAAGGTTATACACGTACACTGAAAAAAAAGATGGACAACGCAGAAATTGTACAGAGATAATAATCCCACTACTCAAAAAATATACAAACAGGGGATGCCTGGGTGGCTCAGTTGGTTAAGCATCTAACTCTTGATCTCTGCTCAGGTCATGATCTCAGGAACCATGAGATCAAGCCCCATGTTGGGCTCTGTGATGACAGTGCAGAACCTGCTTGGGATTCTCTCTGCTCCTTTCCCATTTGCAAGCATGTGATCTCGCTCTCCCAAATAAATAAACTTTAAATATATACATATATCATATATATATACTATATACACATATATACACACACAATTATGTATCTTGTTTCAAGCTTCCTATTATATAAAAGTGCTTTTCTCTTTGCACAAAATTGGCACCATAGTGGACATGCAGTTGTATATCCTGCTCTTTTTTTTTTTAACGTTTTTATTTATTTTTGAAGGAGAGAGAGACAGAGCATGAGCAGGGGAAGAGCAGACAGAGAGGGAGACACAGAATCTGAAGCAGGCTCCAGGCTCTGAGCTGTCAGCACAGAGCCTGATGCGGGGCTCAAACTCACAAACTGTGAGATCATGACCTGAGCCAAAGTCAGATGCTCAGCCGACTGAGCCACCCAGGTGCCCTTATCCTGCTCTTATCACTTAACATGAGGAGCATTTCCCATGTACTTACTCTCCTGAACTGTGAACTCTGAAGCTGGATAATATGCCACATGTGGACATGCTATAATTTCATCACACTCCTACTGCTGGGCATGTTGTAGCAATGCTTTGCAACATACAATAAACGAGTGTTGATGAATGTCCTCATTCACAACCATCTAAATATATCCTTGAGATAAATTCCCACAAGGGGAATTACCAGGCCAAAAGATATGAACTTTTTAAGGATCTTGATATTTATGCCAAAAAGTTCTCTGTTCAAATTTCCCAGGATAGTATGAGGGCAACCACATCACCCTTCGGGAGCACTAAATATTTTTACTTTGATCTTCATCAGTATGATAGGCTAAAAAAAGATATCTCACTTTAATCTGTTCTTTGGGGGTACATGGCTGGCTCAGTCGGTGGAGTGTGCAACTCTTGATCTTGGAGTTGTGAGTTCAAGCCCCACGTTGGGAGTAAAGATTACTCAGTTAAAAAAAAAATCTAATCCGCAGTTCTCTGGTTACTAACAAGAAAGTACATTTTTAAAAATGCTAATAAATCATTTTACTTTCTTATTTATGGTACTGTCTCTTTTCTTTCCTCTGGGTACATCAATTATTCATTTTTCCTATTAAGATATTATGTTTTTGGGGGGCACCTGGGTGGCTCAGTCAGTTAAGCGACCAACTTCAGCTTAGGTCATGACCTCGTGGTTCACGAGTTTGAGCCCCACATTGGGCTCTGTGCTGACAGCTCAGAGCCTGGAGCCTGCTTCAGATTCTATGTCTCCCTCTCTCTCTGCCCCTCCCCCGCTTATTCTCCTTCTTTCTCTCTCTCTCTCAAAAATAAATAAAACATTTAAAAAAGTATTAAAAAAATATATTATGTTTTTTAAAACATTGATGTGTGGGGCATCCAGATGGCTCAGTTGGTTAAGTGCCTTGGTTTCGGCTCAGGTCATGATCTCAGCATTCACAAGTTTGAGCCCTGCATCAGGCTCCGCGATCAGTGCAGAGCCTGCTTAGGATTCTCTCTCTCTTCCTCTCTCTCTGCCCCTCCCTGCTCGTGCACATGTTCTCTCTCTCAAAATAAATAAATAAACTTAAATAAATAAAATAAAATATTGATGTGAAAAAGCTCTGGTAAGTTAAAATATATAACAAATCTGTCATGTGTTACCTGCATGTGACCTCAGTTTGAACACACATGGTTCTTGGTTCTTCCACAGTAAAAGCTCCAAACTTTTCTAAAATAAAACTAGTAAAATCTAATCTGCACCAGAACCACTCCTAACAATACCACCTTTGCACCTCTATACTCAATCTGCTCACTGTTGTTGTTTTTAAGCAGCAAGCTGAGGGGATACTAAAGACTAGCACAGTAGCCCACAGTACTCTGTTTAACCAAGTGCTAGATTGGAAATACAGAAACAGAAGTAGAAATGCTTCCTCCCCCCTATACATGGAATCCCTCAAATAACAAGCTGCTCATCATGGTTCAGGGTAGAAAAACTATCTTTGGTCCTCCGAAAGACTATCTGCGGTTGGAAGACAGAGAGTAACAGAAGAAAAGGAGCACAGGCCATTGAGTGAACAAACCAGAGTTTAACTCCTGGCTGTGTCGTGACTTCTTGCTGTATGACCCTAGGCGAGTCATTCCGCCTCTCTGGTCCTCAATTTCCTTATGTATAAAATGAGACTAAAACTATCTGTTTTAGGATTATCATAGGGATTAAGTGAGATAAGATATGCAATGTTTATAACCAAGGGTCTGGTATGTGGTAGGTGCTCTTCAAAAAAATGCAATTTTCCTACTCTGATGGTGCTAAATCACTTACTTATTTAACTCAAATGATCTTACATAAAATGTTGGCCTGAAATAGTTAGCTGTCCCAGCAAAGCATCATCTGGGTAAAAAAACATTTAGGTCAGCTTTCTGTCAACTGCAATTTCCACTGCTCTAATTATGCAATCATCAACCACCACTGCAGAACAACAAAAACTCTAAAGCTGATGTCACTGAAATTGCTAAATACAGTAATTACTTGATTCTCTAGATCATGACCACCAACTCCTTTAGGAAAACAACAGAAATCTTTGGAATTACAGGAGCAAAAGGCTGATTCCTTATCCCAGACAGTGGTCTCTATAACACAAGGCTTTTTGGTCACTGCCCAGAATGGCAGCATACTCCAAAGTCTCTCCGAGATGGCTGTTCTCTCACATTCCATACTCTGAAAAGGACAATGTCAACAAAAGAACTAAAAGAAAAAATGATTTCAAGAAACAGTATCCCTTGAAATGTAACCTTCGCACTTTTTCCTGGCAAGAGGTTCCAGCCTGGTGAGATAATCTCTAGGAAGAAAGCATACTTTATGAAATCTATCAGCATAACCCTTTTCTACAGAAAAAGCAAGGAACACATTGTCCCTGTAAGTGAAGATTCCTTCAGAAAAGAAAAAGAAGCAAAGTATCTTTATGAAGCATCTATGTTCACAGTGCTGTACTACACACTTTAATTATGGTATCACTCCTATCAAGCTACAAGGTGAAATCTTATCCTTCTTTACAGACAATAGGTAACTTGCTCAAGGTTTTACAGTTGTTACGTAGAAACATCCAGAACCAGGACCCAGGTCTTCCCAACTTCCAAATATTTTTATTTCTTTTTTAAGTAGGCTTCATGCCCAGGGTGGAGCCCAACTCGGGGCCAGAACCTATGCCTCTCTGATCAAGACCTGAGCTGAGATCAACAGTCAGATGTTTAACTGACTAAGCCATCCGGGCATCCCTCAATTGTTTTTCTTTTCATGACATCTTCACCAAATCTTAAAATTATCATGCCAATTCCCTTTTATAAGAAAGAATCCAATTTTAATTGTGGTTCCAAAACAAATAAACCCAACAAACTAAGTGTCCACCAAAAGGATGACCGTTTCTCTCAATTAGAAGATTGCTTTTCTACCTCCTCCTAGTCTTTGATATGAACTGAAAGACTCATACAGTTTAAATCTATAAAGAAAATGGTACCTGTTGACAACCACAGAGCACTGAAGCAGAAGCAAGTAAAAAACAGGTACAGGCTTCTCAACCATTTCACAGATAGCTGCCAACAAAATCCTGATAAAATCCAGGAAGCAGGGCTTGGCTTGACTCCCAGCCTCTTCTCCATGGCCTTCCAGACAGACGGAACCCGTTCACTATAAAGATAGAAAGGGAAGAAATTATATGCCAAGTAATTAATAATTGATTCCTGGAAATGTAGAATTCTAGAGAATGTGACAGCCTAGAGGGAAGAGAAATTTCAAGTTTATCTTTCACTGCTCATACCTGCCTGTAAATTTTAAACCTGAGCTTTGACAAAGCCTATAATTATCAGGATAAAAACATAGCAAGGGGTATGAAATGAATCCACTGTAAAACTGAAACATTTTATGTTCTATTATTTTCTAAGCTAACAGTAAATCATCTATGTGGAAGAATGGAAAGAGCACTTGCCTGAAGAAAAAAAAGATCTGAGCTTCAGTTCCAATTCTGCAACTAACAGCTTTGTGACTTTGACCAAACACACCTTCTTATTTATGAAGAGTTTCGACTATCAGAGGTAAACTAAGCTGAGAGTTTTGTCTAGCTGTGCTTTAAAAAAATAAATAAATAAATAATACTGTGACTATCTTTAGGAAGTACATGCACTCTCCAGTTTATTACTGCCCCACCACTATGACCTTAAAAATCTATCCAAATTACACTTCAATGTCACGTCCCTGATCCCTAGAATCATCTGCAATTCCTGACTTGAATTCATAATAGACACTCAAATATTTACACAGTTCCTATTATGTGCTAGGCATTGTGCTGGCTACTCTAGAATCTAGGAGCTGGATAATTTAGGTCCCTTCCAGAGAAAAAATGATTTTCATTTGTTTCTTCTCTTATACAACTTCCCTACATTGTATAAATTATTATATAAATCTTGGCAATATCATGAGGGTTGGTTGAGTTCTGAGGAAGCAATTCAAATTCTTCTGTCCTAAATGTGCACCTGTCACCCACATGTGGCAAATGGTAGACTCCGCCCTCCACCCCCAGCCAGCATACAGGGAGACGGGCATCACATGAAGTCAATATTGACTAATACCAGGAAATAGACACATGCACACACACAGCTGCAAAACTGAGGCACAGCCCACCCAAGAAAAGGCTTTCTATGAGCCTTAAGCAACTGAAGTACTTCTTCCTCATTCACTTCCATCCATTCTGATTTCTAGCAGTTTTGAAGTTGTATGTTAGGGAGCAGGGGGCTGAAAGACGTGCGGGCCAGTGACATGTTCAAGAGATTATAAAATGGAGCCCAAGTTAGAAAGTATATCCAGCAACTTCTCTAGCCTCTCAAGATGGAACAGTGAGTGTGCACGTGTACGTGTGTGTGTATGGATCTTACCCAACACATTTCTGCCTACCACAAAAGGATTTTAAATTCAAAGTGACTCAACACCTGTCATCAATAGCGTGACAGGTGGGCGACAGAAGCATAAAAGAAATGAATAGGTTTTGAAAATGGGAGTAACAAACACCATTGGATTAGCAAGCTGATCAGAAGTGCAATGTCTTACGAACCATGCATAAGAGGCAGAGCTCTTTTCAAATGAACTCCCAACCAGCCAAGCCTCTGAAATCTACAACTGCCTAAGGGTGCAAATCACTGCTAGGGTCCAGTCAAAGCCTTGGCAAGAACAACACAATCACCAAGATCCAAATGGTTTGTTACAGAATCAAAGGGTAAAAACCCAGAGAGAGAACACACACCCCCACAATACTTGACAAATGAAAATCTAGAAAAGCTTGCAATAGTTTTGGCATTTAGGGCGTTACAAGTACACCCGAAATAAAAGCACTCTCTGTTGCAGCAGCTGTTCAGACAGAGAAGGGGGTAATGTTTACTTAATCCTTCAGGTTGATGGGGGATGTATCATAGTTCAGTCTGTCAGCTACATACGTGGAACTCCATTTATGTACACAGCGATAAGATATGTTTGAACAACGACAGAGCAAGTCTGAAACAGCCTATTCAGCTGGTATGAGTAATCAAGAATAAAGCTCTTTTAAAAAAAAATCTCAGATATTTGGGAAAGTTACAGAACAGACTGCCATGAATAACTTTGCTTATATTTGCAGGCATTGTTTTCCAAATAGCTGGAAAAATGAACAGATTGTTCTGGGAGGTCGTCTTTCCAATTTGTTCTTAGCTCCCAGTCTGTTAATCACAGAAGAAAGCACAAGGAGACTCAGCTAATGCTCTTCACTAACTGCATCTATTGTCGGTTGGGCACAAGCATCAGGAGGTGAGAGAAGGAAAAGCGTTTTTGGAACCGCCTGAGGTGTTCTTTTGACTTCCTTCATTTCACCTTTGTGCCCACCGCAGACACCACAGAACCCCTCTGTGGGGAATAATTTTCTAAAGTCCGGAATAAGGCAGGTTTCGCATGATAATTTACACGTCGTGCTCAACCCCGCCCCCCTTGTTCTGCATCAACTTTCTATCTTGGTGGGGAGACCGAACACCAGAGACAGCAGCTAAAGACGAGGCTGCAGAAGTCGAGGGAAGAAGGATAGCAGCGCCCCGAGCCCGGTCTGTCAGGGGATGGAGGATGCTGCATGACCAGGCGTGGGCCTGAAAGAAGCAGGGTCTGGGACTCGAGCCCCGCACCTACAAAGCCAGAAGAAGCTGGCTGCCCTAGCCGGGCCAGGAGCGCCACCTCCGGGTCCCAACACCAGGCCAGCGCACCCTCAGAAATAGCCCGTCCCGCTTGCCCCTCCCCTGAGCTCGAGGTCCTCGGCCTGGCAGCCAGCCGCCCCCGGCCACCTACCGGGGCTCAGGGCCACACAGCGGGGCCCCGGCTCTCGGCGGCCTCCGCCTCCTCCCGGTCCATGGGGTCGGGGCCCCAACCTTCGCTCCCCTCACCCGGAGGAGGAGGAAGAAGAAGAAGGTAGTGTGGGCTCCCCACCCGGACAGCTCCCTCTCGCCTCAGCCTCCCAGGACAGCGACGGCGGCCGGAAACGCCGCCTCCTCCCACCTCCCTGGGCTCAACCCGGAAACACACTCTTCTTGCTAACCAGCCCTCCTGCCCCCACCCCCACCCCCGGAAGCTCAGTTCCAGCCGCGAGCCAGAGGGGGAGGTGAGGCAGTGCTGAGGGACCGAACTACGCACGAGCGAAGGAGCCTGGGCCGCCAGGCTGTCGCCTCCTGCTCTCCGCAGTCTGCTCCTTCGCTTGCCCTGCGCGAGCCCCAGGCCCCAGACTCGGGCAATACCCATAAGCAAGATGGCGGCAACGGTGGCACCCCCTACGGCTTAGCGCCCAGGTGTGCCATTGGCCAGAGCCCGGAGTGAAGCCGCCGCGGATTGGCCGAGAGCTCTGCGGGGGTGGGGGTGGAGCTGCAGCCGCCTGGAGCCGGGAGTGGGCAAAGCGGCGTGAGCAGCGGCCCCAGGCTCCAGGAGCATCGCGCTCGGAGAAGATTTCGCCGCTCGGGGCCGCAGCCTGGTGAGCTCAGCCCCCTTCAGGCCCTCCCCTGCATCCCAACCAGGGCCTCGCCGAGCCGGCGCTGATCGATGCCGACACACCCCGGGGACCCTATCGCGACTCCATCGCGCCATATCGCGACATCATCGTGCCCTGTCGAGACTCCATTTTGTCACAGCCCTTTTCAATATATAGCTATATATTTTTTTTTTAATTTGCCCTGTCATCTTTGGGGGCTGTCCATGTCGTGATTTTGCCGTGATCTCTCCGTGACATCACCGCGCCATCGTGAAGTGTGATCTCATCGCCGCCCTGTCGTGACTTCATCAATGTCGTGTTGTGACCTGGCTGCGGCGGGACAGGTGGTGACCGCCAGGAACCCTCTTCCCCTTCTCATCTCCCCATCTCAGCAGCCCCGCTTCGATTATCCGGCTTTTGGATTCTCCGTTGTCCTGGGAGCTACCCCGGACCCCTTCTTGCTTCTCCAGCCCCTGCCGGCATCCACTGACTGGTAGCGAGCGGGGAGGGCGAGGAGAGGGAATGCAAAGGGTTAATTCTGCTGCTGCTGCTGCTGCTGCTGCTGCTGCTGCTGCTGCTGCTGCTGCAGCTTCTGCCCGAGGGAGGGAAAGGAGAGGAGGCAAGGAGCCTGCGGGGGCGTTTGAGAGCCCTGGCTGGAGGGGTGGGGTCCGCAAAGGGGCCTCCAAGCATTCCCTGGTCAGTACCCTGCATCCTCACTTGTGCTGAAGCTTGTCTCCTGCCTGTTCTGGAGAAGGGAGGGGAAAGGGAACCTAGGATGCCCTTTTCCCTCATATCAGCCTGAGTCCGGATAATCGAACTTCACCCATGTATGTCTCCATTCCTTCCTGTCTGTCCTCACCACTCCCTCCTGGTGTGCCTGGGTGGAAGGAGATAAAACCAGGCCTCTGGTGCCAGGGGGCAGCTGAGCAGTGGGGCCAGCCCCCCTCCCACTCCTGGGAGATTGGTAAGGAGAGCTGTCCAGCTGAGCAGCGGGATGCATGGTCCTTCTTTCCCGCTTTCCGGAGGTGACCTTGGCCAGGGTCCCTTCTTCATTCCTAAGGACTTGAGGGTCCAGCGCCTTTAAGGGGCTCCCACAAGGGAGGTCAGTCTTGAGGAACCCATCCCTCCTGATCCTCCCCTCCCTCTGTGCTAATCCCTCCCTCCATCCTCCACTCCCACCCCCACCCCTCCTCTGCAGAGGGATGCTCAGTCCCTCTTGTGTTCACAGTTGGGCAAGGCGGGCATCATGGCCTCGGATTGTGAGCCAGCTCTGAACCAGGCAGAGAGCCGAAACCCCACCCTGGAGCGCTACCTGGGAGCCCTCCGTGAGGCCAAGAATGACAGTGAGCAGTTTGCAGCCCTGCTGCTAGTAAGGACCTGACTGAAAATTGGGAGGTGGGAAGGGCTGGGTGGTTGGGTCCCCTAGGAATGGGGTCAAAAAGTCCCAGAGGATATATAGGTGGTCCTGGCATTCCCAGAGGCACCAAGATGCCTGCCTTTGGACTCTTCATTGCTCCCCTAAGTGTGGGAGCAAAGGGGAGAATGGGGGTGAATAAGGCGTAGGGCCTTAGAAGCCTTGGAGGAGGCTGCCTGGGTCTGCTCTTTGGGGCGTCCCGGAGCAGATGGGAGCTGACTCATAGGGTGACAGCAGCAGGTAGTAACTAGTGCAGAGTACTTGAGGGCTGGGGATGATTGCTCTGGGGGTGGAGAGAGTAGCAGAACTAGAAGTAACTGGGAAGGGGTCCCAGGGGATGGCCAGGATGGCAGTAGGTAGGTTGAGGGTGAAGGAGCTGGTTTGGGGCTTAGCCCTGTTGGAAGAACCAGGCTGGGGCCAGCAGAGCAAGAGCTGCAGTGCTGGGAAGGGGGGGTTGATGTGTGGGGGGTGAAGGGAGGAGGGAGTACAGTCTCTGCTTGTTTGCCATGGCAACAGGGAGAAGGCTCCAGAGTCAAGGGCTCACACTGCAGCAGAGGAGGTGTTGAGGTGAAATGTAAGGGGAAATGTTTTGACAGGCAGAGTGGCGAGACACAGGAGCCATTTCCCCTGAGAAGGTGGCGGGAATGGATCAGAGGCTTCTCTGGGGAGGGGGGTGAGAGCAATTAGGGCGAGACCCTAAATCCTTGGGGGATTTTAAACTGAGCTCTAAGCCCAAATCAGGTTGCCAGCTTCTAGATTAGACATCAGAAAGAACTTCCCGAATGACTGAGTGATGAAATGGCAGAACGAGTAGTTGAGGATTGGACCTCCCTTCTGTATACGTAATCATAAATGAGGGATCTCAGAGGTCACAACCATCTGTCTCCCCGGGTGGGGAGGGAAGGAGCTGGACAAAATGACCTCTGGAGGCTTCCTGACCCCAGAGAGAATCATCTTCCATAACCACATCCTGGTAATGGTCAGCGCCCAAGGGTGCAGGGGGCAGTCTTCCTTTCATCCTGCTGATAGCACATACCCCCCCCCCCCTTAGGTGACCAAGGCAGTCAAAGCAGGTGACATCGATGCCAAAACTCGGCGGCGGATCTTCGATGCCGTAGGCTTCACCTTCCCCAATCGTCTCCTGACCACCAAGGAGGCACCAGATGGCTGCCCCGACCATGTTCTCCGAGCCCTGGGTGTGGCCCTGCTGGCCTGCTTCTGCAGTGACCCTGAACTGGCCTCCCATCCCCAGGTCCTGAACAAGATCCCCATCCTTAGCACCTTCCTCACTGCCCGGGGGGACCCGGATGATGCTGCTCGCCGTTCCATGATTGACGACACCTACCAGTGCCTGACAGCTGTGGCAGGCACACCCCGTGGCCCCCGGCACCTCATTGCTGGTGGCACCGTGTCTGCCCTGTGTCAGGCATACCTGGGGCATGGCTATGGCTTTGACCAGGCCCTGGCACTCCTAGTGGGGCTGCTGGCTGCTGCTGAGACCCAGTGCTGGAAGGAGGCGGAGCCCGACCTCCTGGCCGTGTTGCGGGGCCTCAGTGAAGATTTCCAGAAAGCTGAGGATGCCAGCAAGTTTGAGCTCTGCCAGCTGCTGCCCCTCTTTCTGCCCCCAACAACCGTGCCCTCTGAATGCCTCCGGGATCTGCAGGCCGGGCTGGCACGCATCCTGGGCAGCAAGCTGAGCTCCTGGCAGCGCAACCCTGCACTAAAGCTGGCAGCCCGCCTGGCGCACGCCTGCGGCTCCGACTGGATCCCAGCGGGCAGCTCCGGGAGCAAGTTCCTGGCCCTGCTGGTGAATCTGGCATGTGTGGAGGTACGGCTGGCACTGGAGGAGACAGGCACAGAAGTAAAAGAGGATGTGGTGACCGCCTGCTACGCCCTCATGGAGTTGGGGATCCAGGAATGCACCCGCTGTGAGCAGTCACTGCTCAAGGAGCCACAGAAGGTGCAGCTCGTGAGCATCATGAAGGAGGCCATCGGGGCTGTCATCCACTATCTGCAGCAGGTGAGGTATAGCGGCCCACGGAGGGAGTCTGGTGTGGGGAGAGCCAGAAGGCCAGGCAAAGGGGGAAGTGAATTGCACCTCAGTGTAATAGGAAGAGCGCAAGATGCCCACTCTGAGGGCTGATCCTGCAGCACTCCCGGGAGTAGAGTGGCCGAGCCTCCCTCTCCCTCCCTCCCTGAGCCTCCACACAAGCACCATACCACACACCATATGTGCACTCACATCACAGTACACACACACACACACACACACACACGCACACAACACAGTGACTTCCCACTCACAACCCTCCCCCCAGTACACACACACTCCAAATCGAAGCAGTCTGTTCTGCTCAGCCTCTTGCATTGTTCCATACACCTGCACATACAAACTTGGCACGGAGCTGGGCAAAGGAGCGGGGCTGCCTGGTTCCTGGCCTCTGGAGAGATTCAGCTAACTCCTCCCAGGTCACAGCTGCCGTAGAGGGAGTGTTTAGTTAGCTTTGGACCTGTGAGTTTCCTTCGAGCCTTGTGATACTTCAGAGGTGGGGGGAAAGGGGATGCAGTGAGTGTGGGGACATGTTGTCCAAAGTCCAATTCGCTCGGCAGACATGCCCTGAGGGCCTGCTCTGTGCCAGGCCCCTGTTGAGCGCATCCTTCCCATGTGTTAGGTGCTGGGTACACAGGGCCTGCCTTTGAAGGGCTCACAGGCCAGAATTCCCTTCTAGTTGTGTTATTCCTAGGCTGGCTGGCATGCTGTCCCGGCCGGGGAGGGTCTCTGGTCCTACTCCATCTCACAGGGGTCCCATGGCAACAGGTGGGGCCAGAGAAGCAGAAGGAGCCCTTTGTGTTTGCTTCGGTGCGGATCCTGGGGGCCTGGCTGGCCGAGGAGACCTCATCCCTGCGCAAGGAGGTCTGCCAGCTGCTGCCCTTCCTTGTGCGCTATGCCAAGACCCTCTACGAGGAGGCCGAGGAGGCGAATGACCTCTCCCAGCAGGTGGCCACCCTGGCCATCTCCCCCACCACCCCAGGGCCCACCTGGCCAGGGGATGCTCTCCGGTGAGTTTGTAGTTAGAGTCTGTCCAGCCAGACTGTTCTAAAGAAAAGCATAACAGAGGGACACTTCCTCACCCCCAAACTGGTCTGTGCTGGGCTTCCTGATTGGGGCATGAGATTTCCTTTAGGATTATTTCTGTTTGTTTTGGGGGGCTTGTTCACACAGGACTCCTGGTCAGCCAAGTCTTCTTTGCCAACCCCAGATTTCTCTGTAAAGAGAGAACTCATGCTTATTGAGCATCTACGACACACCAAGCACTTTGCTCTACCCTTTACCAAAACAGTCTCATTTAGTTCACACAGCAAATCTATGACATAAGTCTCATCCACATCTTCAGGATGAGCAAACTGAGACTCAGGGTTAAAGTAACTTGCCCGCACATACACCATGTGGCAGAGCCCAAGTTCAAGCCTAGGCCTGTGCAGCACCAAAGCATGTGCTTTTCCTGTGGGACCTACAAGGAAGGATGTGTCCTTTCCCCCTGCTTTCATTTCTCTTAGGTGGGATGCCCCAAGAAAGGGAATCCTTGTGCCTTCATCTCTCCCCACCCCTTACACACCTGTTCCTTCCACCCCCCAGGCTCCTTCTGCCCGGCTGGTGCCACCTGACCGTTGAAGATGGGCCCCGGGAGATCCTGATCAAGGAGGGAGCCCCCTCACTTCTGTGCAAGTATTTCTTGCAGCAGTGGGAACTCACATCCCCAGGCCATGACACCTCAGTGCTGCCTGACAGTGTGGAGATCGGCCTGCAGACCTGCTGTCATATCTTCCTCAACCTTGTGGTCACCGCACCAGGGCTGATCAAGTGAGGCCGGGAAGGAGGTTGGAGGAAGCAAGGGGTGGGGGCTGCTCAGACTTGCCTCAGATCTCCGTCTCCTACTTTGCTTCCCTGTGCCCATGGGTTCCTGTTAGTGTTAGAGTGACAGGCTCTCAGAATAGACAGAGCCACCCCACACGAGGTTTTGGCATGTCTAGAACTCCTCTGGGCCTGTCTGCCTGCTCCAGCTATAACCCAGTCTCTGTTCCCCAGATGCCACGAATGGGCCCAAAGTTAACTCTTAACCCTGCTGTCTCATTTCTTGCCAAACCCTGCCTGGTGAAGCTGGGAGCCCAGAATCCCAGGTTTTCCCAGGCCTTGGTCTAGCTCAAATAACCCCTTCTCCCATCTCCACCCCCCACCCTTTCTCCCAGGCGAGACGCCTGCTTCACATCTCTTATGAACACCCTGATGACGTCGCTGCCCTCACTAGTGCAGCAGCAAGGGAGGCTGCTTCTGGCTGCCAATGTGGCCACCCTGGGCCTTCTCATGGCCCGGCTCCTCAGTACCTCTCCAGGTAAGCTCCGGGGACCCAGTCCTAATGGATACAGACAAAAGATCTGGGTGGACCTGTTATATTCTGGGCATAAGTCCTCATTTTCAGGAAATGGTTTTATAGAATTTTCCAACTGAGAGGAAATCTGTGAAGTGTGTCTCCATCCCCCACCCTACCCCACCCTTCTTCCCCAAATGATAGCATTCTTTTCCTTCTGAAGACTTTTAAGGCAAGGTCTGGTGGGTGTAAGTACAGGCCTGCTCAGAGGCACAGGCATAGGCACCTGAAATTCCCAGCAGCCCGAGTCTGAATCCAGTGTTTTCAAGGTGGAGCCGCCCCCACCCAGGGCTTGAGTCAGGAACCTTCTTCCTCCCCATTGAGGTTTTTCTCTGCTTAACACCTCACCTCCCTCGTGACAGGCTTCAGTGCTTTGGTGCCCCCTCTGCACATACCTTCTCCGCAACCCTGCCTCACTCTGGCTGTGTGAAGGAGGAGGGACGTCCCCTCGAGCCCCTGCCAGCCCTTTGTGTCTTCCACTTTGGCCGTGGGTGTCTGCTTGGGTCCCTCTGTCCCCGCCTGTTCCCTGTGCCCCATCTGTCAGGTTGGAGGAGCTGAGCAGATGCCCGGGAACAGTGTGTAATGAGCCTGTACCCTCAGCTGCCTATGTGTTCCCTGTGCAGGGATCCCAGTAGGGTCCTCCGGCAATGGGAAGGGAGCATGTCCTAGTGATCCAGGAGCCACCCCTGTGCTCTAACCCCATGCTCCCTCAGTCCCAGGCTGCATCACCTCAGCCTGAGTAGAGCCCCAGTGCTGTTAACCCACAGATGCCACCAGGCTGGACTAACAGCCTCCCTGAGAGGGTCCGCAGTACAGGGGTGAGCCCCTGCCTGGCAGGTAAGCCAAGCCCCATCACCAGCTCCTGGTCCCCCTGCCCCCGCTCTGGCGCCCCCTTCTGGCCCAAGAATCAAATTGTTGAGACCGCCTTCGCCTGTAGGTCTCTAGGCCCGGCAGCAGCTCCCATCCTGCTCCCGTCCCACTGCAAAAAGGGCTGACCATGAGGTTGAGTGTACCAAGATTATCACATTTAATTCTCACAACCGATTTCTAAGATTAGCACTATTGGCCCCGTTTTACAAGTAAGGAAACGAGACCCAGAAAAGTGGATTACCCAAGGTCACCCAACTTCAAGTGAAGTTGAAGGTAGGGTTTGAGCCCAGGCAGGCTGGTTCTAGGCTCTGCTTCGGCTCCCAGAGTGTGTCCGCACAGGAGGGTAAAGTGAGGGTCTGGGAAAGCAGCTGGCCCACCAAGTTCACGGGCCCACTCCCTGCTTGCCTTCCAGCTCTTCAGGGAACACCAGCGTCCCGAGGTTTCTTCGCAGCTGCCATCCTCTTCCTATCACAGTCCCATGTGGCGCGGGCCACACCTGGCTCAGACCAGGCGGTGCTGGCCCTGTCCCCCGACTACGAGGGCGTCTGGGCCGACCTGCAGGAGCTCTGGTTCCTGGGTATGCAGGCCTTCACAGGCTGTGTGCCCCTGCTGCCCTGGCTGGCCCCAGCCGCCCTGCGCTCCCGCTGGCCACAGGAGCTGCTCCAGCTGCTGGGCAGCGTCAGCCCCAACTCTGTCAAGCCCGAGATGGTCGCCGCCTATCAGGGCGTCCTGGTGGAGCTGGCACGGGCCAACCGGCTGTGCCGGGAGGCCATGAGGCTACAGGCGGGTGAGGAGACAGCCAGCCACTACCGCATGGCTGCCCTGGAGCAGTGCCTGTCAGAGCCCTGAGCAGGTGTCCACTGGGGACAGACCCAGGGGCGGGCAGCGAGGGAAGGAGGGAGGAGGCATCTTCCCTGAAGCTCCCAAACTGGACCCCCCTCCCTAGACTCCCCCCACACACACACACAACATCCCAGCTTTCTGGCTTTTCCGAGGGCAAGGGCACAGTGCCCGTCCCTCAAGTGTAAGGAACTGCGTCCCGCCCCCCGGGCCCCCATGGGGGCAGGGATTGGCTTGAAAATCAACATAGCTATCGCTGCCAGGCCGGGGAATGTTGGAGCAGCCCCCAGGGAGGGGGGCACTAGGTGTCATTGTGCCCTGTGTCAGACTCCCCCACGGGAGGGAGGCCCCAGGATGGGATAGGGCTGGCAGGAGCTGGCTGCCTCAGCCCATGTGCCCTGCCGGCCAGGGCGTGGGCTCCCCTAGGCTGTGGTGCCCCCTCTAGCCTCCCAGTCCACGTCCTTCCAATTGGCCATTTGGCCCTTGCCCTTAGCCCCTTGGCAGAGAGCAGACTCAGGCCATTGACATCGCAGTTCTTCCTATCAACTTCAGTGACCCAGGGTCTGAACTGCCTCATCCTTCCAGGGAGACCTGGGGCAGACAGGCCTGGTGTGTGGGTGGGGAAACCTCCTTCCACCTGAGCTTCCTTGAGGGGACCCAGGAGTCCTTAGGCCCTGGCCTCTAAGCTTTTGTGTCATGTTGCAGCAGAGTGACGATGGGGGTTGGGGGGTTATTTATTTTGCCTGTCCTTATCCCTGCTTGGACACCTGAGCATCTGATCCCTGTCCTCCTAGTGCCATCTGGCTTGACTGGAGCCAGGAACAGGAGGGACACTTCTCCAGAATCCGCATGTTTCCCTAGTGATTGCACCCCATCACCATCGTGGTGCCTGGCTTTAATCCCCACCCCTGCTTAGGATCCCTCTCTGCAGAGAGACGCGACTGGCGACTCCAGCAGGGACTACTTTTCTTATGATCCCGGGGGACCCCCCACACACAACCTGATCCCTTGCTTCCATTTCCCCCTTCCTTCCCCCAGTGCGTTCTGTGATCGCCAAGTTCAAAGCTGTGCACATGCGGACACTCAATAAATGTTCATTGGTGACAAGATGGTTCCTGTGTGGTCTGTCCTGCACCTTCTCCCTTCCAAACTCGAGGAGCTCACAACTACCATTTGCTGAACACACACCCTGCCAAGCACGTTTCAAGTGTTATTTAGCCTGCCAGAGAACCCTGTGACACAGGCATCATTCCGATTTTACAGGTGAAGAAACCTGGGCATGGGTAGGTGGTTTGCTCAAGGTGATGCGCTAGTAAGGTGTCAGAGCCAAGACTGAGCAGGCCGTTGACCCCTCGGTCCACACCCTGTATTGCCAGAGCAGGATTGCAAATTCAGATGCTATGGTGGCCAGGCCTAGGTGCTCCTGTGTACAAATGAAGTGCTGACCTGGAGGGGTTCCAAGTAGTACTGTCACATCCTCCAATCTCTAAAGATAAGTCAGAAACCCTAATTTTTATGCAAAATCCTGATTTTTGAATGTTGCTCATTTTTCCCCCGTGAAACCATTACTGCCCCAACAACATCTCCAGGCCAAATGTTTTGTACAGGAAAACATTTTAGGCAACGAGCTGTTCACCTCTGTTCTATGCCAGTGAGAAAGACAAGGGGCCTAAGAGCTTCAGCCCAAGACTGAAGTCAAGCCCCCACTGCTTCACCAGGCCTGAGCCCAGGCTCTCATCCTGGAGCCAGACCTGCCCCCAGCCCCTAATCCTGAAGCCAGACCTGCTCCCAGCCCACACACCGCAGACGTCTCCACCGAGGCCAGTAAGCCAACAAGCATTCACTGAGTATGTCCCATGAGCCTGTCTGTGGTTGGCCATGCATGGACAGAAGAACATTCATTTATCTATTAGATGTACTGAAAGTCATGTTCTTAGCATGAAGTCCCGGGGCAGTGGGGTGGGGGGTAGTATGACAAGACAGACCCTGCCCTCAAGCAACTTAAAATCTAGAGAGGAAACAGACAAGGCAGCATCCCCTAGAGGTATAATCAGCTGCTCATACAGGGGTCTGAATGAAGTATGGCTGGAGCATGAGAGCCTCTCAGCCTGGCTGAATACGTCTGGGAAAGCTCAAGAAGTATTTGCTCTGAGACATGGGGGTGAGGAGAGGCTTGCCAGATAGACAAACAGAAGAACAGCAGGTATAACGGCATGTGAGCTTAGGAATTGCACGTAGCTCATTACTGCTACACAGAGTGTAAAGTGGGATGAGGTTGGACCAATGGGCATAAACCAGATCTCACAAGTCGTGGTATGCCATGCTCAGAAGATTAGAGGTGGGATCATGCTGAGATTTTTTTTTAGCAGACAATGTGATCCAGTTTGCATTTTTTAAAGATGACTGGCTGCACAAGGGGGACAACTGAGGCAAGGAGCTCAGAGAGGAGGTACTAAGTCTGAACTAAGTCAGCGGCCGTGAAGATGGGAAAAATATATAGGTAGGAGTTAGTTAATAAGGCTTGGTGATTAACTGGAAGTGAGGAGGGATAAAGAGCCCTCCCGGATACCTGATCTGGGCCACTGAGTGGATAATGGGGCCATTCGCTGGCACCAGGAACACTGGGAAACAGGTTAATGCAAAATACAAGCTCGTTTTGGTAAATGGTGAGTTTGTGCTGCTTGTGGAATATCCAGGAGGAAGTTGCTTTCTGCAGTCTGGAGCTCAGAGAGGTCTGGGCAGAGTGACAGATTTGGGAGTTGTGGGTGTAGAGTCTTAAAGCCCATAGGAGTGGCTGAGAAGGGAAGGGCCCAAAGCAAGTGGCAACCACCTAGGGTCCCTGCTCTCAAAGTACTTGCCCTCCTGAGGTGGAGTGAAACCCTGCAGAAAGGCTTATAACACCAGAAAGACTGGGCTCTGTACTTTAGTGAGGAATGGTCAGAGAGTTCTGGGCTCCTGAATGGGGAAGGTGCTAGGCTAATTTAAGACCAAGCTCTCTCTTGGCAATTCAGCTTCGAGGGAGAAAAGGGGACCTGAGCTGCAGTTGTGAGATATAACCACCAGGTGGCGCCTCAGCATCTCCTTGTGCCAGATTTTCCCCGCTCTGCCAACAACCAGCCAGACCCAGGGGGCAGGAGAGATTGCCAAAGGCTGGGAGTAAGGTGGCTGTGTCAATCAATAAAGGAGACAGGCCTGAGTTTTTTCTTAACATCAAATCCAAATGCAAGCTCTCTTTCTGAAATGAGAGGGAAATATTTGAGCCTGGGAGAAGAGCAATATGCCAAGTATGCCAAATGGGAGCCTGTGATATGAGCACCTATGTGTCAATACATGTCCTGTGTTCCATGCGTAGGATTGTTCCCCAAGAGTGTCTCTATTTATGTTGTGTGTCCCCATGTGCCCAGGAGAGTCTGCATATGTACCCCTGTGCACATCCCAGGCCTCCACATATGCACATCTGTCCCAGAGAGTGGGCAAACAGCAATGCCCTCCTCCATGACTCAGCAAGCAAGGAGTCCCTTAGCCCAGAAAGAGAAGAGTGACAGAGTCTACAGTCACAAAACCTGGTAGCTTGTAGCAGATCATGAACATCTGTCTCCCCAGTAGCCATAAAGCAAAATCATTTGTCAGATGATCTCCTCAGATTGTACCTGGTTTCTATGTCTAGCTACTGAGGGTCACGGAGGCTTCCTAAAAAGATCCCTCAACCAGCTGAGGAATTGATAAACTCATCCACTCACCATTTATTTAATAAGCATTCACCGAGCACCTGCCATGCACCAAAGCCAGTGCAGGACACAGTCTCTCTTTCTCCTTTCATCTTCTTGTGAGGTAGTTCATGTGGCAGAAAAGAAAAATCAGTTGCAGCTGTGAAGAGCCTGGAATGCTGGTTAGGGTGTTTAAACTTTTTTTCCCTGAAGATGGGCCATGGGAAGCCCCAGGAGAGTTTTCAACAGGAAGGTTACATGGTCCAGTCACTCTTTTTTTTTTCTTTTTTTTTGACAGCGAGAGAAAGCACGCGCACATGAGCAGAGCAGGGGCATGAAGGGAGGGAGACAGAGGATCCGAAGCAGGCTCTTGCAGGGCTTGAACTCACAAACCGTGAGATCATGACCTGAGCCAGAGTCAGATGCTTAACTGACTGAACCACCCAGGCACCCCTTTGGTCCAGTCATTCGTATTGCTAAGTGGAATTGGAGGTGCACCAGAAGAGTAATGAATGAAGAAGGCAGGAGACCAGTTAGGGGGTTGTTGTAATGGTCTAGGCAGTGGTTCTCAAATCTTACTGAGCTTCTGAGTCACCTTATGAGTTTATCAAAACACAGATTTCCAGTCCCCACACTCAGGTTTATTGCCTCAGTAGGTCTGGGGTGAGTTCCAGGAAGTAGCACTTGTAACAAGTTTGTAGACGTTGTAGGTGATGCTGGCCCAGGAAGCACACTTTGAGAACTCTACTGGTCTATGAGAAAGAGTATGGGAGCTTAAAGGGCTGACAGAGGGGTGGAAATACATGTTTAAGGGTTAGAAATGACGACACTCTATGAGGATTGGCTTATGAGGGTGAAGGGAAAGTCAGAGTCTGGGATGACTGTTTTTAATTTGAAGGATGGTGGTGCCGTGTACAGAGCTGTAGAACACGGAAGAAGCAGCAGGTTGGGGTGGGTAGCAGGGGTGGAGGGGATGTTGGTCACTCGAGGACTTGGAAAGTTTAAGATGGCTGCAACAAGATGTCTGGAAGAAATATCCACCTGGAAATTGCATCTGTGGGTCTATCTAGTAAGAGATACAGACTAGAGATAAAGTTGAAAGAGAACAGCCAACTAACAGTCACTAGAGAAGGAACTCACTCACTCACTCACTCATGAAGAGTGTAGACAAGAAGAAAATGTGGAAGCCTCAACACTGAGAATGAATAACTGACATGAAGGATGTGGGCGAATGATGAGATAGAAATGGAGGCTGGGGAGTGGTCAGAGTAGAAAGGAAGAGAATGAGACAAGGGGGTGTCTTAAGCTACAGCAAAGTAGGGTGAGAAACCCAAGGAAGCCTGTCCTGTCATCCTGGCTTTCCCAAGTCTGCTGGAGAGAGTGAAGGATCCCCAGACCTGGGCACGGGCATTACCAGCCTTGCTGCTCCTGGACCTCCCCCATAGGGGTCCACCAACCTGCATGCCATGCACTAACCCACATACACCTGTCCTGGAGCCTCACTTCTGATGTCCTCTGGCTGAATTTGAGGGTGGGGGAGAAGGCCTCTCATCACAGACTCACACACCCGCATATACAGACACACGCAAACATACCCCAGTCCTCTGGTCTGGCCTGGGCATGGAGGTAGCAGTGCCGTCCAGCTCTGCTTCACCCACCACCCTAGCTGGTGGTTCCAGCTTTCAGAAGGTTCTTAGGGATGCTGCTTTCAGCCTCTTCCCTCACAGCCCCCCAGGCTGAGATGACCCAGACCTGAGCACTACACCTGCCACGTACCCCTGGAATAGTACAAGTCTCCTCCACACACATTCCACGGGTCCATCTGCCTGTCCTCTGTAATCTACCTCCATGTTTTCACCTTTCCTTTCTCATCATCTGCTTCACTGGAAAGGGGCCTCAGAAGACATCTAGTCTTCTCTGCGCTCCCCTACTTTGTGGCCGCTGCTGTTGAAGTTACAGGAACTGAGGTCAGAGAGGAAGAGGGACTTGTTCAAGAGCACAGGTAGGTGCAAGTGAGAACTAAATTCTTAGGTGCCTGAGAGGGAGGCAGTACAGGATAGTAATTCCCAGCACTATATAGAGAGGCTGGAGGCAGGCCACCCTGGTGCTGCCACTCACCTGGCTGCTTGACCTTGGGCAAGTCCAGTTCACCTGTCTGTGCCTCTTCTTCCTCACCAGAGGATGTGAGACTGATACAACTCAGTATTCATCAGGTACTTGGCGAAGTAACAGCACACTCTGTCATAAGTGCTCGCTGTGGTTATTTCCTCTATGCCTTGGCCTGAGCATCTTCTTGCTTTTTTTTTTTTTTTTTTTTTTACCCATCTTTCTGCTTTTTAAAATTCCTATTCTTCTTAGTATTCCTCTCATTTCCCTTTCTTTCATCCTTGCCCCTGCTTCTCAGGAGGAGAGGGCTGGGTTTGGGGAGAAAGAAAGGTGGAGAGACTGCAGAGACCAAAATGGTCTTGAGGGCCAGCCAGTGCCTGCCATGATAACACACACACAGCCTGCCCTCCTAAGTGTGATGGCTGCACACCATCACGTGGGGAAGTTACACACATATTCAATCAGCCCAGGCTCTAGTGGCTTCAGAAACACCTGGAGCCCTTCTCAGGTGGAACTCATGCTGAACCCCGCTGGACAACTCTCTCTCAGTTTGTGTGTCCAGGTTCCTCAGACCCTGGCTTGGCACTGGGAGTTATCAGCCACCAGAAGGCTGAGTGAAGAGGGCACTCTTTGAGGGTCTTTGATCCAGAAACATTCGGAAAGATTGTGATGGTCCTCTACACACACACACACGCACGCACGTGCATGCACGCTGACACAGGGGTGCACATGAGCCAGTGGGCTTGAGTCTTCAGCCCACAAATTTCTTCCACATTGACGATGGCCACATCCATAGTCCGGTGAGGTGGTTAGCGAAAGGACGGATACCCACTTTACAGACTAGGAAGCTGAGGCCCAGGAAGAGCAGCGATTTGCTCAGAAGCAAATAAAGGCGATAGAGCTGAAATTCAAACCCAGAACCCCTACATCCTAGCTTCCAATCCTTCTCTGTTTCACCACAGCTGGGATTTGAGCCCAGAAGGCGTCTCAGAGCAAGCGGGAGGTGGGGGGGGGGGGGGGGGAGATTGAATTCACGCCCCGCTACCCACCCCATGGGGTCGCCCCAAAGCCCCGCCTCCCCTTGAACGGTCGCTGGGGAGAAGGGAGAAAGCGGCCACAGCGTGTCTCTTTAATGCGCGCCCTGGAGGCCCAGCGCGCCCCCGCCACTATAACTGGAGTGCATGGAGCGGGCTGCGCTCAGAGGAAGAAGGGCGGGCGCTGGGCACCCGTTAACCGACTTTTCCAAGTGTGATCAGCGCCCGTCCGGCCCACGTCCCGCCTCCATGGATCCGCCCGGGGGCGCCCACAGCTGAGGACCCGACGCCCGCCCGCCCGGCTCTCGACCGAGTGGCACCCCGCCGCCCCAAAGGGACCCCCGCGGGCTGTGCAGGCTCCCCGCGCCTCTTACCGCAGCGCTCGCCGTCGGGCGAGGGCTCCGCCGCCGCCACGCCTCGTGTCCCGCGCTGCCCACCCCATGCTGGTGCACACTTACCCCGCCATGGTGAGTAGTCTCGGGGCCCGGGATCCGAGACCCCGAGTGCTGGACCTGCCGGACCTCCACCTCCAACGAAACCTCGGAGGGAGGGGGCCACAGGGACTCGGCCAGCGGCGGACCGTGCGGGTGCGCGCGCGAGAGACCGCTGTCCCAGCCCGAGGCTCCGGCGGCCGCGGGCCACCCTGGGACAGACCTCAGGCCCCCGGACGCGGGCAGGACGGCAGCCGGATCCCCGCGAGCTGAGGAGGGTCCTCTAGGGCCGAGGTCCTTTCAGCTGCCAGCGGGCCGCCTAACGCGCCCCTCTCCTTCCCCAGGAGCGCCCCGACGGGCTGGGCGCAGCGACTGGCGGGGCCCGCCTGTCGTCCCTGCCCCAGGCGGCCTACGGGCCGGCGCCGCCACTCTGCCACACGCCGGCCGCCGCCGCCGTTGACTTCCAGCCGCCCTACTTCCCGCCGCCCTACCCGCAGCCGCCACTGCCCTACGGCCAGGCGCCCGACGCCGCTGCCGCCTTTCCCCACCTGGCCGGGGACCCGTACGGCGGCCTGGCACCCCTGGCACAGCCGCAGCCTCCCCAGGCCGCCTGGGCCGCGCCCCGCGCCGCCGCCCGCGCCCACGAGGAGCCGCCCGGCCTGCTGGCGCCGCCCGCCCGCGCTCTGGGCCTCGACCCGCGCCGCGACTACGCCACCGCCGTGCCCCGGCTCCTGCAAGGCCTGGCCGACGGGGCGCACGGCCTGGCCGACGCGCCCCTCGGCCTCCCAGGGCTGGCGGCGCCGCCCGGCCTAGAGGACCTGCAGGTGAGGCCCGAACGGTCCGGGATGGGCCAGGACCGGCCGCGGTGATTTAGGACTTTGGCTGGAGGCACGGTGATGAAGGCGGGCGCCCGACTTTTCTCTCAGCCTGCGACTTCTCACTCCGAGGATGAGTCCCACGTCTGGGTTAGATGCTGCCTGGCCATTAAGGCGTCCTGGCACCGACTCACTGCACGGTGCTGGGATGGCGGCAACTCTCGGTGGAGTAAATGGGCAGGGGTTTCGACCACTCCTCTCGTCCTCCGCTGGGCGGCGTGGGGCATCTGAGCCCCCGCTGGGGCAGCCTGTGCCCCCGGAGAGAAGCAGAGGATTTGCCTGTCCAAGGTTCAAAATTCCCCTTTCACATGGCATGGCGGGCGAGGTATCCAGGGCTCCAGCTGCACGGCAGTCCCGGTCCTGCGGGTCACCCCAAGCGTAGGTGGTGAGCAGAGGGCAGAGCAGACAGGACCAGGACCAGGGACTGCAGGAGCTTGGGAAGTGACAGGGGACTAGGTCCACAAGCACCCTTACCACTGCCTCTCCTATTTGCAGGCCATGGATGAGCCGGGAATGAGCCTTCTGGACCAGTCTGTGATCAAGAAAGGTAAGGAACAGCGTGCATCTGCCAGGGCAGAACTGGGCCCCCCACCCCATTCCGTGGGGTGGAGTTTGCCTCCTATGTGTCGCTGGGTTCAATGGCCAGCGGGACCCTCTTACTAGTCCATTAGGGGGGCAGCAAAGGCTGGGGTTCTGGCCAGAGCCTGGGCAGCTGGGCAGGTTGGCATGTTGGCCCCGGAGCCTGCAGCCTGGGGTGGGCTGGGCCTATCTTGCTCACTCAGCTCCCCGGGCCACCCATGCCCCACAAAGGGGCTTGGCCTCTTCCTATGAAGGGGAGGGCACTTTGGATCTGGAGTTAATTTGCAGAACAAGTTAAACTACTTTCCTGTTTCCTAAGAGGTGGGAATGGGAATGCCATTCCCATGGATTTCATCAAATTATTTCCTCATTACAGAGCCTTACCATTTCCCAGCCTGGCAAGCTTTCCTGTCCAGCAGGGCCTTGGGGTCGATTAGGGGGTGGGAGAAACTCGAGTTTCCCTGAAGAGTCTTCTCTTCTTTCAGGAGCCTCTTTACACATTTAGAGTTCCATGAGTTGGTGTGTGAATATCGTCAGTTAGTCTGAGTGCAGGAGGGCCAAGGCCTGCCTGCTCCTGGATGTGAGTTCAGGGTCCTGTACATGTCTATATGTTTCTTTCCTAGGTGTCTTTCTGGTATTTCTTGGTGTGTAAGTGTGTCTGTTGCTAAGTGTGTGATGTGTGCCTACTAGGTTAGTGTATATTTCTGAGTGTTTGGGGGGTCTCTATGTGTGTATCAAGGTCTTTGTTGTGTCCTGGAATTTGTTTGTTTGTTTGTTTGTTTGTCTGTTTTTGGAGCTGAGGATCTCTAAGCGTGTGAGGATCACTCCCTGTGTGTTTTGGTGGGTGTTTGTGTCTCTGCACTGGTAAAAGTCAGGGGGTTGAGACATGCCCTCCAGTGGATTTTCCGGCTTGGGGGACCGGGTTCTGGACGTGCCAGGAAAAGGTGAGAAAGAGAGAGAAAGAGACAGAGAGTCAGAGGGGTACAGGCTTTGGGTGGGCTCCTTAGATTTGGGGCGGGTGTCCTGGGAGGAATTCTATGAAGCCTGCAGAGCCTGGGGCAGGTGCTGCTCCTGTGGGATTTGGCTCCAGTTGTTTTTCAAAAGAAAGAATTCAAGCCCAGGCTTTGTTTGCCCTCCCGTGTTGGGGGCTGGAGTGGGATTGGGGGCTGGGGGCTGGACTTCCAGGAGTTGGGGCTGGGTTACCAGGGGCTGGGAGTTAGTTGGACAACCTAGAGTATGGAGGGGGGGGGGTGGGGGAGGGAAGATGAAGGGACAGGCTTCCTGGAACTTAGGTGGAGAGGACGCCAGGAACCCCTGCTTCCTGGAGCAGGAGATGAGGTCGCAGGCGCTGCGTTGGTTTAGTGGACTTTTTGGAACCCGTCGGAAGTAAGAGCTCGGTCTGCAGTTGGCAAGAAGAGCCTGTCGCTGGGCCCCCGGTTCCCGACTTCTGCCCAGGCTGGAGAGCCTGGGGGGATGGGGCTAGGCACACTGACTCCCTCGGGGAGGCCAGCCCCCCGCGTTTTGGGAAGGAACTCGGGATCCTCTGCCCTGGGGAAGGGTAGAAGGATCAGCTGGGGCTCTGAGTACCTTAAACCCCAATCCACAAGCAGGTCAAAGAAACTGGCTGCAAGGAGAAACTGGAATTGCCCCGAGTTGGTTTCTCTCAAAGGACATCAGCTGCCATAAATCGCGGGTCGTTGGAGTGCGCCGGAATCCCCGACGGCGGTCCTAAGACCGCAGTGAGTGCGCCGGATTGTCCAGAGGGGCTGCCCGCTGGGCCTCGCGGGGAAGATGTGGGCGCTGGTGCCGCGTCAGACGTCGGGGCCGGGGGCGCGCACACCCGCCGCACCGCAGTGCCAGCCTGTCGGTGGGAGAGCGCAGCGAGGTGGAGCGCGGCGACCTGAGCGCCCCACCCCGGACGACGGGTCACACGGCCGGGAGCGCTGCAGCATAGGGAGAGGGGTGAGAGCCGGGGACCCTGCGGAGGGGAGGGCCGGGTTCCGTAGCCTCGAGCTTGGCCCGCGCGCCGCGCCTTTGGGGAGGAGAGAAGGTCAGTGCCGGCGCTTTCGAGCTTTGCAAAAGCCGAGGCAGAGCTGGTCCCGGAGGTCCTGACCTAAGCGGCTGCCTAGGCAGGTGACGGCGCGGAGCCCCTGTGGCTAAGCAGGCGGCCGGGCTTAGAGCCCTGCGCGCAGCGGGCACTTTTCGCCAGGGACTTCCGCTGTCGCTGCGGGACTCCGGGGGGGGGGGGGCGTGGATTTGCGCCCTTCTTCGCCCTGAGGCCCTACCGATGACATCGGGAGCCCTTGTAATATCTTGAAGACCTCTGACACCCGCCGCGGGTGGTGGGGGCCCCACTGGCCTGCCTGGGCTCTGGAATTACAGAAAGTCATTCTTGGCTGGCTGACGCATCAGATTCCTCCAGCTCCTCCCGGCCCTGGAGGGAGCGGCAGCTGTGTCGCGGGGCAGTTGAGATCCTGGGTGCGAAACGGAGGCAACCCCAGCCCTACCCCAGAAGCAGCCTTCCAACCACAGGGTATCGCCGTGGAGGGGAGCCTGGAAGCTCTCGAGAGCCCAGACCCTGGTTGTAAAACTTTTCGCTACTCTAGGCACTTGTCCTGGAGGGGAGGGAAGCGAAGCCTCCGCCCCCATCACACACTTCCCGGTCTGCTGCCCCTTGCAGCCAGGGTGTGGGTCCGGGGGTGGCAGACGGAGCCGAGGCCGACCCAAGGAGAAGAGAAGAGCCCTCCATTTTCTGCCCACGTTTGTCACCTACAGTTTTGCAATCTTTCCTAGGGGCACAGAAAGCAGGCGGGACTGGTGGGGGAGACAGATCTGGATGGGAACATTCTCTAGCGGAGAAAGGTAGTGAGGGGGATCTCTACTGGTGGCTTGGGAGCTTAGAGGAGGAGCACTGAGTGTCTGAGGCTGGGGGGCTTCCTACAGGAGAGGTTAGGATGGGTCTCCCTAGGCGCATGCGTGTTTGTTGAATGAATGAGCGATGGGTTTTGAAGTCTGAGTGCACTGGGAGAGAGGGTGTACAAAGGGCTACGATATTTTCACCACACTAGGCACAGCATGTGCAAATGCCCTCCACTGTGGAAAAAGCCAGACAGGTTAAAAAGGTTGAAATCTGCGGGGTTTCTACAGCCACAGCTGGAGGGGAGTGGTTAAAATGAGAATTAAGATAAATACCTCCTCCCCACCAGGAGAGTGGGTGGTTGCCTAGTTGAGGGTGGGCTCTGTGGTCCAATCTCTCTCAGGGTCTCCAGGGCAGGGGCTGAGGTAAATAGCCACCCTCTCCTCTGCTCTCCTTGGCTCTTGGGAAGGAAAGGGAGGGGGAGGGCCTGGACTTCCAAGTGCATCTCTACAGGGCCAGGCCTAGGGTGAGGTAAGTGAACTACTCACCTCTGAGGCAAGGTTTAGATAAATAATATATCTCAATGCAATAATTTAAAATAAGAGGTATTGCCAAAAATCCATGATAAACAAAAATCCGAGTTTTGCATAAAGACAGGATCTGATCTGGCACTTCTGCATTCCTGCCTCACTCGCCTTCCAGGCCTCTGCCCCAGAAAGACACTGAAAAACCAGTGCCCATGCAGACAGAGTTTGGATGGTAGCTGAGGGCCACATGGGACAGGGGAGTGAAGGTTAGCCTGAAGGAAACAGCCACCCAGGGGAGATGAGGAGGCTCCGGTGGGCTGGCAGGGGTGTCGATACCCCTCCTGTCTACCTTTCTCCAGCTGCACCCCACTGCCATGGGGACCAGTGTACCCTAAGTGTGGGCTAAGGAGCCACATACATCAGAATCTCTTGGAGATGCTTATTTAAAAATGCAGATTTCCGGGGCGGCTGGGTGGCTCCGTGGGTTAAGCAGTTAAGCATCCATCTTTGGCTCAGGTCATGATCTCACAGTTTGTGAGTTCAAGCCCCCGCATCGGGCTCTGTGCCGACAGCTCGGAGCCTGGAGCCTGCTTCAGATTCTGTGTCTCCCTCTCTCCCTGCCCCTCCCCCGCTTGCAGTCTGTCTCTCTCAAAAATAAACAAACATTAAAAAAAATTTTTAAATGCAGATTTCCTGGGCGCCACTCCACACCTATTGAGTGAGAGTCTGTGGAAGTGTGGCCCTGGAACTTGCATTTTTTAACAGATTTGTTGAAGTAAAACTTACATACCTAAAATTCACCCATTTAAGAGTAAAATTTGATGATTTTTAGTAAATTTATGGACTTGTGTAGCCATTATCACAATCTGCCTTTTTTTTTAAGTTCATTTATTTTTGAGAGAGAGAGAGAGAGAGAGAGAGAGAGAGAATGCTAGTGGGGAAGGGGCAGAGAGAGGGGGACAGAGAAGATCTGAAGTGGACTCTGCACTGACAGCAAGCAGCCTGATGTGGGGCTTGAACTCACCATCCAAACTGTAAGATCATCTTGACTTGAGTCCAAGTCAAGAGTCAGAGGCTCAACAAACTTAGCTACCCAGGTGGCCCCACAATCCATCTTAAGACATTTCCATCACCCTCCCCCAAATTCCCTCATTCCCGTTTGTAGTTAATTCTTATTCTCACCTCAAGCCTTAGGCAACCACTAATCTTTCTTTCTATAAATTTGCCTATCCTGGACATGTTATATCAAAGGAATATATAAATATGCAAACGGTGCATCAAGCTTCTTTTACTAAACATAATGTTTTTGAGGTTCATCCGTGTCATAGCAGGTGAGAGTAGTTGAGAGTAGTTGGTTTCTTCTCGCGTTGCTGAGCTGTACTCCATTGCACGGAGGAAACACATTTCATGTATCCATTCATCAGTTGACACTTGGATTGTTTCCACTTTTTGGCTACTATGAATAATGCTGCTGTGATCATTCATATGCATGTCTTTGTGTGGACATATGTTTTCATCCCTCTTAGGTAAATTCCTAGGAATGAAATTGCTGGATGTTATGGTAAGTTTGTATTTCATTTTCTAAGAGACTGGCATGCCATTTTCTAAGGGGGCTCTTCTGTTCTACATTTCCACTAGCAGCGTGGGAGGGTTTCAGTTTCTCCACATCTTCACCTACACCTGATTGATTTATAATAGCCATCCTAGTGTACTTCAGTATAGTTTTAATTTGCATTTCCCTAATGACTAACGATGTTGAGCACTTTTTCACGTGCTTACTAGCCATTCATGTATCATTTTTAGTGATATCTATTCACATATTGTGACCATTTTCCAGTTGGGTTGTTTATCTTATTGTGGAGTTACAAGGCTTCTTTACATATTTTGGATTGTCATCCTTGATCAGATATGTGATTTGCAAATATTTTCTTCAAGTTTATGGCTTGTCTTTTAATTTTCCTAATAGTGTCTTTTTTTTAATTTTTAAAAAATGTTTTATTAATTTTTGAGCGAGAGAAACAGAGTCCAAGTTGGGGGTGGGCAGAGAGAGAGACACACACACAGAATCCAAAGCAGGCTCCAGGCTCTGAGCTGTCAGCACAGAGCCTGACATGGGGCTTGAACCCACGAGCTGCGAGATCATGACCTGTGCTGAAGTTGGACACTTAACCAACTGAGCCACCCAGGTGCTCCCTTAATAATGTCTTTTTTTTTTTTAATTTTTTTTTCAACGTTTATTTATTTTTGGGACAGAGAGAGACAGAGCATGAACGGGGGAGGGGCAGAGAGAGAGGGAGACACAGAATCGGAAACAGGCTCCAGGCTCTGAGCCATCAGCCCAGAGCCTGACGCGGGGCTCGAACTCATGGACCGCGAGATCGTGACCTGGCTGAAGTCGGACGCTTAACCGACTGCGCCACCCAGGCGCCCCAATAATGTCTTTTGAGGTGCAAAAATTTTTAATTTTACTGAGTCCACTTTATTTTCTTTTATGGATCATGCTTTTTAGGGTTGTATCCAGGAACTCGTCTCCCAGCAAAAAGATTTTTCTCCTATGTTTTCTTCTAGACGGAATTGAAATTTTAACCAGCCTTCTGGGAGAATCTGTTGCACACTCCCCACATTCAGTGGTCAGACAGTATCTACCACCTGTGGATGGAGTGTGTAGACAGGTGTGAGTCTTGTCTGACACGTTGAACAACTAGGTGCTCTTGTGTCTGTAGTAGGAGTGTGTGTGTGTAAATGGCTTCTGCTTGTGTGATGGGGGTGGGTGTGGGGTGGGACACCATGAATATACCACTTCAGCCTCAGGAGTCACTGCGGTGCGGGAGGCAAACACCCGTGTCCCTGCTTTGCAGTCTGTGCTAGTTTAATTCTTACCTCCATGACTGTCCCTTTCTCATGCCACCCCCTTCCTAACCTTGGGTTCCGTCCTTCTTGCCATTTTTGAGGGAAGAAGCTCTGAGGACAAGTGGGGGGAAGCAGCAAAGTCTGTCATTCGCATACACAAACACACGTCCACCGGTCATGCACCTACACTTAGCAGCACCGGTATTTGCATAAATCCAGCATACACTCTGTTTAACTGTATCGACAGGAGCAAAAGCACTCGCAGATATCCATATGCATGCTGCCACATTCCTACAACACTCAGGAGGGCAGAAACTACGTCTGTGTGTACAGCTGGGGATCAGCGCTCCTTCAGTGAGTAGGTGCACACATGCACAATCTTGCTCCTTGCTCTGTCCGTGACAGGCATCATGGTTTGTGTAGAGTCACTTGTGACACACACACATGGTTTGTGTAGAGTCACATGCTCACATATGTCCCTGTTTGCACATGCACAAACAGCCCCACACAGCCTCGGTCTCCCTCCTGTCTTATGGGGCCTGGCCTCAGGGAGCCCCTCGTTTGAATAGAAGTTGGGATGGAGGAGGTTGCTGGAGGAGAGAATTTTCTGTTCCTTCTGACTACACCCTCTGGCTAGGGGTCATGGGAGGGAGGATAGTCATTCTGTCCTTCTTTTTATTTTTAACTTATTAATTTGTAGGGGTTTTTTTTTAAGTCAAGCTTGAGGTATAAGTAACCTTATGTGTACATTTCTCTGAATTTCAACAAATATAAACATATACTCATATAACTACCACAATATGATATAGAATAGTTCCATCACCCCCAAAAAAGTCCCCTCAAGGCAGAGGGACAGAGGTGAAGAGGGAGCCTGTGCACAGGCCTGGGAGACACTGGGGCGGGAGGTGGGGATGGCTGTGGTTGCCTGTCCCGTGTCCATGTGTCTGTTGAGTTAGGACATCTTTGCTCCGCACTCTGGGAGGGGACTCGGCTTAGGAAAAGGTCAGCGAGGCAGGATCAGAGGCTGTTTCTAATTAAAATGTTGATATTTTGTCACCAGGGCTTTTTTACATTAATTCACATTTTTTAAAAGATTGGATTAAAGTACCGTTTATCACGCTTGCTGAGTTTTTGGTGCCCCCTTAAATTTTGCTCCCAAGGCGAGTGCCTTACTTGCCTCACCCTAGTTGGTCCTGCTCTGGGGACAGGGAACTTGCCTGGGGTAGAGTGTGTGCTGTTCATTCTCCCTACATTCCACCACCACCACCACCCCAACCCCCGCCCTTTTCCACCTCTCCCTCATCTCTTGGCCCCTCCTTGGTGCCTGAGTGGGGACCCCAGGAGGAAGGGCACTTTTACTACCAATCACTAACAAAGAGATAAGGCTCTCCCAGCGCCCACCCTCTCCCCCAATCTGGGCTGTGGGCCATCACTCTTTTTCCCATTTCAGGTTTCAAGGGCCCTTGCTCCACTCATTTATCCCACATTCACTGATGCCCATTTATGCCAAGACCCTGCCCTCAAGGCACTGCTGGCTGGGAGGGAAGACAGCTGTGGAAGCAGACACGAAGGTTCAGTGTGGTAAGGTCAGGGCTGGAGGGAGACAGGGGGCTGGGGTCGTGGGGCCAGGAAGCTATGCCCTGGGGATGGTGCCCACACTGACACTTGGGAAGGAGGAGGCCTGCTGGGGGTGGGGGTGGGGATGGACAGGGAGCAGTTCTGTGGGGCTCAAAGAGCTCACACGCTGATGGTCCCCCATCCCAGGTGGCACTTCACTGTGTTCCATGCAGCTTGTGCTGGGTTTTTACATTTTTGAATTGGTCATCAGGGTCCAAAGGCCCAGAGATTCCACATAGAAATCCAGAATCCTGGTTTCATCAGCAAACCAACCAACCCGGAGTTCTGGCACTGTTGGTGTGTCCTGAGGGGTAACCCTCAGCCAAGTAGCGGCTTTCCACAGGGCGCCCCGGTCCCCCACACCTTGCTTCCTTGTTACCTGTTGTGCTCCCTCTCTGAAGTCTAGAGCTGCGCTGTCCACTGTGGGAGCCACCAGGCACATGTGGCTATTGGGCACCTGAAATGTGGCTAGTCCATATTAAGATGGTCTATAAATGCAAAACACGCATTGAATTTTGAAGACTAAGTACAAGGAAAGAAGGTAAAATGGCTCATTAATAATTTTCAAATAGTGATTACGTGTTTCCGTGCTAGTATTTTTGACACATGGGGGAAAATAAAATATATTAAAATTGACCTCACATGTTTTCTTTTTACTTAAAAACATTTTTTTAGAGATAAGAGTGTGAGCGGGGGAGGGGCAAAGAGAGAGGGAGACACAGAATCCAAAGCAGCTCCAGGCTCTGAGCTGTCAGCACAGAGCCCACACGGGGCTCCAACCCACGAACTGTGAGATCATGACCTGAGCTGAAGTCAGAGCCTAACTGACTGAGCCACCCAGGCACCTCTCTTTTCACTTTTTTAAAAATGAGTACTAGGAAACTTGAATTTATATATGTGGCTCACAGTATATTTCTGTTGATCAGTGTGGGTTAAGAGCCTAGAGCACAACTGTGGAACCAGGCAAGAGAGGCAGGCAGCAGCCAGAACACAAAGAGGGTGTTATATGGAAGGCACCATGATTAAGGATGTGAACTTTGGAGTCTGTGATCAGAGTTCAAGACCCATTTCTGCTCCCTACTTGCTGTACCATCCATTCGAACCTCCTGAACTCTTAGTTTCTTCAGTTTGGAATGGGGATGGGTAATAGTATCTACCTCACAGAGCTGTCCACTTGGTATACAGTTGGCACTCATGATAGGCGACATCATTCTGCCTGCTATGACGCTGGCATTTGATTCACAGGGAAGTGATGGGCACTGATGGGTTTTAGTCTGGAGGTCAATGTGTTTCGGAAAGATCCCTCTGAAGCAGGGCAGGGAGACCAGAACAGAGCTGTGCCAAATTTGGGGCAGGAAGTGAGTGAGCGTCTGTGCACCTGTGGAGAAGTGACTGCATCCAGGGCCCAGTGGGAAAATGAGAGCCTCAGGGCAAAGTGACGGACAGAATGTGGTGGGAGAGGGCAGTGTGGAGGGCACCACTGAGGCTTCTGGCTGGGGGGTCTGGTGGAAGGTGGGAATGCACATCCAGAGACAGAAAGGCTGGAGGGGCTCTGCCAGGCCAGGAACCGGTCAGCCTTGCTTACCTCTGGGTTCCCTGGCACACAGTGCTCGGCAAATATTTGGTGAATGGCTGAGGGCTAAGAGTGCTGCCTTTGAGACCACAGTCCAGGGCTTGCTACTGGTTCTCAGTCTAGCAGCTGTGTGATCTCAGGCACACTGCTTCACCTCTCTGGGCTCCAGTCTCCTCATCTATAAAATGGGAATAGTAAACATAGCCCCCCTCATGGATTGTTCTGAGGATTCAGTGAAGTTATCCATGTGAGCACATAGCATAGTGAGTGTTCAGTTAACTGTTGGCCCCAGGCTTCCCACTAATCCACACACACCCCAAACCCACACACAAGGACCACCATCTCTCCCAAGGTTCTCACTTCCTTGGAGGAAGAGAAGCCCAAGTGGAAGCAAGTACTTCGATTATTTTCTCTTCCACTTGAGGCTAAGCAAGAGCATGGAGGAAGAACTTTCTTTCTGAGCCAAGAGCATCTAAGTGGGTTTGAGAAAAGAGTCCCTTCTCTGTCCTACATAGATTAGTAGATAGTTTTTGGGAAAGGGGCTGTGGAGTGTATCTCTTTATTCTTGTCTCCTTGAGCATCCCATAGTGACTTGGTAGGTAGGGGGGCAGCGTCAGAGGCCTAATGGGGGCATAACCTTCCTGCCCCTGGCATGTGGGAGTCCAAAGTCTCCAGGCCTTCACTGGTCTGAGGGTGGAATGTGGGGATCACAAGCAGGCCGGGGAAGCTGGGGACTCCTTTCGTTTGTGCAGACCTAGCTGGGCCCTGCTGCAGTGACTCAGGGAGACTGTCTCTGTATTTCCAACCTTCTCTTTGGTTGCACCTGCCCAGACTCCAGGACGCTGCAGAAGCTTTTTGAGTTTTAATAAGGAACCAGCCTCGCTCAGCAAAGGAACACAGGTCCAGGACCCAGGCAATTCCAGGTTCAATTTCCACCACCCACTAGCTGAGTGGACTCGAGTGAATCACGTTAACCTCAGTGTGCCCCAGTCTCTTCTTTTGGGAAGCAGGGACAGTAGGATAGCCCTCAAGCGCTGCGATGTTTAGACTCAGCTGTGTGCCTGCATGTGGCATGGTGCCCAGCACACAGTCAGTGCTTCCTCGACTCTCCCACTGCACAGCTGGCTAGAGCCGGTGCCCTGTGGTCCCTGGCTCAGTGTTTCTCTCTCCCTTGCTCTTGCTTCTGTTCTGCAGTTCCCATCCCCTCCAAAGCCAGCAGCCTCTCGGCCCTCTCACTGGCCAAAGACAGCCTGGTTGGTGGCATCACGAACCCCAGTGAGGTCTTCTGCTCCGTGCCAGGCCGGCTCTCTCTGCTCAGCTCGACGTCCAAGTACAAGGTGACGGTGGGGGAGGTCCAGCGGCGACTCTCACCTCCCGAGTGCCTCAATGCCTCCCTCCTGGGTGGTGTCCTTCGCAGGTAGGACAGTCAGCCCACAGTTGCCTGCCCAAATCCGAGGTCATTTCACACCTCCTTAGGGGAGCAGAGAGGGGCCAGTCTCACCCCAGGCCACAGCCTCATCTCCATTTCTGCCTCCTTGGGGGAATTGTGCCTGTTCTGGGGGGCAGGCCCAGGTCCCCAGCAGCTCCTACAGGTCTGTGGGCTTGGGGGTGGAGGTGGGGAAAGATGCCTGGTCACAGAGAAGGGATGGAGAGCTTAACCATTTGGGGCAGAACAGACAAGGCTGGGTCTGGAGAAGAGAAAATGCTGTCTTCATCCCCTGCCCCAAGGAAGGGACGCCCCATTCCCTGTGGAGCATGGACCTCTCTGGTGTGTTTGTGTTTTGAAGTCCATGGTCTGTCTTCATAGTTTGGTGTCTGTCCCTCTCTGTGCACATCCTTGTGCCTGGGTAGAGTATCTGTGCTTCAGGGCTGGGAGTTTTGATGTGTCTGAGGACAGTGTGTGTGTGTGTGTGTGTGTGTGTGTGTGTGTGTGTGTGTGTATATGGGGGACAGCCAGAAGTATATGTTCTCATGAGTGTGGGTTTCCTGTGTTACTTCTAGTGGGGTGTGTTGGCTGGAGTGTGTCCTGCTCTGTGTGTGATTGCACGTGTTTCTGGAGGTAGACATATGTGTGTTTACAGGTCTGTAGCTCTGCGTGGAGGCTGCATTTGTGCACATGTGGGCGTATCTCTATTCTTGGTCTCTTTGAGCACCCCAGAGAGGCTTGTATGAGTCCATGACTGTCAGTACATATGTCCCTGGGATCCTGGCTTGGTGTGAACATGTGTTTCTGTGTCCCTGAGTGTCTAAGTCTGCGTGTGTCTGCATATGCCTGACTCTGTGGGTATGTGTGTGTGTCGTTATTGCCCTGGGTGTGTGTTCATTTGTGTGTGTTTATATATGTGTCCCTGGGTGACTGTGTGTCCCTATGTCTGTGTGTACTGCACATGGGTCTGTGTGTCCCTGGGTATCTGTGTATGGCTCAGCTTGTATGCTAAAGTGGGGAAAAAGGACCCCAAGATTCTGGCCTACCCTTCCCTGCCCCAGGCCATCCCTGCTGTTGACAGGATTGGAGAGATATGAGTGGCTCTTACATCAGGGTGCTAGACCCCCCCACCCCCATCTTGGCTGCAAAGCCAGTGAGGTTAGGAAGATATTGGGAAGAGGCTGAGAGAGGCCCCTGAACATCCCCAGGGCCAGACCCAAGCCTTGGCACAGGCTGTTGGAGGCAGAAAGGGCCTGTTGGGATCACTTAGACATACGCTTCTTTCTTGTCTTCATAGTGTCTGTTTGTCTCTCTCCCCTGTGCATGTCAAGGGCCAAGTCCAAGAATGGGGGCCGCTGCCTGCGCGAACGGCTAGAGAAGATTGGGCTCAATTTGCCAGCTGGCCGTCGCAAGGCCGCCAATGTGACACTTCTGACTTCACTGGTGGAGGGTGAGTGAGGCCTGAGGATGGGTGTCAGTGTGAGCATGAGGGGAAATATGTCACCCAGTGTGACAGCGTGTAGCTGTCCCTGAGACAAGAGGGTGTGTCATGTATGAGTAAGGGGTGTGTGTGATACATGTGTATAGTCTTTATGTGCATGGGCATGCATACACATGCAGGTGCATGGGGGTGAGGTGGGGGTAGGGGAGGCGTGGCCAGTGTTTGGAGGTGGTAAAGGGATGAGGGGATAAGAGTCCCTTCCCTGGACGTTGACAACTCTGGGCTCGATCATCTCGAGCCCAGGCTCTGGGATACATGGTGGCCTCAGCTGCCACCCCTGAGCTCAGAGCCCATCCTCCGCGGCCCCAAGAGCAACGGGATTAGGTCTGAGGCTGCTCTGGGAGGGAAACCATAGGAAGTATCTATAGAAGCAGGATGGGGCAGAATAGCCCCTGGCCAGGGGGTCTGAGGTCCAAGGCTGTGCTCCAGGCTCAGAGGTACACCTGGCTGTAGTGACAGCTCATTGCTCTGCCTCTCCTCCCCGCAGGAGAGGCCGTGCACCTGGCCCGAGACTTTGGCTACGTCTGTGAGACTGAGTTCCCAGCCAAGGCAGCTGCCGAGTACCTGTGCCGACAGCACGCTGACCCCGGGGAACTGCACAGCCGCAAGAGCATGCTGCTGGCCGCCAAGTGAGTGAGGGCGCCACGCATGGGTGCTTTGGGGCACCATGCACAGGCTGTCATGGGCGCCATGCATAGGCACGTGTAGGTGCAATGCAGACACAAACACCAAGCATGGGTGCACTGGACACCACTCACATGTACACATGATGTGCAAGTGGCCCCACAGGGACACACATGGACACGTGAACATTTCTGGGTTCTATGCATCAGCAAAAATGGTGTCACAGACAGGCTTACATAGGCCCATGTGTGCGTCCCACACGTCCATACACTGTCCCATGGCATCACCAGCCCCAGTCCCAACATGGTGGTCTTGCTTCCCCTGCCTGAGCCTTGCCCATAGGCCCTTTTGTTCCAGTGACTTCCCTCAGGGCACCAAGACATACCGAGCTGCAAGTTGACCCTCTCTTGTCCTTGCTTCACACCTGGCCCCTCTGCAAATCCCCTTGGTGGCTCCCTCACCACCACTCACATGCTACAACCTCAACTCTGGTCTCCTAATCTCACTCCTAGACCTCATCCCAGTGCCCAACCATTCCCTCAGATTTCCTGCACGTGCACTGCTCCTCTGCCCGAGAACCTTCAATGCCCACCCCACCCCCCACCCCCCAGCTACTGCATTGATTTTCAAACTAGGTTCTGTGCGATGCCTTAGGGCCTATTTAATGAACTGGTATTCCATTTAGATTTCATTTTTAGAAGGGTCCCATTGCAAGAAGAGGCAGAAAGAGGTAAGAAGGGTTAAGTCCAGACTCCTTTGAGGACCCTACAATCTGGCCAGCCCAAACCCACCCACCGCAACTGACTTTCTGGCTGTATCCTGCCCTCACACCTGCTGCTTAGAACAACATCCAGTCCCCCAACTCCACTCTCCCCCCTTCAGGGTTTCTAAGGCAGAAATGGAGTCACAGACTCAAAGAACTGCTGTGTCTCCTGGGACGTTTGAGTTCATATCGTAGCTGGAGAAACATATCCAGGACAGGGCTCTCCTCGCTCATTCATCAATGAACTCATCAACTCTGGGGCCTGGTCATGTGTAAAATGCTGACTGGCTTCCATGGTGATGCAGAGGTGAGACAGGAGTTATGTTCTCCTGCCTGAGCCACATGCAGGATGCAAAGAAATGAATAGTGGCCATGAACTGGAGCTAGACTCAAATCCCAGCTTAGTCACTTGGGCAGGTCACCAAACCTATCTGAAACCAGTTTTCTTACGTGGTGAGAATGGTTAATAACAGTATGTATCTGTTGTGAGGATTAAGTGAGATGACGCATACAGTGTTCTTGGCACAGCATCTAGGCCTCAATTCATATTCACCACTAACTATTATTTTAGTTCTTCAAGGCAGATTCTGGATTGTTCCCTAATTATTTCAAAGAAAAAGCTCTGTGAAGCACTGGGTGTTTGGGATGGGAGTGGGGAAGGGATCAAGGAAAGCTTCCTGGATAAGGTAGTAGAGCTGGATTGTGAATGTGGGCAGGACATCCACAGGCAGAGATTGTAGGGTATTGGCATATGCCATTTACTAGCTGTGTGACACTGGGCAAGTCAGTTAATGTCTCCAAACCAGTTTCCTTTTCTGTAAAATGGGTATGACCATCACTTGCAGACTATTGACAGTGTCAGCAATCATAAATATATAAAAATTGCCCTGCACACAGCAATCATAAATATATAAAAATTGCCCTGCTCAGACCTTTGTCCTCTAACCTCTACCCCTGCTTCCTCCCTCCACCAGGCAGATCTGCAAGGAGTTTGCAGATTTGATGGCTCAGGACCGCTCACCACTGGGCAACAGCCGCCCAGCGCTCATCCTGGAGCCCGGAGTACAGAGTTGCCTGACACACTTTAGCCTTATCACCCATGGCTTTGGTGGGCCCGCCATCTGTGCTGCCCTTTCTGCCTTCCAGAACTACTTGCTGGAGTCACTCAAGGGGCTGGACAAGATGTTTCTAAGTGGTGCGGGCAGTGGGCATGGTGACACCAAGGCTTCAGAGAAGGATGCCAAGCACAGGAAATAAATGCTTCTTCCACTGCCTCATCCCAGAGCATTCCCCAAGGCCTGAAATGAGGCCTTAGTTCCTGGGGGTGGGCCCGAAAGGATTAAAAGGTGGAGCTTGAGTCAGGCCAGAAAGAGAACATTCATCCAGAGACCATGGGTGAGAGGGAGAAGGGGAGGTGGCCTCTCTGTGATGGTTTGTTGGTAAGTTAAGGGCCCAGATGTCTGTCGCATGGGTGCAATTTTCTGACCCTTGATTGCTGAGAAGTGCTTGGACAGGGAATTGGCATGGAGAAGCCTGGTTTTGTGGCTGAGCCCTGTGCCTCAGAGCACCTGGGCAGCGGTGGATTCTCCTAGAGGCCAAAACCTTGCTGTTTTTACTGATGGCAGGAGGGATATTAACAAACCAGAGGTGCTGAGGAGTTGGTGCCCTCATCCCAGAATCTCCTACCCCCAGAAAAGGGGTGCTGGCAGGGGGCCCCCGTGGGTTTCTTGGAACCATCCCACTCTTGGAAAGAAGTGGGCAGGAGGAAACCCCAAGGAGCAAAGATAAAGCACAAATTACAGAACTTGAATCCAGGCTGCACTTCACAGTCCTGTTGCTGTTTGTCCTATTTATTTATGTATGTTGTAATTAAATTTGAAAGTTTAAAAATGTCGAGTGCAACTTATTTATCCCAATGAGTGGAGGACTCATTTCACTGTTTTCTGCTTCCGCACCAAGACGTCCGGCTGGACCAGGATGGAGAGGGAGTTTTTGCTCGCAAAGGGCTGTGGGTGGGCCGGGAAGGAAGAAAGATTGTATCAGGGACCCTGAAGTTGTCATGGGGATTTTGTACTTGCTGTTGTTTCTCTTGACCCTGCAGTCGATGTACCTCTTTGACTCTCCGATGGCTTTCTCATTCTTAATAAAACCTATTCATTGGATATGAAACCTCCCTGTCCTTCTTCAGCCCAGGCCTGGATTGCCTCTCAAGAGAGCAAGGGGCCTCTAAGGAGGAATCACTGGAAGGGGCTGTGGGTACCTCTGTGTGAGGGGGTACAGAGAGTGGGTCTATTTGCTTTGTCAGCGTCTGTTACTTCTGTGTGTGTGCGTGTGTGTGTGTGTGTGTGTGTGTGAATCCCAGGGCTGTACATGTACTCTTGTAACTTCGTGGGCCTGTGTGTAAATGTGTCAGTCTGGCTGTTAGGTCTGTGTGATATGTTACCACGACCATTGGTGGTGGGTCTGTATGTGTCAGCATGAATGCTCGTGACTGTGTGTGTGTGTGTGTGTGTGTGTGTGTGTCCCCGATGCTAATTTGGCTCTTTTTGAGGATTTCATTCACTAGGCATCTTTTCTTTCCTGTATCCATCAGTCTCTCCATCTACACAATCATCTACTACATCACTCCCCAAAGCACTCACGTTCTAGGGTCTCTTCCCCATTTATTTCTCTTGCAGTTAAAAGTTTTTGAAAGATTGCTATACCTCTATCTCCACTTCCTCACCCCCAATTCACTCTTTAACCCACTTCAATCTGGCTTTTACCCCCACCAGTCTACTGAAATCCACTCAGCAAGGTGATCAACAGCCACAATGTCAAATCCAAAGGCCTTTTTCTCTGGACTTAGCAGCACTTGATAGGCTGACCACTTTCTCTTTTTTGAAACACTCTTCTCTGTGGCTCCCAAATTCTGGCTTTCTCCGACTTCCGTGGTTCCAACTCTGGCTCATTCTCTACTTGACCTCTGTTGGTGTTCCCTGGGGACTTCTGCCTTGCATGTGAATCAGGATGTCTGATGTCTCCACTGGATTGTCTACCAGGCATCTCAAATTTATGTCCAAAATGGAGCACGTGACCAGATTCTCAAATCTTGACCTCCTCCACAGTTTCCCTCTCAGTAAATGGTACCACTCCCCACCCAGCTGCTCAAGCTGGAAATGGAGGAGTCCTATTTCTTTCTCTACACCCAATGCATCAGAAGGTCCATCCTCTTTTATCTCCTCTGCCACTACCCTCGTCCTCAGGACTACTGAAGTAACTTTCAACTGGTCTATTTTTACTGGTACACCTTCATACTAAGCCCTGCAATGACCTGGACTTTGTCTACCTCCAACCTTCAACTATTCTCTTCATCATTCCCTTTGCTCTAGCCACACTAGTTTCCTTTTTGTTGCTGCAATTACCACTTAGTTTTGTGCCTCAGGGTCATTGCACTCACTGTTCTCTTTGCCTGGAATGCTCTTCCCCAGTTCTTTGCAGGTGTGTCATCAGACAAAGATGCTGGGAGTTAAGGGAACATGAAGTCCAGGAAGCATCTCCTAGGGAAAGGTCCAACGATGTGATTTCTTTTCCCAAGAAGGTTCACTGATTCATCCCACCCATATGAAAGGAGGAATGGAGGAAAGGCTGGAAGTATGTATGCTCTGCTTTAACCAAAGCCCTGGGCCTGGCAGGAGACACTCAACCACTAAAGATGTTTGAGACTACAGGAAGTTGAGGGGATTACATGAAATAACAGACATATAGCACTTAAACAATGCTCAGCACGTGGTAATAAATCAATAAAAGGCTGTAAATATCTCTAAGGTGAACATGGAGGGAACCAGTTTATCATCAACCATTCAGTGCTGGACAACTCTCCCTAAGTTAACCATGTAGTCCTCACCAAGTTCTATTTTAGAGATAAAATTCTAGCTCTGAGCAACTTGACCAAGGTCAGAGAGCAAGTAAGAGGGGCTCATACAGGTCTGTCTCTTCCACCCCTCCATTCCCACTGCTCCACATGCCCTCTGCAAAGGTGCTGTCAGGTCTGAGTCAAACAAAAGTAGGTTCTCCAGCCCTACGGGCCCTAAGGCTCTTGTCCTCCAGTATATGGTCAAGATGGTAACAGTACAGAGGCAGGAGTATACTGTGGAGAACATAAGTGGCATAAGCTTCTAATGAGGTCTCAGAATTTGACTCTTCCCAGTTAAGTTCTGTTTGTTGGTGATTCCACAGCAAAATATATTGTGTTTTATCCCCTGACAAACTGGGTTTACCCCTAAGGAAAAGTAGATGATGATTAAAGAAAAAGTATATACAGATTACATGACTTCTTTCTCACAAAGCAAGTAGCTGTGAATTAAATGGAGTATTTAGACTAGGTAAGCATCAGTGTTTTGAGTTCATATTCATTTCTTTAAACCTTTTTTAAAATGTTTTATTTATTTTTGAGAGTGCACAAGTGGGGGAGGGGCAGAGAGACAGAAGGACAGAGGATCCGAAGCGGGCTCCACACTGATAGCAGTGAGCCCAATATGGGGTTTGAACTCAGTGAACTGCGAGATCATGACCTGAGCCAAAGTCAGATCCTCAACCAACTGAGCCACCCTAAGTGCCCCATATTCATTTGTCTTAAAGGATCATGGTGCTCCTGAAGGAATGAGTAGCCTTTGACCACCTTCCCTCTTTCAAACCTCATGAAGTTAGGTGAGTGAGGCTGAGCAGCAGGCCTTTCTCCTGTCAAACACAACCTCCTAACACACAGAGGAGCTAAGTGAGCAGCAATTAGAATACTGAGAACTTTTGCCTGCGTCGAGCAAAGGGCCCAGACAAAGAACAGTGAAAGGACTCTGGGCTTCAGGCAGAGCGGGCTCAGCCATTGTTGCTGAGCTGGGAAGCCAAGCATTTCTCAAGCTCTCTCAGCACCCTCCTCCACCACTCAGAGGTTCCTTGTCCGCTTCTCCAAACTCTTTACTAGTCAGGGCTCAGCTTCCCTACCCTGAGGCAAACCAGCTGTTCTCTTCTCCAACCTATCTCCTCTACCCCACGAAGGAATAGATTGCTTTCTGTGTATTAATCACCTGAAAGCAGATGGGAACCAATCGGAAGACCATTCTGAGCAGTTCGGGCATGAGTGTTAAACAATCAGTGAATTTTTTCAAACTCCAGGAAATCAATTTAGAGGGATACAGCTGGCATTAAAAAAATTAACTCTGGTGGAAGAAAACAGATGAGAAAACAGCGTATTGCATTATGACTCAATCACACACATATACACTATCTGTAAGAAAAATTTCAAGAAGCAATGCTTACCCTTCCAGTGGGCATATACAGGTGTGAAGTCATAAATGTATGTTGAGGCCATGGAAATTCAGTGGATCACGGGCTTTATGAAGTATGAAAGAGGGAAAAGAAACTGGGGAGCTAGCATGGGAGAGGATTATGAAATGCCTCACATGTCAAACTAAAGAACTGGGTTTTATTCTAGAAACAGTGGAAAACCATCAAAGTTTTAAGTGAAAAGATGTATGGATGGTCAAATTTGTAGAGTACAGAGAAAGAACTAGAGAGGAGAAAAGATTAAAAGTAGAGAAGGTAGGAGGCTGTTAAAATAGTCCAGGAAAGAAAGTGAATGATAAACCAGAATACTTGGGAGTTTTACTAAAAGAGATTTAGGAAGTGAAACTGCTACAACTCAGTGACTATGTGAAGGAAGGAGAAAAAGGCACCAAAAATGGTGCCTAGCTAAGTGCATTGTGGCATCCTGAACTGTACTCCAGAACAGAAAAAGGACATTCATGGGAAAATGGGTAAAATCTGAATAAAAGTCGGAGCTAATACTAATGTACTAATCAACAATTGGTTTTAGTTTTTGACAAATGCACAGTGGCTATGTAAGATGTTAACCTAAGGGGGAGCCAGGGGAGAGGTATAAGGAAACATTGCATTATCTTGTGCAATTTTGTATAACACCAAATTTGTCCTAAATTAAGTTTCTTAAAAATAAATGATGCCAGGGTGCCTGGCTGGCTCAGTCGGTAGAGCATCTGATGCTGGAGGTGAGATGCTTAGGAATAAGTTGATCTGGGGCTCAGAAAAGAGATATAGATTGGAGAAAGGAGACTGGGAGTTAGGGTAGGCTGGTGGACTTACCCAGCTTGCCCTGGGGACACTTCAAAGACAGAGAACCATTTCATTCCTGGTGACGCATGGATGCAGAATAACAAGTTTATTCCTGCTGAGCAGTGGATGCAGTATCACAATGATTATACACTTACCGCATACCAGGCCCTGTTCAAAACGCTTCACATTACCTCATGGAATCCTCCTAACTATCCCCCATGGAATAGGTACAATTTTGACCATTTCACAGATGGGAAAACCATGAAGCAGGACTCCTAAATTTTAGTACGGATACTCAACTGGGGCAAGCATCAGAATCACCTGTGGAGCTCTAAAAATAGATGCCTTAGAAAAAGACCCAGAAATCCAGCCATAAGCCAAAACCTATGCATATTCATAGTGGTAGTAGAGGTTGAACCAGCTGTGGTGATATGAATTTCTTTTCCCCCATTTACCCAATGATTAAATTTCTTCTTATGGTTTAAACATCTACCACAGGTGTCTCACAAAGTATATGACATTCTAATCTGATGTTAACACAATAGTTAGTACAAAGATTCTGAATGTAGGTAGTATCTTAGAGAGATGGTATTTTACTTCAGATAAACAAAAAAATTATCTGTATATGGTATTAAGAGTAGCACAGAACTGGATAAAGTAGGACTCATCTTAGTTTAAGACCAAGTGGGGTTTAGGGGTACCTGGGTGGCTCAGCTGGTTAAGCATCCCACCGGCTCAGGTCATGATCTCCCGGTTTGTGAGTTCGAGCCCTGTGTCAGGTTCTGTGCTGACAGCTCAGAGCCTGGAGACTGCTTTGGATTCTGTGTCTCCCTCTCTCTCTCTGCCCCTGCCCCACTCGCACTCTGTCTCTCTCTCTCAAAAGTAAAACGAGGGGCGCCTGGGTGGCGCAGTCGGTTAAGTGTCCGACTTCAGCCAGGTCACGATCTCACGGTCCGTGAGTTCGAGCCCCGCGTCGGGCTCTGGGCTGATGGCTCAGAGCCTGGAGCCTGTTTCCGATTCTGTGTCTCCCTCTCTCTCTGCCCCTCCCCCGTTCATGCTCTGTCTCTCTCTGTCCCAAAAATAAATAAACGTTGAAAAAAAAAATTAAAAAAAAAAAAAAAAAAAAGTAAAACGAGACATTAAAAAAAAAAAAAAAAAAAGACTAAGTGTGTTAACTGGACCAGCAGCAGCAGCATCAATTGGAAATGTTAGAATGCAGAATCTCAGGCCATACCCCAAACATGTAGAAGCTACAGGGGTAACACCCAGCAAGCTGTGTATCAATAAGCCCTCCAGGGAATTGAGATTCATGCTTAAGCTTGAGGACCACGCTCTAAAGAAACTTCCATCCAACCATTCTCTATCATGGTTGAAGACACAAATTACTTAGGAAGCTTTGAAAATATTCCTATGTCTAGGCCCCAAACCTGCTTAGTTAGAATCTGGGAGTGAGTGCAGCCTAATCATGTATAAAAAGGAAAACTCCCCGGGATGATTCTGATACATACATCCAGTTAAGAACCATCATTTTAGTGGCACTAATCAAAAAACATTTACATTATTCATTCCCAAAATGCTAGATTAGGAAGTAATACAGGTATTTGGTTAATTAACTACAGCACATCAATTTAATAGAACATTGCCCAACTGTCAACAAGAATAAAATAGGTATATGTATACTGATATAGAACAATCTAGTATATGTTAAAAAGCAGTGGGGTGCCTGGGTGGCTCAGTCGGTTAGGCGTCCGACTTCAGCTCAGGTCACAATCTCACAGTCTGTGAGTTCGAGCCCCGCGTCGGGCTCTGGGCTGATGGCTCAGAGCCTGGAGCCTGCTTCCGATTCTGTGTCTCCCTCTCTCTCTGTCCCTCCCCCGTTCATGCTCTGTCTCTGTCTCAAAAATAAATAAACGTTAAAAAATTAATTAATTAATTAAAAAGCAGTATGCAGACCATTTACAAATACTTTTAAGAGGGGTTATGCGTGTATGCGTGTGCGTGCATACATGTGTGTTCGTGCTTTATACAGGAACAACTTCTATCTTAAAGGCTAGGTAAGAAATTAGTATCTGAAGTTTCCTCTGGGAAGGGAAGCAGGTGATCAAATTATAGGGACAGCAGAAACATTTTTTACTGTGTGTCTTTGTATCACTTGCATTTTTTACTAAGTGTACGTATTATGTATTCAAACTAATTTTTATTTTTTAATGTTTATTTATTTTTGAGAGAGAGAGACAGAGTGTGAGCGGAGAAGACATAGAATCTGAAACAGGCTCCAGGCTCTGAGCAGTCAGCACATAGCCCAATGCGGGGCTCGAACCCACGAACAGTGAGATCATGACCTGAGCTGAAGTCGGATGCTCAACCAACTGAGCCACCCAGTCGCCCCTCAAACTAATTTTTAAAACGTTAAGCTTAGGGGTAAAAAGAACCACTGCTTTAGGGAAATGAGACATTAGCAAGCAAGATATATGAAAGAGCTAGACTTTGGAAGCTAGGCAGTGAAACAGAATGCAGGGCTATCAGCTAAAAGGACAATTAGAGCATTAATGAAGGGAAAGGGGCAGAAGGAAAGACAGTCCCAGCAAAAAGTCCAATGCAGATAATCCTTTCTCCATGTCTGTCCTGAAGTGATGATAGGTAAATGGAGATTCAAAACAGACAGCTCAATGTATCCAGATTCAGCTTTATTCTGAATTAACCATCTATCAAGGATGCACGTCAAAAGAGTAGAAAAAGACGAAGGAGCCCATCAAAAAAAGTTCCCTGGCAAGTTGGAGGGAAGGCATGAGGTTAGGAGCCCTGTTTAGGGAAGGAAATGTTGTCCAGGTCATGGATGCCATTTTTGTCAATGATTCGAACACTGAAGGTTGGCAGATTCAGGATGAAGCGTTTCTGGAGCTGCAGACAGAGATGAAGAAAATCAGTCAAAAAGTATTTACTGACCACTAACTATGGGCCAGGCTCTCTTCGAGGGCACTGGGCATACAAGCAGATAAAAAATCCTTGCTTTTGTGGAGCTTATATTGTACTGGTCAGTACTCAGACACTGAAGAAACCCCAAACTGCAGCTGGAGGCTGGAAGGTGGTGAGGGAGGGCTGGGAGATGCAGCTGGGAGCTTGTCTCTGGTCAGTCAGCTGATGAAAGAGTAAGAAAATCCAAAGCTCTATTCCCCACAGTCTGCTACCAATCAGTTTGGTAAACACAGACTTCTTTCTAAAAATGTCTCAAGGTAATCAGCCTACAAAGAGTGATTGCTCTAGGAATAAGCTTTGGACCAAAGCAATGTATTCCTATGTCCCAAGAATTTACTCCAGGCACCATAGCCCCACCCACTGACATTATAAGGACTGACTGTGTGACTCCATCTGTGTGTGTGTGTGTGTGTGTGTGTGTGTGTGTCTGTGTCTGTGTGTGTGTAGCCACAGGAATGGTGGAAGGGTGTTGGAAGAACTGCTCTTGGAACAACCCCTACTTCCAACTCCTGCAGTCCAAGCTGACCTGTGATTAAAATAACACCTCCGCACTCTCATTAAGACTCTCTGCTTGAGAGGCTGTTCCAAACAAGCAGTGCTCTATTGTGCATGGAAGCAGACAGCCCCACTAACCTGGCTGGTGATTATAGAGGAAGACGGCTGGAGGAAATCTTGGCTTCTGTGGCCACCCTTCCCGGACACCTCACTTAGTCTCCAGAGGGAAGGCACAAAGCTCTCTACTTGCTCCCTTAGAAGCATATCCCAGAAATGTCCACCTCCCCAGGCCCAAGCCCTCCCTCCTGTGATATTTCCCATCTCCTTTACAGCTGAGGACTGGGCATCAAAAACCCATTCCATTTCCAGAGTCTCCTCTGGCTGATGACTCCTACATCCAAAAACAAGCTCTAAAATCAAGAAAAGGTGACAAGAAATATGGGTTTCTAAAATGATCATGTTTAGGGTCCATAGTGAATAAAGTCTCAAAGCCCTTGATATGCCAGTGGCTTCTCCCTGACACCCCCTGTAACACTTAGGACTGCTGGACTAATATGGTCTCTTAGCTGGATGGCTAAGGAAAGTACATGAGTTTGTCCTCAGTTTCTGCTTTGTAAAGGGGATTTGCAAACATGAGGAAGAAGGGGGACACTGTGGACTGAAGAAGACAGGGTTGTATAAGAGGCAAATTGACATTATGCTCAGTGCTCCCACCTGCTCTCACCCACCTGCTCTCTCCTAGACCACAAATTCAAGTTCATCCTTAGGCCACAAGAACAGTAAAAGAATTTAAAAGCCTAAGGGGGCTGCTTTCTCTTCCTCCTCATCCTCCATACATAACCCAAAGCCTTAGACTCTTAGCAGCAGTATTAATGGGCAGGGTCCACGTTCCTGGCCTCATAAACTAAAGGCTACTCTCTTCTTCTGCTTAAAGCTTCCCAGTTGCTTTCTATGGCCTCCTGAATTCTCAGGGAAGCCTTTCTCTCCAGGACTAATGGACTGTTAAGACAGCAGACACAGGGCACCTGGGTGGCTCAGTTGCTTAAGTGTCTGACTTCGGCTCAGGTCATGATCTCACGGTTTGTGGGTTAGAGCCCCACATCAGGTTCTGTACTGACAGCTCAGAGCCTGGAGCCTGTTTCAGATTCTGTGTCTCCCTCTCTCTCTGCCCCTCCCCCACTTGGCACTGTCTCAAAAATAAACATTAAAAATAAAAAATTTTTTAAAAAGAAAGCAGACACCTGGGGTATGGCAACCCCAGGTGACACAAATACAGCAGGTATTAAGTCTAAGATAGTTCTTTTATTTTTTTAAATTTTTATTATTTATGTTTAAGAGAGAGAGAAACAGACACAGCAGGAGCAGGGGAGGGGCAGAGAGAGAGACACACACAGAATCCAAAGCAGGCTCCAGGCTCTGAGCTGTCAGGACAGAGCCCAACACAGAGCTCGAACCCATGAACCGTGAGATCATGATCTGAGCTGAAGTCGGACACTTAACCAACTGAAGCGTCCCTAAGGTAGTAGTTCTTAAAATATGACCCAGTTACCGCCTGCAGCAAAATCACCTGGGACTGCTAATCAAATACTCAGACTCTACACCAGGACAACTGAATCAGAATCAGTGGTGGGAATGGGAGTAGGGTAGTCACGAATCTGCTTAAAAACAAAAATAAAAACAAAACAAACAATCAAAAAAACAGTTCCCAAGATGATTCTTATACATGCCAAATTCTGAGAATCACTAGGTTGGATGAGCCAAAAAAAGATAACTAAATTGTAAAATTGACATTGATGGGAGGTAACCCATGAGAGTTTGTTACCCACCAAACTCTATCCCTGGTAGCAACTTCACATCTGGTTAGTGTGTATTTATTACACCTTCTGGCAAAGATCAGGGAAAAACTGCAACCAAGGAATGAACAATATTGGCAAACAGAGATAAACATTCCTTTCAGGGTCCTGTGGGAACTACTCACCTCCTCTAGACATTTCCTAAGAAGCTCCACTGCCCTCTCACGAGAGATAGCTGAAAGAGAACACAGAGGCCACGTATTCAAGGAGTTGCCATCAAGTCCAACTCTCTGCCACAACTTTTAAGTTTCAAATTTCTTCAGGTCAGCATGCCACACAAACGGAAAAGGCAAAAAAATACCTAGCCTTCTAGCTTGCAACAAACTTATTCCATATGCAGTGGAGGATGCCCCAGACCCAGTGCTCCGGCAGCCACAAGCCATTGCAAATTGATTTGCTACAGAGAAGGGTAAGCATGACGGAATTCTGCCTCCCATGGCCAGGGCCTGCCTCTAGAGAAGTCCAGCGGCTTGCCTCTTTTTTATCGCCCATCCCCCTCACCCCTACCCACCCCACCCTTTTAGACTAGGGCTTAAATCGGTTCCATCTGCCCTAGCCAGCTGCAAATCAGGGCAAGGGAGGACAGGCCAGAGTTTTAGCCTCACTTTCCCAGCTGGGTCTCAGTTTAACAATGGAAAGAGAATTCATGGGATAGGGCTGAGACTCTCATAAAACAGGAGCCAAAGGAACTGTTCACAGGCATGGCAAACTGGGATGACATATTATGCAGTTAGGCTTCAAGGGTGGTTAGTGGTGATTTTGGTGGGCAAGTCAGCTGTATTACTGACAGATGCCAAATCAAGAAACAGTCATTAGGAGGCCAGGCCAATGCTTTTCAGGATGTGGCCTGGAGCTCTGGCATGGCTAAGGTTGAGTGAGAGGGCAGCACCAAAAAAAAGAGTAAAGAAGCCAGATTTTTACTGTACTGATAGGGAAGAATGGAATTTAAGGAGAGGAATGGCTATCTGGGCTGCATCTATAGCCTAGAAAAGTGAAGAATCCCAAGTGCCTATTGCTCACAGTGGCTAAAGTCAAGGTTGGGATTGGAGTCAGAAGATAGAATGTAGCACAAAAGCACCCCTGTGCTGGAAGCTTTGCCAAGCTAACAGTTTACTGACAAGTAGAGAGCCAGCTCTTTCTCACAGGAGGGGCAGCCAGCAGCTGATAAAGAACCAAGCGAAGGGCCAAGGCTTGTGGCCTTAAAAGCTTTGATGTTTAAGCAAAGAAATCTTCCATTGTCATTCTGGGGACCTGTTCATCCTCACAAACTCAAACATGCAAACCACTTCGCTTATTTGCTCATTCTTTATAGCTGAGATGCTAATAAGCATCTAGGCTGGGCAAAATGAATTAAAAAACGGAACTTTTGTAACTGAAAAATTAATTTTACTCACTACTGTAGCACCCTTTTAAACAAAACAAAACCCAGCTGTGGACATATGCAGTATCTCCTTCTGTCTGGTAAAGAAGGACTTTTATTAGCTTTTCAAGAACCCTACTGACCTGGAGGGGAGAGCAGCTTCCAGAAGGTACCTGGATGTGCTTCCTAGGATCCATCCTCTATTCAAGCCCCGACCACCCAACTCCAGGAGTAGTGTACAAAACCAGAAGGCAGCTCAGGACGGGACTGTATTCCCTACCTAGAGTGCTAGAACTTACTTGGAGTGTAGTATCGATCCAGGATACTAAGAGTCAGGAAGGCACCATAGCCATGGGCTGCAAAAGGGGCCTTGGCCAAGGCTGCCAGGTAGTCCATGTAGTAAAGCGCTGGACCCTCATGCTCGTCATAGCCAGCCAGGAGGAGGTTGACATGATACGGGGTCTGCAGAAGAAAGACATGGTCAAAGCAGTAGCACCAACATCTCTTTCCATGACAAATGGGATCATTCCAATTCCTGATGAATAAGAAAATAACAGCAGCTAAGTAAATCATGATGAAAGTAAAAACTGAGAGAAATCTAAAGGCCTAAGAGTGTGGTAAGAGTTTGTAAAGGGAAGTTAGCTTGTTTGAATGTAAGGGCATTGGGAGCACTTACCGGTATTCAAAAAAGCTGCTTTCTTCGTAAAGCCTGTGGACAAGAACTTGTTACGAAAGCAAAACATAGGTGCTCTTACGTCTTTTCTAACTGCTGAAACCAAAAAACACAGTTCTGAGAGTGTCAGGCCACAGACTAAAGAAAGCGGCAGCTCCAACCACATCTTCCAAAATAAACAGATTCCATCTGGGCACCTGGACCAAAATTTCAGATGGTAGACTGTATGCCATAGTATTAAAGAAACAACTTGGGGGTGCAGAAGGATAGTAGGTCCCAAAAATTTAAATCAAACCACTAAACATTTAAAATTTTTTTAAATTTTAAGTAGGCTCCACACCCACCATGGGGCTTGAACTCAAGAGTTACATGCTCTAGGGGCGCCTGGGTGGCTCAGTTGGTCAAGCGGCCGACTTGAGCTTGGTTCATGATCTCACTGTTCATGAGTTTGAGCCCCGCATCAGGCTCTGTGCTGACAGCTCAGAGCCTGGAGCCTGCTTCGGATTCTGTCTCCCTCTCTCTGTGCCCATCTCCCTCTTTCACTGTGTCTGTCTCTCAAAAATAAAATAAATGTTAAAAAAATTAAAAAAAAAAAAAAGAGTTACATGCTCTACTGACTAAGCCAGCCAGGTGCCCCTCAAATCACTAAACTTTAATGCAGACAGTAATAATGAAGTCCATAAATGCTCTAGAAGAACTGTGGAAACATAGCAACACTGGAAGAACTGTAGATTTAGGTGAAACGCTAACATTTTTTCTCATATAAGAAGGCTCTCCTAAGGTAACTAAAAAGTAATTTTTATCAATGAAACAAACAAAAAGTAATTAACTGGTGTTCTTTCTTTGTATTACTGGCAAATCTAAACATGCAAGTTTCTACAAAGAACCTTTAGTAAGTCGGCCTTGATCTTCATCTCCAAATGGAAGATTATTTTTTTCTACACTAGCTGGGCCATTTACCATGTTAAATTCCTTTTTCTCTGGAAAATGTGTTTTCCACCTTGCATTGGCCTCAGAGGGTAGTGAGCAGGCCTTGCTCAGGTTATGTGCCCATCCTTAAATTTACATATTCAATTAAATGCACATTAAATGAAACTGAATACATTTATGCACCCTTTTAAAGTAATAAAGCGAGTGTATAAAGCATAAAGTAATAACAGCTAGTGGTCCTAAAAGTGACACCTTATGTTCTTTGGACAATGATTAACATGGACACCTGGAAGCTTGAAGAAGTTCATGTTAGAAGAACACATGAAAATATTATATACTAACTTAGAATTCTAAGCCAGTTGTCCTAAGTAACATTTCCTAAAGATTACAGTGTAGCCCTAAACTGCAAACAAGTTTCTGCCTTGGGTGGATGGTGGATAGTCTGAAAGGAGTAAGAACTGACCAGCAGTAGTCAAGTCTTCTGAGAAAATAATTACGTGCTTGTCACATTTCCCAGTGGGTAGTGTGCTACACTCTGCCAGGCTCTGCAACTCTCTGCCACATTCTGCAACTACATTCTTAGTAAGTCTGACCTTAGGCAAGACACTTAACCCCTATGAGTTTCTGTTTCCTTATGTGTAAAACTGGGTCAACTGGGTCAACTAATCCTTCCCTTTTCTATCTTCTGGGGAGTATGGTGAGAAAAAATAATAGAGGTGAGGCATCCCAAACTCTGGAAGAAAAGATGCTGCCTACATTTCGTAGCATATTAGCTATACCCCAATCTCCTTTCAATAGCATGCCACTTTAAACAACAAAAACTAAACTGTTTAAATTAGCTAAAGATAAAATATGTATATATACCTAATAGATTTTTTCTAGTAAAAATTTTTTTAAGTGTGAAAAACATACTGTAAAATCAGGCAGACACAGAATACCTTCATGTTCTTATGGTTAGAATTAGAATCTCAAAGAGGAAGCAGAGGGGCGCCTGGGTGGCTCAGTTGGTTAAGCGTCTGACTTCAGCTCAGGTCATGATCTCACAGTCCGTGAGTTCGAGCACCACGTCGGCCTCTGTGCTGACAGCTCAGAGCCTGGAGCCTGCTTCAAATTCTGTGTCTCCCTCTCTTTCTGCCCCTCCCCTGCTCATGCTCTGTCTCTCTCTCTCTGTCTCAAAAATAAATAAAAATATTTAAAAAAAAAAAAAAAAAAAGAGGAAGCAGAGAGAAGAATGGGGGAGAGAGGAGAGAAACAGAGAGATGGCAAGGGAATTCTAACTGGTTTTCCTCCCCTAAGAGATTTCACAGTATAGTTTCTTATCTACCACAAAAAAAAAGTTCACCCTTTTGCTAAGAGGATAACTCTACAATTCTTCGTTCACTAGCTAAAACAACCACTGTATGGTTAATCAGAACAATTTTATCAAGTTGTAATGGCAAATTAAGGATCCACTCAGATACCCAAAGAGGTCTAAGCAACAGAACCTAGATATGTTCTGTCTCTAATGAGGATCTTGCTATACTATGAGATTACATTGTGTTTAAAACAATGTGATTTTAAAAGCCACCACCAAAAGATTTTACATGAAACTATGTCAACAAAACTTCAAAAGCAAATGGTATTGCTTAATTGGTCTATATAATATCATTTATTCATGCTTAAGCATCTGATACACACACTCATCAAAGTTGGTATTCAGAAGCTACAACACGTGGTAGAGAAGATAACTCACAAATTATTGTGTGACTTCGAATTACCAACTTCTGCAAGTGTGAGATGCTTAAGCATAAATAAATGGTGTTAGCTAGACTAATTAAATCAATACATCTGTGTAACAACTTGCAGTTTCTGAAATTCTTCCTACAATACTCCATCAAAGATCTCTGGCTTACACTAGTCTTTTTTTTGTTTTGTTTTTTTAAGTTTATTTATTTATTTTGAGAGAGACAGAGAAAGAGAGAACAAATGGGGGTGGGGAGGGGAGGGAGAGGGGGAGAGGGGGAGAGGGGGAGAGAGAAGGAGAGAGAATCCCAAGTAGGCCTTCCACTGTCAGCTCAGAGCCAAACACGAAGCTCAAACCCACGAACTGTGAGATCATGACCTGAGTTGAAACCAAGAGTCAGAAGCTTAACCGACTGAGCCACCCAGATGCCCCTTACACTAGTGTTTTAAAATTTCAAATTAAGTCTTATTTATTGTCACTCTTGTGCCTCTAAGAATCAGTGTTCAATTCAAAGTGACAAAGCCATAGTTATGAGTTTCTTGACTGTTATTGTCCCTCATATTCTTGATTCCTTACTGTATTCCTGAAATGAGACAAATTCCAAGCCCCTCAATTTTGTGTTATTCTGACAGTATACACATGTGTGACTGCTGGTAGTATGCTTAGAAAAATACTTATGTGTAAGCTACAGCCTACCTATTCAAATATTTATGCCAATTATAAGCTCCATGAAGGCAGGATTATGTCTGGTTTGTTCAATGATATACAAGCATATAGTATATGCTCAATAAATATGTGCTGAATGAGTAGTAATCATACCAGAAGGCATTATATGTTTTAATTTATATGTGGCTAATGCCTAGTATGACAAGGAGATGAGGAAAATGACTAAACAAATGTCAGAAAGCGATAGGTCCTACTTCCAAAAATTCACTCAAGTTTAAATCAACTGCCAGCATCTCTCTGAATGCACATATATTGTTGCCTTTTACTAGACTCCTGGGTCCTTCTTTCCATTCCCCTGTATTATATTTCTCAATGTTTATTTCTGAGAGGGCACAAGCAGGGGAGGGGTAGAGAGAGAGGGACAGAGGATCTGAGGTGGGCTCCACACTGACTGCAGTGAGCCTGATGTGGGGCTTAAATTCAAGAACTGTGAGATCATGACCTGAGCCAAAGTCAGACGCTCAACCGAGCCACCCAGGCACCCCTCTAACCCCCTTTAGACATAGGTTGCTAAGTAAAGGAAAATTTAGGGTACAGGTCATGCATCTAGAATTGAACAAAGGGGAGAACAACTGCACAAATAAGTATTTTAGGAAGAAATGTCTGGAAAAATGTCTGTTCGTGTCTTCTGCCCATTTCTTAACTGGATTATTTTGGGGGTGTTTAGTTTGATAAATTCTTTATAGATTTTGGATACTAACCTTTTATCAGATATGTCATTTGCAAATATCTTCTCCGACATACAGATGACTAACAGACACATGAAAAGATGCTCACCATCACTCATCATCAGGGAAATACTAATCAAAATCACAAGGAGATACCACCTCATTCCTATCAGAGTGGCTAAAATTAACATAGGAAACAATAGATGTTTGGCCAGGATGTGGACAAAAGGGATCCCTCTTACGATGTTGGTGGGAATACAAACTGGTGTAGCCACTCTGGAAAACAGTATGGAGGTTGCTCAAAAGTTAAAAACAGAACTACCCTTGGAGCGCCTGGGTGGTTCAGTTGGTTAAGTGTCTGACTTTGGCTCAGGTCACGATCTCACGATTCATGGGTTCGAGCCCCGTGTTGGGCTCTGTGCTGACAGGTCAGAGCCTGGAGCCTGCTTCAGATTCTGTGTTTCCCTCTCTCTCTGCCCCTCCCCCACTCTTGCTCTGTCTCTCTCTCTTTCAAAAATAAATAAACATTAATTTAAAGAAAAAAGAAAAAAACGAAAAAACAGAACATTGCTACAACCCAGTATTTGCACTACTAGGTATTTACCCAAAGGATACAAAAATATACAGATTCAAAGGGGCACATGCACCCTGATGTTTATAGCAGCATTATCAACAATAGCCAAACTATGGAAAGAGCCCAAATGTCCAAACTGATGAATGGATATGGGGCGCCTGGGTGGCTCAGTTGGTTAAGCATCTGACTTCAGCTCAGGTCATTATCTCACAGTTTGTGGGTTTGAGCCCCACATCAGGCTCTGTGCTGACAGCTCAGAGCCTGGAGCCTGCTTCAGATTCTCATTCTCTTTCTCTCTCCCACTCCCCTGCTTGCTCTCCCTCTCAAAAATAAACATTTAAAAAAAAAAAAAACCTAAAAAGATTAAATTAAAAACTAAAAAAAAGAACTGATGAATGGATAAAGAGGATGTGCTGTGTGTGTGTATACACATACATACGATGGAATATTACTCAGCCATCAAAAAGAATGAAATCTTGTCGTTTGCAACCATGTGGATGGAGCTAGAATGTATTATGCTAAGTGAAATAAATCAGAGAAAGACAAATATATGATTTCACTCATATGTGGAATTTAAGAAATAAAACAAATGAACATAGGGGAAGGAAAAAAAAGAGACGGAAGAAAACCATAAGAGATTCTTAACTATAGAGAACAAAGTGAGGATTCATGGAGGGAGTAGGTGGGGGATGGGCTAAATGGGTGATGGGTATTAAGGAGGGTAGTTGCTGGGATGAGCACTGGGTGTTATATGTAAGTGACAAATCACTAAATTCTACTAATTTTGTAGAATTAATTTTGTCATATATATTTGTATATTGTACAAAAATTTGTAGAAACTAATTTTGTCATATATGTTAACTAATCAGAATTTAAATAAAAACTTAGAAGAAAGAAATAGCTTTGGTAAACTGTATAGTTAGACCTGAGTTCAAAACCTGTCTTATCAATGTGTGGCTTTAGAAAAGTTAGTCACTTAACTTCTCTCAATTTTAGTGTTCTTATTGAAAACACGGGCTAATACCTACACAAAAGGGATACGGTGAAGATTCAAAGAGACAATGCAGGGGCGCCTGGGTGGCGCAGTCGGTTAAGCGTCCGACTTCAGCCAGGTCACGATCTCGCGGTCTGTGAGTTCGAGCCCCGCGTCAGGCTCTGGGCTGATGGCTCAGAGCCTGGAGCCTGTTTCCGATTCTGTGTCTCCCTCTCTGTCTGCCCCTCCTCCGTTCATGCTTTGTCTCTCTGTGTCCCAAAAAAAATAAATAAACGTTGAAAAAAAAAATTAATTAAAAAAAAAAGAGACAATGCATATGAACAATAAGCAGAGTGCCTAAAACACAGTAAAGCCTCAATAAATACTAAAATTACTACTAGAGGGGCGCCTGGGTGGCTCAGTCGGTTGAGCGCCGGACTTCGGCTCAGGTCATGATCTCGCGGTCCGTGAATTCGAGCCCCGCGTCGGGCTCTGTGCTGACAGCTCAGAGCCTGGAGCCTGTTTCAGATTCTGTGTCTCCCTCTCTCTGACCCTCCCCTGTTCATGCTCTGTCTCTCCCTGTCTCAAAAATAAATAAAACGTTAAAAAAATTTTTTTAAATAAATAAATAAATAAATAAACAAACAAACAAACAAATAAATAAATAAATAAAATTACTACTAGAGACACACAATCATCTATGAAGTTCACAGTGCCTATGAAATAGACACTGCAAGTACTCAGGAGAAGCCCACCTACTCCTAGCACTGAAATACAAGTCCTCATAATGTCTTCATAAAGGGACATGGAAGGATGTTAATAAAAAGTGCCTAGCACACTGGCTAACACACAGAAATGCGGTAAATGACAGTTTCCTCCTCTCCTCTTCCCAGACTCTTTCAGAAGCCCCAAGTCAGAAGGTGATAATGATTGTATTCACTCTCAAAGACATTCATAAGCATCTTCACTTCAAGCATATCCACTTCGCATTCAACCTACCCTCACCTATCTTGAGACTGACACAGGCCTGGAGACATAGACATATATAGATTTTCTGGAAGCCTGAAAAAACAAAAACAAAAACAAACCCTACACCCACTCTTGAAGAGTAAGTACCGTTTAATAATTTATTAAGTACTTTCGTGCTGTTTCTGCCACTACAGATATGTCCACTTGAGTGCCAAGTCTCACTTTCTAGCTACTTTTTCATCAGTTCCCTTCTATCCTATGAGCAGCATTACATGTGAGGATCTGTCAATTATTCCAGGGAAATGGGAACACTAATCAATCATGACAGATTTGCCAGGAAACCTCTATGCTTTACAAAGTAATCCTTGTTCTGTGCATGATATAATCTAGTCTTTGGTTGTCTCCACTATTCTAATTATTTAGATACCAAATCTAGGTAATAAAACAAAGTTATGAGGTCCCCAAGGAACTGGCATCCTTCACAACAAAGGATAGGATTGAATATTATATACATTTTGAACCTAAACATCCAGATGACCAATAAATGATCCAAACATTTAGATGAGACACTCCCTGCACAATAATAGCCTTGAGGATCACCATCAACGGTTTACAGTACAAACACCAAAATACTTTAAAGTTGTATTTAATTGATAGACAAAGAAAAAATTTTAAGTGAACCATCCTGGGAACTCAAAATGAATTTTAGCTTCTAAAAAAAGGTACCACTGGGGCGCCTGGGTGGCTTAGTCTGTTAAGCATCAGACTTCGGCTTGGGTCATGATCTCATGGTTCGTGGGTTCGAGACCCACATCTGGCTCTGTGCTGACAGCTCAGAGCCTGGAGCCTGCTTCTGATTCTGTCTCCCTCTGTCTCTACCCCTCCCCAGCTCACACTCTGTCTCTCTCTCTCAAAAATAAATAAATGTTAATAAAAAAAAATTTTTTTTTAACTAAAAAAAGGTACCACCAAAATTTTGCCTCTTTTTACAAGTGGGAAAAAAAACACCACCACACAAATGTGGTATCTTTTCTTCCCTTAAAAATACGTGATACAAGCTTATTTTATTTTTTAATGTTTATTTACTTCTGAGAGACAGAGACAGAGACAGAGACAGAGAGAGAGAGAGAGAGAGAGAGAGAATATGAGCAGGGGAGGGGCAGAGAACAAGAAAGACACAGAATCCTAAGCAGGCTCCAGGCTCCACACTGTCAGCGCAGAGCCTGATGCAAGGCTTGAACCCATGAACCACGAGATCATGACCTGAGCCAAAGTCAGACACTTAACTGACTGAGCCACCCAGATGCCCGGATATAAGTTTATTTAAAAATTTTTTTTAATGTTTTTATTTATTTTTGAGACAGAGAGAGACAGAGCATGAGCAGGGGAGGGGCAGAGAGAAAGAGAGACACAGAATCCAAAGCAGGCTCCAGGCTCTGAGCTGTCAGCACAGAGCCTGACACGGGGCTCAAACTCACGGACTGTGAGATCATGACCTGAGCTGAAGTCAGACACTCAACCGACTGAGCCACCCAGGTGCCCCTATAAGTTTATTTTAAAGTGGAGAAAAAAAAAAAAAAATGGAGAGCTTTAGGAGTGTCTGGGTGGCTCAGCCCATGGAGCGTCTGACTCTAGACTTCGGCCCAGGTCATGATCATGGTTTGTGGGATAGAGCCTCAAGTCAGGCTCTGTGCTGGCAGCGTGGGGCCTGCTTGGGATTCTCTCTCACTCTCTCTGCTGCTCCCCTGTTCATGCTCACTCACTCTCTCTCTCAAAATAAATAAATAAACTTTAAAAATAAAGTGGAAAGCTCTCAGTCATTTTGAAATTTCTTCATCTATACAACAGGGATAATAACAGCATCCATCATTACAGGGTTATAGAAGGTTTAAATAAATAAATGTAAAGTGCTTAATGCAAATACCTGTTAATAATAGTAATACAGATTAGTTATTATCATCACCACCACCACTGTCACTTTTATGATCTGACCGCATTAACAGATCTGACCAGATGATATCAAGATGTCCCACAAAGAGCCAATCAAATCATCCCTCTTTTTTTTTTTTTTTATAGTCAAAAGGGATAAAATTTAAGCAAGGAAATTAGCCAATAACCACACCTCTTATACACTTCTCCCTGAGATTGAAATGGACTTCCTAAGTACCTGAGCCCTGCAGAACTGAGCTGTTTCACTTTGTGCATTTGGGAGTGGGGGGTGTGCATGGTACACACAGGCAAACTTTCCTCAAGTTAGGTGGAATATTTCCCTCCCTCCAACTCTTGTGCATACAACTCCTTGTATATTCTCTCTCTCATGAAAAAGAAACACTGTAGTGATTACGAAGAGTGTGAAATTCCATAAATTTTACAGCTAAAGAGAACAGTTGTGATAAATACACTGAAACAACAAAATCAGCGACGAAGAGTCTGGGCGGTGACAAGCAGCGGTGTGACATCTGGCGGAAACCAAAGTCACAGCAAGGGGGAGAGAGGTGGGCGTGAGGAAGCATCCTGCCGAGCGTGGACACAGAAAAAGAGAGGAATTGACAGTCTTCCTTTGGAGCCAGGCCAGCCTTTGCCACCTCTAATTGAATAGGACAATGTCGATAGGAGTGAGGTGCTTTGGAGGTGGGGTTTCTTTTGCGTTGTGCTGTACCTTGGAACTTTAAGCAGTGTGTGAAGCATACTTCCATTCCTGGATTAATCTGGAAGGAGATATAGAACCACCAATGGGACAAAGGAGTCTGTTTAGTGATGACAGTGTTTTAATAAATAGACTTCTAAATACACTAAACAGAGACTGGGCTTTGAAGGGACAGTGCATGCTATTTCTTTTAGCCCAGTTGATTGTCAAAGCTCCCTAAAATCCCATCTTTGGCACTGAGAGTACAGTTTATAGACTTAGAAGAAAAGTTCAACTAGCTTGTCTAACATCCCTTTTACAAATGTGGGGACTCAAGTTCAAAGAAGGGGCAGTGATGTGCCCCTAAGTCACATGGCTAATTAGTGTCAGGACCAGAATTTAGACTTCTGATTCCATTGTGTGTTTTTCTAGGAAACCATGCTGCCTCCACAAAATGGAAATTAGTGTGAAAATATAATTCAATATGTAAATGTCAGTTTCACACTCAAATATTTCAGATTATACTATTTTGCATACCAGTATCTATTGTTCTCTATTTCATGTATCACATCTTACATAACCTATAATACTTTAAGTTTTAAAAGGGCAAATTCAATGTCAGACCATATGACTCCTCTAAACCATCTACAAATATATAAAACATGTGGTAAGTACTCAATAAATAGCAGTTATGGTATTGGTATCTGTTTATCTGACAAACACATACCAATATCATAACTGCTTTGCCAATGCCCAATTTTGCAAATTCGTTAATAAACACAATGGATCAGTTTATTATTTTCTTATATTGGTACTCTGAACACTGAATCAGAAGTTTATTTCCAATAATCAACAGAATTCACTAGCTACCTGCTTTGCATGGTTTGATGGTATAATTTTAAAATTTCAATGTCACTTTTGCCATTTTAATTAAAGAAGGACTTGGTAGGGGAACCTGGGTGGCCCAGTTCATTGAGCGTCCGACTTCGGCTCAGGTCATGATCTCTCGGTTCATGGGTTTGAGCCCTGCGTCGGGCTCTGTGCTGACAGCTCAGAGCCTGGAGCCTGCTTTGGATTCTGTCCCCTTCTCTCTCTCTGCCCCTCCCCCACTCTGTCTCTCAAAAATAAAACAAACATTAAAATTTAAAAAAGAAGAAAAGGAAGAAGAAGGACTTTGTACCTATAATGGAATTGCAATGTTTGCTATATTGAACACTTCAGAAAAAACCTCTAAGATTTCAACAACTTCCAATAGTCTTCACAACCTATGTAACTTTTCTAGCTCTAGAAGATTGTGACTCTATGGATAGGGCTGGAGAAGAATATCTATCCCTAGTACCTAAACAATATAGGACATATGTACTCTGGTTTTAATCCTCTCCAATACAGTCCTTCTTAAGGAAACCCATCAATCTCTCTTTCTAATAACAACAGTGATTATACCTGAAGTATAAATGTACACAATTTATAAAAGGCTTCAACCAAATCCTGCAAGAACTAGACTAGACACACAGGATAGTTATGAAATGGGCAGATACCCCAACCAACTTCACTTTTGCATTTGACATGTGACTTTATTTATTTATTTATTTTTAAAGTTTCATTTATTTATTTTTGAGGGAGGGAGAGAGAATCCCAAGCAGGCTCTGCACTGTGAGCCCCAAGCCCGATGTGGCGCTCAAACCCATACACTGCGAGATCGTGGCCTGAGCCAAAATCAACAGTCAGACACTTAACGGACTGAGTCACTCAGGTGTCCCTACTTTAACTCCAAAGTTACTCAGCATTTACTGTGTGAGAAGCTTTATGCCAGGTGATGAAGATGGAAGCCTAGGTCTGGAAGGAGCTCACAAGATAGAGGAGTAGGAGGATTCCAGATTGAGGAAACAGCATATGTGAAGGTAAAGAAACATGGAGGAATGTGGAATATTTGGGTACTGGTGAATATGGGACATGTATACCTAGTGAATTAGGTCATTTCAGCAGGAAGCAGAGGAACTGGAATGATACTGTCACTGGCTTCCTAAAGAATACAAACTTTAGCCTGTAAACCAAAGAGGAGCCAGTGAAAACCACTCCTGTTCCTCTGCTGCTCCAAGCCTTTTTCATGTCACAGGACACTGCAGAAGCAGTAGGGATGGAGAGGGAGGTATGCAACATGAAATATATTTAGAAGGGAGAAATGACAGGAATAACTAGTGGAATAGAAGGTATGGGAGAAAGAGGAGTTAAGAAAGCTCTCAATAAGGGGAAAGATGATAGAGCAGATGTAAAAAAACTCAATTTAGATCCCAAGCAATGAAGACCCGAGACAGTCCTTTGGCCCTGGAGCTCCAAGTGCCCCATCTGAATATGGGGATAGTACTGTTCACCCAGCAGATGTCAGGAATGAAAAGTGCTCATCTGTGTTAAAGTTCCTGAAAGACCTAGTGGGGCACCTGGACAGCTCAGTCGGTTAAGCGTGACTCTTGATGTTGGCTCAGGACGTGATCGCACGGTTTGTGAGATCCGGCAACGTGTTGGGCTGCATGCTGTCAGTGCGGAGCCTGCTTAGGATTCTCTCTTTCCCTCTCTCTCTGCCCCTTCCCCTACCCATGCGCATGTACACTCTCTCAAAATAAATAAATGAACATTGTTTTAAAAAAGCCTAGTAAGTAGTAGGTGCTCAATAAATGTCAACTGAATCTGAATTCTAGGAGCAAAAAAAGTTAAATATTGTGCATATTTCAATTTTTAGCAAAACTAGATTTTAAAGTTCCCCTTCAATAATTCCAATATTTCTGTACATTTTACTTCCCTAAAGCCATTATTAACCCCAAGTTTGAACCATTCTCCTATTAAAGTTGTAATCTTACCGTAATTAGAAGTTTAGAAATTTAATGAGTTGAAATGCAGCATGGCACAGATGCCTTATTATACCAACTAGTTAACACAGTATTTGTTTTCTACATTAATTTTACTTGCTAATCAAAAATACTGCTTTCTCCCAAATAACATCAAAATAAAATTGCTGATTGTGCAATGGGAAAACCAACGCCACCACATCTGCAACAAGGCCACTTGAACTGTTTTTCATGAGCTGGCAGTTCCCAGGGAAAACTGAAGATTCCATATACCTTTAAGTCAGTTCTCAAAAATTTAAGTGCAGAAGCCAGGCTTTGTATACTACTAGGCAAATATTAAGGTGGACATGCTAAGCATGCCCATGAATATCTATGAATGTTGAACATCATAGGTGATTCACCTTCCTGAGTTAATAAACCAATCCGTTGGAAAAGACTATTTAGGACTATATACGACTGTGTATGTTTCTGGATGTCCACAGCCACCAGATACAGAACACTGAGGAAATCCTGGGGAAAACGGTGTTTCAGAGCCCTTCTATTAGAACAGCCTAGGTTCAACGTAAGTTACTCTTAACTCTTCAACTGACATGAAAGATCCTCACTGGTCTCCCTGCTTCTCTCTTCTTTCCGCAAACAGGAGCCAATGGTTTAACCAAATCTCATCTGCTTGTGCTAACCCTCTCTTAGCCAACAAGCTTCCAGAGAGCCCCAGTGCTTTTAGCATAAAGCTTTTTCATCAAAATCTTCATAACAGGGACTCTCTGGTTTCAATCTTTTACCATTCCCCTAAAAACCTCAGCCATATTTAACAAACTATTTAGATTACAGATTTTATAATATATGTACATATGTAGTAAAAACTATATAAAGGTATTTATTTATATATCTTTTCAATCAATAGAGCCCTAATTTGTATATAGTATTCCACTAGTTAAAACAGGTAAAAAATTAGGAGTAGGAGGCTCAGAGTCTAAAAATCATTAGAAAACCCCTGTCTGACTTAACACATTCTCTCACACTTGTCTCTTGGTTTGTGCTTTTGGTTTTCGTTTTGGCTTCACCTTTGCCTTTAATGACAGCCAGTCCTTTCAGGCTCAGGTTAGGTCCTGTTCCCAGAGCACCTATCTATCTGTATGGCGACTGTGGCACTTGTCACCCTGCAGTGCAAGTTCTCCATCTAAAGGCACACACCGAGCTTTGCGTCTGTTTCCCTGGCCCCAAGGACAATGCAGGCTACAGATGTGCTGAATGACTATCAGCACTTATGGAACTTCTCAGCTACAGAATGCACACTTTAGGAGGCATCAAAAAGGCAGCGTAGAGTTTTGGCAAGTTACTTTATAAAGATTCAGAGATTATTTCCTCTCCCTTCCTTTCTTCTTTTCAATCTAATTAATCCTATTTACTCTGCTGTCCCCACTCAAAAGCAATGATAAATCTGAACTTACTCTCTTCAATTTTTTAAAAAAATGTGTTATACTTTCTTGCCCTTTTACCCTTCTTATTTCCTTAAGCTTTTTTTGGTAAAATAACACATACCTATAAAGGTACACAAAATATACACATACAGCTTAATGAATAAAATGAATACATGTGTAACTAGCTCCCAGGTCGAGAAACAGAACAGTCAACTCCTCCCTTCAAAGACTTCCTTCCCACTCTCCTTCATTTTAGATGACTGTTATTGGGGAGAGTACAGGAAAACCTCACAGAGTTTTTGGGATCAGCCCCTGAATTAATATCCCTGAATGATCGTGGGCCAGGGCAAAAAAGAGGCATCAAGTTGAATCACTATATTGTACATCTGAAACTAATATAACACTGTATGTTAACTATACTGGAATTAAAATTTAAAAAATAAGTTAAAATAAAGACATTAGGGGCTGTGTGGGGGGCGGGGGGAATAAAAGAGGCATTAAGATGTCAGAGTGTATGTGTATTTGTATCTGTGAGTGTTGAGGGAATGCTCACACAGGTCAGGGCACTGGTTTAAAACAATCCTAAAAGGCAGGGTAAACCCGCACTTCTAATGGTAAACATTTTCAAAGTAAAAGCATGTTTTTACTAAGCAGACACAGTACTTTGCTGCTCCTGGCTTACACCAAACCTTAATAGGAAACCACATAATTCTCAGGACATAAGTTTCAAAACAGTATGAATTTAGACCAGTTACCATCAACCCCATTGTGGGTAGGAAAGATGCTCTAAGTGAAAAATTGGCATTATGGGGTTGCACAATCCCAGCCACCCAATAAGCTCACTCCATTCAACCAGAACAGGGGTTCTCTCTGCTCACAGCAGGCATCCAACAGGGTAGCACATATATGCTCTCTGAGTGAGAAAGCAACACCTTCTCACATACAACCCCCTGGAGAGAGATGGGAAGGGGGAGAGGGGAGGACTTTACACCTGCAAACTCCTAACTCTATCAGCACTAGGGCTGGGAAAAACAGCACATATTAAAAAAGGGGGTAGGAGGGGTGGGAAGGATTCCTGATAAAGCCAGTAATTTTCGAAAAAGGATATTCTTAAGCCATTTTTTCTTAGAAGATGAGTAAGTTTAATGATTCAACATCCAAGTCTTTGTCTTCCTCATGGACTTTAGTCAAGCCCTAATGACTATAAGCAAACTGCTTCAAAGTGCAGCTGTCAGAACTCTTATTCTTCTTGGTAGAAAAACACTATATGCACAAAATATATGTCATATTAATTAAGGCATCTCAACTTCAAGTATCTGTCCCTGGGCCTTTAGATAATCAATATGACCACTAAAAATAGAACAGTGGCATCTCAGATGGGGCAGACATGAGCCACGCCCAATCCTAAGAGACTCCTGTGAGATGTGAGCTGGGATGCACATGTGTTTTGCAGTACCACTGAATATCCATCTAAATGTAGCCATATGTTTTCAGTTTTTCTGTATGTCCTATTCAGCCTAGGAAACAAAATAACTAACAGACCTATAACTCTTGGCTCAGCTCATCTTGAAAATCCAGTTAACTGCCTAGCTGACTGAGGTCTGGTGGGAAAGAACTGTTCTCCAGGTCTAAAAGAACGGCTGTTTGCACCGAAATTCCATGAGTTTCATGATGAACATCTTGATTTTTTTTTCAGTTTCTCCCTCACCAAAAGTAAGCCAGCTCTGTCTGTCAAGATGCCCAGGCTGTGTGGCAGCGGTGTCAAAGGCTGCCATTTGCTTGAAGGCACTGCCATCTGCAGCAGTAAAACATTTTGTCTCCGGAAAATAAACACATCTGCCTTTGCCAGTGTCCTCCCACTGTGCCGCCCATCTGGAGCAGGTGAGCTGGAAGGCAAGCCTGGGCATGGTGAGACCGGGGTGAACAGAGGAGGCAAGGCCTCCAGGGAGATGGCACTTGGAGGAAGAAGGTAGTGCTGTGTCATGTCACATCCTGCTAACCACATTCGCCAAAAAGCATGCGAAATTACCCTTGTTAGTGACATTTTAATCATGTGCAGCAAATGGCTGGTTGTGTTACAGGACAAGACCTGTAAAGTCAAGGTTTCACCAAGGCCATCTGCTCTCCAGGTCACATGACCTCACTGATACCAATAAACACATGACATCTTTGTGCCAGCCACCAAAGGCAAGATGACAATAACTCTAGTGGTCAGACAGAGGCTCAAAGCAACAGGATTCTTCTAGGACAAGACCACACTATACGTACCTACTATAAAGCAGACTAAACACACTCAAATTGAGGCCAAGTACTGGGACAAGTCATGGTCACTTTTAGAAATGACTAATATCTGAAATTCTTTCCTACATACTCTTTATCTTTCCCTGAAAAAATAAATTCAAGTCTGCTTATGGTCTTGACATTAGATCTTTAAATTACACTATTTGGGGGCTAGAAGAAACCATACAAAATTATCCAAGTTCCCTCTTTCTCCCAAGGTATTTTAACTAGCTCACAAGAGAGCTAGTGCTAAACCTCCTGAGGCAGGGCTCTTTCAGTTATACCACGGGTTTTCAAACTTTGGTGGGAAGGGGACAGTGAAATCTTTTCGTTTGTTTGTTTTCAAATAAAATTGTACATGGAATCCCAACATATAAAATAGATGAAAGTTACGTGACCTATATGAAACACAGCTAACATTTCACTATACCGCTCTTCTTTGTGACTTTTCTAAGGCAACTTCATGAAATAGTTTGAAAACCACTACACCAGGCTGGCTGATATTTTCCCAACTCATTATTTCCATTTTTTAGGTGTATAGTCCTATAAAAAAATAAATTACCAAAAGCTCACCAAGTACTTGGCAGAAAGGTTCTATGAAAACACTTTGGCCAGTGAGTAGCAGTAGTAAAGCCCTGAAGACTACATACCATGGAGGGCAGCATTCTACTCTAAACCTTGCCATGAAACTCCACATTCCCCAAGGATATCAGATTTGGCTGGTTCATACCTAGGCCTCCCCATATGTAAAATGGAGATCAGGGTGGATAATAACAGATAATTTTAGGGCATTCAAATAGGCTACACCAAATGTGCCATTTCAAGCAAGAAACAGCCCCATTACTTATCACTCTCCCTTCTATAGCCCATTAATCAAATCATAAGGAGAATTTAAATAAGCATTGTGCAAACTACACCTAAAAGTCATTACAAAATTTTCAAAATAATCCTATTAAAATCCAAATAGCATTTTCTTTTATTTTTTAATGTTTATGTTATTTTTGAGAGAGAGAGACACACACACAGAGAGTGTTATAGAGAGAATGAGGGAGACACAGAATCTGAAGCAGACTCCAGGATCTGAGCTATCAGCACAGTGCCCAATGCGGGGCTCGAACTCACACACTGTGAGATCATGACCTGAGCTGAAGATGGACGCTTAACCAACCGAACTACCCAGGCACCCCTCCAAATAGCATTTTCTTAATGAAGACGTCAGTTATTAAATACTATTTTCCAGAAGATATCATTCACTCATTCAAAATATATTTTATTAAACTAATGGCGAAGTCTCAGTTCTTGTAATCTGCCACATTTGATTGTTCCTTCCTTCTAAACAGATGAAAGTGAGACTCAGCAAACATAAGGGACTTAGTCAAGATCACACAAACTAGTACATACCAGAGAACCCATCAGAACTCTGTGATTCCAAAACCTATGCTCAAAGAAGCCTCTTAAGTATTTGAAAGTGGGGAGTCAAACCCATAGCAAAAAGCCCAATAAGCCTTTTTCCTGCTCCCTGGTGTATATGAAGGAGAGCAGCTTAAATGTACACATGTATTTAAATAAAAAGCTAGAATGAATCCTCTAGATTCCCCTCTCCCCATCTGTGTGGAGTTTTTTTTCCATCTTTTCCTGCTAACCTCATCTTTAATTCTTACATGGTGAAGTAATATCCATTCAATAAAAATATTTTTTAAAGTTTATTATTTATTTTTTAGAGAGAGAGAGAGAGAGAGAGAGAGAGAGAGAGAGAGAAGGGGGAAGGGCAGAAAGAGAAGGAGAGAAAATCCTAAGCAGCATTTGCATGGTCAGCACAGAGCCTGACATGGGGCTTGATCTCAAAGTGTGAGATCATGACCTGAGCTGAAATCAAGAGTCAGACACTTAATCAACTGAACTACTCAGGCGCTCCTCATGAAAAATATTTTAATGCAATTCCCTTCCAGTATATAAATGTATAATAACATTTTCAGTGGTATCTGTGGATCAACTGGATGACATTTATTCAGCAAATACTTACTGAACACCTACAATGGCCACATATTTATATGTTATCTATATAATCCTATACAGAGATCTTGACACATTTAATAGAACTGGAAATTTTATGCTTCCCCAAATGCACAAACATACTTATATGTTAGTGCAGTAACTAATAAGGGAGACAGTATGAAAGAGCATGGTATTTGGAGTTAGAATCTTACCTCAGCCTTTTACAGGCTATATATGTGTCTCTGGTATACCTGGACACATGACAGACTCTTTAAACTCTTTATTAACCAGTCTTAATAGCCTTGTAAGTAAAATGGGGATAACATTCATCTTTATGGTGTCATAGTAAGCATTAAATAAGGTCACGTATACATCTAGAATAGCGCTGTCCAAGAGAACCTCCTATGATGACGCACATGTTCTATATTGGCAATGTCCAATATGGTAGCCACTAGCCACATGTGGCTATTGAGCACTTGAAAAGTGGCGACTGTGACTGAGGAACCAAATTCTTTTTATAGAAACAAAAGTTTAGGGGCGCCTGGGTGGCGCAGTCGGTTAAGCGTCCGACTTCAGCCAGGTCACGATCTCGCGGTCCGTGGGTTCAAGCCCCGCGTCAGGCTCTGGGCTGATGGCTCAGAGCCTGGAGTCGGTTTCCGATTCTGTGTCTCTGCCCCTCCCCCGTTCATGCTCTGTCTCTCTCTGTCCCAAAAATAAATAAACGTTGAAAAAAAAAATTTTTTTTAAGTTTATTTCTCATTCAAAGTCCAAGAAACTCTCACCTAGGAACTAAATTTTAAATTTTATTTAATTATTTATAATTGTAATTGCCATATATGACTAGTGGCTACCAAACTGGACTGTGTTGATCTAGACCAAAGCCCTGCACATATTAAATGATCAATGTTGGTTTATTGCTATTTTTCCTATCCATATCAATAATTTTTTATATCCTCCTCTTTACCAGCAAATCAGTTCAACTAAAAAAGCACAACAAAGAATCTCATAAGAAATTTATACCTATTAAATTGCTTCTTCAACCAAGCAGCAATAGCAGCATAGAAACAAGTGATTTATTAGTCATACGCGCCACACACTGTGCTAACAGCTTTGCATGATTACTTCATTTAATCTTTATAATAATTCTGTGAAGTAGGTGCTATTATCTGTAAACAGAGAAATTAAGCTTAGAATCTGTCCAAAGACACAGCTAGTAGTAAGTCAGTGAGCACAGATTTAAACTGAAGCAGTCTAATTCCAGAGATGGTGCTTAACCACAATGCTAAACCTGCCTGCATCTTGAAGAACAAGTTTATTTAAAATTCATTATGTACTCTGCAATAAATAAATGTCCTCCCAACCAAATACCACCCCCAGACACACACACACGGAGCAACTTAGAAATCAAACAATCTGAGCTACAGACACAAAGTTATACACATGGTAACTGGCTGACCCAAAATAAGTCTCATGTGTGAGTGTACACATGTACTAAATCTAGTGACTTTGCACTTATTAGGAAGACTAAAAAAAAATATCATCTTTCTCCCCAGAATAAAATGACTAAAACATAAACTTGTATTTTGGAACAATCTAACTTGATAGAAGGGTGGCGAGCAGAGACTGGACTCAGAACCACAGGCAGAGTCTGTCAATACTTACTAGAGCCCTATACCATTGTCTACAAGGGATATTTATTTGTTAAGACATCAAATGTGTCCGCTAGGAGATTAACCAGATCCAATGCATTTGCATGAAGCGCATTGCCACTCTTATCTCAGTTCTAAAAGGAGCTTAATTTACTTAATGTCTGCTATACTTATGACAAAGTATTTATTGTGCCCAAAGCTGGAATTCTTATCCCAGTTCTGCCTGACAAGTCACAGGAATATTTCACACAGCAAGCCACAGTATGCTGTGGTATTACCATATACCACAGGAATTTCTGAGTGGCGGGAAAGCTCGTATCTGACCCATTTTCCTCTCTCACAGAGCAGTGAGCAAGAAAAGGCCAATGACCTTTTACCCCGATCAAAACAATGTAGGTAAATTTGTCTCCTTCCCACCATCGTATCTCTAGCTTCTCTTCAAATCTCACAATCCTTATATTGCACAAGCCCCTAGGCCAAAGGTAACACTGAGAAAAAGAGGCTCTATTTATTAAGAAGTTCTCAATCCAGGGTTATTAGGCACTAGAAAATAAACTCCTTTAAAGACCTGTAATAAGTAACTTAAAAAAAATAACACCTGTATTGTTTAGACTCCTGTCATAACTCAGCTTAAGCAAGTGCCAATGAAACTAAAACCATAATAAAAACATGAATAGTGCTGATGTTCTAGAAACACTACCAAAAAACCAAGGAGCTGATGTAAGGCAGAACAGTCAAGTAATTATGGCACCATTAGCGTAGCTCTGCTGACCTGCTGGGTGACCTGTAACTAGTCCCTTTGCCACTTTATGCCATTCATTCTGTATCAGTGACAGAGAATTAACTACTATGTATCTCAGTGGAATAGTGAGTAGATTAAATTATTAAGCAAAATGCTTCAGGCAAAAGTCATATGAATGTTAAATATTATGATTTACAAGCATTCATTTTCCTAGCACTCCTGTGGGGTTAGGAAGTTATCTCGATTTCATAGATGAGTACACAGGCACAGGGGGTAAGGTCACATGATAAGTCTCCATTTACTTAGTCCCCGTGGGAAGGGAATAATACACACCTTTAGCAATCACATGAAGTTTCTTGGCACATCCTACACAATCTTTAATACATTCAATCCTTAACTTAATGTTGCCATCTTTTAACATGCTGTTGCTAGAACCAAAACAGCTCTAAGATAGCAACAAGGCCAAAGTAAGTGAAGATGAATAATTCTGTGTGCTATGGCAAGAATAATCACAGAAAGACAGATAATCTCAAGGTGAAATGTGCATTGTTATTTTCAAGATCTCACCTCCACTACCACGTAAGAACTTTTAGCTGTAGGAATTAAGAATCATGGTTTGCTATGAAAACACTGACGAAAATTTTTAAAGGCTATCTCAGGCCTTCATGTTGGTGTGACCCATCCAAATTCTCTGTGAATGTATTTTCCCCTCAGGCTTTAATTAGCGAATATGCAGAAAAAGAAAACAAATCCAAACAGCCTGAAGAGTGAATAAGTACCAATAATGAGAAGGGCTCAGGAGGTCCAAAAAAGGGCAAAATTACTACTATATGATAGGAATATAGAAGAAGCACAGAAGATTTTTCTGCTCTCATGTAAGCCTACTTGCTATACTGCTTACCCGACTCCGAAGACAGTCAGCCAGGTTTCGGCGTGTGAAATTAGCTGCTGCTGTGGGAGACAATTCATAACCTGGATAGAGATAAACAGTCATAAGCAGAAGAAATAACAGCACCCCAAATCATCCCACTACTCCTGTTCTTACATCCTTCCACCCTCTGTACACCCAGAGTACATAAAGTACACAGAACGAAGAGTATAATCCTACTTCTTGTCCGTTTCCCCACACGACAGTTGTGAAATAGCTGCTTAGTACTGACAGTGATTCCTGGCCACAACACAGAACCAAGGCAACTATTCTATGGTGAGATCAAATGCACAGCCTTGCTTAAGCTGATCATTCATCAATAGACTGTGGTTTCCTCTATAGAGAGGGGTACAAATACACAAGTATTAGGAAAGAAAAGAACGAGGTCTCAAGATGCTGATTTTTAAAGTTTATTTAAAAAGGATATTGGGAAAAGAGAGGCTGGAAGTTAGGACTGCCTCAGTCATATTTCATAAGATTTTCTTTAAAAAAAAAATAAGTAACTTTATTAAATGATTTTCAAAAGTACAGGCCACAGAAAAACACATTTCCATCACTATCTACAACATTTTTAAAAAACAGAGTATCTCAAGCATAAAACCTCTAAAAAGAAAGTCGTAATGACAACAAAACTACAGCCCAGAGAAATGCCATCAGGTATGTGTTTAATAATGCACTCACTTTGGAACTTAACCCCCCAGTAAAAAGGGACTAGTGCCAAAACCCAAGAATGACCCAAAACTGAGCAGCCCCACGCAGGAAATGCCAGTTTGGAAAGACAGACAGCATGTGGTTAAATTATTCCCTACAACAATTCAAACACCAGTGTTACAGCAGGTAAGATTTAGATTAAAATTCTAACAAATATTTATTGAACAGCAATTATGTTTCAAGATCTATGCTACGTGCTTTCATACGTTATTGAATTTCATGCTCACAACAAGCCTATCAGTACCTATTAAATTACAAGGGGAGCAACTCTGAACAAGCAGGAATACTTTGCAATTCTCCACCTAATCCCCTAAACACCACTAAGGATTTTACAGTTATTTTAAAGGCAGAAAGGTCCGATTCCTATTTATACATAGATTTTTCTTCCTTTCCCTTATCTTATCTCAGTTCTCAAACTTTAATATGCATTAAGAATTACTGTGCAGGGTTATATACACAAAACTGCATCTGACAGGTAATTTAAGATTTTAAAGGCAATTTTAACCATACACAACTTTTGTTTTCTGCACTGATTTTCAACTCCAAAACCCATGTAACAAGCAACTCTCTCAACTGGTTTACTCTTCCTCCCCCTCCAATCATGAAATATTGCTGCAGCTACCGTACTTGAGAGACATAATTGGCTTCCCTCGCCTGCCATGTAGGCAGAAAGTAGAGCCACTAGAAAAAAAAAAAAATTCTTGAAATACTCTCAACTTGCCTAAACCTAAGTGCCATGTGCTTCAGGTTCCTTTTTCATCTTTGAATTCTCTGTGGTACTAGCCAGAGTGCTTAAGACAGAGGAGGCCCTCAAAAGTATTCATGGAACTGAATGTATGATGCTAAATTTACTACCTAAAAAACTACATAATTGGGTCATATGCAGCCATTTTATACAATGATATTCAAATTAAGTTCTTTCACAGCTCCATATTATACCAGTGCTGTGTCTAAGTGTATTAAACTGTAAAGTAACTGAAGGTCTTTCCTGCTAGTGACACTATGAACTCTCCTGGATAATAGGGCTAGTGGCAGTATTATTTCATAATAATGCTTGCCTAATGAGGAAACCCTACTGAGGAATCCTCTAACAAGGATTAGAGCTCATTAGCCCCAGAGGAAACTCACAAAAATCCTAATTATCTTCCTAGACACGAATCTGCCAGAAAGGCAAGGCAGAACTCTTTTTGATAGTAAATCTCCCACAATTACACAGAGCTTTAAGTTCACAAGCATTTTACATATTATTAATTATTATTATTATTATTATTTATTATTATTATTATTATTATCATCATCATCCCATTTTAGAGATGAGGAAAATAAAGGCCCAGAGAGGATAAGTAACTTGTCACATTAAAAAAAAGAATAGTAAAACCAAGTTCAACTGAGGTCTTTTAGCTTTGAGGTTCAGCCATACCTTAGCTCAAATAACATCCTCTGAAATACCTAACACTTAAAAAGACTGATACTACCATGTTCATCTCCAAGGTGGCCCTCGAGTATCAGTGGTATAATGGTTCTCTTTTCTGCTCCAGGATTTTTACAGAAAATCTTCAGGATCAGAAGGAGAGTCTAGTTAAGGTTTTAAAAGTAGGAAGATTCAAATAAAAACATGGCCACATTGGTCTGCTCATATGTAGAATTGCCAGTAGAGAGTATTTGTTTTTAGTTCAGATTTAAAGACAAATCAACCAAAGTTACATTCCAAGTATTACCCACCATTTCTCATCTTATAAAGTTGCACATTTTTCTGAATATATTCTGCAAACTGTACAGTGTCTCCAGCCTCTCCAACACAGAGAAGTAAGATTTTTTCACTCATCTTAAACATCTTGTCATGATCTGCTCAAAGAAAAAAATAGTGTTAAAAATTACCTCATCAGAAATTTACTGCTATCACACAGGAAGCCATAAATATAGTTTATCAATCACTATACTGAATAATTTTGCTAATCACTGTTTTTAGAAGACTTTAAACATTTTTAAAGTTTATTTATTTATTTTGATAGAGAGAAAAAGTACGTGTGAGCAGGGGAGGGGCAGAGAGAGGGAGAAAGAGAATCCCAAGCAGAGCCAGACACGGGACCATGAACTGCAAGGTCATGAGCCAAAATCAAGAGCAGACATGCAACCGACTGAGCCACCCAGGCAGCTCTGTTTTTAAAAGACTTTAATGGGCAACTATATTAATTACTCTCTTTCACTCTCCATGCTAAACCCATTGGTGTATTTTATTAAGGTCAATCTCAGTTGAAGAATGTATTTGAAGGCCGACCATTGAAAATACAGTTAAATACATTTAAAGGCATTTGAAATGCAAAAAAACAGAACCTTCAAAGAAATTGAAGGAACCAAGCCAATGGCCATTATCTTTAGGCTCATGATTACAAAGCCCTGCAATGTCTCTACAAATACAAATGTTAGTTATTTTGTTTATACACACACAAAAGCAGAGATGAAGAACCAGTGCTACAATGAAAATTAAGGAGCCCTCTTGAGAAAGAACAAAAAAAAAAAAAAATCAACTGAGAATATAAATCACCTTAAAAAGTAAATCAACACCATTTCCAAAGCAAAGAGAAAATTAAAATGACTGCCAGAGCAAAAATACTAATGAATATTTTAACACTAAGCTATTTAAAAATAACCTCAAAAATCCCCAAAGTCTAATCTTACCTAGTTGAACCACATCCATTCAGATTACACAGATAAACAAATACTCATATAGCAATTAGTGCCTGAGGAAGAAAACCCCATGTTCGGCATGTAGCTTCAGAAAAGGCCCAAATGTCCCTATCCCACTCTCACTTTCACTTTCCATTTTTCAAATAGTGCTGAATAATCTTCCCTGGGAGTCAGGTTTGAAAGCCATTTGAAAGCTTCTGAAATGCCAAAATACCTTAATAAGATTTAATGAACAAAATGCTACAGTCAAGTTATTTTACAAATGTTTGAGTTGTAGAACCATAAGACTTCTTAGACTGAAAAAAAAAAAATCACACAAACTGTACCTGCAGATAGTATCAAACTGCCTTGAAACTCCTACACACACTTTTATTCATTTATTATAGGCTACAGAAGAGACTCAAAGACTGTTAGTTTGCAAACTTGGTCATAAAAACAAAAAACAAACATATATGGATATATTACCTTTCCAAAGAAAAAGGACCAGAAGAGTATTAGATGCCACTGGCATCTAGGTTCTTGCCAGTGGCAAGAGTATGCACAATTTTTATTTCTTTCTTCGTGCTTGTTACCATTTCTTAAAATGCCTATACTGGGGCGCCTGGGTGGCACAGTAGGTTAAGTGTCCAACTTCGGCTCAGGTCATGATCTCTCAGTTTGTGAGTTCGAGCCTCACGTCAGGCTCTGTGCTGACAGCTTGGAGCCTGCTTCGGATTCTGGGTCTCCCTGTCTCTCTCTGCCCCTCCCCTGTTCACACTCTGTCTCTCTCTCTCTCTTAAAAATAAATAAATATTAAAAATGATTGGGGCGCCTGGGTGGCGCAGTCGGTTAAGTGTCCGACTTCAGCCAGGTCACGATCTCGCGGTCCGGGAGTTCGAGCCCCGCGTCAGGCTCTGGGCTGATGGCTCAGAGCCTGGAGCCTGTTTCCGATTCTGTGTGTCCCTCTCTCTCTGCCCCTCCCCTGTTCATGCTCTGTCTCTCTCTGTCCCAAAAATAAATAAACGTTGAAAAAAAAAATTAAAAAAAAAAAAAAGAAATAAAATGCCTATACTAAACCTGCATCATTTTTATCAGAAAACATTAATAAGTTTGCATTATTTTCACAATGAGAAAAAAAGGTGTTCTTATTTTGGAAAGAGAAAAGCTTGTTTACAAAGAATTAATGTCACATTTAGGAGAAATGCTAAAATTCTGGGCAGTAAACTGTTCAATTTTTAAATGAACTTAATTTAATATAAGGCCAAAAGTGTTTTTTAAGCATCTATTGTGTGTCCAGTGAACAGCAAAGGGAGATGTTATAGATGCTAATAGCTCCCTGAGGAAACAGCCTATGTAGCACTAGGGAATTTCTAATCCTTGACAAAGAACTTACAAGATCCACATACATGAAACAAATGAGACAACAAAATGAAGAATACCAGTATACAATACTGAGAAAAGCCAACTGTACTAGAACCCAAAATCTTGGATTGATTGATTGATTGATTGATTGATTTTAAGTAGGCTCCATGCCCAACATGGGGCTTGAACTCATGAATGACTGACTGACTGACTGACTGACTGATTGTTTGTTTGTTTGTTTATTTTAAGTAGGCTCCATGCCCAACGTGGGGCGTGAATTCATGACTCATGACCCAGAGATCAAGAGTTGCACGCTCCCCCAACTGAGCCAGCCAGGTGCCCCAGTAGACCCTGGTTATAATCTGGGCTCAGCACTCTGAACTTGGGCCCTAGTTTTCAAGTGTACAAAATGGTTATACTATCACTTACCCCTACCTAACTCATAGGTAGGGAAAACTGTACATGCACAATATTATTATACTCAGTATTAGACAATGTAGTTCAGATTACACATGCTTTATGAATTCAGGGGAAAAAAGCACTCTGTGTGGGCTGAAGTGCTCTGAGTAATTTAAAAGTAATTCTATACAGACCAGGAGACAAGAGACATGAAATGTGGCATATAACCAAACCGAAGACTTGGGGCATTTTCATAAGCAAGCAATCTCTGGGAAACATCTTCTCTCTATCAAAATATCACAAAGTGACAAACCAAAGAAACAAAAACAAAAACAAATAACTGATTGGAAGTATCATTCTTACTTTATACTTGGAGAAAATAAATCCCAAAAGGTTACTCATTTGCAGCATTCTTGCTTACTCTACATAAGTTCCTTCATGAAAGATAGGGAAAAGTCCTCATAGAATTCCAAAGCTCCTATCATAAAACATTTTATACCTAGAAAAGACTATAGGAAAATTAGAATTAAGTGCAATTATTTCCAACTATTTTTCAAGAACTAACTCAAACTCATCTTTCCTCCATGCCACAGTGACCTTTCTTTTTTCTGAATACCCTCAGGCTTCACTCCTGAAATCATTAAAAACTAACCTAATATTGACTACCTATCCTTCTTTTATCCTACAAAATCATCTTGTAGTACCTATTTTCTTATTTTCTTAATGTCTTAGACCCCTGTGAGGATTATACAGAATACCTGTAAAGGTACTGACTTCATTACTGTTCTACCTAGACAATACTTCCTGCTAAAATCACCTGTATATCAAAGGTCTTAGTATTCAAAATAATGGACAGATTTACTCTCAAAACAAGCTGACTCTTTTGGAAAGCATGATTTACAAATAAAACTTCTATAAACTGATCATGGAATTTCAAGTCATCTGACTTGAGGAATAATCCAATTCATACCATAGATGTCTAACAGGTCACTTGTAGGTCTCTCTTCTTCAAAAAGAACAGAATTCAAGCAAAGTCCCTCAGAGTTTTTTCCATCTCCCCAAGTGGTGACAGCCTGACAATCAGAAGCCTGTCACCTCTAAAAGCAGTGATGGGCACATACTTCCCGATTTAATTATTTTTCTTTCCTTAAACCAAAGATTAACTATAGCCTGCCTTCAAAGCTTTACCTAATCTCCACAACCTGAAAGAATCTCTTCTTCTGAACTACCTAAAAACAATTTCTTCGTCCTCTGCGCTACAGGACAAGTTTGCATTTTTATATACACAGCATAACTTTCCAGCTTATACTAGAATTATTTGTACACACATCTGAGTCCCTTATTAAATTGTAACTTCTTTTAAGATACAGGCCACATCTTATTCTTCTTCACATCCCTTCAACACCCAGCACTGTAATGGGCAACACAGGTACCCAAAACCTATTTGTCAAATAAACATTAAGCCATCTGAGCCGAAGCATAATACTCTTTCAACAGTAGCATGTCTATGATCAGTCATGAAAAGACACTCTTAGATTCAGCAGATCAACAACCCAAATCTTTAAAAAATTATTAAGTACCGACTATGGGGAGACAGTATAGTACAATACTTGTGGGCAAAAGATCTGAGTCAAACTGCCCTAGTTTCAACCCGGGTTCTGCCTCTTGTGGCCTTAGGCAAGTTTCTTAACCTCTAGGCCTCAGCACAAACAGCTGTTAAATGACGATATACTAATGTCTATCTTAAAAGTTTAAATGAATTCATGTAAATCATTACTTAAGTACTTAGTATTATCACTACTACCTATTTGTCATTGCACTAAGCATTTGCACCAAACTTTTTCACTCAATTCTCCCAACAAGCTTGTGAGGTTGGTATTACTAACCTGACTGAACAGATGAAGAAATCTGGGCACTGCGAAATAACTTGTACAAGGTCACAGAGCAAATTAAGTCAAAAGGCTCCAAACCCCGAACTCCACTAACTACTTAATACTTAAATACAAAGAAAACTTGGCCGCCAGTGCCCTGGAAAACCGGAAAAGGAGGATCAGGGCTGAGAAATGGGAAGAAACAGGCAGCGGGAGGGAAATGCCAAGTTTCTAGTCCCACACACAGTCTCAGTCTCCCCAGGATCTCACCTTATACCACCAGGAAACTAACCTCATTAGTAGCGACAACAGGAAAACTTTATCAAAGATTCGGGGGTCTAGGGACCCTGGTGCCCGGCAGGTACTTGAACACATAAAAACTGAATTCCCACAGGCAACTCACCCAGCAAACATCTAACGAAGGCCAGAGCAGAGCACTGACCTAGGAGCCTTAGGAGGAGCGAATGCCAAGGCCCTAGGCCAGTCTGCCCGTCTCCTCGTTCCAAAAACTAAGCAAGTGCAGAGCAGGGCACGCGGGATTCCACCTCCCAGTCGTCCCTGGTGCTCACCCAACCCCCTACGAACTCCGTCCGACTGCCCCCAAACCCAGGCCGGCCAGGCCTCCCCTGTTTCTTCTCACCGTCCTTCATCTGGACAATGCTGCTAGCGGCCACTTGGTCGGAAGCGACAAGGACATAGTCGGGGCCCTGGATACCGATGAGGTACTCCATAGTGGCGGGAGGCCGAGAGGACAGAGCGTGGGACTCGCCGGCTTCCCGGCCTCACCGGTGAGACAGCACGGCCGAGCGAAGATTTCGCGTGACACTAACCGCGCGACCGCCCGGGCCTCCGGCGCGTTCGGATGACGCCCAATTGTCGCGAGAGGTTGTAAAGTGGGCGAGGCTTTGGGCGTCTTACTGCGTTCGCTTTTGGCCTGGGTCTCACGCAAATCTGGTGTACGGGCTGCTTGCTTTATGTAACGTCCAGTTTCTTTATTTATAAACTGAGTTTAAAACTCGCTTGGGAGTGAGATCATGCGCTATATGTAAAGCTCGGAGCACGTGTGGGGGCTGAAATGGCATGCGTCCCTCGATGGCTCTTTCCCTTCGCTCGGTAAAATATCTCCAGAAACTCCTTTCTCTGAAAGCCAGGTTACAGAAAAATGAACTTGACGAGAGCCCTATTTATGTGTTTTACAAAAATAAGATATGGTTGAGTTAAAGCTCTAAGCATGAAGAGTAATTATCAAAGATCTATTTACAGATATTCCAACTTCAAATTACATGCAATTGTTACTTCTGGCAACAGCGGCTTGAAGGGAGGAATTTCACTTTTAACTTTAATCACATCTGTATTGTTTGAATGTTTTGCACTGCTCATGTATTATCCATTTCTTTTGAATATGGAACAAGCATGGCCATGTCTTTATATCTTGAAGTCATTCTGGGAAAAGCTGAAATATTTTATGATTAGTTTCTGACATTCACAATTTGGTCTTCATGCCAGCCCTACTAGCTTCCCAAGAAATGACAAAACGATTCCAATTCTATTTCCAAGACAACTGTGCAATTCATTTGCTTCTGCAGAAATCTGTAGTCCTTACTCTCTTCAGAATGTTTCTTCCAGCTCTCTGCCTGTGAAGGAATATAAAGCCTGAGGAGTTAGGGGCAGCCCATCTATCATGAGATGGATGCCAGGGGCAAGTGAGGTCATTAAGTCAACTGTACTGCTGAGAACACAGATGCATCCATCATCCTAGAAAGATTCTTTTCTTAAACACCACTGTGGGGAGTCTCCCTCCCAACCCCCTCTCTCTTTGTGTGTTTGTGTGCTTTTTAACTGCAAAGAGTACACAGTTGTACTATATACAGAAATCACACAAGAAATGAAGAGTTAAATATCTCTCTTCCCACCAGGGATAACTACCCACTAGATGTCTGTATCCTTCCAGACCTTTTTTCCTTTGCACATACCAATATTCATTCATTCATTCACAAAAACTGCAGCATTCTGAATTGGAAAATCCGATTTTTAAAATGGACCCCCTCCTCGCAAAAAGCTCCAAGGATCTTTTAAGTTGTATCTTCATTCTTCCTCCCAGGATATCTCCTCTAGTTAAGTCACACTAGAGATTCTCTAACTTCTTGTTGGTATGAAAGAAAAAAGATTTTCAAGACCCAACTTGTGCTATCTCACCAAGAATCAGGGAGGAAACTTTCTTCACTTAAAGCCTTAGAATAACTGAGTCTCAAAATTAGAGAAAGTGTCTGTAGAGGTTCCAGAAACAGCATGATGTAGCCAACTTTTTCGGTAAATAATTTCAAATATGTAGGTGAAACAGTATCTGTCACAAGTACTCAATGATGGTATTGTAGTGTGAAAGCCGCCATAGCCAATACATAAATGAGCAAACATGGCTATAATCCAATAAAACTTTATTCACAAAAATAAAAGGTGAGGGGGAAGAGGAGAGGTGAATTTGGCCCATGGGCTATAGTTTGCAGAACCCTCATATAGTGGGAGGCCTGTAAATCAACACCTAACTCTGGCCCCAGCTCTACCTCTTCCAACCTTGGTGCAAAATTTATTAAGCCTCAATTTCCCTACTTACAAGAGGGACATTTAGAAGAGAGATTTGCTTTGTATTTCTCTTGAGATGGAAGGAGATGCAGGTTTGGTTGGTTCTCTGAGTATAAGGAACCATATCTAGATCTAGCTCCTTTGTGAACCCTGAGGAGTCTGGCAGGATCTTAAAGAAGAATGACTGCAGTGTACCTAGAGAACATGACCATAATATGGGAGGCTACCAGTTTTGCAAGACTCCCAAGTCCAAGCTTGACATGGAAGCCCACAATCAGAAGACCCTATGAGCTTAGACAGTAGAGTGGGGACAATGATAGAGGGGATAGTAGAGGACTACTTCTAAATATTCAGGAATGTTAGTATATTTGATACTGTTGATGCCCTGTCAATATCCCCTTTTACCTACCCATGGTAGTTGCTACCCCCCAGCTGCTATAAATGTTGGTTGATAACAACTCACAACTGTCCCTATCTTCAGAGAATTTCCCTCAACCATATGGGAGGCATCCTTGCCTGGGAGGGTAGGCACACATACCCACCCCCTAGCCAATGACTGATGGACACAAGGATAAAAGGTCAATTCTCATAACTTAAAATGGGATATGATTTGTTCTCCAGAGTTTCCCCCATGGATCAGTCTAAAGCCAGTCTCCAGCCAAGACCACATTCTTGCTTTAGGTTCCCCACCCCTCTACCCCAGCCCTAGCTTGCTTCTGTTACTCCCTTTCTCCTGACAGCAGTTCCCCAATAAATGACTTGAAAAAAAAATCCTCATTCTGACTCTGCTTCTAGGAATTCAAGCTAAAATATTTGGTACCAAAAGTGATCCCAGAAAGCAGTCTCCAAGGGGTTCTGGAGTGAGAACCCTCACCAGGTAGATGACAATGAGGCCACCAACGCTGGAAGTAGAAGGAATATTCACAGTCCCAGACCTGCTGTAACACTGCAATTCCTAAGACTTTCACCTGCGTTGAACTAGGATGGGCTATGTCAAAGACATTTTCAGTCATAGACAAGCTGAAAAAATCCATCACTAGAAGACCTGCACTACAAGAAATATCAAAGGAAGTCCTTCAACTGGAAATGAAATTACACCAGAGGAAAGCCTAGATCTACACAAAGGAATGAAGAGCTCTGGAAATGGTAACTCTGTGGACAAATAAAAAAGCTTTGTTTCTTATGATTTAAATGTCTTTAAAGGAAATGTTTTAAAGGGAGAATAATAGCAATGTATTATGGGGTTTGTAACATATTTAGAAGTAAAATGTAGGGCAAAAAAGCACCAAGGCCAGGAGGGAAGAAGCTGGGATGTATTGCTCTAAGATTCTTATATTATACACAAGTATAGACAATAAGCAAAAGATGTATGCAATAAACCAGAAACAAACACTAAAATAACACAGGGTTATAGTTAATAAGCCAACAAAAGACATAAAATACTCAGTGAATAAAGGAGACAAAATAGGATAAGAAAAAAGAAACAAAAACACATGGGATAAATAGAAAATAAATAACAAGATGGTAGACTTAAATCCAATGATATAAATTATCACATAAATATAATGATCCAAACATTCTAATTCAAAGCTAGAAATTTTCAGATTAGATAAAAAAGCAAGACTCAACTATATGCTGTCTACAAAATACCCACTTAAAATTTTTTTTAAAGATTGTATTTTTGGGGCGCCTGGGTGGCTCAGTCAGTTGAGCATCTGACTCTTGATTTCGGCTCAGGTCATGATCTCACAGTTTGTGAGATCAAGCCCTACATTGGGCTCCATACTGAGTATGGAGCCTGCTTGAGAGTCTCTGTCTCTCCCTCTGCCTCCCCTCCCCCGTGCCCTCTTGCAAGCTTGCTCTCTCTCTCCCTCTCTCAAATAAAAAAAATTAAGTAAAAATAAAAAATAAAATAAGACAAAAATAAGCCAAGATTGGATTCATTCCAATGAACATACTTCTGAATGCCAATTAATGAACAGTTACACCCAAATAACCACACTTCTGAACATCCACCAGTCTCTGAATTCTATGCTTTTCCAAAACTCTAAAATCAGCAGTCCACTCTTCTTAGAGAAATTGTGCCTGGTCAGCCTGTGTTTAAGTAAGCAATTAATTAAGTTTTGTAGTTTTTGTTTTAGATATTGAGTGGTGGTCTCATCTATTGACATACGGAAGTTTTGAATGGACTCTGAAACAGCATCAGGCTACAATATATGCATCCCTGCCACATGAGCCATTTGACCCAGCTAACTGCATGTTACTAGAGGAGTCTTTGATAAAGGAATATGCCATATGGATCTGGTCATCCACAATGGGAGAGTTGTAACTCAGGCTTCTAGAAATCTAGAATAGGGGCATACCATCTTGGTAAAAACTGAGTGTCTGACCACAGGATATCAAATGACGATGTAACTTGAACTTCCCATTATGAGCTAGGTTCTGTCAAACCCACCAGGTTATAAAGTCATGTGGGCTCAGCAGTAATACATAATAAAATAAAAGTGGTACATTTGGGATCAAGTTTGAGCAAGTCCAGAGAGTACAACTAAACTGCACAGTCTGTCAGAGGTAATAAATCCTAACCATCACAAGGAGAGAGGACCGCTGCTACATAATGAGGATATAGAGGAATGTGTTTGGCACTCAGATGACCCACTGGGGCATCTTTTGGTACACCTATGCTCAGTTGAATTATAAATGTGCAATTATAGCCACCGTAGCCTGAAAAGTGTCTGGTGACCAGAAGAACTTAATCCTTAGAGACAAGAGTATAAATATATATCAAATAATCCCATTGTAGACCTTAAACTTACTCAATGCTATATGTTGATCATATCTCAATAAATCTGGGGGAAAAAAAGAAATGAAGGTATGGATCAACTCACCAAAGAGGATCAACTTTCCAAAGGGGAAAGAGATCTAAAATGGGTTGTTCCAGAGGAAGATGATGAGTGTGAGTCACAGCTCATGAACCAAATACAACAACAGAGGCCAAAGTTCACTCCACTAACCCTTCTCAGGGTTAGTTTTCTCAGAAAGTATGACCAGTCAGGATCCTGGAGCAGCCATGCCTAGATGGAGTGAATTTAATGAGAGCAGTAAGTGGAGATTATTGGTAAAAGGGATGGACTGCAGAGAAACTATCAGTGCACACACACCCCAGTCAAGTTGGTCGACAACAACTCACACCTGCTGTATTTGTCATCTTGGGCTACCACAAAAAAAAAAAAAAGATGCCATAGACTGGATGGCTTAAACAACAGAAATTTATCTTCTCTCAATTCTGCTGATTAGAAAGTCCAAGATCAAGGGACCAGCGAGATTCAGTTCCTAGTAAAAGCTTTATTCCAGGCTTCCAGATGGCTGACTTCTCACTATGTCCTCATATGGCCTTTCTTCAGTGCATGCGCACTGAGAGAGAGAGCACAAGAGAGAGCTTTCTTCCTTTTTAAAACTTGAGATATAATTGACATATACCATTGCATTTGTTTTAGGTGTACAACATAATGGTTTGATATATGTATACATTGTAAAATTATTGCCATAATAAGTTTAATTAACATCCATCACCACACATAAATTATAATTTTTTTCTTGTGATGAGAACTGTTAAGATCTACTCTCTTAGCAATTGTCAAATATACAATATGGTATTACCAACCACAGTCACCATGTTATACATTATATCCCCAGGACTTATTTATCTTATATCTCTTCCTATTCATACAAGGCCACTCATTCTATCCTGAGGGCCAAACCCTCATGACCTAATTAAATCCTAATTACATTTCCAAAACCCCATCTCTAAATACCATCAATTTGGGGGGGTAGGGTTTGAATATATTAATTTGGGGGGACACAAGCATTCATTCTGTAAATGCTACCCTTTCTTCTGGAGAACTGTCATATCCCTCAAGTGGGAGGCTGCACTCCACCTGAGTAATAACTAATTGACACAGGGATACAAAGGACTGTCTCTTGCTTCAGTAGGGAACTAATTCTGAGATCCAATTTATGCTCTAGAGCTTTCTTGCAGAATCAGCTGAAATCACATCCTTGCCAACTTTTTACTCCCTGTCTCATCCTGCTTCTCTCACCCTTCCTCCAGAAATGACTCCCCCAATAAACCACTTGAACAAGAATCCTTGTCTCAGACTCTGCTTCTCAGGAACCCAGAACTTTTATGTAACCTTAGGGAGAAGGAGAGTCTCCCAAACATTTCTGAAATAGAATTTGTTAACCAGAGTAAGCCAATGCTTAAATAATGTTTATCTAATGTAGGAAAATGTTCCACATCTTACATGTGAATGTTGTAAAATTCACACCCATTATGAGTGTATATCTTATTGTCATATGGTTTGTACCACACTTCTTCCAGTAAGTGGATTTACTTTGAAAAAGGTGCTTCTTCCATTGCCAGATGAAACTCATCATTTTTTACAGCATTCTTTATCTCACTTTTTAAAAAAATTCCAGTATAGTTAACATACAGGGTTATATTAGTTTCATATGCATAATATAGTGATTCAACAATTCCATACATCACCCAGCGCTTATCACAAGTGCACTCCTTAATTCCTATCACCTATTTCCCCCATCACTCCACCGACCTCCCCTCTGGTAACCATCCGTTTGTTCTCTATAGCTAAGAGTCTGTTTCTTGGTTTGTCTCTCTTTTTTTCCCTTTGCTCATTTCTTTTGTTTCTTAAAGTGAAACAAAACTTATGAGTGAAATCATATGGCATTTGTCTTTTTCTGACTGATTTATTCGGCTTAGCATTACACTTTTAGAACAGTCCACAATTTGACAGGAAGTAGTCTCATGCTAGCAAGGCACCATTTTCTGGAACCATGGTTAATTGAATGACGATTCGCTGACTCAAGATTCTAGGTCTCCTGTTTCATTTACTTCTGCCAGTCGTAGGCATTCAGTTGGCACATTCTGACTGAACCATCAGTGATGATAACTTCACCTTTGATTCTACCTTTGCCTCATAGAGTAGTCACGATGGCCAACCACTTACATTCATCAGTTGTTCTTGGCTTCACCTCTCAATGCTACCTTTGCTTTCTTGATTGCATCTGACATATGCCAGCTGCCCCTCTGGAACAGGTCCTGATACTCCCAAGGTTTTGGGTCTTCTTAGACCCTCTTTGTATAAAACACCCTCTTCTATAGGCAAGTCAGATGTCTCATTCTACTCAGCCTTGGTGGTACCTCTGAGGTTATCCACCCCGACTGGGTAAATATTTCAAGTTCACTTTTTTGTCATCCTATTCTATTGGGTATCAGACACCTGAAGTCATAAGCAGCATTTCTAAATCATCTTTATAAATATTTTTGTATGTGTATTACCAGCCTCTTATTTTTCTACAAAGTATCTTTCTATATCATATCGTTGGCCTTCATGGTATCTACTTTTATTTTAGTCTGGATTTTCATCTTTCCTCATCACATTTCTATCTAGCATTTTCTGCATCAGTTCAGGAAGATTCCTTCCAAACACATATTTCTTAAATGACTAGAAAGTGGTCTCTGCGCTTGCCAATGATGTTTATCATGTTCCAGAAAACCCCGTTCCTCCAACTTGGATAGGCAGTGCAACATGATGGTTAAGAGCTTGTATTTTGAAATAAAACAAGCCTGAGTTTGAATCCTGGCTCTACCACTCAGGAGCCAGGAGACCTTGACCAAGATGCTCAACTTTTTTGAGTCTGTCTCATTTTCTAGAAAATTGGCAATGAACATGATAGTACTTACCTCATAGAGTTGTTGTGAGGATGAAATGAGATCCAAGTGCTTATCCTAGAGCCTAGTGTGCAGTAAACATTTCATTTCATAAATGATATTATTGTTGTTATTTATTCACCATCTTCAAGAGCAGCTGTTCAATCCCAGAGCTGTTTGGCAGTTATGCAAAGGGCTAAGCAATGCCCAGTATGAACTGTCCATCAGAGCCATCACCACTGTGGGAGGTGGATGTACCAGCACTGTACCATAAGTTCATTACAGAAGAGGTTGGGCCAGATGGGAGCCAGGCCAGATGGAACACAAGGCACCAAACCAAAGAGAAAAGGGGGGGAAGGCCTGCCCATCAAAGCCTCAACCGGAGAGGGCAGGGGAAAGGCCAGGGGTGGATGAGGGTGTGTTTGGGGTACACAGAGGAAGGTTAAAATACAAATGGGTGAACTGTGCAGATTGGGAATGAATACCCTGAAAGGCAATACCCTCCCTGGCCCAAGACACCCTGAGGTAATAGAAGCAGAGCAGAGGAAAAGAGCCAAGACATATAAGGACCTTCTTAAATTTCAAATTTCCTCTCCTGCTTCCTGACTACAGACCTGGGAAAAAAGAAGTTTGGCTTTCAGTTAGAAGACTTTGGAATGAAGCCAGTCCTGAGGAAGAGGCTAAATTGAAAATCAGGGACCTAGAGATGGGCAAATTCTGTGACTGGGTCTCGCACTCCAGGCCTTAGTTTCTCCACCTGAAAAGGAAAACTTCTCCCTGGAAAATGCCCCAGTTGTCCCCTATCATCCCTGGGGTGTGTGATTGGCCTAAAATACAAACATCAGGGCTGGCTGGGGTTTTCAGCAGCAGGATCCAGCATCTCAGAGACTGTCAGACAAATGACACTTTCCTGCTCCCCTCTCATTACCCCCAGGGACCAGGATGGTCACACCTGCTGATGGCCCAAAACACAACTCTTCCTGTAGGTCCCACAGAAGCTGACACAGCCCCAGTAGATTTTAAGTGGTCCACGATCAGAGATCTGCTGCTGCCTTGTACCATCTGAATCTGACAGCACCATGCACATCACTGGTAAACGGTTGTTATTCACCACCTATAATTGTTTCGAACTCTTGCCCGGAGGCACAGGAATGGATCTAATGTCATTTAGAGAATCCCAGTGGCCCAAGACGCCTGTAATATTCAATGCAGTGATTCTGGGAAAAGTTATAGAGGACTTTCAAGGACTCTGCACAAACATTATGTGTGCCATTGAACTTCTGACCCCCAAGGAGATTCTACAGAACCAGGAAGTTCAGTGAGCCTCTTTCCAGGACTTGGAACTGTAAGGAATTAGGACCATGTTAAGCCCTGCCTTACCTGTCCCTTGCCCCCATTCTTTTTTTTTTTTTTAATTTATTCATTTTTGAGAGTGAGAGAGACAGAGCATGCGTGGGGTAGGGGCAGAGAGAGAGGGAGACACAGAATCCGAAGCAGGCTCCAGGCTCTGAGCTGTCAGCACAGGGCCTGACATGGGGGTTGAACTCACAGAGCGCAAGATCATGACCTGAGCTGAAGTCGGATGCTCAACCGACTGAGCCACCCAGACACCCCTCCCTTGCACACATTCTCACCCCAAATCCAACCTTCATGTGGAGCTCACCACTAACTACCCCAACACCCACCCATGATACAATGAAAGTTGATGAGCCCTCTTACTTAGGGCCTTTTCATCTGATGGTTTCTGCTCCATAGCACCTCTCCTCTACACACCTACTTCCTAATAGATCTAGGGCTTGGGACTGTGAAGACTAGAGTAAGATGAGAATGTGCCCTGACCCCCAGCCACCCAAAACTGATGTTTGGATTGCTAAGACTCTGGGCTGAAAGCCCATCCTGAGCCTGGTCCTCCTGGCTGCTTATTCTCTAAGAGCATTTGCTTCCCTGATGCTTCTCCTGCCATGAGGAAGTTTAGCAGGCCAGTTTGCTGCTGGCACCTGCCACACTCTAGCATAACACCAACACTAATGGCTGAAATAATCATAGTGACAACAACGGCTTGGTCTACATGCAGAAGGTACTTGTCATCTCCCCAGGAGCCTCCTGGCCTGGGGCTCATTTGTGACAATGTGCTTGGCCCCTGGCCCACACTGTCGCAATTGCACACCAGATTTATCCGAATGGTTGACATTATCATTACTGTCATCACCATTCTTGATCACTATTAATTTATTCCTGAAAAATACATTTACTGAGGACAAACTGCATGCCAGGTACTGTGCAAGATGCTCAAGGAGTTACAAAGATCAACATCTTGGAGAAGAAGTCCACAGGGAGTGGGAAAGATCAAAAAGAATTCCACTATAGGATTATACAGACTGTCGTATATGGATATATTCCCAGTGCTTAGAAGAATATTAGACCATCGTGAGTGCTCAATAAATATGTTTCAATGAATACTGAATGAAGAAGTGAGTGGACAAACGAATGAGCATGTTAAGGGCTACAGGATATGAGAGTGGAGAAAGAGTAACTTTGTTGGAAAGAAGTCAAGGAAAGATTCCAGAGGAGGTGACTTGAGCTGAACTCTGAAAGCTGAAAAGGCAATAAAGTATACTGGTCAAGAGCATGAAGTCTGGATCTAGAATGCCTGGGTTTGAACACCAACTCCATGTTTTGGGGCATGTTACTTAACTTGTCTGTGTCTCAGTTTTCCCATCTATAAAATGCATTAATAATAGTACTTCCCTTACGATAGTACTTCCTTTATGAGGTTGTTGTAAGGATTACGTGAGTTAGTATTTGTACAACGCTCAGACTATAACCATAAGTAGCACATAGTACTACTCAAGAGTTTGGTAAATAAAAACACTTGGCTAGGAGTTCATCAGACTGACAGGGTGGAAAGTTAAGGGTGTGAAGAAGAACATTCCAGACAGTGTAACGGTATTGAGGTTTCCAAAAGAATGTCATCCTTAAGAAATGGTGGGAAGGCTGTGGGGGGCAGGGGTTTGCCAGAAGATCTTAAATATCAGGGTAAGGGGTGTGGTGAGCCACGACTTTTTATTTTATTTTATTTTATTTTATTTTATTTTATTTTATTTTATAATGTTTATTTATTTTTGAGAGAGGGAGGGAGGGGCAGAGAGAGAAGGAGACACAGAATCGGAAGCAGGCTCCAGGCTCTGAGCTGTCAGCACAGAGCCCAATGTGGGGCTCGATCTCATGTGAGATTATGACCTGAGCCAAAATTGGATGCTTAACCAACTGAGCCACTCAGTTGCCCTGAGCCATGACTTTTTAAAATAAACTTCTCATTTTAGAATAATTCTAGATTTACAGAAAAGTTGCAAGGTAGTACTGAGAGTACCAGAATATCCTTTACTCAGTTTCCCCTAATGGTAATATCTTCAAGGGACCCACAGTTGCTAAAGCAAGAGTATAACAAAGTCAGACACACATTTCAGAAAAGTTGCTGTAGCGGTTGTGAGGAGGAGGAATTGGAGGGAGAGAGATTTGGGGCCAGCAGACTAATGAGGGGGATGTTAGAGCCATCCAGTGGGTTGTCATGCAGTCAGGACAAAGTGATAAGGAGGGCATGGATGTGAGAAAATTTCTTTGAATGCTCTAGAAGAGGAAAAACCAAGAGCACAGTCAGGAGCTGCAGGGCCTGGACTGGGCACCCCTCTGTCTGAGGCATTTGCCAAGAAGCTTTCCATGTTATTGGACTAGCATCTCTCACCAGGAATCTCCATGGAGAGCTCAACAGGCTGGCAGGTCTGGGGGGGGGGGGTCAGATGTACATGCAAAGCCCAGGGAGGACAGGCAGTGGCCAGAACTCCTTCCCACTACCCTGGGCTCAAGTTCTGTCCACTGTTCTAGCTCAAGAGGTGGCTGATAGGGCTATTTATTCTTAGTGACAGGTTAGATCTGCTCAGCTTCCTGGCCTCATTCAAGGAAATGGACACAGATGAGATGAGAGCAATTGATGCAGAGTCATCCCAAACCTAGGATGTTATTAATTTGTACCGAGTATGATATGATTGTTAAGTACACGGATCATGGCACCAAGTGGATTGGGTTCAAATCCCATCTTTACCACTTACCAACTGCATAACCTTAGGCAGGTTATTTAACTTCTCTATGCCTCAATTTTCCAATCTGTAAGACAGAGAAAATAATAGTATCTGCCTCATAAGGATGATGTAAGAATTAAATGAGATAATTAATATATGACAAGAGTATATAACAGCTCATAGGATATATTAGGTCTTATAGATTTAATTTGTTTGATTAATATGTTTAAATGTTTCAATTAATGATTAATAATACTGCTATTATTTCCATTTTTCCATTAGTATGAGCAGATACTAATTCAGAAGCACTTTGAAAAACCCTCTCCGTGACCAAACAGCTTCTGTATTTGGTAATTGTCCCACCTAATATGTCAATATTTACACTAAGTGGTTAAAAAAAAAGTTAAAGCAACGGTTGCACACAAGATTCGCTCTAGGTAGAGAGCTGTTTGGCAGCAAGAAACAGAAATTCACCCAAGCCAACTTAATAAATGGTTGTTTATATTGGAA